>NC_138105.1:7059145-8259145 GCF_964146895.1 Miniopterus schreibersii
AGGGAAGGGAAATTTGGATGAAAGGGTAGGAGCACACTCATCGAGGGCATTCATTCTGCTAAGGTTACAGCCCCACGCCCCTTAATAGCTTTCACATTATTTAAACCTTTGCTCTCTGTGGGCTGTGGTTCTCACGCATACAGTAGGGGGAATACTTGCGTGATTCCAGTCATAGGGCTGCATTATTTTCTTTGAAAGTCATTTATGATGACTTGAGTATGAAAGTTCAGTTTAATGTACCACCAAAGAGGAATCAAAACTAGAACATACCAGTTAACTTATATGGTTATCACAGCTACTTTTGCTAGTGACACTATTAAAGATATAATGGTTCTCATTTTATTTATAGAAAGGAAAATTTGATAAAAGTTAAATATTTTTTTTCTTGGCAATTGCCCAAAGATAAGAACTGCACTGCTTTTTGAAAAGCCCCAGTATTTAATGTTTTTTCTCAAGGCATTGAAGAAAAATTCCAATTAGAGAAGGCAGAACTCAGTAATAAGCATATGTTCTCTAGCAAGGTCTCTCAGCCTTTCCCTTGTCTGCAAGTTCAAGATGCACACAGGCGATGCCTACTATGAGCCCATGCTGGGATCTGAGTCCAGGTCTCTTACTCCATGCAGCCCACTCTTTCCATCTTAAGAAGAGTTTTCAAATGATGTCAAATGTTCCACAAACACTTGATTTTATTTAATTTTCAATAGATAGTTCAATTATGTGTATAACTACAATAATTATATAACACCAGCCCATCAGAGTTCACACCAACCATGAGTCAAATTATTTTTCTGCAAACCTGGACTAAATTTCTCCTGCTATCATGGTGTATGTACATGTCTGTGTGTCTCTGTGTGTGTTTGTAGATGATCTCTGGTGAATTTTAAAAACTTAGTCTTAGATCCTGAATCCAAAAAGCTCCTTTTGGAAATGAAAAGTATCCCAAAGGAGGAGATGATTTTTAATAAAAGGGTCCTGAGAATGCTCAAGTTTTATCCAGAAAAAATTTGGGGCCATTTACAAAATTAAAACTACTTCGGAATAAAGCCAGAAAAAAGGAGATTAAAATAGGTATAGAAAAAAATGTGGCTGTGAGTGTAAACACTTGAGCAATATGGGAAATTTGGAACAATGTTAATAATAAACCTAAAAGGAATGTTTGACTAGCTCACAAATGACACCCAGGAAATCCTCATAAAATGCAGACTCACTTCTAAGTGAGCCAATTTAAAATATTCTCTTTTGGTTCCCTTTAACCTTACTACTTTTTTATGCATCAAATTGAGTATTTACATTTGTATTCATAAAACATACTTGCTTTACCCCATTCTGAGTCCCACTCCCGAGTGTTAGGATTAAAACTGGGAAAAAGTCAACAATAAGGTATTTTGTGCTTCCGCAGAATAGGCAGTCTAGTGACTAAATAAAGGAGATTGATTAATTAATTAGGATACAATGTTATACTTTTTAAAAAAGAAAAATATGAGAAAATTTCTGAATTTTAAAAGAAAAGAACCAGTTTAGCAGTGAGTCATGGAAGAATTTTTCAGATATTGACCGGGAAGTGGGAAGGGCATAGGTCTGGGCTTTCCAAAGATAAGGTCACATTAGGTGTGAGAGAAATGATAGGAGATGAAGTCAATGGCAGGGAGAGTCCAGGTCACGGAGGCCATTTAGGCCTCAAAAAAGCCTTTAGGTACTTTTCATAAAGGTTATTTTAACTGGTTATATATGAAATGATAACCAAATAATAATCAAATTATTATTAATTGCCCTGTGTATGTTTCAAGTTTTATTTACAGATTCATGTAACTTAATTTTATAGCTAAAAAGACAAAAATGTTAAAACAGACTTCAAAATAAAGACCATAACAAGAGACAAAGACGGTCACTACATAATACTAAAAGGATCAATCCAACAGGAGGAAATAACCCTTATAAACATATATGTACCCAATATAGGAGCACCTAAATATATAAAAAACTTCTTGGTGGACTTTAAGGGGGATATAGACAGCAACACAATCATAGTGGGGGACTTTATTGCTCCACTGTCAGCATAGGACAGATCATTAAGTCAAAAAATCAACAGGGAAACGCAGACCTTAAATGACACACAAGCTATAATGGATTTAATTGACATTTACAGAACATTTCATTCCAAAGCAGCAGAATACACATTCTTCTCAAGTGCACATGGAACATTCTCAAAAATAGACCACATGTTAGGGCACAGGGCAAGTCTCTAAAATACAAAAAGATTGAAATCATATCAAGCATCTTCTCAGATCACAATGCCATGAAACTAGAAATCAACCACTATAAAAAACTCAAAAATATTCAAACACATGGAGTCTAATAGCATGTTATTAAACAATGAACGAGTTACCAATGAGATCAAGGAAGAAGTCAAACACTTCCTGGAAAAAAATGAAAATGAACACACAACAACCCAAAATCTACAGGACACAGTGAAAGCAGACCTGAGAGGAAAATTCATAGCATTACAGGTCTATCTCAAGAAACAAAAAAAAGCTCTACTAACTCATCAACAGAACAACTAGAGGAACTATAACAGGAACAGCCAGAAAAGCCCTGAGGAAGTAGAAGGAAGGAAATAATAAAGATCAGAGCAGAAATTAATGTCACAGAGACTAAAAAACAATACAATATATAAATGAAACCAAGAGCTGGTTCTTTGAAAACATAAACAAGATTGATGCACCTTTATCCAGACTCACCAAAAAACAAAGAGAGAGGACCCAAATAAATAAAATCAGAAATGAAAGAGATTATATAACAACCAACCCAAGAGAAATACAACAGATTGTATGAAAATACTATGAGCAACTGTATGCCAACAAACTGGACAACATGGGTGAAATGGACAAATTCCTAGAAGCCTATAATCTTCCAAAGCTGAGTCAAGAGGAGGCAGAAAACTTGAATAGGCCCATAACAACTAATGAAACTGAAACAGTAACAAAAAGACTCCCAGCAAACAAAAGTCCTGCACCAGATGGATTTACAGGTGAGTTTTACAAAACATTCAAAGAAGAATTTACACCTATTCTTCTCAAACTATTCCAGAAAATTCAAGAGGAGGAAACTCCCAAGCTCTTTTTATGAGGCCAGCATCATCCTAACCCAAAACCAGATAAAGACACTACAAAGAAAGAGAATTACAGGCCAATATCCCTGATGAACATAGATGCTAAAATCCTCAACAAAATATTAGCAAACTGGATCCAGCAGTACATTAAAAAGATCATACACCACGACCAAGTGGGATTTATTCCAGGGATGCAAGGCTGGTATAACATCTGCAAATCAATAAATGTGATACATCACATAAACAAAACAAAGGACAAAAATCATATGACCATATCAATAGATGCAGAAAAGGCATTCGACAAAATCCAGCACCCATTTCTGATAAAAACTCTCAGCAAAGTGAGAATAGAGGGATCACACCTCAACATAATTAAGGCCATATATGACAGACCTACAGCCAACATCATTCTTAATGGGCAAAAACTAAAACCATTTCCCTTAAAAACAAGAACAAGACAGGGATGTCCACTTTCACCCTCTTATTCAACATAGTACTGGAAGTCCTTGCCACAGCGATCAGACAAGAAGAAAACATAAAAGGTATCCAAATTGGAAAGGAGGAAGTAAAACTGTCGTTATTTGCAGATGACATGATATTGTACATAAAAAACCCTAAAGACTCCACCAAAGTACTACTAGATTTGATAAATGATTTCACCAAAGTAGCTGGATACAAAATTAACATCCGGAAATCAACAGCATTTTTATACACCAACAGCAAACTCTCAGAAAGAAAAATTATACCACTTACCATTGCAACTAAAAAATAAGATAAGTAGGAATAAACTTAACCAAGGAGCTAAAAGACCTGTACTCAGAAAACTACAGGTCACTAAAAAAAGAAATAGAGGAAGATACAAACAACTAGAAGAATATACCATACTCAGGGATTAGAAGAATTAATATCATTAAAATGTCCATACTACCCAAAACAATCTATAGATTCAATGCAATTCCTATTAAAATACCAACAGCATATTTCACAGGGCTAGAACAAATATTCTAAAAATTTATATGGAACCAAAAAAGATCCTGAATAGCTTCAGCCATCTTGAGAAAGAAGAACAGAATGGGAGAGATCACTGCACAGGATTTCAAACTGTATTACTACGCCATTGTAATCAAAACAGCCTGGTATTGGTACAACTACAGGTGTATAGATCAATGGAACAGAGACCCCAGAAATAGACCCATGCCCTTATGGTCAGTTAATATGTGACAAAGGAGGCAAGAGCATACAATGGAGTAAAGACAGTCTCTTTCATTAAATGCTGTTGGGAAAATTGGACAGATACATGCAAAAAAATGAAACTCGACCACCAACTTTCACCATACACAAAAATGAACTCAAAATGGATAAAAGTCTTAAATGTAAGTCACGAAACCATAAAAACCCTGGAAGAAAACATAGGCAATAAAGTCACAGGCATCTCACATAGTGGACTTTTCACTGATACATCTCCTAGGGCAAGAGAAACAAACAAACAAAAAAACAAATGGGACTACATCAAACTAAAAAGCTTTTGCACAGCAAAATAAATCAGCCTCAAAATACAAAGAAACTCCAAGTCTGGGAGAACATATTTACCAAGGATGCATCTGATAAGGGGCTAATTTCCAAAGTGTACAAAGAATTCATACAACTCAACAAGAGGAAGACCAGCAATCCAATTAAAAAATTTGCAAAAGCCTGGCCCCGTTTGGCTCAGTGGTTGAGCATCAACCTAGAATCCAGGAGATCACAGTTTGGTTCCCCATCAGAGTGGCTTGTGGGCTCGATCCCCAGTTGGGGGTGTGCAAGAAGCAGCTGATCAATAACTCTCTAGTCATTGATGTTTTATCTCTCTCTCTCTCCCTCTCCATTCCTCTCTCTGAAATCAATAAAGATATATTTAAAAAAAGGCAGAGGACCTGAATAGACATTTTTCCATAGAGGACATACAGATGGTCAAGAGACACATGAGAAAATCCTCAAGGTTGCTAATCATCCTAAAGATGCAAATTAAACCCACAATGAGGTGTCACCTCACACTTGTCAGAATGTCCACCATCAACAAATGAACAAATGACCTGTGCTGGCGAGGGTGTGGAGAAAGGGGAGCCTGGTGCACTGCTGGGGCGAATGCAGACTGGGGCAGCCACTGTGGAAAACAGTGTGGAGGCTCCTCAAAAAATTAAAAATAGAGCTGCCATTTGACACAGGGATTCCACTCCTAGGAATATATGCTAAATATCCTGAAACACTCATCAGAGAGAACTTATGCACCCCGATGTTCACAGCAGCACAGTTTACAATAGCTAAGATCTGGAAACAGCCCAAGTGCCCGTCAGTAGGTGATGGATAAAAGCTGTGGGACATTCACACCGTGGATACTACGCAGCTGTAAAGAAGAAGGATCTCGTACCCTTTGGGACAGTGTGGATGGACCTGGAGAATATTATGCTGAGTGAAATAAGTCAGGCAGAGAAAGACAAACATCACATGATCTCACTCATATGTGGAACCTAAATACAATAAACTGATGAACAAAATAGATTCAATGACATAGAAGCATGGAACAGACTCACAAGTCTGATCAGGAAGGTGGGGGTGGGTGGGTGGGTGGGGAGAGAGTAACCAAAGAATTTATATGCACATATGCACAACCCAAGGACACAGACAGTGGTGTGGTGGAGGCCTGGGGCAGGGAGTGGGTGTGGGTGGAAGGGGTCATGGGGTAAAAAGAGGGCATCTTAGTTTGGACAATAAAAAGTAGAGACAAAAATGCTTTGGTTCATTTGAAAATCAACATTATAGATAGGGCAAATTTATTAGGCAGGTTTTCCAAACTTTCCTACTACGTGCTAATGAGCACAGTTCCGGGAAACATTGGTATGAAATTATCTCACTCACGTCTCTTTAGTATTTGTAGTATTAATAAACCTCATGATTAACTTGGGCTTTAACATTAATTCACATTTCCAGTATTTTAGAGCTTCATGATTTCAAAAGCTCTAAACTGAACTTTCAGTGTGTTAATATAGAATGAATTTAGTTAAACTCTACCGTGTCTGGATGTTACCCACTAAAGGGGGAGGTCATACCATCGCCCACCGGTGCTTCCCTGAAACATGGGGCTCTGGGTCGCCGCCTCCTCCATACAAGGTGTAGGAACCGGAGGGTGAAGATGACTGTAAACAGAAGTCTGGATCAGGAATTAAAACATACTCTGTCACAAAAGCTAACTTTTATTAACAAACAGCACTAAAATGGTTTATATTTTCACAGCTGTGTGAGACAGAACCCCTGTGGGGTGGGGTGTGTCCTATTGAAAGAACTATGGATACTTAAATATAAGAAGCAAGGCTGCAACGTACAATTCCTTATTTTCCATTTTCCTTTTCCCCCAGAAACTTAAAATACACATTATTTCCTCTAATTTCTCACTCATTACGATATCACCAGCCTGAAAAACACTGTGACCTTGTGTATAACCCGATAGGCTTCGGCACAGGCACAGCATTTAAATGCTTGTTCACAGCGTTGTCAGGAAAACACAGCTAAGAACGGAAAGTGTATATGATTATGTCCTTCGGTACTCTAATTTTATAGAGAAATTTATTTTAGTCATCCAATGATATTTACCATAAATAGTGCCTTCTAATTGTCTAATTGTTACTCTGATCTGATTTAAAATAAAGCACACACATAATATGCATCACTGAATTCAATACCCTTTCAGACGCCACCAACGAAGCATCAGCTCTGTGCCACCATCTTTCACAGCAGGTTTCCAGTTACAGGGGGACCAGAAAACCACTCAGGTGTATCTCTCCTTTCAATTTAACTGATATCATCTCTATTTCTATTTGTCTTAACCTTAAGTTGGGGAATTATTACGTAGTCTTTCTGAATTCTTTGCAATTTCCTTTTAAAGAGCTATTGACCATGTTTAAGACTCTGCAGTTCCTGGAAATTAAATACCAAGTTTTATTTCCATACAGTTCACATAGAATCTGAAGAACTGTAATAAATTAAGGGGAATGAGAATATGAATCCATGCGACATTCATACTCTTACATTCTCCTAGAGAAAATTGTAGCCTTAAAAAAGCTCATAAATATCTACCCAAAAGGAAATATTTTTTTGCAAGAATGACAGAGGAACTGAGAGGAGATATAATGAATGGGGGAGGGGTTAAGGATGACTATAGATGCTGAAGACATGAAGGCAAAAGAATATTATCTAGGACCACATGTCGACAATATTTAAGCTTAAATTTAAATGGGAAAATGTCTAGAAAAACATATCAACAAAATGTATTCAACTTAAAAAAAACACCACACTTGAACTTTCCTATAAGTATTTAATAAATGTGGGCTGTGGGGAGGAAACTGTACATAAAGAAAATATAAGACTGATAATTCCCTGTGAAAGCCCACCTGACTTCAAGAAAGACTCATCCTACTTTTAAATTATCTCTGAAAGAGAGAGAGGACTCCTCATCCCACAGTCAATGAAATGGGCTTCACCAAATAACAAACCAGGAAACATCACAGGCCAATTTTCCGCAGATAGCAAAGTTGCAAATTTGAAAAAGAAAAAAAAAGATAAATTCAACAATGATTCTAAAGGTAATATATAATCACCAAATCTATTTAATCCCATTTTGCAAGGATAGTGTGTTACTTTAATTACCCATAAATGCCATTTGCCACATTAATACGTTGGAGCAATGAGTCCTAAATTGGAAACAAATATTAAGTGTTCCCTTTAAAGTCATTTAAAAATGTCCACTAACATCGCTGCTATTCAATGTGCTACTGGAGCCCTGGTCAGTTTAATAAAACAGGACAAAGTAATGAACATACAGGCTCCTGAAGGAGTAAATAAAACTCTTCACTTTCAAATATTACTACTTATTAGTGAACCCCAGGTAACCCACAGACACAAAAAGTAACGGGAGTGTAACAAGTCAGTAGGATATACAAATAATATATAAAGTCAGTTGCCTTTTTTTACGTTTACAGCAAATAATTAAGTAATCTACTTGACTGCATACTATTTACTGTAGTATTTGAGTATATCAATTTCCTAGGAATTAATCTAAGAAAAATGTGAGTGGCTTTAAAGGAAAAATTACCAAAGATTTTTTAAAATTGATTTGAGAGAGAGGAAGGGAGGAAGCAGACAGAGAAAGAGAGAGAGAGAGAAGGGGAGAGAAACATCAGTTTGCTGCTCCACTTATTTACGGCTTCATTGGTTGCCTCTTGTGCGTGCCCTGGCGGGGAAGCCGACCCACAACCTTGGCGCATGGGGACAATGCTCTAACCAACTGAGCCACCTGGCCAGGCCGAATTATGAGATTTTTAAAATAATGTCAAAATAGATAGCTAGATATAGATGATGATGCAGATACAGATGAAATGTTAGAACACCACGTACCCCGCCGTGTGTTATTACCAGGTACTAACGTGCGTGCTGTGATTATAACATGACATACGTGCCTATCAGCTTTCGCAGGTCCCACAGCGGTTACACAAGGATGTCAATGCCTCGCAAATCGAGCTGTAGAGCGAACAGGACAGAAAAGGCTCCATGAAGGTTTTATGGAGCTAGAACATGTTTTTAAATTTTATCTAATAGAGTGAAGGGCCAGAAAAAATAAGGTCTAAGTACCTAAGAAGAGGAGCAGGGAGGAGGGCGCTGCCCCAGTGCGCCCCCGCGGAGATGCGCTGGCGGTTAGGCATGTCCCGGCGCCTGAGCATCAAGCCAGCGAAATAAACCGCAGATCCGAGGAACCCCCACACCTGTAGGAGGCTTTATCACGGCAGAGTGCTCCTTCCGACCACTTCTAACACTGCACGAAAAAGGGGTGCTCCTTTACTCATTTCTTAATTTATTTATTTATCGAACGCATTGGGTGGCTTAGGTTAGTAAAATTATATAGGTTTCCTCTGTACGATTCTATACACTTCATCTGTAGATTGCGTGGTGTGTTCACCACCCAAAGAAGTGCTCCTTAATAGAGTTGGAAAATAAACTATCAATAGGAAATAAGATAAAACTGGATCTATAAATCACATTGTATCACCTACCCAAGATGGACTTGGACAAGAAGACGATATTTTACCACTCCTAGTAAAATTACATCAATATCTTGAAAGAGGACTAGGATTTTAATTACAATTTTTTAAGTCTTAAAAATCTCTTACATGTTCAAATGTCTGATAAGACTGTCGGAGCTGCAGGGTTCAGGCTGGGTTTAGGGGATGTCACGGGATGCGTGCACATGGAGAGTGGACCACGCACAAAATGTATACGCACGTTCACGGGGAGCGTTTGGCACAGAAGGCGCAGAGACACACCCGGCAGCGACACGCCATAGAAGGCACTGGGCTTTTTACCACGAGGCAGAGCAGGGACACGGGACAGTGGGCCTGCACCCAGCTCTCCCGGGGTGTCGGCGCCCGAGGAGGCCTGGTGGGCGGCGGGGACAGTTGTCCAGCAGAGAGAGCCAACTCCATGCCGTCCCGCAGAGCTGGCGCAGCCGGATGCGGTCAGGACGAGCACGCTAGGTCCCGAGACTTCCCGTGAGGAAAAGGCTGCGGAAAAGAGCGTGGCTGGTCCTCAGGCCCGTCCTCTCGAGCTGTATGGCCCTGGGCTAATCCAGGCCTCTGAGGCGGGCATCTCTCAGCCAGCTCTTGGGCACAGGGAGCAAACCCGCTCCCCCCCGCCCTGGGAGCTGGGCAGCAGCTACAAGGCAGCATGAAGGAGAAGGCCTGGCCTCAGAACCGTCCCAGAACCGCGGAGCAGTAGCTGGCGTGGAGCGAGGCCAGGGGGCTCCTGCCGTCTGGGAACAGGAGCCACAAAGGAGGTGCGTCGGGGGGTGGGACTCCCCTACGGTAAAGCAAACAACTGACCGTTCCGGAGGGAAGAGAGCCCTAGATCACTGCTCTTCAGGAGAAGGAGCGGGCCACGGCTCAGAAACCGAAGCGGCCTTTCGGAGACCGTGAGGAGCGCCCAGGGCAACGGGCAATGCGGCAGAGCACCAGGGGCTCCGGGAAACTCGGGAACATGGAAAGGCGGCTGCAGGCATTCTCTGACCACTTCCATTTGCTCAGGAAACAGGAAACCTGGTCTTGCAAGAGGACGGGGCGGGGGCTGGGGCTTGGGAAGGAGGGAGTACCTGGGACTCGGGTAGCAAGTACCCCAGGGGCCAGGCCACAGATAGGACTTGTGGCCTTTCCCAGGAATATTCAGCGACGTGGCCCAAAGCACATGCCAGAGAAAAGACTGAGATTAATCATAACTTTTGTTCCCCAACTAAGAAAATACAACAAAAAAAAGAGAGGAAAAATGTTCCTACGCCCCACATTTACAAGGTGGATTGCTCTTCTGCTCCTAGGAAACAAAGGAAATGCAAGGACTGGGTTATACCCATCCTAGCTGGTCAGTGAGCCCCGCAGCGATCACCGGGCTCTGGAGGCTATCCACAGGCTCTGGCTTCGGAGAGCTCACAAACCAGGAAGGCCGCAAGTCCCACCCATGGCCGGCCCTGGTCAGCATCAGCCACACGCCTTCAGCACCGTCTGCCGAAGTGCCAAAGTAACACCGCTTCTGACGGTCCCCACCCCCTGAACTTCACTTCTCTAAACTACGGGGGTTCTACAGGTTCCTTCATCTGGAAAAACGTCCCGCAAGCTCAGTTCTCCAATCAGGTAGATTTTTGTTTCAGACACTGAGGAAGTGTCCTCTTCCTGCCACAGGGGAAGGGAGCAGAGCATTTGTACACAACAGTGACTAAAATGATTTATCATTCTGTTTAAGTGGAGCAGAGAGCAGTGGATGATTCCAGGAGGTGAGGAAGATGTTAAGGGCATAGAGTAACTACATTAGCCTAATAATTAGCCTCTAATCGTTAGAGGTACCAGAAGGGAGGCGATTATTGAAGTCAGAGTTCAAAGGGAGTGAGTTGAGCCTGGCCAGTGTGGCTCAGTGGTTGAACCTCGATCCATGAGCCAAGTGATCAGGTTCAATTTCCAGTCAGGGCACGTGCCTGGGTTGTGGGCTCCATCCCCAGTCGGGGGCGTGCAGGGGGCAGCCGACAAATGTTTCTCTCTCATCATTGATGTTTCTCTCTCTCTCTCTCTCCCTCTCCCTTTCTCTCTATAAAATCAATAAAAAATGCGTTTGAAAAGGGGTGAGTTGCAAATATAGTGGTTCCCATGTCTGCATACATGATTTCATGAGTACAGCAAATTTCTTTTTTTTTTAAATTTATCTTTATTGTTGAAAGTATTACAGGTGTCCCATTTTTTTCCCCCATTGGCGCCCTCCACCTCGCTCCCACCCCCTCCCCGGGCCTTCACCCCATTATTGACTGTGTCCATGGGTTATGCATATATGCATATAACTTCTTTGGTTAATCTCTTCCTATTTCCCACCGCCCTTCCCTCTTCCCTCTGAGATATGGCAGTCAATGTCTCTGGGTCTATTTAGTTTGTCAGATTCTTTTGTTCATTAGCTTTTTCTTAAAGAAGACCCTTCAACATTTCATGTAATACTGCTTTGGGTGTGATGAACTCCTTTAGCTTTTCCTTGTCTGAGAAGCTTTTTATCTGACCTTCAGTTCTAAATGATAACTTTGCTGGGTAGAGTCATCTTGGTTGTAGGTTCTTGTTTTTCATCACTTTGAATATTTCTTGCCACTCCCTTCTGATCTCCAAGGCTTCTGTTGAAAAATCAGCTGACAGTCCTATGGGTGCTCCCTTGTAGCTAACTAACTGCCTTTTTCTTGCTGCTTTTAAGATCCTCCCTTTGTCTTTAACCTTTGGCAGTTTAAATATGATGTGTCTTGCTGTGGGTCTCTTTGGGTTTTTCTTGTTTGGGACTTTCTGTGCTTCCTGGACTTCTAAGTCTATTTCTTTCACCAGGTAGGGGAAGTTCTGTCATTATTTTTTCAAATAGATTTCCAATTTCTTTCTCTCTTTCTTCTCCTTCTGGCATCCCCATAAAGTGAATGTTAGACTGCTTGAAGTTGTCCCAGAGACTCCTCACTCTATCTTTATATTTCTGGATTCTTTTTTCTTTTTGTTTTTTTAGTTGGGTGTTTTTTGTTTTCTCATGTTCCAAATTGCTGATTTGATTCTCAGCGTCCTCTACTCTACTGCGGATTCCCTGTTAATTATTCCTCGTTTCAGTTCGTGCAGCCTTCATTTCTGACTGGTTCTTTATTATGTCATCGGTGGTCTCACTTGTTTTCTTAATAGTCTTACTAATATCCTTGAGCATCCTTATAACCATTATTCTGAACTCTGTATCTAGTAGCTTGCTTGGTTCTATTTCATTTAGTTCCTTTTCTGGAGATTTCTTTTGTTCTTTCCTTTCTGACATGTTTCTATGCCTCCACATTTTGGCAGCTTCCAGGTGTTTGTTTCTATATATTAGGAAGAGCTGCTATGTCTCCTGGAATTGTGCAGTAGATGTACTTTAGGGTCCAGTTGCTCAGCCTCCCCAGTCATCTGAGCTGGGCCTTCTAGGTGCTCTCCTGTGTGGGCTGTGTGCACTGTCCTTTTGTAGTTGAGCCTTGGTTGCTGTTGGCATCATTGGGAGGAATTGACCCCCAGGGCAATTGGCTGTGAGGACCAGATGCAGCTACAGCCAGAGAGCTACTGTGCTGGAGACACCCCTATGGAGCAGGATTTACTTCAGTGGAGCTTTGGTGTTCACCAAGTGCGCCCCTTGAGTGTGTCACTCATGGATGTGGTAGGGTTGTAATCCAGTGTGGTCGAGTCTGACCACCAGGTGCACTGTCTTTAGGGCCTCCTAGGAGGTGGGAGGTGCAAAGTAAGCCTCTGCCTGTGTCTTGCCCAGGGCCACCCAGCATGAGCCACACAGCAAACCGTAGCTGGCTGCTACTTGTGCTGGGCTTGGCATTGTCCAGGAGAGGCCAAGCTATGGGCCAATGCAGGCCGCCACTAGTGCCAGGCCTGGGGCCACTTATTGAGACATATGGGGCACACTGCTGCTTGTTTGAGAGATTTTTAGGAAACTCCTAAGCATGAGGCTCGAGAGGCCACTTGCACAGAGAAACAACTGGAAATGGCCTGGATGAGCTGCAGGTGGGGAGGGGCAGGGCCTCCGGGAATCATGGGGCTGGGCCAAAGGTGCGAGTCAGGTGCTGGAGATTCAAATATGGTGCCTGCCTGCCGGCTCTGTGGGGGGAGGGCTCACCAAAGGAGCAGTGGCCTCTGCAAGCTCTTCTGCCTGGGAGAAAGCTGCTCTTCCACCTCTCTCCCTGATTCCAAGCAGGTTAGTTCTTCCCCAAGTATCCCAGGTCCTTTCAAGCTGCTGCCTGGTGCTGGGCTCAGAGGGCACGAGTCTGAGTGAGTCCGTTTGCGGGCCCTTTGAGAGGAAAGCCTGGGACTCCTGCAGCCTCCGCGACCATCAGAGACAGTCCCCGCTGGTTTCACAGCCCAGAGTTGTGGGGACGTCTCTTCCCCGCCCTGGGACCCTGGGCTGAGGGCCTGCTGTGGGGCTGGGATCCCTTGCTCCTCCAGGAAACCCTCACCACCAAGATTCCCTCCCGGGTATAACCCGTGGCACCGGGTGTCGGCCTGAGGCTGTGTCTCTGTGATTCAGCCCCGATCCACCCGAGTCTCAGCCCTTCCTTCCGTCTCCATGCTTCTTCAGTTCCCTGGTTGTAGGGCTTCTGTTCAACTAATTTCAGGAGGTTCTGCGTGATGGTGGTTCTGTGTTTTAGTTGTAATTTTGATGTGGTTGTGGGAGGCGGTGGGTGCAGCTGTTACCTACGCCGCCAGCTTGTTTTCTCTGGCAAGTACAGCGAACGTCAATGTTGTGCACACTCTGGAAGTGAAACACCGAGGGAGGGAAGGGGACCTGCTTATCTGAGCACAGGGATGCGGAGAGGTAGCCAGGGTGCCAGAGGTATCATTTATGTGTTGAGTGAAGTTATCAGTAACTAAGACAGAGGAGTTTTGGGGTGAACACATGGAGACGAGGACTAAACATGCTGGAGAAGAAGGGGGGTGTCCTGTGCTTGGAACACAATGGCTCAGGAACAGGATTCAGGTGATGAAATATGACGCAGGATGTTCAAAACTAAGGCTGCTCCCTGACCAGTGAGGCTCGAGAGAAGGTTACCAAGAAAGTGACCTCCACAAGCAAGGACTCTGCGCCGCATCCAAGTTCAATGACAGAAGCAGCAAGGGGAATGGTAAATAAAAAAAATAAATAAAGCACTTCATGGAAAGTGTTTTCAAGGATGCAGTAGATTTCCAGAGCAAGACCTTAAGGGGCTATTCTGAGAAGAGGTGGGAGATATTACGAGCCTTTCTAGCAATGGACTGAGAGCCTTAGGAGGCGGGGAACATTGGGAGAGTGGGGACAGCACAGAGCTTGTGTGGAGACTGGCAGAGCTAA
The DNA here is from genome assembly GCF_964146895.1 of Miniopterus schreibersii. Classification (NCBI taxonomy): domain Eukaryota; kingdom Metazoa; phylum Chordata; class Mammalia; order Chiroptera; family Miniopteridae; genus Miniopterus; species Miniopterus schreibersii. Next base: position 7,073,682 of record NC_138105.1, read on the forward strand.
GTTTGGGAAATGAAGGTCGAGTGGTGTGTGACTCCTGGGAGCTGTAAGATAAGATGAAACAAGTCTTAAATTGCAGTCGTTGTTGTCTGGTGTGGAGAGGGTATGCTTAGGACTTTGCCTTCATCCCTGTGATGTGAGTACAAAGCCTCAGATTGTGTTCAAGGGCCAGGTCAGTCCTGCCTCCTGTGGAGGGAAGGGTGAGGGTTTCCCTTGACCCTGTTGATGAACTAGAGTCTTTGGGGAGTGATGAGTGTTGCCTTGATCAGCAAGAGGCCACTGTTCCCTCTATTACCTTTCCTCAAAGTCCCCACTGTGCTCTCTGTACTACACAAGTAATATTTTACAATTACAATGTGAAACATTGCTAGTCTTTTGAATTATGATCCATACAGCTCAGTTACATTGGAAAGGTTTTCAAAAAGGTTTATATGTTTTTATTTTATTTTCTGTATCCAATAGTCTGTTTCGTGAATGAGATACACACTGACACACAGTATACAAGTTCACAAGTTTCATCTATCTATCTATCTATCTATCTATCTATCTATCTATCTATCTATCTATCATCTATCTATCTATCATCTATCTATCTATCTATCTATCTATCTATCTATCTATCTATCATCTATCTATCTATCTGTCATCATCTATCATCTGTCTGCCTGCCTATCTATCATCTATCTATCTATCATCTATCTATCTATCTATCTATCTATCTATCTATCTATCTATCTATCTATCATCTATCTATCTATCTATCTGTCTATCATCTATCATCTATCTATCATCTATCTATCTATATCTATCTATCTATCATCTATCTATCTATCTATCTATCTATCTATCTATCTATCTATCATCTATATCATCTATCTATCATCTATCTAATCTGTATCTATCTATGTATCTATTATTTTCTTCAAGTGTATAGTCCATGTGTTAGGAGACTATGAACTTTTTTTATATCACCCGTGACTCAGAAATATGAAAATATCTTATTCTAGATAGTTCACTGTTAATTTTATTGTCAATTACCAGCATGTAGTTTTATACATGTTTTATCACATTGAACAAAGTAATGCTGCTTAATAATCATGATGTCTTGATATTCTCTGTTTATCAGAAATGAGACAGAATGATTCACCCGATCCAGCAAGGGCCAGGATCCGTATTGATTTTCTCCACTGAGGAGCCCGCATCTGGTGCAGCAAACTCAATTGGATTTACCACCTGCAAAAGCTCATCATCCATGTCATTATCCAAAACCTATCCATTTTTGCCCCCGTGAAACTCGGGAATTGAAGGGACCTCTGGCTGAAATTGAAGCCTCTGCATCTGTAACAGTTTTCTGATAGAACTAAACTCTGCAGCTTCCTCGAACACGTCTCACTGATATTGATTAGCTACTTATGTTGGGTACGGTAGCACTAATACTTTCCACTTGACAGTTCTTAACACAATAGCCTCTCCTTCCCGAGATGGAAACCTACTGTGAGCATTTCTGCCCACTGCTGAGCTCTCAATTCTTACTGAACCTGCAAGAAATGGGGTCATCACTGGCTGTATTTGCAGCCTTGCCCCCACCCTGGAGACCCTGTAAAGTGAAATTTGGCCACTCGCCCTCCCCCCATTGGTTTCTTGTGTCTGGAGAACCCTAATGCAGGGATTTTCTGAAGATTTCTATTATTGCTTTTAACTTAATTCCATGGTGTTTGAACAACATACTTTTTATTATATGAATCTTTTCAAACTTATTGAGATGCATTTCATAGCCTAGAATATGGCCTGTCTTGATAAATGTTTGATGTTCATTTGAAAAAGGTGTGTATTCTGCCATTACTGGGTGAAGTTTTCCATAAATGATACTTAGTCAAGTTGAATGGTAGTGTTGTTCCTTCATAACCTTACTAATTATCTGTTCATTTTGCCTCTCAATTATTGGGAAAAAGTTATTAAACTATTGGTTGAAAATTGTAGATTTGTGTATTTTTCCTTGTAATTCCATGATATTTCACTGTTTGTATGAATTAGCTTTGTTATCAGATGCTTAAACATTTGATATCGTTTTATTTTCTTGATAAATTGACATCTCTATCACTATGAAATATCATACTGTATTCCTGGTAATATTATTTGCTCTGAAATTGAATTTGTCTAATATCAATAGAACCAAGCCAGTTTCATCTTGAGTAGTGTTACCATTATGAAATTTTTTTCTGTTACAACACTTAGTTGGGTCTTTAAAAAAATCCCATCTTTTTCCTCTATCAAGGGATTCTCTCCCCGGCCTCCCTTTCCTCACAGCGCCCATTGAGTAACACTGAGCAGAAAACGTGAGCGCTGTGCAGACCTGTCCCGCACTGGGTTATGAGTGCTGGAGCCACCTGGTCTCCCGAGGCTCACCCCCCCCCCCCCCGGCTCAAGGAGTCCATGGGCTAAGCCTGGGTCCCCCTGGATGCTCCAGGGCCTGGACATTCTCCATGGCCAGCAGACGGGACAACCACTGGGCTACGAAGTTTCCTATTTGCAGAGATTGCTGTCGATTTTTGCTTCATGTCCAAGGCCTTAAAAACATGTATTTCATCTCCTGTCTCTGGATTTCCCTTGTCGTGGCTGAGCGGGTGAGCCAGCCCATGTTCTCTGCCTGAGCCAGGCAGCGCTGTCTTTTGTTCCCTGTGCCTTCCTGTTTTCCTGCCTTTTCACTGAAATGAGTTTATTTTATTTTAGTTTTTTAAACATATCTTTATTGATTTCAGAGAGAGGAAAGGAGAGGGAGAGAGAGAGATGGAAACATCAATGATGAGAGAGTCATTGACCGAGCCCGCAACCCGGGCATGTGCCCTGACCGGGAATCGAACCCTGATCGCCTGGATCCCAGGTCGACGCTCAACCGCTGAGCCAGGCCTGGCCGGGCGCTGAAATGAATTAGTTATTATGGCATCTAAGTTACTCTAGCGGAGTTTTAATTATTCGTTTTTTGCACTGTTTCTTGTAGTACTTCTAGAAGAAAATATGTATCCTTTATGAAACTGTTTTAGGTAAATAATTTTCAACCTCATTACAAATGAGACGCTTGATTGGGCGCATAGAGTTCCAGCCGCACCACTGGTGGCCCCACGGCCGCCGCAGTCCCGCACTGCAGTGCCCACGTGCCCCATCAGCTCAACACCCTGTGGCCGTGTTTCACTCACGGAGGAAAACCTTGTTTTAAATAATGAAAGGAGGACTCCTGAGCCTCTCTCCTTCTCATGTATCCTCTCAGGTCTCCAGCTTTCCTACGGACCTAGGTGCCCATCTTTTGTCATTTTATTTCATCCTGGAGGTTTTGCTTTGAGTTTTATGTAACATTGTTTTGATGGTGATGAATTATCTCAGATTTCATTCACAAGAAAATTCTATCATTTTGATTCTATTTGGAAGGTTTTTAAATGGAAGTGAAGTTATATGTTGACATATTTTTTCCTTAAGAATATTAACGATTCCATTCCATTGTCTCTGTCTCCCAATTTTTATCATGAGCATTGAGCCATCCTTTGTATGTACTGTTTTGGTCTGCTTTCAAAATTTCCTCTCTTTTCTGTCAGTTTGATATGTTGCATCCATATATTGTGCTCTTTCTTTCTATGTATCTTGCTTTGGGTTTGCTGGGTTCCTTGTTTATGCTAGTTTATGTTTTTCAGAAAATTTGAGAACTTTCCTGGCTTTATTTTTAATACATTATTTTTCTTCCCTATTGTCCTAGGGCTTACTGGTACAGATGCTGTCAGGTGTTTGATATCATTCCACATCATAGGGATAGTTTGTTATTTATTCAGTCACTTCTAAAACCTGTCCTTCCCATTCTAAATCTGAGCACTATCTTTAGTTTTAATTCCCATTTTTCTGCCATCTCCCATCTGTCGTTAATCCCCCCCGCTGTCTCTCTTTCCAGGCACTACACACTTTTGTTCTGGAATTCATCCCTGGCTGTTTGCAGAGTTGCCACGTCCCTCTGCAGCTGCCCACCTGCCCCTTCACCGCAGGCTCCTTTCCTTTCCCTCCTTAGCCGGCAGTCCCGACGCGCGTCCCGGCTCCGCTTGCACTGCCTGCCTTTCGTCTCAGCTGTGACTGACTCTTTCTTGCTCGTTTGTTTTCCCTGTGGGCTAGGCGTTGTGAAGGGAAGATTTTTAGAAGCTCTTGAGTCTGTTATTTTACTAAGTACATTGGTGGTTTTTTCCCACATGCTCTTTTCCTTGGCTGCACTCGAACTCCGAGCATTGCCTCCCCTGCGGTGGGCAGCAGCCGCGATCTTGCCCGAGGCCTTCGGCCTTCCAGCTTTGCCCTGGCACCTGCTCCGTGTAGGTGGGACTTGCCCCTTTAGGGTCTTTTCCTCATTAGACTCTGACTCCTCATTTCACAGTTCTGAATGCTCTTCAGGATGTTATAAGCAACACCATGGGTGTTTTTTTTAGTTTATCTTTGTTGAAAGTATTACAGACGTCCGCCGTTTCCCCATTGCTCCCCCCCACTCCCCAGGCCTTCACTGCACTGTCGTCTGTGTCCACGGGTTATGCACACATGCATATAAGTTCTTTAACCAAACACCGTGGCTTTTTAATGGATGTCTCTTTGCCCTCTTGTGTGCAAACTTGCCTATGCCTACATGGAAAGTCATACAAATGAAAATGTTCAATTGCACAATTCCCTGCTCCTAAGCATCTATTAATTTCTAATTTTTTGTTCTGTTTTTGCCACCCCCCTTGGTTCATCTCTCATGCCTTCCTATATTTCAATTTTTTAAAATGTACTTTACTCACAGTTCATCATTGTTTTCTGGGTATCTGGCAGCAGAGCCCAAGACCATGACTTTTTATTACAGAAAATAAATCATTAGAGTGCTTTTGTCTCTTCTAACATCTAATAAAAGAAATCCTCAATGATTCCGGCTAACCCGTGTTATATAAACAAACACGCGGTCAGGGTAGCACTCCGGGTAGCTAATGTGGTTATAATTAATGTAGCGCCCCTGCAAAGTGCTTACCTGAGGTAGTTTAAATTAAATGTCCCAGACACTCACATCTACCACCAACATTAAAACCAAATCTAATGCAGTCATCCATTTTATATTTTATTTTATCTGCAGAAGAAGAATGACTCATTTGAGTTTGGAAATCCCAGGCCAGTGATCGCCAATGCGATAAGCATCGGAGGTACCTCTAAACATGCAACGGGCGCTATTTCATTTCATGTGTAATTTGACATGCTGATAGGCTATTAAGAAAAATTGTAAACATTTATGGTAGAATAAGAGGGCTGGCTCCCTTCATGCTTAACATCCCACCAGAAGGGGAGCCAGGGCTGAGGGGCTGGGCAGCTGGCCCGCTCCCAGGCCGGGCGTCTCCGCCGCACAGCACACCCTGATTTATATCTATTATTACCCTCAAACAATGTTTCCCGACAGAAAAACAAGAAAGTCCCTCGCTTAATGGTGACCTATTTTTACCACTCCTTCCATTCCTCTGTTACTAAGCAACCAAAAGACCCCACGAAAAAAGATTTGTAACACTTTACATGTATCACACACAGTAATATGCCCCAAACGTGCTCTCTCTGTCAAATAGAAAGTCATGTTTCTGGGTGTGTTTTGCTAGGATTTACAGGATTGTCACCGCACCGTGCACTAAGGCTTCCTACCGCTATATATTCTGCAGACAGCTTTCCTGGAGGAGGGATTGTTCATGCCGGAGCCACGAGGTTCATTTTTAAAAATCTTTTAAAATGGAACGCGTACTGTGACGGTTCCACTCGCCTTTGTCCCTCCCTGACGCCCAGCACCCGTGTTTGATCCCCCCCAGCTGCAGGTCCCTGCCTCGGGGTCCACAGAACGACTGCCTCTGGCTCCCCCGTCAGACTGTGTGCCCAACCCTCCGATGTGCCCGGAACGCCGGCTGCCCTTTAACATGGTCTGTCTGCTCACAGGACAACCTGGGCTGAGAAAGAAAAGGCTCAGAAATTGTGGTTTCTGCAAGTTTTGCTTTGAAATAGAAAGTAGCTGAAGCAGAATGAGCTTTTTGGGGTGGGGATAATTTCAAAACAATTGTAATTATCACAAAAATTTTTTAAGGTATGCTGCCTTTCAACTATTTTAAAGTGGCCAAAAATCGCTTGACCAGCATGGCTCAGCGGCTGAGCATCGACCTCTGTTCCAGGAGATCGGGGTTCGATTCCCGGTTGGGGCACAGGCCCGGGTTGCGGGCTCCATCCCCAGTCGGGGGCGTGCGGGAGGCAGCCGATCAATGACTCTCTCATCATTGATGCTTCCATCTCTCTCTTCCTCTCCCTCCCTCTCTCTGAAACCAATAAAGACATATTAAAAAAATAAAAATAAAGTGGCTAACAATCTATGCACTCCCAGGTGTTCAAAGAGCTTTGAAAACCACACAGGTCCGAGTGGCGTTTGCCCGACCCTGGACGCAGGCGTGCCCACGGTCCCGATGCGCGTGCTGTGCCCACAGCTCCCGGGCTCTGCGCTGTGCCTGCCGAGCTCTCCGCAGGTCCCCTTAGCTACTCTTTGTGTTTTGGTTCTCTAGATTATTTTAGTAGCAATTTTTAAATATTGCGGCTATACTGTACCTAACGATATATGTAGAAACCCACTCATAACACTATTTGATTACTTAGTCACCTTGAATATGTAAATGTTACATCAAAATAAAAACGCAGGAATCGGGAGCGTGCAGCTGGGTGAATCCTCACAGAGTAAAGAGTGTGAGACCCGCATCAGCCAACCAGCCCCGGGGACCGCGGAGCCTGTGCCCTGCCTGGCTCTTCTCTCCAGGACACCCGCCCTGCTCACGCCTCACATCAGGCCCAGCTTGCTGCTTTAGGACTTTAGCTGAATACTACGGACCGTCCCTGCGCTGGGTGTTTGGTTCCTTTTGTCCTACATTGTGTTTGTAGGTGACGCTGTGCGCTGCGCGAGGCGGAGTCTGCCCACCCTCAGGCCTTCGTGAGCTCTGAGCTCTGCTGTGCACACCCGTGGCCGTGACGCTTCGCTTCGGGGGGCCGATGGCATTCCGGCTCCCGCTTAACCGGGATGGACCTGCTGGGCCGCGTCCTGTGCGTGCACACTTTTGTCTCTGGACTGTCCAGCTCGCGGCACTGAGGCTCAAAGTTGGCCCTTCTCAGCGACACTTGGTATTATTAGTCATTCGGCAAGGGCGCAGTTGTATTTCACTGTGGCTGTAATTTGCATTCCTTAATGACTGATGAAACCAAACACCTTTTCTTGTATCATTGGGCTGTTTTGACAGCCTCTCTTGTATGAAGTGCCTAATATCTTTTTATACCTTTTTTTGCTACCGAGCGGGGTAGCTTTCTCTTGTTAATGTTCAGGGGTTCTCTGTATATTACGAAATAGGTCCTTTGTCAGATACCAGTCTGCAAATCTCTCTCTCACTGGGAGTTTTTTCACTGTATCAGTGGAATGATTGATGACCACAAGGTTTAATCATTAATATAGTCAGAGTTACCATTTTCCCTTTCATGGCCAGTGCCTGTGTCCTATTTGAGAAATCTTTGCTTACCATCTGTCATAAAGATAGTCTTTTATGTTTGCTTCTGGATGTTTATTGCTTTATCTGTCACAATTATATTCACAATCCAATTAGGATGGATATTCATGAAGGTTGTAACTTAGGCATCCAATGTTCCCCCTGAAGGATCCAATTGACCCAACACTAATTATTGAAAAGACTCATTTTCACAGTGCACAGCAGTATCGATTATGTCATAAATAAGTTGATTCCTTGTGGGAGTCTGACTCAGGATAATCTCTTTTCTTCCATATTTCATTGACTTAATTTTCCACATTATTTCCAATCATTATTTATTTGGGTTTGATTAGCTTTTATATTTTTTAGTTTTCATGTCCTATTAAGAAAGGAGGGTTAAATTTTCTGATTATGTTTATGTTCTCTTAGCCTTATCGACTTCTGCCTTATGTACATTTAAAACGGAGCCTTTGTGAGCTCTGTGCTACTATGGAGAGTTTTCCACCTATTTTCTCTCTCCAGTAACAACACTATTTTAAAAGCCTTGGATCTGATCTCTGCTGAGTCATGGAGAGCAAGGCAGAGCCTGGGGAGCTTCTGTTAGTGGCAGAGACCTGGTGGAGATGGTACAGTTGATCCCATCAGGCCTAAGTTCAGTGTCACATTTGTATGTGACACAACTGGAAATGCTCTAAATTTTTTTGATCTATTTAAAATTTTTTCTGGGATCATAAATGACTTTGTCCTAAAGGTTGTTGAAATGAATGATTTTGTTACTGTTTTAGTTTTTAAAATTTCAAAATATTCACGTTAGATAAACTTATCAGAATTTTAGTTGCATATCTCAGAATGTTTAACAGAATGGCAGTATTTTAATTATAGTGTCCAATTTTCAAAATAGAATTGTCATTAAATCAGAGAACTATAAATCTCAGTGTAAGGAAAAATATTTTAAAAAAACAATCAAATGTTCTCTGCAGCTGATTATAACGCAGTGGTCAAGACCTAAATGTGACAAATCTTTCATTTATTCCCGTGGACATGTCTACAACTCTTTTTGAAAGTCTGGGCATGTTTCACTCAGATATGCAGATATTTCTTGATATCTTTTTGGTCCTGAAAAAGTACTCACTTTGGTTAAACACAGCTGTCCTCTGAAGAGGTATAAAGCTTAGAACAATCCACAGTGCTTCTCCGGGACCCCAGTTCACACCTGCTGCCCAGGTGGAGCAGCCAACGGTGACGAATGCAGGAATGTTCCCACTTCTGGGTAATTCTGAAGGGCCGTTCCCCTTGCAGAGTCCCCCTCTGGGTTTGCTGAGCCCTTCCTAGGGATTGCCTTTTCTCCCTCTGCCCAATCCTGATTTTTTTCAATACCTTCCACAGATGCTGAGCCCAAGGAAGAGCTGGAGATCAGGATGGGACTGTACGTAGTCACGATCAAAGGAAGTTGAACTCCCCGTGAAGAGCCAGTTCTGTCCAGGTCAGGGCCCTGACTGAAAGAGTCAGACGCCAGATGGCAACAATAGATGGATATGCTGAAAATCCTGAGTGTCCGGAGCCTCTTGGACATCACACGCCTGGAGAAATGGCTCAGGCCATCACTTTGATGGTCATGCTTCTGTTTTGTGGGGTGACTATCCCCACAAGGCCACATGCACCCCAGGAGTCTGTGCTTCTCCAATTGCTGATAAAGGTGAAAGGAGTTACGTCATCCAGCCTGCAGATGTTACTCAAACATGCTATATGCTTAGATATCGTATTTTCTACTGAAAGGTTAATTGTTATATTTTATTTTATTCCACTGTCTTGCATTTTTACATATTTTGATGCTTTTTGATGTATGTTTATTTTTACAGCAGATTGTTAAACGGTACATCTAATCAATATAAAAATTCACATTGGTGCTAGTGTAAGCCTTTTTTGTACTTTTAATTCTGCTTTGTCTGCCATTGATATTGATTCACCTGCTTTCTTGACCCTCACTGCTTGGCGTGTCCACCACTTCCATTCACTACCTTTCAACGCGTCTTACTCTACATGTTTTTAGATATCTCCTAAAATTCACTGTAAAGTGAATTTTGTCCATTCAACTCAATTTCCTCTGCTTTGTAATGAAGGATTTAAACAATTTATACATCATATACATTTTTACTTACTACTTATGGTAGCCCTTTTGTTTGGTTTTATTTCTGGAGGGATCTACAAATGTCTTTCGAGAACCCATTCTGTTAGAAAGAAACCATCAAACAAAAACCACCAAATTCCAATGGTTTTCTTCACCATAGAATATTTTCTACTCCCAAAATTGTGAAATATGTTAACTCTTTTATAATTATTACTCAAAAATTTTCAAATATTTGAAATAAAAGATTTATTAACTATACCCACTATAATTTTAATTAAAAGGACATTGATCACCCTATCATATTGTAGACAGTCCTAGTTGCGTAAAGCACATATCCCAGCACATTTCCCTCGGGGGTGGTTAGCCCCGGGAGCTGGTGGGAAGCACCGCGCAGCAGGTAACCTGGGTATGACGGACACGGGTTTTAGCACATGCGGGAGACTCTCCGGGGAGACCTGGGGACGGTGAGCGGGATGCGCGCCACCTTTTCTCGTCCTGTTTTACAGAAGTTTCACAGAAGGAGATCTGCCTGACTCCATCGGTCTGAATGAGCCCCCCAGCCGGGTCAGGACGCACCCGTCAGGGTTGGCTACTGAGGGGCTGCGGGTCACCTCCACGCGCCTTCATCCCTCCCGGCCCCTCTAGGGGACCCACGGGTTCCTGCCGCCACGTGCGCCCCGGGCGCGTCTGCGGGAGGCCCCCCCGCCGTCCTCCGTGCGCCCCGGGCGCGTCTGCGGGAGGCCCCCCGCCGTCCTCCGTGCGCCCCGGGCGCGTCTGGGGGAGGCCCCCCCGCCCCCCGCCGTCCTCCGCGCCCCGCGGGCACAGGCGCCCCCGGGCAGCGCCGTCACCCCCTTCGGCCGCCTCGCGCTCAGCCGTCTGCTTCCTCGGGCTCAGTGCCGCCGCTGCCCAGGTTTTCAGCCGTTTTCTGCCCCTTTCTCCGCAACGGCTCGGCCGGACCAAAGGGGGCCTGAGGCTGTGTCTGCGTCCCTCTGAATCCGCGCGGTGCTCTGAGGTCTCAGTTCAGCCCTGGAACGCAGGTCAGCTTGAGAGATCCCTGAACACCCCTCAGCCCCCGGGATGGGTACTGTGTTCGGGGGACCTGTGAATAAACATTACGGGACGGGAAGTGCTGACCTCCCCTTACCCGGTGGGTGCAGGCGGTTGTTAGACCTGCACCAGGAGAAGCGAAACGTTTTAATTAATGTGTTACAAGCTTAGCACAGAGCTTGGGGCTATTAAATATCAATCACATCGCCAGTTTGCATGTTGATGTCTACATTGTGGCCCTCCAAGTAAACAGTAAAACTCTGCTAATTATTACCTGTATAATCACAGTATGAATATTCATGATGAGAGAAACATTTAAGAGTTTCGTTAAGGTTGGCGTTGCTGCCATCACCTCCTCTGAGTTAGGAGGCAGCTTAATAATTGCTGTCTTAAAAATAGGTATCTAAGGTTTCATTTGAATAAAACAAAGTTACATTTCTCAAATGGAACTATCTTGTAAGCTTTTTTCCTCAAATGTCCTTAATAATTTCATAAACTAAGAATCCTACGAATTTTTAAGGTGCGTTGTGTTAGTTACTCCTCTTTTATCTCCACACATGGATCAAATATCATTGAAATGTGTTAAGTTACAGAGAAGGAAAGCCCCGTAAAAATTTACCATAAGGGCTGCTTTCTGCAAGAAACTAAATGATGACCAACCACGAAGGACCAAGGTCTCCAGGACAAGCTTTCTGAAGATAGGAACACAGCAGGGAAATGAACTCTGAAATAAAAGTGACGCTAGTAACTGCTGCATTGTTCCCAGTGTTCTATATACGTGAACCTAAGCAGCGCCTCTAGGAGCGGGCGCCCTGCCGTTTGCATTTTCACGCTGGGGACCGTGATCACAGAGGCGGTACCGGCCTTGCCACGCTGCACAGCCAGAGAGCTGCGGCGCGGCTACCTGGCCACCCGGACACCTGGACACCTGGACACCTGGTCACCTGGACACTCGGCCACCTGGCCACCTGGACGCCCGGCCACCTGGCCACCCAGGCACCTGGCCACCTGGACATCTGGCCACCCGGACACCTGGACACCCGGCCACCCGGACACCTGGCCACCTGGCCACCTGGCCGCCACACAGAGCGCGTTCCCAGGACAGAGCTGCTGAGCATAAGCAGCGAGCCCTTTGCAGACACGCCCACCTGGGAGTCACCATTTCACTGTGGAAGAAATTAGAGGATTCCAGAAGTCCTCGTAATGACACCAGGGTGCTTTGCAGGTAAGTGAGGTGGAGAATAAATAACTTAATTCGTAGATTCTGCTGAATATCAAGACTATCATTTAGGTTCAAGCCAAATTTCTATGACATATTAGAATTATGGCTGATAAAGGTAAGCTTTGGAATCCTGTGTTTCCTCAGATGTAATAATAGAATATTAACAGTATTTATATTTTATAGTATATAGTTCAGTGTAATGTATTACATATGCATATGTACACATAATATATGTAATATATGTACTATATACACACCTGTGTATTACAGACACAGGAGGAAGCAGCTCTGTACCATCCAGCCCACTGAATTAGCGGCCTCCCACTCCTGAATTCACTTTAACCAGCAATTCCGATGCTTTACAAGAGCATTTTAAACCAGACTTATGCCCACATAAGCGTAGAGTCTAGTCAGAGCAAAATTATCTAGATGGACACAATAGAAGCAGCCACTGCGAACATTTTAATGGAATATTATCAAATCAGAGCTCATCAAAGTCAGCGTTTTCACCGTTCTGTGGGAATGTCACTATTCTTTCGTATCCGTACCCATCCTCCGCCATTATAGTCACCCCACTGGGTCAGGAAACAAGTGGGAATCATCATGAAAATGTCCCTGTTAAAATGTTAACTTCATGAAGTGAGAGATTTTCTGCCTCTTCCTCCTCACAGGCCTGAGTTAGCTCCCTGATTTCAGGGTCGAACGCGCGGCTGTGGAACCCTAGCTGGGGAAGGGACATTTAAGTCCCACGTCCTGCGTCCACACATGGTCCTTTAGAAATCCGGAATCGCAGTAAGGAGTGGGAGGGGGCGATGTTGGAGAAAGGCACAGAGGGCCCAGGAAGTGTGTGTGGAAATTGAAGGAGTAAATAGAACATGATTTTCGCTTGAATCGATGTTTAAAACATGGTTTTCAATAAAGAAGTAAATGGCTGCTGTAAAATTCAAGAGAAGCTCCCCTTTGAGGCCCCAATGCATTTTGTCCTTGGATATGAGGTTTGCTGTGACACAGGGAATCCTCCTTTGTTACACTTTCATTTGCTGGAACACACAGGTCACCATGTTTTGTAAATAAGGTTTTTAAAGTCTGAAGCTAAAATATCATGAGCACGGTCCTCAGACGCATGCGGTCCAGTGTCTCCTTTGCCTGTAAAGAAGCCACCTCGGCAGCTACAACCGATGACAGCTTCCGAACTGAAATACTTTGATCTTGTTCATGAATTGGTCTTCATCTAATACTGAAAAATATACATGCCAACAGATTCAATACAATGAGGAAAATATCAAAATTAACATTTTCTTGGTGACATTTAAAATAAATACTAAAATATGTGAGTTTAACATTAGCTAAATTATTTTAAATATCAAGTGTACTGTTAGCATATTTTTTCCTCATATGGAAAGAGGAGTTTATATTTAGAATTCTAATTTCCTGAATTTAGAATTCTACAGATTTCCTGTTACACACGTGTAAAGTTATTTTAAAGAAATTAAGCAAACCAATTTAAGATTTCTTAATTTGTTTAGACTTTTTAAAATATATGAGCCAGTACTACAGACAGAAAATTAACAATTTACACTAATAATGAGCTTGGCGCTAACTGAAATTCCATCAGATTTCTTTCTAAATTAAATTTTACCATCAAACTTAATCCTATAAGTATAAACTTTACTTCATTTAAAGAGCCTGTTGATGTAATTTTGATAAAAATGATGTGTGTTGGGCAGGGGTCAATATTTGAAGCGTTTAACATACATTGTTTTCCTTGTCTTTGCACCACCTGGTTGCTGTCAATAAGGAGTGTGTGTGTGTTTGCAGACAAACCGGAATCTTAATGAAGATCTTATTGAAAGCTGGAAAATAGAAATATCGTTCCTCAGTCCAGTTCATATTTCCTGTGTTCCCTGGAATCTGGATAAACAGATTCCGGCATCCGCTTGCTGGTGCTGGCCCAGTGCCCTTCTTCAGCCCTGCCTGCGACAGTCCCGCAAGGTTAGTGGAATCTCGCCCCTTCGCCGAGAGCCGGTGCTTCTCAGTGGCCTGGCCCGGCCCTGCCCGGGGATTCTTTGGGAACTCTGGCTCCTTAATCCATGAGAACCTGTTCTCCTTCATCGGGGTGATCAGCCAAAGGGTGGGCACTGCGCCTGCTTTATTGAAGGAGACGTGAGGGACACCGAGTCTGCCCAGCCACATGGCAAGGCGCGCAGACCAGCAGAGGCCCTGCCAGGCCTTCTACCCCGCACGGAAAGCCAGCCTCAGAACACGGGGCGCCCCCCAGGCCAACAGGCCCCGGAGGACAGTCGGGCTCTCCCTGAGCCTGTCAAACCTGGGTTAACATAACCTTGACCGGGGAGGTGGGCTTCGCCATTACTGAGCCAGGTGACAGTTGTTCCAGCCTATTTACATTGTTCTATTTTACTTGCATTTAAAAAAATTTTCCCATTTGTAGCTAAAAGCCAACCTTTTCTAATTTCTTACCCTTATGACAGAATTGAAAGTGACTATTAATATCTGCACAGCAAACTGTAAACGTGGGAGGCTGATTGCAGGAGACAAATGTCTAAAAATTTCCACTCACGGTTTTTTATACAGATTAAGTTACACACACAAAAACCTTATAACTTTAACTCTCTTGGTTAGTTCATCCCTTTCTTGGCAGTAGAGTAGTCACAATTCAAACAGAGCAAATCAAATACTAAATATTATATTCTAGATCCTATCTATTAAAATAAATCAAATTAATTTAATGGGAGGTTCAGAGGGGTTAAAATTGACAATAATATTTATTTACAACTTACTTTTTCAGCATTTCAATAAAAATAATTCTAAACATTCTTCCCTGAGAAAGTGACTCTTTTATATCATATTAGCCCATAAGTAGTTTTGCATCATAAAATCCTAGTGACATGTTGTGTGTGCATCCTGTACCTGCTCCTGAATTTAGGACGCCTTTGGAACTGGCAGTGTGGTTGTAATTTACATTAAAGAGAACTGGATTCATGTGCATGGCTTTTTAAATTTAGTTAAATATGTATGGTCCTCCCCTTCCCCCGTATTTCTGTATTTTATTACATATTCCTGCACATTTCCTGTGATTATTTGGAAGCATCAATAGGTCACACCTGTCTGTCCTAGACTTCAAAAACTTATCATTTATTAAAATCAATTGAGCTGAAATCATCATTTTTTTTCCCCTCTAAGTGGTAGCTGAAAAATTTCTGATGACATGGACATCAAGTTGCATCCTGGTTGTTGAAATACTGGACTATCTGAATGTAACAGACACAGAGAAATGTGTTTTAGAATCAGAAAGTAAGGGTCCCAGTTTTGACAACTCAGTAGCTGCGGAGGCAAACTCGGTGTCACACCTCCCATTGTAGAAGCCAGGCCATTAAAGTCTGCCTGTCACACCCGAAATAGGACACCAACCCCAGGGACATTAGGAAGAAGCTGGACTACTCTTATCTTCTGTAAATGAATACCTCCTACTATGACGTATAATCCTAGCACCTTTTAGTTTAAAGGATATACTTTATCCTATTGAAATTATGAAAAGCAAAATATTTAAACCTCTGTTTCCAGTGAAAGATCTAAAAACTTGGAGGTTACAACTTGGAGGAAATTCCGTCACCAGGAATTTCACCTCTAAAATTTGACATGGTTAAATTGTATGTAAATGCTAATATCACTACCACTTTTAAGTGGAGCAATGTGAGGAGTGTACGTCAATTATATATATACACATACAGTGACGTGCAATAACTAAATACGGCAAATAATGCTTTTTAAATAATTCATTTAATACTATTTAAGCAACTCTGAGTATATATTCCTCCTTCTCAAGGCTTTTCTAGAATATAAAATTAGACGTGAATTTTATATTAAAGTGGCACATTTAGAATTCATTTCAAGGCCCCGTGCTTGGAGGGCAGTGTCTTTTCCCCGCCGTATGACCGCCCGATTTGGACTCTAGCCACCTGCGGCGGCGGGGAGCCCCTGCCTCTCCCAGGGCGACGCCTCCGTCGGGGCTCCGGGGTCCTCGTGGTCCCCCTCCTGCTGCTGTTACATCGTTCTTCCCATTCAACATGCAACCGGATTCTCCCAACGGGATTCTTCTCAGTTTTGAAAACATGTCCTCAAATCTCCTCACCCGAACCCCAGCAGCAGCTGCAACGAAACCCCCCGACTGTCCTTCCTCCTCTTAGGTCAGAAGCCAGCGGCCTTTGTGGCCAAAGCTCTCAAAGCCTGTGCCCCCCACCTACATGTCTTGCGAGTGACTACAGAGCTGGCCACGGGTGAGAACAGCGCCCCTGCGGTGGGGACAGCCCCCTCCTGCCCCGTCAGCCTCTGTGCCACCTGCTCCGTCCCCTTCGCGACGTCCCCGGGCTTCTGCCCAGCTCCCCGGGCCCGGTGCCCACGCGCCTCCTGGGAACACGTCCCACCGCGATCCACCCGCAAGGGCCCTTGGCGCCCTGGTTGCCGAACCCACTCGCAGGCAGGAAACTCACCCGCGTCGCCCCCCCGACGCCAGCACCAGTCAGCACTAACGCCGGAGTGCGCGGTGGACCGCACCCCTCAGAGCCGGGCAGGCGATGTGACGGCCTGGTGGGGACCCCGATGCCACCTCGTGTTCCTCAGAAACGGGCCGCGAGGCACAGCCCGGCCTTCTCGCGCCTTCTCCGGGCCCCGCGGCCCGCCTCCGGCAGTTGCTGAAGTGACATGTTACCTTTCATTTCATCGTTGCCGAGTTCCCCTCAGGACGGGGTTCACGTCTGTCGTGTGAAACAAGGTTTACTTGTGGGTTGGGTGGGTATGTGGGCTGCTCTGACGTTGCCACGGAGGGCGCCGAAACCTGCAGCCTGGCCCCCGCGTCTTGGCTCAGAGGCCACAGGTCTGTGCTGCCGACACCGACAGGAACGAACTGGGGCATTTCCTTTATTTATACAGCGGTTTCCACACAGGCTGCAAAGCTGTTCCCAAAGTGCTGTCATAAATCCTCCCCCGTTGTATCGCAGTCCCCCTGTTCGGCAGTCTTTCAGCTTTTAACCTTTTTAGTCTTTTTAAAATGTTAAAAAGCCATCCTGATGGGTGTGTAGAAATATCACGGTGTAGTTTTAATTTCACTCTCCTAATTAGCACATATGCGGGTAGTCACCACATTCTTATTGACTATTACCATATTCTCTTTCATAAATACTGTACAAGCTACGAGGTCAGGGAAGTTTCTCTTGTTTTCTGATTTGCTAGGAGTTTGGGTCATGATAGGAAAAAATTTATCGGGTGCTTTTCCAGCTCCTATGGAGGCAATTGTGTGGGATTTCTCCCTTATTTCATTAATGTGATGTATTATATTTATTGATTGTCAAATGCTAAACCAACTCAGAATTCCCATATGCATTGTTGCATTCGGTTTGCTAACGCTTTGCTTAACGATATTTACACTTACGGGCGTGAGAGTGATTGGCCTGAAATGTTGCACTTTGTAGTATTTGAGCAGGTCTTAGAATTAAGGTTATTCTGGAGCCATCATGGTCCATATGATGTTTTCCCTTTTTTTCTCTCTTTGCATAACTTGCATATCTCGCTGGTCACAAATTCTCCCACTAAATAATTCCACTGTTTTATTGAATTTTTAATTTCAATTCTTTAATGTTTCTGCACTAAATGTTCCATTGAATGTTTTCTTGTCTCCCTTTTGGTGGTGGTGGCTAGCAAACCACCCACAATTTGTACTCTCTTTTTTTAATCACAAATGTTTGGCAAAGCACTGCGTTGGTACCATAGGCATCTTCTGTGACCAGCCCGTGCAAACTGGCAGCTCCACACTGACTGGGGATGTCAGCCTGGAGCAATAAAAAACTAAACGAGTCCTTTCTCCTGGGGATACAACAGAGGGGAATTTTTTGGTGGTTGTTTTGGTATTTGATTTAGAAAAATTGGTAGAAGTACTATAGGTAAAAGTTGTGAGAGGCATATAAACTAGTACAAGAAAAGGAACTTCACCCATAAAGAAATTAGGAGATTTCTGTGAACAATGGAAAGATTTAATACATAAAAATAATTTTTTACAAGATTCCCTATCTTGATAGAGACAAACATTATCTGTATTTTAAATTTGAGGAAATAGATGCAGAAATTAAATCTCATGAACAAGTTTAGACAAATATTAAATTGCAACATTGAATTTTGGCCCCAGTATGAACCTGTTTGGCCCTAAAACAGGTTATGTGAGGAGACAATACGGGTGTGATGGGTTTGGATGCCAACCTGGTGAAGGGAACATCATTTCACAGGCAGCACCAATCCACTCATAATTGATCAGGGAAATGGCATGTCTTTTCGATAGGAGATACTCATAACACGCTGTAGGGAGCTGCAGGTATATGAGGTAGTTCTATACAGGGGTAAATCCTGATGTAAAAATGCTGGTATTCTCACCAGACACTGATGATAGTGTGGGGTTTATTTTTCCTTTAAAAAATGTGTTCAAATGACACACGCTACAGATCCTGGTGCTGACAGGGAGTGACTGTGGGCACGTCAGGGGAGGGACTCTTCTGTTTATAGCCCCCACACTCCTCATATAACGCTATATGAACCAGATAAAGTTTATGTCAAAATAATTTCTCAAAATGACTAAGACAGTTTGGTCAGTGTCTCTGATGTCAGTAACAGGATAGCAAACTTACATAAAAGAGTAATTTAAAATAGGACACAGTTAGGTCACTGACCTTGAGAAAATGCATGAACTGCCTTAAACTAGCACATTAGTTAATGGCTTAATAACCATTAAATATATCTGATGTAGTCCTTAGAGCTGTTTTTTAGTTCGGTAGTGTCGACCATTTAATTGAATATATATGAAAAGGAAAAATGGTTTCTAGGCTACTAAAAATTTTTTCCAGCAAAGATCAAGATGTCAGGAGTCTTTATATTAAGTGTGCGCAACGCACCGTGAAAGGGTAAATGTGCACAACTGCGATTTCTCTAATTTCCTGCGCCTTTTTGCCTCACCTGCATTAACAGGGCGCTAAAGACGTTTGAAGGGAAATCTGAGGGATCATAATCTGGTTATTTTCTTCCGAACCTTCCATGGCCTGCGTGCCTGCTGTCCCGCTCCCACGTGCAGCCCTGGAAACCTCTAGGCACTCGCTCTGCCCGGTGGGAGGCATTCGGACCACGGAGGTTGCATCCGGAAGGGGCCACCGCTTCTCTGCTTCCATGGGATGCTTTAGCTCTGGTCATAAATATTTACTCCACCAGCTTCCTGATTTTTTAAATTGTTTATAACTTAAAATGACCTAGTAAAGGTTGCTACTTGCTATCATTTTCAAAGGTTCCTGTGTTTGGCGACCTAGACCTTTAAACACTTACATCATGTGCTATTTCCTTGCTCCCCTGTTTGTATCTCCTGTTCCTCCCTGACCGGCTTGCCCCAGACTTTCTTCTGCTGCTCGGTCTCATTCGTGGGACCTTCCTGTCGCCTCCAGAATGTTTCGTGCACATTTTCTCCACGGCAGCCAGTCAGCCAGCAAGGCATGTCCAGTAAGAGATTGATTTTCATTTTTGGTGGTATTAGGCCATCTCAGAAGGAGAAGATAAGAAAAAGGAACAGAAACATCGGGAGAGTTAATCACCGAGAATGTTCCAAAAATGACGACTGCCGTGACCAGCAGGTTCAGAACATTTAGATGGCTCCAAGCATCCAGCTGTGCTGGGCTGTGGATCCCGTCACAGTCAGAATGCTGGGGACCAAAACAAGAAGGAGACCTTCAAGTGGGCAAAGTGAAAGGCGCAGCGGCTTCAAGCAGCAACAGGAATAGTAACAGCTTCGCTCAACAGGACAGTTGGAGGCAGCAGGCACTGGACAGCGCCCTTAAAGTCCTTGACGTGACAGTAACAGCCACAGCAGCCCCTGCACGGCGCCGACCTAGAACTCCGAACCCAGCTAAACAGCTCCCCAAAGGGCCCGTGAAGACGTTAATGAGCAGGCAAAACGCCGCGTGGAAACCATCGGCCAGCGGGCCTGCGTTACAGGGGGGCACAGGGGGCTCTTCGGGGTACGTCAGTCATTCCAGGGGAAAGTACAGAATGGTGGGAAAACTTTCCTAAAATAGGCAAATATATTATTAAATATGAAAGTATAGAACAGTTTGTAGCAGTAATTATAATAATTGCTCATAGGATTTTCAAAATATATAGAAGTAAAAGTTATGACAAAATAATGGAAAAGAAAGAATGAGACTAAGTGGAGTTAAATTAAGTTGGGCTATAATAAGTGACAGATTTGGTTTCTAAAATAACAGTAAAATATTTACATCAAAATTAGAGGGAAAAGATCTGCAATACTAAAGAAGTTAATAAGTGAGTATTACAGTGGCAAAGAACAGGTGGGAAAAAAGAAGAAAAACCAGAAAATGGTAGGTGTAACCCGAGTATTTTAGTAACTTAACTCATAGTGAATGGACTGAACTCTCTTGTTACAGCTCGAGCACGTCCTGCTGGTTGAAACGCAGGCCGTTCAGGTCCTGCACCTCATGCCCACTGCAGGCACAAGGACACGGCGAGGAAGTCAGAACCGAGTCCTAACCAGGCACTCGCACCGCACAGAGTGCACTTAAATTAAGACGTGCTTGAGATGCAGAGACATTTCATAAAGAAGAGAAAAGGCCAATCTGCTGGAAATAGTATCACTTCCAAATACACTTTTTAAACAGAGAACAGGAGAGAAAGGCAAGTACACCGCAGACATATCTGGGTATTTTACGACCTTTTTAGATAACGGGAGAGCAAAACAGAGGGGCCTCTCGGACCCTCTCAAGCGTTTATCTCAAGAAAGCAAGTGCGTCTTATCATTTGTTAAAATCACCACATTAACAACAACAAAAAAGAAGAAAAAGCTACCAAAATAAATTAAGAAAAAAATGTGATATAATTTAACACACATTAAGATAAAATGCCCAGTAAAGTAGCCTTAGAAGCAAATCCTTCCAAACTTATAAAAACTATCTACAAATAACCTATTGGTATCGTATATTTAATGATTATCAAAATTGTTCTCGTAAAAAAAATAATAATAAAAGACACGGATGTTTTAAAATTTATTCTTTGGTTCATCATCATAAGGGAATTCCTAACCGGTATAATAAAACAGAATAAGGATTTAAAGACATAAGATTCCTTTGCAGTTGAAATGCTCTGTAAAACCCAAAAGAATCTATAAATCTACAATTAATATTCTCCACTGAATTAAATGAGGCTCCCAGATACAGAGTCAGTACATAGAAACCAGTTATATTTCAGAATACTAGCAACAGAAAACTGGAAGCGCGATTTAAACTTCCTAACAAGCGGACAGCCGAGCTGCGGAGGCGTGTGCGGGCCGGCGGGCGCCTGGGCACCTGGGCACCTGGGCACCTGGGCACCTGGGCGCCGGGCGCGGGAAGGCTCCCTCCGGGGCGCGGCGCTCAGCAGCTTCGCTCCGTGAAAATCTGCCGAAGGGTTTACCCCGCCCATGTCGGCGCCGGGGCCCGGGGTCGCAGCCCAGCTCCAGGGCCCGCGGAGGTCCCGCTCTGCCCTCCCGGCGGGATCCGGGGGCGCGCCGGGGATTCGGGGCGCGGGCCCTGCTCCGGGCGCACCCGATGCCCGGCGCCCCGCGGTGCCGGAGCCCAGCGGCCGGGAGCGGAGCCGGGTCGCGTGAAAGGGGAGCAGGGACGCCGAGGACACGAGGGCCCCGCGCGCCCCCACACCGTCGCCCCGGCCCCGCGCCCCCGCCCGGCTCTGAACCAGCGGGGTCCCGGAACCAGACGGAAAGGTCCTGCCTCAGCGCCGTGCAGGGAGCTGCGCTTAAGCAATCATTTAAAGTCACAATGTATCCAATAGATAACTATATATTATTATTATCACTTTTTAACCCTCAAAGATATGTTTCCATTGCCTTTCCGAGGGAGTGGAAGGGGAGAGACAGCGAGAGAAACGTCATGACGAGGACGCACTTCGGTTGGTTGCGTCCGGGGCGGCTGGGGGCGGATCTGCAGCCGAGGCTCGTGCCCTTGACCGGGATTAAACTTGGGCCCCTTGGCTGGAGGCCCGACGCTCCAACCGAGCGAGCCCCTAGCAGCGGTGTCGCCATGGTAACGCGAGGCGTCGCCCTCCGGTCCTACCCCGACGCCCCGGTCAGCGGGCGGCCCCCCCGCGCTCGGGCGCCCGGCCCGTCCCCTGTGCGCCCCGCTCCTCCTGCGGCGGCTCCCGGCTCTGAGACGTCCCCACGGCCCGGCGCTGCTTGGGAACGTGTCTGCCACCTTACAGTTTTCAGTTTTAGTCTATCTGTCGTTCCAGTTCCACCAGGGGGTGAGGACGCGCGCTGGGGCTTCAGGTCTTCTAAATGAACCGCAGCTGGTCTGGTGGCCGGGGCTTGGTCTCTTCGGGCCGTGTCCCCGCTCCGGGCGCGGCCGAGCCCGTGGCCCCGCCAGGCTCGCAGGGTGGCCAAGGCCCTCCGTCCCTGTGGCCGGCAGCGCGGCCGCGACCCTCCGTCCCTGCGGACCTCCTGCCCGTGGCCTCGCTGCCTGATGGAAACCGCACAGTGGAATCGGCTGTTGCTGGGCTGCCTGGCTCCTCGATTCTGCCGCGTATTTTGTATTTCTCCCGACTTCCGTTCATATATTTAAGGGCTCTGTTTTCATGTGCATATTGTTTGGTAACCATTGTATCTTCCTGATGGATTGTCTCTGTTCTCGTTTTCAACCCTCTGCTTTATTTCTCATAACTTTTTTGTTTAAAATGCCCATGTACTTCCATCCTTGTATTTTCAGCCTGTCAGGATATTGAGTCTACAGTGTGTGTCCTGTAGGCATCATACGGTAGGATCCTGGGGTTATTTTGTGCAGACTAACAATCTCTGCCTCTTCCTTGGGTAGACTGCGAATTCACATTTCAGGATTTTATTTGTAAAGTTGGGTTTAGGTCAGCCATTTTATTTTTTATCTTTTCATGTCTCGTGTCTTTTTTATTTTCTTTTACCTTTACTCTCTTTTGCTTTAAGTGAATATTTTTAGTGTACCATTTTAATCACTGAGAGATTTGTCAGCGGTGTTAATCATATTTGTTTTCCTGATGGCTGTTCTGGGACTTGGCATATACATCTAGAATCTGCTTCAGATTGAATTTAGCTTAATTCCCATGAACGTCAAAGCATCTCTCGTATGCAGCTTCTTTACCCTGCCCACCTTGTGTGCTATTTCTGTTATACATAGTACATTTTATATGCTATATACTATAAACCAAAAATACCATGTTGGAAATATTACTTTGCATAATGGTATGTCTTTTAAAGAAGATGCTATCAGAAGATGCTGTAGAGAGTTTGCCATGTAAGGCTTGTTATTCCCACTGCTCGTTCTGCTGTGTTAAGTATATTTCTCTGTGTTGTAAGCAATAAAATAAAAAATTATATACTTATTTTAAAAATCTAATTTCTTTATAAATCAGTTAAGGGAAGAAAGTAGACAACATACAATTATACTGTCTTTACAGTTGCATGTTATTTGAAGAGGCGTGTGTGTGTGCGTGTGCCTGTGTGTGCACGCGTGTGTGTGCATGCGTGTGTGTGCGTGCACATGCACGTGTGCAAATGACTGTCTGAGTGACTGGCCTGTAGCCTGAAGAGCATCCTTCAGCACCTCCTGCGGCTGTGTCTGGGCCACGACTCTCTCAGTGGTGGCCTGTTTGGACAGGTCCTTCCTTCGCCTTCATGTAGAAGGCTCGTTTTTCTGGGTGTGACAGGGAGTGACAGGGTTTCTTCCTGGAGCACTGTGAGTATGTCATCCTTCAGCCATTTGGCCCCATTGTTTCTTATACTGAGTCAGCTGTGAATTTTCAGGTTCTCGTCTATGATGAGGGTGCTTCGCTTGCTGCTTTCAAGATTTTCTTTTATCTTTGCCCTTTAACATTTAAACAGTGTTATTTAGGCCCCAGGAGGGCGCTTCTTCTCTCTGGCCTTGGACCTCTCTCTGACTGACAGGCCACCTTTCCAAGTAGAGCTGGGGGACATTACCCTCGTCTCCAGGGGGGCCTTGCCCAGCATGGAAGCTGCACCTCGCAAGCAGCAGGGGTGTTGGGGGCATGGACAATCGAGGGGGCACTATTCTCTGCTGCCAGGCCCAAGGCGGAGCTTCTGCGGAGGGAGCCACCTTTTAGCTTCTCTCACCTGGAATACAGCTTTTGCGAGATAAAGCTGATGGTGAGAGAAGGGCTGGAGCCTCTCCCTTCAGGAGAGACCGCAGACTTTGACTGAGGGCTGGAAGGAGAGGAGGCCCCACCGTGGACACCGCTGTCCAGAGCTGAGCTTGTCCCGATGAAATGGTGGGGGCAGAAAGGGTCATGGCTCAAAGCCATGGACTCACTGTTTTAATCAAGATTTAATAGATTTCCTTGTTTAAATATTTCTTCACCTGCTGTGTTCCCTTAGGGTAATTTCCAGACACTTTCAATAGCTCCTTTTAAATAGTTTTCACTATAGCTGTGCCACTGGGGAAACATTCCACAGTTCCTCACCCTGCCGGTGAGAGCCCTGTGTCCTACATCTTTATTTAAGCATCATGAAGGACTTCTAATACCAGGAAAAACACGATACCCGAAGTGAGTTTATAGGGAATGGGCCCTAAAAAAGAAAAGTGATCTAGGTCAGACAGGGCGGGCAAGAGAGAGGGGCATCCTACCCCTCGGGGTCTGTGGTGCTGTGCAGGGACATTGGAGGGCATGTCACTCAGAGCTGTGACTTTTAGTCTCAACGTGCTAAGTGTTCACAACAGGTCTAAGAAAGTAGAGATATGAGAGTTGGTGCCAGAATTCCAGTCCAGTATCCTCCATTCACTGTGTAAATGTGTGTGTAGTCACTCCAGTGTGTAAATGGTGTGTGCTTGTGTTTCCAAAATGCAGGATATGAATGTGCTGCTTATCAATGTTAGTTTACTGTCTAGTTTTGCTAAATATTTTAAACACTATAAATCCCTTCTAATTTAAATATTTTTTTAGAGTTCCTATTTCTAGTTATTTTTAAGGACCTGTATCTTTTAATATGATTACATGGTACTTTATAAATAAAGTGTAGTTGCCTAAACTTGCCCACTGGGGGCTTGAGTTATGTGTACATTTTCGTGGCAGCGGGGCAGAGACTGAGATCGCCGCGCTGAGCCTGATGCCTGCAGAGGCTCTGCTCCGGCTGGGGACCAGGTCCCCACAGGGCACACTGTGGCCCAGGAATATGCTTGTGAAGGGACAGTCACACTGAGCGAAGCGCAGGATCCTGACGACTGCTTCTGGGCCCTGATGAGTCATCTCCGTTGTGCTAGAAGCTGATTCCATCGAGGTGACTGGGACGGGTGGGGTCCGGGGCAGCCCTCTGTCCTCACTCGCCAGCACCACAGCAGCCCGACTCACTCTGCACATTTCTCAGGACCCCTCACAGTGTCCATGTTTCAGCCTGTATTCCAAGCTGCACACTGTCTAAAACCAGGTAGCTGTCCTGTGTTCCTTCAACGAAACATCACAAAAACAGTAACAATCACGACGTTCATTCTGTAAATATTACTCATCAAATATTTGGAACATATTAGAGTTAATTCTGTGATAAATCAACCATGAATTGTTTCCTCAGTGGGTTTAGAGAAGTTAGGGCCACTATGACATCATCTTTGAGTAAGTATAACACATTATATATAAAAATGTAGATAAGTTAAATATATGTATATTTACATATGCATATATATAAATACATGCATATATATATATATACACGCTTCCAGTTCCTGTAACAAATTCCCCCCAATCCAGTGGCCTTTTCCTGCGTCTAGGGGCCACCTGCATCCCTCTGCTGGTAGTCCTTCCTCCATGGTCAGAGCCAACGATGGCGGGGGGGAGGGGGGGGCGGTCTTCCTCAGGCTGCGCATCTCTGGTTCTCTGTAAACAGAAGATGATTTGCTCTTTAATGACTTGTGACAGGCTGTGTTCACTGGGCATCCCCATGACCACATGTCCATCTCTAACCCATTCAGGCTTAACTATAACTGCAAAAATCCCCTTTTCCGTTAAGTTAACACATTCCCCAATTCTGAGGATTAGTGTGGATATCTTGTGGGGCCATTGTTTTGTCTGAATTCCCATGGAATGTGAGACCTAGTTCACAACATCAAAAGTCATTTGATTCAAAATTTGAAAACCACAGGCACTTTCTTTAGGCTCACGTTGAATCATGCAATTCATATTTTTTAAAAATATATATGTCCTTATTGATTTCAGGGGAGGAAGGGAGAGGGAGAGAGAGAGAGAAACATCAATGGTGAGAGTCATTGATCAGCTGCCTCCTGCACGCCCCCCACTGGGGATCAAACCCACAGCTCCAGCATGTGTCCTGTCTGGATTACAGGTCGATGCTCAACTGCGGAGCCACGCCGGCCAGGATGCAATTCATATTTTAATTTGATACTGAGTAAGCATGTATTTGTTGGCAATGAATAAAAGAATTAACCATAAAAGAAAAGATTGATAAATGTCTTCATTAAAATTGAGGATTTTGATCACCAAAAAGCATTTATTATGCGACTAAAAGGCGAGCTAGGCCTCCTATCCAGAGTATGTAAGATGTAGCTACAAATCAATAATAAGTGGTCAGAGAACTAAAAAAACACAAAACAAAACACTGGAACACTCACTTCACAAAGGATAAATACAAAACTCCTCTAAGTGTCCGCAGTGGGTTTCAATATTGACAGTCACAAGGACAATGCAAATTAAGACTTAACCTCGGCGCACGTGCTCTTCCAGTTAAAAGTGTCAAGAATCACTTGGAAAGTGTTGGTTTAATGCTGTCATTACCATATCAGAGAGAACAATGAGTAATCTATCAGTCGTGATAAAGCAGATTTGCCCTTCTGGGACCCACGCGAGGTCCAGCGCCAACCGGAGAGACTGGCTCCGCCCGCGCCCTGCGCTCCCTCAGTCGCTCAGCTCCAGGCTGCAGGACGCGGTGCAGCGGTGCCAGTGGCTCCGGCGCCCCCACTGTGCACAGCGCGGGGCCCGTCGCGTGGCAGGCCGTTCCTTCCCGGGCTGCACGCGTGCACACCTTACATCGTCTGCTCTCGTTGCGCATCCGTGGCCTACGCAGTGATTTCTTTTCCTTTATACACATTAAGTTCACTCTGGTGCTGTAAAGTGGCTGTGGGCGGGTGCTTACTGCCTTGTGGCCACAGTTGCCGCGGCGTCGGGAACAGCTTCGGTGCCTCGTGGAGTCGCCGCTGTCCCCTGAACTGCCAGCCAGCGCTCGTCTCTTACAGCCGGCAGCCCGCGGGGGATGGAACCCAGGGCGCGCCCGTCGGGGCCTGGTTCTCCCAGAGCCCGTGGCAGGGCCGCGAGCTCCTGCGCTGCTGGTGCTGCCCCGGGTATGGGTGCCCCGGCCTTGCGCTGCTGCTGTTCGTTTTGTTTTGTTTAATACGTTTGCTTGTGGAAGGACATCTTGGTTTATTTCAGTTTGGGTGATTATAAATAAAGCTGCTATAAACACGTGCATTGTTTTGTGTTGACATAAGTTTTCAATTTCAAAGTTAGTAAAATAACGTGAGGTTCAGTTCATGCATCGTGCGGTGAGACGACGCTCAGCTCTGTGAGAAACCGCACCCCGCGCGTCCCCACCGCGGCGAGTGGGCAGCTGCCGTCCAGGCCTGGCCGCGGCCCGGAGCGCGGTCTGGCTTCGCTCTGCAGCCCCCTTAATAGGTCGGGGGGCCTGGCCCGGTGGTGTTTCAACTTCCAACCGCCTAATAAAAACCGAGCCTATTTTCACATGCCTACTTATCCTTTTCATATTATTTTGGAGTCTCCATATTTTTGCCATTTTAAGTGGATTGTTTCTTCTCTTATTATTGAGTTTTAAGCATTTGTTATACATTTCAGATGCAAGTTTTTACAAATCTAGGTGTCCTGCAAATATTTTCGTCAAGTCTCTGTCTGACCCTTGGTTTTCCCTATGAGCATAATTTTGACACTCTCCGACTTTGCTTTTCAGAGCCCTGCGGTAACGTACCTTGCGGGGAATATGCGTTGCTGCTTTTGCTAGGTTTCTTTGCACCCTGAAGGCTGCGTTTCACCACTTACGGAAATGTCACGGGCAGTGTCTTACTCTAAAATTATTTCCTCCTTTCTGTTTACCAGCTTTGTATATCTCATCACGAAACTTCTATTATTCAACTACTGTAACTTGTTAGAGTAATTCTCAAAGTTTATCATCTTTTTGCTCTTTCTGTTCCGTTTGCTGAAAGACGGTCTAGTGGCCTCCCTCGGGGCATGTGTCACCGTGCGGGCCACCTGGTGCGGGAGCCACGTCTGCTTTCCCATCCCGGCGACACCGAGTGCCTCGGTCCCCCTGCTCTACGCATCACCTCCGTTTCCGCCGGCTTCCTGTCAACCCTGCGTTAGCTTTCATATTGGGTGGGTGCTTAGTCCAGTAAACAACTGTCTTAATTACCTTTGAAAGGATGTGAAATGTTTATTTGAAACTCTGTGTTTTGATTGCATTTCAAAAAGAAACTGTTGATGACTTTCCTCAAAAAGACTCAGAAATCCTCCCATTTTTCTAAGGCCTTTACCTTGGCTGTGCTTGGCTCTCCCAGCTTCATCTACCAAACACCCCGGGATAGCTTTTGTTTCAGGGCTTCCTTCAATTAGCTTTTATTTCTTTTATTTATGTTTTTAGTCACTATGCCATCTTTATCACGGGATTTGTGTAAAATATTTAGCTTGCCTTTAATATGCTGAAAATCATTTCCTTTCTGATCAACAAGATAGTTTCCCACCTTTAAAAAATGTGCACTCTTGTAGTTGGTGGAGGGGGGGCAACAGGAAAAGAAGGAGGGAAGGTGAAGCGGGGGGGGGGGCAGAAGAGATGCACAGGAGTTAGGGGAGGGAGGAGTGTGGGGGAACCGGGGCCGTGGGGGAAGCAATCCGTGTGGAGCCGGCCAGCTCCTTAGTGTGGGCGCCATCTGACTAAGACCTGACCATCCCACAGTGTAGTCAACATCTCCAAACACGGAGTAAGAAATGGCCAGTTCAGTTGCCACCTTATAAATACAACATTTTTATAAATATGATTTAAAAAGACATTTTAAATTAAATTTTAAATTACCGTTTCTCTGGGACATTTTATTGCTACATTCTGAATCGTTCTGTTCTTTTTAGAGATGAGAACCATTTTTCATTAGTTAAATCTGTTTATTTTTTAACTGCTTTGTGGGTGGAATGATTGAAATGTTGCCAAGCCTGGCACTTTTTTAAAATGTGCACTTGCTGGCACATTTCGGAAATTTATAGATTTAGAAAAATAATTCAGATAAAAAGTTGACTACAAATATTGACTTAATAAACACGATGATATTTTCCAATATTATAATATCTACATTTTTAGCAATAAAATACATTCTGTCGATCATTATTATTGTGGTCTAGTCAAATTTTTCACAATCTTTGACCAGGAATTAAGAGTAATGAACAGGGAGACGCAAAGGTCAGTACTAGAAGCCTGTGCTAATATGAAAAGCCTGTTCAGGTTGGAGGCAGCCATCCTCCCCGATACACTGGGCGTCTCCAAAGTGGGCCAGAGGAACCGAACACCTTCGGAAGCCTACGCTGGGAGAGGCACCAACAGTTACAGGTCAGCGAGAGAGAGCATTAGCATCCTGGAGTCAGGCCATGTGGACATCAGTGCATTTCTTGTACAGAATCGGAAGTGAGACAAGTCCAACATTTTTAATATGTGAAGATTTTCTATCCAAAAAAACCCCCAAAACCACCTGTTTTGAATCACTCTGGACCTGAGAAAAATATCTAAAAGTAGAAAGCATAAAGAGATATGTCCAACTTCAAAAAGAAAAGTAAATAGGAATTTTCTGAAGTAAAACAGAGTTTTGTAGTGTTTCTTAAGGTTGCCCTAAGCAATTGGGTAACATACAACAGGTCCTTTTCAATGAGGGGATTACTACGAAAATTCAACGTTAATGATGATGTTATACTATTAATGGAAACATGATAATTAGCACTAACTTGGGCCAAAACCTTAGAAGATAATAAATCAGAGATTGTAGCAGTAACATACGAAGATCCATTTTTCAGAACACTGTACGGCCAAATTAAATCCTGGGTGGAAGCTGATGTTCCATTTGATTCTCTAATTATTGACTTGGCTGCAAACTTACTTTTCACTGAAGATGGTTATGAATGACCGGCCAGCTGTTGCTGGCAGGTAGGAAGGCTGCAAATTAAGCAATAGTTTCAGCTCCCTGCTTAAGATTCTCCGAGTGAATGAAGTAAAATTGGAATTTGTTGACTTTTTGTGGCTGCCTATGGAAATATGACCACGTAAGTGCATTGTTAACGTTCAGAGCTGAACACCACTAATTAAAATTATCAAGTGACTGTGTTACTTCAAAAATTGAAGATGCCAGGCACACTTATGTTTTTCTTTCTTTTTGTCTAAAACTCTGTATTTTAATTGGTGGAAAAGTCTTAAAGATGAAAGACTATTTTGCCCACAGACTAGTTTTAAAAATTGTTTGATTAATTGGTGTAAACGAGGAATTACATTAATATTGTGCATTTTTACAAAAGGTGTGTGTGTGCAACCTAGCATTTCCTACATTAATATGCTTATCTTTTCTATAACGTTGGGAGAAATTTAAACCTTATTAAAGGAGAAGAGATTGAGTTCTGAAATATAACTGCACCCAATGCATATTTAAAAGTTTAAGGTATAGATTGGCTTATTTAAAACATTTAATTTTATATTATGGCTTTAAATCCTGAGAGTATTCATTTGTTATAAAGTTAGATAATTATATTCTAAAATTGGCAATAATATTGCTGTAGCAGTAAAAATAAAATGTCTTTCTCCCTACATTATTGAAACAAAAATACACTTTTTTCTACAAAACAGGTATTATCTGCAAGAAACATGTAAGTCACAATGTGAAAGCGTACAGGCAAAATAGTAAGGAAACAAACTCTCTATGCATTCTGCCATTTTGTCATAGTAGGACAACAGATTTTACTTTCTCTTGAGATTTAGTGAGCTCGTCTATATCTATAAATGGTTCAGCTTTTAGGATATTTTGGATTAGAGATTGTGAGGTGTTCTCCTGTTATGTCAGGACCATGTGGCATTGAATCGTGGTCTAATGGTGACTCTGTAATAAGGCCTGTCATTCACCAGTGGCATTTTCAGGAGGCTTCTACTTAACTTTCACTTTCCTAACCACAAGTCAGCTCCTAATTCTTGACAGAAGGCTCTGAAGACAGAAGCAACTTACCCTTCTGTCTGTTTGTGATACTCATTTAAATGATGTATTCATGAGCTGGCAGAGGTGCCGTGCTGAGCGGGCACAGCTGAGGACTGCGTCTCAGCAAATGATGAGAGCCCCAGGGCATCTAGGACGCTCAGCCATTACCATAAGCTTTGCCACGAGGCAGCTCCACAGACTGACAGCCGGGCAGAGTGTGACTGCTCGCCCACTCGTATGCAGATTACCTCTGAAATACCATTAATATTACCAAGTTTCACTTACAGTGCAATTGAAAAGGTCAGTATTTCCTTACGGAAGCAAAAAGTATAAAATCATCTTGCAGTAATATATCTATTACTGCAATTTATCAGATTGAATAAACAAAAATAATGAAAATATAGTAAAATATGTGATTTTTTCCCCTGAAAGTGTCAGCTGTACAAATGACCATGATTTTGCCTGTGAGATTGTCCTGTAATTACAATAAAACGATAATTAAGGATACCATGGATCATGCTTCCAAATTTTAAACCTTAGAACTATATAAGTGTTTTCACAAAATAATTTGGATTTAGAGACCATTAAGATTTTTAATTGATGTAAATCTTGTTCCAACACTAAATAAAGTGTTTTTCATAAAAAACAAACAAACCAAGAGAACATTGTATTTTATAATGTATATCAACCTTATAGTTGTTGCCCTCTAGTAACCTCGTTGAAACATCTGAATTTAAATAACCATATTTAAATTCAAAATTCATGAATTAAGTTTTAGTTGGATAATTATTCCAATATTTTTTCATTAAGAACATTTTACTAAATAATGTTAACATTGTAGGTCATGTTTAATTCTGCATAAATATTGGTGAGAAATTGGAAACTGAGAAGTTTGCTTAAGTATTCAAAGTGGTCATTTAAGGGCCATAATTATTTATAATTTTCAATAATTAGAGTTACATGATTGATAGCAATTATCTAAAAAATCAAGGACAGTATTGGAATCAATCATGTTAAGTGTACTTTTCCCCGAATTTCCCCTTCAATGTATTTTTATGTTCCAGAGGGAAGAGAGAGTCCTCCCATGGTTTCTTTAATTTTAGGTCAGAACCCAGCTCTCCACTAAATGGAGGGATGAGATTTCTTAGAAGTAAGTGGGTGGTCACCCTCCAGTCACCTAGTTAACAT
This sequence comes from Miniopterus schreibersii, assembly GCF_964146895.1. Lineage (NCBI taxonomy): Eukaryota > Metazoa > Chordata > Mammalia > Chiroptera > Miniopteridae > Miniopterus > Miniopterus schreibersii. Next base: position 7,106,115 of record NC_138105.1, read on the forward strand.
TACCTGAATTTAAATAACCATATTTAAATTCAAAATTCATGAATTAATTTTCAGTTGGATAATTATTCCAATATTATGTTTAAACTATTTTTCCATTCTCCACGCTTAAAATTGGGCAACAGCAAGTGGATGTAAAGACGACGGGGGAATGAATGGCAGCAGGCCTTGCACCAAACCTTTGTGACAGCCTGCAGTGCTTGGACTTTCTCCAATCAGTCATGTCTTTGAACCTCTGGGAATGATATTTTGTATTTTCTTTGTTCTTTTCAAAACTCTAGTATTACAATGAGTCATGATTTCCTCTGCATTTCATTGAGAAAATAGAAGCCAATCGGAGACGTGCACGCGACGTGTGGGTGAAGAGCTCACCGGCCCCTGCTCTGCAGGGGTGCACCATCTCCTCTGGGCCTGGAGGCACACTGCTCGCCACCATGTCTGCACCCTCCTCCGTCTCGTAGCCTCCTTTCTCCTGTCTCGTGCCCGGTGCGTTGCGCTTAGGCCCCAGGTGTTTCCATACCATCTCCCTGGAACTGTAGGCCCACCTGCAGGTGCCTCCTCGCCGGTCTGCTTGGGGCAAAGCTCCCCCAGTGTTGTCCATTATAACATTCCTCCCTTTCTTCTCACTGTCAAACTCCAGGATTTTTCTTACTTTCATTCTGCTGAAGCCCACAGATCAAACTTGCCAACAGCGTCCCCTTGGCCAGCTGGAAGTCCAGTGCTTGTCCTTCAGATCGCTGGCCTCCCAGGAGCATTGCTGTCTCCTGTCTGAAACACTTTGCATGGCCTTCTGGCCACCATGGGGCCCTGGATTTCTTTCCCTCTGTTGGCTCCTTTACTGTAGTTTGCTTTGCCAAATCCTCCATCCCTTCTGATCTTAAAATATTCAGTTCCCTAAAGTCATAACACTTAGCCCTTTCCTTTTTGGTATCCACAATAAATCTCCATGAATTTTAACTTCAATCGCTTTAAATGCCAGCATCACTTTCTTACAGCTTTATCAATATAATTCACATACCATATTATTTGCCAACTTAAATGATATCATGTAGTAGTTTTAGTATATTCACAGAGGCGTGAACCATCGCCAGGCCAATGTTATCAAATTTTCATCTACCCCCGAAGAACCTTCCTGCCCACAGCAGTCACTGCCGCTGCTCCCAGAGCCCCAGGCCCAGTGTCTCGTGAGCCCGCGAGTCTCTTCGGTAGCCCACGTAGCACACCCGCTTGCGCTCTCACGCCTTTGTTAATCAGAGAATCTCTCACTGTCTCCTACGTCTTTAAAGGCAGTTCTGCTGAGCACAGAGAGAAGGGGTGCGGGAAGGGCAGGAGGGGGAAAGGACTGGGTGAAGGAAAGCGTGTGGGTCCAGGCTCTGCGAGGCGGTTGGGGCAGAGCCCTGGGAAGGGCCTTACGGAAGGACCCCCAGCGGGGGGCTCTGAAAGGGGAGGGGAGTCAAGCCTGGATATATGTGAGCCTGGCTGGCCGGGTCAGAGGACAGGGAACAGCCCTTCGCAGCACGTCCCTCAGGGCCCTGCCGTGTGCTGGCCCAGCATCGCGTTGGTGCGCGAAAGGCAAAGCTTTGCGTGCAGTTGCCTGTGGTCAGCCCGGAGTCCACACCCAGATGTTTGCCTGGAGCTGGGCTTCTCAGCTGCTCGCTGACCTCGCTTACACCCCTGACTTCACCGTCCAGGGTGACCGGCCGTGCGTCACCCTGAGCTCTGTGCACTGGCTGCCACACTGCGATTTTATCGCCCGTCCTATGGTGCCTCCAGAGAAGCAGAGGGTAGAATGGAGGTTACCAGGACCTGGGGAGGAGCAGTGTGGAGGTCTTGGCAGTTTCACTGAGCAAAGTGAATAATTCTAGAGACCTGTGGAGCACAGTGGCTGTAGCTAACAGTACTGTAGTGTGTACTTAAAACCTTGCTCAGAGGGTAGGTTTTATGTGAGGCATTCTTTTTTTGTAATGTGCCCTAACCGGTGATTGAACCCAGAACCTGGGCGCATCAAGGCATGTTAAGTATTCTTACACATGAACAGGAACTAGGGGCTGGGAGGGAATTTGCAGTGATGAATGTTTGCGGCATTGATCGTGGTGATGGTTTCACAGGCACATACTTATATCCAAAATCAGGAAGTTATGTGTATTAAACACATACAGCTTTGCGTATCAATCATATTTCAATAAAGTGGTTAAAGGTCTATTGATACCAGAGATTCCATTGAATCTGGTGCAGTTGCACAGTATTTAGATGCAAGATGTGGATATAAATTTTTTAAAGTTTTTGATCTATAAAAATATAATGCAAATCAAGATGACTAATTATGTGACAATGCCACAAATCTTGGTAAAGAACGTTGGCTCCCAGGGAAGACTGCATGGTTTACGCTGCGAGGAGCCTGGGACTCTGCCAAGACGTCACGCCAGGATTGATGGGGGAACAGATTCTGCGGGACCATTAAACGCTCCGCATTCTGCGGGCTGCTGCTGCCATGTAGGATTTACTGCGTAAAGCGATTCCCCGTGCTGATCCGGGGAGCGAGGCTCTGCCACGGGCGCAGCACCAGATGTGGGGACGTTTCCCCTGGCACGCCTGGGCTCGGCCTGTCCCACCCAGGCCCGGGGGCTAACCGGGGCGAAGTCACAGTTGCTGCCACAATTCCGATTCCGTCCTGCACGAGCGAGCGTTCATATGCCCCGTGTCGTGAGGGAGCAATGCGTGGACTTGGAAAATGTTGGCTCATTCACAGAGTAAAGGAACACACGGCGTGTGGCGTCACGTAGATGACATTTTATGGAAGGGAGCAGCCGTGGCTGGCATTTGAATGTTAATGTTTCTAAATTTTTCAACAGCTTTATAGTTTGAACATATACAGCTTGATGTGACACTACATTAGCACAATGTGTATGCGACGAGCTGTAGCCACACGATAAATAAAGTGGAGGGAGACGGTGGCTGGGACGGCGGCTGGGACGGCGGCTGGGACGGCGGCTGGGACGGCGGCTGGGACGGTCGCTGGGACGGTCGCTGGGACGGTCGCTGGGACGGCGGCTGGGACGGCGGCTGGGACGGAGGCTGGGACGGTCGCTGGGACGGTCGCTGGGACGGTCGCTGGGACGGTCGCTGGGACGGTGGCTGGGAAGGCGGCTGGGACGGTGGCTGGGACGGCGGCTGGGACGGCGGCTGGGACGGTGGCTGGGACGGTGGCTGGGACGGTGGCTGGGACGGCGGCTGGGACGGCGGCTGGGACGGAGGCTGGGACGGTCGCTGGGACGGTCGCTGGGACGGCGGCTGGGACGGTCGCTGGGACGGTCGCTGGGGCGGTCGCTGGGACGGCGGCTGGGACGGCGGCTGGGACGGAGGCTGGGACGGTCGCTGGGACGGTCGCTGGGACGGTCGCTGGGACGGTCGCTGGGACGGTCGCTGGGACGGTGGCTGGGAAGGCGGCTGGGACGGTGGCTGGGACGGCGGCTGGGACGGTGGCTGGGACGGTGGCTGGGACGGTGGCTGGGACGGTGGCTGGGACGGCGGCTGGGACGGCGGCTGGGACGGAGGCTGGGACGGTCGCTGGGACGGTCGCTGGGACGGTCGCTGGGACGGTCGCTGGGACGGTGGCTGGGAAGGCGGCTGGGACGGTGGCTGGGACGGCGGCTGGGACGGTGGCTGGGACGGCGGCTGGGACGGTCGCTGGGACGGTGGCTGGGACGGTCGCTGGGACGGTGGCTGGGACGGTCACTGGGACGGTGGCTGGCAGGCCCGCAGAGGGCAGAGCCGAGGCGAACCGGTCAGATGGCCGCTCCTGGCTGCCGCCGCCTCCCACGCTTCATCCCTGCTGCAGTCGTGCCAGATTATTTTCCTAGTAAATGATGTCTTAGCACTGATTTATAGCCATCAGAAATTAGATTTAAGAATATTTTCCATTTATAATAATTTACTCTGAGCTCATCAAGTGCCTTATGAGCTATGGAAACAGTGCTTCCATTCAGTAAAATATCATTCACAGAGTAGATCCAATTGAAGATATCAATAATTTTATATACAGTATTTTATCCAACAGTGTAACTTTAAATAGTATCAGGTAATTTCAATAAAGAATACAAATATTATCATACTAGACAAACATATTCCTCAAAAATTCAGTAATGTCATTTTAGAAAACTACATGGTAACATTTATTCTAGTTAATTAAACTATACCAATAATATTTATTTCTGTCCATGAAAAAACTTAGGGCTTACCTCATAAATATAAAAGTTATTTATAAACATTTTTAATGTACAAACAAAAGTTACTTTTATTTCTTAGAATGCATTTTAATGTTAAAATAGTTTAAATTCACCCTCATAATAAAGCAACTGTATCAGTCTTCAAATGGCTATTTTAAACCTTTACTTAATGTACTTATACTTGGTAACAGTTTCACCAATCCAGTGTCTCAGTTTTGCTGTTAAGTGATATGGAAATTTTATGGTTACCTATTCCACAGGTTTTTTTGGTCACTAAAATTAAGTTACATTTGGTGGAGACTGAAAATGTCTTGTAGACTTCTGTGTCATCTTTAAATGATATGGATTATAACATAGAAACTCAGAAAAGCAAAGCTGCAGAACATAACTCGCTGTCTCGTTTAGCAGAAGTTCTAAGGCCTGTCCGAGACAGGAAAGCGGCAGGAGTGGCTTGAGGCTGATGTCGCATCCTGGCGTGTTCGCAGGCCTGTGCGGGGACCAGTGGGGGCAGACACGGGGCAGCCAGGGAGAGCGACGGGGTGACGGGGTGCCCATGGCAGCGTGGAGGAGGCTCGGAGGCACTTGCTCAGAGGAATGACGCGCCCGCTCTGGCACTGAAATAGGCACAGAGAGGAAAGGAAGCTTCCTGGCCGCCTGGTTAGGGTGGGGTGAGAGGCATTAGAGGAGCACAGCAGAGTTCTTTCAGGTTGAATGAGATGCTCTATACCGATATCATTAAATTATACAACTAAAGATTAAAATTGAATTAATCGGATGGACTATGGAACAAAATAGATAAAGTTTAGAAAAGAACATGTGACTTAGAACAGGTAAAATACATGCAACAGAACATAGGCTTAGGTGGTGTAAAAAATACTGTAGAAAAATGAACGTAGGCGTGGTAAATCGATTCTGAAATTACAAGTACTGAAGAGGGTTTTTTGAGACAAAAGCAGAATGGAAGAAGATATATATTCTAAGGTAAATGTTTTTTTCTAGTGTTTTTTGTTTTTAAGTTCTCACCGAGGATATTTTTCCCATTGCTTTTCAGAGAGAGTGGGAGGGGGAGAGAGAGAAACATGGATGAAGGAGACACATCGACTGGTTGCCCCTGACCTGCGGGTATAGAGCCTCCGAGTGAGGTGCGTGCCCTTGGCCGGAATCGAAACCGGGACTCTTCAGTCTGTGGGCCGACACACTAAACACTGAGACAAACAGTCTGGGACTTTGCCTGCTTTTTTTTATTGGCTACCCTGTAGATTATATCTGTGCTTGACTTATTAATATTTAAATCAAATTAATAATTTTACCAAGTTTTAGATAATACAGGAAATTGAGAAAATCTTAATCCATTTATCATTCCCAAATTCTCTTAAAATTATTGTCATGTATTCGACCTGTCTGTGCCTTTTAAACCAACAGGCCATTATCTGTCTGAAGTAGCTGTGGATTTGCAACGTCTTTGCTCTTTGCACAGATTTTATTCCTGACTTTGCTCTGATGCCTTCTGGGCTCTTTTCCTCCTATCAGAACAACTACTGGTGATAATTTATTTTTCTTCTTTTTCTTTTTTGAGAGGAAGGGAGAGGGAGAGAGAGAGAGAAACATTAACGATGAGAAAGTCATGTTGATTGGCTGCCTCCTTCACGACCCCAACGGGGGACCGAGCCCCCAGCCCGGGCATGTGCCCTGACGCGAACTGAGCCAGGATCTCCTGGGTCCCAGGTCCACGCCCAGCCGCTGAGCCACGCCCAGCCAGACACTGGCGATAAATTTTTTAAATTTTATTTTTTGAATATGTATTCTTTAGAAGATTTGTGCTGAGTTTAGAAATCTGGGTGGCTGGCCCTTTCATGCAGTTTAATGAAAGTCTGGTCAGTCACCACCCTTATTTTCTGCAGAAAAAAAAACAAAAAGTTTGTAATGTTCAAATAAATGAGCATTATTCAATTATGTTGCCCCATAAAAGAAATAAGGTACTTCCTTTAAAACACATCAAGCTCTGCCGGGTGGCTCAGCTGGTCATCCCGTACTCGAGAAGGTTGCTGGTTTGATTCCAGGTCAGGCACATGCCCGGGGTTGCAGGTTCGATTCAGGTCTAGGTGCATCCTGCAGCCCATGGATGTTTCCCTCCCTCCCTCCCCACTGTCTCCCTCCCTCCCTCCCCCCCTCTTCTCTTTCTAAATCAATAAAACACATCAATATTAGATTGGAGATGAAAAAGACGCTACTTTAGAAGGTGGAATTCAGTTTCATTCTGGAACTTAATATTAGAAGCTCAGGTAAGACAGCTGTTGGTCCCCAACCCTTCACTGAAATTAGGGCAGTTGTTCTACAGAGCCTGTCCTTTGCTCTAAATAAACAGGCTGAAATCCACTTTCTGAAAAAGGGGGACAGTGAGGGGCCCACAACATGACCTGGATGGAATGTCCAAAAGCGGACCTCTTGTCCTTGACATTTCTGAGCGAGGACGCTCTCTTTGCCTGTCACATCACATTCCCTTTTCTCGATGCCTCCTCCCAACATTTGCTGGTCCTTCCAACTTTCTCTGGTGCCTTTTGTTCCAAAATGTGGATAAAGCCTGTTAGCGAAGAATCAGCCTCAGTCAAAGAGAGGTCTCTGGTCTGGGCCCCTCCCGGTAGGCTCTCTGGGTTCCCCAAATGTCCTGCCCGGCCAGGAGTGCCTGCCTGCCTGGGCCCTGGGCCCCCGCAGGGGCCGACGAAGCGGTCGTGGTGGGCGGTGCAGGGCCAGGGCTGCCTCCGCAGACTGGGGACCACTGGCAGGACGAAGGTTAAAGGTCAGCCACAGAGGCGCGGGTGGTCAGTTCCCATTAAACACTGGGCTCGTGGGCCAGGGTGAGCTGTCCTGGTGAGCCATCCCCGTGCCTGTTGTCACACACGGTTTCTAGGAGGAGTGAACGCTGTCCTTGGCTCCGCGGGGACAAGCGTCTCCCGTTTGGACCCCGTGTGCTTTCCGAGTAATAAACTCCAGCTGTAACCAGAGCAGCCCCGGGGAGCTCTGGGAGCACCTCTAGCAAGTTACCCAGCCCACGAAGGATTTGCAGGCGGCGTCAGAACCGAGGCAAGCCTTGCGTTCCTCCGAGCGTCCCCGTGGCCCGCTCGGCCCCGCATGCTTGAGTCACGTAAAGGGCAGCTAACGCCAGTCTGCGGCTGGGTTTTGCTGAGGCTCTGGGATGGCGCGGGAGAGTTACTGAGCATACAGAAGCCGGCTTCCCAAGCCGGGGGCTTGGTTAGCACCTGCCCGCAGCCCGGGAGCCGGGGGCACGTCCTTTCCCTGCCTGGGCTTCGCCGGGCCCGTGTTTGCGGAAACCGAGGTGCACCCAGATGCCTTGTCATGTGAGACCAAAGCTGTCTTCCTGCTAGTGGCACGCAGCTCTCCTGGGGGCACAAAGCTAAGTGCCCGCCTTTAAATAAACCTAAAGGTAGAGGGGAAGGAAGGGGCGGGAGGAAGGGGAGGAGGGCGGGAAAGAGAAAGGCGCTGACTCTCTGCTCCCCAATTCTCTCCCCAAAACAATCTGAAAATTCCCCTGTGCGCATTCGTCCCGTTCCTAGAGGGAGCAGCCCTCAGCACGGGGCACGTTAAGTGACGAGGGAATTTAAATCATCGCCGTCACAACACAAAGACAGCATCCACTGCTGGGCTATAAAACGGGAGGAAACGTTTTAGGGGAGAGGTACCGCTTGCATAACCCAAAGCTATTTCTTTAAAATATTTTCTAGAGCTTGCTCCCGACGGAGGAGTGAAAACCTCTCAGCCTGCATCATTCTTCCAACAGAAAGTGGAAGGCCAGCAGCTTTGCTTTGGAGAAATCGCACGGACACGACCTTAACCAAGCGCTCAAGGTCACCATCCCCAAAGACATGACATACCCCTCGATAGCATAAGAAGTCTCTTCATCTCTGCGCAAGTCTCTTCCAAAGTCCATGACCCAGGCTAATGAGAAAACATCAAACAAGGGAGATTTTGAAAAATACCTGCCCAGGCTCCGAACCTGCGAGGCCGTGAGTCGCAAGCACAGGCGGAGAGACCAACCCGCCGAAGGAGACGCGACAGTGAGGCGCAGCGTGGAACCCGGGGCAGAGGAGGGCGAGGCCGGACCGTGCGCGAGGCTGAGGCCCGCTCGACGGAGCGGCGCGGGCGCGAGTTCCCCGGAGCTTGTGACTGTGTGACCACCATGCAAACGTTAACATCGCAGGAAGGTGCCGAAGGGTGCAGGGGCCTCTCCACTGACTCTTCAAGCCCTTGTAAGTCTAAAGTTATTTCAAAACAGGAAGCTGAGGACAATCACCAGCCTCTACCTTCCTGAGTGGAGTGTTTCGCGACCCCAGCCCTCAGCCCTCGGCTTCCCCGCTTGCTCCCCACGCGGTGGCAGGGCCGCCCAGGACACACCGCCACGATTTTCTTATTTCTTTTGTGTGTTGCTGTCTTGTGTCCTCTGGGACTAAGACACGCGGGACTAGGGATTTTGTCAGTTTAATTCGGTCTGTAGCCACAGTATCCAGAATTTGGTGTTTGTCAAGATGGATAATTCAAACTAAACATTCTCTAGTTTAGAAATACATATTGATTATAGCTATTTTAATCTTAATATTTTAAGGTGAAAAATAGCTTTATGTTGCAAGCTCCAAGTCAAATTTTGGTAATACACACACTCCACACTGCGCATGACATGTTTATTCGCAGTTTCACAGAAATAATAAATAGATTTTCTAAATTTTTATTGTTTTTTATTATGGATATTTGCTGGTTTTGGAAAAATAATGGGATATCATTGGGCATGGTTCCTATTATAGGTAGTTTCCACCTGTTTCACAGGCAAAGTTAACCATGTCCTTGGCTTAAATGATTATAATTGTCATTAGATAGGAAGGTATCACATCATAGTGAGTAATGAGAGCAATGGAACAGTGGAAACAGATCCTACATCATGTATCATTTAGGGGAAAACTGGCCTCATGTTATGAAGATGTAACCACTTTAAAATGTTCTACAAATTGTGTTTTATGCTAAGACTTTGATACATATTTATTTCTGGAATTTTGTAATCTTGATATGACAGCAAAATATAATATGTTTCTTGTTAAAGCCTCTGGAATTTTGTTGTCTGCATAAATCTTTGACTTTTTGCCCATACTCACTTAAAATTAATTATGTTTTCCTTGCTTTGGAGCCTTTGATGGATTATGTAGCTTTGATTTGTGTATCAGATACTGAATGTTAAAGTTTATAAAATTGTCTCATCTATTAATTTAGTGCTAAATCAAATTAATAAGGAATGACAAAAATAAAATGTGAAAGAAAATATGAGCATATAATACGTGTTACTTCATTTCAGCGCACTGTTAGAACATTTTACTCAGCTTTCTCAACAAGGACGCCGCATCCAAAATAACAAAGGAACCTCGTGCGCCCAGTGTGGAAGAGTAATAAATTGGGAGTGTTTTTTAAAAGTTTTGAATATGCTATTTATAAAATAATTTTATTTTGAAATAACTTTAGGCTTACAGAGATAGAGCGAAAGGGTAGAAGGAAGTGTCCACTTCAGCCTCAGGCCATGCCCCTAATGTCCATACCTTTCGTGGTCATAGTACAATTACAAAAACTAAAACGAACAGTTCACACCAGCACAATACTCTGGGGCAAGCTGGAGCTTTGCTACCATGTCCCCAGTTTTTCCACTACTGTCACCCTTCTGACCCCCAGTCGCAAGACGCAATCTAGGGTCCACTTGGTGTCCAGTTGCTAAACATCTTAGTCTCCTCCAGCCTGTAACAGCCCCTCAGGCTCTAACTTTGTCTTTTATGACCCTGACACTTCTCAGAGGTCCTTGCCCGCTGTTGTGCTTGGTGGCCTTCACCGCCTGCTGCGGCCTCGGGACTAAGTGGAAGTTAGTGATCTTGGAAATGATGCCCGGAGATGCCCGCCCGTCTCCATCCCCCCTGAGGAAAGGCTCTTCCACGGCTCTTGGTGCTGGCGCATTCCCCCTCCCTCGGCCACTTGTCATCCGCACGTACTCGGGGAGGTGTCTGGAGACCTGTGCCACGTGTGTGCAGGCCTTTGGCTCTTCAGCCGTAAACCCGTCGCCAGGGTTATTGAGGCCGACTTCTCCCGTCCACCGCCTGGCGCTCCAGCGCAGTTCCCGCCACGCAGGCAAACTGAGCTCTGGCGGCCCTTCCCGGCTCCCCACGGGCGGGCGCCGCGGGCCTTCGCTGCCGCACCGCCCCTGGGCCCGGGCTGGCGGTCCGCGGCTGCGGGAGGTCACTCACCCGCCACGGTGAGCGCGGCTCAGCCCCGGGCTGCCCTCCAGCGTCCCTCTCAGCCCGTCCCCACCTCCAGCCCCGAACGATCACAGCTGCTTTGCCATTTCTATATTTTTGCCTTTATAAATATATATATATATGTATATTATTGATTTAGAGAGAGAGGAAGGGTGAGGGATAGAGAGAGAAACATCAAAGAGAGACATCGATCGGCTGCCTCCTGCACGGCCCCCGCTGGGGACCAAGCCCGCAGCCCGGGCATGTGCCGACCCGGAATCCAACCGTGACCTCCTGGCCCATGGGCCGGGGCTCAGCCACTGAGCCACACCGGCCTTTCCAGGCTATCATATAAATCTAATGGTTCAGCAGTAGCACTTACAGCTTCGTCATTAATGTGTTTGCTCAGACCTGCTGCCCCCTTATGGCTTCACTGCTTCCTTTTCTCTAGGTGTGTTTAATTATTATTTTCTCTGTGCTTCATGGATCTGTGCCATTTATTAGATACACACTTTGGAGACATTTTCTCCTAAACTGTGCCCTATTTTGTTTCAGCATTCCCTTTACAATGTCTTTCTCAGAATATAACTTTTTAATTTTGATAAAGTCAAATTGTCATATTTTTTTTAAGTACCACACATCTGATGTCATATCATAAACTTTTCTCCAAACTCAAGATCACACAGATTTGCATCTAACTTTCCTTCTAGAAGTTTTATACCTTAAATTTTGACATGTATATCTAGGCAATGATCCATTTAAAGAACATGTTTGTATGAGGCGTGAGAATGTATGTTCCATCTCTGTCCGATAAAGTCCAAATGTTCTCATAAAAATTTTTGGAAAAGGCTAGTCTTTGTTGAATTGTGGCTTCACCTTTGTCAAAAATTACTCTAATATGTTTATGTAGGCTAATTACGAAGTCTGTTCTGTCCCTTTGATCTGTGTGCCTGTCCTTTCCAGGCTACCTCACTTATTTGTAAGTTGTGACACAGTTAGGATGGGTCCCACACATTTGTGTGTGTTTTTCTCAGAATTGTTTTAGTTATTCTATTTCTGTCACCTTTGAATATAAATTTTAAAATCAGTTGCTCAATATCTACCAAACCCGATTCTGATTGGGAGGGCATTGTACCTCTGTATCCAAATGGGGAGAATTGATATCCTAAGAACACTGAAGTTCAATCCATCAGCATGATGCATAGTTTCACTTACTTCTGTCTTCTCTGATGTCTTTCATCAGTGCCGAAGTTTCATTATATATGCCTATGTGCATTTTTTTAGACTTACATCTGAGTATCCCATTTTTGATGCTAATATAAATGTTTTTTACTTCAAATTTAAACAGTTTGTTATTATATGAAAATGCAATTAATTATTGTATATTATACACTTTATTCTATAATTCAAAAATCATTGATAATTCTGTGAATTTTATTTTCTTTTTCCTGATAGCTTTGGGCTTAAATTGATCTTATTTTTCTAGATTCTTACGGTAAAAGCTTAATTTTTGGCTCACTGATTTGAGGCCTCCCTCTTCTATACTAGAGGTGTTTTGTTTCATGTTCTCAGTATGCTTCATCCCACAGAATTTAATATATTCTCATTTTCATTTAAAGTAATTTTACCTTCCACGCACATATCTTTTTTTGACCCATGAATTAATCAGGAGTGAGTTGCCTTATTTCTAAATGCTTAGACATTACCTAGCTGTCTTCCTGTTATTGATAATACTTTCAGTCATGGACGGCCTGAGACCTTCTTCGTGTGCTGTCCTTGGGTGTGTTGAGGTCGTTTGGGACCCAGGACCTGGGACCTCAGTGAACGCAGGAGCCCACCCGGCTGAGCGGATTCTGCCGCCCACCCCCGAGTGCCAGTTGGACGACACTGGCCGGTAGTTTGGACCAGGTCCTCTATGTTCACATTGCTCCACTTGTTCCATCTCTTACTAAGGGAGGATTTTGAAGCCTGGACAATTCTGGTTTTGTTTATTTTTCTGTAAATTCCGTCAGCTTTGCACCATGAATGTGGAGACCCGGTGAAGTTCATGCGTAGAGCACTCCAGCTTTATTCCCGTTAGTGTTTGGGTGGGGTGATTTCTAACTGTTTTTTTACCCACCTGTTCTTTATATTTAATGCAGGTTACCAGTGGATAGTATATAGTTAGATTTTTACTCTCAGTCTATTCTGACCATCTCTTTTAACTGGTTTGCTTCCACAGTTCAAATTTATGTAAGAATTGATATGATTGGAATAAATTCTTCCAATTTGTTATGTATTTTCACTTGTTCTAACTTCTCTTAGCTTAACTGAGTATTTTTTATAATTCTATTTTATATCTTCTAAAATATGTGTACATCCATTATTAAATTTTAAAACAAGCATAAAATTACTTTAGTATGCGCTGTAATCATAGCACACATTGCCATTGTTAGTTCACTGTCTTTTAGAGCAATTGAACTAATTAAAATATTTTGTCTTCTTTTTTTCGGTGTTCCTCATTTCCTTGGGTAGAAGCAGCTTTCTGTGTTCTATTCCGCTTTTCCCGACTGAAGACTTTCTTTGCCATTTCTTACAGCGTAAGTCTGCCGACACACTCCTACACCTCCTAGCTAGATTATGTACAATGCTGCATTTAATCTGCGTCAGCATCCGTATGGGAAGCCCTATGTTTCGTAAAAATTCAGAATTCTCATCTGTCATCATGCTATACACATGCACTTAACATAGCTCTTTATTTTTTCAATAATATTTTGTATCTTCTAATAAGATATTTAATGTTTTATTGATGCTATCATAAATACCATAGACTGTCATTTTATATTTTCTATTCAGTTATTGATGGGATACAGAAATGCCATGTTTTTTTAATGTTGCATTTGAATCCAGCAATCTTGAGTACTTATTAACCCTGATTGTTTATTGACTTTTCTTTTGTCCTATAAAAATCCATTTGTCCTTTCTAACATTTGCAACTTGTATCTTTCCTCTAATCCCTGAATCAGTGTTGCCAAGTGTTCATCATTTCTGTCTCTTTCTCTCTCTTTTTTTTCAAAATCCAAATTTTGGTTTTGTTGAATTTCTCTATTTTATATTCATTTTATATGTCATTAATGTCTTATCTTTATTACCTCATACCTTCATATTTCTTTCAATTTTTGGCTTCCTTTTTTATGATACAGATGCACACTTAACAATTTTCACCTCTATTTTTGTAACATATGCCTTTACATTGATAAATTACATAGATAAATTTCTCTCCCAGACACAGTTTCCTACATCATCAAGTTTTTGCATCACTGTTGTTTATAATATGTAGTATATGTTTCCAAACAGACTTTTCTAATTATCATTTTAACTTATTTCTTGCCTTTGTTAAAGGGATCATAATCTGTTCTGCACAATTAAGATGCTTTGAAATGTACTGGATTTTTCTTTGTCTTACAAAGCGCGTTGTCATTGGGACTGATCATCTTTAGAATGGTTCATGCTTTGAAGTCTGCTGTAGACTTGTTAATATAATGACACAAATGTTAGTTTTAATGCCGGCAGTGATGCACCATTTTCTTTTCTAAACTCTCACTTTTCTATTTCTGCTTCCTTTGTTTCTATTCTGATAGTTTCCTGATGTTCCTCAGTAGTTTCAAACTTCCTCGAATATGTGTGTGAGTGACCTCGACTGTCCTGTCGCTCTGCTACCGTCCTATTCTCCCACGCTCTTGTGCGTTCTGTCTGTTCTGTGCTCTCTTGGGTTTCAGTCCGATCATCTTTGCATCTCTGCTTGTGCTGGCTCCGCGCGGCTCTGCAGCTCCTGCGAGTGACACCGCGGTGACCTCCGCCTGCCCCGCCGGGCGGCGAGCGGGCCTGCGCCGGGCCTCGGGCCTGAGGGCCGCGCTCCCGGCCTCCTGCCCCCGGCACGGCTTCGTGGTTGCCGGCCCGCCTCGGCGCCTGCACATCTCTTGTGGAGAAACAGCTTTCTGTCTTCTCGTCTGTTGCTAGTACGTTGCCTCCAAGAGCCTCTTAGCATCTCAGCCATTTTCTTTCTTTTAAATATGTTTCTATTGATTTCAGAGAGAGGAAGGGAGACGGAGAGCGATGGAACATCCATGAGGGGGAGCCGGGGACCAAGCCCACTCCCCGGGCATGTGCCGGGCCGGGAGCCCAGCCGTGGCCTCCAGGCTCAGGGGCCAACGCTCAGCCCGAGCCAGGCCGGCCGGGAAGCACCTCAGCCATGCTTCAGGCTGGGAAAGTGCTCCTGGGCCGGCGCGGGCCTGTCAGTAAGCTGCCTCTGGAAGATTCTTCCTCTCCCCACTTGGTCCCCAGGTCCTGTCTGTGGGCCCACGCGGCCTAGCTCCCCGGCATCACTGGCGAAGCCTCTGAGGGTGTGTATTCTTGGAAGCAGGCTTCACAGCTGTACCCTCGGGGATTTAGTCTCTTACACACCCATTTCACTGACCCACACATCCGTTTAGGTCTGTAGGTATTTCACTCGGGCCTTCAGCCCTCCACAGGGAGACACCCGTGAAACCTCCGCTTCCCAAAGGCCGCTCTCGCGGCCGCCTCCTTCTCGTTAGCGCCTCCCCTCTCGTCCCTGCCTTCTCCTGTCCTCCACTCAGCCTTTGCCTTCTTCCCTTGGCCGGGTTTGTTTCTCGTGACTGTTCGTGGATGACGACGAGAGGGGACTGTCCCAGCCCTGGACCCAGCAGCGTCAGCGTGGGCCTCAGGAACCGCCCGCCTGGCTGCGAGCCTGTGGACATGGCATCAGTCTGTTCGTCGGCGATCGTCACCTGCTGCTCTGTTTGAATTTTTGTCTGATGTCAAATATGCCTTCAAGGGAATATCATATTTGACTATATTTATATTTTACGCAAAGAAACAGTCTGAAACTTAATTTACTTGAACCTCAGTTATCTGAACTTTAAAACAAGGAGTTGCATTGAAATATCTTTAACTTCCCTTTCAGTTCTAAAATTAGTATTGTCATTCACATCAACTACTATGTACAAAACTCGTAAAACGTTTTTATAATACATCTGTTCTTGTTTTATTTATGTGCTGTAAGCAAGATGATTACTGTGATTGCCATCTTACCTGTAGAGAAAGCCCATGTGAAAGTAATTGTAAAATTGAGTAGGCTGCGTATGCGTGTGTGCGTATCAGTTACATAGCTCACTTCTTAAACATAATATAGCACAAAAATATTACAACCAGCAACTTAGCCTAATATTCTCCTTTTGTGTGCTGCGATGTTCCGGGAACCCATGAGGTTGCTTAGAATCCTGTGATCGCACCCACGCCGAGCACACTCGTGCCTGGGACGCTCCCGCGGCTCGGCCGGGGTGAAGCAGGGAGCGCGGTGAAGCGGCCCAGCCGCCTGGGCCTCAGGCTGCCTTTGGGGGTGCGGTGAGTTGCAGTAATTCCATTCCAATAGGGGCCCAGCGGCCTGGGCCTCAGGCTGTCTTTGGGGGTGCGGTGAGTTGCAGTAATTCCATTCCAAATACGGGACTGGAGCGGAGCTGAGCCAGTGAGCAGGACGTAAGAAAGCACGGTGTTGTATTCAGGTACGTAGGTAGGTGTCGCGGAATCAGTGTGTCCTTCCTGCAGCTCCTCTCACAAATGTCCACTGAAGCCTCCTCAGCTGGTGCAGGAGGGAAATTTCTGCGGTTTTCTATTTCCCAGTGAGGCTCCTCTCTGAGATGTTACCTAATGTGCTGGATTAAACTTCTAAATGGCGATTGGTCTTTTCTAATATAAAACACACAGTAAACAAAATACAGCCTGCATTCCTCTAAAGCATCTTCAGCATCCGGGGCAAACAATCCAGAAGAGACTTCAATGCCTCCGAGTCCTGATTTCCATGGAGATGCTGATGAACACACTCCCGTAGATGCATGCATTTTAGCGTATTTGTTAAACATTTGTGCATTTCTTAGATAACATACTTAATTGGTGGAGATTTTTGAATAAGCTCAGGTTGATGTTAATTGCAAATGGCTTCTATAAAGGAAAAAGGCAATAACTCTATAAAGATTTCTAAATTCTAATTATAAATATTTTCTCACATTCAACTCCAAGTTAACCAAGCGTGTAGACTTGTGCAGAAAAGCCATCAGGCCAATCGTCTGTGTTCCTACTGTCAGCATTTTGTAGGGAAAAAAATTCAGAAGTGTAATGAGCAATCTTATTTCTTAGTTAAATTACCCAGATGTTCTCGCTTATAATTTCTCCCTGGGTGATAGGGAGAACAGGTGGTTGGCTGTATCCTGGCAAAAAAGAGAAAAAGGAAAGGATGATTTTTTTTTTTTTTAATTCTGTAAATTATCCCAACTCAGTTATTTTTCCAAGAGACAATTCTTCCAACAGGAACACATTTCTTTCTCAGCTGCTTAATTCTGCCAAATTCTATTTTAGCCTGTTTCGTTGCTGGGCCTTTGCCACAAACACAAACTGTTCCGTGGTCAGTGTGTTAAAACAATGATCCAGAAACAGTCTGTTTGCATTTGTTTTAACTCAAGATCTTTTCTGTATGCTGCTAAACTGCCAACACTGTGGCTTAAACTCATTGTCAAAACTTCAAAATGCAAGTCCTTTCTATAATATCTTTTATATTTTAATATTTTATTGGCTTGTCTGCATCACAAAGAAATGATCAGAACCTAAAAGAAAAATTTCCCACGAAAGAAAATAAAATCTTATTTCTAGGTACATAGGTCATTTTAAGTAATAAAAAGCAAACATCTTTAAAAATTTCCAGACTGTTCTAGCTAAATATACTAAAAATAAGGTGGTTGAAGTACATAAGCAAGTGCATTTATCAGAAGAACGTATTTTGTTTATTAGGTAAGACTATCCCTTTTAAGAAATGAAAAAATATTTGCCACTTGTACTTAGCAATGGCAATTTTAGTTTTAAGGACTGAAATTTATGTTGGCATTAAATCAATTTCAGTTCATAATCTGATGACCTTGTCTCTGGGCTCCTGCAAAAGGTTGTCTTTCTCTGGGACAGTGATAGTAAGTAAAATGAGCCATTTTTCTCTGAACAAAGGAGGAAAGAAGGAAAGACAATGGAGAAAGAGGGAGAATTAACAATATATGTTGGGAGTAGCAAGCATTTCCCTTAAAGGACCAAAGAGTGAATGTTTTAGGTCCTGTGATTCACAACATAACAGCTACTCGTCACTGTCCCACAGCCTGGAAGCAGTCATGGACCATTTGTAACCAAGTGGGTCTGGCTGGATTCCAGCAAAACTCCATCTATGAAAGCAGGTGTGGGCTGGGCGTGACTGACAGGCGAATGTTTGTCCGTTTCAGATATTATACACATTAATGATATGCATATACACAGATGCACATGTATGTATGTACTATGGATATTGAATATAGAATGAATGATATTACTTAAGAGTACTTCTCTTTTGGCATGTACTGTACTTAGCTAAATGTATTCGCCTAATCTTATGATATATATCACCTTTAATTTTTCTCATAGAAAAACTATTGGAATGACATTCACAATTCAAGAATTTAATTCATAGAGAAAATAGAAATATTAAATGTTGAAAAGTAAGTGACAAGGGAAATAGGAAAAATCCTGATTACAAATTAACAAATAAAAATACATGAATAATTCACCTAAACTTTGTATTATCAGCCCGTCTTCATTTGCAGTATCATTTGAACATACTTATTTCAACATAATAAGCATTTAGCACATATTTATCAATTTGACTGAGAATACATTTTCTACTAGAAAAAATAAAAGTTAAGTGCAGTTTTATTGCCTCTTTAACCTCTGTGTTTTTCTGTTCTGTGTTTTAGTTTTTTGTTTTTCAAAATATTACAGATATCTTTTTATCTCCCCATAGACCCCTTCCACCCCTTTCCTCCCTCCCCAGTCCCTCACCACACCATTGTCCGTGTCCTTTGATTGTGCATATACGCATATAAGTTCTTTGGTTACTCTCTCCCCCCCCACCCACCCGCCCTCCTCCTTCCCTCTGAGATCCCTCAGTCTGATCCATGCTTCCATGTTACTGAGTCATTTCTGTGCATCAGTTTATTCAGTTCTTTAGATTCCACGTATAAGTGAGATCATGTGATGTTTGTCTTTCTCTGCCTGGCTTATTTCACTTAGCACAATATTCTCCAGGTCCCTCCACACTGTCCCAAAGGGTATGAGATTCTTCTTCTTTACAGCTGCGTAGTATCCATGGTGTGAATGTCCCACAGCTTTTTATCCATCAGCTTCTGATGGGCACTTGGGCTGTTTCCAGATCTTAGCTATTGTAAACTGCGCTGCTATGAACATCGGGGTGCATATATTCTTCCTGATGAATGTTTCAGGATTCTTAGGGTACATTCCTAGGAGTGGGGTCACTGGGTCAAAAGGCAGCTCCATTTATAATTTTTTGAGGAGCCTCCACACTGTTTTCCACAGTGGCTGCCCCAGTCTGCATTTCCCCCAGCAGTGCACCAGGGTCCCCTTTCTCCACACCCTTGGAGTCATTTGTTGATTTGTTGATGGAGCCATTCGGACAGGTGTGAGGTGATATCTCATTGTGGGTTTAATTTGCATCTCTGATGATTAGCGACGTCGAGCATTTTCTCATGTGTCTCTTGGCATCTGTATGTCCTCTGTGGAGAAGTGTCTATTCAGGTCCTTTGCCCATTTTTTAATTGGGTTGTTTGTCTTCCTCTTGCTGAGTAGTATGAGTTCTTTGTACACACTGGAAATTAGTCCCTTATCAGATGCATCTTTGAAAAATATGTTCTCCCAGGCCTTGTGTTTTCTTTGTATTTTGAGGCTGATTTCTTTTGCTGTGCAGAAACTTTTTAGTTTGATGTAGTCCCATTTGTTTATTTTTTCTTTTGTTTCTGTTGCCCTAGGACTGTCAAAGGTATTTTAGTATTTATTCCACTCTAATTTCCTACCTTGAAAGATTTTTTTTCCAAGAAAGAGGCTCTTAATAGGCATCATCCATAGAAATGTAACAGAAAGAGAAAAGAGATGCACTTATTTAAATTATAATAACCACAGTTTTATTTTCTCTATTCTTAATTTAAAATTAAGTTCTGAGCTTAACTGTCAGTTATTAGATACTAGATTCTAATGGAGGTGACAAAGCCGCTTCCCAGAGACGCTGTCACAGCTGTGTAGAATCCGTAGCTCATCCTGCCGGAGAGCTTGCTTCGTTCTTGTGCATCAGCATCGTGGCTTCTACACTGAATCAGGCAGAGGTAGAAGCAGTACTTTCAAGGAGATGCCTTGTCTTCAGGAATGTGCCCGTCATCTGACATGAAAGCTCTTCACACGCATTTCACAGATAGCCATGGTTTTCTACTTAGGGGGACGCTTTTCTCTTCTAAGTTAAAAACAAAACCAAGAACAACCGCAGTGATAAGAAAAAGTTATTTACAAATAAATCGAGTTGTGATTCTTATTAGTTGTTAGGTGTTACATTTTAGAAAATGACATATTGACAAGTTAGAAATTTAGTTTTACAGTGTTCAGAGCATGAAGTTGTTGAGTCCGTGTGTGGAGACAGAGTTAAGTCAGCGGCCACTACTACTCTTTATTCTTCTTTAAAAAATTCAACAGCTATTTATGGATTTTTCTTTAGATTTAAATATTAGAATAATTTTATGAAATTTATAAATAAATCCAATTCCATGGAGTGTTTTTCCATGTATTCACTGACTTTCCCATGCATATTTTTAAATTATAAAGATTCTTCATAGTTATTTTGTATTATTGCTTAAGAAAATTTTGAAATCAATCTTTAAGCAAATATATGTTGCATATTATATTTTCCTAAATGTTCTAATTTGTTATCACATGAAAAGACAATTGCTACATAATTTTGTAGGTTGAACTTATATTCAAAATATATGCTCCTGTCTCTAATTAGTTTATCTGCCCTTTCATTTGCTTCTCCAAATAGATAATAGTGTCGCCTATAAACTATGATAATACCTCTCCCTGTGTATCTTTATGACACTAATGCCCACACCCCGCCCAGTGTCGTCATCGGTAGGCCGCGCCCTCGGCCAGGCCTGGTGCTGGGGCCTGTCCCCACCCTGGGCACGCAGAGGCTCGGGCAGCCCGGCTGCTCTGCGCCTGAAGGGTCTCCAGTGCCCACGGCCAGAGGCCGGCAGGGTGCTCCGTGCCTGCAGACCATGGGCAGGAACCGCGAGGACTGGGTGGTTCTGTGAGAAACTGGAGAAAGCAAGGGGCCGAGGCCCTCCCCGCTGGGCCTCTGGAAGCACGTCGTGGCCTGCAGCCCGGCCAGGTGGAGCCGCAGGGCGCCGGGTGGAGGCGGCGAGTGTGGGAGAGGCTGAGGCGCTGGGGCCGGGGGATGGCGTCGGGGCCGAGGCAGGAGCCGCGGGCATCGGCCAGAAGGTCAGCTGAGGTGATTAATGACGGGGCTGCTCTCAGTGTGGCCGAAACAGGTTTCCGCGGAGACTGAACAGCCTCGTGCTGGAGGAAGGTGCCGTCGGGGACCCTCATGGCCAGAGAGGAGTCAGTGCCTGCCTCAGAGCCTCAGAGGACAGACTGGCTGTCCCGTCAGGGGCTAATGAGCTGGTGGCTAAGCTGAAGCCAGTGCTCAGTGACCATCTGGAAGCCCCAGGGCCCTACGAATTTATGCTAAATCCCCTCCGCCTGTGCTCTGTGAACGGAACAGCAAAGCCTGGATCCTGCCACCTCCATCGACAACATGGTTACTGAACATTTCATGCCCACTGTTGAGATCTGCCGCTCAGAGAAAAGGGTTCCTTTCAAAATGCCACTGCTCCCCGACAGCGTGCCTGGCACCCAGGGCTCGGGCGGAGACGGGCAATGAGATGAGTGCTGTTTCCATGCCCGTGAACGCAACGCCCACTCTGCAGCCCATGGGTTATGGAGTAATTTTGACTTGCAAGTCTTATTATTTAGTAAATACATTTTGTAGGGCTACAGCTGCCTTAGGTGGTGATTCCTCTGATGGGTCTGGGCAAAGTAAGTGAAAACCTTTGGAAGGACCCGCCATTCTAGATGCGACTTAGAACATTCATGATGCATGGGACAAGGTCAACCTACCAACTTAGCTGGAGTTTGGAGAAGGCGATTCCAGCCCTCACGGCTGACTTGGAGGGAGGGATTCAAGACCTCAGTGGAGGAAGTAACTGCAGATGTGGTGGAAACAGCAGGAGAACTGGAGAAGAAGTGGAGCCTGAAGATGCGGCTGAGTTGCTGCAAGCTCATGGTGAGGAGCTGCTGCTTATGGACCAGGGGCTGCCGCTCATGGACCAGGGGCTGCCGCTCATGGACCAGGGGCTGCCGCTCATGGACCAGGGGCTGCCGCTCATGGACCAGGGGCTGCCGCTCATGGACCAGGGGCTGCCGCTCATGGACCAGGGGCTGCCGCTCATGGACCAGGGGCTGCCGCTTATGGACCAGGGGCTGCCGCTCATGGACCAGGGGCTGCTGCTTATGGACCAGGGGCTGCCGCTTATGGACCAGGGGCTGCCGCTCATGGACCAGGGGCTGCTGCTTATAGACCAGGGGCTGCTGCTTATAGACCAGGGGCTGCCGCTTATAGACCAGGGGCTGCCGCTCATGGACCAGGGGCTGCCGCTCATGGACCAGGGGCTGCCGCTCATGGACCAGGGGCTGCTGCTTATGGACCAGGGGCTGCTGCTTATGGACGAGCCAAGCAAGTGGTTTCTTGAGAGGGAATCCACTCCTGGTGAAGATGCCGTGAAGACTGTTGAAATGACATCAAGGGATCTAGAGTATTGCGTCAACTTAGTTGATGGAGCAGCTCAGGGCTTGAGAGGGCCGCCTCCAATTCTGAAAGAAACTCTGAGTAAACTGCCATCAAACAGCATCCCAGGCAGCAGGGGGCTGTGTGAAAGGACAGGTCAGTCAGTGCAGCCAACTCCACTGTTGTCGTATTTACGAAACAGCTGCCCAGCCTTCAGCACCCAGCACCCTGGTCAGTCAGCAGCCATCAATGCCGAGGCAAAGACCCTCCACCTGCAAAAAGATCATGGCTTGCTGATAGCTCAGATGACAGTTGGCATTTTTTAGCAATAAAGCATTTTTAATTAAGATATGAACATTGTTTTTTAGAGATAATGGTATTGCAGACTTAATAGACTACAGTATAGTGTACGCGTAACTTTCATATGCTCTGGGAAACGAAAACCAGTGTGTGCCTCCCTGTGTCGCGATATCTGCTCTACTGCGGTGGCGTGGGGCTGAGCCTGCAGCATCTCCGAGGTATGTCTGTGGCATTGAACAACCGTGCACCCAAGAGGCATCCCCAAAGAGGGTGCCAAAGATTCCAACCCTCTCAGGATCTAGAGCCATCCCCACAGATAACCAAAGAAAGAAGGGCTAGATGACCCCCTAGAGCTGGCAGCAGTCGCAGGGCCCGAGCCACAGGTGGAGTGCAACCCGCAGTGCTGTCCAGCCACTTTCTGGGGCCCCTAATCTTTAAGTCGCCAAAGTTCTTAGGACACAAAATGAGGCAAATAAGAGGGCAATAAGCCATCACTGAGAGAGAAAGGATTAACTGTATTTAAATTGTATCAGTTTGGTGTCTTGGGGCTTAGCATAAGTGACTCCATCTTGGGCCTCTTGTCTTGTTTTTTAATACTATTAACATTAATACATAATCACAGGTTCAGGTAAAATGCTAATTGCCATTTTTAGATTATTCAAATACCAGTAAGGACTTAGGAAAGTGTGATGATAACATTTCAAATTCATTTCCATAAATGTCATACTATTTTTAAAAGCCTGTGATTCTAAAAGGGATATAAAGATATGCAATTGTGATAGTCCAAATGTAATTTATAATTTGAATATTTATGATTGTGATTAACCTAAGAAGATTATAAGTCTTTCAGAAAGACACAGCTTTGTTTTTTCATCAAGGGCAGGGAGCTGCATTAACAATATTGCTCGCTTCATACCACATTATCAATATACCACTTACCCCTTTATAAATATTTTTTCTTCATCTTATTTCCTGTTCCCTCCCCCACTATCCTATGCAGCCATTCTAAACTTCAAGTTTCAATTAGCATTTTTCAACATTTTTGAAGAAAAAAATATTCATGATACTTGCTAAAGAGGGAAAGACTTTATTCAAAGGGGCTGTTGTGATCTGAGTAGGACCCTTGGCAATACTGGGGAGAGAGAGGGTTGGGCTCAACTTCAGACACATGGAAAAGTGGGGTTTATAGCCAAGAATCAGAGGGGGGTCAGTGGGTGGACAGTTTCTTAGAAGTGGCACCAGGGCCCGGGGTTCTCTAATCCAGCCCCCAGGTCTCCCGAGGGCCGGAGGTGAGCAGACATTGCCTGGGGGGTGGGGAAGGGCAGGAGTGAAGTTAGATACTGAGAGCGATCAGCTGTGGAGGACGGCGGACCCCGGCTACCCCAGCTTAGCATGATTCTTGCTAAAATCGGACAATGCAGAGAAGCCACGGAGGCCCGGGAGCTGAGGCCTGCTGGAAACGCCTCCTCCGGCCTGGGGAGTCCGGTCAGGGAGAGGCTGTCCGCATTCGCACACCCCGGCCGGGCTCCTGGACGGCCCCCAACTTTACTTCAACACAAGCAGTGCTGCAGTGGACACTCTCCGAGTATTTAATATCTACATTTATTAGTATTATTTTGAAGGCATGCATGCGGTTTTTGAATCAGAAAACAAATTTATTACAAATAATAAACACCGGTTTCCATGTGCCCCAATTCTTACCCATCTGGTAACGCAATGAGAGTTAGAGCTCACCTGCATGTTTCAGGCTAGGGACCCACAAATATAAATTCTCATTGCTTATCTGCAGGAAAGAGTCAGCTGTCAGCACTCGCCTTCCCAGGAGTGTCCGGGAAAGTGACTGGAGTTGTCCCAGGTGCTGGCTCTCACCTTCCCCATGTCATAAACCTCTGGGTGGGAGAGGTGAGACCAGCTTCTTCACCTTTACACCCAGACCTTCATCCCTTTTGAAACGTAAAAATACCTCTTAGGATAAGCTTGGAACCCTCCCAGGGCTCCTGTTGCGCAGCCTCCCTTTGAGCCACCCCAGGCTAGTCTGGGGCTCTCACTCCAGAGATCAGAAGTGGCTTATGGTGCGGCTTGGAGCCGTGAGAGAGGCCATCAGGGAGACAATGCTGCTGATCAGCCTCTCTTATTACATGAAATGCAAAATGTTCCTGGAGAAATGAAAGCAAACCTGCTCTGTCCTTATAGTCTATCAGTTTCTGTGGCTCAGGAGCTGAGGCTTTCCAGGAAAGCTGGGACAACCAGGGGAGACTTCTTCTTCCACATTCATTTATATGGAGCCTCATTGATTTTCTGGAGAATTTCTCTGGGCTCTTTATTTGGAACCTGGATTAATGGGTTGTAGATTTACTTTCTAAAATTGTGGCACCAATCTACAGTTTTCTCGCACCCCAAAATCCATGGAAATTCTTGGTATCACCGCTTTTTGAGGTGTTCAGATCTCATGTGCGTGGTCTTGGATGCTTCAGTTTGCACATCTCGCATAGCCGATGAGTCTGAGTGTCTCTTCCTTTGCTCATTAACCTTTGGGCGCCTCTTGTTACACCCCTTTCTTATCCTTGGGATCCCCCCTCTACTTGTCTCTTGTTTAAATCTGTTTGTAGTGACCTTCCATGAACAAGTCATCTTATTTTTAATATGCTGTGCATTTGAGTTTTTACTTAAGATGCTGTTATATACAAATAATAAACCCTAATAACTTTCTCATCTCTTACAGTTTTTTTCAATTAATTTTTTCAATTAACTGTATAGGTTTTCTGTTCACATCTTCACTTAATTTGTCTTTAGTGTATGGGGCCATGGAAAGATTGTTTTGTTTTTCATTGCATATGTGCCTGTATTTTCTAATTTTTCCGTTCAAAAATATGTCAACTCCCAATGCCATTATACATTACCCTGTCTGGGTCTCTGTCCTTGCAATTTAAATACATCAGCCCACCTGTCACATTTTACAATGTCACTGCTCAGTGTGGATATTTCTGTGTACAAATATGTGTTTTATATATAATTACATATTTATGCCTCAATTGTATTTGTTCATACATATGTATGTAACCACTTGTGGGGAAGTTTAAATTAAGATTAGTATTTTTATTTTATTTATTCTGATAATTCTTAGTATACTTATAGTATGTTTTCTGATGATGAAATGTGCCTAGATGAGTGATGTGCCTTTGTTCTGGTACTCAGTAGGTTTTAAGGGATGCCTACAACATATGTATACATGTTTTGCCCAGATAAAGCTTATTTTAAATCTAGAAGTTCTTTGTTACAGAAGGTATTATAGGAGCATCTGTCTCTTTTACTAAAAACTATTTCAGCCAATAGAAGTGAAAATGTGGTAATTAGAAATTTCTGCTAATTTGCAAATCCTTTCCCTGTCTGTAAATTCGAGATTGCCCATTAGAAAAGCTATGACTTTGGACTGACCTCATGGAATCTCAAGTACCTTTCTCGTGGTCTTTTATTTGATAGGATCCATGGTGGTGTTTCAAACACACACAGGAAGAAATTAATCAGTTTAAGACAGGTTTTGTACAATATCAAATAATGCTGGAAATATCAAATTATATTTTAAATCATATTGGCCACCTATGATTTTAAATTTTGTTTATACTTTCAATGTTTTTATTCACAAAAAATACTCCATAAGTGATATATGCCAGACATTACTCTGTGCGATACTGGGTAAGACAGACAGCACGCTTGTCTTTATAGAAGTAAAGGCGATAAGGGAAGACACAGCAGGCGAATCACTGTGGAGTGCGGAGGGGGCATCGCGATGAGGCCACGAAGGAAACTTCTCCTCAGCCGTGCTACGTGTGCAGTGCCTCCTGCTTTGGGTTTTCATTCGCTGGGTGTTTCATACTTGGAGAAATATATGAATCATCTTCAGTTTTTATTATGTCATATGGTTATCAATTTTAAAAGGTAATGCTGGTCCAAAGTGATTTAAAAAATAATTGGGTGGTTATACTACAAATTACGATCATGCTGATCATGGACTCGCGTTCTCTGGGCTCTTCCCCTCTCCAACGAAACAAAGCAAATGAAACACTGCACCTGCTTGTGAAACCATAAAACCCTGAATGGACGATTTACACACTTCTGAACTTACTAGAAAAAATGTTGAGAGAGGTGTGAAATGCAGGAGCCGTTTAGTCCCATTTGTCCTTTGAGCGTGGGGAAGTGCTTTACCCGCCACCTCCTACCCCACTCATCAGTGTGTCCACATTAACAAGCTACTCCTTAGCACTCTGTTTAAGCTCAGCATTCCTTAAAAGAGAACTTCTCAAGTGTGTGCTAAGAATACACCAGTAATTACCCCTTTTAGGTATTTTTAAAGGCAAAATTGTTTTATTCCCCTTTAGAAATCTCTATTAGTAAAACTATTATATTATATTCCAGGAAGCAGAAATGAATTAATAAAAATTCCAGCAGAAGATGCCAGAGTTGGAGAGTTAACAAATGGTGTCAGAAGCCCAGTAGCGGTTACGCGTTTGTGTGTTTATTCCGCTTGCTGCTGGGTGCTTTGAGATTAACACTCACGCAAAGGGAGAAATGCTCCCTCCGTGAGGCCGGGCCTCAGAAATGAGGCTCAGGTTTTCCCGTTAGCTCCTGCGTCTCCATCGGCCACCTTCTGTCCCGGAGCAATGCCTCCACGCATCTATTACGTAATTAATTAGTAGCAGCGCCCCAATGAGTAACAAGCATATAAAACCACAGTGTCTGGAATTGAAAAACTGAAAATTCAGAGAAGCGTTTTTCTTTTGTAGATGCCTGCCATGGCAGTTTTTAATCTTGAGTTTAAATGCAAGACTTAAGTATTTTCTTTAGCTATTCTGTCTGTGTGCATCTCACCGGGCCCGTTCCTGTTGGAGACGAGGGAGGACCCGAATGTTAAACTCCAGTTCACACATCTGCTGAGAGGCAGTCACATTAAAGCATGAAGTTATCTGGCTGGAATAACAAGTTATAAATTTACAGAAATACAGCTTTATAAGTATTAGGGCATGTTTACCTTAAATGGATTATATAAGCTTGCTTAAAGGTATTATCTAATAATTTAACATTGTTTTTATTGTTTTAAATTGTCTTAATTATAAAGCAAAAATATTTTGTGTAACAAATGTAAACAAGGGAACAGTAAAGAAATAGTAGTTTAAAACCTTCCTAATCCAATCCTACCTGGGAGGAATACTGTCCTGTCTTCTTCCACAAGCCCACCTCCCCAAAACCCCACAAAATCACACAACTTTTAAAACCACAAGTTTCAGAAACTTTTGATAAATTCAGTTATGTTAAATTATTTTTAATGTGTCTTCAAAGTTACCAATGAGAGAGGGCCTTGGCAGCCGCAGGCAGGGAGAAAGCCCCGCAGCGCGGCTCTCATGGCGGATCCCGGCGGCTGCGCGTGGAGCCAGGAAAACCCACGGGAGAGAGCAACAGCCGGGAGGAGCGGGCTCTTACAACCCACGGGAGAGAGCAACAGCCGGGAGGAGCGGGCTCTTACAACCCACGGGAGAGAGCAACAGCCGGGAGGAGCGGGCTCTTGTAACCCACGGGAGAGAGCAACAGCCGGGAGGAGCGGGCTCTTACAACCCACGGGAGAGAGCAACAGCCGGGAGGAGCGGGCTCTTGTAACCCACGGGAGAGAGCAACAGCCGGGAGGAGCGGCTCTTATAACCCACGGCGCGCGGGCTGCGGGCCTCGGGGACCTGAGGCCGCCACGGGTTTACCAGGAGTGGCCCGCGGCACGTCACCTTCCATTTTACGCCAGTGTTTACCGGCGTTGTATTTATTAAATACCATCAGAGCCACATAGAAAATTCCAAGTGGCCCTGGCCGGTGTAGCTCAGTGGTTGCAGGGTGGGCTGCACACGGGGGCCCTGGGTTCAGCTCCAGGTCAAGGGCGCATACGGTATGTACCTGGGTGCTGCTCCAGGCCCAGGCAGGAAGCAACCAGCAGACAGATCCCCCCCCACCCCCGCCGCCCTCCCACTCTCTCTAAAAATCAGTGGGAAAAATGCCCTCGGGTGAGGGTTAAAAAATATATATATCAGAGTAAAACAGGGACTTCAAACAAAAGAGGATGGATGGTTTTGAACAATACTATAAGCTGGCATTTAATATTTGGCTGTTTAACGATCTTTGTTTAATTTATTTTAATGATTCTTTAATGTTACTGAACTCAAAACAGAAAGCAATTATGACTGAAATAACATACCAAGTACCTCATATCGATGGATGTAGTTTTTATTTCTAAAACAGAGTAGACAAAAAACTTCTGACTCCAGCAACAATCCGAGAAGAATAAATCATTTAAAAACTTTATCAAAGTCTCAAGTATAAATGAAAAATTTTTCAGTGATGAAAAGTCCTCAATAACGTTGATTGATCCACATTTTTAAGGGCAAAAACAGCCGTATTTCATCAGGGAGTTTGGACATTGATAAATTTATCGCACGAAACCTTTCCGGTGTGCAGCCCACGCTCACGCTGTGCTGAATGTGGCCTGTTGTGAGAATTTACAGCCGTAATACGGGATTCATAGCTCATCCTCTTATTTATTGTACAATCCCTTGAATACTAGCAAAGTTATAAATGGTGAATTTCATCATGAAACTGTAGTTGCGATTCAATCTAAGGCTTTCCTGAAAGTAAAAATAAAGCAAAAAATGTTTGGGAAATGATTATATCAGTGACATAAAAGTGAAATCTATAAGCTCATTTAATTACCTAGTTGAATCAATTAGGGCCACTGGAAAAAATTCTTGAGAAGCTCAGGGTACATATTTGCAGTGAGAAATCTATATGGTAGTTTCTAGAGTGTAGAACTAGGTATTTCTCTGCAGAGTATTTTCATTGGTTATAATGTGAATTCATATGGAAATAGATGTTGAGACAAAGTTGCAAGGGGAATAGATTTTATTTGCCTATAAAGTTAGATAATATGATATTGGAAAGTTCTCCATTCCTTGAAGGTTAACCTGTGCTGGAACAACATCCTAACATTATAGAATTTATGCTTTTTCTCAAAATTATTTATAAACTTTAACAAAAAATATTTAAAATAACTACATAGCGTGATGCTATTAACTAAAAATGCATGTATCTAAATTGTTTAGTAATAGTAAGATCCATACCAAGAAACACTGAAGAATAGGGTTTCAATAAAAAAAAAAAAATTAACAGAAATGGAAACAAATTAACTTTTAGATATAAAATAAAAAATATTAATTCTAGCCCTGGCCATGTGGCTCAGTTGGTAAGAATGTTCCCCCATCCACCAGAAGGTTGTGGGTTTGATTCCTGAGCAGGGCACATTCTTAGGAGGCAGGTTCAACCCCAGATCAAGGCACATGCGGGAGGCCACCGAGAGATGTTTTTCTCTCACATCAATGTTTCTCTCTCTCTCTCTCTCTCTCCCTCCCCTCTTCCTGTCTCTCTAAAATAAATAAAAACATATCCTTGAGTGAGAATTAAAAATATATATAAATTCTAATCTTGCTGTACTGAGTATGCTTTGTATTATGGACACACAAAATACATGGAATGCTACTTATAATGGAAAAGAAATGGTCTGTAATTAAAATAAGAAAATAATTGTAATTAGATAAGGTCTTATATATTTTATTCATTTTGTGTTCAATTTTATCTCAAATGTCTATAATTTTTTAATTGATAGTAAATCCCATGATGTAAAATTTTAAATGGCACAAAAAAGAGATAAAGTGAAATGTATTCTTAGCCACAGTATGCCCCACATGCAAAATTCTCCTCTCAAAATCCACTGTCATAAAATCAGAAATCAGAGATAATGATAAAAATAAAATAGATGACTTATGCTTTATAAATTTCCTACACATTAAGGAGTATAGAACTTGGAAGAGAAGAGGGACACTCTGTTTTGGGGAAAAGATATAGCTCTTAATACATTTGGACATTAGTACAAAACACACACATAAATCTGGATCTTAAAACGTTCCAAGTAACCACAAGAAGAACAAAATAATATATATAATAAAATTTAAATAATTGAAAGAAAATTCAGTCTATCAAATAAAAAAGTAAACAAAGAACAAAAGAAAGAAAATTGTATAAAAAATGCCCAAAAAATGGTTGACATAAGGCCTAAATTGATTCTAATTATAATAAATATTAATGGGATAAAACTTACTAACAAAAAGAAAGAGAATCTCAGATGGATGGGTGATATAAGAAGTTGCTGAAGCAACAAAAAATCATTACATTATGCTGATTGGCTCTAGTGAGAAAGAGGTAGCAACTGCTCTAGCCTTCTAAGGGACAGGAAATAAAACTGACATAAACTCAGGGGCCTTCTACCTCAGTGAAATTTCTAGATGTCCAGAGGAGTGGGGTGTCAAGATATATCTTCCAAGGTGAAGGATACCTGGATACATGTGGACCTACTACAGCCAAGAAAGAGGTACAACACCTGTGTAGGGGACCTCTTTGGATTTTAGCAGCAACCTGTTCTTCATTTGGGGATGTTACTTTGGCCCCTTAACTGGGTGGCATGGAAAACTAGTTTTGAGAGGGGCCAGGACAAGAGAAAGCTCTGCAAAAGTCGCAGGCTGCTGTGCAAGCGGCTCTGACACTTGGGCCATGGGATCCAGCATATTGAATATTGCTTGAAGCATTGATGGCAGGTAGGGACTCTGTTTGGAGCCTCTGGCAGGCCCTACAGGTGAGCCGCAGTACAAGCTCCTAGGAATTTGGAGCAAGGCTGTGCCAGCCTCTGCGTGTAACTCCTTTCCTTCTGAGAAACTGTGCTTGGCCTTTGATTGGACTTCAGAAGAGATGGAATGCTTAATCATGGCACCAGCCTGGAGCTGCCCACCGTGAGCTAGGTGTTACCTGACCCCCTGAGCCCTAAAGCTGGGCACGCACAGGAGCACTCCGTCATCAGTGGAAGGTGTATATCTGAGATTGGACCCAAGCACACCCTGAAGCACACGTAAGTTATATGACTAGCTCAAGTGTCCATTGTCTCCCCTCCTGCCACACCGTCTCTCTCCCAGTGTCTTAGCTCAGGTTACTATAACAAATTAACCACAGACTGGGAGGCTTAAACAACAAACATTTTTCTTACAGTCTGGAGGCTGGGATGTCCAAGATCAAGGTGGGGGCAGATTGGGTGCAGGCGGGAGCCTGCTTCCTAGTTGAAGATGGCAGCCTTCTGGTTGTATCATTGCAAAGCGGAGACCAGAGGGCGCAATCAAGCTGCCCTCTCTCTTCTTATATGGGCACTGATCCCATTCTTGAGGGCTGCACACTCAAGGTCTAATTACCTCCAAAGGCCCCACCTCCTAATACCATCACAGTGGACTTCCTGATTTCAACCTTTGAATTTTGTTGGGACACAAACATTCAGTCCATAGCACCCAGCCTGCGCCTCTGGCCTCAGGAGGAATTCCTTCTGTCCATTGACAGGAAAGAGAAACTTGGGTGCTTTTACCCAGGGCTCTGCATGGTATGGAGGCTCGACCCCCAAGTGAACACCCTCAGCTCGAGAGCCACTCTCCCTGACATCCCTGAGGGAAAAGGGCCATCCTGCAGG
Organism: Miniopterus schreibersii; assembly: GCF_964146895.1. NCBI lineage: Eukaryota > Metazoa > Chordata > Mammalia > Chiroptera > Miniopteridae > Miniopterus > Miniopterus schreibersii. The sequence continues at coordinate 7,138,251 of NC_138105.1, forward strand.
TAGACAGAACTGCCAGCACTTTGCTTTGCTTAGGTAGGTATCTTTTTATAGGGACGGAAACCTGGAAAATAAAGGAACTTAGTCAAAAGTAGATGAAGAACCTGATATTGCAAAATGTTAAGTGACTTAACCAAGATCACAAAGGGATGTACATTAAACTCCTTCCCATGCCTTTTATTAAAATTTGAGCTGGAGTTTTCTCTGCAGTTTTTCATGGAAACTTGTCTTCCTGGAGCCCTAAGCAGCAGGACTAAATGGAGACGTCGCTCTTATCTGTGTATCGATCCCCAATGGGTGGCTGCACACAGCAGTAATGCGTTTGACAAGAAACAGGTTGTTTTTCTGCGTTAGCTGTGAGGCGTCGGGACACGTGAAACAATGAGAGCAGCATTAATATATCACCTCCGGGGACAGGAGGAATAGGAAAGCTATCGATTTTATAACATCTTTAAAATCGGGAATAAATCCTTGTCTCATAAGAAAGTGACATATTTGTTTATTTCAAAGCTGGCGTTTTACCTGATTTATGTGTCATTCGTGTGGCTTGTTCCACCTTCCACGTTGAGATCTGAGAGCAGAAAGAGTGGCTTGCATGCCAGGATGTTCCCTCGAGCAGGTGAGTTTGACCACCCACAGTTTTTTAAGGTGTTTAAAGAAAAAACCAAGGGAATCTAATAGTAAAGAAAAACCGTAGCAACAGATAAGCATTCTACCTTGAAACGGGGGAGAATCCACAGAACTGCCATATCTAATTATTCCTGTAAACTATCTTTATTGCATGAAGACAATTTAGCCAGACCACTCAACTAAATACAAATTTAAAAAGCCCACCCAAAGACAGGTGGATCTGGGCATCAGCACATTCTTGACATCCACTAAAATTCAAATACAAACTCAAAACAGAGAAGAAAGCAAAAATTAAGATCAATTTACATGAAGCAAAATAAAAAACACACAAATTAATGTGATCTGATGAGAAGTGAGGAGTGGAGATAAAATTTCTGTGGGGGTGTATAAAGTTATTACAAGGTAATAGATATGATTAGCTTGGGGTTCCTGTACCAAAATAAATGAATACATGTAAACGAAGCAAATTCTAAAGAGTGTAAAGGAAAATACCAGGACCAAAGTTTTACCTAAAGATCAGGTTCTGACTGTGATAACAGGCACTGGTGGGAAAAACAAAAAACCTCCAGCTGAGGAGAAGCACACAAGGCCCAGGGCTCGACTGTGCTTCGCCCTCCGCTTGCTGATTTCAGAGAGAGGGAGGGAGAGGGAGAGAGAGAAACATCCGTGATGAGAGTTGTCGATGGGCCGCCTCCGGCACGCCCCCACTGGGGATCGAGCCCGAAGCCAGGCGTGTGCCCACCCGCCCTCTTCTTTGGATGTCAGCACAGAGGACGGTCCAGATTGAGCCAGTGCCGTCCCTGGCTTGCTGAAGGGAGCAGAGGGAGGTACTTTCCCCATCACCTTTTGCTAGAAACCCATGTCCCTCCTTGTGTTTGCCAACCTGGGCCTATTCGAGGCCCCCAAGCTTCACCCTCACACTTTCACTTGGAACTGTTGCATTTTCTCAAGGTGCCACATAGGTGAGGTAAAAGCAATGAGAGCACGTATTAAGAGAACTGCCCTAGTCATGAATTTTGGAGGACAACTCCATACAGATATGGGTCTTGAAATAAGTGGACACGGGGTGATCAAGGCTGTAAGCCGGCCCTTAGTTTGATGGGAGCGGCAGGGACCGAGGCTCTGACAGGCGGGCTCCCTTACACACAAGGGGGTGCTGGCGGAAATGTCTGCGGGGCACACATCAGAAATGTTTAGAGCAGAGAGACCACGAGGAGAGTGAGCGCTAACACCCCTGCTTTCTTCAGGGGGGAAGCTGGAACCAGACAACGAAGAAGCTGCCTAAGACCACCCGGCGAACAGAAACGAGCAGCCGCCTCAGGGGCCTGGGTCCCAGGGCCAAGCTCTCTCCTCCCTCCCAGGTGAAGCCTGGCAGGTGACCTGTGCTATGCATGCCTGTGTGCAGGGGACTTCTTCAGTTGTTTTTCTTCATAAGGTGTAAGAATAAGCTCTAATGAGGTGTGATCTTATATTGTTAAAAGGGAAAAGTTAATTCCATGTATTTTTTTAGAAATGCATATTTTTCACTAAAAATCAATAGCTGGAAGCAAATGAACACCCCTCCCCCGTTTCCCGAACCATAAGGTTTGCTAACACTGCACAGATGTGGGAATTTAAATAGCCGGCATGTGGGACAGGGTGAAATTTAGCCTTTTCAAGCAGATTTTTTTTTTTTAGCAATGACATATTGTCTCATCAACACATCTAGGAGCTTCTATTTTTGAAATGCTTCACTTACCACTTGTGCAGTGTTGAAACGGAACCTTTTTTCCCCAAAGAGAACATTTCTTGCAGAGACTGATTGTCTCACCTGCCTTGAGAACCTGTCCCTCCTGAAACGCTCTGTCTACTGAGACAGCATGTGCTTCTCTCTGCAAACCTGGAATATTTAAAAATTGGAACTTTTACTTTATTCCTGAATGATGATTTTTGTTCAGAGAGAATGATTTAACTGTTTGTGTTTGCATTCCTTATGAAACCCAAATGTTGTACTTGGAAAAGTCAGACTCACACTTCATAAGAAGGTAATTCCAGAGACGGGCGCAGCAGACGCAGGCGGGCTAGCGAGGCCCCGGGGCCACTGCGCGGGCGGCGAGCCTCGGGCACCCGACGCCCACCGCAGGACGCTGAGCGCTCCTGTGCCTGGCACAGTGGGGAACCCGCCTGTTTCCCCACAGTCTCCCCGCCATCCTCTCGGAGGCACCACCCCTGCAAGGGTGGCCGCTCTCCTGCCATCTAACTGTCGGTTCCCTCAGCCCGGGTTCGATTTTGTGCTGATGGAATTACACAGCATGGACTCCTCCGTCTGACTTGTTTTCACCGTGTCCCTGACTTGTGCTCGCAGGATGTTCAGGAGGGAGAGGGGCTTAACAGATGAATGCATTGGATGTTTCTCAGGCAGTCATGTTTCTCATTGCTTTCCGGAGAGTGGAAGGGGGAGGGAGAGGAGGGAGAGAGGGAGAGAGAAACATCGATGTGAGAGTCGCATCGGCTGATTGCCTTCTACACACACCCGGGCCCGAGCCGGGGATGGAGCCTGCAACCCAGGTAGGTGTCCTTGGCCAGATTCAAACCCGAGGCCCTTCAGTCCCGGGGTCAGCCCTCTTAACCACTGAGCCAGCAGGCTGGGGGAAATGGATAATTTTTTAACAACATCGTTCAAAGTAAGAACAGAGCAATATTTACTGAAATTCATGAATATCAAGTATGTAATTTTATAATACTGTATAATACTGAATTTAAAATACAAATAGAGCCCGGCCCGTGTGGCTCAGCAGTTGAGCATCCACCTAGGATCCAGGAGATTGAGGTTCGATTCCCAGTCAGGGCACAGGCCCGGGTTGCGGGCTCGATCCCCAGTCGAGGGCGTGCAGGAGGTAGCCGATCAATGACTCTCTCATTGATGTTTCTCTCTCTCTCTCTCTCTCTCCCTCTCCCTTCCTCTCTCTGAGATCAATAAAACATATTTAAAAAAATAAATAAATAAAAACAAAATAAAATATAGAGCAAATATTTTAAAACATGTAAGAATTCAGAAAACATAGAACCTAAAATTATTTCTAAAAAGAAAAGAATATTCTTAATGAAGGAATCCAGCCACCTAACAGACTGAAGAATCTTCAGAGCAAGTATTGAATCTCACATACGAAATCTGCCTAAACAATTGTCTAAAAATACACATGTCACAAATCCCGGGGCTGTAATGATGGCAATTTGAGAATTAACACTTGGAAGTTCAAAGAGGTGAAGAGTGGCAGTGGAATAATTTTATTTTTCTTCTTTAGAAATGAATTTAAATCACGTAAATTTGTTAAAAATAAGAGATTAAACTCCATTATATAAACTGAAAATAATCAGACAACCTAAAAATATCAATATAAATATTAAAAATTAGGAGTTAGGCAAAGGAGGGATTATAATTGACTTTTAATTTAAGATGCACACACACACACACACACACACACACACGCACAGGTTTCCCTCCAGGACAGACACACTCCTTTTGGCAGGGCAGGTGTGTGACAAGGCTCTCAGCTGAGTAGCTGCCACACAGGAGGTGATGTCATCCCCCCGCTGAAGGGAGCCCACAGCCGTGGACTGTGTGACGGGAAAGGAGACTGCTGTCCAGACCTGCCCCTTCACTTAAGGCTGTCACGTTCCTGAGCTCCCTGTAGGCTCTGCTGGGACTGGGTCACCTTCATCACCTCCCTGACCCTAATGTCACCACCCTCTCCCCTCAGCAGTTAAACCACAAGGCCCTGCCCAGTACACTTCCCACATGGAGCCAATGTTCCAGAAAACCACCCAAGGAAAAGAGAGTGGTAGCTAAGGCTTGTGTGATCTGTTCACAGGAGCATAATCAGTTGCTAGGTGAACCATTGCATAACAGATTGGAAATGTTTAATGACAAATTATTGATGATGCCATGACTTTTTTTGTTTTTATGACAATGCAAGAACATGGCTCTATTTGTCAAGTGCTTTCCTATTTAAAATTTTTTTTGCAGAACCAAGAAAAATTTAATAAATTTCAATCAGCCATATAAATTATAGGTATCATAGCTAAATTATTAATTCCCAAAAGGTGTTAAAATGCAAGGCAGTTTGGAGGGAAGAGGAGACGCCAAATAAATCAATGCTGATTTTAATAAACGGGAGGCTTTTAGGTGCTAGATCTGTCTGCATCTGATCTGAACTGCAGCCACCTGTCAAAAATTCATCCATCATCAGGAGCCGCAAACAAACATCTTCGGGAGAGCTCCTCCACAGGGCAGGTTTTCTCCTGGTTTACAACGTCCCCAAGAATGAGGAATCTTGGAGAACTTTTCATCATAACTCAGCAGGAGCCTCTTAGGTGAAAAAATCGTGTTTTACATCACTTATGTAATTTATAAATCATGCTTTATACATAAACCATCTATTCAGAAATCAATGGTTCGATTTCCATTGTTTCTAGTAGTGATAATCCTGTATTCCCATATTTCATTTTTGTCTAGGATTAGATGGAAACTGTGTGCTCCAACAGTGGATTTGAATCAAGCCTCCAGTAACATTCAGTAAGACAGCAAGTTCATGAGAAAGCTGTCACAAGCTCTCAGGCTGTGAGTGGCCTCCTTCCTACAAGTCACTCGATGTCCTGGCCCCCAGATAGTATCAGTGCCTGATCGAGGCCGGGACCCTAGGTGGTTGCTTGGCCCTCTAGGTTCCCCACACCAAGTAACACCAGTGAGCCACACAGGTGACTGTGCTGCCAACTTAGCTTGTGTCACTTGCAGGTTTAATCCCAATTACAAACACATCAGAACAGACAGACAGACAGACAGACACACACACACACACACACACACACACACGAGGACTGGGGTTAACGAAGTGAAAGTCCAAGGTTCTCAAGTGTCCCCCGGTCCAGGCTACTCGCAGAGCGGTGGTTACTGGTCACTCGGGGTCACAAGGCCTCGGTGTCCAGGGGCGCACATCTTGCAAGGAAGACTGTGGAACCGGCTCGAGACAGCAAGGCCCTGGGACAATCGAGGGCCACGGAGCCGGGCTCCCGCGCAGGGGGACGAACACCGGGGCCACTGCCCTGGGCCTCACCTTATCGCCTGGCGGAGCTGCCGCCCTTCCCGGCGCGTTAGACCAGCTCGCGGTCCCTGGGATCAGCCTCGACGTCCAGTCAGAATGTCCGGCAGCGTCCGGGCCGCCTGGTCGCCATTCTCACCGCCACCCGTGGGTCCCTCCCTTAGCCGGCAGCCCAGGGCTGGCTGTCGGCCCAGACTTACAGGTGCTCAGGCGACCAGCTTCAAACTCCAGGTGGAGTTGGTGACACTAACCCTGTTCTCCCCACAAACCCTTCCCTCACATCGGCCTAAGAAAGGCTCTCTCTGTGTCTCTGCATCAGACTCCTGGTCACTGGTCACCCACCATGTCCCACAACTGCTCATTGACAGAGTTGGAACCCTGGTTAGAGGTGGCATTTCTGAGAAAATGCAAGTATTTTAAAAATATCAGTTTACTAATGTTTGTTTTATGCGACTTAAGTAGGAAATCCAATAATGGGATTAGAAAGAATAGAGAATTTATAAGAACTTTTTAATTTTTAATACCAGTAGCTATTACTTTTCTAGACTGAGCAGTACCACATTTGCTCCATGTGTGAATTATGGGGAGATATATGTGTGTATATGTGTGTTGGTTTTTATGATTCAATGAGTTGATTCATATAAATGCCTTGATATAACAAGCACTCAATACATTTAGTGTCCTTATGTTTTTATTATTAGGCTCCCATAGCAAATGGCCTCATATTTTCGCTCCTATACTTCCTTTTTCAGGAAGGAATATTCATCTTGTACAGCCCTGTCAGGCACAAAATTGCCCTGGACAGAGTGAACCGGGCAAGGAAGGCTTCATTCATACTGTGACCTTGGGAGACTGACCTTGGGGGCTGTCAAGGGCTGCGCCAGCCAGTGGAAAGGCACCCGAGGGTGTTGGCAGGAGGCTGGGCTGCCGAGGAGGCCGTCGGTGTTTGCTGGTTGTCACTGCGGGTGGGCCCCCGCTCGCCCACAGACCCTGCGCCTTAGCGCGCACCTGCTTCGATGGTGCCGGTATTTCCAAGGGTGAGCCAGCTCCTTGAGAAAGGCATTCCCAGGCTGTGCAACTAGCAGAGGCTGGGAGGAGATTTACATCTCCAAGGAGCAGACAAGGAACTTACAACTAAAAGTTTCTAAAGCAAGTGCTTTGAGCAAAGAGAGGTGCAGGGCGTGCAGCCAGGAAGGAGCCGAGCTAAGCTGCAGGGAGACGCGGGCGGCCAGGCCGAGGCCCCGTGGGCAGCCGTGGGCGTGGAACGTCCGGGCAGAACAAGCAAAGCGTCCTCCCGACTGTCCTGAAGAAGGACCTGCCCTTGTGCAAACTAGCACAGGGGCTGCCTGGAGTCAGAGCAGCTTGGGAACATACTCCAGTAATTTTAAAAGCAGAAAAGCATCACTTACTCTAGATAAAAACAAAGTAATACTCAATTAAAAAATGTTTACCTGGTGGAAAGTTCTTTGGGAAATTTAAACACGTTTATCTGTGCTTATTTTAAAAGTACTTCAAAGTAAAAAACATGGTTCTTCCGTGTTTCCTCATTTTTTGTTGAGTAAAAAATGTCACTGAAAAGAGATAAATGGCTCAGGAACCACTACAAAGTAAATAGAGCAAATATCAAAGTTAAAGCAAGGAGTTTTTCAAACTCTGGTGACAGATAAATTATGCCTTTGAAGCAGACTCTGCATTCATCTGATGGGCAAAACCTAATGTGATGGTTGCTTAATGCTTATCTAGATAGGGCAGAGAGAAGATACTGCAGTAACGAGCTATCTTAAAGTCTTTTAATGACAGTCTAAGGAACTATGCTGATATCTTTAATAGATTTAAAACGATTAAATGGAAAATAACAGCACATTAAACCGATCTGGGAACCGGTGAGGCGTGTCCTCCGTAATACAGTCGTCATGCAGATTTCTCTGGGAGCAGGCGACTGAACGTCGGCGCGAAAGGTCACAGTGGGAGAGAATGTGAGACGGCGGCCAGCCTCCGCCGGGAACCTCTGCTGAAACCAGGGCGGCAGCTCAGAGGACGATGGTCGCGGCTTCAGGAGGCTGCTTGGCAACAGGGGTCTTCGCGCCCGAGTGCTTAGCGGGTGATAAATGTTACGCACCTGTGCTTTTTTGGGTACGATCAGGCAAAAAATAATTTAAAACCTTTAAAAATGAGAGTATGGTAGTGTCAAATATTTCCAGCTTTCATCTTTCATATTTGTTATGACATTTGGTGGGTATTTGAGTAAAATTAGAGTTTTCACTTTGTAACATTGCCACTGAAAATGGGATAAACATATTGTCCATAATAAATCAGAAGCAAATGTTAAAGTCTAGTACATTGAAATGCACCTTCTGCCTGGGCTGCAAGAGAGAGCCTGCTATTATTCCTCCCCCTGGGAGCCTCGCGGCACTTGGGGAGACCCCTGTGTCACCCCCAGTCCTACAGGGAACTCGAGCTTTGAGAGGGAGCCTCCGGCGGGAGCAAGAGTGTCGCTGACATTTATCTGGGGAACTGACTGCAGCCATGTTAGTGTAAAACAAACTGTATTTCTTTCTAAAATGGCTCTTGAATAAGCATAAATAATTCAAAATAAAAAAATGAGTGATCTGTCCACTGCTGAATTCTCCTGTTGAATGGCCTTCGAGTGGACTATGAGGCCGATCAGAGAGGGGCTGCGACGTGGCCCAGGCCAAAGCTGGTCCCTTGTACCCACGAAGACGTTCTCGAAGAACCAAATACCTTATCTTAACAATTATGACTGTCACTGTGCAAGTGATATGTTTAGAAAGGACAGTTGCTCTTTTCTGGCCTGGTTAAAACATCCCACTGAGGGCTGACGGGCACCCCTGAGCACCCTTCCTGCCCTCCTTGTCTCCTCCTGCGAGCAACTTCCCTGTCCCCGCGGGCGTCCAGCGCCCAGGGCAATAGCCTCCCCCCGGAGTCCCTGGAGTATATTCCACACTTGGAGAACGGAGAGTTGAAAACGCTCTCAAGCCAGTGTTACTCCAGGAGTAACTGTCCTGAGTGATTATGACTTTTCAAAGTTGTTAAATAATAGAGAAATGAACAATTTCACACAAAACCAGTTCAAACACTTCGTATAATAATTCTCACTGCTAACAAGGAGTAATTTTCATAGTGAGTTATTTGACAATTTAAAACGTTATTTTTAATATTTAATGTTTCTCTCACAAAATAGTTTTCATTAGAGAACAAATTTTACATTAGGCTATGTATATTTAATAGACTACTCAGTCTATCTTATGGGTAATAAGTTATTAAATTATTGAAGTAAAATATTGTTAAGGAAATTATTAACCGCCATAGTAATGTCAACTATTTCCACAATGTTTTAATTATTTTAAAGTGATTTTACATATGTCGTTTCAATTTTATTTCAAAATAACCACTGGGAAATCAGGCGTGCAAATGCGGGCGGGAGCAGGACTCCCACACGCACGTCGCCGTCCCGGGGCAACGCCGCTGGGCGCTTCTGCAGGTGCAGCTCCTTTCTCCGGCTCTGCTCTTCAGCTCACCACGGGCCCCTATCCCCATCACCAGCAAACATTTTTAATTAATTAATATACTTTTGAGATACGTGACCTATGACATGGTATAACTTTAAGGCGGGCAGCATATTGATTAATTCAACTTTCCAACTGTGAAGAGCGTGATGTTAACTGGGCTCTGAGGAGGGGAAGTCACCAGCCGCCCCTGAGTTCTGGAACTGTTCCCTCTGGGAGCTGCTGGTGAGTTTTGTGTCTTCCCTTTTTGATTTTAATGTTTATTGTTTATTCCACTCCTCAGCTGGGTGGTGGAGCCCATGGCGTCCGTGTTTGTGGGGGACCCACTTTCCCTCCAACACACCACTGCCGGACCCACTGACCATGAGCGGGTAGGGCTCTGCGGGAGCCAGCTCCAGGGCTGCGGGCGAGGCCGTCTGTCCCTTCAGCCGGGTGTCGCCCCTGCTCTGCGTGGCCTCGGGTCGGACCGCGGGGAACTGGGAGGACCCTGTGCGCAGTCACACAGCTGCCATCTAAACTGCAAGTAGTAACTGCGAGGACGAGCCCATGAGGCAGGGTGAAAGCAGAGACCACCACCGGAACATGGAGTGTGTGTCGCTCTTAAAAAGGAAGCCACACATTTGGACCTTGAAACACCAAAGTCATGAGGGCACAGGCACCTTATTGAGCCACCGAAGGCCAGCTCAGGGCCGTGCAAGCCTCACGGTCCCTTGGGCGCCCTGCAGCAGCGAGGCCAGACATCAGGGCCACCTTGGAAGGGCCAAAAGGGACACAGAAGTAATGAATCTGAACGTTAAAAAGTAAGAAAACCCCTAGCAAATTTTAAAAGTTAAATATTAGAAATTAAAGTTTTTAAAGATACTTTAAAGTTCAAAATATTACATATATTTTTAAAGTAATATAACATTAAAAGCATACATATCATATTGCTGCCAATTAGTAAAATGTTTACCAGGTCTCTGAATACTTATGTAAAATTGATTACATTGTATTTAGGAGGGTAATTCATGGCAGTTCAGATCATTTGTGAGAGCATACGTAAAGCTTTAAATAAGTAATTTCTAAAACTTCACATTACTGTGGTCAACAGCTGTGATTTCTCATGTAGTAAAAAAGTATTGACAAGCCATCAAAATAAACCCAGCATCTCAATAACGAATGGAAGATGTGACCTCATGTCACTTAACAGTGTAATGTGTGACATATAATAAATAAAAAGTCATATTTTTCAGGCCAACTTTTATTGGGAAATTTTTGGTAACCACCTTCTTGTGTTATATATTTATTACCGAAACATTTTTTCTTTTCTTTTGTAAATCATTTTTAAGATTTTTAAGTTACAGTAGACATTCAATATTATATTAGTTTTAGGCATTCCCCCAGTAGTTAGACATTATATAACTTTCTAAGTGATCGCCCCGATAAATCCCGTGCGCATCTGACACACCCATAGTCGCTAGGATGTTACTGGCTGTGTTCCCTGTGCCGTACTTTACAACCCGGGACTATTCCATAACTACCAATTTGCACTGAATACTCTCACCTTTTCACCCACCCCCAAGCCCCCTCCCATCTGGCAACAATTGAGCTAAAATTCATAAAACATAAGATTCCCCATTTTAAATGTACTAGCTCTGTTTAGTTTCCAAACATTTTCATCACCCCAGAGGAAAGCCCAGGAGCCATTAGGTCATCAGTCCCCACTGTCCCCACCACATGGTCTCGAAAACCCAGCCTTTTCTTTTCTGCCTCCGTGGATCCCCCATCCTGGATATTTCAGAGAAAAGGAACGATGAAGGCATGGGCTTCTGTGTCTCGCTCATTTCCTTTAATCGTTTGTACAGTGCGTATCACTACCTCACTTTTGGCTGAATAACAGTCCATGGCATATGTGTGTAGGCACCACATTGTACTTAGCCATTGATGGATTCATGGGCATTTGGATTTTTTTCACTCTTTTGATATTGTGAATAGTATTACTATGGACATACATATACTAGTATATGTTTGAGTCCCTACTATCGGTTATCTGGGGCGTATACCTAGAAATGTAATTGCCGAGTCATATGATAGCTCTGTTTAACTTTCTGAGGAACCTAGTGGAGGTAACGTTTCACATTCCAACTGGCAGTGTCCCAAGGGCTCCGTTTGTCTTCATCTTCCCCAACTCTTTATATTTTTATTTTATTTTTTTAAAGTATAACTATACCAAGATGTGTGAACTAGTATCTCACTGTAATTTTGATTTACATTCCTCTAATGACTAATGATGTTAACCATACTTTTATAAGCTATAACTATAACCAAAACTTTTTTTTTAACATAGCAACTTTACTTGCTATGACATTGCTAGTTTTTTCCTTGGTGATGGAGCATTGTGTATGTTCCAGAAATTTGTAGAATCTCTGCAAAAACTAGGTTATTTTAGAAATGTATAATAAAAAATGCTTATTAAAATCACCTTAATAAAAATTAATGGAACAGCCTGAAAGTTTATTGGTCAAAGTTATTTTAAAGTATTTGATTTTTACATAAAAAGTTCATAAAATACTTATAAGCAAACTCTACAAATGTGGACACTAAAGTAATCAATAAAGCTTGACCACTTGAATATCTTCTTTGGTAAAAAATGTCCATTCGAGTCTTTTGCCCACTTTTAATTAGATTATTATTGTTGGCCAATGTGCTATTATTAGTAGTAGCCTTTTTGCTGTTGAGTTGTATGACTTCCTTTATATTCTTTGGATAGTAACCCCTTATCAGATATGTACTTTGCAAATATTTTCTCTCATTTTGTAGGTTGTCTTACCATTTTGTGGGCCCACTGAATGGGCTCCCTGCTCAGGTTGGGTGCTGACTGTGGTCTGCAGTCAAGTGGAGCCACTAGCTGGGCTCTGCAGCCACCTCTGCTCAGGTGAGGTTGCAGGCATGTTCCAGGTGGGAGCTGCAACTAGTCGACTCTGCAGTTGGGCAGGGCTACGGCTGGGCTCCACAACTGCTCCTCGTCTGAGTAGTATCTCAGGGGGTGTTCCCTGAGCAGATGTGCCACTGACTGGGGTCCAGTTCAGGCCATAGGCAGGGTTTTGCAGTTGGCCAGGGCCTCAGGCTGTGCTCTGCAGTCAGCCTGCGAGGCAAGCTGTGCCTGAAGCTGGGTGAGGCCTTAGGCCAGGCTTCACATTCCGGTGGACCTTTTCCCATGCCCACTGTTAAGCTGGGCTTTTTGGTTGGGAGGGGCCTCCAGCTGTAACCCAAAGTGTGGTGGGGCTATATCCTATGCTTCATCATTGGGTGGGGTTGCTGTCTGGGAAAGGTCCAGGCTATGTTCAGCAATGAGTCAGGGCTGTAAGCGGGGCGCTGCTAGGTATTACCCCTGACCTGGGCCTGGTTGCCTGATGCCTGTGGTGAGGCAATAGCTTGACCGTGTCTGGGTGGCCTACAATAGGTTGTTTTATACCCAGGCCACATCTCTGACAGTTGGGATTCCTGAACCCTGTCTATACAGGATCTATTATATTCTCCAACTGCCCAGCCCTGACTCATGCACATGGTGGTGGAAGGTGTGGCGTGGGAACAAAGGGCACATCCTAGCGCACAAGCGATTGTGACACCTCTGCCCACTCATATTGTCTAACAGCTGTGAGACAAAACAAATCGCAAGGCCAAGACCAAGTTCAAGGGGTGGAGAGAAGATGTCATCTCTTCGTGGTATCAACTTCAAAACATTGCAGTTATTTTTCAGTCTGCCAAAGAGAATTTTTAAAACTTTACTCACAGCCTGGCCGGGTGTGGCTCAATGGTTGAGCATCGACCAAGGATCCAGGAGATCACAGTTTGATTCCCAGTCAGGGCACATGCCAGGATTGTGGGCTCGATCCCCAGTCGGGGGTTCGCAGGAGTCAGCCGATCAATGACAACTCTCTCATCATTGATGTTTCTATCTCTCTTTCTCCCTCTCCCTTCCTCTCTCTGAAATCAATAAAGATATATTTAAAAAATAAATAAATAAAAATAAAGTTTGCTCACAAAGATTAAGTCTAAGTAAGTTGGGAATGACATTCTAGTTATTTGTAGGGCAAATGGTGACAGGATGAGTGTGTTTTTTTGCTGCTATGATTTTGAGTGGATCTGGGGAACTGTTGGATATATGTCAAAAAACATGCAGATTTCTGTTAAATAATAATCACTATGCCTAATGACCCAGGGTCTCTAAAATTGTGAGTCTGTTAATGATATTTATACGGAGCCCCACAAACCATGTCCCATGGCCTCTAATCATCATGAACTTGGAGGATGAATGAGGAATGAGCCTGGCTTACCAGGCAAATGTGGCGAGAATGATTTTCTCAGTTTCTCAATTTCCAAATCAATAGACTGATGCAGAGATCAATGTAAAGGCCATTTCAGGCTTCTACCGTGTCTTTGACTCAGGGTCATGCCTGAACTTGTAGCAGTGAGCACGGCCCCAACGTTTTTAAATTGCAAAGGGGCTGTTAAGGAGAGGGTTGGGGGGAGGTAGTGCAATGCGGACACTTTGAAAAAGTGTAGCCAGGATGCCCACACCGTGGCCTGCGCTCTGCGTTGCCTGTGCCATTGCATTCGGAACACTGATAAAGCGTGTAGTGAAAATATTGCGGCAGATTAAATAAATGAGCCCATGTGTTTGAACAGCTGATGTGCATGATTTAAACTGTGGGTACATACAGAATGTAACAAAGATGGGGTTAAAATCCGGAAACTTAGAGTAGAATAGTCATGGCATCGAGTTGAGGTTCAGGAAGGGACCTAATGAATTAAATACTCTATTGAATTGGTTTGTCAGCCTTTTCAAGAAAGCAACCTCAGGCATCTATGAGCACAGGCCTCTGTGTGATGAAGTGCATCCATTTTCATGAACGTGGGCATTTGGTTCTAATAGACTTTCTAGGCCAGTTATCAGAATGACAGGAATCGAGAGCTTAAAACGTTGCACTGCATTCCCGCAGTCACTTAGCTTGTTTCATAGCACAGCTGAAGCCATAATTTGTATTTTAGCCTTCCTTAGTGATAGTTTCATTTAATGATGCTTATTTTAAAATTCCAGATTAAATTTTCACAGTCCAAACAGAGCAGATATTGAGCTGATCATTATGGAAAGTCAATTATATATGTTAGTAGAAATGCCCAAGTAAAAATGTTTAATTTTAGATGAAGTTTTCCCAATGGGTCACACCCACGAACAGCCTCATTTCATTTCTAGCTAAATTATAATGGCAGAATTGATGGTTAGACTCATAACGTTTTAACTTCCATATCCCAAATAATTTTGTCTTGTGTATTTTTTATATTTTCAAATCAAATTGGTGACAAAGAGGGAAAGAATTGCTTGCAGATTGCTTAAAGCCAACGACGACGACAGTTATATATGGTTCACTGAATATAAGTGCCGTGGCCATAGCCGTGGCTCGTGTGTGTCAAACTCCTCTGCGCTTAACCGTCATGATGGAGACGGAACATCGTTCATTTCCCATAAAGACAATTCTGTGTCATAAAGTCAACTTAAAGTCAGTTTACTATTGAACAACAGATTTATCACTTTTGGTGTCTTACATGAAATATGTGCATGTCTAAACTTCTTTAAATGAGCTAATGGACAAGAAACTGACAACCTCACAGTGAGAATGACCACAGATTTGTGGTTCCGTGGCCCTGACAGCTAGATGAGGGTCCCGAAAGCAGCGCTTAGAAAATATGTAAATCAAGTGCTTATAATAACTCTTTCCTTTTTTCAAATTGACCTGTAAGGTTCTGGCAGGAAATCAATAAGTTCCAAATGAAAAATAATAATGCGATAACCACCATCAGTCTCGACCTGAAAATATGCAGAAAGATCAATATGATAAAGACTCTATAAACTTGATTAAAAAAAAAAAGACAGAAGAGCACATTTATAGGGAAGGCCGTTTTCCCAGCTTAACATGGTCTGCTCATGCTGAGCACTCATCCGCCCAGGTTTTCACGTGCTCTCATGCTCTGGAAATGCATCATTACGCTTGTTCTCAGAGTTCAAGATGAGCCGCCGGGGTGAGAGCTCACCTGTGCAGCGAGTATGGAACGTTATGCGTCCCGGGGGTTTGTAAGAGAAACATATTTTAAGCGTTAAATTATATTAATTAACATGAGTTTAATAGTCTATGTTTCTGGAAAAGTAAGATAATCCTAAATTTAAATCTGCATCATTAAATAATGCCATCGATTAACGTGGGCTTGCTCTAATTTGTGTCCTGATCTCCCATGCCCCGCAGACCTTCTTGTCTTTAGTGAAGAACTATTGATATTCATTGATATTCAGGTCAAAATAAAAATGCAATTCACTGTATTCTAAACAGATATTTATACAAATTGCACAAAGTTACAATTTATTATCTTTAAATTTTATATTGAAATTCCCATTAAAAATTAAAATGTCCATTAAAAACCTTCAGAGTCAAGATACCAAAGCTCTACCTCCAAAGTACATCCCATCACACACACTGCACAGACGATCAGAAGGCAGAGCGGAATCCTGAAATACGAGGATCATGACAGTCCCATAGTGTGCACTGACCGTGTTGAAGTTGTCTCTATAAAACATCCCTTGGAGTACTACTAATGATGAAAACTTGATAGTTGGCAAGATAACCTCATGTGTTCTGGAATATATCTAATACGTTTAGAGTATTTTTTCTTACATTATTGAGATGTAGTATTATACAGTGGAAAATACACAGGTGGTCTCGTCAGTCCAAAGGAGTTTAGATCAGGCTCTGGGAGATCTTATTAACCTCTTTCGGTTATTATTTTGTCTTAGGGGTATCAAATCTAGGAAGGCATGGAGAACGGAGGCTACTGCTTCTAAGTCTTTTGCTATATTGTGAGCATTCAATTATAGATAATTTAATTGTAGCATTTATGTTAAAATGGAACCTATTATTATTGAAATTTCCACCTCTTGATCTGAGTTTTTATTAAGTTTATTGAGAGTCTAATACATGCTTGAAGTGGAAAAGATATAGAATATCAAAATTAAAGCATAGATAAATTCCCCGTCTCAGGGTCTTTCTGGGGGGGGGGGGGGGGAAGACAAATCTTAAGCATGTTCTGCCAGTAAAATTTTATGAGTGTTTTGATCACAGAGGTATCAGGATAGCATAGGAGTATAAATAAAGGACACCGAAGGATCCTGAACCAGGCTATTCTGAGAAAAAGACACTTCAGTTCAGATATAGATAAATGAGTTGTAATTAGGTAAGTGAAGGAGTTAAAGTATAGAAAAATAACGTTGCTTAAAGCTATAATTCTCAACCTTGGCTGTCTATGAGAATTAGTTGGGAGAGTGTTAAAATTACCACTGTCCAGACAGCACCTAAGGTCATTTAAATTAGACTCTTCATGGAGGAGACCAAGGCATGATAACTTTTTAATGGTTCTCAACTGATTCCAAAGTGCAGTGGTTTTTAGAACCACTGAGTTAGAGGAATAAAAATGTAGAACTTTAAAGAAATAATTTCAGTTATATAAAAACATAGAATGGAAGAGGTGTTACAGAAAAGTGGGCATGAATGCCAGGTTTAATCTTTTTTCGTGGATAATAGTATTTCAGTATTCAATAATACCTAAAAGTAAGATGTGAGCTCTTTTTATCACGTGTGCTCCTACCACTTTCAAACCTTTTCTCTTATGACACCATTTCATGCCTTTTCAATACGCCATTTCCTCCTTCTGGACACGTTCCTTGGTGCTGATGTTCCTACAGCGGGTCGATCCGTCTGCGGCACAGTCCCCGAGGTGGCTGAACAGCAAAGAAGGCGCAGAGTACTCACCCCACTTGCCCCAAGCGGAGGGATGTGTTTGATGCGTAAAACAAGGATGTTGTAATGATTGAAATAACCCTGAGTCAGTGGAACACTGTAGGAAAAACACTGGGCTCAAATGCCAGCACCTCACAAGGTGCCCTGGGGCGTCTGCACCAGCACCTTAGCAGAGATGAAGGGAACAGGGCCGTGGCGCCAGCTTGGGGAGGCCAGTTACGGCTTCTGAAAGGCTCCTTTCTCTTTTTTCTTTCTCCTTTCTCTTTTTATAGCATGAGGTCCTTTGCAATAAGTTTATATATAAACGGTTTACACAGTGTTAACACCCAGTGGATTCTGATGAAGACTAACTGTGATAGGAGCATGTCTCCTTAAGCAGATCAGCTCCTCTCAGACAAGCCATATCCTGAAAATATGTTTTGACCTTGTGAAAGATAATTGTCTTCATTGAGTCTTTGACTTTGACTCTGTAAACGACAGCATTAGGCTTTTAACTGTGCTGCATGTGCTAAGCACAGCTAAGAAACTCTTCTGGCAATGCACTGAGTACGCTTTTATAGTGCTGTGCACAACTCTTCAAAGAAGCGCTCCTTTCAAAGAAGCGCTATGAAATACTACAGGCTATTTAAGTATATTTTCCTCGTGACGTATAGGATCACCATTCAGGTTTAATTTTTATATGAAAATGATGAACGTTAAGCGGTGATATTCTGGGGACTGTGCTGAGGTTTTACATATATATTTGCTTATATTTGTCACTGAAATTCTATAAAGCAGACACTATAATTAACTTCATATCCAGATAAGAAAACTCACGCAAGAGAGGAAGGAGCCCTTGTCCACTAACACACTCTGCAGGGGACACGGTTTATTGAACTTGGCTTCAGAGTCTGTGGAATTAAATCTATCTCAGGTTTCCTTTATGCTTGGATATTCTAATCATTGCCTTTAAGAACAATCTGTTTGAATTATTGATAAGGAAAGATTAATGAAAAGCCCAGTGCATGTCACACGAGGTGCTAGTCACTGGAGGGAGGCGATAAATAAGAAAATAAGGGGCGGCCGCCTTCGCGGAGCCTGCGTTCTCACAGGGAGCCGCGCAGGACCGAGCAGCAGCCTGGGGCGTGCGGAGCACCCCGAAAATCCATGGTAGGTGCGGGACCTTTAACAGCTTACCTGGGAGCTATCTGACACGGGGTGATTAAGGAAGCGTGGCCCTTTGCAGGGTAGTTTAAAATGCGATTGAAAAGCCAACAAAAGAAATGCATGAAGAGCGGGAGAGGAGCGTCAGCCGCAGGAAACGGGGCCGGGCCGCCCTCGCCTGGAGGAGCCTCGTGAAGCACGTGGCCGCCGTTCCTTCAGCGGGAGCCCACTCCTGTTGCGGCTCCTTTGGTTCGGTCGCTTGCTTGTGTTTGGTCAGTTTGTTTCATCTTACTGTTGTGGATTCCTTCTGTTACTTTCCCGTTTATATAAACTCTCTTCAATGGAGATGAGCTGATATTATAACCTGAGACGTATCGCAGGGCTTCTGCTTTCAGCTTAGACACGAAAAGAGCTTGGAAGTCCTCACTCTTGTCGCGAAAATAGAAAAAGCCGAACAAGCTGAACATGAGTGAGTTGTGGTGAATCCACTAGGGAACTGGACACAGAGTGACCTGCCACCTGAAATGTGGGGACAGGTGCAGCCAATGACAAGAAACAAAGGCCCGGTCACCCAGGACAGTCGCAAGTGGTGCGCCAATTAAAGACGGGCTGTTAGAATGGAGTAAGATTTGTTTAGATCAGTATATAAGGGACCCACACTAAATGTGAGAGGAGGTAAAACTCACAAGTGAAAGAACAGGAGGAGATGCGGCCCGCAAGCTCCCGCACCCCCGGGCGCCTGCCCTCACAGCCGGCAGGAAGGCGGGACCCGGGCAGGCCTTCGTTGTGACACAGATGACATCTCGCCGGAGCTCCCGGCTCTCTGAATCTGGGTGGACCAGGGAACAGTTTTAAGTACAGAGAGCAACACTGAAAGTATTCGTAGGATAAAAGGATAAACCCCAATCACAGTGAGAAACTTCAACCTCCATTCTCAGTGATGGGTGAAGCGGGCGGTAAAAATTCAGTTATGGTTTAAGGGACACTACAACAAACTGAGCGTCATAAACAAAGTGTGGAGTGAAGGAAACCAGACACCGAAGACGACCATTGACATTTCAAGCGCAGGCAAAGCATAGCTATGACCTGAGAAATCGGGGGGGGGGGCGGGGGGTGCTCTTGAGCAGATTAATGACTCGAGGGCCACAGGGAGCTCTGGGTTCTGAGGCACTTTCTCTTACTGTGCATGGTGCTGACGACAGGGGCGCGTCCCCTTCACGAAGCTCAGTCGGTTGTACAATTATGATCAGGAGCTTTACCTAAGTCACACTCCTGTAGAAAGTTCTCTGAGAAACACTGCCCACAATAAACACACACACGCACATCTATAAAAACTATTACGTGGTTAGAGGCTAAATTAACAGTGTGCTCTGGCGACGAAAAGGAAGCAATGCATCTCCCACCCTGTGGGGATTCTGGAGAGATTTCAGGATTCTACGTCAGAATTTCTGATTTTGAAAACTTTTCTTTGTATCGCTCAACTCGCCATCTCAATAAGCCACTAAAATAATTTTAAGGGAATAGTTTGGCTCTCGTGCCCACTCCTGGGCAGAAGGAGGGCGCCTTGATTTACTGTCTCATCAGGAATGCTTGGAAAATAATTTTTACTGAAAGAAGTGAGTCGATGTCCTAAAAATATGACAAACCCTGTTCACCAAACAAAATAACATATAGCCAGAAGCCTTCAGCTGTCCCTGCCAAACACAGACCCACTGTCTCTGTTGAACCCAGCGTTAGTCTCCCTAGTCAACACACTGATTGTTTTACATAAATCAAAATCAGCCCGTCCCCAAAGAGAGCAGAGCCAACTGCTGGCAGCGGGAGGTCCCAGATCTCTGAGTGATGCTCATTTCTTCGTGTTTACTGAGTTGCTTCCAGCACATTTGAAATATTACACACTCATGGGCCGCTCACTAGCACTGTCCCATGCCAGGAGCAGTTGGCGAGGCTTCGCCAGGTCGTGAAACCCACATCTCTGAGACTTGCAAGTTTGGTGCTGGGGCCTTTCTGGATTTCGTTCACACTGCCTCACACACTTCACATGGAAGGAACGGTTTCCCCAGAATTTTCACAGAGAAACCACAGCATTGACATTCTAAGTCTCCTGCCAGCCTGTTTGCCTCATGCCTCGATGATCCAAACAGCTAGGTGACCTTCTAAACTTTCAGTTCAGTGGGGGGAAGTTTATCTATTAGATTTAGTTCCCTGTCTATTGTTATAACCTCAAATTCAGTAGACCTGAGTAGTCTAGGAAATTTAAAATGATATAGTCCACGTGGGCTATTAGGTGTAGTATCAGAAGCTGTGCAGTGAGATGTTTTTGTCTGTAACAGAAAAGACAAGTTTTGGATAATAGGTCAGTAGGTCAACAGTTTAGATCAAAGGTTGCAAACCCAAATGTCAGGAACTCACAAAGCCACCGGAGGGCAATCTTTAACTCAGCACCCAGGTCAAGTTCACATGCACCAGAGCGATCAGGAGTGTATCTGACAACTAGCAGGAATCAGGTCTCACAACCAGCTCGGGGGCGGGGAGAGACTGTCACTGAGCCAGGAGCGGAGGCTGTTGGGGAGACACGGAGACCCTTCTGATCTTACCAACAAGGAACACGTGTGCAAAGTTTTCCACAAGGAACTGCAAATACCGTAATGTAATTGGACCTATTTACTATCTTCTTTTTAAAGGTTGAAATAGATGCATGTTTTAAAATGCTTTCTTTGGGAGGAGTGGTAGAAATCATATACTCAAAAATCTTTAATTAGTAAAGCTAGTGTTATTGATTTAGAAATAGTACACCATTTATATTTTATTAGATGATGGGGTTCATTAATAATTGATTGATCTCTCTCTTATCCTGGATTTTTAGAAGTCTACTTATCCTAAGACATGACTTTTGTATTTTTGAATTGGTTCCCTAAGTGTGAGAATGGGTTTTATAAAATAATGTTAGACTTTGCTGCCCATCAATAATAGAAAAGGGCAATTTAACCTTGTACAAAAGTGAAACAAAAAATGTTATCCTTAGGCCATAAATAAGAGGCCATAAACTAGTCCTAGTTCTTCTGGTTCCATGAGAGCAAAATATATAGGAATTCTAACACATTTTTCCTATAGAGGTGGATTAAATTGATCTAATTTTATAGTGTCTGACATATACACAAATAGGGTTTTGTAAAAAAAAAATTATATTAAATATCCAAACTGTTGAAGGGATGTAGAAGGCGAATACAACACGGTTGCCTATAACGTGCAATCTGGGGAATGATATATTCATAGTGGAAACACGATTTGCAAAGCTAAACAATTTATAAATGGCTTCATTGCCTCTTCTCTGTCATTCCATTCATAGGAATAATTGAAAATTACATCTGCCTGCATGAGCACGCGTGGCAGGGCAAAGCCAGTGTAACACGCAGAGCCTAGACTAGCATACGGGCTGCATTTTAAGCACCACGATGCTCTTGCCGGAGGCATTTCTAGTCCCAGAGGGCGGACAGATTAGCATTGGAACCACCAAGAGGCTGGGCATGCCCTAAAGCCAGGTTCCTGGAGAGTAAGAAATCACTAATGGGTATAATAATTACAATTTTTTGCCCCAAGAAAATGATTCTCTACTTTTTAATCCTGTGTTTGTATGTACAATCTTGTGTGTTTAGGTTTGGCAGTGTCAGAAGTTGTACTTCATACAGCCTCAGAATTATTTTTTAAAAATAATATTGAATTAATAATTGTCAGAATAGTTTAGAATCTGTAATAAATTGCTGATGCTTAACTATTTTATTCAACAACGTTGGTTTCACACAACACTATAATGTATGCCAACTACTTCTCAGATATTTTTTCTTTTATTTTAAAGTTAAAACATATATCTTAAATAAAACCTATATAGTTATTTCACACTCCTATGTATTATACTTTCATTTTGTTGGCATTCTTTGGTCTTGAGTACTAATTTAAGCTGCAGGTAAAAATTATTCAATGTGTTTATATATTATAGTTTCCAGATTCTAATAAGCGAAGATAGCAAGAGTGGCTAGAAGTTGTTCGAGACACATAGGATGATGCAAAGGTTATATGACTGGGAAATTTGGAGAATTGTTTATATATTAGATGTCCCCAGTGAAAAACCTTTTACTAATCTTTGCAAACTGTGTTACTGAAGGTCACAGCCAAAAGTCCAGGGCTTCATTTTTTGCCAGGAGATTTCAGTCCCACAGAGCACCATGGCTTTAACTTGTGTGCGGTGCAGACCGGGTCCCGGCCCGGCCCGACGACGCCTTGCAGCCTCGGTCGGAGAGCGCGTCTCTGTCACCCCGCGGCGCTCTCGCCCCAGTTAAGGCTGACCCGCCGGCAGGGCTGGGCTGGGGACGGGGGGGGTGGGGGGGGGTAATAACACTTTCTCTCTGTGGTTTTGTCAGCAGGTTTTTTTGCTCTCACTTGGCTTTTCCATGGTTTGCTGTGAGTCTCTAGTCACTGACCCTTCTCTCCCTCCTCCTGTCAGCTGTTCGGTAGGTTGCAAATGTTCCTGTATCTAGCAGACACATGCACTCACCTGGTTTGACCGTAAACAGGTTTTTCTCCATAGATTTTCCTTCTTTTTCTGTATATTCTCTCACCTTTCAGTGATCATTTCCTAGCTGAACGAAGGTCTGATGTCACTGCCGGGGGCAGTGACACTGTGAGACTTGGGAATACGTTAATGATAAGAACCCAGCTGATGAGAGCCAAGCCTTTTGACTTGGAATTTATTAAAGGTTCACTTATAGTAAAATGTATTCGCATTTTAGTGGTTATTAAGGTTTGTCAATTGTGATGCCAAAAATCTTTTTTATAAACAATCATTTATTTTTGTAGTCAACATATTTTTATAGAAATGTATGTAAATGTAGAAATTGGAGGTATTTAGAAAAACAGTATCCATTCAAATAAAAATGTATTTAGGGTAAAATTAATGGGTTCTTATGTACAATTTAAAATGGAATTA
Organism: Miniopterus schreibersii; assembly: GCF_964146895.1. Classification (NCBI taxonomy): domain Eukaryota; kingdom Metazoa; phylum Chordata; class Mammalia; order Chiroptera; family Miniopteridae; genus Miniopterus; species Miniopterus schreibersii. The sequence goes on from NC_138105.1 coordinate 7,161,436, forward strand.
TAGTATTTAAGCCTCATGTTGAGCATTGTGAAGTTCTTTTAAACACTTCCTTTGCAATTGCCACATTTAAGGTAATTTTACTGATACTGTTAACAAAAATTAATATATGTATATCTTAAGTTGAAATTTTAGGAAATAAATTTTTGGATAAATTACCTAATATCTAAATCAGCACTAAAAGCTTCAAAAAAATTTTTAGAAAATGTGTTTCATTTCCCCTAAATCCGTAAGCCAGTTCCTATTTTTCAGTTCCACTGAGCAATGTGCCTATCATGAAATGTTTCAGTAACTCATGTATGTAAGCTATACCTACATCTCAAATAATAAGCTATACCTACATCTCAAATAATAAAAAGGTTGGTAAAAGTAATTTGCATAGCATATTTTAAGAAGGTACGGTTAATATTAAGTTTGATTACAGCTAATACAACAGGAATGAAAACATATTTTACTGAAAAGAGCCTTGGTGACGTATAGTTCATGCTACTGTGTATAATCATTAGAGTCCACGTTAGAGCAAAAACAGTGAATATTATTGAAGACAAAATTTAGAAAAACTACAACTATTATAGATAATCCATAATAATGAAAACTTTCCTAATTATTTTATGGTATATTTGAATTAACCAGATGTATTTTTTAATATGATTTTATTGATTTCAGAGAGAGGAAGGGGGAGGGAGAGAGAGAGAAACACCAATGATGAGTCATTGATGGGCTGCCTCCTGCACGCCCCCTGCTGGGGATCGAGGGGATGGAGCCCGCAACCCGGGCCTGTGCCCTGACCGGGAATCGAACCCCGATCTCCTGGGTCCTAGGTCCATGCTCAACCGCTGAGCCACGCTGCAGGGCAACCAGATACATTTTTCGGCAGTCTTCCCATGAGTAGATTTTACTGCTGCTGTATTTACTCATTGTAATTGGTGCATAATATTCTTCTGATGATGCAATCATTTTTTTCTATAACTTTTTCTACAAATTTTCATTATGTTCCAAGTTATATGATTAATTTAGGCTATAATATGTACAATTTATACCACATATAAAGCATTGCTAAGCAGCTTTACACATTTAGAAGACACACTCAATGTGGAAAAATCAATTGTATCTTACATTTTGGAGTAAAATGTGAGGATTAAAATTTAAATGTTTTACAATGAAAAAATATGTTCCATGTTATGGATGGGTTTACTCAGGAAATAATTTTTATCTGAAAATATTATATATGAAAATAAATCCATTTACCTGATTAATTTTCTAGCTCTTTCCAGTTCAGACATGAGCGCTATTTGATCTTTAAATGTGAGTGAATTTGTGGAATTGATTAACCGAAGTAATTAAAGCACTTAAACGTTACAGCACATTTCTCCATATAATTATCTCATTGACCTTATTTCCTGTGATGCAATAATGTAGCTCTTGACATAAGATTATAACCTTCATAGAAGAAAAACTTGAATATTCTAGTATTTCACCATAAAAGATGAAGAGGGTGAAGATGCCTGAGGAGGGGAAATAAAATACAGCAAAGCACCAAGACGGTTATCTTTCCCCCCCCTGGAATTAGCAACACTCACTCAGGGTTGACACCTGCGGTATCCCCAGCACTGGGATGTGGGCAGACGCCGTGGGCAACGGCAAAGGCCGGTTATCGGTTAGCATTCTGCCCACATGAGTCCAACTCCAACCGCCCGCCTCGTGACTCCTTCCCTGAATGTCCCCTATCTGGAACCTGCTGTGCCCATGTCACCTGGAAGTGCCAGTGAATTAATGGGCCCCAAGGCAGCTGCAGGCCAGGGGCTGAAAGGAACCCATGTAGACACCCCCAGGTCCCATGCCCGGGGCCAGTGAGCCCGAGCCCTGTGCTCTGGGCGGAGCCGGGTTGTCTCAGCAGCTCCCAGGGCACCTTCCCTTCCAGCACCCCTCCTCCTGTCCCCTCCCAGTGTTTGCACCTTACAAATAGACTAATTTATGCAAATCCTCCTACCACAGTTTGCTCCTGGGGAAACCAAAAAATGCAAGGAGTTAAACCAATGAAAAGCAACATTCAAACTTAAATAAGCCACTGGGATAGAGGGCTGCTTCTTATCTAAGGATACTGGGGGAATGAGGAGCAGACAGCACATGGACTTCTGGGACCTGTCAGAGGGCGCACCAGTCAGAGGAGGGGCCCAGGGCTGGCTCCCTATGTGCTGGAGGCTGACAGAGGAGGGCCCAGGGCTGGCTCCCTATATGCTGGAGGCTGACAGAGGAGGGCCCAGGGCTGGCTCCCTATGTGCTGGAGGCTGACAGAGGAGGGCCCAGGGCTGGCTCCCTATGTGCTGGAGGCTGACAGAGGAGGACCCTCAGGGGCTGGCTCCCTATATGCTGGAGGCTGTCAGAGGAGGGGCCCAGGGGCTGGCTCCCTATATGCTGGAGGCTGACAGAGGAGGGCCCAGGGCTGGCTCCCTATATGCTGGAGGCTGACAGAGGAGGGCCCAGGGCTGGCTCCCTATGTGCTGGAGGCTGACAGAGGAGGGCCCAGGGCTGGCTCCCTATATGCTGGAGGCTGACAGAGGAGGGCCCAGGGCTGGCTCCCTATATGCTGGAGGCTGACAGAGGAGGGCCCAGGGCTGGCTCCCTATGTGCTGGAGGCTGACAGAGGAGGGCCCAGGGCTGGCTCCCTATATGCTGGAGGCTGACAGAGGAGGGCCCAGGGCTGGCTCCCTATATGCTGGAGGCTGACAGAGGAGGGCCCAGGGCTGGCTCCCTATATGCTGGAGGCTGACAGAGGAGGGGCCCAGGGCTGGCTCCCTATATGCTGGAGGCTGACAGAGGAGGGCCCAGGGCTGGCTCCCTATATGCTGGAGGCTGACAGAGGAGGACCCCAGGGCCTGGCTCCCTATGTGCTGGAGGCTGACAGAGGAGGGGCCCAGGGGCTGGCTCCCTATGCTGGAGGCTGACCCTGTAATCCACTCACCAGATTTCCCCTCCTGAAGGAAAGGCCACATTCTATGGACACTAGTTAACCTGCCAGTGTGCGGCTACTACAGTCTTTTATAGTTTTTACTCTAGAAAATGGAATATCAAGGAGTGATCACCCGCCCAAAATATCCCATCTCCCCCTGAATTCCGTCACATAAGCTTAAAATGACAAGGTGAAACTTTATTTTCAGTTCAATGCAAATGATGTTTTGTCTTCAAATAGAAAATTTCTTCCTCAGTAAAAAAATACCTTGAATCCAAGGAAGCCCGAATTGCAAGGAGTGAAATGATAAAATCAAGGAGACTTTGGGTCCTGGGGAGAGAAGCCACTTCCCCGCTCAAGCCCTGGGTTCCCAGACCCAGGCACTCGGCCGGGGGAGACACGGGCCACACTGGGTGGGTCTGGCCTTGATGGTCCCCAAGATGAGCTTTGCTAGGCGCTGCCACTCAACTCCTGCTGCCTCAGTAGTGAGCGCCATCATTTCGCTGGCCCCTTTCGTGGGCACCAGCCTATCTCTTCACTTCTTTCGCTGTGTTTTTCAGAAGCACAATTAGAGAAGCAGGTTGGTGGCTGGTGGAAGCAGGGAGTTCGGGGACGGGGGAGCGGGGCCCGTGGGCAGGGCGGCCCCAGGGCAGGTGGCACAGGTGTCCTCGCCACGCTTGCACAGACCCGCCCACAAGCAGCCGACGGCCCGGTGGACGGGACAGGCCCAGTGGACGGGACACCCTTCCTCCCAGCATGGCAGGAGGCAGGAGGCTGCCGGCTTCTTCGCTTGCCCCTCAGGCCCCGTGGGTGAGAGTTGGAAGGGCCTGGATGAATGCTGTACACTCAAGCGTCTCTGTCAACGCTGAGGGACACTGAGCGTAGCCAACCTCAGTGAAAAAGGGACGGATCTCAGGCGGCCCCACATTTGCCCTGAAGAAGTCCTCCTCTTGGTTACAGTGGCTAGGAAACATCTGCCCTCAGACCCGGCGGAGGTGCTGTCCTGACCTTCTGAGGCTGTTTGCTCCGGAGACGTCCTTGGAAGGTACTCTCGCAGACAAGTTGCCAGGGGACCTGTAGAAGCTCCGTGACGCGTCGCCTCCCTCCGCCTCCGAGGTGGAGCCAGTGGGCCTGTGGCCTGCTGCTGGGCGCCGGCGACTGGGCTCCCAGGGAGGACTAGCTCCGGGCTCTGCTTTCCAGCAGCCGGGGACTATGCAACGGAACAGGACCAGTGTGGACCCGGAGAAGCCCATACTGGGAGCCCAGCCACCACCTCAGTGCCCCCTGCCACCCGCACCACGTTGCCGGTGATCTGGCCGAGCAGCACCGGGTGTGAATCAGGGCTTGAGTCATACGCCCACCTTGTCATGACTAAGTGCCCCACCTGCCACGCCTTCCCTCTTAAAGGCCCATCTTTCCACCTCTCTTCCAGTGTCCCCTATCACTGTTCTGTACCCTGACCTTCCAGGCCACCGTTAGCCCATGGCTTACGTGCGTCTGTATTTCTGGCCAGCTCTTCATCATGAACAGCCACATAAGCATGTCAAAGGCCTGCTCATTCCAGGTCGGGTCCACCCGAATAGGTCACTAGCTCCTGAAGTCCACATGCACGGTGCCAGCTCCCGCAGGCAGCCAGCCATGCACAGAAAGCCCCGCACTGGCAGCAGGGGCGAGTGGAGGGACAGGGACCCGGCAGGGACAGGGCCGTCATTCCTGCCTGAGGCCTTGATGAAGCCTCCAGGATGTGCCTCGCGTCTGACTTACACAAACCAGCAGAACTCCACTGTGTGGACGCACATTTTAGTTTGAGAGGAAGCGGACTACATGGTCTCTTGGAAACAGGATTTGAGAAATTTAGTTCCCTAATGGCCCAATAGAAAGCCCTGGGATCTATCTCAAAGGAGGAGTTACCTGGAGGAGTCTCTGTTACCCGTTTAGTGTAGCCTTCCAGAAGCTCCATACAGCAAACTCATCTCTACAGAAAATGTAAGCAACCCTCTATCTCTAGAGTTATTAAGCCAGAGTGACAGAGTCCCTGCCTTGCTGTCTGGGCTGCTGAAGACCATTGTCCTGCTGTGAGTTCCAGGGGAAACTGGCCATAAAATTCCTTCTCCAGGGTCTCCAAAGGTTGCCACAGGAAGCCCAGGTGACGAGGTCCCCCCTAAACTGTTCCTTCACCCCTCCCCAGCCTATAGCTCTCTCAGTTGCACAGAAGGGAACCTCACTGGGCAAGTAAGCTCACATAATTGAACCCTGGAACAATGAAAAGAGCAGAGAGATAAACGGCAAACTTGGAATAGGCCTGAGCCGTGAACCCCTCCCTCTGGCCAGAGGATAAGAGCTCTGTTGTCCCCTCTGTTCTGCCGTCTCACTTTCCACAGCTTCAAGGGATCTGCGGTCAACTTCAGCCCTCAAATATTAAGTAGAAAATTCAGAAACAATCCGTTTTAAACTGTGCCCCTTTCTGAGTAGCGTGATGACGTCTCCCACTGTTGCAGTCAGTCCATCCCGACCCTTCGTCCAGCATCTTCTCACGGTAGACTCCCCACTGTTAGTCCCGTGGTGGCCTCTGGTTATCAGATGGGTCGTCTCAGGGCCGCAGTGCCCGTGTTCCAGTAACACTTGTTTCCTTCACGACAGCCCGGCGCACAAGAAGTAGTGATGCTGGCAGTTTGGGTGGGCGGAAGAGAAGCCATAGGTGCTCCCTGAACGCAAGAGGTGTGTCTGGGACAAAGCAGGCACATGGAGGGTGTGGTACAACCTGGGCCCCAGCCCCCCGGGGGCCTTGGAATGGACGCCCTGGGGATGGGGGCTGCAAACACTGGTGCTCAGAGAGGCAGAGGCGTCTCGGCAACAGGAAGACTGCGGCGAAGGAGACACGGCCCACGGACAGCTCTCCCCAGTGCATGTGTCCTATCGACTATGTTTCATTAAAAAAAGATGGCTCCCTGGTGCCCACAAGGCGTGAAGCCAGAAGGGTTTAATTCCGTGGTTTGGGGCACGGTAATTCTACAGTTATTTTATACAGATTAAAACACACGGAGAGCTTGGTCTCCGCCAAAGAAACGTGGGGAGCTCAGGGTTTCCAAACGCATATTTCATGCAACTCGGAAACAACATCCTTCACACACCCAGAAAAACACATTCAGGATTAACAAATGATATTAAAATTAATACACATTGGTCGTGTAAACATCTTCAAGCCTGCTAAACAATCCTTTCTAACCTTGGTAGAAATTTGAACAAATTTTAAGGACATAGAACCTTTATTGCTGAAATTCCTGTGAGGGTGTGACTGCTAACCCGAGGCCCCTTGGGAAGCTGAACAGAAGGAACTGACATGTTTATTGCTACATGCAATGATTCTATGAGCAAACACATGGAAGCAATTTTCCATCTGATATTTGATATCAGTGGACACCAACCCAGTGGTTTATTAGAATAATTTGGGGAGAATTGCCTTTGCCCATATCTCAGCCCAAATGGGTGTGATTATCTAAACACAGAGGTGAGAGCTGGGCCGAGAAAAGTATGTACACGCACTGACTATATCTATTAAACCATCACTCAGTCAAGGGCATGAGAGGTTTCTCAGGTCATGTAAATGTTTCATCTTCTGCTACCATGTCTCCCACATGATAAAATGCAGAATTTTGCACTGGGAGTGAATGCTCGAGCCCACTGGGGTTTGTTTCCGCAGCTCAGAGAGCATGTAACCTGTAGCCGCTGCTCGTGACAGCAAGCGGCTGCTCAGCCTGTCTTCGTCCTGCAGGGTGTGGGCATCGTCGGAACTCAAGGTTCCCGCTGGCGAGGCCCCCCAGTGACAGCTGCCCAGCACTCAGTGTCCCGGCTCCCTGCGCGGACGGAAGTCAGCCACTCGGACCGGTGAGGCCGCTGCTGGGCCTTGTGCTCGCTGGGGCCTCACAGGCGTCTACACTGGATAAAGTTAACTCACAAATACGTGCTTCACACTCAGCCGCAAGTTCATATACGTGCATGAAAATGCAAATCTAGACGCCACGGCCAGGAAGGTGGTGAAGATCGCAGTCCCCAAGTCGGTACAGAGGCCTCAGCTTCACGCAGCTTCTTCTGCAGACAGAAGCCGCACCGGCGTGGGGGGTGGGCTGCGGGGCTTGCACCTGCCGCACGGCATTGCTGGCACGGAAACCCGTTATTCTTGTTAATCGTAAAAGTAAAGCAGGCAGCCCCGGCCAGTTTGCTCAGTGGTTAGAGCATCAGCCTGTAGGCTGAAGGGTCTCGGGTTCGATTCCGGGCACTTACCACGGTTGCAGGCTCGATCAGTCGGTCGAGACACATGGACGTTTCCCTCTCTCCCTTCCACTCTCTCTGAAAAAGCAAAGGGAAAAAGTTTCCTCGGTGAGGTTTATAAAACATAAATAAATAAAGCAAAGCAAGTTACTGGTTTTCTAGAATCAGTACCTTAAAATACATGTATAACACAGAATTATTTTATCAAAATGTTAAATAAAATAAAATTCTTAAAAACCAGGTTTTTATTGAAATAAACCAAAGTGTTTTAATTTGTAATTTAAAAACACAGAACATACGCCACTGTGCTGATTCCAATATGTATGATTGATTCACTGAAATATACTTCCAAGGAGAAGTGATAAAAGTAGAAGTAAAAAATTACAAGATGGCCTTAACTCCATTAATTTTAATATCGTTGAAGTATCTTAGGCTACCTCCTTAATGATAATAATGAGGTCTCTGTACTATTTCATCTAATATAAAAAGAAACAAGAAAAATTGTCAATAGCATTAAACTATAGTCCAATGAAAATTTCGCTTGCAGGCAAAAAACCCCCAAACAAATAAACAAACAAACAAAAACACCTGAGAACGATATTGTGGCCACTGCAGACACAATACCAGTACGACTTCTAGGATCGGGCCTTCTCGTAATGAAGCACTGCAATTAGGACATAGAAGTGGTCCTTTCCACTGAAGTTTTTTCCTACAAATATGCCATTAGTGGAGCTTTCTGGAATAGGAAAGAAACCCCACAAAAAACCATGTCCTCGAGTATCTCTGAGCCAGGCTCCCTACATTGGGAGGCAAAGAGCTGTGGGGCAGTTTGGAAACTCAGTTCTCTTCTCCGACACGGTGTCTGAGGACCAGCCCTGGGGTCCCTCCAAGGTCTGGGGGAGGGTCTCACAGCTGCGACTCGGCGTCACGTACCCGAGTTCGTTTATTTTGTATGACTATCGCTGGAGTCACGGGATCAGAAATCATTTCACTGTTGAATCTGGCCAGTTTGAGATGCTTTGTATTTTCTCTAAACTCCCCTTGAGAGTCCCTGCTCCTTCCTCTCTCCCAGTCGCACTGTGTCGCGTGTGACAGCAGAGAATCAGCCGGCGCTCCAGATGTCCTGTGTGGAGACTAAACCACACCCCGGTTACCCCTTCCCAGGCAACCACAGGCGACAGTGTGGACGCACGTTCTGGCGCTGGGAGCAGGGGCCCCTGTTTCTGTGCTGCTCACAGGTCTTCACTCAGCGTCCTTCAGGGGGACCCCACTAGGGTCTCCTGAGGGGCTCCCTGTTTCCATGCCTGCCCCGTCCCAAGGTTTATACTCAGTTTTATTGTGACATCACCCCATTTCTGCTGAGTTACCTGATGCTTTGTAATGGAACAGCCCACACTGAATAGCTCTGTGTCTGTTGCAAACAGGGCTCTGCTGGGAGACTCCCGGTGGGTCTCCAACGTGCCTGCTGCCCCGTGGTGGTCAGAGCTGGTGGGAATGCAGGCTGGTGCAGCTGCTATGGAAACAGTGTGGTGTTTCCTTAAAAATCACACATAGACTTTTTGTGCAATCCAGCAATTCTGCCCTGGGGATGTACCCCAGTGGATGAACAGCAGGGACGGGAACAGATGTCTGTACGCCTCTGTCCATAGCAACATTACTCACAATGGACAAGAGGTGGAAACAACTCCAGTGTCCACTGATGTATGGACAAACCAAATGTGCTATGTTATGGAATATTACCCAGCCTTCAAAAGGAACAGAAATCTGACCTGGATGAGCTTGAGACATTAAGCGAAGTGGCATAAGCCGTACGCACGAGGCCAGATGCTGTGAGGCTTCACTCGGTGAGGAATTTAGAGGAGGCAAGTTCATGGAGACAGAAAGTAGAAAGTGGCTGCCAGGGCGATGGAGGGTAGAATGGGGAGCGAGTGATTAATGGGCACAAACTTTCGGTTTGGGGAACAAACTCCCCTAACCGGGTGGAGGAACTGGCCACGCAATGTGAATGTGCTTAATGCTTAATGAGCTGTTCCCTTATAATAGTTAAAAGGCTAAATTTTGTGGTAGGTGTATTTTACCACAATGAAAAAGAACATGGAAAAATGTTATTCCTATATGTTTTCATATGAAAAGATACTCAAATCATTTAGTTAAGTAATCACTTAAACCAGGTAACATATAAGTCAAAACGTGACAAGCGTGTAAATTCACGGCAAATACCAACTGGTGAGTGGAGAGAGGTGAGATTTGCGTTCCTTTTTTGCTGACACACCTCTCCCTGCTATGGTCCTGCACAGCTGGATCTCTTGATGATAGTGGATTCATACCTGACTCATAATTAAACCAGTGGTAGTGAATAAGGCACTATAATTAAACACTGCTTTCTGATGAACATACATAATAAAATAAGGAAAAATCATAAGACTGAAGGAAAAACTAAAATAAAACAGGGACTGAAGAAATTTCATCTCATGACCGATCTCTTTTTACACTTGCAAGAGGACGCACGTGCTTCCCTTTTGTGGGGACCACACAAGGCGGATGTTAGAATTGGGGCATTTAACAGCGGTGGGAATGAAACTGCTACTTTTCTCTTTTTTGAAACACATTGGAGCATAATCTCTCTCTTGCACCCAAAGAGCTGATTTCTCTGGAAAACACAAAACAGACATAAAAACAAAGGCACTCGAAAGCAGAGGCTGGAGGCAAGGTGGAGAAATGTTAGGGACGTTGGCGTCACGTGAATCACAGAACACGAAGGCCGGGACTTCAGCCTCGGGTCGCCGGTTATGTTACAGCCGAGGCAGGTCAGCAGCACCGAGCACAGCCACGCTCTGAGCCGCACCGGGGTCTCCGAGCCCAGGCCTAACAGATGCGGGCCCGAGCCCTGCTCCGCTGCGTCCGGGCGTCCGAGTGCCCGGTCGGTCCTTCTGAACACCGTGCACCTGAGGACACGTACCGGCTGCTCGTCCTACGGTCCTGCCAAGTCCCCCGCCCCACTCTCCCCTCTCCGCAGAGACGCGCTCAGGGGCCCCAGCTCTCCCGGCAGCAGGCAGGCTCGCAGGCTTTCCATCGGCTCCTGCAGCCGGGCGGGGTCTGTCCAAAGTGGCTCAGACGTTCCCCCAGCCTCCCTCCCATCGCTCATTGTCGGGAGAACCAGTGTCCCAGGAACACAGGGCCCTGCCGTTATTTCATGAACTATGGCAAGTTTAAGGACCTAAAAGATTGCAGTCCTACCTCGGGCGATTCGTGCTGTTTGAATGGCAGCCCGGTTCTCAGAGAACAATAAGGATTCGTCCCCAAGCAGCGCAGCGGGGCTGGGTGCCGGTTCCCAGGAAGCAAGTGCTGCATTAGAGGATTATTTCCCCCCACGGGGCCACCTGGCCCTAGTTAAATGACACAGCTCTAACTGGTTAAAAGGATAAAGAATATTGATGACGAAATATTCTAAGTAAAAATACCAATTTAAATGAACTCAATAAACCTTTCTCAACACTGCAACCCGGAGACAGCAATTAAACAAGCCCCTCAATCGCTCGCTTTCCTGTCTCTCTGTCTGTGTCTCAAACACACACTCATATGATAATCCTCATTTTATGTACATATAAATATCGGTATCAGAAATAGTTGTATATGTAGAGCAGCATCACTCTAAGCAAATTTAAGCAGTTTTTGTACCAGATCATATAATTTCTCCACATTAACTCCAAAGCATGAAGGGGGAAAGCAGTAATCCAGCAACATGAACTCCCCAGAGCTCCCTGTGTCATCCGCTCAGCTCTACAATTAACTCTGGTCAGTGACGTTTGCTCACAAATGACATTTGGAGGTGTCACAACTACAAAAAGAATTCCATTTTTTAAAAACTATACGTAACGCTTGTAAAGACAAACACACACACCGTCAAATGTGAGTTTCTAAATGAAAGTTCAAGATGGAGGAAAGAAAAGTAAAAGTTTGTGAAGAAATAACAAAACCTAGGAGGACTTTTGAGGTCTGCGGTGCAGGGTCCCCTGTTCTGTGCCTCCTCTGTCCCTGTGCCCTGAGCCGACACTGTAATTAGGAGCGTTCCTCTCACTAGCAGTAGGTTCAGAGGCGGACAGTGACCCGCTCCAAAAAGAAATGAATTCCGAAGGCGGCAGCTTCCTGCCCTTCGAGCTTCAGTGCGTGAGGCTGGCAGCCGTGGGTGTCCTTGGATCTCGAGGGGAGGGAGCTGGCCCAGCCCCGCCGCTGAGCGGGGAGCCCACTCTCCTGGCAGCATCGGGCTGTTGGCAGCTCCTCCGTCTGCACTTTCTGTAACCGTCGCTGGAATGAGCCTGGAGGGAACGTCACCTGCAGACCAGCACTTGTCAGAGTGGCTGTAAATTAGACTCAAGTAGAGGATTTTTACAAAAAAAAAAAAAAAAAGCAGCGCCCACGCTGCCTGCTGCCTGCTAGGCAAGGTGCACGGCCCCCGGCATCAGCGCCCCTGAGAGCCAGCACTGGACCCCAGGGCATGAGCCCATGAGCCCAGGGACTGGGGCCTGAGGTCAGCCTCCCGGCTGTGGGCTGTTCCTCCCACCGCCCGGGAAACGGGAGAGTCAACTGTTCTGGGGCTGGGGGGCTGCCCCGTTAGCCTTCCTTGTCGCCACCTTTGTGGAATCTGGCCAGCTTGAGATGCTTACACTTTCTCCAAACTCCCCCTGAGAGTCCGTATACCACCCTCTCCTTCCTCTCTCAGCCTGCACTGTCACCTCCACCGAGGGGGGCAGGCCCCCGGCTCCCCGGGTCCCCTCTCCCGGCAGCCTGGCCCACACAGCGGCCGTCTGCTTTGGGGACGTGGCTCATCATTTCTGACAGCTGTGCGGGGAGGGGACTGGCCAGGTGCTCTTTAGGAAATAGTAAACGTCGTACTTAGTAATGATGGCTGTCCTCAGTGCCTCAAAGTCCATGTCATCCTAAAATATTAAGTGGAAAATTCCAGAAAGAAACCCTTCATAAGCTATAAACTGCTGCAGTTCTGAGGGGTGATGAGCTCGGGAGTCCTGCTCCACCCCCCGGCACCGATCCCCCTCTGTCCTCGGGTCCACCTGCGGGCACCCAGCCCCTTAGCCACTCAGCAGCCACCTTGTTCTCACGTGGGCATCAGGATGGCAGTGCTGTGTTCAGGGCGCCCTCTGTCACTTCCCAACGGCCCAAAGCGCAAGAGTAGCGACGCTGGGGATCCGATAGCCACAGAGAAGCTGAGGGTGGCAGGTGGGCAAAGCAGCCTGAAGCAGGGCCTCAGGGCCTGGGGACCCCCTGCCTTCACCTCCCCAGGTGGGCGTCACAGGAGCAATGAGAGAGCTCATTCACTTAACTTTCAGTGCAGTATATTGTTAGACTCGTCCTGCTCTATTATTAGTTATTGTTCATCTTTACCGTGTCTAACTTATCAATTGCACTTTATCACAGGCGTGCGTGTGTAGGACAAATCACAGTATAAACGGTCTTGGGCACCATCCGCAGCGTCAGGCATGCGCTGGGGGCCTGGAAGAGACCCCCTCCGATAAGGGGGCCAGCAGTGTGGGCCTCCCTGGCCTCCCTGGCAGAGCCAGGCACCTCGGGGAGAATTCTGCCTCCTGATGGCCCCTGTTTGCTAGAACCGGGCACAGGTGCCCACCTATGGTGACTGGCCAGGAGGTGGGCCATGGCTAGGGAAGGGCGGCCAGGGCCACTCATTGACACCTGCTTCCCAAGCTGGCCCCGAGCCTCCCCAGCCCTGGCACTGTCACAGGGCTTTCTCGGGGTCATTTTGTTTTTTCCATGATTCAGTCTAACCTGGGATGGAGGCATATTCTGTGCGAGCCTCTGTGTCCTTCAGTTTGCACAGTCCCTCAGAAGTCACTGAAATTGGTGGACCCTGAGAGGCGTCTGCAGTTTTTCTAACTTAATATTCTTTTGCAATTTGCATTGTATTTGTGAGCAAAAAGTTAGATATTTAGGCCGATTTTTAATGAATATTTATTTATGCTGCACTGTTTTTCCAAAATTTACCTCCCTTTGTTTGTTTAAAACATTGCCATCATTCCTGTAATTTAAAATTTCCCCATTTGCACATGTCTGAGAGTGATTTTTTATTTCATATATGCATATTTATGCATATGTTAAATTTCAGTACATTTTGCTTGTGTCTTTATGTTTAAAGACAGCAAGCTTTGCCAGGTTTATAAACATAAATCATCGCCTCACTTTAGTTTTAATTTTTAGTGTGCTTGTTAGTAGTGAGCTCACCTCACATTCACAGTCATCGTCCGTCTCGGTCTCTCGTTTGTTACTTGTTTATTAACTTTAGCCGTTTGACTGTCTTTCTTTTGGGGTTTTAGGTTGTTTGCATGTATGTGTGTTTGTGTCAGTTGTATCTGCATCTGTGCGTGCTTGTGCATCTGCACATACATTCATAACCTTTGTTCATGTGCTGCAAACGTCTGAACTTTATGACGCTCATGTCTTGTCTCCAGTGGCTTCTAGTATCAATTTTCTCTATGGTTTCTGTTGTTTTACTTTAGGAATATCTCTCCTGAATGTACATTTGTTTCCTAAACATTTTGAACTTTCCCCAGAATATCTAATTTTCTGCGGCTGCGCTGTTCATTGACTTCGTCTCATGTGGCTGCACTAGTGCTCAGGGGCCTTTTGTTCAGTCCTGTGAAAGCTGCCCTGGGCTCCGTCCTGGTGGGCACCACACTGGCACCATTCACAGAGACACGCGACAAGGCCCACGGTCTCCTCCTTAGGAAAGGCCCTCGCTCCTCTGTGTGGGCTTCATCACTCAGTTTTAATTCACCTGAATGAGCATTAGGTCTTTTGTTGGAAGTTAACTGAACAGATAGGTCACATTTGTTACATGCAGGTTTAACACCACCGTGTCGTCCTTGCGAAGTGATCCCTGGGCTGTATGTGCCCCAGTGTTTCTTTCTGAAAGTCCCCTCTGGGCATCTTCACTTCTTCTTGGTTTTACTCTTTTTACACCCAAGTATTCTCTGTCCTTCTACTTAGTGTTTTTCCTTTAATATTATGTGACTGTCCCATCTGTATTTTGAACAGTTTTGCTATCTCTAGATTTTAATTATGAGCTTACTCCATTTACAATATTGTGACTACTAACTTTTAAGGACTCGTTCTAGCATCTTCTGCGTTGTTCATTATTCCGTTTCTCCCTTTGCTATTTTTGGGATTGAATGAGAGCTTATTTCTGTAAATTTTGCTTTCTTGTTATTTCCTCCCAGCCAAAGGATAAAATTTATATAACTGCTCTTGAAAATTTATACCATTTACATTTAACTTTACAACATCTAAAACCTATCAATATTTTGCTCACAGCCCTTTCTAGTACTTTAGAGTATTTAAAAGTCAATAACGTCTTCTGTTTTTTAGATGCTGTTATTGCCAGCACCTTAGTTCTGAAACTGGTATTTTGAATGGCATGAGTTAGGGGCCATTGTGCATTTTTTCAGGTGAGCATTTGTTGACGAGCATTAATGGGGACACCCTTTCCTCACTGCTGCTTCTCGCCTCCAAAGCCTGGCCTCGCCGAGGTGTCCGCAGGCTGTGGGAAAGGGCTTAGGGTGGACACTTAAATAAACACAAAAATTGAAGTGCAGGCGTCAACATGCTGAGAGCCACGCCATGTCCCGACCGCGTCTGGGCGACCAGCGTGTGGCAGGTGCTCTCTTCTCGGCTGCGGTGTCTTCTTGGGGGTGGGAAGAGCCTGGCCCGCAGGATCCATCAGAAAACGGGGACTTGAGGCGCAGTGTCCTTGATGGTGCCATCTGAGTGGCAGAGTGATAATTCTTTTCTCTCTTTTGCTATGAAATATTTTGCACAACGGACCCTAACTCACACCAGTCCTTTCCCTAAGCTTTTCTCCTGAGTCTGTGGACCCCCTGTCTGCAGGGTAGCCCCTTGCCTCTCCCCTCTCCTCCAGAAAGGGGCTCGGCCCCGGCTGAGGCTGAGCGGGTCGGTGCAGGTGCATTTATCTGACAGCAAGCGGGGCTGAGTGTCTGCTGTGACGCCACTCACCCCGGTGGGACACTGGGTCCGTCTTCGCTGGCTTTGGGTTGCTTCGGTCCCCGTTTCTCTGCCAAAGGGTGAAGCCGTGGCCACCGTGGCCAATCCATACCTCCGTGCGCTGAAGCTGGACCGCGCCTGCTTACGCTGCCCCCTTCCCAGTCCCTTTTCTGCACCAAATAATGTCCTTCCTCCACCCGCGAAGCTTCGCACACGTGCCTCATGCGAAGGGGCAGGGTTCCCGCTTCTTCGGAGGAGGGGCTGGTGGAATGTCCCGCTGGGAGGTCGGGGGCCCGGGCCTTGTGGGAGCCTCGGGCCCAGGCACTCTCACCTCGGTCGCGTCCTCCTGCTCGACCACCGTGACACCGAGTCCTCAGCTCAGGACGGCAGCCTCTCTCTTGCAAAAAGGCACCCTGCCTGCCGCACGCCCAGTGGACCTCAGTAAGTGGCAAGGTGCATGCTAGCGACATACAAGAGTCAAAACAAGGACTCAGCCTTCTTGAAACCCTGCCCGAGGAATCCTTTTAAAATTTGTATTTGAATATCATACAACAGCGAATATCTTTGTTCCTAATAAACAGCCTGTTAAAAATGACGCTTGTGCTATGCCTCCCACACACCGCAGCCTCCCTACCCTAAAGAGAGCCCCATCCTTCCGTGCGTTTATCATCAGTCATTTCTTTCCCGCGCCGGTTCTGCCCTGTTCCTAAGCGAACCCGCAGCGTTTAGAGTGCAGCTGAACGGCTGCGGGAACGCCTGCGGTTCGCGCCCGTCCGTCCCCCACTGGGACACACGCCGTGGACCTTTCTGCACCCGGAGCTCAAGGGCACTTGAACTAGGGAAGGAAAGGAAGAGACGACGGGCGCCCTGTCTCTCCTGGACCCTTCTGGAGGAGGGAGGGGCTCCCGGGAGCCAAGCTCCCCACCAGCATAACTGGGGAGGGGGCAGGATGTATTTGACCCAACTGTTTCAGAGCCCCAGGATGCTGGGGGCACCCAGAAAGGGGCCAGCACACTTCACAGACCTGAGCTGTTGCCATAGCAACTAGCATCCCTCAGGCAGGGCCCCGGCAGGGAGCCGTGGGGACACTGCGCCGCCCGGTGTGGCCTGCGGGTGGGAGGCCGGGCGCTGAGGCCTTTGTCGTCCACGGCACGGCCGGTGCGCTCTGGTCGGCCTGGCGGCGCTGAGGCTGCCATTGGTCCAGCGCCGGCAGGAGCAGGGGCTTCCTGAAAATCACCGCTTAAAGAGCGTAGAGGGAGAATGACTTTAGACATTGTTTTGGTAACAGGCATTCAAGGAAACCTGTCAGGCCTCTGGCTGACCATGAAGAGTCATGGAAGGGACATCTGTAAACACTGCCTGATGTTTGCGTGTCAATGTCTCTCACGCAAGAGCACACGCATGCCCTGAGCACACGCCTGCCCTGAGCACATGCCTGGTGCGCGTCGCTGGGCATCGGGCACTTGCAATCACGCGGCGCACGCGGGCCTTTAGCTTTATGAGTCACCGGAAAACCATCTGTGAGACGACCGCAAAACTGGGTTTTGACGTCAGGGTTGGTAATTCTTCATGTTCTAGGTCTGAATCTTTTGTCAGGCTTTTGGTTGGCAAATTTTTTCTCCCAATTTGTGCTTTGTCCTTTTGTCCTCTTAATGGCCTTTGAATAGCAAAAGTCGTTGTTTTATGCACTAGAATTGAGAAGTTTGCTTCCTTTTACGTGTAGCACTAGGGGGTCATGTCTAAGAACTGTGCTCATAGACATGGTCAAATAAAATGTAACTCTCCCCACATTGACACCTACACTTAATACAATTTCCATGAAATCCTCAGCAACATTTTTTTAGTTATAAACAAGATTTTTCTAAAGTATACAGGAAAAGACAGAAACTTGAATCACAAATCACTAATACAATTTTGTTCATCAGCTTAGTCTGTTCTTTAGATTCCACGTATAAGCGAGATCCTGTGATGTTTGTCTTTCTCTGCCTGGCGTATTTCACTCAGCACAATATTCTCCAGGTTCATCCACATTGTCCCAAAGGGCACGAGATCCTTCTTCTTTACAGCTGCGTAGTGTCCATGGTGTGAATGTCCCACAGCTTTTATCCATCACCTACTGATGGGCACTTGGGCTGTTTCCAGATCTTGGCTATTGTGAACTGTGCTGCTATGAACATAGGGGTGCATATATTCTTTCTGATGAATGTTTCAGGATTCTTAGGGTACATTCCTAGAAGTGGAATCCCTGTGTCAAAAGGCAGCTCCATTTTTAATTTTTTGAGGACCCTCCACACTGTTTCCACAGTGGCTGCCCCAGTCTGCATTCCCCCCAGCAGTGCACCGGGCTCCCCCTTCCCCACACCCTCGCCAGCACTTGTCCTTTGTTGACTTGTTGATGGAGCCATTCTGACAGGTGTGAGGTGACACCTCACTGTGGGTTTAATTTACATCTCTGATGATTAGTGACATTGAGCATTTTCTCATGTGTCTCTTGGCATCTGTGTGTCCTCTTTGGAGAAGTGTCTATTCAGGTCCTTTGCCCATTTCTTAATTGGGTTGTTTGTCTTCCTCTTGCTGAGGGCTATGAGTTCTTTGTACACTTTGGAAATTAGCCCCTTATCAGATGCATCCTTGGCAAATACGTTCTCCCAGGCCCTCCTCACAGGTTTTTAATAAGCTCTCGCTTAAGTATTTACAACTTCTTAGACTTATTTTGTGATTACTTATATTGCTAATGTTTTTGCAGTCCTTTCCTCCTGTCGTTATCTATGGTACTTGGACTTTCTACAGACTTCTAAATGTTAATATTTACTTTTCCTTCTTGATTGACAAGAATTTTTATAGAAATTATTAGGTGATTATAGTAAAAGAAGCAGATCTTTCTTAATATTTTTAATGAAAATGTGTATTATAAACATAAAGTGAGCTGGGAGTGGGTTTGAGAAATTTCTTGCCGTATTAGGTGAATCGTCCTTAAATTCTTTCTTTGAATCCCTCTACTATTAAATTGTGTTATGTCCCAGGATACACTAATCTAGTAAGGAGTGGGTGTTACATTTTGATAAATACTTTTCCAGACTTCTTTAAATTTTCTAGTTTCTCTGCTACTGAATAATTCTTGCATATTTGAGGTAACTTTTATTCTGGTGGATTAGCCACTTGACGTTCTGCTAAAAGAGCTAATATTTTAATCATCAATATTCTATCTATAGCCATTCATAGTGGTTTACAGGAAAGGCTTTTAATTTTTGAAAGGTGATCATTCAGGTTTATAATAAATACTTTGCTAGTTTTTTTCAATATGTTATGAGTTTTCTTTTATATAAGGAAGGCATAATAATAATGGGTTTATGATTATTTAAATCATTCATAATAATCTGAATTGGAAAATTTTAAGATAATCTATTATATCTTATTTCATTTTGTTCATAATTATTAGGTTTTAAGTTTATTTTATTCATAGCATGTTGACTATATCTATTTTCTCTGGAAACCTACCCACTAATCAAGATTTTCAATGTTACTTTCTTTTTAAAAGTTATATCGCTATCTATGTCTATATAGATAGATGATAGATAGATGATGATAGATAGATAGATAGATAGATAGATAGATAGATAGATAGATAGATGATAGGTAGATGATAGATAGATAGATAGATGATAGATAGATAGATAGATAGATAGATAGATAGATAGATAGATAGATAGATAGATAGACAGAGATGTATACCTCACTACCTCTTGTTTATTTCTTATGTTCTCATATATTTTTTAGATCTTCTCTCCCTAAACGCCCACAATGTTCTAACAACATATTCCCACTTTCAGTGTTTGTATTTTTAGTTAGTTTTGGATCTAAGTCAAGTTTCTATATTTATGTTTTCTTCTTGAACTTTTTTTTGGGGGGCTTAATTCATTAAGTTAAGCACCGTTTTCTTAACTGTTTCACTCACAGCATCTCACGTGACCGTGTAGAGAAATACTTCGAGTTCCCTGTAGGTAACAGTGGAGGCTAACTAAGTGGCGCCCTGGGAGGCCGCTGCACTGTCTTTCTAATCAATTAGGACGAAACCGAAAAGAAATGTGATCTGTTGTCCCTGATACTCGTAGAGTCTAAACAGGTACAGATACATCCTTTCCTTTCAAATCTATAGGATCAACTTCATGCATTTAAATTCATGAACTTAACTACGATAGTTCAATTTCTGAATCTCTAAAATTCAGTATTAGCCCGGTTTATACTGGTGCCAATTCCTAAGTTATTCAGACAGAAAACTACTTATGGCTCTTGCCTGAAATACCCAGATGCTACAAGGAAAAAGCAAGTCTTTGCCCTGAATTATCAAGTTACTTAAAGCTGTGCCTACTGGACCATAAAATCAATTAACAGATGTTTTTCCTCAGCTCAGTAGTTCTTTCTTATTTGCATACAAAGTATTATACATCCTGTTATATTGATGAGTCTTTTTCTATTACAGGAGAGATATACTATATGCAAAACATAGATCAGCTTTAAGCCTGTATTTCTTTACTATAAAATAATTCCTTTTCCTATTAAAATATTTCTCATTTTTATAATCTTGAGCATCAACAAAGAATATAAGTTAAATGTTGCTATCTAAATATTCTCTTTAAAATGTTCCAGATATATCTTAGAAAATATATCATAATATTCATAAAGTTTAAAAACAATATTTTTTCATTAGTTAAAAATTATTTTTGAGTTTTCTTCCTGAGTTTAGCTTTTACATTTACCAAGGCTCATCCATTTTTAATGTTTTTACAATTGCTTTATCATTTCTCAGGTGTTAAAATTCTCTCTCCCTCACCTCTCTACCACACGTGTACACACACACACACACACACACAGCTTTGTTTGTATATCTTCCCTAACAGAAGAGCTGTTTGCCAAGCCACATTTTAAGGAGTATGGAAAAATCTATCTAAATTTTAAGTTATAATTTTACTGTATGTATAATATAAATTGCATGTATAATATGAGCAGAACTGAATAAAAGCTACTGTAACATAAAGTTAGAAAATGTCCTAACAAAATACAAGAAAAATCCAATGTGTGTAAGTAGAACATTTGCAAATAAAAAGTAAGAGAGATAATGATTTACATGGTATTCATGTTGTTGGAGATGATTTATGGAATTAAGAGATCCTCGAAGGCTTTCAACAAACGCCCACGTTCATGCCCATTGTGTGGCGTAAGGCTACTCCATGTCCAGCCACATTGGAGCATTTAAAAGGCTAAATATTTAAATGTCCACTCAGAGGTCCACTTAAGCAAGTATATTGTGATTCATTATTATTAGAATCGCCTGTATGATCATTGGAATACTGGCCTGAATTTCCTTTATTAACTTCGTAATTTCAATATGTTCAAAGGGGGTGTGATGAGAGGAAGGTGGGCTAAGTTTAAGGAGGACCATGAGGTCTCAATGTGGTTGAGACCTGTCTTAATATTTTATTTTGTTTTGGAAGTACATATATTTAATTTATCTTTATTGTAGAAAGTATTACAGATGTCCTCTTTGTTTCCCAGTTGACACCTTCTTCCCTGACCCCCCGCACCCCCAGGCCTGCCCCACACTACTGTCCCTTCGTATAAGTTCTGTGGTTACTCTCCCACCCACCCCGCCTCCCCCTGAGACCCCTCACTCTGCTCCGTGCTTCCAGGTCTGTGGTCCTATTTGTTCATCGGTTTATTTTGGTCATGAGATTCCACGTATGAGTGAGATCACGTGATGCTTGCCCCCCTCTGACTGAGTGCTCCCAGGCCCCCCATGCTCCAACCTGTCTTTAAAAACACGGAGCCTCTGTGACCTTGAGCCTGGTGTGTGACCTTGAGCAGGATAACAGCGGTTCACTTCAGTTTCCTCATCTATCAAGCTGGAATTTTCATAGTCTATGCAGAGAGCTCTTGAAATTAAAAAGTACAATATTTATAAAGCATTGGGACCAAAAAGGCTATGAGCAGTTTTTCTCTGGGACTGAATGGCATTTGCTGTGTGAAAATGAAAGAGTCCTCAAACACCTTGATCTTCCAATTTCTCCGCCATCACAAGGGATTTATAAGATTTGTTTAAAATATGTGTTCAAGCATCTTGCAATAATTATCTTAAGAATTGTGGGTTTCCAAAGTTTCCATAAATCATATAAAGAACAGCTCCTGATTTAGAGGACTACGCTTTGAAAGGGCAGAAACATAGATAAACCCTTTTCAGAGACATGAAAAAAAAGAATGCTAGGTTCTCATCTAGGGTCCCACCCCGGCCCTTAGCCTACAGGCGTGCGGATTGCATCAACACTCCGCCGCTTGGTATTTATTTATAATTCACTCTGTATTTACGTTAACATTGGTGGAGTCCCACAGAGTAAGAGCAGTCGCTGGGTTAATCCTTGTGAGTGACCCAGGAGCCTAGGGGAAAGCACCCCTGCTGTTATCAGCTAGAAGCGGCCCCAAAGCAGCTGTGACCGACCCAGAAGTCTCTACACTCCTGCAGCCTCGTCTGCAAGACCCACAAAGTGAGGATGTGGTGTTGCCATGTTTGTCTTTGTAACGAGGGTCAGTAAGTGTCTAACCATCCCCTTCATTCCTATCAAACAGATGCTTGTTATTAAAGCAGATGCACTCATTTTGGAATCTGTAGAAAAAAATTCAGAACCTAACGATAACAACAGAATTATCGCTATCGGCATATAAGGCGAATGCCGTGGGGACTGATTTATTAGACTTATTACAATGAACCAATTATTTTGTAAAATTTTAATGATTACTGAGCAGACCTGGGTTTAGATACACACTATTTAAAAATTAATGTATATTTTATTATATATAAAGTTAGCTGAATATTAAATTAAATTTGAATATCATGTACTATATATGTCGTCATTATTTTATTTCTGATTTATTTGTTTATTGAATAATTGTGGTGACACTGGTCAATAAAATTCTACGGGTTTCAGGTGTACAGTTCTGCAGCACGTCACCCGTGTACCGCATGGTGTGTCACCACCCAGTCACGTCTCCTTCGGTCGCCGTTCACCCCCTTTACCTTCTCTGCCTCCTCGGCCCTCTGGCCACCGCCACACTGTGGTCGGCGTCCGTGAGTCCGTCTGTTTCTTTGCTTAATCCCCCCTTCCCACCCAGGCCCCCAGCCCTCCTGGATACACCGGCTGCAGCCTCCAGGGCTGAGAATGTTTAAGCGATAAAATGGGCGGCGGTTTGTTTCTGCAGCCGAGTAAGGGACTGGCTTTAGGAGCTCAGCCCTCTGTGCATCCGGTTACCATATATGTTCAGTCTGAAATTATATTTTCTCCTGACGCAGTCAGAGCTCCCGGGCTCCCTGCTGAAAGCGCGCGGTCATTCAGCCTGATCCCCCGCACCCGGGCCTCTGGGGCCTTCGGGGCACCCGGCAACGCCCGCAGCACCCGAAGGAGGAGGCGCGGGGCAGCCCGGCTCAGCAGCCTGCGGGGGCCACGGCGAGGGCGCGTCGGGGAAGGAACGAGCGGGTTTTAAGAAAATGTGGGCATTGGGGTAACAGTCCAAACGTTTTTTAAAGCTTAGATTGATTCGTTAGTTGTTTCTATTTTAATTACACAGAAAATCACAATCACTGATACTACCCACTCTCAAAGTTGGGATGAAGTTGAATCACCTTTTCCATGTATTCTTTCAATATTTAAAAATAAAATATGTTTCAAGAAATATGTCTTCTGAGAGGAACTCGGTCAGCAGCGGTGGACGACGTGTTCCCTGCCAGCGTGTCCCTTCCTCCCGAGGGGACTGTCGCTCTGCAGTGCATGGGGACTGGTCAGAATCCACGGCCCCGCGAGCGGCCTGCGGGGGCCTGACCCGGAGGGAAGCAAACCCTGAGCAGGTGACACGCGGAAGCAAACGCGGCCGCTCGGCCACCAGATGTCAGTGCAGCGCAAGGGAGATGGGTTCCCCAGAATCACGGTGGGAATATGCAGGAAATATGTTGCTTATATATTTAATTTGCTTTTGATTGCATTCCAGATTGTTTTTATAATGGAATACAACAATAAGACAACAAGGAATAATTTGTACCTGGAGTAATTTTGATTTAATTTACTAGGAAAATAGGAGTCTTTGTGATATAGTTAGAGGAAATACATCGGTTCTTTAAGCCTTGTAAGAAAAGAATTACAATGAATAATTATAACAAGAACAAATGAGTCCCTGCTTTTAGCCTTCACTTTGATTTGTATTGAATAACCCGAAATAGGGGACCTGAGTCTGTGTCTCTGTTTCCACATCTTCTGCAAGACACGCAGGTGCACAAATGCCTGGCAGGCAGCTATCCCTGCCTCAGTCTTAATAAACCTAACCAAGCGGTGTCATCAGTTGACATGTGGAGGACCCACCTTGGGACACAGAGGCCACGGGAAACAGAATAGAAGGATGTGACCACCGTTCAGCACCGCTGGCCAGCTTTCCAGACGCCAGCCTAAGGCATAGGGTCCTGGAGGGCCCTGTGGAAACCAGCTTGACTCCTTAGCTCTGGTGAGTTATGGGAGGAGCGCGGACAGGAGCGGGGTGGGCACGGAGTCTGAAACAGGTTAAGCTGAAAGAGGAAGGAGAGCAGCTTGCTTTCCTAGGATGTGTTCAGGCCACATGAAGTTTTTCACCATGAAATAAATAATAATAATAACAAATCAGCTACCATTCGGTAAGCAGGCAACATATATTTTTAATGTATTATCTATGGGAAAGGACTGTGTGGGGTTTTTTGTTTGTTTTTTCTTAATATGTCTCCACTGACTTCAGAGAGAGGGAGAGAGAGGCAGAAACATCCATGATGAGAGAGTCATGGATCGGCTGCCTCCTGCACGCCCCCTGCTGGGGATCGAGCCCACAACCCGGGCATGTGCCCTGACGGAATCGAACCCCCTGAGCCACGCCAGCTGGGCAGGCGGAAAAGGAATGTTTTCATGGAAATTCGGTAGTGTAACCTATAATCCATAACTTACAAAGGGTTGTATGCCATTTTCCTTTATTTCATTTTAAATGAACAAAAACATATACTAAATGGACACACTGATTATAATTTGTCCTGCCTGAAATAAACCTACTGTACGTACTGAGAAAACCCACTAATCATGTCGGTCGGTTTGCATTCTTTTGAAAATGGAAGTCACTCAGTTCATTATTAGGCTGAGAAATTCTGGATAAAGAACTGTCAGTGTGGCCATGAGATGATTTCAGTCACCTAATGATGCAGAGGAAGTGCTCCAAACTCACTGCTTCAGAACCACAAGGCATCGCTTGTTCGGCTCCACTCTGGGTCGGCTTTCTGACCCGATCGCCTGTGCTCTGCCTGTGTCACAATGGGCGCAGACGGCTCAGTGCTCCTGCAGGAGGTGACTTAGCCATGGATCTGGCATCTTCGCTCCACTGCTGAGGGGCTGGGGCCTGGGCCTCTCTCCCCACGTGGCCTTCGGTCCTGCAGCCTCTCCAGGTGGGAATGGGAATTACCTACATCACAGCTGACTTCTAAGGTCACACAGGGAACTTCAGGCATCTTAACGCCTGAGCCCTGAGGTGGTCCGGCATCGTTTTCACATGTTCTGTTGGTCTCACCACGTCTCTGGAAAGGCTCAGACTCAGTGGCAGGGGATGAATTCTTGGTCTTGATAGGACAGCAGCCCAGGAGCCCAGGAAGGAGGGACCATTGGTGGCCATCATGTGATTCACCCAGTAGATGGAGCAGCATGGATATTTTTAATTTAATATTTAGCATATGTACCTTTGAATTAAATTTTTGGGGGTGGCATTGGTTAATAAGGTATAGGTTTCAAGTGTACAGTTCTATGATACAGGATCTGTGTATTGCATTGTGTGCCCACCACCCAAAGTCAAGTCTTCCGTCACCATGTATTTGACCCCTTTTACCCTTTACTGCCCCCCCCCCCCGTCACCACCACACTGTTGTCTGCGTCTATGAGCTTTTATTTGTCTTGTTTGTTTATTTGTTGGTTTCAGATTTATATCCCACATATGAGTGAAGTCATAGGGGTCTTGGTTTTTCCTGTCTGACTTACTTTGCTTAGCATGATATTCCCAAGATCCACCCATGTTGTCACAAACAATAGTGTTTCATCTTTGCCTGGAGTATATTTTGGAAGCTGCCCCCTTTCCTTCTGAACTGTGATTATGGTTTAAGTATGTGCTTCAGCTCATCTCATTTAAATTCTGCTAGTGGCTGGTCGGCCTTTTTTTTTAAAGGACAAGATCTGTGGAAATGGTAACACAAAACACAATGTTATGAAAAAAACAAATTTCTTCACTATAATTAAAATTTTACTTTTTTATTATTATTATTGTTGCCAGTTTAGGAACAAAAACATTCTCAATACCAGCGCCGTCCCTGCTCATGCATTTAGACAGTAATCTCAAAACATCCCATTTAGAGGCCATGAAAACAGCTTCTATTTCTGTGATAAGCATTACAGTCCTTTCTTATTTTACTTTTGCTTTATCACTGTATCGATAGTTTTCACATTGTGTAATGGTCCCAGAAGTTTAGAACTGAACTTCCTCTGACATAAAGTTGAGGATCCGAATTCCCATTACTCAATGGATCATTATTGCAGCTTCACTTGTTATAGGAAAGCTGACCTTGTCTGAAACAAATAACTTTCTTTTTCATAAAAATGTTCCTTGTTCAGTGGTGAACAGATAAAAAGGTGATGGACTGCTGAGCCCATGCCACACATGGGGAGAGTATGGAAGGGTTGAAGTAGCACAAAAATTTATTTTAGTAGTAGAAACATTTATTGTCATTTCTCTTCTTTCTATTTTAACTCAAGGGCTTAGTAACCCTTTTTCTGGCAACTCAAGTGGAACCAGGGACAAATCTCTGATACAAGGAGAGAAAAAATAGAGAACAGAGAAAAAGAAATACATTTGGAGGCAAAATACCAAATAGGATCTTTAGTTTTATCTATTTGTAGGTATTCTTTAAGTATTTTTAAATGAATAAATAGTACCCCTGTTTTCTTGTTTTGTTGATATTTATTGTATAGAAATTTAGTTCTGGAAATGCAATGGAGACTTATGATGTCATTATTGATTTTTTATTGAATTTATTGGAGTTACATTGGTTCATAGAATTGTATAGGTTTCGGATGCACAATTCTATAGCCCAGCATCTGTATATTGTGTTGCGTGTCCAGCACCCCAAGTCGAGGCTCCTTTCCCCCCCTCGGCATTTATCCTCTCGGATCCTGATCTGCCTCCTCCTCCTCCGCCTGGTCGTGACCACACTGGGGCCTGTCTGTGGGTGTCCGTTGTTGTCGCTTTGCTTAATGCCCTCACCTTTCCCCTCGGCCCGCCGCCTCCCCTCGGACACTCTGCTCCCTGTCTGCTGATTTAAGACGTAAAGCTCGGGCCTGGCCGGCAGCCCCGGCGAGTGAGAGGGGGCCTGGGGGCCCTGGTGCGGGAGGAGGTGCAGGCCAGGGCGGTCGGCCGCGGGTCCCTCAGGCCTAGATCCTGCTGGAAAACTGCCACCTAACCTCAGAACCAGGCTGACTTCTCTCTCTCTCTTCTCCTCCTTGAAGTAATAGTTTAACTAACATGTGTCCTACGTGCTTTAAACGATCACGCTCATGAAGCGGCTTCTTTGAAGACTAACGAGCTGTCGGTGACCGTCGCGTACACAGTCAGTGAGATTAGTGCAAGTGACAGTGCATCTTTCCTGTGCTGATAAGAAATGCGACGCACACTCAGAAGAACATACATGGGGAAATATTTGTGGCATTTTTACATAAACCCAACTGATCTGTGCTTTTGTTGTTCTTTCAACTTCACAGGATCTTCTTACCTAAATAAAGGTTCAAAAACTATGAGAACTGTTATATCATGAAACATGAGGAGCGCAGTGGCTTTTCATATTTTTAACGCATTTTATCTAATCCCTATAATAAAACATTTTATTTTAATACATAATTTATCTAATAGAGTATTAAGTAAATAACTTCTGTAATCCAATATCTATCTAAATTTGACAAATTAAAGTAAGAAAAGGATGATTTACGCATTGAGAAGATTATTTTAAAAATGTAAACAGCGTGTGAAGAATCGATGCCATTTCCTCCCTCAACACCATTGCGGGAGGAACCTTCAGGGTCCGATTACTCTGTCTCACAGCATCTTCCCCTGCGCCGCAGTGATTTCAGTTTCCTGACACGCCACCGATGCCCACGGTACGTGTACGAGTCATCGAGTGATAAAATGAATTTAAAAGTTTAGCATTACCATTTTACTGAAGAGGCAACTCCATGCTGGGCTTTGCAACTACTTTCTCTTTGCGTGGATATCGGGGTAACTACCCAAATGTATACAGCGAATGTGTTAGTCCTATGAATTCAGTGGAAAGAGTATAAAATCTTACACATCCAGTAGTTTACTGGAGTCTTTGGAGCAATCTAGGCATTGAGAATAATATTTGGGGTCTGTATACTTAGGTTAGGCTGCGTAATGTTATTCGTTAAAGTGCGGTTGTGATGATGGCCTGTGGCTCTTGCGTGATGAACAGAATTCACGCACGTGTGAGAACAAACACGTCACCGTCTACACCAGTGGGCGGCATGGATTCCATCCACGCGTCTCTCTTTCTCCCTAGGGCCCACTTATTTATTTTTAAAAGAATAAGTATCTCCAGGGAATGGAATAAGCAGCACTTTGGAAATTCAAAGGGTAAAACTTGTAGTTTTCTTCTACATAATTCTAAACTTTTTAACTTATACATTTTACTGTATTCCACCTGTTTCTTATATTCTTTTTAGTATTGTACATTATTTCTTAATAATGATAATGCCCATATCTACAAACCTGCTTTTTTTCATCCCAAACACATTCAGTTAATTTATATATATATATGTATATTGCCTTTTCAAATTAAATTTTTGAAAATGGATTATCTTAGCAAACTGTTTTCCTTTGACATGTTTATTTTACTTCAGCGATTACTCATTTATTTTTAAAAATTGCTCATTTTATATTATAATGAGACGTACACATATTAAATACATCAAATATCTTAAATAGATAAAATATTATCAAGAAATTTTGTTTATCTGGGTTTTATTTTCTTGTTTTCCATGTATATTTGATTATTTGAAGTAGGAATTAAATTCACTAGTTTAAACTTACTATCAGATTTTGTGACAGTTGGCAGGAGAGCTGCTCCGGGAGTGTCCGTGTGCCTGTGCTGACAGTTTCCTCAGCTAAACTTTCCTCCGCTAGTCCGAGAGCACTGCTGTGCCCAACACTGCTCCCCTACCAGCGACAAACAGAAGGCGAAAGGGCTCTAGCCTTTCATGACGTTGTTAATGGTCAGAAAGGTGTTAATAATGCGGAGGGAATGCTTTCGGCAATTCCATTTGTTCATTTTATTTTAAGAGCCAGAATGTCAAAAGTCACTATCATGTCATCAAAATATTGATGACATAATAGGTAATAAAAAGCTTCTGATTAATCAGAGTAAGTAAAACACATATTCAGTAATTAACTTACAATATGCATTGGCAGCCTGGGTGGCCTGCGGTCAGCGGCTTGGCCAGACCTCCCGGGCCTCCGCCGCGGCCTGGCCGTGGGTGAGCTGCGTGGGGCCCTCGGCACCCTGCTGGGCACAGGCTCTGCTCCCCCCCTCGCCACGGGCCGGCGGGCACCTGCGCAATGTCCTTCCACTGCAGCACCAGCAGAGGTGCCGAGGGACAGCAACCCCAGCCCCCTAGGGGTGGAATGACATCCGTAGCTGTGGATTTGAGTAGGAATGTACATTAGGAAATTACCAGGAAGAAGAAAGTTTGATAAAACCAATGAAATAGGACGATGTATATTAGGTTGCCACTTTTATTAAGTGATTATTTTACTTTAATTAATATCAGAAGCATAGCTTAGGAATATTTCCATCATTTAAAAAGAACTATGGTTC
Organism: Miniopterus schreibersii; assembly: GCF_964146895.1. NCBI lineage: Eukaryota > Metazoa > Chordata > Mammalia > Chiroptera > Miniopteridae > Miniopterus > Miniopterus schreibersii. Next base: position 7,190,652 of record NC_138105.1, read on the forward strand.
GCCTCAAAGCCCACCTGGCAATTAGAGAGCCCACGTCCTCACCACTCTAGGGCGATACACTGCTCTTCGGGATAATGCAATTTAACAACAAATTATCTCGTGCCCTAGGCTTCAGCCTTGTGAATCCGGGTAGTTCTAATGGCTTTTAGAATGAATGAGCCCTTAACAAGGGACTTGACAGGTAGGATAATTAAGGAGGCAAAGAGAAGCGTGGCTTAGGTGTAAAATGCTGCCCGGCCGGCGCGTGGAATGAAATCAGGACCCGGCTCCCTCCCCGGGCGGCGAAGGCGCCTCGTGACAGGCCGGAGACGCCGCGGTCACCGCGCCACACGGTTTGCAACGGGACGTGATAATCTAAAGAATACAATCGATAGCAGTTGGGAAAATAACAGAAATGGTGCGGATCAAAATGCCAGTTTAGTTGTGCGGGTGGACGCTGAGCACAGGCGACGGGGGTGCGCATGACCTGCACCCACGTTTTCCCTGCGCTCCGCGAGTCATTGAAATAAGGAAGGTTACACGTCAAGGCCAACCTCCTGAGCGCGGCCGATGTGAAACCCGCAGGCTTCACCTCTTTCCGGAGTTGCTTTATCAAGGTCCTGTCTTTAATAAACTCGCCGGCCAATCTGTGCATAGACATGCACACATTTCTACATATCAGCATAGGTATATTTTTAAAAACTAAACTATAGCCGAAAGTCCTCTAGGACACATTTCAGGTTAAATTTATGGTAAAAATAGTTATGTTTTGAAGTTGAATTCTACATAGTTTAAAGTGAACCATGAAAATGTATGCAAAACATAAAATCACTTATGTTCGTAGGAAACAAGATTCAACAAAATTTCTTACCAGAATGTTCCAGGAAATAGAATAAAATAAGCACCAGCTATGTTAAAAATTAAAGCATTTCTTCAAAAATGAAGGGCTGTTACCCACCCTAGGTGCCTGACTATGCGCCTGCCAATAACATTTTCACTGAGCCGGGATCCCCGTGCTCTACCTACGTCTACACATGAACTCTGCACGAGTTTCATCACCAAGACGAAACGCTCAGGCGGGAAAACATCCTTGACACTGAGGAACGTTTTAGGAGTGTCACTTACTATGCTGCAATTTTATAAAACATTAAGATAAGAATAATGCTTACCCGCCAGGGGGAGGTGGGCAAAAGGGGGAGAAATGGGGACACCTGTAATACTGTAAACAACAAAAATAAAGTGAGAAAAAGAATAATGCTTACATAACAGATCAATTTTTCTGATAATGCCCTATTAAAATATTTTCCTAATTTTAATAACATCTCTAATTGATATAATGAATCAGTTAAATGACCAGCAGGACAATGTTTAAGTATCACATGAACGCACACGTACAAGCACAACTTCCTTCTATTTACCTTATGATTGACTTTGAATACTTTTATTACCCCTGTGCTGCCTTTAGTATTAATATAATATAATTCTGAAGGCACAGAGGTGATCATTTAATATATTAGTACTAAAAATAAACATCTTCTATGTTTCTGTGACCAGTAAGCCAAAATAATAATGCAGTGTCCTTTGAAAATTAAGTTTGAAGTCATTTTATAAAATCTTCAAATTTCACTGAAAATAAAATATTAGCTATATTAAAACTCTCCCCCCTCCCTCTCTCTCCCCAAAACAAATATCTCTCCGATAAGGCCAGAATAATTTTCTACATCTTTTTTACTAACTTCTTTACTAAGTAAAATATCTACTTAGGCAAATCTAGCTATTTATTATTGTGTCAAACATCAAAGTTCACATTTGACAATGACCTTGGCTTAGTCTTTTCCACTTGGTCAAAAAACAAAACCAAAAACATTGTACACCTTAAACTTACACAATGTTATATGTCAGTATATCTCAACAAAGCATGAAAAAAAATAAAATTTTAAAAATTAAAAAAAAAAATCTCTTTCACCTTGGTCAGCAGCTATAAGAGTAAGGTTCTTAGGCGCTCTCACTGGAGGCGCTGCATGGGGAATGCAGCTGTAAATATTGCTTTCGCCCGCCCTGCTGTGGAGTCACAAACACTTAGCCCTGTTTCCCCTTCTCCTGTCCAGGTGCAACGGACATTGTCCTCGTGTTGAATTGAACAATGCCCGAGGCTTGCAGCGTGGTCCAAAGCTAATGGCCATGGCACTGCGCCTAAGACAAGCTCACACTGTGTGTATCCTCTTATTTTAAAATGTACAAACATGTTTGCTTAGTTTTTAGCCAGACTTATTATTTTTTAAATTTTAGAATAACAATGATTTAAGGGATGAATCCCACTCGTACAGGGACTGGTCTGTAGAAGCTCATTTGTTAAGAGTGGACAGGGCCTGCACCCCCTTTATCCCTGGATCCCTGTCGGGGAGGTGGCGTCTCCTGAGGGACCAAGCGAGTCTGGAGCTGAAAGGGCAGACGGTTTGCTTTGGCCACATGTTCATGATAACAATGACCTTATCGCCTGCTGAAGGGGACGTTCATATTTTACTAAGTGCTGTTAACTTTCTGACTTTATCTTCAGAATAGCATGTGAATTTTATGGGAGAAAGTCTCATAAGCATTCTATATGGATGAACAGAGGCTCCTAAGTGTGAAACTTCCACTTAGTTCTCCTGTTACCAGAAATCCAGGAGCAAGGTGTCCCTCTTCAGTGTTGGGTTACATCACCTCTGACCACTCACCTCGTCAATATTCTTACCCTTCTCCCTTATGGGGCTGAGGCTCCAGGTGAATGTTAATCACACTGATGGTCAACCCATGTTCATTCTTCTATGACTGGCAGGTCCTGCCCGCACTGAGACGCCTGTGGCACAAGGGCCTAGTAGGCATCAGTCCTCCTCAGCCTTGTGCAGGAGCAGCTATCCCAGGTCTTAGTGACCCGCACAGACGGATCCAGAATTCAACTGCTTAACTTTTCCTTCTCTCTCTTTGAGGCTCGGAAATTAAAAACCTCCACGGATCATCTCCTCATTTCTGTTGAGTTTTAGATCATAATTCTCAAAGGTTTTTAATCGTTTACGCCCTTCATTAAAATATTTTGTCGTGCACCCCAACATATATAGACATATCTATAAATCGTCAGATCTACACTCTTATAATATGATCATGTTCACAGTTGGCCACCACAACAGGGCTCCTGTATAATAACAGTGGACGATATTGAAAGAGCTACAGAGACAAACTCTATTTTAGAAGGAGTTTCTAGGGAAACCAAAAAACTACAGAAGAGGAAAAAACCAAGTTACTAGAAGAAATGGAAACCTCAGACAAGCACGGCTTCAGTAAACAGGAGACACAGGGTACCTCCCAGCGAGATAAACATTCAGCTTCACGCTGAAGGCTAAGCACCGAGTCCCTGTACCGAGTGCCTCATGCCCCGCTTTCAACAGCAACAAGAAGTCCCATGAAAAGGCAGGAAAGACACAATCTGAACGCACAAAGCAAGCTTGAGAACAGCAGTGAGAAATGGCAGAGATTTTAGCATTATCAGGCCAGGAATTTATAATCGCTGGGGAGGGGAGCAATCGTCGCAGAGGCAGAGTAAGAACTGTATCTGACTTCTGACAAACGAAGCAAGCAAGGAGGCAACAGTGAAATATGTAGCACGGGGAACAAACGTGGAAAACAGCGGGCGGCGCAGGCTCTGAATTCTGGATCCCGCAAAATTATATTTCAAAAGCAAAGGAGAGATGAAGACTTTTCAGACAAAGCCATGCCAAGGGGACCTGTGAACAGCAGACCTGCCCTGCACAAAGTGTGAACAGAAGTTCTGCAGAGAGAGGGGAAATGATGTCGGTCAGAAATTCGATACACATAAAGGAAAGAAGAGCGGCGGAGAGGAAAGGAAAAAAGGGAAATCGGAAACTCACCACAGTTTGAGAAACATTGATCTCAATTAAAAGCGAAATACTGTGGCCTGGGTGTCAGTCACCCTGCCCCAAACTGGGGACGCTTGAGACTCAGAGCCAGCAGGTACTGCTGACAGCAGACAGAGTGTCTCCCTATCTCCGGGGAGACGCGGTTTTAATTTCCCTCCTCCTTCAGGTTTAAATGGTTCTTGTTTGGTGGTGGTGGTGTCTAATGAGCTATTTAGAGAGAAAGAATCTGGTGACATTGTGTTTTTATTCTTATAATTACATAAAATGATAAGTGCTTCCAACATATTACCTCCTTAATACCGAGATAAAATAGACTCTTGGAGATAAACATGCCAGGAAATAATCACTATATTCATAACCATGCAATTCTGTGGAGAATCCAGATTCATCCTCTGTGTTATTTTAGATTATTTCCAGATGGTCAGGTGCATTTACCTCGAGAGCAGGAAGTAAGTCATCCCAATAACGACGGCATTTACAGAGAATGTTGGGGATCTGAATTAGGCCTGGGCTTTGATGAAACTGCAGTTCCTGGCATTTTCTATCAGCATGACGTATCCCGTTATGAGTGATACACTGGTGTTTTGGAGAGTTACAGGTACCCACCAGTGTGGGCAGTGCGGTGTTTCTATGTTTCATTTCATGTGTTGAAAAGTCTCTAAACAAAGTGCTCAGAAACATCACTCTGATACATTTTATACAAGAAAGATGAAGAGCTTAGGTAAATTAAGTGATACAGGTCATTAAATCACAAAACGCAATATTAATCTATGATCCACTGAGCAAACTATGGCAGAAAGTTATATTTTTTATTAAAGTCATTAATCTTGTTGGTGACTTATTGAACATTCCAGGTGCCCAATGCATGATAAAAATTGATCCCAGTAGCCACTTTGTTTTATGTTTCACAGTTTCATTAAGCATACCTCTTTGATGACACAAAATAATTATTTTTTCACCCAAAGTGTTATTCATGTTATTACCAGAATGAGATTTACTATAAAATAAGCTTATGATAGTGATTTTAAAAGAAATCCATATTAATTTATGTTTTGTAAATGACTTTGCCCTCTGTGTACTAATGGGCATGGGGTAAGGAAGGATTGTGTTGTAATATATTTTTAATGGCTGGCACTTAGACGTTGTCGCTGAAAAATGTGAATATTTTTATGATGTATATTGCTACCCTCTGAACTTTTGTCACTGCCTGATGCATTTCATTTGAATTTTTAATAAAAGAGAAAAATAAATTTCTTCAAACCAGTTGCCACAGAATAAGCAGATGTTTGGCTGTCCCTTAGTCTCGCCCTAAAATGGGGTGTTTCTCAGATGCCCAGGAAGGCGCAGTGGCCGTGAGCCATGCTAACTGTCATCGTTCACTGTGTGCACAGCCGGGCGACGCTTCGTGACTAGACAGCGTCCCCTCCGCCCCGGGACCGATGGCGACGGGGAGCCACTTACTCAGCGAGCTGCTCGGCTTGGGGTTGAAGTTAATAAAATGTCAGCACGCGGGACAGTCGTCAGTGGTTTTAGCAAGACCCTTTCCTTTTCTTGTCGGCACATAGAGCGCCCCGCAGAAAATGTATATACACACTTTGGATGATTATAAAGACACTGTTATTAAAATACATACTCATTTTTTCAAAATTGAGCTGTCAGCTGTTCAAGTGCATATGCATTTTTGGGGACACCTGTAGTTATCAGGCAAATGCAGATGTCATGAAAAGGCAAAGCCCAGGAGCTTAGTGTTTGCAAATGCACCCGCTCCCACTACCTGCAGCCGTGATGGTGTCCCCCAGATAAAAGTCCTCCCAGTGTAGGGGCTTTTTCTGAAGCCTGGTATATAGTAATTGATTTTCAGTAAATACATGTTGAATCTATTTTGCAAGAACAATGAGGTATATAAAGGGACCTGATACTTGTCCTAGGACTGGAAAAGGAGCTCAAATATTGTATTTTTCCTTGAGAAGAAAAGATTGGGAAGGGCTTATTAATTACTCCACAGTGCCCAGGAGGGTGTTCATTCAAAGGGGGTCAACCTTTTCTGTTCACATTTTATTTTCATATAAGGAGATATTTTCTAATTCAGTGGATTAAATAATGCATAGCTGCCTTCTATGGTAATGAATTGTTTATGTCAATGGCAATCAAGGACACATATCCAACACTGTAATTAGCTTTACATTAGCACTGGATGGTGGACAAGCTTAGCCTTTTATCTTTTCTATTAATATAATTATAATTCATATGATTATACTAGAGTCTTACAAAATCTACCAACCTCCATCACCACATCAAGCAGGTATTGACTTTATAAAGCCAACAACAACAGTGTTTCAGTTAAATTATACTTTTTGGAGTCATATGTATTTAACAAAACACTTGTTATATTTTCAGTATTTCTCTACCATAATAGTTATTGAAATTCTATCTGAATGTTTAGTAGATTAAATTAAAATTAGGCGTGGGCCAGTGTCTAGAATAGAGCGACCCCAGAGGGCTATGCAGCAAAGCCAACTGATGAACCTCAGGACGGCTGGGAGCCGAACTGTTATTATTGCTGAATTTTTTAAGTAGCAGCCTTGATAAGGACATTGACTTTGAATGGTTGTGTTATTTCTGGGAGGCTCTTAATTAGTTGATGTCCCTGCAGATAAAAAAAAAAAAAAGTTTGATTAATTCTAAGAGCTTTATGTGCAAAAATTCAAAGAGTCCAAGTATAAAAGCAGTAACAGTTTCACTTCACCCACAAGGAAAGAAAATTATAATAACCATTTACTATATTACACCAAATGTATGCATAAAGCAAAGTATTACATTTAAATGAGGACAATTGTCTTGTTGCAACTGTTATTGAGGGTCAAACAAATGAGAGAGCTATGATTTATGCTGTGTAATGTGTTGATTAAAAAGCATCAGAAATCCTCCCCATATTAAAATGTTTTATATACAACAGACTTCAAATACTTTGTGAAAATTTTTCCTGCAGAATTAAACAAATACAAATGAAATCTGACAGAATGTAATAGTTAGCTGTAATGTTTACTTTTCAGATATAAAAATAGACTAATATCTGCTTTTAAATGAACCATGAGAAATTAGAGAGTATTTTTTAACTTAATAGCTTTTTAAAAGCAAACTTCCAAGCATAATAATGTTCTTGTTGATTGTGTATATCATACATAATCATAACATATTTTATTTTAAAAATTATATTAAAGATTCTAAGAGCAGCTTATTGCATTTTTTATTAATATAAGAATAAATTGTTGTACTACATACTCTTATTACATTGAGGGCAGTGATAATATTTAATATATGCAGTCAACTAAATTGCAATACAAATGCATGTATTGATTTTTTAAAATATGTTTTTATTAATTTTCTTTTTTAGAGAGAAAGAAGAATGGAGAGGGAGAGAGAGAAACATCGATTGGCTGCTTCATGCACACCCCCAACCTGGGATAGAGCCCGGAACAGGGTATGTGCCTTCACTGGAAACTGAACCAGTGACCTTTTGGAGCCACACCGGCCATTGATTTTTAATCGGCCTCAGATGTTAACACACACACAGTAGAAGAAACCACACTTGTTTTAAAGAATGTTCAATGCAAAATCATGGATATTGAATAATTAACTTTTATAAATACCACCAAATTTCCTCACTTTTCCTCTCAAATTTAAAGAGGATTTTCAGCTTATTCATTTTTAAATTTTAAAAATCTAGATATTTTAGCACATTTTACATATTTATATCTTTATGCATTTTATTGTAACCTCGCAGGTTTCTGTAACATAAACTTGACTCCAACGTGTATATTTGTACACCATTGAAAGCATTTTCCCTGTTTAGTGTTCTAGTTTATTTCCCTAGTATTTTTAAGGAGGGGAAAATGTTTTTAATTCATATAATGAATTCCTGATTTCAGTTTTAGATAAAATGATCGATAGGTCAACATACAACAATGAAAGTTTCTGTGTTATGTCAGGTGAAGTTTGTGCTGTGTAAGAGCTTTTGAGACAGAATTACTTTATGTGCATTTAAAAAATGACTTGGTGTGTGTTACAAGCAAGTATTTTAAAAGAAATTAAATAATATGTCACATTGGGCTACCCTAAGAATAGTGTTGCATTCTCACATACGAAAAGACATATCACTCATTATGAAAGAGAGTTATCTTAAAATAATTTTTATTAAGAGCCATATTAACTACCTAATTGCTCCAAATAGAGCTCTTTTATTTTTAGGTTTAAATTTTTGAAATTCATTAATTTATTAAAGTTGCTTTCTGTATCATGATATAGATAAAATATAATTCATATCTAAAAATAAGACACTTAAAAATAGGAATAAAATATTTGTAATTTTTATCTCTAAAATGCTCATTTTTTAAAATTGTTGACACTCTGACAGTTGTCCCCATTTTATCTCCTTTGCCAACCTCCACCCAGTTCCCACTCCCCCGTCCCTCTGACCATCACACCCTGTGGTCTGTGTCCGTGGGTTGAGCATGTACGTTCTTTGGCAAATCACTTCACCTTCTTTCATCCCGTCCCCCGCCCCTCCCGTCTGACAGCTGTCAGGCTGCTCCGAGTTTCCACGTCTCTATTTTGTTCACCAGGTTTTTTTGTTCATTAGATTCTATATATCAGCGAGGTCATATGGTGTTTGTCTTTCTCTGACTGGCTTATGTCACTGAGCACGATAACCTCCGGCCCATTCATTCTGCCTCAAAGGGTGAGAGCTTCTTCTTTTTGTGGCTGCACAGTGTCACTGGGCGAATGTCCCACGGCTTTTATCCACTCCTCTATGGACGGGCACTTGGGCTGCTTCCAGACCTCGGCTATTGTAACAGAGACCCCAAAATCAACCCAGGCTGATATGGTCAGTCAGTATTTGACAAAGGAGGCAGGAGCACACAATGGGGTGAAGACAGTCTCTTCAGTAAGTGGTGCTGGGAAAATTGGACAGGTTCATGCAAAAACATGAAACCTGACCACCAACTTTCACCATACACAAGGATAAACTCAAAACGGATAAAAGACTTAAATGTAAGTCAAGAAACTGTAAAAATCCTAGAAGAAAACATAAGCAGTAAAATCTTAGACATCTCTTGTAGCAATATTTTGGCCAATATGTTTCTTGGGGCAAGGAAAACAAAGGAGAAAATAAACAAATGGGCCTGCATCAAAATAAAAGGTTTCTGGGCAGCCAAAGAAACCACCAACAAAACAAAAAGGGAGCCCGCCCTCCGGGAGAGCATATTCATCAATCACACATCTGATAAGCGGTTAATGTCCAAAATATACAAAGAACTCATACAACTCATCAAAAGGCAAACAATCCAATTAAAAAATGTGAAAAGGACCCGAACAGACACCTCTTCCAAAAGCACATAAAATGAGCTCTATTTTAATACCTTATTATAGTCTGAGTATTATATTTGCAGCACTAACGATATTGGTTGTGATTTTTAATACGCTGTTAGTATCTTCAGAGAGATATAGTAACTACTTAATTTTTATTGTAATCATGTCATATATTAAGATAATAACTTTAGATAGCAATTGAAATAACATATAATTTTAATTTATATGTAATATTTGGCATAATTATCTAATTATATTTTACACTAAAGTTTAGGTATTTCTTTCACCTGCAATTAATTCACTTTAGCTGTCTCATTAAAATTCTAAGTGCTGTAAGGATCTTTTACTTAAAGGTTAAATTATATTTCACTGGATATATTATCAGTCTAATGAGTTCCAAGGCAAACGCTAGCACTTTTTTTGAAGAATAAAAAGAATTGATGCTGCTATGAATAAAATCATTCTTTTTTTACAAGTATTTTGCATCAAAACTTGCTTAATTTTTATTTACTAGTAAACATTTAAAGTCAAATATATATTTACATGTAAATTTATTCTTTATGTATAAATATATATTTATATATTACTCTAAATATTTTCTCATATCTTTATTAACTAAAAAGTTTCTTTTCATAGCTCACATGAGGTTAGTCTACAGAAGAACGGACACTGCTGGCGACACCTGTTTCCATGAAGATGCTCCGTGAGCAGCGGCTGGGTGCCTTCCACAGCTCAGTGCACAGGCCTGACTCACCTGGAAACTGAGCTCTCGGAGGTGCAGGGCACAGTCTTCCTCACCTTGACCGGTTTTTACTGTTCTCTACATTTTGAAATTTGACTGACTTGGAGTTGTTTGACCTTAGAAGTCAGACAATCTAACAGTAGGGTCACACACCCTAATCCCCCGCCTTGTAGCTCTGTCCTTCCGTGCCACTCGCTAGGACGCGCTCGGAAACTAACAGCCCTCTCTCCTGGCGCCTCGTCCGTTTGTCCCGTTCACCCGGCGGGGGGCCCGTCTCCCTCTGAGCTCGCTGTGCTGCTGGCCCCCCCCGGGGTACTGTGGCCTGCCCTCCAGCACCCGACATCCCGACCCTGCATTCACCCAGCTCTGCCTTGGCCGACTCAAGGCCCGTGACACTCCAAACATGGGACGCTCTAAATCAGTGTTTCTCAGCCCTTTTAAAGTCACTCCTCCCCCCAAGAAATATTGTCAGGCATTTTATTGCCTGGTCTTGTTCGCATTGTATGCGTGTCTGTGCCTTTTACATAAACAGGAGTGAGAGTTTCCACCCTAAGAGCTAATTTAGTCCCTTTGGGTGCTGCCACCCCTCTGATGGTGCACACCGCAGCTTCAGCTCCGCCTGTTTCAACTTTATAGAAGTGGGATCACGTGGTACTTGCTTTTCTTTTTTCAACATGCTTCCTGCGTGTTGAGGGGAAGGTAGCCATGCTCATTCCATTGTGAGTTAATTATTGTAAAATGCGTGTCCTACCCACTAGTGGATATTAGATCAAACTTTTTGTTAGCATTGGTGAGAATCATGTTGAAAAGTGGTCAACAATGTATTAGCATTTATGTCAACATCTTGCCTATATAGTAAGAAAGTTCAGGGATCACAGAATCCGTAAACAAGAGTTTAGTGTTTTAAATTCAGGTGTCACAACTCTTTTCTGTAAATGGCCGAGCAGCAGATAGTTCAGCTTTTGTGGGTTATTCTATCTCATTTCAGCCACTGTAATGGGAGCAGCCAGAGACGGCGTGGAAACTAGCCAGTGTGGCCGTGTTCCAATAAAACTTTATTTGTAAATGTCAGGTGTGCCATACAGACTGACATTCTCTGGCTCTATTTAAATCAGTAGCCCAAGAATAGCGCCCTGTGGTGAGCTTTAATTATGGAGCTCTTCTAAAGCTTTGAGGCTTTCCTGAATAAAGAAAATGTCACGTCCAATTTAATTTCTTCTCAGTGTATCTCTGCATTTGTTAATTCTGTGAAGAATCTCAGACACTTAGTAGTTCTCAGACACCGGGTAGAATATGTGAACACAAAAATGTGTATTTGGATATTGTACAAGCTCCTATTAATGTTTGTTGCAAAGAACTCCCTCTAAATAAAAATAACTGATAAAAAGTTACAACCATTTTCTCACTTCACAACATGTTTTAAAAAATCATAGATTTTAATGGAATTCCAACTTAACACCCAAATCTCCCCTGACAGTTCATACCAGTCCCCCACTTGTGATCACTGACACCAGCTTACTGCTCACATACTCTTTGACTGATGATTTCTGAGTGTCTTTTTTTTAAATGACCAGACGAGGGAAATCAGCACTTAAAAAAAAAAGATTTAGGATGTGGTTTTACCTGTCAAGTTCCTCATTAGTGATAGCCCTGAGGTTGCGTCCATTGAATTGAGAGAAAGGTGAATGCAGCAGGCGCAGAGGCCTCTCCATAAGCAAGCCAACCTGAGAAACACATGGATTAGACACAATAAAATACAAGTTTCAGTAGCCACTGTTATCCGTAAGGAAATGGCAGAGATGCTGCTGAAATAGGAAACAATGAAATGTGAATAAAATGTACTTGTCACCGCCTGCCAATGTGACATGGGCAAAGAGCTCTAGGTTTTGCTCATGAGAGAGGGGCGGTGGTACTGAAATGTCAGTGCCAAGCATGCCACAGCAGGTCTCAAAACTAAGTTTCCCAACTCAGTGAAAAAAAATGTGATATCCTACATATTCACAGAAAAAGAGCTTTGAGTTAAAAATAATAATGGACTGAAATTTCCAAGACAAAAAGTATACATTGATTTTTATTGGAGAATGAATTTGTTTAAAAAGTTGATTTCCAGTTTTTTCAAAAGATAGTCTTTTCATAATTCGACAAGCTTGTTTTTATGTCTTAGGCTTATACAGTCTAGAAATGGCTCATTGTTCTACAAAACGTCAGGCAACCCTTAATATGGAGCTTTTAGTGACAAAATACCCAAATCGAATAGTTTGGAAAGTTAAATGAAGAGTGATAGAGTCCGAGTCAATCCAGGTTTGTTCTCGGGAATCTTGAAACCTCTTGTTGAAACCTAATGTTTAGGAGCATCAAAATTAGGAATTCAATCAAAAGGCTAAGGGAGGGGTTTAATGCGCCCGCTCCTGCTTGTCCATGTGGATAACAATTCGTGAGAAATGTTTGATTTCCCGGCTGCTGGGAGTGCGCCCGGGGACCAGCCACGCCGGCCCGCGGGCAGCAGGGGGCGCTGCGGGCGGCGGCTGCCTTCCCCTCGCTCCCGCGGCCACTGTGATGCCAGGACCAGATGCAATCCTCCGAGCGGTCCCGCGCACAGGGAGCCACGCGGGCGCCCCCGGGATGCGCTTCACCACAGGCGCCCCTGCGCAGCTGCTGTGCTGGGTGCGGTGCATTTCAGGCGTCAGCCTGGCCCCTGGGTGTTGCTGACCCTGTAGAATCTTTAATATCCAGGAGCCTAACACAGGTCCCCAGAGGTCCAGCGGCAGACGACATACGCGATACCTTTCTGTAGCCTAAGGTTTTAATATTTTCTACCTGGCTCCTTATATACGTTTGCTAATATATATATTATACGTATGAAAGTTTAAAGACTCATAGATATGTTTACACTGTACACTTAATTGACTTTGCTTCCTCGGGCAAGTTGATATATGAAAGTGCTCAAAATAGAACTTGCCCTTTGAGATCACGAGAGCCTATGAAGAAAATTCAGTTTGCTTCCCAGTCCACCGATCCAGCTTCTACAGAGCTTTCCAAACACTGCCCACCCTCTGGGTGTTTTTATCTCCCCCCTCATTTTCAGGCTCTCTCAGCCTTGCCTCCCTTTGAATGGCTGACCATTCAGGCCTCCACATTTCTGGCTTTAAAAAAACAAACAAAACTTAGATGACAACCTAAGCACAAATCAACTTTTCTTACTCGTGGTTGTCACTTTCTATCTATACGTCGTGGTCATCTCCAGGAGCCCAGAGCCTAGCGAGCGGGAGATCCTAGCACAGTTCTAAAGAGAGCCGTGTGGCCGCACACAGGAGCCAGCGAAGGAGTCCGCCTTGAAATGCGTTTACACGTGGCCCGCATAGGCTCGCACTTACTTTTTAAAAGAAGAACCAAAAAAAGTACAGATAGTTTTATTTTCTATTTCAATGCAGAAAACTTTTCTTGGGGAAGACTTGTATTAATTTTTTTACTGTGTTACAAATTATCACCAACTTAATGGCTTAAACCGCCCACTGATTATCTCACAGATTCTGTAGGTCAGAATCCTGGCCAGGACCCAGCCGGTTCTCTGCTCGGTCCCCTCAAGGCTGCAGTCAAGGTGGCCGCTGGGCCGCATTCTCACCAGAGCTCAGGCTGCCGTCAGAGTCCTCAGGTTGTTGGCAGAATGTAGATCCTGTGGCTGCGGAGCCGAGGACCGTGTTTTCTTGTTGGCTGGCTGTCCAGGGGCTGCCCATGGTGACGTTTTCAATAGCTAGGGTGGTACCGAAGGCGTATCGCTTTTATTGTGACACCTTGGGCTCAGGGCTGAAATCGAAGGCTTTGTGAAAGACAGCTAGCTGCCTCAGCCTCTCCTATCAGACACCAGGTGGTTTGGAGAATTAGCTTTTGCTGCAGATTTGATGATGTTCTTTAAATGTATTCAACCTAAAATTACAAGCCAAAAAATGCTGATATGCAAACCAGATGCTACTCTAGTGTCATTTAGATGAAAACTAGCGTTTGAATCACCCATAATATCCAAGTGCTTATTCACTTGCCAGACCGTCAAAGGTTAGAATAAAAATGAGACCACCATCCCCCTCACCCTCCAATTTGCAGCAGATATTTTTTTCTGAACTCAAGCTACAATTCTAGCAGCTTTTTCAGAGCTTGGTGCAAATATAAAGGAAATTACCGCATTTCAAAATGCATTTAACTGTTCGTTGAAGAGCTTCCACCCAAGCTGCAATTGGAGGTTATTAACCTGAAACATAAGGACATACAGAAAGGCACAGGCAAAAGAAATCTACGAGGATTCAACAAGTGCCTTCAGAGCCTTGAATACATGCAATTAAAATCAAGTGCTCATTGATCGGTATCAGTATTGACAGGGCCCATCTTTGTGAAAAGACACTTCCACAGATGGGATAGAAAAAATCCCTCATCACGTATCATTATTAGCAGAGGAGCATTTGGAGTGCTTCTTGAGGAAAGGGAACAGAGTTTTAATCGTGTGAAGGGTTACCCCTGTTTCAGTTCGCTAGGGCTGCATACAAAGGACCACATGCTGGTGGCTTTAAACAGCAGGTTTAGTGTCTCTAGTTTTGGAGGCTGGAAGCTCGGGACCAAGGTTTTACCGTGTTGGCTCCCTGTAGGAGCTGAAGGGGGAAGGCTCCAGGCCCCCCCCCCCCGGGGTTTCACAGCCAACTTCAGTCCCTCCACTGTCCCACGCTATCCCCCGACCTCCCACTGATGGCCAGGAGCCTTCTCTCTGTGTGTGTCTGTCTCCAAAGCTTCCCTCTGATGAGGACCCCAGTCATCTGGGAGCAGTGCCCCCCTGGTGACCTCATTTAGCTTGATGACTCCTGTAGAAACACTATCATCCAGTGAGGTCGCAGATGGGGCACTGATGTTAGGGCTTCAACACAGGAACTTTTAGGGAGCACAGTTCAACCCACAGCTTCTCCAAAAAAGGCTTTCGTTCTTATTAGCAGGACGGTTTTCCACACTTGCCACTGGATGACGATGGTGAGGTCATCCATACAGAGTTTGTGGAGAAGGCGAGGTAGGGTGGGCTCACTGTTCCCCGACGTTCATTATATCCTCTGATTTGAACCAGGTTCCAGCTTCTGATGACTGTACTTGAGGTTTGTAATTCGGAATATTTTCTTGGCTTCTTATACATAAATCGCATCCACAGTTAGTTTTCTTTTTTTCTTTTTTCTTTTTTTAATATATCTTTTTATTGATTTCAGAGAGAGGAAGGGAGAGGAAGAGACAGAGATAGAAACATCAATGATGAGAGAGTCATTGATCGGCTGCAGCCAGCAACCCAGGCATGTGCCCTGACCGGGAATCGAACCCCGATCTCCTGGATCCTAGGTCGGCGCTTAACCGCTGAGCCACGGTCGGATGGGCCACAGTTAGTTTTCAAAAACATTGTTTTTCCCAAATATATGTCATTCTAGAAAAGGCAAAACTATAGAGACAATAAAAGGATCCATGGTTGCCGGGGGTGGGGTTGGAGGGATGTCTAGAGGGAGTTTAGGGCAGTTAAACCATTTTGTACAAAACCACAATGAAGGACCCATGTCATTATAGCTTTGTCCAAGCCCATAGAATGAACAACAGCAAGAGAGCATCGTGATGTAAACTATGGACTTTGGGGATAACGTCAGTACAGGTTCATCAGTGTGACACAGGCACCATCTGGTGGGATGGTGGGGATGGAGGGTGCCGTGCAGGGAGGGGCAGGGAGTCTGGGGGCATCTGTGTACCTTCCCCTCAATTGTCTTGTGAACCTCAAGCTAGTCTATTTGTTTTTAAGTAAGAGTAAAAAAATATATATATATATATTTTTTTTTAATATATCTTTATTGATTTCAGAGAGAGGAAAGGAGAGAGAAAGAAACATCAATGATGAGAGAGTCATTGATCGAGCCCACAGCAGGGCATGTGCCCTGACCTGGAATTGAACCCCGATCTCCTGGATTCTAGGTTGATGCTCAACTGCTGAGCCACGCCCGGCCGGGCAACATGTATTTCTTTACTGATCTATCCGTGAAGTCCTGTTGGTTGTCACAAACCCTAGTGCTCCGGGTGTATTTGTTCAAGCGCGTGCAGGGACTGACACTTGATTCCCTGTGAGTCTGTTGCCTGGGGGATGCCTGCTGAGCCGAGCACGGCTCGGACTTGCCTGCTGTTGGTTTGTGCCCATCACAAAGGGTCTCCTCTGGAGGTCGCGGGATGTTCTCACCAAACCACAGGCTGAGGACATCTGTTCCCGGCCCAGCATGCATCTGGATGAGACCTGGGTCACTTTTGCTGGCTTAAGGTGGTCACCAGTGTGCCATCCTTCTATCACTGATGACACACCTCCGAGCCAAGACGGAAAGGTGGAGGGCCTCCCCGGGTGGCATCTGCCTGAACCCCTGATGGGAGAGCTGGAGGGCGTGAGGCGCGAGAGCGCAGTGGGAGCGCGGTCAGGTGGGGCCGAGGGGGTGTCGGGCCGACGTCGGAGCGCGTGGGGTCAGCAGCGCCCCACTGAAGGGAAAGCAGCTCACTAGGCCCGTGTCCAGCTGTGGAATGTGAACTGAATAAACCAGATGAAACTGGAATTTGAAGGAGCGGCTGCCCCCAGTAAAATGTTATAAACAGTGTCACAAGGGATCCGAACGCTTACGTATCTCATACTTGATTAATAATATTTCTGAATATCTTAATATTAGTTCTTTATTAGAAATCCGAAAAGTCTAAATGGTTTAAAAATACACATAAGAAATATCACTGGTGTGTAACGTGCCCACCTCAGTGAACTGCCCCTCTAGTCCTGCAGCCATGTGGTTTCTCAGTCACTCCTCTACATTTCTACTCAGGAGAAACAAACTTGTTTAAATTCTTTCAGTGAAAAATATTTTTTCAAAGAATGAAGAAGAAAAAACATACATACAAAGTCATCTAAGTGAGTACAAATTCCATAATCATTTGGAGGGATTCTGAGCTAGAAACAGAAACTCTTCAAAAGGAATCTGATGGGGCTTCAGGTTCTCCAAGGTGTGTGTGTGTGTGTGTGTGTGTGTGTGTGTGTGTGTGAGGGAGAGGGAGAGAGAGACAGACAGACAGAGAGACAGAGAGAGGCTGAGACAGAGAGACAGAGAGGCTGAGACGGATGGGGGTGCTATGTGTAGCCATAATTCTAAAACTTCACTCAGTTTTGTTCTGTGTGACTCATAAATCATTTCACAATGATTTGACCATGATCTCTAGGTTATTTCTACCCTCAAAGAAAATGAATTATTAACCAAAATGAAATAAAAATGGAAAATGAAATAAAAATGGAAAGACTGTAAGAGAGCATATGTTTATTTAAGAGATTTTAATATTAGAACAGTTTTAGATTTACAGGATGCTCGAGCAGATGCGGTGGAGGGGCTCATAGGTCCCACCCCCACATGCACACATAGTTTCCCGTGTTATTAGCTTCTTGTATTACTGTGATGCATCTGTTACTAGTAATGCACCAATGTTGATAAATTACTAACTAAATTCCAAAGCTTGCATTAGGGTTCACTCTGCGTTGGACAGTTCTCTGGGGTCGATAGATACAAAACGCCAGCTATCCACCACTATGGCCTCACACAGAACAGTTTACTACCTTGAACCCCCCTGGGCTTCCCCCATTCGCCTCTCCCCTCCCCCAGCCCCTAAGCACCACAGATCTGGTTGCCGTTGCTATAGTTTTACCTTTTCCAGAGCGTCAGCTATTTGGAATCATGCAGTTTGCAGTCGCTTCAGATTGGCTTTTTCCGTGTAGCAATTCATTTAATATTCTGCCGTGTCTTTTGTGGCTTGAGAGCCCATTTTTCAGAACTGAAGAATATTTCGTTGCATAGATGTACAACAGTTTGTGCATCTAGTGAAGGACATTCGGTGGCTTCTAGTTTGGGGCAATTATACATAAATCTGCTCTAAACGTCCGTGTGCAGGAATTCGTGTGGGCAAGTTTTGAACCGAGTGGGTGATCCCTGGGAGTGTGATTGCAGAGTTGCATGGTAAGAGAGCACCGTTGTAAAAACTGCGGTCCCGCAGCAGTGAGGTACAGCTGCTCAGCACCCTCCCTGGGTTTGTCAGGGTTTTGGATTTAGCGAGCCCAGTGCCTGTGTAGTGGTATCACATTGTTGTTTGAACTTCCAATTCCCTAATGGCATGTCACATCAAGCTTCTTTTAATGAGCTTATATGTTACCTGTATCTCTTCTTTGGTGGAGTCTCTGTTCAGATCGTCTGCCCATTTTTCATTGGATTGATTTTATTGTTGAGTTTTAAGAGTTCTTTGTATCCTCTGGTTAACAGTCTTTATCAGATGTGTCTGGCAAATATTTCTCCGGGTCTGCGCCTTGTCTTCTCATTCTCTTATGTCCTGTTTACCGAAGCAGGCGTTTTCATTTCAATAAAGTTGAGTTCACCGATGCTGGCTTCCATGGGCCCTCCTTCAGGCGTTTCTGTGAAAACTCATCACCGCCTCAGTTTACCCAGATCCTCTCCCGGGTCTTCTAGAAACTTTGTAATTTTACATATAGATTTGTTTTTAGTTAATTTTTGTAAAAGATGTAAGGTACATGTCTAGATTTTTGGAAATATGGATGTCGAGTTGCTCCAGCCCCGTTGGTAGAAATACTGCCCTTTTCCACGGCCTTGCCCTTGGTCAAGCTGTTGACTCTGGTGTTTGCCGGGGTCTGCTCCTGGCTTTCTGTCCTGTCACATTAGTCTGTCTGTCCGTCTTTTGTGAAAGCCGCACTCCGTGGTCACCGCCCTGCCCATAAGTCTGGGAGCGGAGCAGGGCCGGTCCCCTGGCTGTGTTCTTACTCAGTCCTGCACAGGCTATTCGTGTCCTTTGCTATTTTATATAAAATTTATAATCAGTTTGCAGAAACCCACAGAATAGGTTCCCGGGGTTCTTTATGGCTGAGGGAGTGGGGTTTCCCTCCTGTCCCCTCCCAGGACAGATCACCTCTGTGCAGTGTCCCCTTGGGCTCAGGCCGTTCTTAAGGAGGCTGCTCTGGGCATATTGTAAATGATGAGTTTCCTGCTCCCTCTAGAAACACCCGGGGACTTTTCTCCAACCTCAGCCCGGCAAACCCTGTGCAGTTCCTGGAAGTAAAGCCCAGGGATGTGTGGGGCTCCCTAACACGGGGCCCCCAGACATTCTTGTTCCCAGGGACGCCCACCCTGCGCCTCCAGCAGCTGTCAGTGGAGATTTCACTGTTTCATCAGCTATGGCCCCGCAGCTTCTGCTCCTGACAGTCTCCTGTGTGAGTCTCCGTATTTCCCACATTCTGCCTTTTTCAGTGGCTGTGGTTTGCCCTGTGACCTCAATTCTCTGGTAAATGTAAGAAAAATCAGTAGTTTTAGGCTGTTTGGCCTCTTTTTTGCTTGTCCCGTTGTGAGGACAGGAGTGATGACATCTAAGCTCTCCACAGGGCAGAGCGGAAGGGGGAGCTCCCTAAAGTCCCAGAGCGACCCCCTGGCTGCAGAGGGCCCCCAGGGCTCCCGCGGCCTCAGCTTTCTCACCTCGCGTCCTTAGTCGCCTGCACCGCCCCTGCTCATTTACTTACAGATCTCAAGTTTATGCTGTTCTGTCAAAGAACATTGGCATATATCTGTAATACTTACTAACTTATGTGTAAATCATTGTTCCTATTTTTCATGTTCTCTATTTCATTATTATTTATATCAATACGAAGCCCCCGAGTGGTGATTTTCTGTGCACGGTATTGTTTGTGGGCAAATGAAAATTCAGGATATGGATTCTATATATCACTTCTGTTATGTCAAGAGGATTTGTATAGTTCTCTCTGGAAATATATTTTAAGTAGACTTTAATACATGCTTCCTTTTATAGTCATCTTCAGTGAATCATTAAATAATTGTATGCACCTCCACATAATCAATAATCAGCATAAATTTACCAAAAGAATACTTTTGGCTAAGTCAGCCTTGCTTTGTTTTGTAAGGGCCGCAGTTCCGAAGGGGGTGGGATGCGTGGGGTAGTGGGATGCGGGGGTGGTGGGATGCTTGGGGTGGTGGGATGCGGGGGTGGTGGGATGCTTGGGGTGGTGGGATGCTTGGGGTGGTGGGATGCCTGGGGTGGTGGGATGCGTGGGGTGGTGGGATGCCTGGGGTGGTGGGCTGTGTGGGGTGGTGGGCACCTGGTTTCGCCAGGCTGGGCTGTGCGCATGCGCATAAAGGCCTCATACACCGTGCTCCAGCGGCCCTGCCCTGAGGCCAGCTCCCTACATCTTCGACCTTTCTGGGGGTGCTAATCAATTCCACAGCTTGAGAGGAGGGGGCCCTGACCTAGAGGAGAGTTTTGACAACTAGGTACATTAGGGTGAAATGATTCGGAACTGCCAGTTTGTTTATAACCGACTGTACAGCTTCTGGGACAGGCCGAGTGCCATCACCGTGAAAGCCGCGCCGTGGACGAACAGAGGACACCGGTGTTTTGGGGACAGCCATAGGCTTCCACCCTGAGGATGATTGGAAATGTCTATCGTCAGCCGGGCGAACGGCAGAAAGATTAAAACAGACCTACTCTCCCGCCAGTGCCGCCCTCCCTCCTGGGTCCTCTGCAGTGTCACCTCTGACCTTGGTTCTAATCTTGACACCCCCATCCCAGGGGGACCCCGAAGCTTCCAGGTTCCCCACAGCCCAGTTTCAGACCCCACAGAGCCTCCGGATTGTGCCGCTGAGCTTGTACGAACAGCCTCTGAGTCTAGGCCAAGACCTTCCCTCCCTCCCACACTGCATTGTCCCTTGTCATTCATTCATGTGGAACAGTTTTCATATATTTAAACGTTTTCTAACTCTATGGAGGTATAATTGACAAAAGCGTGTGTCCAAAGCATACATCGCAGCGCTTGGACACGCACGCGGTGAAGCTAAGGCCATCCGGCGGTGAGCACCGTCCCCTCCCACACTGACCCGACCCGCGGCCCTGTCCCCCCGCAGGCAGGCTTTCCGCAGCTGTCCCAGCCCCACCTCACTTCCGTCTTCCTGAGAGGGTCCCCCGGGCCAGCCCGTCCTCATGTTCTGTGTGTTCCTCTGCCCTTGGAGCCCCTGGATATGCTCCTCCCTGCCATTTTTGATCATTTCAAATAACACGTGTTTCAAGACAAGTTGCCATTTTTATTAACTACTTAGTGGCCGTATTTCTCAGCATCTTTATCTGAGCCTGAACAAACACACACAGCTGTCTTAAAGGCTTAATGAGTTGCAGCAGGTGGGCCCGCGCGGTGCTCGGTGCGTGCCGGCTACCGGCAGGCCTGCCTGCGGACAGGGCCGTGGTGACGCCGCGTCACCCTAGTGAGGGAGCACTAACCAGTCACCTTAGGCGACTCAGAGAAGGGACCCAGCCAGGGGGAGCCCCGGGCAGGCCCGGCGGTGTCTCTGAGACCCTCTGTATCCACGAGTCCCGGGAAGGGCTGCCGCCTCTCCCCGTGGCCCCTCCGGCCGGGCGCAGACACAGCTCTTATGGAAGGAGCTCTTCAAATCACATTGTCACACAAATGTCCGCTGCGGAGCAACTTAGACTTTTCATCAGAATATTTTATAGGAAAGGCAAAGGAGATTTTCTTTATCTTTACAAAGCCCAGTTCACAGCAGAGAAATTCCAAGCTTAGCACCAGGTATGTATCTTTTCTGACATCCCTCATGTCATCCGCTGTTCGTCCAGGCTCCTCCCTGTTGCACCCTAAACACCACCTTAGCTCTGCTCCCAGTCTCTCGGAAACGCCCCGAAAGCACCGCGTCTGCGCCGTGGGAGGCACGGTCCTGGTCACCTTGTTATGCGTGTTCTTTACGTCGCTTTCCCTTAGTGAGAATCTGTTCTAACTAGAGCATTAGCTTTCCCATCAGGGAGTTCTGGGGATAATCAATATCCTTTCTTGTATAGAAACAGGAGAGGAACAGGGGTAGGAGATGGAAGAGACCAGTGTGATGGGGACAACGCCTAGGAGGGAAGGCCACCGGGAGCTGGAAGGAAAGATGGAAATTTAGAGAGGTGGACCCAGGAGTGAAACCAGATTTCACATACAAGTAGGAGGGTCTTAGTTAAATGCCAAAAAGCCAAAGAAATGACCCTTGGGTCATTAAATCCTCAGTATAAGAAGGACACCAAGTTTAAGGAGCTGACTTTAGCAGGACTGTGAACAGATAGCTAAGAAATAAATTAAATGAGAGCTGGCAAAATCTGGTGAGAGAAAGTTACAAAAACTAGAAGTGCATTTTAGTGTTTGCTCATGTTTTAAAATGTGTGTGACAACTCATTGAAGAGAATAAACGTAAAATTTATAATGAAAGGGTGTGTATATACAGCCTATTTTGTACCAAGAAAAGAGAAATTTATGAAAGCTGGTGTAGACTCTCAAACCTGTCTTGATGTGTAATTAGGTGTTATAATTAGGTGTGTAGCGAGCTTTGCCTAGGCCTGTAAATCTAGTTGCAGAATAACCTGAATACAAAGTTACTGCTCCCCCTCCCTGACCGTCGCATTCTGTTTCGCTCTCCAGAGAGTGAGTGGCTCCTGTTCCATGAGCAAGCCCTGCCTTTGCTGGGATTCTGGAGGCTGGCTGAGCTCACGTCACCTTTGAGCAGACAACCTGTGTCAAGGTCCTGCCCCTTCCACAGAAGGTGCAGCTGTGGCCTCAGATCCCCACCTCACCCGAGGCCTTTCTCTTCTCCGCTCCACAATCACGATCCTCAGCAAAGGGATCACGTTAGTTAAGTGTCTAATGTTGGCATTTAATAATTCATTAGACAGAGCGTAGTTTGTCATTATCATAATCGTAGTTCAGTACCTTTTGCATATGCTGATTAGCATGCTCATATTTTCACAATGGTTGTCGTTAAGTAGAAGATTAATTCATATCTCTTGTATTATGAATAAATGCTTTTGGAAAATTCAGATTCTAAAGAGTTATTCACTGTAAAAATAAAATCAGAATAATTATGTGACACTGATAGAAATACTCCTTTGAATTACAAAGCTGGGTTTAATTAACATAATTAATTCCAATTATTAGCATCTGTGTAAACATTTACACTTGCGGGTTTATCTCACCTGTGTGCTGCTTGTTTACACAGCTGTGGAGTCTAATTAAGTCAGCACATACTCGGGTCCATGGGATCTGAAGATGGGCAGACAGTCTCTTCCAGCCGTAACTAACCACCCAAATGGGGGAGTACAGGCGGAGGCATTAATCCATGTAAACAAAATACTGCAAAACCAGGCACTAAGTGGCGATGCAGAAGACTGACTGAAACCCAGGCACTGCCCCGAT
Source organism: Miniopterus schreibersii (assembly GCF_964146895.1). Taxonomy (NCBI): domain Eukaryota; kingdom Metazoa; phylum Chordata; class Mammalia; order Chiroptera; family Miniopteridae; genus Miniopterus; species Miniopterus schreibersii. The sequence continues at coordinate 7,213,975 of NC_138105.1, forward strand.
TAGCTGTGGAACATCAGTATTGTGAAGGTTTTCCTAATTGCTTCATAATCTTCATGGAAAAGTATTAGATGATACCTGGCACATAAAAAGCTCTCAAAAAAAGTAGCCATCATTGCTGCTCTTATTGCAAGCTAAGTAATATTGGAGCTCAAGGAACTCTTTGGACACAGAAAAGGCATTGGGAACAAGACCTGAGGCGTGATAAGAGCTGGTGAGGAAGCATTACTTGTGAGAGTGAGAGAAATGTGTTTAGTTATCCAGGATGTGGGGAAATTTTGAGGTTTTTGTATTATAATTTTAATTCAGATGTGTGTTTTTATTAGAATTATGTTTTAGGAATTTAAATTGGATGCTGATCTTAGAATAGATTAAGGAGGAAAGACAGAAAATATAAAATGACCACACACTGTAATTTTTACATCAGTCCAGGAGAAAAGGGATGTATCTCCTAATAATGGAAAGAAAGGATGGCCAGATACATACTGTGAAGAGAAAAAATGTGCTACATGGAGGTGGATCTTAGGAGAAAATGATGATACACACACACACAGGCACAGGCACATACACGCATGCACACCAGAAACACACAAATGCACATGCATGCACATGTACACGTACACACATGCACATGCATCCGCATGAACACATGCACAGTTGCACACACATACACACAGATGCACATGCACACACGTATGAACACACATGCAATTGCACACGTGCATGCGCGCAAATGCACACACATGCACATACAGATGCACAAGCACACGTGCACATGCACACACATGCACACACAGATACACACACGTGCACACAGATGCACATGCACACACATGCACACACATAGCTAGGCTGACCCAGAGCTGATGAAACAGTGAATGGCTGGAAAAGGGTGCTTCTAAGGAAAACCGAAGGAAATAGGCTTACAGATCACCCACTATTTCTTCTCAGGCTTAATCCCAAAGCTGAAACTATTTTTCTATGGACATTTACTTTATAATTTTTTTAAATATGTCTTTATTGATTTCGGAGAGAGGAAGGGAGGCAGAGAGAGAGAGAGACATCAGTGATGAGAGAGTCATGGATGGGCCGCCTCCTGCGCGCCCCCTGCTGGGGGTTAGTCGGGGATCGAGCGGCAACCCTGCCTGTGCCCTGACCGGGAATCGAACCGCGATCTCCTGGATCCTCGGTCGACGCTCAACCGCTGAGCCGCGCCCGGCCGCGCATGTTTTATACTTTTTGATGCCCAAGGTAATTAAGCTCACCTGATGGTCCGTTTCAGTAGCCGCCCCTGCGGCGGCCCCTCTGGAGGAGGCTGGGAGGCGCTCACGCCAGGCCTGGGGGCTGTGCGCTCAGGTGCACCCCTGGGTGGCCGGGTCGCTAGTCCCACTTGAGGAACTTTCTGTCCCAAACGTGTAAGTTATCGCTTTACCCCGTCCTGTGCCTCGTACTCTTCTGCAAAACGTGTTCTTAACGCCTTCCTTTGGATATTATGAACAGCGAAGTTAGGTCGGAAGCCAGGCTCTTGTCCTCTCATCCCGCTTCTCCTTCCAGTGTTTGAGGCGGTGGCAGTCAGTTTCCCACGATACCGGAGCCACTTTCAGCCTTCATTTCACAGTGACCATCCCGCCCGACCCGTGCGGGGTCCGCGTCACAGCCCCCGTGTGCGGGCACCTCAGGCTCCTGCACCCCCGCCCTCGCCGTCAGCTGTGTCACATGCCTTTCCCTCTTCTTGTCGCCTGTGGGTCGTTTTATAACAAGAAAGTACTTGCGTTTTAAATATTGCATTAAAGTATGCGAACCCTCCGTAAACTCTCGTGGCTCCCGCAGCCCCACGTGCAGGCGGCCTCCGGGGAGAGACTCCCTGTTGCGCGTGGTCTCACTCGCTGGTCCCAGCTCCCAACTAAGGCCCTTTTGGGGTGCTCCAGAGCAGGAACGGCCACGTGGCTACAGGACGTGTCTGTCTTTGGGGGGACTACAGGACCTGTCTTCGGGGGGACTACAGGACGTGTCTTTGGGGGGACTACAGGACCTGTCTTCGGAGGGACTACAGGACGTGTCTTTGGGGGGACTACAGGACGTGTCTTTTGGGGTACTACAGGACGTGTCTTCAGGGGGACTACAGGACGTGTCTTTGGGGGGACTACAGGACGTGTCTTTGGAGGGACTACAGGACGTGTCTTCAGGGGGACTACAGGACGTGTCTTTGGGGGGACTACAGGACGTGTCTTTGGGGGGACTACAGGACGTGTCTTTGGGGGGACTACAGGACGTGTCTTTGGAGGGACTACAGGACGTGTCTTCAGGGGGACTACAGGACGTGTCTTTGGGGGGACTACAGGACGTGTCTTTTGGGGTACTACAGGATGTGTCTTTGGAGGGACTACAGGACGTGTCTTCAGGGGGACTACAGGACGTGTCTTTGGGGGGACTACAGGACGTGTCTTTGGAGGGACTACAGGACGTGTCTTCAGGGGGACTACAGGACGTGTCTTTGGGGGGACTACAGGACGTGTCTTTGGGGGGACTACAGGACGTGTCTTTGGAGGGACTACAGGACGTGTCTTCAGGGGGACTACAGGACGTGTCTTTGGGGGGACTACAGGACGTGTCTTTGGGGGTGCGCACGCAGCAGCCCGACCAAAAGCGACACCAGCGTGAGTCTCAGTGAGAAGATTCATGAGAATCTTAAAATGCAAACATATAAGGCATGAAGAGCAGCTCTAAGCGTGCGTGACCGGGACATGCTATATTAAGGATTCAAAAGAATGTAAAGGTCCACGGGGACCCTGGGGCACAGATACATATTCGTTAGAGGGCACTGCGCACACAATCGTGCCTGTCGCTGAACAGATAAAACCGTTCCCTTAGGGGTGCGCAGGCCCCCCGAGGGGGTGCGTGTGCGCGTTTGGGGGAGTGTAGTTGAGAGGAGAGGGTCTTGAGGCTTGTGACCAGAATAAGAGTTTCATTTAGCTTCACCTCAGGGGAAGTTTACTGGTAAATTTCAGAGGATGAAGCGTCATGTGTGCCAAGAACTAAGAAGGGTCTGAGATGTCACCTACTTGGAAGCTGACAGGCCAGCCCGCCGGCTCCCGAACGCTGGCAGAAGATGCACGGCTCCAGAACAGTTTATACTCACTGCCCAGCGAGCGGCACCATCTCCCCCGTCCCGGGGCTCCTTTGCCACCTGAGTCCCACAGGGTGACGCGGAGGGGACCAGTGGGATACTTGCCATGCGGTGTGCTTGGGTCTCAGCTGAGAAATTCTATGCCTGGGAAACGCCCAGGCCTGTCAGACAGTTGCCAGCAAAGCTGCCTGAAATTTGCCACCCAGAGAGACAGTATCTCTATTTTCCTGGGCAGTAAAAAGTCCTGCCCTTGTCCCTCCAGGGGGCCCTACACCTGTGCACTCCAAGGAGTGCGCCCTTGAAAATTAGTGCAGGACAGAAGCTATTGTGGGAACAGGTGTCGTGTCGAGTGGCCCTCCCACAGCACAGAGCGGTTTCTTGCTAGTTCAAAGCCGCTGTGAGACATGTTGGGAGATGTTTATATGAGAGGAGAAACGCATCTGTAGTCAAGTAATATCATTCCTTGGTGGCCACCGTCGTTCGATGCGTTTAATTACTACTGTGTTTGATAAAATGACAAGTGTGACCCCCAGAATAAAAGTGGCATCCTAGGGATTAAGAATGCACGTTCACCTTTGCAGCCACAGACCTGCTGGGGCAGGAAACCCAGTCTTCTGAGAAAGCGCAGCATTCAGTAGGAAAGTTTATTAAAGCCCTTAGCTGACAGATTACTTCTATAAACTCGGTTCTTGTTTGCAGGAAACATTTATATGGCTGGTTTCTAAAACCTACAAAGCCATATTCTTACACCCAATTAAAATGAGCAAAACAGATTGGTTTTCATACCCACAGCGGTTCCATAGACTTGTTTCTTCCCGGACCACTTCGCTGTAAATAATCCTGCAAATGGCAATGCGAACTTCCCTGGTCTGTGTGTATAAACATAATGGTAATTCAGGGAACACGGAAACATTCGCACAATTCTCCATGGAAAATATGCATATTTAAAACCATATGTTTGGAAGCTTTGGTAAATGGTTTTAACTACAAGACTGACTACAAGAGAATTCAGGACGGCGAGTTTCTGTGGGGACCTTTCTCGTGCACAGTCAGGCCAGTGGCCTGTAACCTTCAACTCTATCAAACAAGTTAAAAACATTTTGTGCCCGGCCGGGCCTGGCTCAGCGGTTGAGCGTCGGCCTGGGATCCAGGCGATGGGGGTTCGATTCCCGGTCAGGGCACATGCCCGGGTTGCGGGCTCGATCAATGACTCTCTCATCATTGATGTTTCTCTCTCTCTCTCTCTCCCCCTTGCCTTTCCTCTCTCTGAAATCAATAAAGATATATTTTAAAAAAAACAACATTTTGAGTTTTCTGTTATTAAAGCATTCTAAGTCTATTACAAAATGTTTAAACTTGTTCTTAGTGATGGATAAGATACAGAAAAAATAAAGTTCTCTTAACAGCAATGCAATTCTTCAAATTAAGGATTAGCATTGCCACATAGTGGCGTCTCATGGGATGACTCCACTCAAATGTTGCCTATTGTTTGACTGACGTCACTTATTGCAAAAGAAAAAGCATCTGGCCCTGGAGCCAGCCTAGGGTTTACTTTGCACTGAGTGCTCTCTCTCTAATCTCCCTCAGTCTGAGAGTTCCTCCGTCTTGCTTCTGATGCCATTGACGTTTGGGGCGATGCCCCTCCATGTGTACTTGTCTGTTTCATCGTGATTAGATTTGGGCTGGGTCTGGGGCAGGAATATCAGCCATGTGAAGTTTGTCCCCTCCGAGCAGGATTGCGGGAAGAGCATGGCTCCTGTTTGCCCCTCCTGAGGACGGCTGGCCCACTGAGTCCCGGGGGTGCCTGCCCGACTCCTGCTCTGGGATGTCACTGTCCTTCTAGCTCTAACTAATGTGTGTTTGGGGGAAGCACTGTCCCGAAACTATAACCAAGGCCCATGCTTCATTTTTGCTGTGGGAAGGAGCGTCAACACAGTGTCTGAGCGGATCCGTCCCTCAGACAATTGAGCGCAAAGACACTGAGCCTCGTGTGAGCAGAGATGAAGAGAACTGTAAGAGGGATGCCAGCGAGTTGGAATATTTTTGAAAGAAAATGAGTTTGTTTCTTTTTGTTAGTCTGTTTCTGTAAAATAGATGATAGGATTCAGCTTGATAAAAGAGGGAGAGAGATGTTAGAGATGCAAGGAGAGAAGATGGCTCGCCCGGGGATTCTGGAGGGCTCACTGGCGAGGGAAATAGCGGGGCTGCCGAGCAGAAACAGTACCTGTGTGGGACACCTCTCCATTCCTTAAAATGAAGCGTAAGCATCGCGGATCTATTGTTTTCTCCAATCACCCTCTTCTCCTTGGACATAGGAACTGAGTATGAAATGATATGGTTTTCATCAGAGCTGGAAAGTGGACAGTCAGGCATAAGAAACGAGGAAAGGACAGGGGCAAGAGAAGAGTGCGGCCGGTCCATGCTGCGTGAGGAGAAGAGGAGAGGAAGTGACGGGAAGGGTGTAGCGGAGGGAAAGGAGGAGGGGCAATAAAATTAACGCCCAGGGGTGGCAGGACACCGCCCGGAGCGAGAACACTGGAGTAGGTAACTATGAAAAATGAAAGCAGGTAGTCAGTAGTTAAATCTTTAAATAATGTCCTTGGAGGTAATACAGGTATTGTTGACAAATATACGTATATAAATACATATGTGACATGTACACACATGCATACAGGTAAAAACGCACGTGCACACACTGGGGTGTGTGTGAGTGGACCGGGCGAATCAACTGGGCGAGCGTCGCAGCCCGAGGACACTGTGCCCGCATTACCCTCAGCCTCTGTGGGGAAGGAGGAAGGAGGGAGCCACCTCCCAACCCGCGGGCCTGTGGTCCACGGACGGGGAACATACATCCAAAATTTGAGTTGTATTTTTTGGATTTTGGTTTTGTGTTTGACTTGCCTTTGTTTTTGGTGTCAAATTGAAAAAATCATTGCTGAGACCAATGCCAAGGAACTTGGCCAGTGTTTTCTTCCAGGAGTTTTATGGTTTCGCGTCTTCCATTCGGGTCCGTCGGTGATCTCCTCTTGATTTTTGTGTGCGATGTAAGATAACAGTCAGGGCTGGGGAAGTTTGTGCTGGGCCTGGACGGATGGAAGGAAGCTGTGGGGCCGAAGGAGAACGAGTCATGTTTTTATTCAGTGACAATGGGCTGGATGCACAGGAGGGACAAACCGGTTCTCCTCAGGGGTGGCGGGCTGAGCGTACACGGGAACAAGCTGTGCCCTGGAGGCCCTGGGCCGGGTTCATAGGAAGGGGTACAAAAGAGGCTGTCAGCCACGGGTGGGTCAGACAGTACCCAGCTGGCATGACGTCTGCCACGACTACGCCGTGTCATGTTTATGTAACTGGGGCCTTCCGCTGGCAGGTGGCGAGAGCCTACGTGTTTTCACTTTCCCCGCAATGGGCCTGGGCTCGGTTTTCCGTGGGTGGCTGTGCAGTTGTCCCAACATCACTTACTGAAGAGACTGTGATTTCCCCACCGTATATATTTGCCTTTTTGTCATAGATTGACTGACTGCATGAGGGTGGCTTATTTCTGGGCTCTCTGTTCTGTTCCGTTGATCGATGTGTTTGTGCCAGTGCCATACTGTTTTGATCACAATAGCTTTGTGATATAGTTTGAAATCAGGATGTTTGATGCCTCCAGCTTTGCTCTCCTTTTTCAAGAGTGCTTTGTCCATTTTCTGGGTCTTTTGTGGCTTTATGTAAATTTTAGGATTGTTTTTTCTATTTCTGTGAAAGATGCCATGGGAATTTTGACAGGGATCACACTGAATCTGTCGGTGGTACAGGTATTTTAATTGCATGAAGACTCAAACAAAATTTGCTATTAAGAGACCTAGTTTGTAGTTTAGAAAAAATTATAATGCAGACATATTAGCCTATTTAAGCTTCTTTTATTTTTCATAAATATATTTTTTAATAAACAGTTTTGGGCTTGAGAGCTTTTGCAGTTCTTCAACCATCTGCATTAGTTCAACGGGGCTGCAGGACACACAAATTCTAGGACCACATCCCAGCTCTACAGAAACAGAGGAATGGGTGAGACCCCCAAATCTGTGTTTTATCAAGTTTCTAGGTAATTCTGATCTTACTAGAATATGAGGAGTATTAAGCAAAATAATAACAAGGTTTTCTTTAAAATATATATTTCAAAATTATATAATATGTAAATATAGAGTGTCCCCCCAAAATATATACACACTTAACAGCTGATAGCTCAATTGATGTTCTTTCTTCTCAGATTTAATCCACTAGAATTAATAATTATTCAAAATGTGAATACATTTTTTGGAACACCCTGTAAAGTACCTATATAATGTATTATGTATATTACTATAACATCTAAAGGGAACTGGCTGTTGATTTTATTTACTGAATTTAATTTTGAGCTCTTACTAGTGGTCTAATATATGGTCTACTAAGTATTCTATAACTTTATTTTACTGATCACTTTAATAATGTAAGTTATATATTAATAGAACAAGAAAACATATGTACTATACAAATTTTACTGGTGGTACTAAACCATGACTATGTCTCTAGTATAAAAGAAAATAACAGGAAGCTGAAATACATGCAAACAAAAGATTCCCCAATGTTTTGTGGGGCACAACCTGAAAAATGTGTTGAAATTTTTCAAAAGAAATTAATACAATATACAGATGATGTGTCATAGAACTGTACACTTGAAACCTATATAATTTTATTAACCAATGTCACCCCCTCTAAATTTAACCTTTAAAATAAGGAAGTTCACGCGAAAGGCCTAAAGTAAGAGAGGGCACGGCCTGTGCAGGGCATGAAGCGAGTGTGGCTGAGAGAGGGGCAGGCGTCTCCCAGGACTGCCCTGGCCTAGGTTGCCCATCTGGGGGAGCCTTGTCCTCTGTGTGGCTTCGCTTTAATCATGTCACTGGGTTTGCAGAGCCCGTGAGCATCTGTGTCAGCGCTAACTGTCCAGCCTCTTTCGCCTCTACTGAAGTGTGCAGCATCGCCCTGCTGCAGTGGGGGGCAGAGGGCTGCCACGCAAGGGAAGTGCTCACGGGCACTTGAACTGCCCCGGGTAAGGCTGAACAACAGAGCCGCAAAACGCAGGGCTTTACACAAGCAGCGGCCGCGAGGATGAAGCTGCAGGTCCCCAAGCTCTGCTCGACCGGCCCATGCAGCCGTCGTCTCACAGAGGAGCTGTGACGAGAGCGACACGGTCAAGTGCAGCTGAGCTGCAGAAACATGCGCTGGCTCGAGAGCTGTTGTGCTGATCACAGCTACTTCCACGCCATCGGACAAGCCAAGTCCCACGGCCCGGCCCGCGGGGAATGCAGAAGGGAGCAGAGGCACAGGACAGCAGGCCGGGGGATCCGCCTTCGGTAGAGACGGGCGTGGCCCGCAGGAACATAGCCCAGTGCCCGCACTGTGAGCGGTGACGCGGGCCACGTCCCTGCCACAGTCCACGTGCTGGACACGTGTTCCAAGGAGTTCTTTCCCTTGTTCGGAAAAAGGTGCAACTTAAGATAATTATTCCTAAATTATTTTATCCTGGCATTCTATTAATTTAACTTGCTCCTGAGATTATTATTTATATTAACCTAGTATTCAGCAATTTAGACCATGAACGAATATGCCTAAACTGTTGAGAGATTTTTAAGTATGTGCCTTTACCACAGAAACTCATATTTAGTACAGTTCTATTAAGATACTCGCTCTGACCTTTAATATCCTTACACTGGCTCGATATACATCAATGACAAAATAAAACAAAAATCTTGGGATTCAAATCGGTATGGTGTCCTGTGGGAATTAATAAGGATACTGAAATTTGTGAGAAGTCCTATTTCCTATATTAATCCATGTTGGCATTATTACTACAGTGCCGTAAAGGAACATTAAAGGTAGCATCAGATGGCATACCATAGTGCATTTCTACTAAAACATCCACTAATATAATGTGACTATATATGAAAAACAGAATATTTGTTCTCTTACTGCGGATTTTTTCTCCCACTCAGCAGCCATACTGATGACTCCAACGCCACCACCCCTTCCATAGAATCAAATTAATTTTGCTGTGGCTCAGATAGGAATTTGCTGTCACGTGCATTACTGGAGAGGACTCCTGTACCTGGTAGCCGCTGACAGCTCCTGAGTAACCGCAGGTTTCTCCTGATCCAAGAAAAATATTCCCACAATATATGAGTTACTCCTCATGATGACTTCAGAATGTTGCGTCTCGGTAAAATTAGATTCCTACATTTGCAGAATTATCATCCAGACATGTTCCAGGCGGTGAGGGGGTCACAATTTATCTATCGCCATGAGTTTCACGGAAATGAATTTGTTGGGGGAACCATCTGATAACGAGAATGCCACAGTGGGAAGCCCTTGACTGTGCTCTGATAAGAAGTTAATTACAACATCCAGCCAGCATATTACTCTTCTTTGATGTGCCTGTAATCATATTATTGGTATATAAGCAGAATCTGTGCAGCAGCAAAGGCAGGCAAAAGTTAGGAGATTAGGAAGACAGTTTAAACAACATGAATTGGAACTTTTTCTAGGATAATTCCCTTTGCTAGATCAAATTTTCAACAATTCTCACATTAAAATTTATTTGAAATTCTCTAAGAGATTTGAGGCCATCGACATCTTTCTCTGAGGGCATAGGAATATGAAAGGGAACATGGGAAGTGTCCTTTGCTTCAAGCAGCCAATTTTGTATTCTTGAAAAACTTCCAAAGTAAACACCAGAGAAAGAAAAAACACCCTGAATTCATGACGAGGGGAGCAAGGTGAGTAAATAACTTTGCGGTCATTGCAGATCCAGTCGCCCCATCTATTCCCAACACGGCATCGCGTGCACTTGCCGGCTGCGTCAGTAATTACTGCTCCGGGAAGGTTAACGCCAAAGCTGAAAGCAACACGACAGTTCACACGGTGGCACTCGGCCCAGAGGAGGGCGCGGTGGCACAGCCAAGCCAAAGCCCTCGCTGTGACGCGCAGGAGTTTAATTTACTGAGCTGCAAAAACTGAACCCGTCCGCCTTTACCAAGGGGCGAATTTATTAAGCACCATGCATTGCGTTTCTCTTTTGAGTAAGCATGAGATGTGTGCATCTTTTTAAATGTTTAAAATATGAAGTTTCATCGTTTGCTTAATGTCTTCTATCCACACAGCACAATATCTAGATCAATCGCCCTGCGGGTGCGCCGATTCTGCGCATACGGGCTGTTTCGAAGAGAAATGACTGTTTCTACGTTAATTGCTGGGAACATATGCTAGCAAAGCGGCATAAGTACCAAAGAAGATTTTACATTTTATGCAAAATGAACATGTGTGGAGAGTAACCCTTTAAGTCATATTAAAAATCCCACTCTGCGCTCACAGGATTTTGCCTTGGGGAGGACATCGGATGGGATGCATCTTCCTGGCAGAGTGCAGGCACGGACATGCCAGGCAGATGCTGCCCAGATGGCAGGCGAGACGCAGGGGCGCGCCGGCCGAGCTGCAGGAATCACTCTCGCGGACACGTCAGCCTCCGGCCCGAGCAGTCGCTGCCTCGCATTTCTCTGTAACAGATCCTGAAAAACCATCTGTCCACCGCAGTCCCCGCCAGGGGACAACCCACCGCACTATTTCATTTCATTATAGTTAAAAATGAAATAACAAACTGTTTCCCACGGTTTATTTTTTCCAGGGAAAGCTGAGATGTTCTATGGGTGCGAGAGCCCCTCTCTGAGCTGGACACCGACGCAGGGCAAGAACTGTGAGCTTTGGGAGCCTCCTGTTCACGGGGTCACTGCTTGCCTTTTATTAATTTCCAGACAGCTTTGTAATTAAGACAGGGAGTGAGCATGTTGGATACATAATTAATTATCATGTTTAATTTATGTGATGGTTGATATTATGCAGCTTGGCTGGGCCACAGTGCCCTGGTTTGTTGTCAGACATCATTTTGGATGTTTCTGTGAGGGTGTTTTTGGCTGATATCAATATTTAAATTAATTCTGTGGACTGTGAGGAAAACAGATGGCCCCCAAAACGTGGTGGCCCTCATCCAGCAGCCGAAGCCCTGACAGAACAACACTGGCCTCCCCTGAGCAGGAGGGACCCGCCGGCAGATGACCTTCAGACGACCTGAACATGGCCCTTCCCGCATCTCCAGCCTCATGGCCCTTAGACCTGAATTGCAGACCTTGGTCTTGCCAACCTCCGAAACCACGCGAGCCTTTGTTCGCAGCCGCACCCCCGGGTCTGTCGTCTGGGAGCCCAGCAAACGCGGCTGCTCCCGCAAATCACCTTGGCGCCGGCGCCCGCTGCTCTGAAGCCGCCGCCCCCCGAACCCGGGGAAAGCCTGGCTGGCACAGGCCCGCAGCGCCTTCAGAAAGGTGATCCTTGTTACGACGGACCACGCGCTTTTCCATATGCAGTGGCATATCACATTTAAAACGTCAAAGTGCTTAAAATATTCCTCGTGTGTGGCAAAATGGGCAGGACAGGAAGTTTGGCTGCGGGAGATGGGCGGTCCCGGGGAGGCCAGAGAGCAAATCCGAAGCACAGAAGCCGAGTTCACACCCCTGGCTCGCACGTCACTGGTCTCTCTCTGTTCCTGTATTTTCTCTCCATTTAACTCCAGTAGAGAAGTGGGATGTAAATTATTCCCTGTTGGGGGAAAAATCTGTGCTATTTAATCTTGGTGTCTATTTTAACTATTTTTAGAGAATTGTTTAAAGTTACTAGATTTCCTTATATTACATTTCCTTAAAATGAAACATACCTTCCAGAAATGTTCTATAACCTGTTGAATATTATACTATTTAGTGTATTCATGAGCACTTTAATCATGCAATTTTAATTCTTTTCAACTCTGGTAATGACCTTATTACCTATATTCATATTAATGGACTTCTTTTAATCATCTATGTATGGACCATTTAAACTTAAGGACATATAATATAATTTTAATATGCCATTATGCAGACCTTCCGAGGTTTTTCATAATGCATTCATTTATTCAGCTGCACTATTTAACCTTTGAATTGGTTTTCAATTTTTTTTTCTATGGGAGTGAGCACATAGTAATCATTTTTTATGATATTCATATACTGTATTCCTTTGGAACCAGCAAGCCCTGGTTTATCTATCTAGTTACAGAGGTAACGCTTTTCTTCCGCGAATGCATAGTGGTATCACTGTCAACATGGGTTTATTCTAGTCGCTTGCAACCAGTCATCTGTGGTAAGAGAGCTAAATTAGAGCTATTGATGTTTTGCCAAAATTTGTATCATTTTTGTTTGATATTTTATACTTTATTGAATTATATTTACCTAAATGTTAAGCATAAAACAAGATAAATAATAAAAGACAAGGGGTAATTTATTGCTATCCTAAGCATTACATTGTTAGGGGACCTATGGAATTTATAGATGTCCAATCACTTACGTTTCTCTGTATGAACGCACAGAACTTCAAGTTTGCCTGTAGTTGGTTCACACAACGCAGTGTCATCATTTACATGCCTCGTGACTAAATAACCTGCATCTTCCCTTCAGTGCTGAGCAGCAGGTTGGCCTGGGCAGAACCGAAAGCGTCGGGGAATCGGTGACATCTCGCTAAACGCTGGGTCAAAGGCTCGCACGGTCTTTTCCTCTGAGAAGGGCCATGTGTGGAGACTGGTCAGGCCCAAGGAAGGAGACAAAAGCTTACCTGGAGTCTGGGCGTATTAGTTCATAATAGACTTTTTTACCAAAAGAAGGCTTCCCGTGCATCTCACCTTAAAGCTCCGCTTTCCTCCGATGGACCTGCTTAGCTTCAGCCTCACCTTCTGTGGTCACCGCTGGCTCGGCCTTGCCTCGGGTCAGGGCCCTGCTGACCCGCCCGCCTCCCTGTGGGGCCGGGGCCTGGGCTTCAGGGCTGGCAGGTTGGTTGTACCTGGACTTGCACCTGGCTGGGTTTTACATGTGACAGTTGATATTATCTTCTATCCCAGCTCGAAGGCGCTTATAGCCATGATAAAGGAGCTCAGACAACATATATTTTATCTCTGACCCAGGCCCTGTGCTAATGGGATGTTCTAGAAGGCACATTTATATTTTTGTGATAATTCTAATAGTGACCATCCCGACTCAGTTTTTCTGTATCAAATTCAGTCAATAAAGACGTAAAGAGAGTATGAGTTTAATACATATTCGTAGATTTACTTTAAAAACAACAGACTGACAGATCTCAGAAGGGAGAGGAGAGATTAACCAACGAACATGTATGCATATATGCCATAACCCATGGACACAGAAAATAGTGTGGGGAAGGCCTGGGGGGTGGGCTGGGGGGCAAAGGAGGGGGGATTGGGGGACATCTGTAATACTGTCAATAGTAAAAATTTTAAAAAAATTAAAATATTTTAAAAAGCAATGTCACTGAATCTTAAAAATCTAAGAATAAATGTTGGGGGGATGCTGACTGATAGTGGGGCTCACCAGTCTCCTCATGCCCTTTGCCGAGGTGTTCTTCTGGCTGTGCCCCTTCTCTCCCTCCTCCACGTTAGCCATCAGGAACGACCCCCAGTTCTCTCAGACAGGCCCAGCCGCCGGCTGCCAGGCCGTCTGGCCTGTTATTTCTTCTCTGGGTCTCACTCGTCCGGGTGCGGTGACGTAGCAGCGTGTGTGTGCGTGAACTGTGTTCCTAAGGGCCCTTGTCTTTGAGATGTACACTGAAGACACGCACACACGATGCAAAAGCAAAACAGCTGAAAGGCGGCGTGAAAGTCCTACAGTCCCGCTGAACAAGCCAGAAGCCACGATGTCGCCTTAGACTCCTCCCTCCCCCGAGCCCCACAGCATAGTAACCACGTCAATATAAAATAACTGGTGTTTACTTAACGCTTATTGGGCGATAAACATTTTCCCCTGCAACTTACCCGTATTCTTATTAAACTTCCTATTACCGTTGAGGGAGGGACACTTTTTCTGCTCCTTCCCAGTCACAGCGCAGAGCTGGGCTGTGGGGTGGGCTCAGGCCCGCGGAGGGCTCAGCTGGACAGATGAGGGGAACCCTCTGCCGAGCGCCAACCTCCCTCCTCCCGACGGCCCTGGTCTCCACCCGGAACAGCCCTCTCTCAGGCTCCTCTTATTTTTAATGTTTTCTCTATTAACCTGTAATATCTTTTATTTTTATCTCATAGACTAACCAGGAGAGTACCCAGCAAGTCAACACTTGCTTGTCCTGTGAACTGGGTATGTGATGTTTCAATGTTATTTCAATGTCTTTATGCAGTTATGTATTTACTTAATAATTGCCAGACACTTTTCTAGGTGGCTGGGTTGTATCATTAATCAAACTCTGAAGATGACCTTCTAGCGGGAGAGACGGGCGCTGGGCAGAGCGCAGCCAGTGAGGAGGTGGTGAGGCGCTGGGCAGGTGGCAGCTGGGTGGGAAAACACACGAGCCTGGCGAGGGCGCTAAGGGGCACACGGCGGCCTTTTTAAACAGGGGGTCGGGGAGGCTTCCAGGTAGAGGTCGGTCTGAAGGACGACTTGATGGCGACCAGGGGCCCTGTCTGTGGGTCTGACGGCAGAATTGCTAAGCTGAGGGTAAGAGCCGGAGAGACGCCCTCAGGAGGAAGGACGTCATGTGTTTCAGGAACAAAAATGTGTGGAGCCAAGCGGCCCCGGGGAAATGGCAGTGGGCCCAGGGCGCCGAGCAGGGCCTCCTGAAGAAGAGCTGAGTTGCTGGTAACGCCACAGGACAGCGGCTACCACTGTAGGCAGGAGGCCAGTGGGGTGCACGCAGGCCGCCCGGGAGGAGACCGGCCGGCAGTGCCCGCAGCGGTGCGGGGAGGGAAGCGTGCCACATGCTGGGTATGTTTTGAAGGCAGAGCCTAGACTGTGTCTTGCTGGATTGGATAGGACGCGGGAGGGAAGGGGAGGAGTCATGAGCATGCCCAGGCTTCAGGTCTGAGGGCGGGCTGCTATTAAAGCACAAGTGAGAGATTGTACTTAGATCGGAGGTTCACTGAGATTCCTGCCATACGGCCCGGTGGAAGCAGAGCAGGCGGAGGTTTCCGTCAGGGGTGAGGTATGTGCTGAAATCAAAGGTGATGACGCCCCGGGGCTGGCAGGGCGGCCCTATAAAAGCCCTGAGACTAAAAGGCCCCGAGCGTGGACAGCGCGCAGAGAAGAGGCTCGGTGCGCGGAGCTGCAGAGTGGCCTGTCCAACACTCACTCGCGGCGCCAAGTGGAAGCAGTCAAGTGAGCACGAAAGGTGCAGAGCCGTCTGTTGAGAGGTCCCGCAGGTGGACCGAAAACCCAGGGTGTGACGTCTTGGAAAAGAAATGAAAAGCTCCCACCCTTTCTGGGTGCACACCCGGTGATTGCTCACCTGACAGGATGTTTTACTCGTTCCATAAATTCTCTTAACTGTTATATATATAACCGATTTAGTCTTTAAAAGTGTCCTTACAGGATCAAACTTGCCTCGTCTCACTGCTTCACCCATTCCTCATGTAATTATTTTTATGTGGAGAAATATGCAAAGACATATAACTGCAAAGGATGTGAACAGAAATCTTACTGGTGGTAAGTAGTGAGTCTGCGTTCAAGTTCAGGGTCTGATTCAAAGTCCAAACACTCTCCTTCCAAACCAAAACCACTCCCTACGTACTTCCTATTGAAAATAAACAACTGCTCCCTCTCCTTCTTCAAACTCTGCCTAGTTCAGGACTCTGTTTCTTGGGTGCACTTTGAGAATCATCACTCGACTTGTCTCCAGCCTTCCATGTGGTCACCTCTCCAATTCCCTCATTAAACCACCAGGAAATCCCCCTGTCAGGCTTACAGAGTCGCCGCCCTCCCACCTGCCCCGTCCCGCAGAGCGAAGCACAACTCTGGGGAGTGTAAGCGCCCTTGGCTACAGCTGAATTGTAATCGATTCAGTAACAGTATTTTTCTGTTCAGCAACCAGTACTTTTATTGAGATACACTGTATTAATTTTAGGTGTGTAATGTGATGATTTGATAATTGTATATATTGGGGAATGAGTCTAAGTTAACACCCATCATCACACATAGTTACAATTTTTTCTTGTGATTAATACTTTTGGAGTCTACTCTCTTAGCAACTTTAAAATATACAATAGGTTATTGTTAACTGTAGTCACCATGCTGCACATTACATATCCAGGGCCTTATCCTAAAACTGGAAGTTTGTACTTTTGACCCCCTTTGCCCATTCTGCCTGCTACCCTCTCCTGCCTCTGGCAAAGAGCAATCTGTCCTCTGTAGCTATAAATTTAGGTTTTTTTAGATTCTACATATATATGAGATGATATAGTATTTGTCTTTTTCTGCCTAATTATTTCAGTTAGCATAATGCTTTCGAGGTCTATCCGTGTTGTCACAAACAGCAGGACTCTCTTCTTTCTGTGGCTGAATAACATTACATAATATACACACCACATTTCCTTATGTATACATTTGTCATTGGACACTTAGGCTGAGTCCATATCTTGGCTACTTTAAATAATTCTGCAATGAACATGGGGGTGCAGATAATTCTGCAAGTAACTTTGTTTCCTTATGATATATACCCAGAAGTGGAACTGCTGGGTCATATGATAGTTCTATTTTAATTTTTTTATGAATCTCCATACTTTTGTCCATACAATTTGTCCACACCAATTTACATTCCCACTAACAGTACACAAATGTTCCCTTTCCTCCAACCTCTCCAACATTTGTTATTTCCTGTCTTTCTAATAATAATTTTAACAGGTGTGAGGTGATACCTCATTGTGGTTTGAATTTGCATTTCCCTGATGATTAGTGATGTTGAGCATCTTTTTGTGTACTTGTTGGCCATCTGTATGTCTTCTTTGGAAAAAATCTATTTAGAGTCCCCCTTTCCACCATGCCACAAAGACCAAAATTTGTCAGGAGTCAGATGTGTGACTTGCGGTGGTGTCTTCTGCATCGGAAGCACGTAGTTCCTTACTTTGCGTCAGTCTGTGATGCCAGGTCATCGCATGTTGGATGCAGCGATGGATCCAGGTTGTGATGGTGGTGACTTGGTCAGTGACTGGTCACCAGTTCGATTCCACTAAGCCTCATCAGAGACCTGGCCCTGTCTGAGGGCATCCAGGTGGACATGCAGTCGGCCGCCATGTGTTCATAGGGTGCGGGCCCAAAGACGGGCATCTATGATCTTCCTGTCCTTAGACTTTAAGCTGGCAGACCAAATGCCAGTCCCCTTGGTCATAGTTTAAGATTCAGTGAAAATATGACGTCTGGCAACTTGAAATATCATCTCAGGCAGAGGGCACCAAACGTTTTCTCTCCAGGGCCTGACAGTAAATATTTCAGGCCTTGCGGGATAGTCGCGGTCTGACAATACCTGTGTGTGCACGCACATTCTTCACAGCGGGCCAGGCGCTCTGAGCCCGCGGCCCTCACAAAGCCGGCCGGGGGCCGCCGTCTGGCCCAGGCGGGCGGGGCCGTCAGCTCGGCCTGTGTGCCCCGTGGCCGCTCCTGCAGCCGATTCCCAGAGTTGTACCCGGGCTGTTGACCATGGAAGCCTCCGGGAGCAGGCGGGCACTGAGGAGAGATCTGTGAGTCAAGGCCCCCTGAGCGGGCAGGTTTGCCTCAGAGAGCAAAGCCAAGGAGGAAGTTTCCCGGAGGCGTCTGCTGCCACCGCGTCCTGTGAAGCACGACGCTGCCGGGCCCGCCTGCCACCCTCGCTCTCACATGTGCGCCCCCAAGGCTGGCCGCCGCCGGGCTCTTCCTTTGTAAGCCGTGAATTCCCACTGACCTGCCCTGACGGCTTGTCTGCGGACGTGCGCGCAGTTTTACTGAGACCTGAGTGGTAGATTAGCTACGTTTTGCTGTTTTAAAGGGGCGCAGTCTATCCTGGTGACTCTCAAGGTCCGTACTTGCGAACACGTCCAGTCGCTAACACACAGTCAACACTTGGGAAACTTTCCAGTCACTCGCAGACCAAGGCAGAGCTGGGAAAAATGTGAGCCACCAAGTGAGCAGCACAGAACGTCCATAGACTGGAATTAAGATGCTCTATGACCCCAAAAGAGGATGACCTTGGAGTCAGATTTCTTCTCGGATACTTGATCCCTTGTGTGTCATCAGTTATCACCTCTCAGCTCTGAGTCTACCTTACATACATGCTCTGTGACAGGTAACAATTCCTTTAAGAATGTTTCCTTTATTTTATTATTATTTTTGCTGGAGCTTGATGAGATTTAATTTTTTTTAATACATTTTTATTGTTGACACTATTACAGATGTGCCCCATTTTCCCTCTCTTTACCTCCCTCTGCCAAGCCCCTATCCCCCCTCCCAGGCCTTCACCACCCTATTGTCTGTGTCCATGGGCTATGCATATAAGTATATAAGTCTTTTGGTTTATCTCTTCTTGCCCCCCCCCAAGATATGTCAGTTTGTTCCATGCCTCCCTGCCAAAAGCTTCTGCACAGCAAAAGAAACCATCATTAAAACAAAAAGGGAGCCCACTGTATGGGAGAACATATTTGCCAATGACACATCTGATAAGGGGCTAATTTCCAAAATATATAAAGAACTCATATGACTCAACACCAGGAAGACAAACAACCCAATTAAGAAATGGGCAAAGGACCTGAATAGACACTTCTCCAAAGAGGACACACAGACGGCTAAGAGACACATGAAAAAATGCTCAATATCACCAATCATCAAATTAAGCCCACAATGAGGTGTCACCTCACACCTGTCAGAATGGCTCCATCAACAAGTCAACAAACGACATGTGCTGGCGAGGGTGGGGAAAGGGGAACCTGGTGCACTGCTGGTGGGGTGCAGACTGGGGCAGCCACTGTGGAAACAGTGTGGAGGGTCCTCAAAAAATGAAAAATGGAGCTGCCTTCTGACCCAGTGACCCCACTTCTAGGAATATATATCACTTTTATCACAACTAGTGATTCTTAATAGACTCCCTCTGTATAATTACAAATAGAAAAGGAAAGTAAACAAAATAACGGAGGGGGGAGACACCATTAACGTGAATCAGGAAAGGGGCCTAAGGAGCGGGGAGGACGGTCCAGAGACGCTCCGGCGTCAGCACCACGGCCAACGGCAGGGCCGCGGGCCGGCTTCAGCCTCAGGACCGCGGACAGCGACCCGCGGCCGCGGACCAGGCCTCCACTTCAGGGGGGAGGCTCGGCCCGGGGCCCCTGGATCTGGGGTTAGGGTGGAAAATAACAGGAGCCCTGCCCGCCCCCTCAGTGTGTGACTGGGCATTCTCCTTCTCTATCGTGTTTCAATATTGTTATCTTTTTGTTGTTAATTTTTTTATGTTTTTATTGATTTCAGAGAGAGGAAGGGAGAGGGAGAGAGGGAGAGGTGGAAACGTCAATGATGAGAGAGTGACGGGCCGGCTGCCTCCCGCCCGCACGCCCCCAGCCCGGGCCTGTGCCCTGACGGAATCAAACCGTGACCTCCTGGTTCACAGGTCGACCTTCAGCCAGCTAGCCATGCCGGCCAGGCCAATATTTTTATCTTTAAAAAAAATATGTTGATCTTTTATTTTCCATGATCCCTCAAAGCCACTCAAAAATTCTGTCCAGGAGCACAACCAACCGCAGGAGCAGCCAGACAGCAAGAGCGGTCAGCAGCCCGGCAACAGGCTGTGACAGTCCCGGTGTGAGACCGGCCAGGGGAGTGTCCCCCACGCCATCACGCCTGCTCCCGAGGCAGGAGCAATACGAATGCTCACCGGCCCAGGCCTGCAGGTGGCCGCGAGGTTGGATGTGTGAGGGTAAGTCATTGTACCTTACCCCTGACAGGCGGTGCACTTCCCAGGCGCGAAGGTTGGCGCACAGGCGCCCGCTCGCTGGGCGGGGCGGGGGGGTGCCAGGCTGTGTCCCGAACGCCGCGCCTTCTCCTCTGTGGAGCTGGGTCGTCGCTTCATCAGGACGGCGGTAAGCACCCGTGAATGTGTAAATGCTGAACTGCAACTTACGTCTCATCCCACGCAATTGTGGGAAGAGAACGAGTCATGGGACCTCTAGTATCATGAACAATTGTGACCCTGTTGCCCCGGCTCAGGGTTATCCAGTGTCAGGGAGACAAAAACCTGCTCCAGAGACGGGCAGGTGACCTTTCTTCTGACCCTTAGATGAAGGGCTGCTTTGAGTCTTTGCTTCTGCTTTTAGGTGGGTTGAAAAGAAAGAAAAAAACAAACAAAACAGATATGCTAACCAGTGAAAAAGAAAAGATAAAGAGAAATATAAAACCAATTAACCATTTGTAGTTTATTTTAATTTTAATCAACATAATTTGTATGTCTTTCCATTTTCTCTTTAATTTTTATACTGTGCTGATCTTTCATGACGATTCTGTTCTTTCTTCTCTGCAACCACTTTAACTTAACTTTCAGTCTCTCTTCCACGACGGCATCAGGCCCTTTACCATGGTGAGGGTGCCTCCTTTCTGTTGAGTCAGCTGGCTGTTCTGGGGAGTTGACCTATTGTGTTCTCTCCTGCGGGTTTTCCCTCCGGGTTGGGAGATTTTTCCATTTTCTCCTGCTGGAGTCCTCGAGGTTTCACTTCACTAGAACTATTTTTAATTTATTGGCTTAGGTTCTCTCAACATACCACATAAATAAGGCGAATGTGAATTCCCTCCCCACACATCTCCGACTGCAGGAGACTCTCTGCATGACTCTCCCCTCCACTCTCATCCCCGGGTAGACGGCTCATGTCACTGTCCTTCCTTGAGTGGGTGCAGTTTTTCCTGCTTCGTTTTTTTTTGTTTGTTTGTTTTTTTAATTTTTATTTTTTATTTTATTTTTGTTTAAAATATTACAGATGTCCCTTTTTCTCCCCAATGGCCCGTTCCACCCTGTCCCTTCCCCCTCCCCAGTCCCTCTCCCCACCATTGTCTGTATCCCTGTGTTGTGCATATATGCATATAAATTCTTTGTTTACTCTCTCCCCCTCCACCCACCCGCCCTCCTCCATCCCTCTGACATTCGTCAGTCTCATCCATGCTTCCATGTCATTGAATCTATTCTGTTCATCAGTTTATTAAGTTCTTTAGAGGACTTGAATAGACACTTTTCCCAAGAGGACATACGGATTTCCAAGAGACACATGAGAAAATGCTCAATGTCGCTAATCATCAGAGATGAAAATTAAACCCACAATGAGGTGTCACCTCACACCTGTCAGAATGGCTCCATCAACAAGTCAACAAGCAAGTGCTGGTGAGGGTGTGGGGAAAGGAGAACCTGGTGCACTGCTGGTGGGAATGCAGACTGGGGCAGCCACTGTGGAAACAGTGTGGAGATTTCAAAAAATTAAAAATGGAGCTGCCGTTTGACCCAGTGATTTCACTCCTAGGAATGTATCCTAAGAATCCTGAAACATTCATCAGAAAGGACATATGTACCCCGATGTTCATAGCAACGCAGTTCACAATAGCTAAGATCTGGAAACAGCCCAAGTGCCCATCAGTAGCTGATGGATAAAAAGCTGTGGGACATTCACACCATGGATACTACGCAGCTGTAAAGAGAAAGGATCTCATATCCTGGTTCGTTTTTAACACGATGGAGAAACCCACCTTCGGGCTCTGGCTCCCCATTGGGGGTTCAGTTCCGGCCCCTGAACTCCCCCAAGCTCACACTCGGCCTCTTCCCCTGTGGATGTGAAAACCTGAATCATGGCCCCTTGGGTCCTGCCCTTGACCTAATACCTCTAAGGTCACCCCATTGAAGCTCTTGTTTCCCATGCAGGGTTTCCTGACCATTTTTTAATTGCATGTGCAGTTTTTTATTATTGCTCTTTCTTTTGAGAGCATCTATAAATGTAAAATATTTAGGATTTGGGGGTTTTGGCTCATCTTTTTGTGCGTTTGTACTGGAGGTGGACTGTTCTGGATTAGAATTTGCAAGTAAACTGCTGGGAATATCCAGCCTCGCTCCATGTGCAAATCTTGAAGAACTTACTTTTTCCAACCCCTACTAAAAGTAAAAATCTGATGTGGTGTAAAAATATTCCAGCATTGCCGAAATGAACAAAAGACTGCAACTTCCAAGCACAAAAGTTTAAAATAATTATATAGTACCTAAATTGTTTATTTCAAATCAAATGAGACTCTTGTATCCAAAGCAGTCAGGGGGAGGGTCTGAGGATGCCGGTGGGAGCCTGGAGGGAATGGAGCTCCTGTGCCCATGAGTGAGGTTTGGCCTGGAGATGAAGGGCTAGAATTAGGAATGTTTCTTCCCCCAGGGAAGGGAAAATGGAGAAAAGGCTTTTCCTCTAGTAGATTAAGTGAAAGCTCAGATGCAGGGACTCGGGGGAGAAATAAACTCGAAATTCAGGCTCCATGGTGAGGCCTCCCTTCTGTCAGCCATCCCTCCCCTGGGAAACATTTCAAAGCCGGGAGGAGCCTCTGTGACCTCAGCTTGGCCGTGACTCAGTGGAGCCGGTGCGGAGCTTTAACACGGAGCCGGGGAGTGACAGGCCGCTGGCTGCTGCACCCACCAGCCCTTCTTATCAGCACAGAAAACAAGACCTTAAAGAAACTCGGGGACACCTCCTGGTACTGAGTGTCACGTTCTGAGAAGAATAAAAAGCACTTCTGGTAAATAGGGAAAGGAGCCAAATAAAACTAGGCCAATATTTTGCTGTACAAGAGAAGGTGCCCTCATGTCTTCCCACAAACGACAATGAGAATATTAGAAATATACCAATTAGAAATATAAAATCAGTTATGTAGATAAATTTTCATGTAAAAAATTTTACTACATAAAATAAACAGAGTCAACTATTAGGATTAAGATCCATTTGGGCTATTAGTGTTTTAATACATGAAAACAATTTCTTTTTAAATATTTTAAGGCTTTTTAAAGAATTTAAGATGTATCGAGTCCTTTTAACATTTAAAGAAATTTCTTTTACTTTTTTTGGTGCCATCTGAGGCTTCATACAGCAGGTTAACGTGGGTTATGTTTTCTCCTGTCCCAATCAGTCTGATCCTTTTGCAAACTGAGATTTCAATTAATTTGCTAAAATTCCCAGAATGTTTCCGTGGCACCTCAGGAGCGGGAGGCAAAGCGCATTCGATGAAGAGCCGGTGTCTTTAGGGCCCCACCGCTGTTCTCGGCCCTGGGCTTCTGCACGGCTCCCTCAGACTGTCCCAAAGCCTCACCTGTCCACTGCCACCACCTCCTCTTCATGTAACTGTGCAAACGTCCCTGTGTCCTCGGGAAGAGAAAGCTGTAGGCAGATCACACTCCATTGCGTGTTTTGATGCGGAAGGCAATGCGAAAAGATGAAAGTTGGCCAAGGGTGGGAGAAAGTTGTATACTTACGAAGTGTAATGAAACCAAAAAAGGCTGGTATAGGATGTTAAAAGCCAAATGAGCGAACATTTAAAACCATTTTCCTCCCTTGTTCTATTGCCTGTATCCCCCCAAATTACGATGCCATCCCCTAACCACCCAGCCGCCTTCGGCTTCCTAGTGGTCTTTCCCGTTGAGCCTGCCCGGCCTTGGAGGGAGCCCGCACAGCCCGGCGTACAGGAAATCGATGATTCCAGATTGCTCATTTTTTAAAGTACAATAAATTTTGGAAACTAATCAAGGGTGTGAATCATCAGGGGATAAATATTTAACAACTATGCATCACCCTGAGAATTTAAAGTACAAGGTATTAGCCCCATAATTTCCATATCACCATATTGATTCCTTAAATGCAGTGTCTAGCTTGTTTTAAGGCTCTATAAATAACATATTGAAAAAGTCTTACAATATCAATATTCATTTATTTTTTATTGATTAGCTGTCACTATTTAGTTCTCGAAGCAAATTAACACATGTAGGGTCATACTTTAAATTCAAGAATTCAGAATTATTTTTGTGAAATATAATAGGAACTGTTTTCATAGCCTAGGGGAAGAAACTCATATTTTTTCATAATCACAATTAATAATACAGTGTATTCCTAATATCCCAATGGAGATTTAAACTATTCATGTACAATAGTGATTCCATTTCAATTTATTCTATTCAATTTTAATTCACTCTAGAAATTCCATGCAAAAATATTCGGTGGGATCAAATAAATTATTTTTATACTCAGTAATAGTCACCTCTGTCAGTAAGAAAAACGCTTCCATAAGCCATATTAATCTTCCCTCTGATGTAACCTTTGTATTAGGCTGTTCTACCCGGTGTTTTTTAATGTGTCGGGGTGACACTGGTTAGTGACACCACACAGGCTTCAGGTGTGCACCCTACAGCGCACACTGTGTGCACCGTGCGGAGCAGCCGCTCTCAGGTGCAGCGCGTGGGCCCGGCCCCGCCCGCTCTTCCTGCCAACCTGGGGCACGTTTCACTAACAGCACCCCCGGGGACCCTCAGAAACTCACCAGCGCGGTGAGAGACGGGGACGCCAGTGCCCCTTGGCAGCAAGTTCTTTCTGCGGTGGCAGTTTAGTGTCTCCTGGGCTCTCTCCTAAGGCAGAGTCTGTGGCCCTGGCCGGCTTGGCCCAGTGCCGGCCCTCAGGCTGAAGGGTCCTGGGTTCGATTGCAGCTGAGGGCACGCACCTGGGTTGCAGGGTTGATCCCCGGCCCTGGGGGCACGTGCAGGAGGCAACCAATTGGTGTGTCTCACATCGATGTTTCCCTCTCTCCCTCTTCCACTCTCTGAAAAGCAGTGGAAAAAATATCCTCAGGCGAGGATTAAAATAATAATAATAACAAATAAAGCAGAGTTTGTGAACAAGTGGTATATTCCAAAATCTTTTATCGTTTCCTTCAATTGATTTTTTTTCTTTTTCTGTCATCCTCTGTGTCTTCTTTTTGTAAAAGTATTATTTTTATTATCGACAGTATTACAAATGCCCCCATTTTCCTCCCCTCTGGCCAGCCCCTCCCTGCCTCAGGCCTTCCCCACACTTCTGTCTGTGTCCCTGGGCCATGCCTACCAGTGTGTGTTATTTGGGATGTGAGGCCACGTCCCAGTTAACTATCCAAGTAAAGGTGGGGACAGTGAACCCCCATGCTGGTGACTGCGATGGTCCCCTAAACCCCCATGGTGGGAAAACACCCTCGTTTTAAAAGTTCGCTTCATTGTAAAAACATTCTTGTTTTTCTGGCATCCTCAGAATTTACTTATGCAGTTAGCAATTTATAAAGCTTGTTTTTAACCCTTCTGTGCTTATAGTCCTGGCAGAGGCGGCCAAGTCTTGATCGCAGTGCTGGCCGCAGGCCACGGGGAGGGGCACGGGGGGTCCATTCCCTGCGGGAGCCTGCGGGTGGGGGGGGCGTGCACCCTTAAAGCAGCCCGGGCTTCGCCCCTCAGGGGGACGGCGCTGCTCCTTCTCACAGACGAGCTCGGTGGGTCGTAGGCCGGGGTCTCAGGGCTGGGGCGCCTTGGTGCCGCCACCGACAGAGTGTCCTGGGAGCCACACTCCTGCGGTCAGTGGGTGAGGGTCCCACGGCCGCCCGGTGGGATCCCCAGCGCCCTGACTGCTTCAGATCAGGCGCCAGGGTGCGACGTCCAGCTCCGCAGGCCTCCTGGTGGCAGCAGGCTCCCTAACTCTACCTGGCAAGTGGAACTGGCAGTTCAGGGCCCTGTGCCTCTGACCGGCCCACCCAGCGCCGCGAAGGCCACTCTTAGTTGCCCCTCCTGCCGAGGCGGGTGGCCCAGGCTCGCTCAGTCGGCTGCCCGGCCTGCCCGCAGCAGGGGCCCCTGGAGTTCACCTGCCGCCGCTTCCAGGGGACTCTCCCTGCACTTCCGTGTCACTTGCTCTGAGGCGGCACAGAGGATGGCTTGCTCCCCATTCCGCGTAAGGGGTCAGGGGTGACTCCTGTGGTTTCTATGGGATTTTTCGTGGGAAACAAGACCTGTAGGACATGTGTCCCCAGGACGCCGCCTTACTCGGGTGGAAAGATGCATGTACCTTGGACCTTAACTGCGTTATGTCTTATGTTCATCTGATTTCTGAGAGGAGAATGTGTTGAAAATGTCTTTATTTCACCACCTTACTCAGAAATATTTCTGATTTGCAATTTTGAAAAGAGCGAGGAGTGAATTTAAAAATAGTGATCAAAGTCCTATAATGTTTCCTATGCATATATTTTGAATAGGAATGCTGGTTACCCAGATATCTTTTTTATTTTAAGCATCAGTACAGGCAAGAAATCAAACATCATTAACAACATATTTTTAGAAATGAGTGGAATTTATTGTAAAACATACGTATATCTACTTCTCAGCTTGACAACTAACCAACCAGTTTTCTTCTCACAATTCGACACAGTTTGCTTAAATTTTGACAGGCTATTTCTATTCCATATTGAGGATTCAGTGATCTCCATCCATATGTACTTTCAACCTTCGTCTAAACACAGCATTTTATTCTGGATAAAACATGAGATATTTATTTCAAATTTATAGTTGAGTTTTTGTCCATTCATCATCATTAAAGTAAAATTTTCTAGTTGACAGACATTAAATGGGGAGACAAAAACACTTTAGGTTTTGAAACTTACTTGCAATTGAATCAAACATTGTTAATGTGAAACCATATTGTTAGCAATTTAAAATCAATGCACAGTAATATCCCAGAAAACCTATTATGCTCAGAGAGTATATTTTTCAGTGAGATTCAATTAACATATTGCAAAAGTATCCGTCAGTGCTCACAAGAGATTTAAAGAAGTATAAACAATTTTTCTTCATGTTTGTGACTTTATCTTACTATTAAAATGTACAAAAGATAAATAAATTACTAGTAGAATTGTTGTGAAGTTTAAATAATACAACCCGTTGTTAAGCCAGGATAACAATATCACAATGAAAGAGACCTTAGTTCCTAATAAATGATTATTCATAAGTAATAATTTTAAACTTAAACCTGCATTTGCTCAAAAAAGCTGCTTTGAAAATGCTACTACGTATCAGGCCATCTCAAAATCTATTGTTTTTAAGCTTTTAATGAACACAGTTTTGGTTTCCATTATATTCAAGACCA
Source organism: Miniopterus schreibersii (assembly GCF_964146895.1). Lineage (NCBI taxonomy): Eukaryota > Metazoa > Chordata > Mammalia > Chiroptera > Miniopteridae > Miniopterus > Miniopterus schreibersii. The sequence goes on from NC_138105.1 coordinate 7,241,121, forward strand.
TTTTAGTTATAATTTACCAGTAATGCCCATTATTAATCATATTTATTGTAGTAAATATCTTGAGTCTCGGAATGTGATCCTGGTTGCATGTCCTTGGGTTTTGTACTAGAGACACAATGCACTTATTGTGAGTCACAGTATTGGTTTAGACTCAGCCAGCGGCAGTTTATGTCTCAGTTTTATATTTCTAGAGCATCATTAGATGCCTGGTATATAGCAAGACCTCAAAGAGGGTTTGTTTTGTAAATGAAATAATGAAAAAAAAAATTGGTCAATTATCTAATCCTTTTTTTCAGGCTCATGATAGGTGGTTTAGCCTCAAATTTTTGCAGATGGCTTCACAATCTACCCTTTATTTTTCATCTTGCAGTTTACTGTCCTTTCAGCATGAGCGATCCGCTCCATGCCATTGCCTTTCCGTTGGCCTCTGTCCCTCCTTTGGCTCCTGACAGCAGCATGTCTGACTGGTACTCCTTGTTAAGAACCTCAGGAGGTGAAGCTTCTCTACAGTCTCCACATATAAATCCTCACCAAACCCAGCTTCATTTTATTTAATTTATTTTTGTTTAATTTTATTTTTTAATTGTTGACACTATTACAGATGCCCCCTGTTCTCACCCCCCTTTACCTACCTGTACCTACCTCCCACCCCCCCTTAGGCCATCGCCACACTGTTGTGTGTCCTTCACCTTCTTACATCCAGGTCCACACCCCCCTGCCCTCTCACCTGTCAGTCTGACCCACGCATCCCTGCCTGTTTCTATTTTGTTCATCAGTCTATTTTGTTCATTAGATTCCACATATGAGTGAGACCATGTGATGTTTGTCTTTCTCTGCCTGGCTTATCTCACTCAGCATAACACTCTCCAGGTCCCTCCACATTGTCCCAAAGGGCACGGGGTCCTTCTTCTTCACAGCTGCGTAGTGTCCATGGTGTGAATGTCCCCCAGCTTTTATCCATCACCTACTGATGGGCACTGGGGCTGTTTCCAGACCTTAGCTATTGTAAACTGTGCTGCTGTGAACATAGGGGTGCATATATTCTTTCTGATGAGTGTTTCAGGATTCTTAGGATACATTCCTAGAAGTGGGATCACTGGCCCAAAAGACAATTACATTTTTAATTTTTTGAGGACCCTCCACACTGTTTTCCACAGTGGCTGCCCCAGTCTGCACCCCCCCAGCAGTGCACCAGGTCCCCCTTCCCCACACCCTCGCCAGCACCTGTCGTTTGTTGACTTGTTGATGGAGCCATTCTGACAGGTGTGAGGTGACACCTCATTGTGGGTTTAATCTGCATCTCTGATGATTAGCGACGTTGAGCATTTTCTCATGTGTCTTTTGGCATCTGTATGTCTTCTTTGGAGAAGTGTCTATTCAGGTCCTTTTCCCAGTTTTTAATTGAGTTGTTTGTCTTTTGTTGAGTTGTATGAGTTCCTTATGTGTTCTGAATATTAACCCTTTACCAGATGTGTCGTCGGCAAAGTGTTCTCCCAGACAGTGGGCTCCTCTTCATTTTGTTGATGGTCTCCTTTGCTGTGCAGAAGCTTTTTAGTTTGACGTAGTTCCCTGTTTATTTTCCCCCTGTTCCCCCTTGTTTATTGTTCCCGTATTCCCCCTGCCTGAGGAGACATATGGGTGAAAATACTGCTCCGAGGGCTGCCTGAGATTTCCCTGCCCAGCTTCACTTTATATGCAGCTTGTTCCCCCACATCCCACGGATTTCCATTGTGGCCGCTTCTTCCATTAATCGCCCACTGACCTGCTCAAGGCATCGTCTACCACCTGCCACCCAGACCACGGGAGAGGCCACTTCTCAGAGTTCTCGGCAGACTTTCTGATGCTCAGACATTCTGTTTCTCCCTCCTGATATCCTCAGTCCCATCTTAGGGTGGGGGCCACGGAGCGTCGAGCACACGCTGCCCTGTGTGAGAAGAAGGGGGGGACGGGGGGAGGGGAGGAAGCCTCCCTCTGCAGGTGCCTAGGTAACAGCCCTTCTTGGACCCACCTGACTACACCTGGGCCCTTCCCAGGCTGGTGGAGCCCCGCCCTTTGCCCTGCCCGCCCCCGTGACCCCTGCAGGGCACACCTGCCCACCCACAGGGTCACTGGGTAGCCGGGCCCCAGCCCATCCCCAGGGACCTTCCTGACGCTGGGTTCACTGTATTTTGTCACAACCGCGGCTTGGTCTCTTCACGCCCCTGCTGGGCTCTCCCTGACTGCACAGGCTCCCTCTCTCCCTCCCTGCCCCCCTCCCTCTCCCTCTCTCCCCCCCTCCCTCTCTCCCTCCCTCTCTCCCTCCCCCTCCCTCTCCCTGCCCCCCTCCCCTCTCCCTCCCTCTCTCTCCCTCTCTTCCTCCCTCTCTCACTCTCTCCCTCCCTCTCTCCCTCCCTCTCCCTCTCCCTGCCCCCCCCTCCCTCTCCCTCTCCCTCTCTCTCCCCCCCTCCCTCCCTCTCCCTCTCCCTCTCTCTCCCCCCCTCCCTCCCTCTCTCCCTCCCCCTCTCTCTCCCTGCCCCCCCTCCCTCTCCCTCTCCCTCTCTCTCCCCCCTCCCTCTCTCCCTCCCTCTCCCTCTCCCTGCCCCCCCTCCCTCTCCCTCTCCCTCTCTCTCCCCCCCTCCCTCCCTCTCTCCCTCCCCCTCCCTCTCCCTGCCCCCCCTCACTCTCCCCGCTCTCTCCCCCCCTCCCTCCCTCTCTCCCTCCCTCCCTCCCTCCCTCTCTCCCTCCCCCTCTCTCTCCCTGCCCCCCTCCCTCTCCCTCCCTCTCTCTCCCTCTCTTCCTCCCTCTCTCACTCTCTCCCTCCCTCTCTCCCTCCCTCTCCCTCTCCCTGCCCCCCCCTCTCCCTCTCCCTCTCCCTCTCTCTCCCCCCCTCCCTCCCTCTCTCCCTCCCCCTCTCTCTCCCTGCCCCCCCTCTCCCTCTCCCTCTCTCTCCCCCCCTCCCTCCCTCTCTCCCTCCCTCTCCCTCTCCCTGCCCCCCCCTCTCCCTCTCCCTCTCCCTCTCTCTCCCCCTCCCTCCCTCTCTCCCTCCCCCTCTCTCTCCCTGCCCCCCCCTCTCCCTCTCCCTCTCCCTCTCTCTCCCCCCCTCCCTCCCTCTCTCCCTCCCTCTCCCTCTCCCTGCCCCCCCCTCTCCCTCTCCCTCTCCCTCTCTCTCCCCCCTCCCTCCCTCTCTCCCTCCCCCTCTCTCTCCCTGCCCCCCCTCTCCCTCTCCCTCTCCCTCTCTCTCCCCCCCTCCCTCCCTCTCTCCCTCCCCCTCTCTCTCCCTGCCCCCCCCTCTCCCTCTCCCTCTCTCTCCCCCCCTCCCTCCCTCTCTCACTCTCTCCCTCCCTCTCTCCCTCTCCTCCCCCCTCCCCTGGAAGATCCCTGATGGCCCGTCGCCCCGGATGCAGTTTCTCACTCTGCTCCGCACCCCGTTTCCATGTTGCCTGTTTCTTACTGCTTCTCTCCCTCTCTTCTGATTGTCAATTCTAACCCACCCTCTACAGGCAGGTTAACAAATGTTCCCCGCGTGCCTTTAAATATCATATAACAAGTCTGCCGGGCTTTCCCAACCGCTGTACTCAGTTCTGAGGGGTCCTGGTGGCTGCAGCGCCCTATTTCTCAGGCTGGGGACTTGTCTCCGTCCCCCAGCTGTGTCTCTAGAGCATCCCTCCAGAAGCCCACGCGTGTGCAACTCGCAGTGTTGAAATTTTATCATTTCACGGTCTTTCTGAGGACGCTTCGTGCAGGATCCAGGGGCTCCCTGAAGCACGAGCCTCTAGACAATGATCTGCTAATTCCTGTAGAAGAGAGTTTGTTATCGATTCATCACTTCACAGGAGATCGATTATGGAAATGGATCAGGTCTCATTACACTACAACTCTGAGAATCACCGAACAACCTCTTTACAGTTTAGCACTTTATAAAATCAAATACTTGGCTTGTGCGTGGGGACAGGAAGGCCCACAGTGTTGGTGCTTTTCTAAGTTTTAGCTGGGTCTGGTCAATACAAATCCTCGTTTCCCGACCTTCCTTTAAATGCACTGATTACCTCAAATAATAGCATCATGTATGGGTACAACAGTTTCTGGCAATTTACATTGATTTTTTTTGTATAATAGAAATTTTGCTATTAATGTCTTTATAGCCTTTGGTCATTTTCGGAGTTCAGTATGATCCATCTCATTTTATTCTCACTTAGCACAATATGTGGTGTCACTGTGCTCAGGATGGGTCGTGGAGACGCGTTCAGCTGCGTGAAGACAGCCGGACCCTGCAGCCCACTTAGCAGACCCGTAAGTTAGATACCGGCTCTTTTCCTGAAAGTGCGGCCTGCTTTCTGCAATACTGGACTTGCTTCCTTGGGGGTTTAGGTTACTTGAATATAAACAAATTATAAATACTAAAACATTTTTCTTAGCTATCACAAAAGCATTTGCAAAATAGAACGACGTTTCACTCCGTATCCATTACGGCTAAGGCCAAGAGACAAAGTCAGCCTTTCTCCGCAGAGCGCAACAGGAGGGCTGCGTAATTACGTGTTCAGTCAGGAACCCAGGCATCTGCTATTTTCCAAAACTGCACTAAGCACTGGGAATATTTTAAAATGCTGAGTAGCAGCCTGGAGTCCTGTTGGGCAGGCTGAACGTGGGATCTCGGAAAAGGCAGCCGGGTGTGGTCGAGGGTTAGGTCCGTGAGATTCAGAGGCTGTTTCAATGACAGGAAACTTCTCTTAAAACTTAACTGACAGAGCACAGATTTTGGCAAAGAGGAAACAGTGCCTTCACAGGACACCCAGGACGCAGCTTTGGCAGCAACGAGCAAAGGCTTTCACCTCTGTGTGAAGGAAAACGCTCCTTTTTTGTTATAGGCGTTTACATCACAGGGCTTCCAGCTAAGCTTCGCAAAAAATATTGATTTCTCATGATGACAAGCAGTAGTGTTTTAAGTTATAACACGTGTAGAGAGTGTAATGTGCGGCTAAGTCTATGGTTAGTTAGTTCAGTGGCTTAGTGAGGATAATGGACCATTAGGATGCAAAGTAAAACACCCACAAAGCCGAGAGGACTCCGCTCTAAGATGCATTTAGAACATCTCGCCCTGTGGCATTTTATAACGGCTGTCTGACCACCAACACTGATCTTGGGTTAGCTATAATGTCCTCTCATTATTATAAAACTTCAGAAAGATACCTTAATACTTTGGCTTAATACTTACAGCTTTCTCTATACCCAAAAGGTGACAACACATTAACTTCAGAGAATAATACAGCTGCAGATTATTCTAAATAGAAAAAATACTTTTCATTCAACCAACCTCTGGCATTTCTGCAGAACATACATTAATTATTTGCCACAAGCAAAAGCAAACACAATGCTGCGGCCCTGTTGTCCGGAGCGTGTGCTGTCCCGAGGGCTCAGCTGGGGGACCTGGGTTCAGATGCAGCCCCGCACAGCTCGGACTCACCCTGGGTGACATGAAATCAGGGAGCCCTGACTTACTCTCGTTATGAATTTATTAGTCAAACCGAATTTAACTCTCTCACACGAAGCACACAAAGACATTTTGGGGCAGCATCTCTGAAGCCACCCACCAGTTAGCACGGGATGGACACAGCTGGCACGCGGGGCCCTGGGTGGGTCCCGTCTCCCACACGGTCCTGGAAGGGGAGCGGCTGGGGTGTCCGGCCAAGACACCGGGGTGTTACTGCAGAGTAAAGTGAGTGTTGCAACAGAGCAAGCCCTGCTTTCCATTTGTGACGAGTGCAGCGCGTGTGAGCGGGCGAGCAGGCTTGGGTGGCAGTCACCCAGCCATGGGCACCAGCTGGCCTCCTAGCGGGGCGCCTGCCACCGTGCTCCCAGCAGGAAGCCTTCTGCCAAATTTACAGCAAATTAATGAGACGTGTTCACTGAGGGAGACTCCAGCCTGGCAGGTGTCATCTGTCACCCAGGGCAGGCCAGGGTTAGAGTTGTATTTAGCTCTTGTGAACAGTGTTTGCCGGAGAGAATACAACCCAGATTGTCACAAAATCCCTTTTATTCTCGATATTATGTAAAGGCCATGCTGGCCCAGTGGGGAATGAGGGCCGTCCCACTCTGAGAGTGCATCAGGGGCTGGGCATCTGCGTGAGAGTGTGCTTGAAGCTCATATTCAGTGTTTGCATCTCCTCAGCAAAATGTGTTTGTCAGATGTTCGAGGGCGCTGACTCGGACCTCGAGCGTGACTGAGGATGGGACCCCCAGCGCCTCGGGGCGCAGCCTCGGGCTCCCGGGGCCAGCTGGCTGCCGTCAGGCTCTGCGGGAACGGAATGCAGCGCACAGCCCGGCCCTCGCCCTGCTCGGCCCTCCCCTCCCGCAGGGCTCGAAACGCTCCAGCGATGGGGCGCGGGGCCCTCAGGGACGGGCTGGCCCTGCGCAGGGAGCCCTGGGCCTGAGCAGAGGGGCCGTCTGGGACGGGGACCCGCCAGCCTCACCGGGGGGGGGGGGGGCAGGGTCCGGTGCCCTAGCCTCTGCACACTCAGCAGCAGCATGGAGGCCGCTGGCCTCGTCAGGGCCCTTCCCTGGGCTGTTTTTTATTTTCCTGCTCTTTTAGACAATAGGTTTTTCTTATTCACTTACCTTACTGGCTCCGCCTTTCATAGTAACCTTCTGGCTTTATTAGTCTTCCTCCCAAAGCACTTCCTGCAAGAATGTTCCCACCCGGCTCCCCACTATAAGTTTTTATTATTTTAAAATTTAGAATAATAGGACCATAAATTGAAACTCCATACTTTTGAAAATATAACAAAAATCTGTACACACAAGATGACATATTTAAACATTCAAGCATTTGTTAATTTTCATTCAAAAATTTAGTTGACATTTTGGAGGCAACACCTTTCCCCTTTAGGGTACAAACAATGTCCTTTCAGTGACAAAAAGAATGTACAAATACCTTTAAAATTAATGGTAATATATTTTTTAAAATTTTAATATAATAACTGGTATATGCTTATATTTTCTCAGAAGGAAACTGACTCTAAAGAAAACATTCTGTCAGAAAACTCATATCTCACACATTGTCTGGCCGGCGACATGTGGCAGTCACTCAGACTTACAGCGCTGTAGCTGTGTGGACAGTGCTCATAAAGCTCCTGGAAAGGACTTGGTTGTAGCTGGCTTATGACTGACAGTTGCTATGCTCCTCTGTGCAAATCCCTAATTCATAGCAGACATTTTAGTAACATCTGATCATGACGTGCCCTGGCCGTGATCCCAGCAGGCCCGGGGCGGCGGGCGCGGTTCCTGCTCCTGAGCAGAGGAAGGCGAGCTGCCGCTGACAGCGCCGAGAGGTGTAAGCCAGGCTCCGAGCAAAACCGTGTCAAACACCAGTTATTCGCTCTCACACACTTTTAAAAAGAATTAGTGTCTTGGTGATGGAATTAAGGTTCAAGGGTAGAAAACAATTTATGTTATATGCTCGTTAGTTTACTTTATTTTCTAACCACCGTGTTTTACACAAATGGTAGCTGCTGCTCCTGACACAGTATCTGAGTTTGACCATTTACTTTACCCCTTGGTCCTACATTCCTGAATGAGATCTTGATGTACATCTTTGATATTATAAAATAACCAATAGATCATATTTCATTCTCTTAGAAGTATTCTAAGAAATTTATTTTTCCAAAATATAGGTATTTTGCCCGGCCAGCGTGGCTCAGTGGAAGAGCATCGACCTAGGATCCAGGAGATGGGGGTTTGATTCCCCATCAGGGCCCATGCCCGGGCTGTGGGCCTGATCCCTGGTGGGGGGCGTGCAGGAGGCAGACTCTCTCATTGATGTTTCTCTCTCTCTCCCTCTCCCTTCCTCTCCCTGAAATCAATAAAGATATATTTAAAATATATATATTTATAGGCATTTTTATCACATGTCTTTGCACATATACACATTTCTGTGCGACATCACTTATAAATGTTTCAAAGTTTTGAAACAATACATCTTTATAATAAATGTCTATGATTTTTTTCATGTGAATGCATTTTTAATAGCAAGGCAAAATTATAGTTTTGCAATATTAAAGATATAATTTACATTTTACTCTAGAAAGTAATACATGACATACCCTATAAAAGGGGAGTCCTTAGACAAAAAGAGATCAGAGGACATCAATCATTTTTTAACAAAATCTATGTTCAAATGACAAAGTAATGTAACCTTACTCTGTGCCACCATGTCAATGAGGACTTGCTGATGGTGTTTAAGTTGCTGAGCTCACACTTTTGTACAGGTGTCTGAATTCCTTTGGAGGCAATTTGAATGTGTAAAATAATATCACTTGCCCTGGCATGTGCTCAGTGGTCAGAGCGTCGGCCCATGTCCTGAAGGCTCTTGGGCTCGATTCCCAGTCAAGGGCCTGTACCTGGGTTTCAGGTTCCATCGCAGGCCCGTCGGGGCACATGCAGGAGGCAGCCCATCGATGCGTCTCTCTGATCGATGTTTCTCTCTCTCTCCTCTCTCTCCCCCTCCGACCCTCCCTTCTGCTCTCTCTAAAAATCAATGGAAAAAATACCCTCAGGTAGGGATTAACAAAAAATAAATACGTAAATAAAAATAAAAAATAAAAGAACGTTACGTATTAAAAAGTAAGATAACTTATTTTTCCTCTACTTAAATATGTATTCATTTTAAATCAAACGTAACTTTGTATACTAGAGAAATGGTTAAAGACCTTTGGAATGTTTATTCACACACAAGTTGAAGTTTTAAAGCGTCTGCAGTTGTGCGCTACGGAAGGAAGGCTGGTCAACCGCAGACCACGGACAGCAGGTGGTCCCAGGAGACACACAGGGACCTGAACACTCCTGTCGCCTGTTGACCTCGCAGCCGCCCCGGCATCCTAATTGCTGGAACATCACAGCTCAATGCATCGCCCACGTGCCCGGGGTGATGCGCGTGGGGACAAACCCGCTGCGGCCGTGTGGCAGCCCAGGGCAGCTGGGCGCAGTGCGTGAGGCCTGCCGGCGGGTGCAGGCTGGGGCCGCTGCAACCTTATTACCGTAGAGCGCTGTCCTTTTTCTTATTGTAACAGGAGTTTGCTGGAAAGCAGTCCTCAGGGCCACGCCAGCAGCAGCCTCGCACTCCTGTCCCGAGTCTTTTGACATCACCCCTCGTGTCTGATTCAGCCTCGTGTTGTTTTGTAAGGTCACAGGCTGCACAGGCTATGGCCCGGCAGCCCCAGGCTAGACCGTGCCCCCGGCTGCGGGGGGCTGAGCCCTGGGCCTGTGCACTTACATTCCGATGATCACAACGAAATCACCTACCAGCACATCTCTCAGCCTGCACCCTCATTGTTTGCGCATGACTGTGTAAAAAGTCAATCACAGGCCCCCAAATATGAATATGTAGAATTAAATCGTTTTAGTCTGAATTATTTCTTGCCTATAATGTGTTTACTTATATTATGTAAATAAAGATACCGAAACATAATAAAATCAGTAGCTTACTAAAGTTATCATTTTATTCAAGGGAACCTTCTGTTGGTATTTTGTCCTGCGGGGGAACTGCAGTTGTCAGGAGCGACCGAATCTCCAAAGCCCATGTCACCGGGGCGCGCAGGGCTGCTGTTCGCCAAGGCGATGAACTGCAGGGCTGTCAGGTTCCCCAGCACAGACGGCAGGAAAACCAGCCCCTCCGGCCTGCGCAGCTCTTCACGATCACCCCACAGGCTGCGGCACTAACTAAAATAATCTGATTCCCCTCGTCTTTTATAAGTGGGAAAACTCTTAGCAGGATTGAAGGAATGCACCTTTCAAAGCAAAATAATCAGGTCCATCTCTGTCACTGATGGAATTTATTTACTGACGTGACACTTTTTTAAAGGAACTCTGTCAGCACGACTGTGAGATCAATGCCAGTGAAATACTCTGTTTACAGTTTAACCTCCGTTTCCCCTAGACTTTGGGATTTTAATACCTGTGGCAGTTACTTCTGACTCTATTGATTTAGTTTAAATTTAAAGGGCAAATAAAAGCCATTGAATGATGTCATCCAACATTCCCATCCCGGGGCTGCTGGTTCATTAAGTCATGGTGTGTTGTTTGCACAAAATACAACTTCATCTAGGTGCTTGCTTTTATTTCAGTTGGACTCACAGTGGAAAATCCTAATAAATCCTAATACTAACTGGCTGTGTTTGATGCTGTGGGTCTTCACAGGCTCTCACGGGTAGGTCAGGACTCGTTTCTGGGAAGAATTCAGCAAACAGGTAGTTGGAGGTGCTACTGGTCACTGTGCCCCTTCCGGAGGCGGGCACCCATCAAGTTGGCTCTTGAAAGAACTTCACTGCAACGGCGGGTCTTATCCCAGGGCTCTGGCACGGGCATGAAGCGCGTCCTGAATGCTTCACACACAAATTAGAGGCCAAGACAATGAGGAAATAGGGTTTTTGCCTAAACGTTTGTATCTTCCTTAGCAAGAAGATCCAGTTCTGGTCTCTAAGTATTTCAGTCCAGTGCAGATCACAGGCCAGGGCTGACAGTCGTCTTGCCTCAAACGACTTACCGTTTAATGAGCACCTATCATGTGCCAGGCACTTCAGACATTATTTTTTATTTTCCAAGCACAATGGCAGGCAGGTGTCATTATGTATACTGACCAGGAGAGGGGCTTAGATTACGGTGCGTGTCCCCAGGGCCAGGAAAGCAAATGGACGGACTGGGTTCACATGACGCTCGCTGGCCACTGAGCCCCGGGTGTCTCTGCTGCCTCAGCCTGACAGCAAAGCACTTTCATGTGACTGACCCGTCCCGTGGCCGGAAGGCTGCCCGCCGGCAGGGAGCAGCAGGGGCGGGACCGTCCCTGCACTTTGCGGACAAAGCAGTGGTCCAGGCTGCTGAGCTCAGGGTCAGAGCTCTGTGATCAAAGACACAAAATAAAATGTCCTCTCTTTGTTTTTAACTTGCTGTTAAAAATTAAATGAGTAACTAAGTGCAGTTTAAAAATATAACTCATATTTTGGCTAAAGTGGTTTCTCTGACTATATAGATTATTTTTGGTCCAGAACATCTTAGAAATTGTGTAATGTACTTTTTATAAACACCATCTTTAGACCCCTTTTGCCCCATAAATATCCCCTAAGAATTCCACCTGCTTCCAAAGCTCCGTTAAGTGCCTGTCACACCCCATATCTTCCATTGCCAGCTGCCGAGCAAGGAAGTTGTAGACTTTCTAACATCCTGTTGACAGATGTTTACTTACTAAATGAAATATGCCCTGATTAAAGAGTGAACTCTAATTATTTTGTGAATAGTCCGTCTGTCCCTACACGTTACTGAGAAATCCTGGGAATCAATAAATCAAGCCCAAAGTAAAAATCATTAAGTACACAATTTTATTGTTCAATTTAATGCAAGCCATTTTTTTTTAAACAAAAGATTTATTATACATACTCAAGGGTTTATTTATAATAATCAGAATGCTCCCCTCCCCAATATATTTGTGCATCACTGTACATGAAATATTTCCACTTTCTTTAAACTGTGAAAAATCAGCACCAGCAAGAAGCAATATTCTGTAGCTTATGAATCTGTTATTTAATCTACCGAGTCGTAAAATAGTTCATTCTTCATTTTCTCTGACTTTAAAGAAGAGATTATATTTACTTCCTAAGCAATTTAAAAAGATACTAAACCATAATATTGAAAAACCACTCTCAGCAAAACTGAAAGCGCTGGAAACACACACACACACTGAGAACGCGCTCAGCTGCTATTCCTGGAGGCCGCACGTTCCCTCTACTGGCTCTAAGTGCTCTTTGTGGTTGAAATTTCTACATTTGTGGACATGAAAAAAAGGGCTGAGCAAAGCTCTCACTACTGAAAACCTGCCTGCCTTGGATGAGACACGTCCCTGTCGCTCAAACACTGCGTCTATTTTTTAACTGATAGCACTGACTTTTCCCTCGCAGCTCTGAAGGCGAAATGCTGGTGTCTAACAACAAATACCCAGAGTTGAATGAAAAGAAAATATTTTAAATGCAAAGGAAATGCAATTCGCCATTTATATTTGTTAACTGGGGCAAATAAAAAGGTGCTGTTCCCAGGCTCCTGGTGGCTTTTCCTCCCCCGCTCGAGGCCCGACGGCCCTGCGTCAGGCTGATCCTGGGCCGCTGGCTGCGTGTCCAGGCCGACGACTGTGCAGAGCAGTGTCTTTTCCAACGGAATGAACAGGCGCCGGGAGATGGGAACATGCAGTGGGATGGCTGGGAAATGGGCAAGATGGAGCAAAATGTCTTTAACGTCGGGAGGCCCAGTCGGGGTAATGTGTTTGGCAATCTTTGGCAGTGTTTACATCTGGATAGTTCTTGGAGCCTCTGACTGAGGGTGTCCCCCTTCCTGAGGGTGGGTCATGACCAGAAGCTCAGGCTGTCACTCCCCGAGGCAGTGGGGTTTCGCTCCCTCACTGTGGAAACAGGTCACAGTCGGCGGCGCTCCGGCACCCTCCTTGCCTGCCACACGGAGGGTCGGGGTGGGGAGTGGCCTAGCGGGAGAGGTGCCCTCTCAGGAATCAGAGCTGGGACATGCAGAAAGTTGGGTCCATAGGCCTGAGTCCAGGGTCACGTACACTCACTTCTAGGGCTTCCACGATGAGGGCAAACTCCAGGCCCTACTGACCAGAGAGAGCAGGTGGAAAAGCTGGGGTGCAGGAGTGAAGGAGGTAAACAAGCAGCTATTCCGAAGGGAGCTGCGACCTGCGATTACAACAGGGGACGGGGGTTTTCTGGCGTTTTCAGTTCCTTTGGTTGGTAGACCTGCCCATGGTGTTCGAGCTTCAGGAAATGCGGCCTTTTCCTTAGAATCCACTCCCCTAGGAGCTGGTTTCTGCCTCTATTAATAATGACTCCAGATGTAGAGACAGAACATTAAATGCGTTACATTCCTTTTTAGAGAAACATGTTTGGCCATTTTCTGTTTTGCATAGTTGAAGCTTTGGGCATCTGTAACCTGCTTTCTTTGCTTAGTGCTGAGGAAGGAGGCGGCGCTGGGGAGCAGGAGGTTTGAAAGTTAAGAGGCATAAAATCTCCCCTCGCTTCAAGCTGTAAAGAATTCGGTTTGAAGTCTCAAAAGGGTAAATGGATAAATCTGATCAAGTGTTAAACTGAGAATAACATTCAATTCCCAACCTTATATCTTGGTTAGTAAGAAGTATGTATAAAAATATGCAATATTGTTCTGCTTTTATTACTACAAAATGTCCTTTAGAAATATTATTTCATCCACTCATCTACTGATGGGCACCTGGGCTGTTTCCAGGTCTTAGCTATTGTAAATTGCGCTGCTATGAACATAGGAGTGAATATATTCTTTCTGATTAATGTTTCAGGATTCTTAGGATATATTCCTAGAAGTGGGGTCACTGGGTCAAATGGCAGTTCCATTTATTTTTTGAGGACCCTCCATACGGTTTTCCATGGTGGCTGCCCCAGTCTGCATTCCCACCAGCAGTGCACCAGGCTCCCCTTTCCCCACACCCTCGCCAGCATGAGTCATTTGATGATTGTTGATGGAGCCATTCCGACAGGTGTGAGGTGGTACCTCACTCTCACTTTAATTTGCATCTCTGATGATTAGTGATGTTGACCATTTTTTCATATGTCTCTTGGCCATTTGATCCCTTACCCTTTGGGACAGTATGGAGGGACCTGGAGAGTATTATGCTGAGTGAAATAAGCCAGGCAGAGAAAGGCAAGTATCACATTATTTCATTTATATGTGGAATCTAATGAACAAAATAAACTGAGAAACAAAGACCTAACCTCAAGCAAGAGTTATTCCCTATAAATAGCAGCATTCGGGGTTGATGAGCTGCAGCTATAATCTGAGCCTTGCCTGACAATGTGCTACGATGCCGACCCTTTTTTCAGTGTGGGGAACACTGGGTTAGGCTGTTACAGGGAATTCTTTCTTGCAGGAGTTCTCAGAGCTCTCAGAGCCTCTAATATGCTTCTCTGTGTTATAAATTTCCAAGAGCTAGCCCTAAACCTATGTGCCTTTCCCTTTTCCCAGGTTTGTTTCTTTTTTTAATCCCCACCAGAGGATATTTTTTCCATTGCTTTTCAGAGAGAGTGGAAGGGAAAGAGAGACAGAAACAGTGATGTGAGAGAGACACATCAATTGGTTGCCTCCAGCACACACCCCCACCAGGGGGAGCCTGCAACCAAAGAACATGCCCTCGGCGGACGCTCTAACCACTGAGCCAAACGGGCCAGGGCAATGCTGATACATTTTTAATCCACAACTATTTCCTTCTAAAGAGGATGGGTAACTACAAATTTTCATTATTTCAATAAAGATATTTGATATTTCCTCTCCTTCATTCTTGAAAGCACAATAAAACATATAACCATCGTGACTTTATTTGTTCTAACTGAAATAAAGTGTTTTAAAGCTTTTCTTTTGTATAAATCATTAGTTAATAAAATGGTTCTTATAATACACGATATTTATACAGAAATTTTTCAATTATTTTTTTTTGCTTTGAGGGGAAATTAGCTTTGAATGTTGTAAATTTCTAAAATGTTTTGATTATAAAGTGAGCAAATTCATTTTATAGACTACTTTGAGCAAACTCTGAGTTTTGGTTTCATTTCCTGCAGTACCCACTTATCTTAAACTGCACACACTGTTATCTGGAAAAGAGATCACTTTCTTTTCAGGTAACAGTGTTTAAATAATCTCTTCAGATATTAAGTTCTTGGTTTCGGTGTATACACTTGTTTAGAGAAACATGTTTCATATTTTCATATTTCTATCTTGAAGATACAGGTGAAAAATAATTGATGACTAGATCCTTAAGGGAAACTACTGTGTGTCATGGAGCATGCTGTGCAGTTTATGAATGTAAGCCTTGTTTATATCGTTTAGCAGCATTTTGCAGATGAGTTGCCTAGAATGAGTTAAAAGACTTACCTTGAGTACACAGCTAGCCGGTCCCGCCAGCATTTTAGCTGAGATCTCGCTCCATTCCTTGCACCTGCTCTTAGGCTTTTCTCATCAACTCACTATATACTGCTCTTATATTTTCAATAATATTTGGGTTTTTTAGCTCCCAACCCACAGGTGATTATTGGAGCTTAAGAATATTTGTGGCAACCTAAATCATAAAATATTTTATAAAAGCATAGACATTTTAGGATAAGTTTTCAAGGAGCTCCTTATCCTTGACCTTCCCCCCAAACCATGAGTTAGGCTTTATTCAGGTGTGTCCCACATAGCTATTAAAAAATATGATCAAGCAAGATGATGGCGAATTGAGTGGAAGTTACACTGACACTCTCCCAGGACCAAACTGGAATTACAACTAAAATATAGAAAAACCACTCTGAATAATCAACTGTAACTGGAGATGAGCTAGAGAGCACCCCCATAACCAAGGAGGAAAAGTGGAGACCACATAGAAACTGGTAGGAAGTGTGGAGAGGGCTGGCAGAGCTCCCACAGGCAGCAGCTGAAGACCCCGAGGGATATCTCAGCTGTGGGGCGTTCCCACTGAGGACCCAGGCTGGGCTTCCCAACCCAGAGCACCAGAACTGAGACAGGTGCCCACATAACATCTGGCTGTGAAAAGCAGCCGAGTTTCTGTCTGCCAGGGAGAGATGGCTAAAAATGCAGGAACCCTCTTAACGGGCCAACACACGAAGTTTCATGTGCAGCCACTCACCTTGGGCTCCGGCAAAGGGAGGGCAGAGTGGACTAGAGCAGTGTGAGGAGAAGCCAGAGGTGTTGGCTTGTGGGATAAAGATCAGAGGGCACCCTTCTGGATTCCTGTGCTGAGTCACTCCCCTGTAAGGCAGAGGAGGTCTTTCTCTGGTAGACATTTATCATCCAAGTAGCTTTTGCCTGAAGGGGAAAGCAATTGTCCCACCCACTGGGAGACCTCTTGCCCCACCCCGTAGAGTTTCTACAGCCTGAGGTTCATTAAGAGATTGAATAACAGCCTCCAGGTGGTTTGAGTCTTTGCCTGATTTGCTTCTGGACCCAGGGACTGGAAAAGCAGACTTTGGTGCACTTCTTGGTCCTGTCCAAACACACCCAGCCCCAGCCCCAACCACAAGCTGTGGAGTATAGAAAACTTCAAACAGGGTTCTCAAGGCCAGTCACGAACAGCACCTGATGTTGGTCTGCATCAGAGAGCATTCAAAAGACTGAGAGTCCTAGCAGCTCTACCTAATACATAGAAACAATCCAAATAGGCAGCCAAAATGGAGAGACAAAAAAAACAAACCCCAAATGAAAGAACAAAAGAAGTCTCCAGAAAAAGAGCTAAATGAAATGGAGATAAGCAATCTATCAGATACAGAGCTCAGAATACTGATCTAAGGATGCTCAATAGCATGAGAAAAGATATGGAAACTATGAACAAAATTAAGAATGACATAGTAGAAATTAAAAAAAAAAAACACAAAACATTGGAAGGAATAAACAGCAGATTAGGGGAAACTGAGGATTGGATCAGGAAATCAGAAGACAGGGTAGAAAAAAATCACTCAATCAGAGATCCAAAAAGAAAAAACAATTAAAAAACAGGAGGACAATTTAAGGGAGCTGTGGGACAACATGAAACATAACAATATTTGCATCATAGGAGTGCCAGAAGATGTTGAAAGTAAGGAAGGATTTGAGAACCTGTTTGAAGAAATAATGGCAGAAAACTTCACTAACCTGAAGGAAAAAGTCACACAAGTTCAGGAGGCACAGAGAGTCCCAAGCAAGAAGTATCCAAAGAGGCCCACACCCAGACACATCATAATTAAAATGCCAAGAATTAAACACAAAGAGAGAATCTTAAAGGCAGCAAGAGAAAAGCAAGCTGTTACCTACAAAGGAGCTCCCATAAGGCTGTCAGCTGAATTCTCATCAGAAACTCTACAGGCCAGAAAGGAATGGCATGAAGTGTTCAAGGTAATGCAAAGTAAGGATCTGAAACCAAGACTACTCTATCCAGCAAGGCTATCATTCAAAATAGCCTTGGGTCATGCATAGAGGCATATAAACTCTTATGTTAATCTTCCTCCCCCACCCTCCCAGACAAAGAGCTTCCCAGACAAAAAAAGGCTAAAGGAGTTTGTCACCACCAAACCAGCATTGCACAAAATGTTAAAGGGACTGCTGTAATTTGAAGTACAAATAGAGAGTGAAACATAAGCATAAAGAAATAAAATGGCAATAGATAAGCACCTATCAATAATAACCTTAAATATAAATGGACTAAAGGCTACAATCAATGGATATAGGGTAGCAGAGTGGACAAGAAAACAAAACCCAAATATATCCTGTCTACAAGAGACCCACCTTAGAACAAAAGACTCACACAGGCTGGAGAACAAAAACAACAACTTCTGGAGACTTTAAAGGAGATACGGACAGCAATACCATCATAGTAGGGACTTTAACACCCTACTGACTTCATTGGATAGATCTTTCAGACAAAATATCAACAAGGAAACAGTGATTCTAAATGACACACTACATCAGATAGATTTAATTGACATTTACAGAGCATTTCACCCCAAAGCTGCAAAATATACATTCCTCTCAAGTGAACATGGGACATTCTCAAAGACAGACCACATGTTAGGACACAAAATAATTCTCTACAAGTTCGAGAAGATTGAAATCATATCAAGCATCTTCTTGGACACTTACTCCATGGACTGCGATACAGCTATAAAAACAAAGCATCCCTTACCTTTTGAGATGGCATGGTGGGACCTGGAGAGTATTATGCTAAGCAAAGTAAGCCAGTGAGAGAAAGACAAGGACCACATGATCTCACTCACATGTGGAATCTAATGAACAAAATAAACTTATGAACAGAATAGATCCAGAGACACAGAAGCATGGAACAGACTGACAGATCTCCAGGGGAAGGAGGGTGGGGGAGGAAGATTAACATAAGACTTTATATCCCTCTATGCATGACCCAAGGACACAGATAGATAATAGTGGGGTGAAGGCCTGGGGAGAGGGGTGCAGGGTGGGAGAATCAATTGGGGACAAAGGAGGCATTTGTAATACTTTGAACAATGGAGATAAATTTAAATGTATGTGTGTGTGTGTGTGTATATATATATATGATGAAGCCCCGCAGTACACCTTTCTCTCTCCTGCCCCCTCCTGCTGTTGTGTTGTTTTCAGTGCCTTTGTTCTTCCTTCACTCGCACTGTCCGTGTCCCTTTCTTACCATCATTCACCCTCTTCTTTCTTCTCCACACTTATTTTCCTAAAACATGGTGACTTCCCGTTAGATTTACCCAGTGATTGTGGAGCACCAATGATTCTGTGAGCTTCATTGGTCAAGTAGTTTTTCAAGTTTATTGAACGTAAGTCTCTTCAACTAAAATTAAAGCAGGTAGCTGCCGCCTTACCCTTCGTGGCTCCCCTGAGTCCCAACTCCGCTCCTCTGCCTGGGTTCACCCTCAGGCGCAGGCTGACTCCTTACGTTTGCACAGGTAGCTGATTCCAGCCCCTTCAGGCAACATCTCCTGCCTGTGATGCCAAAGGTAACAGCAGCATGCGGAGTGGGGCATTGTGATGTCAAAGGATGTGATAAATATAGCCTCAGACTCTGAACACAGGGGGTTTATGATGTAATATGTCCTGGTGCAGGCAGAGGTGAACAATGCAGGAGTGGATATGTATGCAGTGTTCTCATCAGGAATACCTCCTATTGTTTAAATTATGTCATTGGAGCATTGCCTTAAAAACACAAAGGGTGACCTTGCAACCTCACACCAGAGTAGCGTTGGAAACAACTTCATTTTAGTTAACAATAGCTAATATTCCCTAAATTACAAACTTTTCTCTGATATGTAAATACAACCCAAGCAATCTCAGCATGTTTCTATGTCTGAAAGCCTCTGGGGAGCTTCCTAGAAGCTGGAAAGAAATAGCATGTATAATGAACTTTATAACATATACATCACATTGATTTGGTCCTCAGAATAACCCATCCGCTGCCATTTAAAATTATTAATAGTTACCAGAAATCTCTTAAGAATAACCACACGACATCTCACATGACACGCAGTGGTGACAATGTCATAAATGCCATGTTCTTTCAGCAATGGCATTGTGATTTAGGTACAGAGCTACACTATGCCAATTAAAGTCTTACTGCATGTGTGCCTTACACACAAAATGCATTACTGTTCCTATGTACAGCTTTAGAGATACCGCTAAGAGACATCTGAGCTCCCACCACCAAGTTCCTGAATGTTATCAGCCCCTGATCGCTTGATGTGGCCTTTCAGTTCCACATACTATTCTTCACCTTTAGGAAGCAGATGAGCTGAGATTTTTTGACACGTTACCAGTGTCTATGGTTTTACTATTTGTGCATTAATAGCATCTTCTGTGCTATAGAGATGAGGTTCTTTTAGTTAAACACTATGATTATAAAATCATCTTCAATATAAAATCCGTATCAAAATTACAGATTTAATTTATAGCATTTATGTCTAAAAAGTAATGCCCTGCATGAGTGCACCACGATGTATTCACACATTACAGTGTTGAATGGCAAGTGGGCTAAGATCTTGTATTTCTTATGACAGAAAGTGGTGCTCTGAGTGTCCGTGAACGTCTATCCTGAGGGACGTGGGGAGGAGCTTTTCACAGGTGAGTCTGGGGAAGGGCCAAGAGTACATGAATATCCAAATTCAACCAATAATGTGAATTATTTCTAAGGTGCTTCTACAAGCTTCCTCCTAAGCACACGCTGATGAAACCTTTGCATCACAGACTTTACAGTTTTCTGCTAATCGGTTGGGAGTGAACTGTGTTCTCTCTGTGTTTTTCAGCTCCCAGTTCCCTCCTTACAAATGAGGTTGGGCAGTTTCCGTACACTACTGGCCGTTTGTGTTTCCTCTTGTGTAACGTCTGCTAATGTCTTCTCGCTCATTTCCTAATGCGTCGCTGCCTTTTACTGATTCTCGGGAGTTGTTAATACCCCTTGAGTTCCAAGCATTTGCTTATTGTAAAGACTGTAGATATCATGTGGTAGTTGTGGTTTGTCTTTCCAGCAACTTTCAGTTATATCTCAATGAACAGGAACTTAATTTTTATGTAGTTGTAGTTTGAATTTTCGTTTTCTTTGTCCTAATATTTTCCTTCTAGCTTCCTTACAATACCACATTCACAAAGAAATTAGCGATCTGTCTTCAATTGGTTCTCGAGCATTGTATAAAGGGTAAAGTCCCATCTCTTTTATGTGGTTAATTGTTTGTATAAAGCACCCATGACTTTCATGATTCTTCCCAAAAGGATTGAGATAAATGTCTCAGTCATATTAAACCCTAATGTTCAAACATGTGCAAAAAAAATCTTACACAGTCACTAGTAGGTCAACCAACAGCTCACAACTCCATACAGAGAGGGGACCCTTAATAGGAACTCAAAATGTTCTTGCCATGCGAGTTGGATAACCAGGGCGGACGGCTGTTTAAGGAGAAGCCACCTTCTTCAGGACGGTTGCTCCACCCAGAGCCCTATAAAAAGACAACCGCCTTTGTTATTCGGATGCACCGTCTGAGAACCAATGCAGCTCCAGTTTGTGATGATTTAAGTTATTCCTCCCAGTTTCCACAGTTACATGTTAAACTTTACCTCTTAATGTGTCGTCGATGCTGCGCTATTCGTGGAGGCCTGAGCCACACTTTCCTGGACATAATCTTAAACCATTACTTCAGATGACAACCTATTTGAAAAAAATATGTCCCTCCACGTACCCGCAATCTATATTCATTACCACTGAACTCTTACTATTTGCCTCTAATTTCTGTACTTTGTAAATACCTGTCTTATAGGACCTGAAAAGCAATTGTTCCTTTAAAAATATTTGTACCTCTTCAACTTAATTTATCCGGGGGCGGAGAGGGGCGTGCTGTTTACTGCGATAGCCCTGGGATGAGCGCCGCTGGAGGCAGACAAGGGCACGTCCAAGGCCGCCGGGTGGGCGCCGCTCCGTGAGCCTTTAGGAAGCGAGGAGCGGGGCGGAACAGAACCAGTTCTTAGGGACGTGCAGAGCCCTGGCAGATGCATTCCTCTTTCACAGTCACAGCTTTTAGAAAGTGGGTGAGGAAACACGGGATGAAATGGAGGGCAGGTGCCAGCGCGAATCGGGCAGGCGCTCCCGGGTGATGTCAGGGGCCTGGAGGGCCCGTGGGCACCGCCCAGGAGGGGGCCCCACTCCCCACGCGGGAGGGAGATGGAGATGACCCAAGGTTGGTTTCCAGGGAGGGTTTAACCCACTGCCCGAGGGCCTGCAGAGACAATACGTGGGTGGCGCTGTGCTGTGGGGTTTATGCCAACAAAGTTTGCTCCCCTGGTAAACCTCTGCGTCCATCCGTGGACGGTGAGTGAGGAGGGAAAAGGCGAGTGTGTTCAGGGAAATGTTTGTTTCATGGAGAGAGAATAGTGGGACACATGCTATGTGGAGAGATGGGAAAAGGAGACTATTAGAGAGATCAGCCAAGACTAAATCCCCAAATAATTGTTCTAAGCATTAATTTGTAGAATCAGAAAATCTGAGGCATCGTTTGTGATAAAACTTGACTTCATAACATCATTGCGCAGAATTTTGTCGACTCTAAGTCTTATGATCAGTTACGCATCGGGCTTCAGCTGCATGCAGAGCAGCCCCACGACGCCTCCGGCCCACGCCTCTAAATGCTCGGTGTGGGTGTCAGTGAGAAGTCAGCAACCAGGGTCAACGGTGGTGACACAATTTATTCATTTCAGATCAAACTTATCAGAATCCAAAATTCAGCTGGTGATTAGAGACCCAAGGGATTGTGAGTGAAGAAAGGGTTAGGAAGTACAGGGGCAGATAATGCCTGTGCAGCGGGACAGAGGTTTTGAATATGCGCAGACTCACATCGTAGGTCTCGGCGGGTACCTTTCACCACGTGGAGGGAAACGAATCGGAAGAGGCGAGGCTCAGAGGCAGAGCGGACTGGCGGCCAGCGGGTGACCCTCTAATTGTGCTGGTAAATTAGTCTTTCAAGACTTGGCAAGAGAGGTAAAGGTTAGTCTTTTAAAAAATATTTGTTGTTGACGCTGTTACAGATGCCCCCCACTCCCCCCCTTTGCCCGCCTCCACTCAGCCCCCATCCGTCACTACACTCTTTTCTGCGTCCCCGGGCTACGCATATAATATCTTTGGCTAATCTCGTCACCTTCTTTCATCCAGGCTCCCCTGCGTCCTACCCTCGGACAGCTGTCAGTCCTTTCCACGCATCCATGCCTCTCTTTCTGTTTTGTTCGTCAGTTTATTTTGTTCATTGGATTCCACACATAGTGAGATCATGTGGTGTTTCTAAATGTAGGCAGCATGAGTTTCAGAAGGTGTTCTGAAGAGGAAGCCGTTATGCCCTGATTCTCTAGCGCTTAGCATTTCCTGCGGTGAGCACGTCCTCCTGAACTCAACGGCAGTACAAGGTCATAGCCGAGCCGGGCCGAGCATTTCTCAGCACGGATTTCTCAGCTACGACTTGCCACACTTGCCCTTAGCACGCGTGACTCTCTTCCGTTTTATGTCGTGGATCTAGAAATGGCAACCTCAGCACCCATAGCCACAAGCACACAAAAAGCACCACTTGGTCAGAATTGCACCCTCAACTCAGAAGGTCACAGGCGCAGCCAGGACTCAAGCTCGGTGAGGTGGATGTGACCACAGAGGTGCGCGGTGGCCTCAGGCTGTGCGACAAGCCTGCACGGCACCGGGAGCAGAGACGTGAGACAGCACACGCTCACTGTCATCGGGAGCAAAAGCAAACACTAGACAAAGCTGGGAACGCGGCTCAGACGGCCACGCTTGTTCTGCATGGTTGGGAAATCCATTTATTAGGCCTTGCATGTCATTAATGGGGAGAAATTGGTTGACAATAAATTTACAGTTAAGATTATATGAAGTTGAATCTGACTTATGAGGCTTTTGTGGTTGATATCAAAGAAAGACAACACATTTTTCTTAAAAAAATCCCTAGTTTTTACATCAAATCAAATCACAAAAAATAATCTTTGAGTTCTATGTGAAAATATCATTTTGAACTGTTAGTACATTGTTACTATTGAATATATACTTAAAGAAAAACTGTATTTTAATAGGCTTATATTCCTAAATATTTTCAAAATGATCAAAATTACCAAGTAGATTTTAAGAAAACATTTCCACGTAATTATAGGTTTCTCAAATAAACTGTCAGTGTCTGTTTATAATCCCCCAAAACAATGAAATCCAGAACATCAAAACCCAAGTGACCTTGGCTTCAGCAATGAGAAAACACTCTCATGTCAGTGGTTGGCACTTTATAATAATGCAAGACCAATTGAATATAAAGAATTTACAGTTTGCAGAACAAAGAGCGAAGATATTCTAACTCACAGGAGATAATGTGATTTGGAAGATCTGATATATTTCTGGTGACTTAAATATTAGCATAAAAGGTTTAAATGTATAAACAGTATACAGGCAATTAGTAATCTTAGATTTAATATTTCAGTGTAAGGATGTGGTAAATGATTGTGCCTCAAAATTGGTTTCCCTGTAGAGAAGTAAAATAGGTAATTTTTTTCTTTACAGGAAAAAGTTTGATAGACATTAGGAAAATAATATCTTTATATTTTATATTTATAGACATAAATATACATTTATGAATACATACACATTATACATTTATATGAATATTTATATTATTCCCTTTACTACTAAATGTACTAGAACCGGAATTACAAGTCCATACAAGTGAATCTTTGACAATATTTCAACCTCTGTTTTTTACTCCCCAATGTGCTCTCTTCCAGGTTAGTGACTTAAACATTCATGCCGGCATTACGTTGATAGAACCAGAAAAAATATCAGGCATTATTTATTGTTTTTTATTGAATTTTGGGGGTGACATTGGTTCCCAAAACCATACAGGTTTCAAGTGTACAACTCAGTAAAGCAGCACCTGCACACTGCACCGTGCGCCGGTCGCCCCAAGCAGCGTCTCTTTCCCTCCCATCCCCCCCGCCCACCTCCACCTGCCCCACCAGAATCCTTCCTGTTTCCTTTATCCAGTCCCCAAAGCCCTCCCCTGTGACAGCTGCAGTCTGTTCCATGCTTCTGCGTCTCTGGATCTATTGTTAGTCCGTTCATTTTGTTCATTAGAGCCCACGTACGTGAGGTGATGTGACACTTGTCCTTCTCTGACTGGCCTTTTTCACTGAGCTCAGAGTGTCCAGCGTTATAATAATAATGCTGCTAACGTTCAGCGTCTGAGTGTTGTGTTGTTTTCCATTTCTGTGCTGTTCATTTGTTTTTCTTTTCATAAAAACTATCTAAAAGCTTTATGCCGAGACAACTGGGCATTTTTTCAATGCACATTAAGAAACTGCATTGCTTCCGATAGAAAGCATTGATTGTAAGCAGCCCTCTTGACCAGGTCGGATACGAGAATTGTGCATCGGTCAGACCAGCACCTATACGGCCACGCCGAGGACTAACGTGGCCAGAGCAGCCCTTGGGCAGTGTGACAGGAGCGCCGAAGCCCTCAGAGAAGTGAGTGTGTGAAATCACCGCCACGAGCCCGGCCCCTGCAGGTAAATGAAAATCACTCATTCCCTCTTCCACTGTAATGGGCTTGGATTTACACAGGCCTCACCCTGGCACCGGCTGTGTGACGAGGGAGAGCGTCCTGTGACGTTCACTGCAAGGCACCGAGAGCTTTGGGCCCTGATCTTGGCACGAAACCAGAGACCTGGGTACTCAGGCGTCGTTCCCGACCCAGGTCAGAGATGGGCTCTCCCGAGGACGGCAGGTGAGCTCATGCCTCCCCGTTCCCAGCTTGACCACGCATCTGCTTCAGATTTTCTATCTAGGTTTTCATTTTTTCTTTCATTTTCTCCTCGTGTAGCTGCAGGAAAAGCCAGGATTTCCAAATATTAATTATATCAGTGTTGAGTTTCACGCTCTGTTCCTTTACTGTAGAAGACAGACAACATCGGTAGGTTATGGAAATAACATTTAACTGCCTGTTTCTTCAGCAGACAAACCAAACATTTAGATTCTCCAAATGAGAAGCCCTCCTATCTTACAGAAAACTTTTTAAAAATATGTTTTATTGATGTTTTAGAGAGAGATAGTAATGTGGACATCAACATTGATCGGCTGCCTCCTGCCCCCCCCGGGGATCGAGCCTGCAACCCCGGCACGGGCTCTGACCGGGGATCGAACTGCTGCAGAGGTCGGCGCCCAGCGCTGGGCAACACTTGCTGGGCCTCACATAAAACTTGAAATTACAAATTTTCTGTTCTAAGTGGTATAATGGAGATTTGGGTTTTATTCTCAATCTCAAAAGACCCTTACTCTGCCCCCTGCACACAGAGCTTGTGTAGAGGTGGAGGAGGCGCGTTTTGCCTGCGAGCTCGAGCGACTGTCCCCACGCGTGTGAAGCTCTCCACGCAGCGGGCGGAGCGAGAGGCGGCACCGACACGCTGGCAGGCAGGCTTGTTTGAGCTCAAGACTTCTAGAAGGAAGCCAGACGAGAATTCTATCCCCAGACGGCAAGCGCTTGCTGGTGTTAATAATTGTCTGTGCAAAAGCAGGGTTTCATTGAAACATCCAGAAAACAAAAACTATACCTAAGAAGAAATACACAACTTCAACACGCACACGGAAACGGGGAGCGCGCGCTGGCCTCGGTCCAGCCCTCGGTTCCAGCGCAGGCAGCAGCCGAGAGGCCAGGAGATCGGAAGGGCTGCAGTGGAGAATTAGGAAAGGCCACCAGGAGCACAGACGTGCCGTGGAGACCGAGGCTGAGACCGTCCAGCCCTCGTCGTCTCAGTCGCCACGTGCAGATGCGAGAGCCAGACAGGGAAGAGGCTGATGGGAAACTGGTTCATCAACGTGGTGGAGCAGAGCTCTGCAGAGACCTGGGACTGCGAAAGGGGCAAACAGATGGGTCTCAGAGCAAATGAAGCCAGAAACTTCCTGGGGCAGAATGACAGACTGAAGCTGTCAGACACGTGAGGAGGCAGGTTCGTCGGGAAAGACAATAATGCCGGGAACATAGAGGCAGCGGGCAAAGAGGAGACCAGACGTGAGCCGGATGGACTCCATAGAAGACGCCACAGGCTGAGCCTCCAGGGCTGAGCAGGGCTGTGAGGACAGGACACTGTGGGCGTCATTCACTCGGGGTCAGAGCCGACTCAACAGCATGGGACGGCATGTATATAAACAGAGAAGAGACACTCCACCTCTTCTTTAAAGGGTTCCCTCCCAGGGGGATGGAGGTCCTGGGCTCCTGCAGGCGTCCACCATCGCCTGGAGGGTGCTCTGGAGCCAGGGCTGAAATTCAGCGACAGTTCCCTTTAGGATAAAGCATCTCACGGAACAGTGCCGTTCGGGAAAGCTCACTGGTGTCAAACTTGGGTAAATCAGGGCGTGTTTCTGGGGAGGGGCAGTGGGGTAGAAATAGCTCTCCAGGGACTGAAAAACTTCCT
Organism: Miniopterus schreibersii; assembly: GCF_964146895.1. Lineage (NCBI taxonomy): Eukaryota > Metazoa > Chordata > Mammalia > Chiroptera > Miniopteridae > Miniopterus > Miniopterus schreibersii. The sequence goes on from NC_138105.1 coordinate 7,267,617, forward strand.
GTCATTTAGAGTTTCAGGGGAGCGTCACTCTCGCTCTCCGTCACGCCTGGAAACACTGAGCGGCGCCCTGAGCACTGGCTCTTGGGCAACGTCTCCAGAGAGAGGGTCCTTTTAAGCAGGCGTGTCAGGCCCACCGTAAGTCATCTGCAGGCAGCCTGACCTCGGGCTTCCAAAGTAACTTGTAGTAGGAGCAAAGGAAGAAGCCTGGCTTTGATGCAGCCAACTCTCCTTAGATATTGTACACGCATGCACATACATGGGCACATGCACCCGGGTGGGCATGCACACCGCACATGCACACGTATTACTTGCATCTCCTGCGGTGGTTGTAGCTGAACAGGAATGTGTCTCAGAGGCACAGCTTTGGTCCATATTCCGCGTCTTACGAAACCATGTCCTTTCTCAGTGCATGCTGTACATAGAAGTTAAGTTTAATTTAATTCAAGAAATAAAAACAAAATGACAATTACTCATGACAAGAGCTGTGGGTCTTTTGCAGGTGTATTGTGTTGGCCAACTGGTGTTTTCATGAGCCAGTTTTTCTTGACTACACGAAATATTTAACAGTAGGCAGCAGAGCTAAACAAACACAGTACTCTTTGCTATCAAAAAAGAAGGTATACGATCTTATATGAACTTAAAATTAAATGCAAAGCACATTCCATGTGCCAAGTGTAATAGCAACAAAGGGCTGAGCCCCACAGACACGTGACTACTCTCCTGGAGGGGCCAGGGGCTGAAAAGAGCAGGTCCATCCAATAACCACAGAAAACGTGCCCCGGGGGCTGCGACGTGCGTTGGAGGAGGAAGGAGAGGATCATACACGGATACGGCTGCATGTGACCAGGGACGGAAGGCAAGGAGGGGAGAGGACGCGCTACTTTGGGCCATGTTTCCCGTTACTTATTTATAACCTTAAGAAACCTCGGTGTCTCAAAAGCCACCCGATAATTTTTAACAATAACTAAAAATATAGTTCTGTCGAAAGACATAGATTCCCTTTAGTAACAATTTCCTGAGGCCACAGCCGTCGCCCGCCCCTGGGGTTTGCGGAGTCTGCTCCACCGGAACGAGGGGGGACTGACGGCCCCTCCTGCTGGCGGCAACTACTCGTGGGCCTGCAGCTTCCGTTGTGAGTTCTCCCTCGTAGCTCTCCTCTGGCAACACCTGTGAAATATTTCTCAGTTGAAAATGAAGGATTTTATATTTCAAAGTAGCTTTTTACCAAGCACTATGGTGTCTTATTAAGTGTTTACTATACAATGTTTACTAAACCTAAAAATTCATTCATAGACATAATAGAGCAACCCCATTACACAAAGTAATAAACAAAAAAGTGGATTACAAAGATTATCTGATTTTCCTCAGAAAGATAGGTATTAAAGCATAAAAATTATCCTGATACAATCAAATGTATATTTATATATATACAGATATCCATTTGTTCACCATAAGTGTATTTTAACGTTTTTGTTTCGGTGCATCTGAAAGTATTCAATGACTGTTTTAATTCCTTTGGACATATATAGTCTTTAATATAAAAAGTTGGGAAGATAAAAACTGCAGCGATCAAGCAATCTCTGATAGAACAAACATTCCAGGAAAGCGCAGGGAAGTAAAGTGGCAGATGAATTAAAGACGAAAGGTTTGAGAATGATGGACTAGCAACCGGCGATCGAGAAACAGAACTTCGCACATGCAGAAAATTTCAAAAAAGTAAGAGATGAGCATGGAAGGTGGGGGACATTGCAGGGTCCACCCTAAGCTGATCCCATGGGGTGAGAGTGACCACAGACTGCAGGACGTGGCCCTCAGTTCACCCCAGAAGCAGTAGCACGTGACACCAGCTTTTGATTGGCCCCTGAATGTCCCAGGCCTGGGCTAAGCCTGTCTCATCTCGTTTAATTCCCACAAGTCTCACTGATACTCACTGGAGAACAGAGGCTTAGTGAGTGGAAGGTATTTGTTATGGTCACAAAACTACTAATCAGCCAAGCTAATTATTCGGAAATCAAGTCTACCTGAGTCTAGAGATTTCCTTTAACCATGAGTATACTGTCTTGGGGAAGCTAAAATGGGCCACTTTAATTTTTCTCATTAATTTGCTTTTTAGTTGATTTAATTTGGTAAGTAAATAATTCTGTGAATATTCATGAAAATGCAAGCTGGCATAATTTTTGAGCCAGCCTTTATGCTCTAAGTCCAATTTGGGGGTGACCTGTCTGCACTCAGGCCTCCTGCTGCCAGAAGGATCCCTGCATCCAGTTCCCTGCACCCCTGGTTCCCTGTACTCCATCCGTATCGTCGCCACGGCATCACAAAGCCAAGGCTTTCACAGGCTTCCCCCATCAGTTCAACCTCAGAAACGTTCCTGAGGTTTGCCTCTCACCTCAACCCTAAATATTCTTTTTGTTCAAGTATTTTTTAGGTGAATTTAGCATAAATGCTAAGTTTGCAAACAGCGAGGGGAAACAGTAGAGAACCGTCCTTTACCCCAGGGCCTCCCCTTTGCCTTGGCCTGACCTCGCCTTCTGCCTTGGGAGAGCCTATTCTGTTTTCTCCACCAACCCTGGGAGGGTGGCACAGGTCAAAGAGCCAGCCCTCCTCCCTCGCCGCCCCGCACAGAGCTTGGCCTGCTCCTCAGGGCAGCCTCGGGATGCAACCTGCTTCTGCCTTTGCTGATAAAACTCAGCTGTTTCATGCCTTTTCCATGTTCCATCAAATAACTGTCACCTATTTCTTTTGAAAAGGCCAACATCTACTGTAATATTTCTTAATATGTTAGATTTTTACTTACATAGTGTGTGTGTTATGGTTACAAAGTCTGATTGGCTTTGTTTCTATTTTTTTTCACAGATATATTTTAACTGAACAGTATTTTCCACAGATGCATATATCATGTTCAAGGAGAAACTTTCTCTTTATATTATTTTAATATGTTTGATTTTAAAGCTGTGGAACAAACTTCACAAAAATATAAAATTGTTTCAAAATTTTACAAAGAGAGATAATGCATATGCACATTCATCTCTAACTTGACGATTTATTCGAAATAACAAACATGGCCCCGAGTTGACTAAATGCACATAAACTCCCTCAGTGGGCACCAGGTGCCTGGCTTGCCGCCACCCAGCACAGGAACTGCGGTGCTGTGGGACGGGAAATCCAAGAACAAAACTCACAGGGAATTTGTTTTAATAGCTGTAGAGTGTTGACCCCATACTATTTGATATGTCAAAGAATGAAATTTTAATTTTACATGATTTATGCTTTATTAGATATTTTCTTTTATGATAATTCCATGTCATGGTAGAGAGGATTTAAAAAGATATGTGAAAGGCAAACACAGAGCATGGCCACCCAATCAATTGGTCTTAAAAACCAATTAGTTCTTCAATATAAACCCAACAGATGAGCTAAACACTAATATGAAAGTCAGAAGTAATAAAAGTAGAGAGAATGATTGCTTTTCAGCAGAGCTTTAAAAAGTATAAAGTGAGACGGTCTCAAAGAGAATCCTGCAGCTTACAAAACGATTTGTCACTGCGACGATTAATTTCTAGTTTCTAATGGGTTTTGTTTCCAGGCTTTTGCAGTAATACATTCATTTCATGCCCAATTTATACCGGCGCTGGCCGCAGAAGGCCCCGTGCGGGAAAGAAGGGAGCCGTGCTGCGTCTTAGCCGAGCTCGGCCACCATGCCGTCTGCGAACCTGGAGAGGCCAGGGCAGGGGCGGGGGGCTGCGGGGCGGCCGCAGGGCCGCTGAACACGCGCGGGGCCTGCTGCTCAGCGAGGCCGGGCCCTTCCCCTCGACGGCCGGCCCCGCAGTGACAAGTGACAGCAGCCCCGCGCCAGCCGCGGCGCCGGGAAGCAGGAGTGTACCTGTCATTTTGTCATATTGGAAAAAATATATGTTTTTGGTGTTCCTCAGAATTTCAGTCATTCGTTTATGTCCATGAGATGAAAGAGGCGGAGCGTCGCTGCGGGGGGGGGGGGCGTCCTTGCTGTGACACCATCACACAGCGGCTCAGCCCTGAAGGCCCGCACCCTGGGCCTCAGCCTGCACAGCATCCCAACACACGGGGGGGGGGGGGACGACCGTCCTTGCTGTGACATCACCACACTGGCTCATCCTGATGACCCGCACCCTGGGCCTCAGCCCGCACAGCTCCCCGACACGCGGGAGGGGGCGTCCTTGCTGTGACATCACCACACAGCGGCTCAGCCCTGAAGGCCCGTACCCTGGGCCTCAGCCTGCACAGCTCCCCCACACGCGGGAGGCGGCCGTCCTTGCTGTGACACCATCACACAGCGGCTCATCCCCTGAAGGCCCGCACCCTGGGCCTCAGCCTGCACAGCTCCCCCACACGCGGGAGGGGGCGTCCTTGCTGTGACACCATCACACAGTGGCTCATCCCCTGAAGGCCCGCACCCTGGGCCTCAGCCTGCACAGCTCCCCCACACGCGGGAGGGGGCGTCCTTGCTGTGACACCATCACACAGTGGCTCAGCCCTGAAGGCCCGCACCCTGGGCCTCAGCCTGCACAGCATCCCAACACACGGGGGGGGGGGGGGGGGGACACGACCGTCCTTGCTGTGACATCACCACACTGGCTCATCCTGATGACCCGCACCCTGGGCCTCAGCCCGCACAGCTCCCCGACACGCGGGAGGGGGCGTCCTTGCTGTGACATCACCACACAGCGGCTCAGCCCTGAAGGCCCGTACCCTGGGCCTCAGCCCGCACAGCTCCCCGACACGCGGGAGGCGGCCGTCCTTGCTGTGACACCATCACACAGCGGCTCATCCCCTGATGACCCGCACCCTGGGCCTCAGCCCGCACAGCTCCCCCACACGCGGGAGGCGGCCGTCCTTGCTGTGACACCATCACACAGTGGCTCATCCCCTGAAGGCCCGCACCCTGGGCCTCAGCCTGCACAGCTCCCCCACACGCGGGAGGGGGCGTCCTTGCTGTGACATCACCACACAGCGGCTCAGCCCTGAAGGCCCGCACCCTGGGCCTCAGCCCGCACAGCTCCCCGACACGCGGGGGGGGGGGACCATCCTTGCTGTGACACCATCACACAGCGGCTCATCCCCTGATGACCCGCACCCTGGGCCTCAGCCTGCACCGCTCCCCCACACGCGGGAGGGGGCGTCCTTGCTGTGACATCACCACACAGCGGCTCAGCCCTGAAGGCCCGCACCCTGGGCCTCAGCCCGCACAGCTCCCCGACACGCGGGGGGGGGGGACCATCCTTGCTGTGACACCATCACACAGCGGCTCATCCCCTGATGACCCGCACCCTGGGCCTCAGCCTGCACAGCTCCCCCACACGCGGGAGGGGGCGTCCTTGCTGTGACATCACCACACAGCGGCTCAGCCCTGAAGGCCCGCACCCTGGGCCTCAGCCCGCACAGCTCCCCGACACGCGGGGGGGGGGGACCATCCTTGCTGTGACACCATCACACAGCGGCTCATCCCCTGATGACCCGCACCCTGGGCCTCAGCCTGCACAGCTCCCCCACACGCGGGAGGGGGCGTCCTTGCTGTGACATCACCACACAGCGGCTCAGCCCTGAAGGCCCGCACCCTGGGCCTCAGCCCGCACAGCTCCCCGACACGCGGGGGGGGGGGACCATCCTTGCTGTGACACCATCACACAGCGGCTCATCCTGATGACCCGCACCCTGGGCCTCAGCCCGCACAGCTCCCCGACATGCGGGGGGGGGGGACCATCCTTGCTGTGACACCATCACACAGCGGCTCATCCCCTGATGACCCGCACCCTGGGCCTCAGCCTGCACCGCTCCCCGACACGCGGGAGGCGGCCGCCCTTGCTATGACATCACACAGCGGCCTGCAGTGAGAGCCGGAGGCCACAGGGCACCCGCTTCCTCTTTCTCCTGTGTCTCTCACGTGCCCATTTTAAAGGGCGAATGTTGTAACTGTAGAGGAACAAAACTGGACCTTGGGAGTGAATTAGAATAATTATGGGGGGAGAGTTTTTCTTTAGGGACACCCAGGATGCATGTGCGAAGGGTGCAGTCTGGTTTAGGGTGAGGTCCTCGTTAACTAACAGGAGGGTGCACTCACCCCTTGGGGTGCAGGGCTCGAAGCACGGTCAGAAGTCCCGGGAAGCCCTTTCCCGGGGCTAACAGCTGGGGCAGGTGCAGTGCGTATAGATCCCTGGTCACCGTCTGTCAGATTTTATAAACGATATTGAAATGATTGGTTACTTTTTCTCAAGTTCATTTGACAGTGACATTTTAATAGACCATTTTTTCATCTCTCTAGCCCTAAAACTTTCAAACTAGGTGGTATAAAATGACAGCAAATATTTGCAAGGTGCATAAATGAGGAAAAGTGAGCAAACTGATGGTGTGAAAATTACCGATAAAGTATATTATTTTATTCTATTTTTACTTTTTTTAATGGAGGACATCTGTAATACCCTCAACAATGAAGATAAATAAATTTATATATACATATATATATATTCCCCCCAAACACACACTCACTGAATAATTATAAAGACAGTGTTTGTTAAAATGCATTTCATTTTCAAAATTGAGCCATCAGCTGTTGAAGTGTGTGTACATTTTTTGGGACACCCTGTGCATGTACATTTAAAAAGTCGAGATACAGTGTTTCGTTTGGAATGTGCATATTTTTCCCCAACGTCCTCTTGGCCGGCTTTTTGAACTCACCTGGAAAAGCTCCAGGCCTGGCAAGTCCCAGCTGCGCACCGCTGCCCCCAGGCGGCTGAGCCTGCGGGGTAACTCCCCCGCTTAAAGGGCGTCGCCACCTGACGTCCACCGAGTTCAGCTTTGTGTGAGCCCCCAGTGTTGTGGGAGGACCTTGCTTTTCCCCCCTCAGCTCTTTCTCCTTTTTCACAGCAGCCACTTGGAAAGTTTCCGATCATTTTAAACTTCGGACCGGACAGGCGTCCTCTGACAGCCAGCAGCTACACTGAGGAAAGGGCCCGATTTCCCGCGGGGAGGCCTGCGGCTCCCTGTGTTGCCAGCAGGAGGCCTACTTTCTGTTGCCGAGTTTCTTTCCCCCTGCGGGGTGTCCCCCTAGAAGTTTAGGGAGGGAGAGCCTTCAGTGGTACCATTCCTCTTTCTCGCCCGTGCAGAAAACAGTCCAGGCCTTCCCTCTGCGGCGAGGCCGCAGGAGGCTTGTTGCTGTTACTCTGACAGCTAAAGGGATGCAGTTCAGGTTGTGAGTCAGATCAATAGAAGCAGCAGAGAAACACTTCCAGTTAGGCTGCTTAGATAAGTATTTCATCTGCATGTAAACAGTTAGTGTTAAGTAATTAAATGTCAATTGGTTCTTCCAGATAAACTATTGCTAGTTCTCTGCACTTAACTCAGAAACATGTGGCAAGAGATTCTGAGAGATTTTTGTTAGACATTAATTAACTAGGCCTGTGCAAACTAAATAATGATTTATTTTTTATTTAGCTAACAATGAATCAAAAACTGCCCCCTCTATGTAATTTTGATTATATATTTAATTGTGATTTAGTATTATCATGTGCAAACTAATGGTATTTGGTACAATATTTAAATTAGCAATAATAACTACGTTTCATTGCCTAACACAATGCATTACCATTGATGATTTTCAAATACTTATTAAATGTAAGAAATAACAGGGTTAATATTTTTATGGTATTTTTGAATTAGCAAAAATTACTTTAGGAATGAATACTGGAAGTTTCCATTTCATAAGGAGGCAAAATATTCATTGCCTACTAGAGAGGCCTGAATAGAAATCTTCCAAATACAGGTCAATGCTAGAGAACTTCAGGTGTTGAAACATCTCACCTCAAATATTGTTCTCATTTCTGAATATAATTGCCCCACAAGTATTGATCTTACAACCCTTAAAAGTAATAATGCTATAAAGTCAATTGCATTCAGAGTGGAGGTTTGCTGAGCACTTTGAGAGGTGAAGTTCCCTGGTCTGGAATAACTGACCAGTTCTTCTTATGACGTCACAGTGCCCCCATCTGCCTCTGTCATAGGAACCTCATTTTTTCTCTTTGATCACTGGGCAGTTGGTTAGTTGGTGATTAATTTCTATAGCTTAAAGTGAGTGACATTATTTCCTCCTTCCAAGCATAAGTACTTCTGAATATTTCTTTGGGGACAAAACTTCTAGATCACTAAATTTTGCCTATTACTCTCATTAATTAACTCATTCAACAAATATTCGGAGAACATCAATTATGGCAAAAGTCTAATATGGCATCTATTGGAAATTGAAATTTGTAAATGTCTGTATTGGTAAATATTGGACATAAGGGTAAAAATAAAATAAATAAATATTAAAACCCTAATACAAGGCAAAAATATTGCAAAATCCATTAACTAAAAAAGCCTGTCGCCTGTATTGCGTTGTTCTGTTCCTGCTTTATGTATGTGTGTACATATGCAGCTATCTGTGGCTAGGTAGGCAGGCATGTGTACATGAATGTAGGTATGTGTGTACACCTGTAAGTAAGTAGGCAGGCATGTGTACATGCATGTGTGTATGTATGTATGAAGGGAAACATTTTCCTGAGTGAGCCTGGAGTGCCTGGAGCCTCAGGAGTGCCAATTTCCAAACTGAGTTCCATTTATTTAGCAACAACAGTAAAAGCCCCACTCATTCTAGGCCCCAAGGAAGCAGATGCAATTGCTAAAAGAGATTTTATATTGCTAACATCTTAGAGATATTTTAATCTTTAACATGCACACAACAGTTATTGAAGGTATCTAGTATGTGCAAGTCTCAAGTATACTCGAATAATAGAAAATTAGAAAAAAAATGGTGGTCGATGTCCTGAGGGATTTTTGAGACTGTGTGTGTGTGTGTGCGTGCGTGTGTGTGTGAGTGCGTGTGTGTGTAAAGTGTGAATAAATATGGAGGTTTTAGCTTGTGTTTGAGTTTCAGAATTCATCTCTGGTTGTTTTTTTTGGATTAGTTCTCTTACTATAATGCACTGGGCGCTACCATCATATTTTCTCAGAGAAAATGTTTTTGTTAATAAAAAATAATAATTTCAGTGTCAATAAGCAATAGGGACATGTTCAGTATATACTTCCTGCTACTTTTAATTTAGAAGTGAAAACATTTTCCCAAAGGACTGTCTTTATGTAAAGTGTGTTTTTTATTACTAAAAAATGTTATGATTTACTGAGATGTTAACATGGAAATGGTGATGTTAAACAATACATAAAATTGTAGTGGGATCATGATTTCATAAGAAGGAAATTAGTTATGGAGGTAACATTACTGTATAATTTCCCACAGGGTCTCTCCGTCGGGACAGGTTTTGTGATGTCCCGAAACGGGCCGCCTGCTCAGCTCAGCCACAAAGCGGTGCTGGATGCACGAGGCGCTCACAGGCGGGCAAAGGCGTGTTTATGTCCCGTGAATAGTCATGAACCGAGGGGCCCAAACGGCTCTGAAGCAAAGCACCGCCTCCTAATTTATTTTTAAGCAAAGGGAAGCCTCATATTTTACTGCTGGGTGGTTTGCATTCAAATGTACCAATAACTTCAAACGCAATAGCTTCTACCCCGTGTTTGATTGCAGAGCATGAGAGGGGGCGGCTGGTGGTCTGTTGATGGGGAGTCAACTTCCCCGTCAAGAGTTTTATCTTATTTTATTATATTTTTTAAAAATTTAATATGTAAATTGAGATTTATTTCTTTAGAGCCCAACTGAATGGATCTAGATTAATGAGAACTGAATACAATACCCAAAGTTGGAAAAGAAAATACAAATCTTCTCTCTAGGAATCTTGAAATTCTACCCATTTTTTCTGAGGTCTGAAACTGAAGCTTTTCTTGAAGGATATATATTTTTTTAAATATGTCTTTATTGATTTCAGAGAGAGGAAGGGGGGGAGAGAGAGAGAAACATCAGTGATGAGAATCATTGATCGGCTGCCTCTTGCACACCCCCCACTGGGGATCGAGCCTCAACCCGGGCATGTGCCCTGACTTGAAGGATATTTTCAACAAAGGAAAAGGGATCCTCATCTATTAAAAATACTTATATTATTAAAACTTCCCAGAGAGGAAATTTTCTATGAACAAGAGCCTTGTGAAAACAACTGTTTCACTGGTTGAAGGTAGCGATAGACAAGTGGTATATTTTCAGACATATAAACACATTTTGAATATTTTAATTCTTTATTTGAGAATGCAGAGATTGTCATTTTACATGGAAATGTCTATTTATTCTGGTAGTTGGGAAAGAGAAAATAAAATACGTTCAACTCTAAATATATGACATTTATATCAGGAGCTACTTGTTCCCATAAGAATTCTAACTATTTGTAAACATTTGAAAAACAAATCATTGAGTTATTTTCTCTAAAAATTATAAACATTGTGTTATTCGCTTAATTGTGATTATAAATATGGTTTTATTCCATTTCGAAGTTGCGCGTCTGTAAATGGGAGTGGATGTGTTAGAACTAGATGTAACAGACTCACCAACACTACAGTAGAAAGGTAATAGAGAAGTGACGTGACAGAAATTAGATACTCGTGCTTAAGTGTGCAAAATGCAGTCTTCATTTTAAGGAAAAGTCAGGAACTCAGCAGGTCAATCATAATATTCGTTGTTGTTATACCGATGACAAAGCAGAGACGGCTCTTACTATGACACATACCATAGGTTCTATCCGCAGTTTATGACATTTCACATCACAGGCCTGAGAGCATGACAGTCCCCACCTGTAACAGGCGAGGGCACGAGGCTTGGCAGGACAGCTGTGCCCATGTCTCCATGTACCAGTTGGGGGTCAATCAGGGGACAACTCCCAAGAGAGCCTTAGGAGGTGGGCTAATTAGCTGGGGGCTGGTTAGAATATGCGCAAAGGCTGTTGCCTGAGTCTGGTGACAGGCCTGGCCCCGAAGTCAGCGGGTCAGGAAGGCGAGCGGGGCCTGAGGGACGCTGGGGATTAGGACGAGCCAGGACGTTTGCGCAGCTTGTAGGTCTGTAAAGGGAGCCGGCGGGCGGGTGCAGGCCCAGCCGCCCCGGTGAGGAGGGGCTGCAGGCAGGAGCAGTGCGACCTTCAGGGCCTTCGCTGCTTCCGCCTCCCTCCAAGGTCGCGCCAGGCTTCGCATGGAAACGACGGAGAACGGAATCCTGGACAATGTCGTTCCAGCTCGGTTAACCCAACAAACCGAGGCCACCACACTCTTCATTTTTACTTGTATCTAAACATTTATTTCGGTTTTTTTCCTACTCTCTGAACATAAAGTTGAGATGAATTTTTCCTTTCATATTCTACAGAATTCAATTCCATGGAAATTACTAAAATAAAATAGTGGTTCAGAATTATTAAAGATGTTATTTTTGCACAGTGAGTTTTAAAATTACTCAATAAAAATAAGGGATTTCAATAAAGTTACTTTTTACCCTAAGTATATTTCATGTAAATATGTCTCAAGCATCTTTGGAAAAATACATGATGATATGCCAAACTGTTTACAGGAAGAGAACACATTACTTATTCTGACATTTATATAAATAAAATTAAAACAAAAATTACTTCTTCATAATGATTAGATCTATTTGATTGTACCAATATAAAGCTATTTTTTTATATCTGAAAATACTGGTGTAAGTGCTAAATTATATCATACATAATGTATCAACGATAATACATTTTATTTCTTGTTTTTGGGAAAAAAGTAGAACCTCTAAAGATAAAAACTATAATATCTGAAATTTAAAAATCACTGGAGTGGGATTAATTGCTGATTAGATATTGCAGAAGAAAATCTTAGTGAATTCGAAGACACAAAAGAAAATTGGGAAAATGAAGCACATGGAGAAAAAATAAATGAATAAAATTAATAGTTTAAGTAACTTGTAAAATAATAACAAGCAATGTAACAAGAGTTTATTTATTTAGGAATTTGCAGAAGGAGAGGAGTTAGTGTGCATGAATATTTGAAAAATTTATAGGTAACTTTTTTCTAATATAATAAAGTTATAAACACACAAATCAAATAAACTCTAGAAAATCCCATTAAGATAAACAGAAACAACAGTAAGCCACCTTATAACCAATTTACAAAACCTATGATAAAATGAGATCTTAAAGAACCAAGCAAAAAATACACAAGAGAGCAGAGGCATTGAAGCAGACTTATCAGAAACTGAGCAGTGCAGAAAATGCTACATCTGTCTCTGATGCTGAAAATAAAAATAGCCAAAAATTATATGCACAGTATCTATATACACACTGCATGAAATGTTAATTAATGTTTTCAAGCAGATGCAAAATAATACAGGATAAAGCGGAGATTACCTTCATTCAGTGTGTGTGTGAATGAAAGAATCAAGGAATGGTAAGTAAATGGGTAAACATCTTTAAACTTTATTTCACATTTTTATTGTTTTTAGAAATAATTGACTATTTCTAAATTGTGTTACATTGGTGTTACATTAGGATATGATTTTACCTCGGAATATTAAAAATGTGCTTGAGAACTGTGGAAATGCAGTAAAGACCTTTAAGTAACATTTAAACCTTTCAAAAACTAATATTGAGAGTCAGTTCTTTATAAAAATGTATTTTAGGTCTGCAGACAGTTGTTAAAAGAAACCTCCCTAAGATCAAATGTGCATAAAAATAAATTAAACGGAGTGTGAAAACAACCTATTTCATTGTTTGTAAATTCTATGGATGGCTACGGAAGTTAAATTTATACATATTCAATTTTGCATACATTTTCTTTAAGTTAAAAGAAGCGCTCAGAAACATCTTGCTCCCGATCTTGACATGTTTTCAGGAGGTCATACACTCTATCTGCAAAAGTAATAACGATTTCGAGATCAATGGCCTGCATCGGGAATGTAACAGTTTGCTCTGCTTACGCCCTGAGAGGCTTTCTCAGCCTCTGGACACAGCACCTGCAAGTCACGTCCATGGATAAATCTACAGGCACGATGCTCCCTGTGGTTTTGTTTCCTTCTTACTTGCTTTTGTGGCAAGTGCCTGGGCTGAGTAGAGCGCTCCTTTTACAAGCATCAGACGGCTGCCTTAAAATGCCCCTGAATAGATGACTGAGGAAGGAAGATGTGGCCCATGCACGGGGAACACGGCTCAGCGACAGGAAGAGATGAAACACTGCCGTTTGCAACAACATGCATGGACCTTGCAAATATGTTAAGCGGAACAAGTCAGGCAGAAAAAGTCAAGAACCATATGATTTCACTCTTATGTGGGATATAAAACTGAAAGCAACAAATAAACAAGAAAGACACAAACAAAACCTCACGGACACGGACGACAGTGTGGTGGTGACCAGAGGGAAGGAGGCTGGGGGTGGCAAAGGGTAAAGGGGGTCAAATATACGGTGATGGAAGATCTGACTTTGGGCGGTAAACACACAATGCAATATACAGATAATGTATCAGAACTGTACACTTGTAACCTGTATAATCTTATTAACCAACGTCACCCCAATAAATTTAATTTAAAAAACCTATATGGTTTGCATAAGAAATCTCTAAGATTTCTCTTAGTCTAAACAAAAACTGTTAAATTATTAAGGATACTAACCAGACTTAATTAATGCTGATGATGATATATTGAGGAAACAACATAGCCAGATTAATCTAGGTAACTCAATACTAAGGATATTGCTGTTTAGCGTGTGACCGATTGAGCAATCTGTAAAGGACACAGAATCAACTGAGTTTTAAACTGTTTGAAATAATGTCAAATGTTTGCCTTTTCTGTGGATTTATTATATAACGAGTTTTAAGTTACCTACAGTGGTTGAAAATAAGTTATTCATAAATAATAGTTTTATTTTAAAAGCATGATCATTATATATATTTTTTGTTCAACTCTACAACCCTTAAAACATAGTATAACAATTATGAAACAAAGTAACCTAATAGTATCATAAATGTTAACCAATGTATTGCTTTTTTAATGGGTATAACTCCTGAGTAATATGAATAACAAGTCCTATGTATGTTGTAATATTTAATGGACAGTTATGTTATAGGCTCTTATTCTCCACATAAATATTAAGTTAAATATAAATAACAGGCACTGATATTATTTCAATTTAATTCTTTTTTAAATGCACTATTTTTATTGAGAGAGCACTGGTATATAACATTATTAAAGTTTCAGGTGCACAACATTGTAATTCCACATCTGCATACACCACAGCATGCTCACCACCGAAAGCCTCACTTCCACCCATCACCCTACAACAGACCCCTTAACCCATTTCAACATCCCCAACCTCCTTCCCTCTGGTAACCAATCTGTTGTTGAATCTATGGGTTTGCTTTTGTTTTGTTTTGTTTTGTTTTGTCTTTTTATATTTTATATATGATTGAAATCCTATGGTATTTCTCTTTCCCCATCTGACTTATTTCACTTAACATAATGTCCTCACGTTCTGTCCATGTTGTTGCAAATGTCAAGATTTCAAAGGAACCCATCGACAAAACAACAGGGCAACCTACCAAATGGGAAAAGATATTTGCAAATCATACATCCAATAAGAAGTTAATATCCAAAATACATAAATAATGCATGCAATCTAACAACAAAAAATAAGCAACCTGATTTAAAAATGGGCAGAGGACCTGAACAGACACTTTTCCAAAAAAGACATATAGCCTGGCCTGCGTGGCTCAGTGGATGAGCTTCTACCTGTGAACCAGAAGGTCACGGTTCGATTCCAGGTCAGGACACAGGTGAGGTTGCGGGTTCGATCCCCAGCAGGGGGCGTGCCGAAGGCAGCCGATCAATGACTCTCATCATTGATGTTACCATCTCTCTGTCCCTCTCCCTTCCTATGAAATCAATAAAAACATATTTTTAAAAAAGACATACAGATGGCCAACAGGCACAGAAAAGATGCTCAGCATCACTAATCATCAGGGCAATGCCAATAAAAACCACAGTGAGAGAGGCCCCCTCACCCCTTTTAGAATGGCTGTTATCAACAAGGCAAGGACTGATGTTGTTGGAGAGGATGTGGCCAGAAGGGGACCCTTGAACCCTGTCCGGGGGTGGCAAACTGTGCAGCCACCGTGGCTGTCAACTAAGAGGCAGAGCAATGTGTTTGCAGCGACACCTCCAAAGAATCACAAAAATCTGTCGATGTTGAATCTTGTTTTATGAAATTGACTTAATATCGATTAACCATAAAAACAAAAATTAGGCAACTCTAAATCATCAATCAGAGCGGAGTTGGGAAAAGACAACGTGACTTGCGCTGGGATGTGCCTGTTTGGCACATTCCCCCATCGTCTGTCCACTTCTGCTCTTCTGACCACGTTTGGATTCTGTTTCTCAGCAAGACCAGAGGCTGGATGTTCCCCCTGATGTGAACAGCCTCCAACTTAGCAGAATATTGGAAACTTAAGATAAATCATTTTTGCTGTATGCTACCAGTTATACCTCAGTTAACGTGATTTGCCATTTATTTTGAAAAACTGAGGCCTGGGGTATTTGAGAGACTTGGTAAATACTAAGAGAGAAGACAAGGTTTCTAAAGGTTTAAGCTTCTGTAAGAAAAATTTATTAAAATGAATCCCTTAAAGGGACATGTCCCAGACGCGTCCTGTGCATCGCAGATGTTTCTCAGAGCCTGACCTTTCTCTCTCCGTAGTACCTACAGTTCTTTCTTTGGTCCTTGGCTTTTGGCCTTGATTTTTAAAAATCAAACTTTAAAACTCTTTCCTAATTGCTCCTGTATTTATGAGTCATAAAAATAATTTTTCTCCTCTTGGCTATGTTTATAATTTTCTGTCATAAAAACTAAACAAAAAGACAATATTCCTATTTGTGTAATAGCAGTTGGTACCTCGCGGAAAACGCGTCCCTGCCAACATCATGCTAAATCCTTTCCCTGGACACTCCCAAATTTTTTCAGGGTCCCCTTTTACACAAGAATCAAGAAAAACTCAGAGTTTTAAGTCGTCCAAAAATATACCCCGCTAGGAAGTGCCGTGAGACTTCAGGGCCCGGAGCCTGCAGGCCCGGAGCTAACCGCCCTCTGCCGCCTCCGAAAGCGCTGCCCTGGGCCGCGCGCGGGCGCCTCCTGCCTTTGCACTTGACCCGAGCGCAGGGCGCTACCCCGCCTGCCACCCGGTGCCCACAGGACGCAGCAGGTCCGGGAACCCTCCGTGCAGCGCGGCTCCGAGGCTCCCTGCCGTGCGGCCCAGCCTGCTTTCCTCCTCCGCGCCTGCCGGGGCGCCTGGCTGCAGCTCCCCTTGGTTCAGCTTTATGAGTCACTACGTTAGCCTCTCTTCTTTTTAAATTATCAGTTATTTCTTTAATTGCCTCAGAAAAGGCTTGAGCTCTGACTGGAGCGCAATTCTTTGGGAACCTGGCCCACCCTCTATTCTCCTCAAGAGCTAAGCTTTCAATGCCTCTTTCTCTTTTTTAATTCTTTCCGTTCCTGGTGTCACTCCAACGTGATGCTTACAAAAGCCATATATAGAGACAAAGTGCATTTTAGGTAAAAGAAGTTCCTTGAGTAATATACACTTTTGAAGTGTTGTCGGCACAAAGCAAATAATTGTTTTTAAAATTATAGCATAGTTAAGTTTTCTTTGGGTTACTCATGGCTTTCAAAAGATCGTCACTTGTGTTGTAAACAACACTGTAGAACCAGTCTTGAAATTTAAGTGCCAGGTACTCACAATACAGTTGTCACACGCTCGTGTGCAAATATAACCAAGCTGGAAAGATGTCAAAATATAGTTACCAAAAAAATTATATATATAAATATATAAATATATATGTGTACTAATTGACTACACCCAACAACCTACAATCTTTTTCATAACAATAGCCCGGTCGGTTCTAACTGAAGTCAGTGAGGTGATTACATTTCACGGAATGTTAATTCAAACGTAGTCGATGTGGCTGAAAAAGGTCGTCTGTATTTATCAAAGGCCGTGAGAAAATGCTTTTGTGTCTACGAGTAAACTTCACAGAGACTGTGCCTCTCTCTCACTTAGCACTTCTGCGTTTTCTCTGTGCGTCATGGTCTTTGCCTTTGCTTGTGGGTGGTGATTATATTAAGTTCAGCAACCAGGTTAAAGATGACACAGGAAGCAAAGTATGAAAAGCTCATTTCTCCATTCTCCTTTCTGTCGGAAGTATTTTTGTCACAGACACAATCCTGTGACGTCAATCCTGTGGCGACAGAGTAGGCATCAACGGCTCAAGTAGATGAATGAAGATGTGCTTGGGACGGCAAAAGTCCTCTGTGCTTGGGCTGCTAATGATTTCATTGTACAGCTAGAAATAGTATCTGCCTGTAAAGAGAATTTGCCAGGATTTGCATTAGCCCATTGACTCCTCCTATGCCAGTGTTAGGCCACATTCACAGAAAACAGCAGATTCACAGATGTTCTGATTGACCTGCAAGTTCAGCAGCCACGTAATGGGCCAGTAATGAAAACCTGGTTCTTTCATTGTCAATAGGAACAAAAAGCCATGTGCTCAACTTTTATTTTTCTTTAAAAAAAATTATAATTTGCCCGGCTGGGCCTGGCTCAGCGGTTGAGCACCGACCTAGGATCCAGGAGATGGCGGTTCAGTGCCCGGCCGGGGGCCTGCAGGAGGCAGCCGATCGGTAACTCTCTCATCATTGATGTTTCTGTCTCTCTCCCTTCCTCTCTCTGAAATCAATAAAGACATATTTTTTAAAATTAGAACTCATCTAAGTTATGCACTCAAAATACAGATGCCTTTTAATGTCCTGAAGAGCTCCTGAAACACCGCATTATTTCACACGCACGTACACCACAGTTCACTTTATTTTTCCTTCATTTATAATCTTTCATAACTATTTTGATGTTCAAATTATTTAAAAGCCTATTTACTTTTATCATCTGTATAGGTCTTATAATTCTATTAATGCAAACAAATGGCAGAATTTTAATAGTCAAACAGCCTGAAACTGAAGGATCACACAGAGTTCAAGAGGCTTTTTGTGTCGTCTTTAGCCAGAGAAAAAATCAGCACAGTTAACGGTGCGTGAGGAAAGTTGTTGTGAGCCTTGTGTGATGAAACGAAGGCAAAGATGTAAAGCTACTTGGAGACAGACCGGAGGAAAATAAGAATGAGGTTAGGTTTGTAAGAGTAAGTGATTCCGTAATATAAATGGCATGTCCCTGCGCAGGGACATTAGAGAAAGCTCACGTATTCATAGTACAATCGAGTGGCGTTTCCACCTAAACGCTGAGGTTGTCGTGTGAGTCAGTTAAAAAGTTCCAACCCTGATGATAGTGGCATTATCAACTAAACTTACAGTCATGGGGCTTTATAAATCATACTATTCTTCCTAATACCAGTTAATGTTCTTGCTAATATATATTACTTAAGGCAGATAATATTCTATTTGCTATTATTTCTAAACTGCAAGTAAAGTTCTCTTTGTGCATATATGGTACAGCATTTAAAATCTTAGTTGTTTAATTACAGATCTAGAGGTCTGCCTTTATTATTTAGAAGAGAGTAGTTTACTATAAAATTTTGTCACCAAATAGATATGGGAATAAAATATAATATTTTATAAGTGGATACAAATAATGACAGTTATGTCAATGTAAATTCATATTTTACAAATTTAGCATTTGAACAAGGCTCTACCCATTTAAACTATCCCATGGAATCTGTATTATCAGATGGACAGGATGTGTCGCCCACGATTTCTCTCTGTTGCAGCGACTTGGAACAATGTGTAGTCTTGCTGCACCGTGCGCCTGGGTTGCACCTCTCCGAGCAGCTTTAAGCTCTCCCGCACAGACCCCGCGCCTAGCTTCGTTCTCACCACCTAGACGGGCTCTCAGCACTGCCCTTGGAACACGAGAAACCGCGTGTGCACCATCTATTACCAACGAAAGAAAACAGATGGTCTGCGATGACCCAGCTCTCAAACTGCTAATTATAAAGAGCCAAGCGCCCATAATTTTCCTCGTGGTTGTTGTAATTTTCTTTTTCCAGTTTTCAGCAATAAGAAACCATTAAAGAAAATGCAAATGGTATTTGTGGTACTTCTGTCGATTCGCATTTCTCCACGTGTTCACTAAGTGCGTGCCATGGCTCCGCTATCCAGCTGACACCCAGCCAGAGGAATTCTGTCCATCTGTTGGAATCGATTCTGAACAGGGTCATTTAAGAAAATGATTTTATAATAACATATGGTAACTAAGTTCAGCATGAATTTTCCACTGCGTTGATCAATATGGAGAAATTCTCTTATGCAAATGCAAACGTTCACAACCCGTCTTCCTCCAAGCGTGGCCACTGTGCAGAGGACAGAAGGGGCCAGGCTGTGCATTCAGTCGGCGCCAGCTGTATGCACTGCACTAGTCCCATCAGTGGCCTAGGATTGCACCGCGTATATGCTGCATGTTTTATGAGAGGAATGTAAAGGATTTTGTTTACTGATTTTTAAGCACTCTGAAATTTACTTTTTGAAATGACATTTATATTTACATTAACCAGGTTCAAACTTATTGGATCTGTAAAGACTGCCCCTCTGAATGCAATAGCCCGATGAGGCCGGGCAGTCCTGGCCAGGGGTAAAAATGACCAACATACCCTTCTCTAAGCCAGGAAGTTAGTGCCCAGCCTTGTCTGACTTCGCTCGATGGCCCCGTAAAGACTTTGCTTAAAATCGAGACAACACACAGCTTCAGAAGAGCTCACCATTCATTCTGGGACAATCTTTTGTATCATTGAAATCTTAGCAAGACAGGTTTGAGTGTTTTTATTTTATTTCATTTGCTTTCTTTTACTTTTTGGGGAAGACTTTATATTGTGAAATGTTAATAATAGTAAATAGTAAAAAATATTTAAGAGCCATGTCTTATGTATTCCAAACTATGATTTGGTTTTGTGTCCCTACAAGGACAACTAGAGCAATCTGTTTTTCCAGGAAAAAGCCGAGCCTCCCAACACACTTTCCGTGCACAGAGGCCGTTTGCCCCTCAATTCTCATGTTCCCTGGAATTTCACTCCTGCTCACTGAAACTTCCTCCACCTGGAAACCAGGAGGCCACAAGAAATCTGAGGTGTCTAGACGAGATTTGAAAAGCTGAGGAACTCAGTAATTTATTCCAAAATGAAAACGTGATGAACACTGTGAAGAAAGATAGTAAATGAAGCACAGAGAGATACCGCTGATTCAATGTGAGAAATATGGAAAGATCCAGGATTTACAAAACTCATAATTATTTCTTTAACTTATTGCTTACTGAACTCTGTCTTTTTCACTGAGAATGTAAGGCCATGAGAAAAAGAGAATCTGTGCCATGGGCATTGAATATCCAGTTTCTGGCAAAATATAATTAAGTTTGATTTTGTGGTTCATTGACCCCCCCCCCCCCCCAGTTTTCATTATGTGTGAGAAACTGATGGCTGTGCGGCGTTGCTCAGAGGAATTCCAGCAGCTCATTGTTTGCAAAGTTCTCATGTGTTTTAGTCTGTTACATGTTGAATTTATTAAACATCTCTCTTATGAAAGCAGAGAGAGTTTATTTAGTATCTTGGAACCAACTTGATATTAACATATTTCACTCTTAAAATATACCATGATTCAGAAATGACATTTTGTGTATCAGCATGATTGGACATAAAGCTATCCTTACCTCTGTCTTGCTAAATTTACTAAATCAAACCATAATAATTAGACACTTTTCCTCCCAATAGGTCTTGAAAGAAGAAATCAATGAGACCCAACCCACCGAATTAAAGACACCTCCCCTATGTGTGGATTCCTTCAACATTTTATCTTTTTTTCCCCTTAAAACTTAATGTAATGATTGTTTTTAATATACATTGTAAACTAATTTTTATCCCACTAACAAATTAAAGCTACATAAAGGAAGGGATTTGGTAATCTTGTCTGCCTTGCTATTTCTAAACCTGCAGTAGTGGGTGCCTAGTGCAGTGTAGAAGCCCACGAAATACTTGCTGAGTGAATGAACTGGTGGCCTGGCCTCTGACATGATGGCCTGAGAGGTGAGGGATCATTAAGTCAATAGCGGCCTTGCTTCCAAGGGACAGGATGGAAGGATGAGGTGGTGTGGGGGAATGATTAAGAGCCGTCGGGGTGAACTCCTGCTCTGACTGAGCATCCATCCTGCTCAATGGCATCTCCTGTGTCCACTAGTCAGACGATGGGAGCCCCGCGGCCGTGGTCCTGCAGAAGGAACCACTAACACCCCATCCCATGGGTGCCTTCTTCATCTTGAGAAATGTCTGACCCAGCAGTTTCTCTGTCCTGGGACCAGACAGGACATTGGAGGGGGGGCTGAGAAACAGTCTCTGTGGTTGACGTCCTGTCCTTTCTGCACACAGTGCAACCCCTCTGAAGCTCCTAGGTCCTCTCTGTGTGCTCAGTTAAATGGAAATATTCAGGGAGGCTTCTCAGGGACCAAACATGCATTTAATAAACATTCATTAGTGCCGAATATATTGGGCTCGGTTCTAGATGCCAGGAATGCACTGATAAGCAAGTTAGCATCTTTGCTGCAAAGGGTGTGCCCGGCGCGGGACGCGTGGACTGGACGCCAGTAGGTAAGCCCCAGGAGACTCTAGCTGATCAGCACAAAGCAGCGTTATTATTCATTTCTATTCTTTTGGACAAAAGGCCAAACAGAAAGTTATGCGCTTGAAAAAAACTAATCACTGTTTGAATTATACTTGTCTACAGCTTGATTTAAGAGTTGACAGTGGAGCACAAGAAGTTTTAGTTCAAATCTAAAATATACATTGCAGTGGCAAGGTACAATACCACTCTAACTTTGTGCTTAAGTATATAAGTATATATTATAGGTTACTTAATACATATATTTAAGCATGTATATTATATATTTATATAGAAGTATATATTATGAATATGTTGTTTCTATATTAAATATATAATATATATATTACAGAGTGCACATATTTTCACAAATTTTGATTGGACCTATTAAGATAATGGCAGAGGAAATATTAACAAAAAACTAATAATTATTTATAAGAACGTTATCAAGTTTTCCATCTTTAGATTGAGTACATACACATTTAATTTTTAATGTAACATGGCCTCAAATTGAACTATGACAATATTTCTTCCTTTAGTGCATGAACATACAAATAGAACTTAGAGAAATTTTACAGACAGGTCATTGAATAATAATCCACCATCTATGTGTAGGATTTATTTTCAGAAAGTTCACTCACTTGGCCTTTAGAACCTGAGTGTATTTTACAAATGAAGGGAGTCTACAGACGCCTCAGTAAATGAGTGATAAATGGAAAGCAGCAATCCTGCTTTCACTTAAACTGGCCAAAGCCGCATTCTGTCCCTGCCCTTCGCCGTGTCACAGCAGGTGGCACAGCCAGCAGGTGCGCACAGCCAGAGCCAGCAGGTGCGCACAGCACAGAGGAGGCCAGGGAATCATGAGGAGGGGCAATGCCAGGCAGTGGGAGAACTAGTCTGAAAGCTCTTTTCATGAGATCTGTTGTATTTTAGTTTCCTAGGCCTTTCTGAAGGGCTAAGGAATGAAAAAAAATACAATATGCCATAGTCACCAACACACTTAAAAGGCCAGAAATTGCATGTGTCAGAGCACTGTTTACAACGCTGTAGGTCCCGTTGAAGGAAGCAGCCCTGAAGTCAGCAGGCTGTGAGCTGACCACTGCCCTTAGGTTTCTGACACTGAGGTAGGGAAATGCAGGAACATGAGCATTGAGAGATGAGAAGAGAGCCCAGGACCGACAAAGGCCGGGCCCTTCTAACCAAGGCCTTCCAGGTCGTAATATAATCTAATATAGTCTCCTAAAACTGTATTGCTGAATAGTATTCTTTTTATAAATAAATTATTTCAAACGAGGTTCCACTTTGCAACGTGTGCATGCAGGTAGCTTAACCCCACAACTCTCCAAGTTACGAAGACAGCAGATGTGGGGGTCAAGTGTATTAGCCATAATTAATTTCACAAGACACCATTGAACAGCAGGATTCAATAGCCCAAAGGCTTAGCTTAATACTTAATTAAAATATTATAAGAATTTTAAACAAATAATACACAACTATGCTAAACCCATCTATCAAGTTTGAGACATAATTGTCTGTAAAATTTCAGAATAAACCAAGAATGAGGCAAAATAACGGTTGGATCTACCTAAATTCAAAACTGCCCCCAAATCCCTTAAAGTAAAAATAAATGTAATGGGGAAAGAATGAAAGTCATCTGGAGACTGGAAGTTAAGGGCTGCCTGCTGCATGGAACACAGACAGCATCTCAGTGGCTGGCGGGAGGGACCACAGGGCAGTAACTGCACAGTGCAGGGGGAAGGCCCAGTGCAGGGGGAAGGCCCAGTGCAGGGGGAAAGGCCCAGTGCAGGGGGAAGGCCCAGTGCAGGGGGAAGGCCCAGTGCAGGGGAAAGGCCCAGTGCAGGGGAAAGGCCCAGTGCAGGGGGAAAGGCCCAGTGCAGGGGGAAGGCCCAGTGCAGGGGAAAGGCCCAGTGCAGGGGAAAGGCCCAGTGCAGGGGGAAAGGCCCAGTGCAGGGGAAAGGCCCAGTGCAGGGAGAAGACCCAGTGCAGGGGGAAGACCCAGTGCATGGGGAAGGCCTGTGCAAGGGGAAAGGCCCAGTGCAGGGGGAAAGGCCCAGTGCATGGGAAAGGCCCAGTGCAGGGGGGAAAGGCCCAGTGCATGGGAAAGGCCCAGTGCAGGGGGAAAGGCCCAGTGCAGGGGGAAGACCCAGTGCAGGGGGAAGACCCAGTGCATGGGGAAGGCCTGTGCAAGGGGAAAGGCCCAGTGCAGGGGGAAAGGCCCAGTGTATGGGAAAGGCCCAGTGTAGGGGGAAAGGCCCAGTGCAGGGGGAAAGGCCCAGTGCAGGGGGAAAGTCCCAGTGCAGGGGGAAGACCCAGTGCAGGGGGAAGACCCAGTGCATGGGGAAGGCCTGTGCAAGGGGAAAGGCCCAGTGCAGGGGGAAAGGCCCAGTGCATAGGAGAGGCCCAGTTCAGGGGGGAAAGGCCCAGTGCAGGGGGAAAGGCCCAGTGCATGGGAAAGGCCCAGTGCAGGGGGAAAGGCCCAGTGCATGGGAAAGGCCCAGTGCAGGGGGAAAGGCCCAGTGCGGGGGGAAAGGCCCAGTGCATGGGAAAGGCCCAGTGCGGGGGGAAAGGCCCAGTGCATGGGAAAGGCCCAGTGCGGGGGGAAAGGCCCAGTGCATGGGAAAGGCCCAGTGCAGGGGGAAAGGCCCAGTGCATGGGAAAGGCCCAGTGCAGGGGGAAAGGCCCAGTGCAGGGGGAAGACCCAGTGCAGGGGGAAGACCCAGGGCATGGGGAAGGCCTGTGCAAGGGGAAAGGCCCAGTGCAGGGGGAAAGGCCCAGTGCAGGGGGAAGGCCCAGTGCAGGGGGAAGACCCAGTGCAAGGGGGAAAGGCCCAGTGCAGGGGGAAGACCCAGTGCAGGGGGAAGGCCCAGTGCAGGGGGAAGACCCAGTGCAGAGGGAAGGCCCAGTGCAGGGTGAAAGGCCCAGTGCAGGGGGGGAAAGGCCCAGTGCAGGGAATTGTTTTCCTGGCCCAACTCAGCACAAAGCCAGGAAGAAGCTTTGTCATCTCAAGGTGATTACAAGCTGCACTCTGTGTGTGGTGCCTGCGGAGGCTGAATTCCAAGCCCCACCCTTGAGAGAGGGTAGAGCCCTTGCAGCTTGGGTGTGGACCTCTAGGTGAAACAGAAGTGTGTTTGAGGACCTCAGGGCACATGCAGGGGTCAGAAAGAAGCATTTTAGCTGATGTGAAAACAAAGTGACAGATTGTTTGACTTCAAGCAAAGGGAAGCAGCTGGGTCAGTTACCTGCATTGTTCAGCCAGGTGAGAAGCACTGGACACGCTCTTTGAAACCACAGTTGGCCTCCAGTAAGGGAAGAATTAACCACACTCTCTTAAAGCTCTCGGAAATGTATCATTAGTAAAGAATGCCGCAAGTTTTTTTAAAGAAACATAGAGAAAATGTTAATACAGTTTATCAAAATATTACACTCCGATTATATTAACATTTTCTACAGATCACTAAGGAAAATAGAAACCAGTCCATAGATACAGTTGACCCTTAAGCATTCTGGGGTTAGGGATGCTGACACCCCACTCAGTCCAAAATCCGTGAATATCTTCTGACTCCCCCAAAACTTGACTGCTAGCAGCCTGCTGTTGACTGGAAGCCTTCTGGATAACATAAACAGTCCGTGAACACATATTTTGTATGTTATATGTACTGTGTGCTGTATTTTTAGAATAAAGTAAGCTGGGGGAAAGAAAATGTCATTAAGAAAATCATAAGGGAGAGAAATACATTTACAGAATTTATTGAAAATAATCCATGTATAAGTGGACCTGTGCAGTTCAGACCTGTGTTGTTCGGGGTGAAGTGTAATTCATTCTGCAGGAAACTAAGTTCTCCAGAAAGTTTACCCTGTCGCTTTTAAACAATATTTCTCTGGCCTAGGTAACCGTTGATTAATACTCCTACACACACACAGAGTTCCCCCAAATTGATAATGCCAAGTGTCTCTTAAAATAGCCACGTTAAAAATAACAGATGGTTAAATAATTTTGGTTGAGGTCCATTAGCAAGTGTTAAAATGGAAAACAGTGTGTCTCAAACCTGATAGATGGGTTCAGCAAAACTGCCACTATTGCCATTAGTATCATCTATGAGGATTGTTTATTAATCTGAAAGGATAGTTCATTTCTAGTGGGAGTCGTATTTGAGTGATAGCACACACCACTCCATAAATGCGGGTGAGAGATGGCACACTGCAACCCAAACTATAGGTGAAAGGTGGCACACTCCACTCCAAAACTGTAGGTGACGGATGGCACACTCCACTCCAAAACTATAGGTGAAAAGTGGCACACTCCACTCCATAAGTGCAGGTGACAGATGGCAGACTCCTCTCCATAACTGCAGGTGACAGATGGCACATTCCATCTATAACTATAGGTGACAGATAGCACACTCCACCCAATAACTGTAGGTGACAGATGGCACACTCCACCCAATAACTGTAGGTGACAGATGGCACACTCCACCCAATAACTGTAGGTGACAGATGGCACACTCCACCCAATAACTGTAGGTGACAGATGGCACACTCCACCCAATAACTGTAGGTGACAGATGGCACACTCCATCCATAACTACAGGTGACAGATGGCACACTCTACTCCGTAACTGTAGGTGACAGATGGCACATTCCATCTATAACTATAGGTGACAGATAGCACACTCTGCTCCATAACTGTAGGTGACAGATGCCACACTCCACCCAATAACTGTAGGTGACAGATGGCACACGCTTCTCCGTAACTCCAGGTGACAGATGGCACACTCTACTCCATAACTACAGGTGACAGATGGCACACTCCACTCCATAACTACAGGTGACAGATGGTACACTCCACTCCATAACTGTAGGTGACAGATGGCACACTCCATCCATAACTACAGGTGACAGATGGCACACTCAACTCCATAACTACAAGTGACAGATGGCACATTCCATCTATAACTATAGGTGACAGAGAGCACACTCTGCTCCATAACTGTAGGTGACAGATGCCACACTCCACCCAATAACTGTACGTGACAGATGCCACACTCCATCCATAACTGCAGGTGACAGATGGCACACTCCACTCCATAACTCCAGGTGACAGATGCCACACTCCATCCCATAACTGTAGGTGACAGATGGCACACTCTTCTCCGTAACTCCAGGTGACAGATGGCACACTCCACTCCATAACTACAGGTGACAGATGGCACACTCTACTCCGTAACTGTAGGTGACAGATGGCACATTCCAGCTATAACTATAGGTGACAGATGGTACACTCCACTCCATAACTCCAAGTGACAGATGCCACACTCTACTCCATAACTGCAGGTGACAGATGGCACATTCCATCTATAACTATCGGTGACAGATGGCACACTCTACTCCATAACACAGGTGACAGATGGCACATTCCATCTATAACTCCAGGTGACAGATGCCACGCTCTACTCCATAACTGTAGGTGACAGATGCCACACTCTTCTCCATAACTGCAGGTGACAGATGGCACACTCTACTCCGTAACTGTAGGTGACAGATGGCACATTCCATCTATAACTATAGGTGACAGATGGTACACTCCACTCCATAACTCCAAGTGACAGATGCCACACTCTACTCCATAACTGTAGGTGACAGATGGCACACTCTTCTCCATAACTGCAGGTGAAAGATGGCACACTCTACTCCATAACTGTAGGTGACAGATGGCACATTCCATCTATAACTATAGGTGACAGATGGCACACTCTACTCCATAACACAGGTGACAGATGGCACATTCCATCTATAACTCCAGATGACAGATGCCACACTCTACTCCATAACTGTAGGTGACAGATGGCACACTCTACTCCATAACTGCAGGTGACAGATGGCACATTCCATCTATAACTATAGGTGACAGATGGCACACTCTACTCCATAACACAGGTGACAGATGGCACATTCCATCTATAACTCCAGGTGACAGATGCCACACTCTTCTCCATAACTGCAGGTGACAGATGGCACACTCTACTCCGTAACTGTAGGTGACAGATGGCACATTCCATCTATAACTATAGGTGACAGATGGCACACTCCACTCCATAACTGTAGGTGACAGATGCCACACTCCACCCAATAACTGTAGGTGACAGATGGCACACTCCACCCAATAACTGTAGGTGACAGATGGCACACTCCATCCATAACTGCAGGTGACAGATGCCACACTCCACTCCATAACTGCAGGTGACAGATGGCACACTCTACTCCATAACTACAGGTGACAGATGGCACATTCCATCTATAACTATAGGCGACAGATGCCACACTCCATTCCATAACTGTAGGTAACAGATGGCACACTATTCTCCATAACTGCAGGTGACAGATGGCACACTCCACTCCATAACTGCAGGTAACAGATGGCACACTCTATCCATAACTGCAGGTGACAGATGGCACACTCTATCCATAACTGCAGGTGACAGATGCCACACTCCATTCCATAACTGTAGGTAACAGATGGCACACTCTTCTCCATAACTGCAGGTAACAGATGGCACACTCCACTCCATAACTACAGGTGACAGATGGCACATTCCATCCATAACTGTAGGTGACAGATGGCGCACTCCATCCCTAACTTAGGTGGGTGGGAGGGACAGTGGTCTTTAAGGAACGGCACTAACTGAGGAGTCGGGCCCGAGTCCTGTCCCCAGTGAGTCAGCCCTCAGCTCTGTGGACTGGGCCATGAGGAAGCCGCGTGTTGCCTGCTATTTATGCTCTGACATGTATGAACTTATTAGCTCGCCGCACTGAGGACGTGGGGCCATTATCTTTGGTCACTAAGTTTGAAACCTTAAGCTACTGGAACTTAAATACTTTTACCGAGACCTTACCTGTGAGGAAAAGGAACCCCGAAATAATTCCAGAAATGTGACCCCGACACACTGTTTCTCACTCTCGTGTCAGGTATGAGATCAAGTGAAACACTAAAACTGGAGCGATATGGAGATATAAAAAAGTGTAGAAAACAGAGGTTCAGTTATATTTTCATGAAATGTGTGGAGATCGCATTGGTGAACAAGGTCATATAGGTGTCAAGAGCCCAGCTCCGTGACACATCCCCGTGGACTGCACGGTGCCCGCCACCCGGGGCGAGTCTCCTTCCGTCACCGAGGTCTGGCCCCTTTACCCTTCGCGGCCCCCCCCCCCGTCCCCACCACACTGCTGTCTGTGTTCCGCGGTCTGTGTTATGAGCTTTTGTTTGTTTGTCTTGTTTGTTCACTTGTTTCTTTCAGGTTTATAGCCCACACATGAGTGAAATCATATGATTCTTAACTTTTTCTGACTTTTTTCGCTTAGCACGATATTCTCAAATCCACCCATGTTGTCGCAAATAACAGTATTCAACTATTTTTCCAAATGATTCCTATAGCTCCATCCTCTATTCTTTTAAGATTTTGAGTTAATTTTAAAAGGCAGGTGACATATATTCATTATAAATATAAAATAAAATGATAATGAAATGAGCAAGCTGGCAGAGTGGAAGGAGCATGGGCGCCGTCTCCCTGAGCCCGCTTCCCGCCCCAGAGGACCCTGTCCACCTGCAGTCGCACACCGTGAGGGCTGGCGCTTGTCTCCGGGAACCTACCTATTGAAAATATTAGCTACAGAAAACTGTCTAATAAACAACAGTCACACATAATATCTGTTAGTGGAAGACGAGTCAGGCGTCTGAGGGTAACATACACAACGACATATAATGTCCCGCAAAACAATTGGGCAGCAAGTAGAAATAATTTCCTATATATTTTCCTATAACCTTCAAGCATGCTAATTGAAATGAACTCATAGATTAAAAACCCTGAAAATAATCTCCTAAGGTCTAAACTTTTTCAAATCCTGGCTCTCCCTTTAGTTTTTCACATTGCACTGGCTCTATTTACTCTTAGTGATGTTTCCCTTTTTAAGACAGAAGAAAAATGAACTGAAAGATGTGTAGGCTGTGACACGGGTTCTCAGGGATTCCTGTTTCCTGTAGATTGCTTCCTTTATGGAAACATTCTTCTTCCCTGGCCCAGTAAAGTTACTTCTCCTCACTGTGAGCACATATTTTTTCTTCCCTATGTGGTATTTTGAATGTTTTTAACCTTGGATTGAAACCTAGGAATACTGCTTAAAAACACCACACACGTAGACAAAACACACACGCAGACAATGCCCACTCACTATCACCCAGCTTTCCAGGCTGTGCACAGTTTTGACCACCCTCTCCTGGAGACAGACATAACTGACGTAAACATTTAAAACCTTATCAGCCGGCCGGGCATGGCTCAGCGGGTGAGCGTCGGCCTAGGATCCAGGCCATCAGGGCTCGATTCCCGGTCAGGGCACATGCCCGGGTCACGGGCTGCAGCCGATCAATGACTCTCTCAGCATTGATGTTTCTATCTCTCTCTCTCCCCCTCCTTTCCTCTAGCTGAAATCAATAAAGATATGTTTAAAAAATAAATAAATAAAAAATAAATAAATAAATAAAACCTTGTCAGACGTAATAGGTTCTGGAAAACTTAACAATGAAAATAGTTTTATGACCCCAGCTGGTGTGGCTCAGTTGGCTGAGTATCGTCCCATGCATTGAGAGGTCATGGGTTTGATTCCTGGTCAGGGTACATGCCCAGGTTTTGGGCTCAATCCCCAGTGTGGGGTGTGCAGGAGGCAACCAATCGATATTTCTCTCCCCTTCTCTCTCCCTCTGCCTCCCTCCCTCTCTAAAAATCAATAAAAACATATTTAAAATAATAGTTTTATGTATTGAACTCTATTATTATGTGGGATTTGGGGAAACTGATCTCTATTGTGGTAAAACATTTATAAAATAACCCAGTTTAACTTTTTGATAAATATACAAGTTTATTTTATTGAAATGCATATTGGAGATGTGCTATACAAATATATTTATTTCTAACCATTATATATTTCATAGCAAAGATGCTATAAAATATATT
The DNA here is from genome assembly GCF_964146895.1 of Miniopterus schreibersii. NCBI lineage: Eukaryota > Metazoa > Chordata > Mammalia > Chiroptera > Miniopteridae > Miniopterus > Miniopterus schreibersii. The sequence continues at coordinate 7,298,243 of NC_138105.1, forward strand.
TGTTTGGACAATACTTTGCAAAGGACCTATACATATAATGCCATTATTATAGTCAATCATGTATGCAAGTTTACTATAATTATTATAATTTACTATAATTTTCATAAAGAAATAAAAATATTTGTCATGATGTTGGTAACAAAATATGTATTTTTTGTTCTTTTTCTAGATAACAAGCCTGAATCTTTTCTGCTAAAATGGACCCTTGTTCTTTCTACCTTCTAAATAATGAATCTCTGTATTCCATATATAATTCTGGGCCTATGACATATTAAGGCATTTTCAAAGCAGAGGTACTTAGCTCAATAGTAAGTAGGTTAGTGTGTGGTCCCTGGCCGCGCTGCAGGCACCACTGCTCAGCAGGCAACAGGCTGAGTTGGGCCGCATGTAGTCCCACTCGCACCCAGGGCCCTGCCTCTTCCAGTTCACAGAACTGTTCACCTTCTTGCAGCCACTTAGCAAACTCTCACTGGCTTGAATGGTAGAGTCAGAGTCAGTTAGACTCTTGAAGCTGGGTTTCGCTGCGTGACCTGAAAGTATAACTCAGTACCTTAGCCCGTGACAGGCTGCGTTAGACACGCACCTGCCAGGTCAGCTCGGCCTCCTGATGTCCCAGCATATTCACAGCATTATGTCAGTGGAAATTTCTTGGTGAAATGAATCTATCTATTAAGCCCTGGATAATCAATTTTTAAAAACAGAATAAATGTTATTTTTTGTAGAAAAGCAAAACTACTTTTTTAGAGTTTTATCTACTGATTTGAGAGAGAGGGCGAGAGCGGGAGAAGCACCGCTTTGCTGCTCCGCTTGTTCGGGCGTCACTGGCTGTCTTGTGGCCTGGGCCCGAGCCCACAGCCTGGTGCCTCAGGGCGGCCTCTAACCAAGGAGCTCCCGGCCGGGGCTACAAAGAGAAACTTGATTCAAAGTTAAATTGCTTATTGTTTGGGCAGTTTATGCTCAAATATAATTGACAAAATAAATTTGGTAGAGTTTATCACAAACGTATTTTCTTGATTCCTTGTACTTTTCTATTCTTCAGCCCACATTCTTAATTTTCAGCTGTGAGACCGTCCCTGTGCTTCACTCCCAAGCCTGCGGCCTTCTGCCCGCGTCTCCCTGCTGTCCCTTCACGTCCCTCCGTGTCCTGTGGGGAGCGACCTCCAGCCCCAGGGTCTTACACACCAGGCACCGGGATGTGGCAACAACGTTCACTTTGCTTGAAATGCGAGTAATCTTTTACTATCAATATTAATTTTCCTATATAAATGTAATACCTTTTCTCCAGCAGCAGGTTTTCAAAGCTAAAACTTAATACTTAGAACTAAGAGTGCGCAGGTGACGAAGGTCGTTTAGAACGACGTGAGTTCAGGAAGGGCCGCGGGGGTGAGCGCCCAGGGCGAGCCTGCGACGCGCCGGCCGGAGGAGCAGAGCGTGGGCCGCACATGCTGCGTCCTACGGGGGGGGGGGTGAGGGGCTCGACTGCAAATATGTGTGTGTGCGTGCGTGTGTGTGTGTGTGTGTGTGTGTGTAATTTGCATCATAGAGGGAGAAAGAAAGACATAGATCAAAGATAGAAGCAAAACTACACTGCATGGCCTTGGAGCTCTGTGTCTGAGTTCCCAGAGGCTGTGAGGAGACACGAAGACAGACTTGCTTACTGAATGCGCACAGTATTTAAAGCACAAATAGAATATGTGCCCAAGAACTGCTAAACTCTTGAGAAATTAAACATTATTTTAAGCGTTTGCTTCACTGCCATTTTGCCTGCTCTCCTAGACAATCTCATGCAGCTAAAGCCCCTTGGGGGGAGAGAGCTCAGCGCATCACTTTCCTTACAGTTGTGCGCCTCTGAGCTTCTGTTTTAGAGGCAGCCACACGCCAGATAGGAAAGACACCCCAAAGGCAGGGAGGTGCCCTCAGCCCTGGCTCAGCCCTGTGTCACAGGGGCCCGACCGCCCACCACCAACAGCGTGGTTCTGCCCTGTGCTCCTTGGGGACAAGGCGCCCTTCACGCTGATGGGAGCGGAGCAGGAACACAACATGAAATGCCCGCCCCTGGAAGCGCAGGCCAGCCTGCCCTTCCACATGGGGACCACGCAGGCCATGCCCAGGCAGCCCTGACTCTGAGGTACGAGAGACCACCAGCATCCCTCCCGGGCCCACGGTCACTCTTGTTATCATTCCCAAGCTGTTTTTATTCAGCTAAAACTAAAATCTGTGTCACTGTGTAGGTAACAGCGCCATCACACCACCAAGAACTGGAGAAAATCCAAGAACCACGTAATAAAATTATAGAGAGCAATCTTTTGTTTTATAAAAAGGTATTGTTTCTGCATAAAATTCATTTCTCTCCATCTAAAACTACTGTACTAAGCTAAATTTTTAAGTTAAAATGCGTTGTTTTTGAACTTTAAAGCTAAATGGAACAATTTCATCTCATTAGCCTACTCAGCAAAGTAGCATCTGTCTGCCGTTCGTTTAGCTTCTGAGACTCAGCTCTGGAGTCTCTAAAACAAAATTATTCTGCAGCTATGCTGTGCACTTATGCAGAACGAACGCCTCTGAACTTGCCATTTTGGGCCATGATACTTTAATTTGATACCGTTTCTAAATAAATGTTGTGTGAAACCCGAAATAGGGTCAGCAGAAATCCTGCGCCCGAGCCTCAGCCCCGCCGGGGCGGCCACGGTGCACCCAGCTCCCGCAGCCTCCGCTGCGAAGGCCACTGGTTCTCCGCCTGCTACCAGCTTCCCTGATAACCTGGCGCTTTCAGATCGTTTGCAATTTGTTATGCAAACACTTTGCTTCCTTTTCATCGGGATTACTGGGTAGAACTTTATTGTAAAGAAAATGAGCTCTAGGGAACATAAGAGCTCATCCACATTCTCCTTCCGAAGGCATCGGGCAGGCGTCTGTTTATAACCTACGGCTGAGGAGCACTTGGGCCCCGAGTACTCGGACCAGAGAAGTAAAGATTATTCAGGTCATTGGAAAGGATTAGCGGTAAAGTTAGGCACAGTCGCGGCTTCTGCAGCTACTTGATAACTCTGCTTGTTGACGGCCTGGGTGACAGCGATAAGCCCGTCTCCGCACTGCGCTCCCCAGCTCCTCGGAAAGCCTGCCTCTATTTTAATGGTCAGAGAAGCAAACGGTCTGAGGGCTGCGTGGGTTCTCCCCACCGGGACCGTAAAACCAGTTTCCAATAATCCACTCGACTCCATGCTGCTCCAGCTCCCTTGGTGCTGTTTGGATTGATAATTATCTTATTGGTACATTTATTTCTAAAAAAAATACCAAGGCCATTTGATGTGTTCACCAATAATTCCTGAGTAACTGCTGCCGAAAGCAAAGCTTTTGATGAATTAGTTGGGTGGTACGTACCTGGGTAAAGGGGACACTGCTAGGCCCGTGCACAGACGCGGGCAGAGCACAGGCGTCTTGCTGTCTTGATGAATCCCGCAGGCCCGGGCTCTCCGCGGCGTGGCCTCCATCAGCCACGGGGGAGCGGGGGCGCAGACGCCAGTCCCGCCCGCCGCAGGGGCTGCTCCGCACAGAGGCCGAGAGGGGAGTCGGGTGGGGCAAACCACACGTACTTCAGGGTAGAGGAATAAACATGAACTCCTTATGCCCATGCCCACACACATAGCAAAGACTAAACACTGAAAATAATATGTAGCAGGAAAGTAAGCGCATGGGAACCGACTGGCCTACAGCTGTGTAACTAACGGCACAGGTACAACCTGCGCAGCCTGTGTGTGCTCGGGAAGGAAACCCCCAGTCCCACCTGCTCCTGCTTCGCCTGTGCCCTGGCCCGCGGGGCCACCTGCCCTTCCCCAGCGTGGCTCTACTGAAATTATTCCCCGTGGCTTCTTTCCCCCCTTCCATAGTAAGCATTTAGTTTCGCACAATGTCATAAATTGCTTCCATCATTTTACCCAGCCTGCTACTTGGGAAAAACCGTCGGTGGACTGCTTTCTGCTCCCCTCCAGGACTTTGCTAAAACAGACGAGCAGTTAATGTTTATAAAGTAGGTATGAAGCGCAGGCCGCCTCTAAGCCTTTGCACACGGAGCCAGGCAGCGCTGTTCTGTTGCGCCCAACAGATCATACAAGTTAGAGTAACCTTGGCAAAGGGGGAGATATTTTTCCTCAGAAAAGTAAGTGCAGAGGTAGGGGTTCCCAGGCCGGCTCAGGGTTCCGTGGCCCCGTCAGTGTTGGGACACCGTCCGTGCTCAGGTCATCGCTCTTAGGGCCTGGCCCTGTTCTCACAGTCCCCGGATGCCCCAGGGCCCCAGGGGCCGCAAGTATGCCAGACCGGAAAGTGGGGCGAGGAAAGCGCGGGAAGATGAGTGCAGCAGAGGCTGGCTCCCCCCAGCACACTTCCAGGAGGGTCCCACACCCTGGCTCCCTGCAGACTGTCCCAGGGCCGCCCTGTCTGCAAAGGCTGTGGGAAATCAGTCTGTGTCTGCACAGCAGAATGTGTGAGGAAGAAGGAAGGGGAATGTGAATCTACAGTGGGCGTCTGCCGGGAGCTGACATGGGTTTTGGTTTATTTAAATGTCAGATCATCTCTATAAAGGAGATACAATCATAATCACAACAGGACCGAATTTTTTTAAATGACAGGAAGACTCCGAGTGATACAGTAGTTACACAGCTGGCACAGGCCAGAGCCACCATCCTGGCAAGGTGGTCAGATTTCAAGAGCCAAGGCAATGAGCCCTGTCCTGGGAATTCTTTCCTAGACCTTTGTAAACTAAAACAGTCTCAATGCTTTATATTCCAAACAAGCAAACCTGCCTTCTGTCCAGTACGTCTTATTCCAACCTGCAGTACATTTTTTGGAGTATTGTTTTCTATTTTTACTTTTTTCAGTTACCTGCAGCATCTACCTTTCGTTGCATTCTCTCATTTCTATCTCCAACATTAACTCTCTTTATTTTGAGCTGGGCACTCTCTGATAAGTTGTTGTTATTGTTGTTATTGTTATTGTTATTGTTATTATTGTTCATGGGAAAGACCTTGCTCAGCTTGTAATTGTTTATTTACTTAGTTATTAGTGTGAGGAATGTGTGTGATGAGGTTATGTTAACACATAATTTTTAAAAAAGATAAAATATTTTATATTATATGGCCACCCCTATCAACTTGTTCATAATTATTTTCTTTAAAATGAGGATCTTATTTTTAGAAGAAAACAGAAAAATAAGGATTTTGAAACCCATTAGACAATATCATTGAAGAGAGAATTCATGTCACTGTTCTGCAAACAGCTGTGTTTTGAATTAAGTGACACAAAACTGAATCTATTTTTGTCTTTGAGGAGATGTCATCAGTCTTTTATAAGGTTCTTAGGAATATGTAGCTTCACTTTTACAAGATTAACACTGAATTTTTTTTTAAGCCAAGAGTGGGATTTTTAGCCCGGTGGAGTGGCTCAGTCAGTTGAATGTTGCCTTGTGAACTAAAGATTGCCGGTTTGATTCCCGGTCAGGGTGCATATCTGGGTTGCGGGTTCTTGTTGAAGGCAACCAACTGATGTTCCTCTCTCTCACATCTCTCGGTCTCTCTGCCTTCCTCTCTCTAATCATGTCCTCCAGTGAGGATTTAAAACAAGAAAAGAGTGGTAAGTTTAGGGTATTGAAAATACTCTGCATGGTGTTATAATAGTAGATACATCATTACACATTTGCCCAACCCCAATAAAATGCACATCCACAGTAAACCCAAGTCAGCTATGGACTTTGAGTGACTATGATGTGTCCGTGTAGGTTCATCCCTGGTAACTAGTGTGCTGTCGGGTGAGTGATCCTGGTAATGGGGAGGCCGTGTGTGTGTAGCCACTGGAACTGTCTTTGGTTATAACTCTCCACTTCCAGAAAACTGTTCAGGACTAAACAGGTGATGGATAATTTGCCAGAGTTCATGGTTATACACAGGGTCTTTTTATTTTCACCAATGCTATGAGAACAACAGAATGTCTGACTAAGCAGCAACCGATATTATTATGAAACTGAAGGCAGCTGTAAATCTGAGACTCTCCAGAGACGGGGCTGAAGAAATGTTTGGCATCTACTGCCATACAGGTGACGCCAGAGAGTCAGGATGAAGGAGGAGGGGTGGAACTAGGGAAACTCTAACATTTAGAGTCAAAGAGGTAGAGAGAAAACAGCACCAGGGACGAGAAGGAGCTGGCAGAGCTGTGGAATAACCCTGTCATTTGAGGGTTGACCAACTCAGTGCAACGGAGAAAAAGCAACCACTTAAAAAAGAAGTGCGGAAGTGAAAGTCTCAACACTGAGTTCTCAGGCTAAGTTCTGAAAATAAGAAAAGAGACTTCTATTGTAGAGTACCCAGATATATATACATATATATACACATATATATATGGTGTCTCCAGAAAAGGTATGCGCACATTAACAGCCATTAGCTCAATTTTGAAAGTGAAATGTATTTTAATAAACACTTTATAATCATTCAAAGTGTGTGTATACATTTTGGGGGGCACCCTACATATTCAGCAAAAATCTTCTACATTTTTATCTACCTAATTTCCAATAAGGGAGAAGTCAGTTATAATACCTATGAATTTTAAAATCAAAATTGCTATTTATTTATGTTTGTCTGTCTTTATTGATTTTAGAGAGAGAGGAAGGGAGAAGGAGAGAGAGAGAAACATCCATGAGAGAGAAACATCCACAGGCTGCCTCCTGCTGGGGATCAAGCCTGCCACCCAGGCATGTGCCCTGACCAGGAATCGAACTGGTGACCTCTTGGTTCCTGGGTCAACGCTCAACCACTGAGCCACCCTGGCCGGGCAAAACTAAATTTTATTTTTAAAGACATGGGCATCATCAGTATCAACAGGGTTTTATAGAATATTCTACTGGAGTCTCTGTCACCAGCTCACTTTTCTGACGATAATGCACTGGCTAAGCAGCTTTCCCTGCTCATCCCCGAGCGGCCCTTGGAGGCCCTTAGGGAACTGAAGGTGCCCACGCCCGCGGAGAGGAGGCGGGTCATGCCCCGACGGCTGCAGGTGCCAGTCTCCCGCGTCCTGCAGAAGGGAAGCCTTAAGCTAGTGCGCATTTTCTGTGTCCTGCAGCTGTGTTCCTGTGGCAGCGATGTTAAGAAAACCAAGTCACTTCAAGGGTGAAACAGGTCATGGGGTGATTGTAAATTTAAAGCCTTGCGGTCGCTGAGCGAGCCTCTGAAAGCACGTTTCAGAGCGGAGGAAGACGGGCCTGGGCCTGGGCCTGGGGGAAGCGGCCCCGCACCTGGGCCGTGGGCCGTGCAGCGCCCCCGCGAGGGCTCCCCGGCCTCCGCCGCCCGGCGGAAAGGAAGAGCCCGAGCTCCTACCCGTGGCCAGCGCCCTGGCCCGCACAGCGACGGGGACGCGGGGGAACCGCGTCCGGACCAAGGCCGGGGAGCCGGGGAGCCGGGGAGCCGGGGAGCCGGGGAGCCGGGGAGCCGGGGAGCCGGGGAGCCGGGGAGCCGGGGAGCCGGGGAGCCGGGGAGCCGGGGAGCCGGGAGCCGGGGAGCCGGGGCGCAGGCCCGTGGGACGCGCCGCGTGACCCGCCGAGCGCGGCCTCCCCGCGGGGACCGCGTCTCAGTGCCAGGGGTGCTCCGCCCCATCGCCCAACAAGAACCCCGCCGCTGTTATTTTTCCTTGAGGAAGTGTTCGTTTGACTCCCCGCCCACTGAACTTAAACCTGCTCCTGAGGGAAGATGTCCCCGCAGCTTGAAGCGCGTCCTGAGGGCGGTTCAGGGACCTGCGCTCCCCGCGTCCTCTGTCCCCGGCCCCAGCCCGGGGCTTTCTGCGAGCGGGGTGCGGGCGGCGCTCTCACGCCCTCGCGTTTCCCATTTGCACACCCGCCGCCTGAGAACGCGGGACGCGGCGGGGCGGGGGTCCGCGGGGGAGGGGGGCTGCGGCTGCGAGGGCGCAGGGGACAGCGCCCGGTGGAGGGGCCGGAGGGGCCGCGCCCCGCGCTCCCGGGCAGAGCCCAGCCTTGGCCGCCAGGATGCCGCCGCCCCGGGACCGCGTGCAAACCCGAGGACCGCGCCAGACTCGCCCGGTCCCAGAGCTCGGGAAAGCGGATTTTCACAAAACCCAACGTGCCCCTCCCCTCCCCTCCCCTCCCCTCCCCTCCCCTCCTCCCCTCCGTGAGGACCCGCGGTGATCGCTCCCGCAGCGCCAGAGGCGGTGCCTCCGGCTCGGACTTCGGGTTGGAAGGGACACGACGTGGAGCCTGAAGGAGGGGACACGGAGCTGCTGTGGAGTCGGAAGCCCAGGGAGTGACTGGCTTGGAAATGCAACTGGGGGAGTCCGCGTAGAGGGGTGTCCAACTCAGATGATGAGCGGAGAACCAGGAGGCCGAAGAAAGACGCGAGTGGGATGTGCCCGGCCACTCGGGACGCAGGCCTCCTGCGCAGCGCTGGCGGTGTGGCGCTCGTGTCGCCTCCCCCTCCCCCCTCTCCCCCTCCCCTCCCCCTCGCTTTCCCTTCTTCCTCCCTCTCCCCCTCCCCTCCCCCTCGCTTTCCCTTCCCCCTCCCTCCCCCTCCCTTCCAATCCCCCTCCCCTCCCCCTCCCCTCCCCCTCCCCTCCCCTCCCCTCCTCCGTGCACTGAATCAGGGCCTGCTGACGAGCGCCCCCTGCAGAGCAGAGGGGCTCAGCACTCGGTCCCTGACGAGGCAGACGGACGCCGGGGCACCTGAGGTTGCCCTGAGTGCCATGAAACACTGGGCATCTTGAATGCAATCTTAAATATGCCCAGTAACTCGCGAGCGAGCAGAGAGAGCTCGGGAAGTGTCGGAAATCTCATCAACTTGATTCGCTTCACGGTTCCCCGTCAATGCGCCGCCGCCCTGGGCGCTGAGGGCCGCCTTCGGCTCGCACACGGGGCCCAGCGCCGGCCCGCAGCTGCGCGGGGGCCACAGTCCCCCGTTCACACGGAGGCTCTGCCCGCCGCGAAAACGCACGCCCGGCTCGCACGCGGGCATTAGCCCGGGACGCCCTTGGTCATGTGTGAGTCACACGGGTGAGCGCTCACCCCCCTGCATCCTGCGCACCCGAGGGTGGGCATGGCCACGGAGCCCCCCCTCAGGCAGGGTGGGCTTCCAGCCCAAACTTAAATCCCGATGATACAGTTTTAAACCAAATGCTCAGAAGACATTCCAGTTCTTATATCCCTTCAAGTGGGATCGAGGTTCATTGTCACGTGTCAACAATCTGCTGTTCTTCTTAGAAGGCGTGTTTCTCCCTGGGCTGGAGAGGTTAATGCCCACGGTCCAGCCAGTGACCCTCCGAAGGGGAGGCTTCCTTCTGCTCTCCTGTTGGCTTAAACCACACAGATTTACTAGCTCCAGTGCAGCTGCTCTGAACGTATTCTGTTTGGGGTTCACAGAACCACTTGACTCCCTGCATTGATGTTTTTCAATTTTAGGATGTTGCCTGCCTGTATCTATTCCAGGGTCCTCACCCCCTCTGCATGTCTCTTCTGGCTGCTGCACCCTCCAGGTGTCTCTGGGGTTAGCGCATTCCCATCATTTTTGTCCTTTGTTTTATATTTTGATCGATCTAGTATTCTAGGTAACTAATCCTGTATTTTCAGTATGTGATCTGCTCTTAAAATCATACAGTTGCTTACACTCTGGCATTTGATTGTTAGTTCTGGAAGAAACATTTGTTTCATGTTTAGAGAATTTTATTTCCAGGGAAATTCTTCACATTTTATATATTTTCCCCATATTTTTCTATATTGACGTGACTAGAGTAACGGCCGTCCTTTGTGGTCCCTGACGGCGAGTTTCATGCCTGAATCACATGTGGACTGGGTTTTATTTCCTGTGCCTCCTGTTGGTTTTGCTTATATTCTTAACATGCCTAGGGGTTTTCTGAATGCAAAGGTTGTGTAAGAAAGAGTTGCCCAAACTCAGACAGTGTCCCTCAGCAGGCAGAGTGCCCTTCCGCCCCTGGTCAAACAGAGGAGGCCGTTACTCGGCCCACCCAGGGCTGGGGGACCTCAGGCTCAGCTGCAGTCCTAGAGGGCCGGCCCCGCTAAGATGCGGGCCCCGCTAAGATGCGGGCCCCGCTGGCCAGCTTCTGAATCAAGAGCGTAATTTGTGCTGGAGGAGACTCTCCCACGGCTGTGGCTGCCGGGAGGCTGATGGAACAGGCCTCTCGGGAGGCTTTGTCAGAGGTTCTGCAGTCAGGGTTTGGTTTCTTTCCTTACAGAGTCCCACGTTCAGCACGACTAGGGTTAGGCTCAAGCCCCTGTCACCACGAGTAGCTCCCCTGGTCTCAGCCCACATTGCCTGCTGGGGACTGCACCAAGCTTTGGTCGGACTTGTATCCGGGGCCGGAGTCCAGGGTGGCCCGAAACCCTGGGGAACTGGGGGTGGAATGCCCCCTGCCGTCTCGTCCCCTCTGCGCTCCCTGCCTGGTCATTGTCCCGTGTCTTTGGACATGTGGGTCCTGTATTTAAATGGGCACAGCTCTGCAGACAGCTCCTCCTTCCTGTTGGAACCTACATTTATATTTACATTAATGCTGGAAAATGAGAAGGAATTAGCTGCACTAATTTTATTATAAGGCATCATCCTGGCTCCCCACTAGATCATAGACAGGCATGTGCAATGTGTCTCGGGGAAAGAAATTAAACTAAACAAGAGGTATTGCCACAAATGAAATGCTTGTCTTAGACTATTACTTTGCTTTCATTAATAACAAGCAAAATGTCATGATGTATAAATTATGTAAATCATATTAGTCATCAAAACTAAGAAAATTTAAATTTTTATAATTTAAATTCGACTGAAATAATTTTGAAATTAAAGAAATTGACATGTAATAACTTCTGTGCAAATCTCTCATTGAAATGACATTCTATGGCATTTCCAATGCTTATTAGCTCAGATATTGGAGTTTCTATTAATATGTTCACAAATTTTATATATTCTGTGGCATTTTAATGCTGAAATAAATTATAATACTATATTTAAGGAACTAGTCAGTTCACCAGCACATCGCACAGACAAAGATTAAGTATAACCCATGAGCCGAATGCTATTAAATAAGGTGTCCCGGTGATTATTTCTGCAAATACATGGATGGTCTTTGTTGGTAATTGCACTAAATTGTTTATGGTTGTAAGAGTAACATTTTCTATGGTCTGTAAGAGTTGTTTATTTTAGTTCTTCAACTTGCATATGTGATATAGATCCCTGAAATGTCTATGACATATTTCAATATCTTAAGACTTACTTATAGAGATAATATTTCTTATCCAAAATAGAGACAGAAAAATTGATTTTGAAATTTATTTGGATCATAAATGATATAATTGTGGGAATTAGACTTACAATTATTCCCTCAGTCTGAGGAGAATCCACAAATTTTGTAGCAGAGATTTGATTAATAAGCTTATTTTATAGCAATTAAGGTCGTTATCTTGGTTTCCTTCAAAGAATCTTTTTAAAAATATTCCAAAAGTGTGTGGGTGTATACATATATGTGTTTATAATACTAATGCTTCTTGGATCCTCATGCTATTTTAGTACTGATGACAACATTTAAGTGTGGATATTTTCAAAGCCAGACATTTGGGCTGAAATACAGATTCTGTTTCTCCATGGATATAGTACCTCATTTCAGAAAGAGTAGACAATAGTGACTGTTGCTGAGTGTTAGTGGCATCACGGCACCAAACTGGTTACCATGGCCTTCAGAAGTGACAAATGAACTGTTTTTATGCATTCCATCAGTGCTTGAAGCTGAAGAGTAGTGGCATAGTTCTCAATGACACGAAGATATGATGTTGCCGCTGTCAATGTGCCCTGCCTCGTTCATACCAAGCTGAAGAGCGTGCCAAGCCCGGAGGGCTAAATACCCCAGAACTTCCCGAGGGGGAGCTTTCAGTTTGTGATGCTTTTATGCATAATTTGTGTTACTTCCATGACTCGAGGTTTTTGGGGTCTATATTTAATTTCATATTTAGGCCACAATGATGTTTCTAAATATATCAGTTGTTTCATCAAAGGATGGGCATTCACTCAGAGAAGCATTTTGAAAATTCTAAGGTATCGGAGCTGTTTAACTCCATCAGGTGTTATATCTGAAACAAAGATATCTAACACTTCTTGCTTTGTAAAAGCTGACACTATGTTGCAGATGGTGTATTTAGTTATGTTATTTTATGTTGCTTTTTCTAGTTAGTGTATGAATTATGTGTCTAACGTGAATGGTGGGTATAGGTGAGCACTGGCAATGCTGTGTGGCCAGCCACAGGCTGGGCTTCGTTCTGGGCACCTGGGAACCAAGTGTCTGAAGGTGGACAAGCACATGGTCAGTCTAATCCTTAGGACTTAGGAATGTCCCCGAAGTCACATGTACCTGAGTGCCACAGAAGCATGAAGGTAGCATTTAAATGTGGTAGCATTATTCAGAACAGCTAGTAACACCTGGAAACCCAATGCCATCGGAATAAAACAGAAGCACCGGGATGGGTTTGGAAGCGATGAATGTGTGCGGCAGGAAACAGCAGGAAAAAACCCCATAAGCATTATACTGAGCAAAAGAAGCCGGGCAGCAGAGCAGACGTCTGTGATTCGGGTAAATGGCACCCTAACGGGAAAACTCACTCTGCTGTAGAAGCCGGGCCCGGTCCGCCGTGGGGACTGTCACTTGGAGTGCCATGGGGACCTGGAATCTGGGCACAGGTGCTGGGCTCACTTTGCGAAACTCTAGCAAGCAAAACTTTTGTGACTTGTGTTCCCATTTCTACATTTATTAAGCTGGAATATTTTTTCTAAAAAAGTAGTGAGGACATATATTTGGATGTCAAAACATTATTTTGTTAAAATATTTTCTGTCTGAAAATATAACCTGAAATAGAACCAAAATATGAAATAAAAATACGTTGAAATACATCCTAGGAAGTAAATATTTATATTCTAAGCAAATGTGGTTTTGACAACCTCAATACTGGATAAGCAAATAAGGACTGTGTAATTCACGCACAGTGACACCGGTGCGGAGTTTGAAGGGTTGATGGCTTATTACTTTCCCTAATAGATGGTGACATCGGGACGGATAAGATTTATTATGTTAGTGGAATTGGAAATGCCTGTGATGAATACACAGTCGTACCCGTCAGTCCCTGTGTAACTTTCCGTATTAAGCGCCGTGCCGTCGAAGGTTAAGTAAACGAGAGGATCATGAGGCGAGTCCCTCGGAATGTGGTTGCAGGATTAATTTTGAAGAGTTGGGAAGTTCATTAAAGCGAAGAAAAGAGTTCCCCACTTTAATAAACATGTTAAACTATATAATTTAAAGCACTTTGTTCAAATACCTCAAAACAATGGGCAACAAAAGCTGTGATCTTTGACATCTTCTTCTGCATTAGGAGATAAGGCAGGAACCGTTTGCCCTAAATGTCTTCAACGAGCCAGGAGAGTAACACCCCTCCGTCCGAGTCAGCAGGAGCCACAGTCAGCAGCAGCTTGTCCGCGGCAACGTGAGAATCTGCTGTGAGAACGGGGACGGGCTTCTGTCCTGAGGACACAGGGCACATGTAGGGTCAGAACAGCCCCGGGGCTGGAATCTGCTCCTACTGGCCGTTGCTCTGACTTCTGGTGTCTCAACGATCTTATTTGTAACAGGGATGAAGTATCGCCAGCCTAGGCCTCTTTTGAGATGTGACCTGTCACAGACTCAGAGCGGCGCTTCTGCTTTCTTTGCTCACATGGGCTCGCACGTGACATGGGTCTGGAGTGGTGACAGGCTCTCCGGATCTGCCTTGCAGGGACTCATCGTCCAGGACTGTCACTGTCTGTGAAATGGGCCTTCAGTGCGTCTGTAGTTTCTACCGTGTCCCCTGACATGAGAAAGGATGACCAGTAGTCCAAAGACTGCTGAGATGCATCGAGCTCTTCAGGAGAAAGTGGACGCCTTTTCCTGGGCAGCATTTTATAATTGGAGATGAAAAGCCGCCTAAAGTGCTTAGTGATTTTTCAATTACCAGTGCACGGCTACGTGGTACATTTACCTAGATCAGCAGCCTATTTTATTTAAGTTCTAATTTAGTCTTTTGGAAAATTATATTGAGATTGCAAAAAAAAAAAAATCTTCCAAATTGTGTTTGAAGAACATTAAAGTCACAGAGCGCAAATCCTACCAGTGAAATATTTTCATAAATCATTAATCAGAGCAAGTCATTCCTATGAACAGTCACTTTCCTGAAAAGTAATCCACCTTATCTTCTCAAATAAGGAAAACTCAAGGAAGGTGAAATAAAAAAATGCAAAACTGTTCTTTCTTGAATTTAAACGACAGTCCCCATGGAGACATCTTTTTAATATTTTATGGGTGATGGATGCTTTGTCCCCTGAATAATGCTAATATGCATTACTTTTGTCATCACCTGTGTGTCCTTTCTACCTATGATTGACTTACAATTCAATTAAACCAGATACTTTTGTATATTTCATAGCTTGCTGCGATACACACCTTTAGAGTAAACGTCACAATGTGTCACCTGTGAATGCAACAGAGCAGGAAAATGCTATTTGTCTCTGTTAGGGAAAAGGCGTTTCCGGATCTCACATTCTTCAGCAACAGATGCTAATGTTAGAATCCATCCTCTGAGCCATTAGGACTTATCTCAAGTCACTTACGTGAAATACGCCAAGGCGGCGCCTCCCATAAAGGACAGTGAGCTGGTTCATTTCCACGATGCGGCAGAAGCCTGACCGAGACCTGCTGTGGGACAGAGGCGGCCTGAAGGGCTTTCTGAGTCTGTGTCCTTTCAGATCACCGCTGCCGGGTGCTGGTGAGCGTAAGTCACCCGTTACTGCCCTTACCCCTCCTGTGGCTTAATGGACACTGGCCTGAAGGGCGACAGGCGCACTCCTTTCCCGGGACCTCTCCCGTGGGCCACCCTCCTGTGCTTGCATCCGTCCCCAGCTTTCTCTCTCCATCCAGCTACTTCAGTTCAGAGGCACCGAGAGCCCGCGTGCCCATCTAGGAACGGCCCGTCGCCGCTTCCTAGTTACAGTCCAGATCCCGCCCTTCTCTCTCGCACTTGTGCGGGGGGCAGGAGAATTCTTTTGTTTCCCACTTGCTTCTAATTCTAAGGTCCATGCACTTGTCCCTGAGCTCGATCTAGCTGCTCAGGGCTGGAGTAGGGGTTATGAATGGCCCGCATACTGAAGAGTCCCAGGTTCAATTTCTGGTCAAGGGCACGCACCTCGGTTGCAGGCTCGATCCTGGGCCCAGTTGGGGCACGTGCAGGAGGCAGCCAATCGTAGTCTCTCGGTCTCTCTCTCTCTCTCCCCCCCCCTTCCACTCTCTCTCAAAAGCAATGGAAAAATTATCCTCAGGTGAGGATTAACAAGAAAAAGTTCTCGGGCATGCTGTGAGTTTTGCACGCACACGCGACACACACGCAAACACCCGCAGAAATAAGTAAAGCAGTGGAGGCTGCTTTGGTGTCACTGTGACCATGGGGACACATTCTTCAGGTTGATCTTTACAACAGGCTGTAATGTTAACAGGAGTATTGAGTTTAGGTTCCAAAATTTCACCATGTTAACTTGGTAAAATATTCCTAAAATTGCAGATTCTTGCTTATGCTCTGAACAAACAAGTGAACCATGGAACTTTCCCCCAAATTTTAATGTATGTATTTTAGATCTAAAGGTTTAAGCACCTGGCCTCTCCGATGCTGCGGGTTCTAGCTCACGAGCACCTCATTCCTTCCCTCTCACTGACTCTGGGCGTTTTTATCTCCTTACTAAGCCTCCGTTAGCGAGCGCAGCGATGTGTGTGTCGGCTTGGAGGCTGCAGGCGCCCTGGCCGCCTGGCTGCTCACAGGGACCAGGAATGTTTAGGCGCTTCACCCTCAGAGGGAAGCGGCGAAGCCCGCGTGGGAGGGAAGCGATTCTCGGCCCCCCCCCCACTGACGCTGTCCCGCACTAGACCGCAATAAAAGCCCACGGAGCCTTCGGGCGTGACTGAGTCACCACAGCACATGCGATCCGGGCCAGGCCGGGGCCAGCAGTGTCGGAGAGCGAGCATCGGCTGGGGACAGGGGGACGGGGACAGGTCAGGTTCTCTGCGTACAGCCGGGTACAAAATTCCTTTCTGAGTTTTCTTACTTTGCCGCTTCATTTAAAATAAGCCATCCCCCCTCCTTTCCCTCCGATTTCCACATGCTGCACTATTCGTTGATAACATTATAATTTAACCCCAGGTAATCGAATTTCCAAAAGGGAACTGGAAAAGCTGAAGGCAGAACAGCTGTTGTCAAAGGTTTGGACCTTGGAGCCCAAGTGGGATTTGGGATCTAGGATCTGGGTTTTGTTCTCCGGTAGCAATGAACTGGGCCCATGGCTGACCAACTGTGTGGTGGGCAGGTTCCTGGTGCAGTGTTTCAGGAGTTGGGTTAGGGTTAGGGTTAGGGTTAGGGTTAGGGTTAGGGTTAGGGTTAGGGTTAGGTTAAGGGTTAGGGTTAGGGTTAGGGTTAGGGTTAGGTTAAGGGTTAGGGTTAGGGTTAGGTTAAGGGTTAGGGTTAGGGTTAGGGTTAGGGTTAGGGTTAAGGTAAGGGTAAAGATTAGGGTTAGGGTAAGGATTAGGGTTAGGGTAAGGGTTAGGGTTATAGGGTTAGTGTTAGGTTAAGGGTTAGGGTTAGAGTTAAGGTAAGGGTTAGGGCTAGGGTTAGGGTTAGAGTTAGGGTAAGGGTTAGGGTTTAGGGCGTGCACAGCACAATCAACATATTTCAGAGCAAATGTGACGACTTGTACTAAGTATTTACTATGTGCGTGGACGCGTGTGGCATCTGAACCCCTTTACTAAGTTGGAAACCCCCCCCCGCCCCCGTGGCTCTCAGTGGGAAGCACACCTAGCCTCCCACTAACAAAGCTGGGACTGCCAGATGCTCACTTTCCAAGCTCCCCCTGCACGAGAGACAACGGCATGGAACAGACTCACTCATCTGGGTTTGCTCTAAAGCCAGCAAGGCCCAGAAGTCATCCCTGGAGCAGGGATTGTCGCAGGCCAGGCCCAGGCACCGGCAGCCGGGAGGATCAGCGCTGGTGGTTAGCACCTCGATGGAGGCACCTTCCCCGGACCCCTTGGTGCTGATCCCGAGTGTTTCTCTCTGTGGCTTTACACCTGAAGATTACTGAGGAACACGATGCCATCTGAACAATTCCTTACCAGCCGCAGTGAGTTTCTCTCCCTTGAGGCTGAGACTGTTTGGAGGGACCCCTGCGCCGCAGTTGAGGTTTCCGCCCTGGAAGCCCGAGAGCAGCGTGCCGGTCCCTTTCCCCTCGCGCCCTCACTCTGGGGACAGGCTGCTGAGTGTGCTCACTGGCTAGGCAGCTTGTCCAGCGCAGGGGTGGGAAATAAATCCACTTTTCCACAGATGGAAGGTGCCCGTTTATTGTCCCACAGATCTAAGGGGGTGAGAGTGTTGACATCTTACATCATTTATTTTTTTCTGGCTCAATATCTATTCCTCAGGGGTTCTAAATTCTGTTGAACCAAAATGATTTTTAAAAGTAATTTGTTGACCCTTTAGCAATGTCATAAAATTGACATTATATAACCCGTCTATGAAAATATAAAGTTTTTAAAGGAGAAATGTGAAAAATCTGTACTTTAATATTCTTTTTTTTACTTAATGGTTTAGAAATCTTTTCTAACATTACTTGTTTCAAGTTTGATGCACAAAAAAGTATGAGTTATTAAAGAAAGATTTGATGAAGCTAAAAATAAAGAAAACCTAAATCACACATAAATTATAAACCTGTATCTCTCACGTACCACTCTGAACACGACTGCATTGACTTTCCAGTGGGTGAAGGAAAGTGGTGTGTGACGTGGACACAGTTACACTTTGAGGCAAAAGCCTCAAGCAGGTTCTCACAGCTCACCGGCTCCACGAATCCTCTTTATTTGATGACTTTGGTGTGTTTACTGCATCTTGGTCCCCACTGAATTCTATGCCTCTGTCTTGAAGAGCCCAAAACTCAAATATCTGATCAAAATTTTGTTCCTATTAATCTTCTCCCATCCCCACATTTCTATGGAAACTGTCCATTGCCTGTCATAGGAATTCCCCCGTTCCTCAGTTTTCTACTAGCGCCCTTGGTCTGTGTGTCACTGTGCTCTCGGTGGTGTCTCCCTCCATGGACTCCTGCCCTGAGAAGGCCGAGTGGCCCATTCACGCATCCTCTAGGACCCCTCGCAGCTCTGACCCTCTCAAGACCCAACGTCAGCCAGTGGCCCTCTCCATCCAGTTACCTACTTGATATCTCGGTTTGATCGTAGGAAGGCACATTTCAAGTAATATTTGCAACACAGAATGTTTGATTTCTACCCCGAGCCTGCTGTGCGCCTGCGTCAGCTCTTCCTCACCTTGAAAACACCTCCTCTTATCCCACAGTGTCCAAGTCAGAAATTTGGGAAGCGTTGGCTTTTCCCTCGATCCCAATCCAGACCTGGTTTATATCCAAAATATATTCCAGATCCTGTCTATTTCCATCAGGCCATGTGGGTACAGTCACCAGTTCTCACCTGAGTCCTTTATTGACGCGGTCTTCTAAGTGTCCCTTCTCCTTTCCTCCCGAGTCCTGGGCACCATGACTATGGTGAAAATTAAAGGCATCACATAGCCACTCAGCTCAGACCTTGCAAGACTTCAGGTGTCCTTGCCCCTGACCTCGCGCCCTCAGTGCTCGACCCGACCCGCTGCCCACGCTCACCGCACGCTGTCCCCTGGATGCTCTGGGCAATTTCCAGCTCCACTTAGCAAATGTAGTTAGCCCTGATTTCGTCTCTCCAGATAACAATTCCTCACTATCCTTCAAATAACAGCTTCAGTCTTACCTCTCAGTAGATGCTTTTCTGACAACCTCCAAAAAGTAGGTAGATCCAACCACACACAGTTTGCTTTGTTTTGTTTGGATTTTCATTTTCGGCATTGTCTGCTCCCTTCACAGATTCCTGCCGAGCTCATTCCTCTGTGGTACATTTGTTTGCTTGCTTATTTATGTAGCGTCTTTACTGTTTCTCAGGCTTCCAGAGGGGGTAGCACCTGGAGTATTTTCCACTTTACACGGAAAGTCTAGCACTGTCTCTGTAACATTATTTGCTTATGAGAACATTTTGGTGAAAGGAGATGAGTGAACTTGACCTATGCCTCTCCCATTTCATGTAAACCAGTGAGGTGAGTCACCTGAGTATTGCGACTCCTTCTAAAGCAGGTGCATTGTAAGCCTGATCCGGCCCCACGGCGCCTTAGGTTAATCTCTCTGGAATTCCCATTTAGGTGTCATGAACGCGTAACCTCCCTCTAGCCAGCCCGTCACCGCCCACTTCCTTTCTTTGGGCAAGGGGGCTGCCCCGTGAGCATGTCACCTGGGATGGCCTGGTAGAGCCTCGCTCCCCCTGGTTCTCACTCCAGTGCCCTCCTTTTGTCCCGTCCTCTGTTTCTATTTACACATGGTATCCAAGTGAATCCTCCCTGGTTCTCTCCTCTCCCTGCCTTCAGTCATCCCCTTATAGTTAGTTTCCTTTTCTTACCCGCCCAGGCTTACACGCAGTGAATTCAGAGGCCTAAGCAATTTCGCAGTCACCCTTTCTCAGGCACAAAGGGAACTGGGGTGAGTTTGGGGAACGCACCCAGATGGCCGGAAAAAGCAGTCAACACGTTTCAGGGGCGCCGCCCGGCCTCCTGCGCAGCCTCTCAGTCCCTGACCAGGACCCGTCGCATCGGCATCTGTGGAGTGGCCTCCACATTGCCACCGGGCTACAAAGGTGTAGAACAAAAGGGAGGTTCGAGAGGACTTGGGGGTGGAGATTCACTCCAGGTGCCCTTGTGGTGCACCCCCAGTTCTGTGGTTTTCTTTTTCTTTTTTTTTTTTTCTTTTCTTTTTTAATATATCTTTATTGATTTCATTCAGAGAGAGGAAAGGAGAGGAAGAGAGAGAGATAGAAACATCAATGGTAAGCCTTTATCCGACAAAAAGGAACTTTAGTTCCTGGCAAGGAGTGAGTCCCGCTGGCCGAATTTAAATGCTGACGGAATTTAAATGCCATCTTTTAAAGGTTAAATACTCGGAAACCTAAGCATATACATTCTTTTTTACAGGCAAAAGGAAAGAAACCGTTATTTGTACAGTTGATCCTGGAAAATATATGGAGTTTTTATGATGCTGTCTTTTAAATGCCGTCTTTTAAAGGTTGAGTCATTGATCAAGCCTACAACTGGGGCATGTGCCCTGACTGGGAATCGAACCCCGATCGCCTGGATCCTAGGTCAACGCTCAACCGCTGAGCCACGCCGGGCCCAGCAATGTGGTTTTGTTTTCTGAAGGCCACCTGATGGGGCACAAGATGGAAAGGAGGGCTCATGTGTGGCCACCTTCCACGGTCTGTTTGACACACGGGAGGCTCAAGGATTCTCCTTGTTCCAGCCCTTCATTCTTCAGACAGAGCTGGGGGACCCGCCCAGGCAGATGCCGGGGAAAAGGTGCAGGGTGCGCTGTTGTGATGACTGGTGGAGTGAAGCCTTCCGGGCGCCCTGGTTTAGTGTTCAGGAGGCGCCCCACAGGACGGGGGAGCTGGAGAAACATCCTGCCTCCCACAGAGGGGGTGGGGACAGCTTCCCTTCCGTCGGCAGGATAACCTGGTCGGTCATTTCACCCAGGCGGCTGGGCGGGTGTGGAGAGGCTGTGGCAGGCCGCCTGTTGGGAAGCTCTGACTATGGTCCTGCCTGTGGCCGCCTGTTGGGAAGCTCTGACTATGCGCCTGCCTGCGGCCGCCTGTTGGGAAGCTCTGACTATGCGCCTGCCTGCGGCCGCCTGTTGGGAAGCTCTGACTATGCGCCTGCCTGCGGCCGCCTGTTGGGAAGCTCTGACTATGCGCCTGCCTGCGGCCGCCTGTTGGGAAGCTCTGACTATGGGCCTGCCTGTGGCCCCCTGTTGGGAAGCTCTGACTATGGTCCTGCCTGCGGCCGCCTGTTGGGAAGCTCTGACTATGCGCCTGCCTGCGGCCGCCTGTTGGGAAGCTCTGACTATGGGCCTGCCTGTGGCCCCCTGTTGGGAAGCTCTGACTATGGTCCTGCCTGCGGCCGCCTGTTGGGAAGCTCTGACTATGCGCCTGCCTGCGGCCGCCTGTTGGGAAGCTCTGACTATGCGCCTGCCTGCGGCCGCCTGTTGGGAAGCTCTGACTATGCGCCTGCCTGCGGCCGCCTGTTGGGAAGCTCTGACTATGGGCCTGCCTGTGGCCCCCTGTTGGGAAGCTCTGACTATGGTCCTGCCTGCGGCCGCCTGTTGGGAAGCTCTGACTATGCGCCTGCCTGCGGCCGCCTGTTGGGAAGCTCTGACTATGCGCCTGCCTGCGGCCGCCTGTTGGGAAGCTCTGACTATGGGCCTGCCTGCGGCCCCCTGTTGGGAAGCTCTGACTATGGTCCTGCCTGCGGCCGCCTGTTGGGAAGCTCTGACTATGCGCCTGCCTGCGGCCGCCTGTTGGGAAGCTCTGACTATGCGCCTGCCTGCGGCCGCCTGTTGGGAAGCTCTGACTATGCGCCTGCCTGCGGCCGCCTGTTGGGAAGCTCTGACTATGCGCCTGCCTGCGGCCGCCTGTTGGGAAGCTCTGACTATGCGCCTGCCTGCGGCCGCCTGTTGGGAAGCTCTGACTATGGGCCTGCCTGTGGCCCCCTGTTGGGAAGCTCTGACTATGGTCCTGCCTGTGGCCGCCTGTTGGGAAGCTCTGACTATGCGCCTGCCTGCGGCCGCCTGTTGGGAAGCTCTGACTATGCGCCTGCCTGCGGCCGCCTGTTGGGAAGCTCTGACTATGCGCCTGCCTGAGAGCTTCCCGCTGCCTTTACAAATAAGTAGCTCTCTGCACGGCTTTGGTTTCTCCTGCAGCGCTGGCCCCAGATGCTGAGCATCCAGGCAGGTTGTGACAGCTCCGGACACAAAAGCAGGCTTCTCTTTACCAAAACTGAGCTGGCTCCTATTGTTACATTTTGCTTTACATATTCATTCTTTCTTTAAAAGACAGCCTAATTGACTGAGAGCCCGCATAAGGGAATTGGCCCTTCAAAGTGCGCGAGTGGATTGGGAGTTTCTGTATTTGCGGGGCGCACAGCCGGCCTGTCCTGTTCCTGACTTGGGGGAACCGCTGAGCCGCTCCCTGCTAAGTGTGACGTGAGTTGTGGGGTTTTCATGGCTGTCTTTTATCAGGTTGAAAAAATCCCCTTCAAATCTCAGCTTGTTGATATTTTGTCGTGAAGAAATACTGGATTTTTTCAAAGAAATACTGGATTTTTTCAAATACTTCTCCATCTATTGAAATGAATAAAAAATAAAGTGCAAAATTAGTGGTAAAATAAAATGGAGTTATCCCACCACCAAAATGCAATTTGCGTTAGATCTGAACTCAGACAGTGGCCTGATACAAGAAAGGAAGGGCCTTTATAAGGAGCCCTGTGTAACGGGAGCAAATTTCTCGAATTCTTCATTCAGACTAGTGTGAGGGTCACATGACCACAATCTAACAATCGGAAGCCTTATGTCTCCACCTACACAAACCAAGTGTTTTCTTGACAAAAGAAAATAACTCAGTTGAATTACCTACTATCTTTTGTCATTTTAATAACAAAGTAATGTTAAGATAAATCAGGAAAAAACACAAAAGAATCTTTAAAAACATTTCAGTTCATACAAATCTTCGATGTTCTTGCCGGTTTGGTGATTTCATTGGCCACCCTGAGGCAAATCATTTTTCTGCCTCATTTATGAAACATTCCAGACATAACAAAACACTTTTCCTTCTGCAGGGACTCTCTGCGTTACTCAACATTTTCATAATAATAAACTGCGAGAGATTCCCCAGAAAGCAACATTGCAGTGCAGGCCCTTCCATTTCCTGAGAGTAAAGGAGGGTGGGCCACTTGTCTCTTCACCATCTGACAAAGTCGTAATGAGAATGCTACACTGGTGGCTTCAGTGACCCGAGTTCAGTGCCTTCCATGGGCACCGGGATCAGTCTCTTTATTTCACAGTCACACATGGTCAATACTTACTCTCATCACTTCTTAAAATGCTCAAGGGTTCCTGTGGAGCTCATGCCATAGAAGGCTGAAATATATTTTATTAGTTCAATAAATAAAGCAGTAAGTTGACAGTGAAAATTTCTCCGACAATTTGTATCTCCTCCTAGAGTTAGGGTATCTGTTCCCTTTGCATGCCTCCTGCCCTGGAATCTCTTTCAAGTAATTTAAGGTGGACGGTACACCAAGTTTGATTAGAATTAGTTTGAAACACTCTTTCTCACGGTTTTGTGGATGGAAAGGCCATTGTATTTTGAACCCTAAGAAGAAGAGCTGTTCTACAGGTAGAGACTAGTCATGACTGATAGAGTCCATGGAGACCGCTATTGGCAGGACTTCCATGAACACAGGGCTGGTAGGGAGGCTGAAGATGGAAAACACAGCCTCAGATCTCTCCACAGAGTGATCTGAAATCACTAGTGAGCCGTGTGAACAAGCCCATCCTTGCAGCCAAAGTAATTGTCCGTCTACTCTGCACGTATCGGTGCATACGTAATGGCATTGTGCTAGATTAGCGTTAGACAATCCTAACACCAGGCATCTGAAATGTTTTTGTTCCACATATATAATCAGTGGTCCGAGGGATGACTCAGAGGACGGTGGGACAGTCTACTTTGTCCCATGAGCATTCATTTCAAGCCTGTCACTGTCTCAGAGCTGACAAGTCATTATCGCCAAGAGGCCGACAGAGGAGAAAATGGAAGGTTTGCTGTGATCGTATCTGAAATGAAATGTCATTCACTGTCCCCAACTGTGCAGAGGGGCACGTGGAGGTCACAGCTCCAGGCAAAGGTCTCCAGCCCCCTTTTCACTGAGAGACTGCTCAGCACTCCCACCAGCGCAGTGAAGTCGCAACCACATTATGGGCCTTTCAGCCCCAAACACGGGGATGGCAGCTGGCATTCGGGGTGGACAACACAGTTTTGAGGACGGAATACATTCCCTGTGCCAAAAAGAACAATTTGAGCATAGCTGTAGACGATTTGCTGCTAATACATGAATAAGTGAGAGCTGGATTGAGGAGTTGCTCCAGGCCAAAGTCTTACCTGTGATCTTTCAGACCCGGCCACAGGCCGTGACAGAGGCTTCACCTGAGGGCCTCCTGGAGAGTGCCCCCTCTTTCCCTGGAGACGGGGTGCAGACAGAGCAGTCACTGAGGGACTCGGGCCACCCTGCCGGCTGCTATCAGCTGGCTCCCTGGCCCAACACCTGCACCCAGGGCCTCCATTCAGGAGCCTCCCCAGGGCTTCCTCAGATGCCTCTCCTGACACCGCCCTGGAGAAGGCCAGAAAAGGGTGTTGAAGGCACCTTCCCTGAATCAGTTTTCAGTATCTCCCCTCCCAGCTCATCCCCTCGCCCCTCCACCAACCTGAGTCCATAAATGGCAGGCGTCTTCGGCTCAGGGCTTCCTCACTGAGCCCAGGCCACCCGGGGCTGATGTATCCCACCCTGCCCAGGGCCCTCCGCAGGGGAAAATGGAGCACAGGGAGGCAGTACTGGCTTTGTTTAGTCTCTTGCTGTAGCTTTAGCACCTTGATTCTTTCACTTTGGCTCATTGTCTTAATCAGTACCCTGACGCTTTGTCCCGTCGGCTCTGTTCATCCAGCTCAGCTTTGGAGAACTTTATTCCGCCTCTATCGCACTGAGCAGAACCGACCAATTTGCGCTCAGAATGCAAACCCTCTTAGGCTGCCTCATGCAGCTAATATGGTGTCATTCGCAGCTCACATAGAGCCCAATTTTTCAAATGTAACGAGGTCAGATTTATCAGTTCACTGAACCAGTTGCTCCTAGGTGTAGGTGTTGTATATTACAATAGTTAAGAAAATTTAACTGATTTCAGAATTATAACCTACAGGAGAAAACTGAGTATACTTTGTGCAGTAAGAATTCCAAGTGGCTTTTTCAGGGATGGTGGGCTTCTTAGTACTTTGAGCACAAGGAGGTCTTTCTACTGAGTCACTGACTGAAGTGTAGAAAGACGCAGGTATTTAACATCTTTCCAAAAGACTCTTTTATGGATTACACCAGTTACCTAACTTCTTTTCATCTCTCTGAAGAGGGGAAGAACGTTGAAAGGTGCAGCTCTACCTCATAATTGTATAGATCCATTGTTTTTAGGTCTTCACAGCTGTCTGTGACCCCAGAGATCCTTCCCGTAGCCCACAATGCACCTTCCTTTGGGATCTTGGTTGGCATCAGAAATTTTTAACTGTAGAGGATTAAATATCCAAATATATCAAAGAGATAAACAAACAAAAATAATAGTGTTCTAATACAGGGTGAGGCAAAAGTGCATTTACAGTTGTTGGTATGGAAAACGATATAATCAATCAATAATAATACAAGAATAAACTCAGTGTTTCTCGTACTCACAACTATAAACCTAGTTTTGCCCACCCTGTATATTGACTGAGCAACTGTTAAAATTCAGTTTTGGTTCTTGGATTGAACACTGAGCCGATAGATTTTCTGAGCGGGAAAACATGGAAAACAAATATTGAGGCGGTACTGTTAAACAAAGCCATGCTAACAATTATTTTAAAGTCACAGTTAATCAGATGCATAAAAATTAAGAACCATGGCCCCACACCCACTTTGAATATCAAGGAAGCCAAGGTAAAAATAAAATAATGGAAAACAACATACCGTGCTAACTCCAAGGAGAAAGCTGGAGTGGCTATACCAATACTGAAAATCCAGGCTGCAGAACAAAGCATGTCGGCAGGGACAAAGCCAGACAGTTGCCAAGATGATGGGGTTTGTTCAAGAAGGCACAGTGATCTGGCAGGTGTGTGCTCCCAACAAAAAAGCTTCCAAAATGAAGAAAAAAGGGATGGAAGTGAAAGGAAAGATGCAGTTATAGTTGGAGAGGGTAGCCCCCTGTAGTAATGATAGAGAACAGTTGTTTTTCAGATACTCAAACTTTTATTGTACTTCTTCCAAAATACTGTACAAATGAATCCAAACTACAGAGAAATGAACAACATTTCAGTGTTGAAATATAATCTATAAAAATTGAGGATTATAAAAAAGATCTAATACCAGTATTGTGAAGTTGATTTTCTCAAAGGAAATTAATAGTAATTTATAATCGCAGGTTCATTAAAAAAAGCAAAAGGAAAATATCGGATAAAACTTCACTTAGTTAGCACATGATGTTTAGCTTTCTCTCCTCCCTTAAAATACCATTAAGAACCAGCATCAGAAGGGAAATCATTGTAATGCATCTTCAGTTTCCATCTTTCGGTGCTGTGATTATTAGTAGATGGGACTACAACACGTGTGTGGGTCCCTGCCTCTCCACCAAGACTGTTTGCAGCAGACTGATTTTCTCAAAAATCAAACAAAACACAAGCCAGGCGCCATGTGTCTAATGAACTTCCTCTGACTATTTAACAGCTCCCCTGGTTATAACTTGTGTCTGCTGTCATTGTCACTGACTGCTAACCATAACTTGGACCACCAAGGGAGCTGTGTGCCATCTCTGCCCTGTTTCCTGTGATGGTGACATTGTGATTGGGCCTGTCACTTAGACAATGGAGCATATTGCACTTTGAAGGCATTTTACATTGCCCTCAGTAATGTATATTAAAAGTCTGACCTATGTCTGTTGGGTGCAAATAATAAATTCTTCATGGGAAAATACTTGAACCGTGACAGGGAGAACACACGTATGAAATATGTTACCTTGAATCCCTTTCTGTTTTCCAGAGTTCACAGCCATCCGGGGGTATTTGTCAGAATAGTCTGTGTGTTGCATTCCATCCAAATCAGCCTGAAAGAACTTGGCAGTCCTTACAGTACACTGAGAATTTCATCCTGCTGAATTGTGATGGACAGCAGAGCCCCTTGCTTTGGGGAATGAAAACAGTTTTAATTGTTTGGTTTACAAGATTGAAGTGGATTCCCTTAATTCCCATCGTCTGTAAGTCTTCATTGTGTCCAGGAAACTGAGCACCTGCCCCTGCATCACGGTGGTGGTTTCATCAGCTCCCTGTGCCTGTTTCTAGGCGGGTGGCCCCTGGAGGCCAAGGTGTGAAATAGCAATGACTTAGGACTGCACACCCACACTCTTGGGTACAGTTACTACATT
Source organism: Miniopterus schreibersii (assembly GCF_964146895.1). NCBI lineage: Eukaryota > Metazoa > Chordata > Mammalia > Chiroptera > Miniopteridae > Miniopterus > Miniopterus schreibersii. The sequence goes on from NC_138105.1 coordinate 7,325,458, forward strand.
TTTTTCTTTCCTGCAACAAGAACACTATGAGTACCCCTCTCATGACTGAGTAAGCCATGGAAATTCTGTAGTTCAAGTCTGGGACTGAACAACACACACAGTGTCCTGTGTACCCAAATTTAGTCCATTTTAATTATAAGCATCTTCATGTCACTTTCTTGGACTATTATATACTACAAATATATAAAAATAAGTATAATAATACATATATACTCCTACTATGTTAATTTTTTGAAAAAACTAGCAACTAATTATTTTCAGCTTTATTGTAGTCACAATAGGCCAAATTTCATAAACTGACAGCTCATTCTCAGAATCTAGCCTTGCTTTGAATGTAACTCCTGCATTTTACTTGCACTAAAGGTGGGTAGTACTCTAAATTAGTTTGTAGGTTAAATTTATCATGTAAGTAAAAATTATGAGCTCCTGAAAAATGTCAGATTTCTTGCATGATCATTTAAAATGTACAACTTGAACTTTAAAAATAATGAATGGATTTGTTTATCACTACAATTTATTTATTAATTTTTCCTTTTTAAAAAATTTATCTTCTTTGTTGAAAGTATTACAGATGTCCCCAATTGATACCCTCTATCTTGCACCGCCCCCCCCCCCAGGCCTTCACCACACTATTGTGTGTGTCCATGGGTTATGTATATAAGCATATAAGTTCTTTGATTAACCTCTCCCCACCCACCCCCACCTTCCCATTGAGACTCATCAGTCTGTCCCAAGCTTCTATGTCTCTGGATCTATTTTGTTCATCAGTGTATTTTGCTCATTAGATTCCACATATGAGTGAGATCATGTAAAACTGAATCAGAGGGAATCAGAAAATCTTAATAGGCCAAAAACAACTGATGAAATTAAAGCAGCAATAAAAAAAAAAAAAGCTCCCAGCAAACAAATGCCCTGGTTCAGACAGCTTCACAGGGAAGTATTACCAAGCATTCTACTTCTTATAACAACAGTCCCTTTAACTTCTCTTGCAATGATGGTTTGGTGGTGCTAACCCTTTTTAGCCATTTTTTTTGGGGGGAAGCTCTTTATTTCACCAACTATTTTAATTGCTAGCCTTGCTGGATAGAGTAGTCTTTGTTTAAGACCCTTGCTCTTCACTTCCTTGATTACTCTATGCCATTCTCTTCTGGCCTGTAGAGTTTCTAATGAGAAATCAGCTGACAGCCTTATGGGAGCTCCTTCATAGGTAACAAGTTACTTTCTCCAGAAAAAGAGCTAAGTGAAATAGAGATAGACAATCTATCAGATGTAGAGTTCAGAATAATTATTGTAAGGATGTTCAACAGCATGATAGAAAATATGGAAACTATGAAGACAATGAAGAACGACATAGCAGAAACAAAGAATGACATTGGAAGGAAAAAACAGCAGATTAGAGGAAGCTGAGGATCAGATCAGTGAATTAGAAGACAGGGTAGAAAAAAAGACTCAATCAGAGATCCAAAAAAAAAAAACAATTAAAAACAGGAGGACAGTCTAAGGAAGCTGTGGGACAACATGAAACGTAAAAATATTCACATCATAGGAGTGCCAGAAGAGGAAGAAAGTGAGCAAGGGATAGAAAACCTGTTTGAAGAAATAATGGCAGAAAACTTCCCTAACCTGGTGAAGGAAAAAGTCACGCAAGTTCAGGAGGCGCAGAGAGTCCCAAGCAAGAAGAACCCAAAGAGGCCCACACCCAGACACATCATAATTAAAATGCCAAAATTCAAGACAAAGAGAGAATCTTAAAGGCAGCATGGGAAAAACAATTTGTTATCACTAACTTTCAAAGAGAGTAAGCAGCCTTGTGTGTTCAGCATGAGATCCTAATGAGGCACACTGAGCGTGCTCTCATTCCAGGAGGACAGGTAGAGTTCAATACCCACCCAGCTCATTAAGCCTAATACGTCATCAATATGGGAACTGGAACTGTGGACAGAAAATAAATGTGAAGTAAAATTGCCGTGTGAGGTCCACCTCGAGTTTAACTCAACACCATATTCCTTGCTGTGCTTTGCTCAAGGTTACGTTCTCAATAAGAGTGAACTGAATCTATTGATTAGAATATTGTTACGCCTACTAAATCAATTAGTTCAAATAAAAATTATTTCTTGCTCTTGCAAACACACACATAAAACACCAAAAATGTTTTCGAAAACTATAAAAATTGTCCTACCCTTTGCCATTTGAAAAGAAAGTCAAATGTCACTTCTTAATAGAAACCAGCTGTGGATAACATTAACTATGCCCATCTCATTACTAACACCCAAATGCCACTCACACTTCTGAAATATAATAACAAGAACCACACATGAACAAATGAGGCATTGCTAGAAGATTAATAGCTCGACTTTAATCTTCTGTTTCTGCCAGTGCGACAGCAATCATTCCAAGGTTTTTCTGGCTGGCCTCATAATCAAGGCTACGTCAGACAGACTGACAAAAGGAGAGGACCTAATTTAATTGCATACATATGTATTGGGATCCCCCATGCCTGAAAGGTTCAGGGGAGAAAGGGAAACGAGGTCTACAGACATTCTGAGCTAAGGACCACCTTGGGGCTTCAGAGGGGAGGAAGGTCACCGCAGGAGACGGTCAGCAATGAGCCGTTTGTCCTGCCCTCTGGGGTGCTTAACAAAGGCTGTCTCTCATAATATTGTATTATGGGCACGGCCCCTACTTCAAATTCTTCCAGGGGGTTAAGGTGGGACAGAAGTTCCTCTTGAGCCCACAGGGTCTGGTTGCCTTTAGCACAAAACAACCCACATACCACAGAAGCACATCTTGGGGTCACCCATTCTGAACCCCTCCAGGGGATATTAAAACCCTTTGACATCTGAGGGGATGACTCGGCGGCATCAGTGAAGCTGACACCCTACAGAGGGTTACAGCAGAAGTGACGGATGGAGGCCCGAGGACCGGAAAGCAGGGCCCGCTGTCCCTGTAACAGGGCGAAGGGCAGAACCCTGCAGCCAGTGACTTTGGCTTTTTTCGTTTCTTCTGTGGCTGAGATGCAGTGCGGCTGTTTGGGGGAAGAGCAGGGGCAGAGTGATGGACGAGGGAGGAACAAGCTGGACCGGTAGGCGGGTTTTGAGAGTGAGGGGACGTTCAGCATCACTGGGCAGTGCTGGGGGCCGAGTTGACATCCCTGGCCCTTCGTTTCAGGAGGCCTGGCCGACGTTCCATGTGGCTGTGGCTCTGCTGTCCCCCGGGTGTTCGCCTGCAGATGGCAGCCAGCGGGGTTTTCTCCAGGGAAGCGGCTGTTGGGGGAGAGAAGCCCGGGAGCTGGGAGGCTCCTAGGATTCATTTTGATAATGGGCCGTAGAGTATGGGCTCCAAATGGAGTAAAGACAGAGTGAGGACTTGAGGGGATAAGATTTACTGAGTCTACAGATTGAAGAAGTTTAAATCAATGCAACTTTAGTCAAGTAGCTGAATTTTATTTCTTTGCTGGCCACCCAGCCGTGATCCATAACTGGTCCTTTTTCAGAAAAGCTGCAGCTGCTTTTCACAGGACTCCTGCCAAGATTTATTTTAAGTAAAAAGTCTATTTTTTCTTATATAATTTAAAACTCAAGAAAGTCATGAAGCCACCATGAGGAATTAGCAAAACACCCCAAGTCTACGTGACCCCATGGATTTCTGCCCTAGACGCTGCTCTTACTCCCCAGCAGAAGGGGCCCACGGTGTTGAGGGACATTTCTCAGGCAGAGGCAGAAAAAGACATTCATTAAAGAACATCAGGCTTGGGGGCTCACTCACAGGGTCCGCTCTCAACCCCATGCGCAAAGCCTACACATCCACCCCAGTGACAACACCTTTTGGGTCAGAAGGAAACAGCCCTCCATGTGGGACAAACACTCTGACATCAAAAGAAAATTCACCTGCATCTGAGTGCATGAGGCTTGGGGACGGTGCCCCTGCCAGTGCAGAGACCGATAGTAACACAGAAGGTGTGTGGGACTTGAGTGATGGATGTGCTCAGATAAGAGGAGGGACAAATTAATTAACTTGTCAAATTCCTCTTCTCAGACAGCAAGAACGCAGTAGATTCCTGCATAATTAGGTATTGATTCCCAGTAGGTCAAAACATCTGTTTCCATGCTTATCTTGATGTTCCGTTCATGATTTCAGAGGAACTCATGAATTAGAAATGACTTTCACCAGGGTGGGAAACGGAGGCCGGTGTACATTTGTGATATTAAACAATTCATCTTACTCTGGAAATCGTGTGTGTGCCGTAGACGTAGCACCGCGGGCTGCACTGCCATGCTTTATATTGTCAACGACGCGCCGCTGAGGCAGAGAATCGGGAGTAGTTCTACCTTGATAACATCGCTAATGACATTTCATTGGATGTAGGAAATACAGATGGCTTCATGTAAAATTGTTGGCATTTTAATTATGTGATATCATGCTTTTTAATTATAACAGATAATTTTAATAACTTAAACGGAAAATGACAAAAGTACAAAGAAAATTTTCAGCATATGCATGTTTTTTATTCTCTTCAATTTACACTTCTATAGAGATATATTCAGAGTTGAAGTAGGGGACGTATTTTATTTTTGAGCCTTCATGTTACTGTGAACAAGTCATGAGAGAATCATGTTATGATGGAAGGGAAATATGAACGTGCAAATCACAGGGGGGAAGGTTAAATGAGGAAGTGAAATAATGTTTGAAGAGCAAGACCCACATACAATTTCTGAACCAGATTATGAGTCACGGCCATGGAATGAGTGTACTTGGGCTTCCACACGGACTTGTGTATAGATTTTGGGCCACCTGAGTTCCATTTTCATCGAGTGCTGGTGGAGTCCCTTCTCTACAGAAAGGCCACTCGGTCCCTCTGATCCCAGCTGCTTAAGACCCAGTGGAGATTTCAGAGCTGAATGCATAGTGGCCATTCAGGAGATTTTAACATTAAAAATACAAATCCAGAAAATAGCCTTTCTAAATTATGCCAAAGTCAGTGATTATTATCTATGTATAGATAATACATAGAAGACTGTGTTTGGGAGGGGAAACATAAAAGATAAGTTTAACAAGCCACACGTGGTCCTCACAGAGAGGAAATGAATATGGAGAATCCGAAACCTAACCCAGACGCTAACCCTGACTCTGACCCTGACCCTGACCCTGACCCTGACCCTGACACTGACCCTAACCATGACACTGACCCTAACCCTAACCCAGACCCTGACCCTAGCCCAACAGTTTAAAACTTTTGTTGAGATCATCAAACAACACCAACCACACACACTCACACACTCACACATGCACACACACACACACACGCCCACGCATGCACACACACACACGCCCACGCATGCACACACACACACACACGCTCCTCTACAAGCTTTAGTTGGAGTCACTCATGACCCACTCCTAAACATACTTACTTCCTTTATTAATAAAACAACACAGCATTGTTGTGAATGAAGCTTTGGCTTCTCATTTTGATACGTGACTTTTAAAAGAAAAAAATATATTTTGTTTGCACGTGGCACCCTAAATCCTGCCACAAATAATGCCAAACTCAAATATAAACAAAAGTAAGAAATCACAGCAGTATTTTTTACTACTTTGTGTGGCGCAAAGGATTACAGTAACAGGATGGCATTGCCCAAGATGGTGAGGGAGGGGGTGTCTCCATTCAGGGTGAACATCTACTTCCCTGAATAAAGTGCACCCCGACATGCCCCTCTCTCCCTGGGGCATCTGGCTTATTTTCCCCAAGACCACTTACAGTAAATTTCACTTTTTTCTAGGTCTGCTGCCCTAGTTGTGTGCCTCTGTTTAAAATTCATCCCTGCTTTAATTAATCTCAAGTAGGACTCGCAGTCCGGCCTCAGAGCCAAGCACAAGCAGCAGCTGGGAGCTCAAACCAAGCAGGGCGGCTGGGCGGCAGAGCCCTGGGAGGGGACTGAGGACGGCGGCACCTCCGGGGCCAGGTGCTCTGTTTGGTGGCCTTGGCACGTGGCGTGATCTAACCACAGGGGCCTGTCGGAGGCCCTGGGGAAGGCGGGGCCCTGCCTGGCACTCACAGCAAGTTGTTCGGTGTCTTGGAGATAAACAGGCGAGTTGGACGCCTTGTCATTCGGCACAGACCTGCAGGCACACAGTGATGACGGGATTTTTGTGTCAGCTTCGTTCCTTAAATCATCTCCAGCGTTTTTCCTGAAAGGAACACCGAAGCACCAACCCTGACTCCAGCACTAATTATGATGCTTTCATGAGACATAGGAGATGAAAAACTGCCCCGGGTGCAAAGGGAACTCGAAGGTAGACTGGGTTTTAATTACAAGGCCATTAGCACTTTTTGAAGGGAAAAAACTTGTCGTTGTACATGTGGATTTAGGAAGCGATCTGAGAAACCACAGTAACGGCGGGTAGCAGGCGAGTCTCACCGGCCAGAGTGAGAAACTTCAGGCTTGCAGCCCGCAGCAAAACCGGTTCCCAGCCGCCGAGTCCTGGCTAATAAAAGCCCCAGCTGCACCATAGTACTGTGGTGAGGACCGAGCGTGAAAGTAGGAGAGACTGTGTCCCGAAGCTGCGCAGCTGCGCTCGCGGAGCAGCCCCGGGGCGGGCGCACTCGGGAAAGCTGCTCCGTCCTTTACCAGCCCGGGCCTTCCCGTTACTGACGAGCGTTCCTGGCCTGTTAAAGCGAAGGACATCCTAACAGCGTCTAACACCTCAGGTTTCCTGGAAAAGTTAAACTGGATAATTCACGTGAAAGGCCTACGAAAGGGCCAGGTAAAGAGTCGGCGCAGTTGAGCGTGACAACTGCTCCCGCCGTTACTGCCGCCGCTCGTTGCTGTTGTCGCCGTCCGATGGAGAACCGGCAGCTTCATCTCGCTTCACCTTAATGACGAAGAAGGGGAACAACTTTTATTAAGTGCACTGATTATTTATTCATAAATTTATTTATAACTTATTATAAATTAGTGATGGAAACAACAGGAATATTTTCACAGACGCTACTTTATTTGCATCTTCCAGATTCCTCCCAACTACAGAATTGAATACAAACAAAAACGGACTATTTACTTACTGAGTATTTTACTTAATTGCTCATTCTCAGTGGTTCTGTGGAAAATAATACAATAATTGATAAATAGTAACACAAGAATAAATTGTGCTTCCTGTACTTGCAACTGTAAACTCGCCTTGCTCCACCCTGTATTTGTATTTCAAAGACCTTTTCAGATTTCAGAAAAGAAAAAGATTGCATTAAAAAATATTTACTGTCAGAAGGGAATGGGGAAGAAGAGAGGGTTAAATGATGTTATACATAGTTTCACTAGTATTCAGTTTAGGTCGTGCTGTCAAAAGATTGTCCTAACTTCCAAAAACCTGCTTATTTTCAGAGCTTTCTGGATTTCGTAACGGTGGCCAAGGAAGGGTTAGCACCTCCGCTGGGCTGAGTGTCACTCACCGGTCCTCCGCCCGCCTCCCTCCCTGGTGTCTCTTCTTATTTTCATGACGAGAGGCCACCTGGAACACCTACAAGCTAAGCTGCGGTCATCCCGCAGCGGGTGCAGGCGCCGGGGAGTCTGCGGCATCCTGAGAGAACCTGAGGGTGACTGGGCTTTCTGTAAGGTAGGGATTCTTAGCCCAGGCCAGACGCTCAAAATCACCCATAAGCCAAATTACAGTTACAAATTACAAAAGCGCCTTTCGCAGTATTGCATTTTCTTAGGAACGGGTTTGCATTCCAGCCAAGCGCTGAGCAGCCGGGAGGCAGCGGGCGGGGGAGCGGAGGTCAGGGCGCAAGGGCGGCCAGGCTCATGGCCCGCCGACCGGTCAGCCGGGCCCGAGGGGTGGCCGCTGCGGGTCAGCGCTCCCCCACTCACAGGAGCGCGGCCAGCAAGCCGCAGGCCTCCAGGGGACAGGTGACGGCATCAGAATGGCCGAGCAATTCTGATCCCCGCGGAAACGGAGCTGCAAGGCTGCTGCCTGGCCGACTGCGTGGCGTGTCCAGCAGGCCTTTGGGCGAGAGATCCCGGGGGCGGGCGTCTCGGTGGAAGCGCGGGAGCTGGACACAAGTGTCGCCTGCACGGTCAGTCAGAACGACAGATTCACTCAGGAAAATACAGACAAGACCTAAGTGACGATCTTAACATATACGGAGGGGTGCCAAGGCTGCAGGGAATGAGGAAACAGCGCGTGGCGATGGTGCCGCCTGATGGAGGGTTTCAAAGGGTGGCCTGGACGCCCTGCAGGCCCGAGGCACCAAGCCCTGACCATGGCCGGGCCTGGGTAACGAAGAAAGCCTGGAGCCACCACCACGGGCGAGGCTGAGCGACCGCGAGGCAACGGAGCCACCGGGCTCGGGAAGGGGTGGGGAGGGAAAGCGAGGGGCAGGTCCCGCGCTGTGCTCAGAGGGCAGGGAGGCCCGCGTTTGGAAGGCGGGTTAAGGAGCAGTTACCTGACCATCCGAGAACAATCCTGAAGTCCCATCTAGCAAACCAATAGGTCGCCTGTGTTCAGGTGGGTCGCCTGTATCTCAGGTGGGTAGTCTGTGTCTCCGGTGGGTCGCCTGTGTCTCAGGTGGGCAGTCTGTGTTCAGGTGGGTCGCCCGTGTTCAGGTGGGTCGCCCATGTTTCGGGTTGGTCTCCTGTGTTTCGGGTGGACGTAGATTTCCCAGCGTTTCTCACTCTGGTTCACTCTGGGTTTGATGACACCCCGGGTGCTGTCCTCAGGGAGGCCTCCTTTTCATCCCCAGTGGTGTGCCTCACTGTTACTGTCCCTCCCCCTTTGGACTGGCGCTGACTGTGGGAAGTCGCCTCTCTGGCAGCCTGGGTGCCTGGCAGTCCCTGTGCTCCTGTCGGGGCCCCCGGAGCCTTGCCCCCCAGCGGCGGCCCTGGCTCTGGGCTCCGTGTTCCCCAGCGGCAGCAGGTTTCCAGCGCTGGAGGCGGCGAGCCCCTGGGGGGCTGCGTTGCGTTCAGCAGGGACATCGGGCAGGTTCTGTGCCTTTCCTGCAAAACCGCGCCCGCCCCGGGCCCCCACTGGGCGGCTTTCTCACTGGCTTTTATTTCAGCTCCGCGTGGCTGTGGAGGTGCCTGCGGGCTCTGAAAACGGCCCTGTGTCCACACGTGTCTGCAGCCCCCAGAGGCTCTAGCCGCCTTGCCGGCCACGCTTGCCCGTGACCACCTCAGGAGCAATCTCTGCTCACTGCTGCTTACTGCTCCCCAGATGAGCAACGAGTCCCATCCTGTCTTGCCCTGTTTTTCTTTCCATTTCAGGTGAGTTCATTGCTGTGTGATCTCAGCTGTCTGATGGGTTTAAAGTCTGTGACCTTGAAGATGCTCTGACTTTTTGTTATTGGGAGAAGAGAGAGAGAATTGCTTTTTCAAAGTTTACATTCCAAGCAGAAGCTAAAGTCTTTCCTTTTCAAAGAAACTTCTGTGCTTTCTAATATGATCGAATTCTGAACTTGGGCTTGAAAGTTCTAGAAATCTTTATCTTCAGCTACTCCACAGAGTTCAAAAATGCCTTTCATACAATTATCTGGTTCCCTTAATCCTTCGTTTTCAGCCATCCCTGAGAGGATGACAGAGGATCCTACTGAGATAATCCTGAGCTTGAATTGTCAATATTTCTGTTACACAAGCCCCTAACATCATCAGGAATTTGAAATTGCTCTTGTGTCTTGAATTTTAAGTTCCCTAAGCAGAACCTTCCCTCCAAACTAGTTAACAAGAAGCTAACCCTAAAAAACGATAATTCTAAAGACTGTTTAGCTCAGTAACTTCAGAAAAGAATAGGACTTTGGCTCAGAGAAGCTGACTACTGTTGCCAACAGACATCTGAGAGAGTGTCAACAATATAAATAGATAAGTAAGTAAATAAATACATAAATAAATTTCCTAATTTGGTTTTCTTTAAAAAATTAGAATAAAATGAAAGGAGTATCTTCTTTGCTACTCTTGGTCTTTCTGCTCCCAGGAGATTATCTCCACAGATCTAATATGGGCTCATTTTTCTGGAGCATAGTATGTGGCATCCTTTCTATCACAGTGTTTTGAAAAACTAGATTGTCTCTTCTCAAAATTATAGCTTAGAAGAATGAACTTACCTTCAGTCTCATAGTCATTTGGGATTCTCCCTACTTATAACATATATAAGGATAAATTACACTTGAGCAGTTCTGTCCCCGGGACGCTGGCGATTCTGCACTGTTAGCACAATTAGACATCACATGGTGCCCCTGACATGTTTGCTTCGGAGCGCCAAGGTCAAGGGAAGCTCCACGAATCTCCTGCATAGTGTTTTATCCCATGTGTTAAATTGTGTATTGAAATTTTGATCTGTAATATTTGCACTGAAAATTTTGAAATTGGGTCATCCAGAGTAGTTCACATGCTACATCATTACTGTCTTTGCCTACGCAGAAAATTCTCTGCGTTTATCACACACTGACCAGGGCTGCCCGAGTGTTGGCTCAGCTCAACCAGAGTTTAGACAGCTCTTCCTGACTCCAGGGCCCTCACCTCCCTTTTCTTAGACCATTTGTAGCTGTAAATTCTTTCCCTGTCCCCTAGAAACTAGGGCTTTTAAAACCCTCTTGTCAGTTGTGCGTCCTAGGACTGTCCTTCGCAGGACCCAAAGCCCTTCCTCTGCAATATGATCCTCATGAACTCACAGTTCACATTTTCCGTATTGCAAGTTAAGTCAGCCAGTGTGTCTGCTGGCAGTTTATTAGCCTGTTTGCCACAACTCAGTCTTTTGTCACTAATAATCATTTTTATATGATGACTTAATGTAGCTCTTATGCCTTAAGCACTGAGAGTAGCCACAGAGGAAGTGTCTGGAAGAGCAGACTCTCAGGAGGGGCTCGGAGCCCATGTCCCGCATCCTTAGCCCACGTCTCCCACGACCTCATTAGGCCAGAGGGGAAATGAACCTACTCAGTGCCCACATCAGGTCAGCACCTGACTGCTGCTTCCCCACTCCTGTTGAGCTTTTAATTTTTCTTCGACTCAAAACATTTCTTTTTTCTGTTTTACATGTTTTTCAGTCGATGAAGATCTTTGTTTTAAGTGTGACAATGGTAAATATAAAATCATTTCAAGCTGGTCAGCTTTTAAAATAATCAAAAACACTTTGAAATTGAAGTAGAGAATTAATAGTTTTATTTTCGGTTGTGAAAGAAAAGTTTCTATCAACAAATACACATTTGAAACAATCTCAAAATCTATAAAAGTTGTTGAAAGCAACCGAAAAGCTGCTTGTCCTGGGACAGGTCCTGGCACAGCCTTCTCTCCGAGCCGAAGTAATGTCGTAATGTCGTCAGTGTCACCGACGTTCTAGGAGGTTTCCCAATATCCTCAGCCTGGATTCTCACCCGCTCCGCACAGAGCACAGGCCCATAGGGGACTCAACGGAGGCTCACGGTGCATCCCTGGAACTGTTCATAATGGAATGGCCAGAGCAGAAACAACCAACTAAAAATCAAGGTTTCATCAGCAAAATTATTTAAAGGGCAACCTTTCTTCATCCATTATATTATAAACTAAAGCTTCCAAAAAGATGTTGATTGTTCTGTTTCTGTTGTTGTTACTCCTCCCCGAGGATACTTTTCCATTGATTTTCAGAAAGAGTGGAAGGAAGAGACAGGGAGGGTGGAGAGAGAGAGAATCAGTGTGAGAGAGACACATCAGTTGGTCACCTCCCGCTTGTGCCCCAACAAGGCCAGGGGTTGAACCTGCAACCCAGGTCCATGCCCTTGACCAGGAATCGAACCCAAGACCCTCCTGTGCGGGGCGGGCACTCTGAGCGCTGAGGGCACCGGCCAGGTCAGGTGCTGGTCGGTCTTTAGCTCGTGCGCCATCGGGAGCCACGCGTCTCAGGGGAGGGACAGCCTGGGACCCGCCAGCTGGCCTGTGCTCACATCCACAGCAGGTCCCGCACAGATGGAAGGACAGTCTACAATCTGCCAGAATCAATGCCATTTGGCTCGGTCACTCTCCAGGCAATAAATATACATTTCTCTCGCAGCTGATGTAGCTCATCGAGAATACTTTCCAATTATAAGAGGAACGCAGTCTTATTAAATATTTATGGCACAGCTCTCCAGATTGGATGATGGAATTGCACTCAAGCAAACCAAACAAGAGCAGCAGAAACTGGTCCGCCAGCGCCAACCTGCTTTCATCACATTTTGTTTACTTGGAAACTCATTCCCAGCTCCCTGGAGAATCCTGTCCACAGAAGGCCCCGGGGAAAGGCCATCAGTCCTCTGGGCGATGACGCCTGGACACGGTCCAGACCAGGCTGTGTCTGAGATGCAGTCCCATGGTGCCAGCCCAGAAGCAGGACTTGGGAGAGAAGCTCCAGGTCGCCAGCTGCTCCTTCGGGCTCAATGAATCACCTGCCACCTCACCCGCTGAAACTGCTCCAGGCGACCCACGCAGCCTGCCATGTGTTAGCTCCAAATTTCTTTCCCTGACCGGAGGTGTCCTGTTCCTGGGCTCAGAGCCGGTCGCTTCTCCATTGACCTGCTAAATTTCAGCCGCTATTGCTCGCAGACTCTTAGTGACTTCTTGTAGTAACCACGCGGGAGAAAAGCATTGCAGAACCGGGCGCTGGGGTCAAGGTGGTTCGATATCACTGTTCCTGTCTCCTGGAGCCCTGGGCCTTCATATTATGTGCAGGTGGATTAACCTTAACATCACATCCCATGCACTTTATACATTTGTCAGTAAAACATACACTTTGGAAGCTCAGACTTTAGCTGATTTAACAGTAACCGCTTAAAATCTGCAGTCACACCTGGGATTTGCCATCAATGCCACAGGCAATCTTAATTTCTGTAGGATTATTTCTTGCTGCTGCTCCCACCCTCCTCCTCCTTGTGCAGATTAAGGGCAGGACCTGCCCTCACGCCCAAGTCCTCGGGCCCCCCGGGGCCATGTCCACGGCAGCCACGAATCTCTTAGTAACTGAAGCACCCAGGAAGGGGGCCCCGGCAGCAGGCCCCCTGTGGGTCTTAAGGCCAGCAGGGTGATAGGGACATTTTGGAAAGCTTGTTTATTTTAGGTCAAGCCTCTGAGTTCAATCTCAACAGCGTCAGACACTTGACAATAAAGAAATATCATGACATTTCTCCTTAGTGTGGAGCGCGCTCTGTCACCGCAGGGCCCGGCAGCTCCAGGAGCGAGTGCCGAGAGCTGCAGGGCTCTGTGCAGGAGGAAACACAGCAGAGAGGACGGTCCCGGAGCGACAGACACGGTCAGTCCCACCTCACGGCCAGGCCCACGGTACCTGGGCAACACCGGGGATTCCCAATAAGCTTTCTAGGCCCAGAGCAGTGCACTTCCACACATGCTAATTTATATTTTATTAGTGGGATTCCAATAGCCAGTCACTTGGGACATGAGCAAATTCCACAGCAGCAGGGATATGTCTTAAATGTTAGCAGTAACACACTGTCAGAGAACGCCAACTTTCCATTGGCTATAAATATGACAATACCTTGTCTGTTCTTGGTGTTTATTCTTGGTAGTTTTCTAAGACACATAAATGATTTTATTGTAATATAGTGAATTAACCTCTCATTTGCGAAATATTACTATCATGTGAATATTTGTCTGTTGGACTGAAACTGGAGAGAAAATTCAAGTTGGAGATTATACATAATTTTGCTTAACTTGAAATACAATTCCTGATCTTATACTTACAAAATCACACCTAAACTTCATCTGCAACGTGTCAGAGAGACTGAAAGTTCTAATATGTTACCCTCCACTTAGTTTGAACGGTCGGCTTTGTCCTAAGCTCGTAATCGGAAGAGTTAAAGGTGAGCTCCGTGCTCCCAACGTTTATTTTTCTCACCTATAATTACAAATAAAGCTGTTGGTTTACCAACAACTATGGAGTTTTTTTTAACAGTAGAAAATGCAAGGTGTTTGAGGAGGAAAACCAGAGAAAGGAGCTGCGTCCAGCAGTGGTTCCCGGCGCAGGGACGAGGCCCCGCGGTCCGCCTGCTAATGTGCTGTGTCACCTGCTCTGCTCGGTTGACCTCAGCGGCAGGAAAAGCCCCTGACTCCCCGCGTCTAGATCGGAGCCGTCTGTAGTTTCAGGGTGTACTCGGGGTTAGGCCGTCACCAGGCAGAACATCACGAGACGGACTCAAACTCGGGGTCCAGATGCCAGGTGTGCGTCTTGGCTTTGGAGACCTACTAGCTCTGCTTCTCCAGGAAAATCACATACAAATAATCCTCTGCCTCTGTGTCTTCATCTGCAAAACGGGGACAATAACAGAAACTAACACGAGATTGTTGTGTTATGTGCTATGATCGATACCAAGTTCTTAGAATATTGAGTGTTCAATGAATCATTTTAATCAATCGTCTACACAGTGAGGCTGACATTCAGTGGAGTAATCGTAATTCAATGACATCCACTTCTCATCACTGTTTAGGAAATATTTAAATAATCTGTGATAGACCTCAAGTAGATACAAAACAGGGAACCACATTTATTCATTTAGTATGCAATCAGATTCAGAAAAATAAAAATTACACCAGATTCTAATAAACATACATACACCCCCTCACACACACGCACACCATAAGGTAAGTGTAATGATTACCTAACACTAATTCAGGCGGAGTGTTTGTGTCCCCTGGAAATGCATATGTTGGAACTGCCACACCCAATGCAATGGTGTTTCCACGTGGAACCTTTGGGAGGTGATGACGGTTAGACTACGTCATGTGGGAGGGACCCCATGAAGGGAGCAGTGGCCTCATAAAATGAGGAAGGGACAGGGGGTGGCTCCCTCTTTTGAAAGGGTAAGAGGACTGAACCAGGGAGGGGTTCTCACCAGACCCCCCAGGCTGGGACCCCCATCCAGGACTTCCAGCTTCCCCAACTGCAAGTAATAAATCCTGCCTTTCAAAAAACCATCCTGTGTGCAGTAATTGTTATAGAAGCCGAAGCTAAGACAAATAGTAAGTTAGTCTTAGTAATTATAATTATAGTCAAGAAGGGTAGTTGATGGGGTGATGAGTTGTGAGTGTCTACAAAGGAGATGAGTTAATTTAGGGGTATCTACTTTTATGAGACCCAACGAGTGTTAAAATTACCATATTTTTACAGGATATATGGAGTTTTCTCTTAGGTTCACTAAAAAATGGAAATTCACCAAAATGTAGTAATTTCATAAAAACTTAATGTGTATAAAAATAAAAGTTGAACACTACTTACTGTCTTTACCATATAAATCGTGAAATAGTGAGAACCAGTGAGAAAGCTTCACGTGGTTGCAAATCTATACGCACCATGTGCTCAAACCGCAGCCTAAGGCAGCGCGTCTGTTTGTACCTGCGATGGATAGAAGACTGCATTCTTCAGAGCTGCGGTTAACTAAGGAATATTCATGGTATCATTTTAAGTATGTGTATGACACGGTTCTGAAATTCTAACAGGAATTGAAGTTTAATTCAAAAGTCAGAATTCTGTCTATCCTGTCACTTAAAAAATCTAGATACCAGATTTTATAATAAGTAAGGGACTAGAGTCTTCAAGAAATACAGTTAATAGGGATTATTGTTCTTTGCTATTTCCAATTTTAGTAATTGATTCAACTTCTTTTAAAAATTGATCACAGCCCAGCCAGGCATGGATCACTGGTTGAGCATCTCCTAGGATCCAGGAGATCGGGGTTCGATTCCCTGTCAGGGCACAGGCCTGAGTTCCAGGCTCCATCCCCAGTCGGGGGTGTGCAGGAGACAGCTGATCAGTGACTCTCATCACTGATGTTTCTCTCTCTCTCCTTCTCCCTTACTCTCTATGAAACTGATAAAGATATATTTAAAAAACATTGATCACCATAGAATGTTGTGATTATCATCTTAAATTTACACATATGTGTGTTTTTAATCTTTTTAACACTGCATTTTGATGCATTTCTGTTTCTTTTTAATGTTCCATTATTTTTTTTCTGAGCAGTGTGGCTGTGCAATAATTCTCTTTTCCATCACAGCTGATCACCGTTTGGATCACTTCCAGTTTGGGTCTAGTCTCAATAAGGCAACCAGGACCATTTCTGCACAGGTCTTGGTGTGGGACATGTTTTAATTCCATTTCTGCCAAGGTTTTGATGCATGTTTTTGCTCTAAACTGCATTGTTAAAGGTGGCCTTTGGGTCTGATTGCTGGCTGGCCTAGGACTCCAGGCAGGAGAGGGTGTCTGGTGGCCCCCGTGTCATAACCAGACTGGGTTAGAGTGCCCTTGGGGTTCTGCAGACTGGGCCCTGCCTGGGCCCCTAACTGATTTTGGAAGGAGGCTTATTGATTACGGGGACAGGGCACATTTTAATCGTTCTCACAGCACGTATTGCCTAAGGCACCAAAATCCATTAAAGGAGGATTATCAACTTTGTGCTAAACTGGGTCTAAACTGCTTCTTGATGTTCCGTCAGCAGCAGCTCTGGGGGATCTGTCCTGGGCGCTGAGACGTATTGAAATCCACTGTTGAATTTCAGTCGCTCCCGGGCCTGACCCTCGGGGCAGCTGCTCGGAAGCTGAATGACTTTTCTCCAGACAAGAGTTTTGTGTGAGGTTAGATAAACCCCCATAATGCTCTCACCTACTCGCTTTTTATTTATTTTTATTTTAATGTCTTTTTCTGAAAAAAGATAACTTACTAACACTTAGAAATGTTTAACATTTTCTGTAATTTCACAAGGGGATAATATTTTTCCAAAAAAATGTATTTGAGAGTTAAGAGTTGAGTGTGCATGTGCCCATGTCCCCCCCCCCCAAACACAAACACATACACACTCACATACACACACAAACTCGCACACATTTCACATACACACACTCACAAACATACACATACATACACACACACTCACACATACTCTCCCACAGCACACAGTCACACACACATACACACTCACAAACACACAACACACACACACACGTATTCACACACACACACATTCACAAACACTCACAAACATACACACATACACACACACCCAGTCACACAGTCACACACACTCGCACTCACATTCACACACTCAGACACATACACACACATTCTCACACACACACACATGCACTCACACACACACATTCACACATGTACACACATACACACAGTCACACACATACTTACACACACACATACTCTCAGGTACCTCGTGGACGTGTGCTGCAGACCCCTGATTGGTGGCTTACATATGCTAATGTGCACTTGGGAAAATAATACTTAATGTATGTTAGTAGAACATATATTTTCTTATTATTAATGGGTAATTCATTTGTTGGATTCTATGAAAAAACTTGTGTATGTCTTTAATTTTGATATAATTAAACATTTTCATAGACCTTTTTATTTTACTTTGGTGAAGAGGTTGCACAGGGGATTTTGAAGTCAGTGAAACCATGTGTGACGCTATAATGGTGGATCCATCATCACACATTTGTCCAAACCCATAGGATGTAAAGACCAAGAGTGAACCATAACCTCGCCTGGCCAGTGCAGCTCAGTGCCTGAGAGTCGATCCAGGAACCGGGAGGTCAGGGGTTCAATTCCTGGTCAGGGCGCATGCCCACGCTGTGGGCTCGGTCCCCAGTAGGCGACATGCGGGAGGCAGCCGATCGATGCTGTTTCTCTCTCATTGATGTTTCTATCTCTCTGTCTCTCTCCCTTTCTCTCTAAAAATCAATAAAAACATTTTTTTTTTTTAAAGGAGTGAACCATAACCTAAACGATGGACTTTGAGTGACTATGTCGTGTTCTTGTAGGTTCCTCAGTTGCAGCAAAGCGCTGCCTGGGGGGGGCTCTGCATTTGTGGGAGCGGGATGCCTGCGGGCAACCTCCCTGCCTTCCCTTTAATTCTGCCCTGAACCTACAACTGCTCTAAAAATAGTCTTAATTTTTCAAAAAAATAGAAAAAGTAATTGCTCTAAAACAAAACAATGGAAGTTCCTTTCATTAGGTGGCCATAACATAGGATAATGAATGATTAGCTTGAGCAAAAGTAACTATAGGAGAATGGATGAGCCACCAGAACAAATCCAAGTAAAACAACGTGAACCGGGAGAAGGAACCTGGTCCGTTCCAGTGACAGACAGGCTGAGGGACAGCACAAGTATGGGTAGGTTTTATTATAATTTGATTTTTGTGATGAGGTTATAGGAAATTTACCTTTTGGACAGAGAATGACCTGTTTTCTCTAAATTAAGGGGATATGGGACGTTTGGCCCAGGAGCCTGAGCAGGGTGCCCACCCCCGCGCTGCCCGGCTCCCTGGGCTCCGTGCCCGCAGCGCTGTGATGCCCAGCTCACACCTGGGCCCCCAGGGCACGCCGGTCGCCCTTTTCAAGGGATATGCTGTATTCTTACTTAATGTCTCTAGAACCCAGCATGATTCCTGGCAAATAGGAGCACTAAATATGTAAACTGAAAATGCCTGGATAAACAATGTGCACATTTGGGAAAGATTCATCTGGTATGTTGAAATAATTAAAAAGGAAAGCCTAGCGATGACCTTTCGGTAAAGGAGACTGAGGCAACTACCCAGCGATGCCTTAAGGACGGCCGACAGGGACGCAGCCCCGCGTCAGCGGGACAGAGGATGGGTAAGGCAGGAGCCACGGAGATAAATAAAAAGCCCTTTTATGGGACTGCGTATTTGCTGGTTTCCAAACCAAGACAGGACAGCCTTTGCTCTGAACTACCTAATTTCTTTTCTGTCCTAAAAAGAGAAGCTAAGCGCTCATTTGTTCCACTAGGTTTAGTGGAGAATCCTTGGGATGGCCCTGAGGGTGCGGGTGCGGTCGCCCGGGATGCTCCCGGGAACCACAGACTCTGAGCCCGGGCCGCGCTCAGCGCTGAGCGATCCCGGAGGAGCGTGATCGGGGCGATTCTCGGGGTCCTGATAAGGGGCCGTCTGCGTAAGAGGAACAGCTAATCTAATCCAAAGTCTGGTAGATACAAAGTGTTAGAGAACATTTTGGTGTGATTAACAGCGGGGCGGGAACGCACAAGCTTTGCTCTGTTAGGAGCGTCAATAAATATGCTGAGAAGGGAGACTCGGGCTCCGGGTCCTCACGGCCTCGAGCCTCCGAGCTCTCGGCTCCAGCACCTCTCCCGGGGCCGCGTCTCCTTCAAGTCCACAGACTGACCGGCCGCAGCTTTCTCTGCACACTAGCGCTGGACCTATTGAACTCTCGGTATCATTACTGAATATACTTTTGATGCTGGAAAGAAATGCTAAAATTCTAGTCATTAAAGGCTATTTTAGTGTGTCTAATAGATGTAAATTAATTAGTAAAGCTCAGATCATTACTTTTCTAATTTTTTTCGCATAAATTGAAGTGAAATGTTAAAAATAATCACCAAATACCAGTGTCCTTAGATTGTTGCATAGACTTTTTAAAAGTGTTATTTAGCAGCTCATCCATATAACTGAACCAAAAATATTTAAACTTCCTATCAAATTCTGCCCACAGTGACTAACTTGGTAATGATACTATTATATATGTTTTGTTTCAAATTTCTATGAATTTAGTAGTCTTATAAAATAATATGACTTCACGTATTTATAGTATTTCATATAAGATCAGAAAAGCAAAAACTATTATAAAATGCACTTGTTTGTTCTTTGATTCTGATTTTGAGTTGGTTTTAGAAATCTAAGTTTCTAGGCTTAACAAGAGGCATGTTTAGAATTATTTAATCCCTACTAATCCCCAGAAAAGTTCTACCATCTAAGGCTAACAGAGAAAACCAAATGAGACACAAATCTGTAGGAAGTGAGTACTGAATCTCTCAGTTATCTTACCTGCTTGCATGCTGGATTCCCGCCCCCATAATTCCCTGCATTCTTCACGGGAAATAGACACACACACACATGCACACAATACACACAGATACACATACATGCACATACACACACATACACACACATGCACACACGCACTAGCCTCAGGAGTGGGAAGCTTGTGTTTCCACCCAAATGTGGTCACGTTGTTGCCTACCCTGCATGTTTAGGAAAATTTCCGTTGACAGAGTTTCTTTCAAATTAAGCAAACTAAAAATTAATATGAGAACTAGTTTTCATCAACTGCAGTCACCTTTCCTTACAATTACCAGGTTTTTATCCTATTTTCCTCTGTGCTGCTGATTTTTTTTTTCAGTAAGAAAATTAAAAAGCACTTTGAAGCGAACCGTATATTCCATATAATTCAGGGTTTAGAATTTGTTGGAGTCTCTCAAGTGAAAAATCGCCCTGGCTTGCTTCCGTCGCATAAGCTCCTCTCAGCTACTCCCCTCGCCCTCCTCAGTGGGATGTGACGCTTCATGTGTTTAATATAACGTTTGCCCTCGAAGTTACGCTTTGCCTACGCTTCACATGGCCCTTGTTGAAAGAGCCACTTAGACCCATGGAGACTTCGGCCAGCAGAAAGCCTTGGCAGAGGGTCACCCTTCCTGACGGCCTTCGGCCCGACTCGCTGACCGATGCCGACAGGGCCGAAACTCGCCCAGGACTTTGAGTGGTCAGGGGCTGGCTGCAGGCCTCACGCATTAGGCACCAGAAAACTAGAGCACCGCTGGGTGAGTCAGAATAAAATTCTTGCGCAGTGTTTTACACACATTAAATAGTCAGTAAAACAGGAGATGCTTATTTTCGTTGATGCACAGAAAAACGAGAAGTGCCAAGTGCTCAGCTTCTGCAGCCGGACCGCGGTTAGGAAGCTGTCTTCACGGAGGGTGCTGTTCCCATGGACACCTGCAAGCATTTCAAAGGCTGTTCCAGACACGACGGCCTTTCCGATTCAAACAAACGTTTGCGAGCATTTTCCAGCCGCTGCTGCCTGGCAGGCAGTGGCTGTGTCCGGTGGCGGGAAGGCCGTCCCTCTCCTGCCGTCAACTTGCCTTTCGACACAGACGTTTAAAAACTGTCACCAGAAGGAGGCTGCAGTGCGAGAGGAGTGGGGAGGAAAGAGCAGGCTGACAAACTGACTTTATAAAGCTGACGACCAGGAAACGCTTTGCCTCCAAAGCTCAGAATTAGCCCCTTTCCATGAGCAGAGGCACCGGCGCCTTGGACGGGTCAGCGAACGAGCCTCCCTACAAACGCCGGAGGGTGTCTGGGCCGCGGAGAAGCAGCAGGTGGAACCTGCCTCCCGGGGGTGGGGGGCGCCCCTGTGATCAGGAGGCCGCCCGACCACGACCACGGGCTGAGGGAGCGGACGTCACTGAAAACGGCCGGGAGGCTGACCAGGGCTGAGGCGGAGACGGCCTGCAGCCAAGCCCAGGCCTCAGCGTGAGCCTGAGGGCGAGGGGGACGCTCACCTGAGGGGAAGCTCACCTGAGGGGGAAGCTCACCTGAGGGGGAAGCTCACCTGAGGGGAAGCTCACCTGAGGGGGAAGCTCACCTGAGGGGGAAGCTCACCTGAGGGGGAAGCTCACCTGAGGGGAAGCTCACCTGAGGGGGAAGCTCACCTGAGGGGGAAGCTCACCTGAGGGGAAGCTCACCTGAGGGGGAAGCTCACCTGAGGGGAAGCTCACCTGAGGGGGAAGCTCACCTGAGGGGGAAGCTCACCTGAGGGGAAGCTCACCTGAGGGGAAGCTCACCTGAGGGGGAAGCTCACCTGAGGGGGAAGCTCACCTGAGGGGAAGCTCACCTGAGGGGGAAGCTCACCTGAGGGGGAAGCTCACCTGAGGGGAAGCTCACCTGAGGGGGAAGCTCACCTGAGGGGAAGCTCACCTGAGGGGAAGCTCACCTGAGGGGGAAGCTCACCTGAGGGGAAGCTCACCTGAGGGAGAAACTCACCTGAGGGGAAGCTCACCTGAGGGGAAGCTCACCTGAGGGGGAAGCTCACCTGAGGGGGAAGCTCACCTGAGGGGAAGCTCACCTGAGGGGGAAGCTCACCTGAGGGGAAGCTCACCTGAGGGAGAAACTCACCTGAGGGGAAGCTCACCTGAGGGGAAGCTCACCTGAGGGGGAAGCTCACCTGAGGGGGAAGCTCACCTGAGGGGGAAGCTCACCTGAGGGGAAGCTCACCTGAGGGGGAAGCTCACCTGAGGGGAAGCTCACCTGAGGGGGATGCTCACCTGAGGGGAAGCTCACCTGAGGGGAAGCGCACCTGAGGGGGAAGCGCACCTGAGGGGAAGCTCACCTGAGGGGAAGCTCACCTGAGGGGGAAGCTCACCTGAGGGGGAAGCTCACCTGAGGGGGAAGCTCACCTGAGGGGGAAGCTCACCTGAGGGGGAAGCGCACCTGAGGGGAAGCTCACCTGAGGGGGAAGCACACCTGAGGGGGAAGCTCACCTGAGGGGGAAGCGCACCTGAGGGGAAGCTCACCTCATATTTTGAAGTCCTGAGCTCACCTGAGGGGGAAGCGCACCTGAGGGGGAAGCTCACCTGAGGGGGAAGCGCACCTGAGGGGGAAGCGCACCTGAGGGGGAAGCGCACCTGAGGGGGAAGCTCACCTGAGGGGAAGCTCACCTGAGGGGGAAGCTCACCTGAGGGGAAGCTCACCTGAGGGGGAAGCGCACCTGAGGGGAAGCTCACCTCATATTTTGAAGTCCCCCCATCCTTGCTGGATCCCAGAGGTGAGAGAGAGAGAAAGCAAAAGCAGAGGACAGACCTACATAAAAGATAAGATTTTTAAAACGTCAAAATGATGGGCTGTCATTCCATTAATTTAATATCACAAACTATTCTGTCAATTAGACCATTTCAAAACATTTAATAGCAATTGAGTGTGGAACGATTCTGTTTCATTAAAAATGACTTTTGAAGCTTTAAAAATACATTCTAAAATAATCAGTATTTTTTTTGCTGCCAAGAAACTAATCAAAACTTTTAAAAGACAACAACGCAGCGTCTGCCAGCTGCTCCCCGCCGTGGGGCTGCTCCCAGAGGCTTTTACAAAATGACTCAGCTCTGGAAATTCAAACTCTTCTCAAAAATAGACCCGATTTTCATCACCTCCGGCTTGTTGACGTTTGCTTACCAGTGTGCAATGTATAGGCTACAACCCCAAACGGTAGCAAAAGGCCCATCATCAAAACAAAGGTAAGAAAGCCCGGCTCAGAGCGTGGCGCTCACGTTCTCCCTCCTGCCACAGACCTCAAAGTAGAGTGAAACGTGCTTCATTACTATGGAGGAAAAGAAAGAGTTTAAAGTTTGGGAAGTCCAAGGTCTATGTGGAAATGAAATGAAGTTGTGGTAAGCATTTGAAGGTACTAAGTTGTTTTATCTAAAATACTGAAGACTCAGGACAGTTGCTGGGGATTTGGGGCACGAGCACGTCCAAGCAGACTTTGGCACTGAGAATCGCTAATATTATTTTCAATTTTTATTCAATATTCTCTATATTGTGATATTTTATACATAACACCGTGTTAATAATAGTTGCATGAACTATTTAAAGGTTAGACTTGACCATATTTCTCATTCTTTTAAAGATGACTTCATTGGAAATGCTTTTTATCACTATTTCGCATTCATGTTATAGACACAGTCTACTATCCCCCCAAATTAAGTTATATTTGCCCGAAACCTTAAGCACAGAAGAATGCTCGCAGAGTGAGTGAGGAGCTGACGTCAGTGGCCTGGGATTTGATTTTGACTCTACCACCTCCAAGCTGTGTGACTTTGCGAAGTTAATTTAACTCTTGAGACTCTGTTCTCTTATTAATAAGAACATCTACCTCTTTGGGGTCAACATGCATTTGGGTTTTAATGGACTGATTGTTGTTGGATAACATCTGGTTGCTCAGTCATTCATTTGTTTAGTCATTTGTTCATTTAAAAATATTTTCTGAAACCCTGTGTTGAAACCGTCCCATGAATTTTCATGCATCGGAGAACAGATGAAACTCCCTGTGCTGCAGGAGCTTCAACTCCCGTGATCACCAGACTGACCAGGAAAGGCGGCTGCACGCGGGGCGTCCCGCAGAGAATGCAGAGCGCACCGCGTGCGGGCGGGCGGGCGTCCTCGCTGATGGCGTGGAACTGACGCGCACAGATTTCAATACAGTGAAGGTCGAGTGTAATAGTTTATTTAGAGGTAATTATTAACATTTAGTGTTTTGATTAATTAATTATTAAATATCTCATTGAGAATATTATAAATCTGTTTTTATTCCTTCTTGAAACCTTTTTTTAATTCTAAGCCTTCCAACTCTTTTCTTTTTTGTGAACTAGGTAAATGACCAACAATTTGAGTAATTCCTGGGACAGCGATCAATTTAAAGATTCCAGTATTTTTGGCATCTACATGGACAACTATTTTTTTCCAACCATTGGTATTTTTCATCAGACTTACTACATCGCAGCTGAAAGGACAGCAAAGGGAGCACCAGCTAAGCATTTTAAAGTCCCTCCTATCCGTCTGATGACATGATGCCGTGCTCCCACGTCTGCATTTCTGAAAGATAAAAAATAGAGACTGAGAGGCCCGCAGCAGGAAACGACTGGCCCCGGTCTGTCCGACGGCGCAGTTCCTGGGCTTGATGACATGGAGCTGAACGCGGGCGCCTGCTAGAGCAAAGCAGCATCCTGTCTGCAAACGTGAGCCACGCGGAGGAAGGAAGGACATTGTGCAAGAAGCTACCTGACAGGCTCCCGGGAGTGGCTGAGGTCCCCTGGGTGTGAACCCACCTTTACCGCAGTCGCGGAGCACGTGGGGAAGAGTCACAAGGGGTCCTGGGCAGGCGCTTCCCCTGACACCGGGTGTGTGAAGGTGACTCAGCTGAAACTCACCAGGAACAGTCAAGGTATCCCCGGTCCAGGAGTGAGTGTTTTCTGCTGAAAATTACTTCTTTCCCAATATGTGCTTTTTCACCCAGCAGGATATTGACCAATAAATTTCACAAAACTTTTCATTGCTCTTTTGTCCAAATACCCTGGAACCCAAGCTCTTCAACATTTCCACACATCAGCCTCATCAGTCATCCCGACAGCTGTGGGCTGGATCAGAGACCCATGAAAAGGCACAGCGCGGATGAGCACACGCCTCAGAAGAAAGCCGTTGAAAATGAGAACTTTCCATCATTCTATCACCGTCTAACTACTTGAATTTTCACACTTCAACAGAGAAGAGACAATGAAATCAGCAAGTGCAACGACAGGCGAGAAGTAAACATCTAACTTTTATAAATTTTCTGAGTTTGATAATTACTCTGGTCTGTAAGAAAATGTCCCTGTTATTTGAAAATAAACACTGAGATATTTGGGGGGGAGTGCTGATTTGTGTATCCTTTCTCAAAGATTTTCTGAGAACATTTAATTTTTCTTCATTATTTGAACACCCATATAATACACATTTTAATTTCTTGTGTTCTTCTAAAGCAGTGACTGATAAACACTGTTAAAAGTCAAGGAAAGATTTTAAAACAATATATTTCAGTGACAAGGAAATGTATTGAATATTCTGATGAGGTGAGTAAAATTTTTAAAAGCATAATTTTTAAGAAATATACTACTTTTAACAATTATCAAATTATAGCAAATAAAGCAAAAATATATCTAATAGTCATAGGTGAAGAGCAAGTTCCATTTCTTAGTGCTTAAGTCAAGTTTTCCAGACAGTTCCCTGAAATGATGCAGTTGGCACTTGTTTGGGGGAGAATCGTCGTCTCCTGAGCCTGGGCTCAGGTCACAGCTCCTGGGCTTTATCTGGTAATAGAGTCACTTCTGTTACTCTCAGGACATCCTCCCGAGCTTTGATTCTGCCTGAGATATCGATCTGCAAATGGGCTGCCCGAGGACAAGGGCACCAGGGGTTGCTAAGTCATCTGAGAAACAATTAGAGACCCTCGCGGTTGTGAAAATGGACAGTTGAATCTGTCAGCCAGATCCGATCCGAGTGGGTGACCTGTGTTCCTAGAGATACTGAAAGATTTATTTTAAAATTAATATTTTATTCCTCTGTCAAGCAATTGTAAGGAAGCATGTAAATTGGTCATTAATTCTCAATAATTCTCAGTAGGCTATAAGCAATTTTTTCACACTTCCTGATCTGTATCATCAAAACAATGTGAATTATCAATCACCTATGTTATATTTAGAGATGGAATACATGTTTACTTAATGAAGATTTTACAGAGAAAGAGAAGCATAAATGAGAATTCCTTTTTTATTCATAAGGCACAAAGCATTATATGAGGGGAGGCATTAGTCAAAGGGGCGATGCTTCAGTCACACGAGACAATTGAGTCGGGGAGATCTGCCGCCTGGTGCAGAGGGCAGAGCTTATGTCAGCTGTCCTGGTCACCAAAATAAGGGCAGTAATGAATGGAGAGAATGGAAGAAACTTTTGGAGATAATGAACACGTTTGCGGCACAGCTCACCTCCAAACGGACTAAGTTGTAGACAGTAAATATGTCCTTGTTTTTCATGTCAGTCACACCTCAATGTAGGGGTCTCACAAACTTAAAAGTTGTGTTTAAATTGATAAAATAATTCCAATATCTAAAGATATTCTTCTAAATCTTTTTTTTTTTTTTACAAATTGGAGAATTTCTCCATGTGTCTGTACTAATTTATGTTTCATTTTTTAAAATCAGTGTTCCCACTTGTCTAGCATGGAAGCCCACAATAAGAAACTATGAGAACTTTGAATTCATATGTAGTCACTACAAGCATATTGAATATACATTGGAGCCCATTTTTAATAACGAATTTAGTCCCTCTCTGCTGAATGACCATACTCCGAACTCTGATGAATTCAGAAGATGTCACCCCCAAATACGCTGCTCCGACATATCAGCTATTTTGAGTTGTAGACACTGAAAAATAGCAAATAGAAGGAAAACACTCCAACCTTCTTTTCCTTGAAGACCAGAAGGTGAAATACCCACGTGAAAAGTCTCCCGTAGACCTGAAGGGAACGTTCTTATTGAGATATAACCGACATGAACACACATCAGTTTCCTTGTATCAGGACGCGGTGATCAGCGCTTGTGCCTGTGGCAAGGCGGGCGGCACCGTGAGCCCCGTTCACTCTGCCGCCTCCCGGGGTTGCCTCGCGGTGAGAACTGTTAGGCCCTCCTCTGTCGGCGGCTTTCCGCTCTGCGCTCCAGGACCGTGGGCTATAGCCACGCGCTGAACGGAGGTCCCCGTGACATTTACTTTGGAACCGGTCCCCTCTCCACCCCTTCACCCGATTCACCCGCCCGCCACCTCTGTGCTTCTGTGTCATAGCAGGCAAGGCGTGACCGTCCCCAGCCCTGCCCAGGTCCCTCCCAGCCCGCCCCCACCCCAGGGCCCTGCTCGTCCGCAGCAATTCCATGCTGCGCCGCCCGATTTCAGATTCCCTGGGACAAAACCTCCGTGCTCCCGTCTTGTTGCTGATAGTGGTGGGCATTCAAATCGGCATAAACAGCACAAGAAGCCACTTAGTTACTGAAACTCTCCCAGATGCAATGTCTTTAAGGTTATTAAGATGCTTTCCAAAACTCCAAGTCCTCTAACAATTTCAAATGCCACAGATTCTACAAAGATGTCCACTTTCTTATAGTAGGAAATTATTCTCAACAGGGAAATAACCCTGATCCCGTGACGATGCTCAGAGACGTGATTGGGATAATGCTGATGATGTTGACAAAGGTCCTCTCTACAGAACAGAAGCTCAGACAGGCTGGTGCTATTCATCCAGATAAAGGGAGCATCGCAGGAGGATCTACACTCTTGGCGGGTGTGACATTTCAAGCTGCCAGTTTGGGAGCAGGTGCACATAAATCAGCTACAACACAGAAAGGGCTTCCAATCAAGCTCTCGAAGCCTCGATATTGCAGCCATTTAACGTTTCTGTACTTTCATCTCAGAGGCTGTCAGGAAAAATAGATGGGTTTCTGTCACTTGTACCAGGAGATAAGCATCTAAAGAGCCAATCACCCAAAGAGCGAAGACTTCACACTGGCCTTCAGTTTGGAGAGGAAATCCAAGTGAAGCCAAAATATGACAGTCACGAGAGAGCAAGAGCAATTCTTATTTGCCAGGCTCACTAGCTGTGGGCTGCAGCCCTCAGCGAAGCACTTGGCACAGGGACTCAATGAGCCCTCAGAAAAAGTCTTTGAAGCGGGTGGTATTATTATCACCATCGTCTCCATTGTTAGTAAGATAAACCCAAGGCACAAGAACCTTCATAACTGGCCCAAGGCCACGCAGCTGGGAGGAGACACAGCCAGAAAATGACCGAGGAGGCCACCTGGCTTCAGAAGTCATGCTCTGAGCAGCAGACTCCATTGCGTGCGTTAGTGACAAAGAATCTCTTCTCATGTTTTCTCCATGATTAGCTTCAGGAGGAAAAGAGAAAATATCTTCTGTGGTGGTTCTCTTTCCTCTTAATTTTTTTCAAAAGTCTCTCTATTCCCTTTCGAAGACTTGGTGTTAAATAAAACTCTAATCTTTACATTTCATTCTTATTTATCTCATGTATATATTAATTGCTTAGAGTTTATAATTATGGAGATAGTTCACCTCCACTGAGCAAAGTCAAAATCTGATAAAAGAAATATAATCTTTATTTGAAAATTTTCTCATTACTTAAAAGGAGTATTAAAAAGACTATGGTGCCTAATATAGTACCCATAAGAACATACGGTAGGCCTGGGCAGAGCGGCTCAGTTGGTAGGTTGCAGGTTCGATTCCTGGTCAGGGCACATACCTGGGTTGCAGGTTCGATCCATGGTTAGGGCACATACAGAAGGCAACCTATCAATGTTTGTCTCTCACATTGATGTCTCTCTCTCTAAGCATGTCCTTAGGTGAGGATTTACAAAAAGGATATATGATAGGACACAATAAAGAGGTATTGAATGACAATAGCGGTGGCTTGCTTAAATAACCCTGGGACGTGGAACACGAGTAAGAATGACACGCTTTCAAGAGGCCTAATGTAAAAGGTTATGCTCTTGCGGGTAAAGAAATGAGAGGGCTAATAAAAACAAGATGTTCTGTAAAAAAAAAAAAAAAAAAAAAGACTGGTAATTTTGACATAGAAGAGACACAGAGAAGATGTCACATTCATTGGTGGCTGGATTCAGTGTGACCAGGAACGGCTCTCCTGTACCTCCTACTTGTGGAAGGGAATGGGCAGGGGTCAACTCAGCAAGCGACGCTGCTCTGTGTTACACAGACACCTAGCTGTGAGAATGTAAGGGCATAGCTTCACCCATAGACTGTCTGGAGCTTTTAAATTTCTGGATTTGATCAATTCATCGAGCAGCCATTGCCTGAGCCCATGGTCAAGTGGAAAGCCACACCCTGATTGCAAGGAGAAAGAAAGGCAAGCCCTTAAAAAGCCCCAGTTTGCGAGAGGGAAGCAGCAGCCCCTAGCGGGGCAGTGGAGGGGCCGAGGGGGCTCTGCGGGGCGGCCGGCTTTCCTGAGGACGGCCCGCGGGGACGGGGTGGCCGGAGCCCAGTCCCACCTCGGGAGTTTCAAATGCCGCTAGCCCTCACTTCCATGGAGACGCACTCCCAGGCTCTTAAAGGTCAGACACATTTTATGTGCTGGCCTGGAGCTGAGGGGAGAGGAGGGGGCCGGACGCAGCCCTACGAGCCTGTGTGCGTGAAGCGCTATCTTCACCGTGAAGCGTGTGGCACGGCCGTCTCTCGGGAAGCCGACCCCAAAGGAAAGGCTGATGGAACAGTGCCAGTTATTGAATGTTCTCGGGGCCACACGTGTGGTTAATTTCAAACAGCATAGTGAATATAGGCTGATTTCACTTGGGGATCATTCTTGCGTAATATAAACTGAAGTTGTTTATATATACTTCTCCCTAAATTCATTATTTAGCAAATCTGTAGGCTATTCCAATGAAGCCATTGGGGTTCTCACTGAGTTCTTTCCCCCGAGTTCTGTATGTCACAGTTGCTGGACGGCCAGGTCTGGGCAGAGGTTTCCAGGTCACTGTGCAGCCAGTGCTCTGTGGGTCCCCTTCCTGGGGGGCAGGTCATTCTGACGTGGGGCAATGGCCCCCTGGTCCCAGACGGGTGTGACTTGCATGTGTGATGAGGGATTTGAGAGTTTGAGGACCTGATGCCACAAATGTTTCCAAATTTGCAATAAACCCTTCTTAATCTCGGCTATAATTAAAATGAAAATGAAAACTTCCCCAAGAAGATTCCATCTAAAAGAAATTTAAACAAAATGTTATCCATTTTTTTAAAAAATTGGTTCTATAAAACTCTGTTAGAGCATTATGATTATGAAGTATACAAATTTCAAAAGACACTGGTGGGATTTTAACTGAAAATAACTTCAAGTTACCCTAGAATTAAAAAACGCAGGAGGTTGCCACGACCGTGATGACCATCCTTTCATTCCAGGGAAAATGAAGCTCAGATGTGGACAGTCATCGGCTGGGCCACGCCCGGCAGAGCCGTCAGATGGGAGGAGCAGAGACAACGGCTGTGAGAAGCCGAAAGTCACCTTTCTCCCCGGAACGGGGCCTGGGCCATTGCTCGGAACGCACACGGCTGCTTTGGCACCGCGGGCCGTGAGCACCGGTGCCTCTTCTCAGAGTAAAACCGGGCACAGTTAGTAGCATCCTGCCAATTATTCCAAAAAAAGTGGAAGCCGGAGGGTCCCCTGCCATGCCCCTGCTGCCTCAGGATGAGGCTGTTCCTGACCGTCGTTTCCTCCTCGGGCTCAGCACCCCCGATGGGCGCGCGCGCTTCTTTTATAAGTGGGGGACTGTTACCACACTGAAGCAGCGGTAATCATCTCCACTGCTTCCAAGACTCAGCACATTATTTTTGTTTCAAGCCGCCCGGCTTACAGCAGTCTGTGCGGCTGAATGCCTGCGCTGTAGGGCAGTGACTGCAGGAGGCTGTCCTGTCACGTCGGCCCTGTCTCCTGGCGACACCACCCTCCCTTCCTGGTAAGGTTTGTGTCCGGGAGGGACTTTCTTTCCTGAGTTACAGACATATATTTTAAAATATTTATATGAAATGTGTCTGTACTAGTGTGAGAACAAAAAAAAAAAAAAAGACTCATCCTTAACAGATCTCGGTCTTCGCAGGTTCGAGGCCCGGTGACGATGCCAGGTTGACACTGGCCCTGCAGCGACAGGATGTGGCGTCCTCTTGTGCTAACCACCCTGCAAATATCAGAGGCACCTTTGCACCAAGGGCCCCAAGTCTCGGCCGTAGGAAACCTTCTGATAAGAACTGGGGTGAATTTTCCTACTGAATCAACAGAAAGAGTAGAACAGAAGAGCAGGGAGGGCAGGAGACACAGCTGAGGTTTTCAGAGCTCTGTGCAGGGGCGTCCACTTCACACGAGGAAGCCCAGCCCACCAGGGGCTGCTGAGAAGGAAGGGTCTTTGCTGACACAGAGCTCTACCTGCAGGGGGGGAGGGAGGAAAGACCGTACCCAGCAACTTCCAAAGACAGTATTTTGACTCTCGGAAGACCCTAGGACCCTCATAGAGAATACCCACGATGAAGAACCACCGCCACCCAGTTACCACCCGATCTAAATCGTTGTTTTTGTTTTCATCACTTTTACCTGACACAGTACTTACTTTAAGGAGGGGAGAAGAGGGGAGGGGAGGGGAGGGGAGGGGAGGGGAGGGGAGGGGAGGGGAGGGGAGGGGAGGGGAGGGCAGGGGAGGGCAGGGGAGGGGAGGGGAGGGCAGGGGAGGGCAGGGCAGGGCAGGCCAGGGCAGGGCAAGGGAGGGGAGGGGAGGGGAGGGGAGGGGAGGGGAGGGGAGGGGAGGGGAGGGGAGGGGAGGGGAGGGGGAGGGGAGGGGAGGGGAGGGGAGGGGAGGGCAGGGGAGGGCAGGGCAGGGCAGGCCAGGGCAGGGCAAGGGAGGGGAGGGGAGGGGAGGGGAGGGGAGAGCAGGGGAGGGGAGGGCAGGGGAGGGCAGGGGAGGGCAGGGCAGGGCAGGCCAGGGCAGGGCAAGGGAGGGGAGGGGAGGGGAGGGGAGGGCAGGGGGAGGGGAGGGGAGGGGAGGGGAGGGCAGGGGAGGGCAGGGGAGGGCAGGGGAGGGGAGGGGAGGGGAGGGGAGGGCAGGGGAGGGCAGGGGAGGGCAGGGGAGGGGAGGGGAGGGGAGGGCAGGGGAGGGGAGGGGAGGGCAGGGGAGGGGAGGGCAGGGGAGGGCAGGGGAGGGCAGGGCAGGGGAGGGTAGGGGAGGGGAGGGCAGGGGAGGGCAGGGGAGGGCAGGGCAGGGGAGGGCAGGGCAGGGGAGGGGAGGGGAGGGCAGGGGAGGGCAGGGCAGGGGAGGGGAGGGGAGGGGAGGGGAGGGGAGGGGAGGGGAGGGGAGGGGAGGGGAGGGGAGGGGAGGGGAGGGAAAAGCTGACATTTGCTGACCCCTTGCTTTGGGCCTTGGGCTGGGCATTGTGCAAATGACTAGTGACCTCACCTCATTTAAAGTTTTAACATTTCTGGTTCTGACTCTAACATTTTGGTATTTAATCCATTTCGAGTTTATTCTTGGATGTGGTGTGAGCTGGTGATCTAGTTTCATTTTTTTGCACCTGTTTCTCCAATTTTCCCAGCCCCACTTATTGAATAGACCATCTTTAGTTCGTTGTATTTTTGTACCACCTTTCTCAACTATTAATTGACTATAAAGGTGAGGGTTTATGCCTGGGATCGCTCTTCTGTTCCATTGATCTGTGTGCCTGTTTTTACGCCAGCACCATGCTGTTTTGATCACTGCGGCCTTGTAGTACAGTCTGATGTCAGGTAGCCTGATTCCTCCAACTTTGTTTTCTTCCTCAAGGTCGCTTTTGCTATTTGGGTCTTTTGTGGTTCCACATAAATTTTTGAAACATCTGTTCTAGTGGAGGGATTGATCAAAAAAGAAAGAGAGAGAGAGAGAGAGAGAGAGAGAGAGAACTCATGGACACAAACAACAGTGTGGTGGTTAGGGGCCATGGGGGGTGAAGGTGGAAGCAGGCATAGAGGGGATAAATGGTGATAAAAAAATAAAATAAATTTTACAAAATTCTAATAAATTTTAACATTTCGCTGAACAATCTGCTACTCTTCCAGACCCTGTCAGTGGACAGACCCAGACCGTGTGACTCCAGAGTGTGTCTGGATCAAAGCTCAGCCTCCCCCAATCCTCACATCCTCATGGGCTGAAAATCCCGCAGCCTCCCCTCCGGGCCCAGTCAGTGCGCTCTCCCCGGCCAGGTGACCAGTCCGTGCGTGAGGGCGGCTTCACCGCACCGTCTGCCGTCTGATTGCTACCAGTGCCCCTTCTCTCAGGAGTGCGAGGTTCGATGGCAAACCACCTGCCCCCCATCACCTCCATCATCTGCATTGCTGACGGCTGGGTCGGTGTGGGCGCCTGTGCACCCAGCGTCAGGTGGAGCCCTTTTCTCCAGGGGTTTCTTCCTCTTTTTCAGGAGAGAGCTTGGCCAAAGATGTTCATGGAAAGTCCTTGGTAAGCAATATACGTGAAGCATAATAAACTTTAAAAAAATCACTTGGAGATATAAGAATGCAGTATTTAGAAAATAATTTCCCAATCCATGTGTCTCCAGGGTTCATCTTAATTGTAATAATAATAAGGGTTTTTTACCCAAAGTGCATCCACATATAAGGTTTGTATGTGGCATTATTTTTTTTTTTTATTTGCTCACATAATATTTTTTTCAGAAAGATTTTAATGTAGGTTAAAACAAATGGCAGTCACAATTTGATTATTAAAATCAAATTAGAGAAATGAAGGACTGCCCAGGATAAAGAAAATATGATTATAAGAGTCAGGGTCAAAATGTTCACTGTCTGCGCTTTAACTTTCACTTCCACTCTCTACCAATTAACAAAAAACCAAGAGTGAGGGGAGCAAGGTAAGTCAGAGGCCTCATGAGAAGCAGCCCTGGGCTGTGCACATATGCTTATAAGTTCTTTGGTTAATCTCTTCCTGCTCCCACCTCCCCCTTCCCTCTGAGATCCCTCAGTCTGTTCCCTGCTTCTGTGTCTCTGGATCTATTTTGTTCATCAGTTTATTTTGTTCATTAGATTCCACATATGAGTGAGACCATGTGATGTTTGTCTTTCTCTGCCTGGCTTATCCCACTCAGCATAATACTCTCCAGGTCCATCCAGGCTGTCCCGAAGGGTAAGAGACCCTTCTTCTTCACAGCTGCGTAGTGTCCATGGTGTGAATGTCCCACAGCTTTTTATCCACTCATCTCCTGATGGGCACTTGGGCTGTTTCCAGATCTTAGCTATTGTAAACTGTGCTGCTGAGAACATAGGGGTGCATATATTCTTTCTGATGAGTGTTTCAGGATTCTTAGGATATATTCCTAGAAGTGGGATCACTCAGTCAAATGGCAGTTACATTTTTAATTTTTTGAAGAACCCCCACACTGTTTCCCACAGTGGCTGCCCCAGTCTGCATTCCCACCAGCAGTGCACCAGGTTCCCCTTCTCCAACCCTCGCCAGCACTTGTGTTTGCTGATTTGAGACACTCTGGATTCTTCATACACATTCCATAAGGTCCTCCCCCATTTCCTCAGAGTACTTTTCCTCCTTGCTATTTAAGAGCTTTATGATACAGGTTCAGGTTATTTTTAGAGCCACACATCTGACCAGGAGCAGTCAGGATGGACAGCATTGCCCTGGTTGTGTCACCTGCACAGACGAGTCCCCAGGGTCCCCATCCAGCTCTGGGGCTCCCAGGCCTTCTCAGTGTCACTTATTTCAGTCTAGATTCATCAAGCTCAGTGACAATATGTGTAACAAACCACAATATGTGTAACAAAGCACTAAAACACGTTTCCCTCCCCTGACTTTACTTCTCAAGAAAACAGTCCAGAGCTAAGTGTGAGATGCTGATTTACCACCTGTCCCCTAGGGATCAGCACATACATGAGTTTACTTGCTCATAAGAATCGGTGTGAAATGCCAACATCTTACATAAGACACTTGAAGAATCACAGTCCTTCCTGGTCAGATCACAGCTCGGTGGCCGCAGTTCTCGGGTTGGCCCTGGGTGTGCAGGTGTGAGCACACAGGTGTTTTGTTTGGTAGCCTCTAGGTAGGTGGACTAGCTTCTCTTTCCCCAGTAACTTGTTGCTAGTCACCTTTAACTTTGTCAAAGTAATTCCGTGGAGAAGCACCCAGACATTTATCAAAGGAAAGGGGTAGGAAAGGGAGTGAAGAGAAAGGGCGGAGAAGGTGCTGAAACTCCGTGACCGGGAGATTCTTTGTCTCTAAACTCAGGCCCCCACCCTGATCTCTCTGCGTTTCTTCACCTGCAATCCTGCTGCCTCCAGCCCAGAAGGGGCCCCCACCCCGAACGGAGGCCTGAGCAGCATCCAGTCTTCAGCCTCTGCTGGCAGCCTGCCCCCTGAATGCCCCGGGCGGGGCCTCTGACTGGATGCACCCCGATGTTGCAGTTGCGGGGCCCCTGCTTATGCCGAGTGGGCCCAAGCTGGAGAAGGGCCCCTGGGCTGCATCTGGACTGCAGGGCCCCCGGCACAGGCCTGCGGGCAGCTGAGACAATTCCTCTAGAAAGCACCAGGCAGCGCAGCATGTTTGACCCTCGCACATGTTTGACCGCGCGCTCAAGAATATATGTTCAGGCTCCAGGCTTGAGGTCTTCGCAGGTCTCAGCCTCGGAGGGTGGCCGCCTGCAGCTCGCAGGTCTCAGCCTCGGAGGGTGGCCGCCAGCAGCAGGAGTACAGCCAAGTCACACGGCCGATGTGCCCGGAGTAAACCGCTGTTTTATCCAGTCCCGCTGTCTGTCGTCGCAGCGGCGTCTAAGTCTAGCCTGCACACCCCGGTCCAGTCTTTGCTTCTGGGGCAACCCTGCTCCCTAAGTCCTGTCCTCTTTGAAGGAACGAGAAACCGGGTGACACCCTCTGCCCTGTGGCCCTCCGTCCTGGGCAACCCTGTCCTACCCCTGTCACCTGCCCAGCCCTCCCCTCCTTTCTCCTTTCTCCCCAACCCCCTGTCCTGCCTTCACTCCACCGGGTAAGTAAAGCCCCTCAGGGTGTTTGTCCTGGAAAAGCACAGCTGGGAAAGCATGTTCTGCGGCAGTTTGTCCCTTCTCCTGGGAAGAGGAATTTCCCGTAGTCAGGGGCCTGTGCGCTTGGGAGCCCCTCGCGGCAACACGGGGAAAGGGAACGCGGGAACAGCGTCAGTTAATATCTCAACAAATTATCCTGCCCCAAGTGCCTCAGACCTGCGGGGAGATCCCCTGGGAAAGATGCCCGGGGGGTGTGGGGCAAGGGGACAAGGGTACAAGGGGACAGGGGACAAGGGGACAAGGGGACAGGGGACAAGGGGACAGGGGACAAGGAGACAAGGGGACAGGGGACAAGGGGACAGGGGACAAGGGCTGGCCAGTCTCACAGCTACACAGGATCCACTCATTCCTAAGAGAGAATCCAAAGAGGAAAACGATTTTCTAACTATTCTAAATTAATAATAAAGCTAAGTTTGGACAGCCTTTGAGGGACATGAATTGGAGGTGAGGGCTGGTGCAGGGCACTCCTGCTGGTGAGGATCACTGAGAATTTTTAGCAGGAGAACCAGGTGATCAAAACAATGTTTTAAAACTTATTGAAGATCAGAAAACAAATGGACAGAGGGAAGGCAAGGCTGGAAGAAGGATGGCGAGCAGACAGTGAGGCCGAGACAGCGGAGCGTGTTTTGTCTGTGATCCTCGTGTGTCATTTGTGAAATCTTGTTAATTAAAATGCCATTGAGCTGACTGGCAAAGTGAGGGGCGGTAAGTTCATGAGAAAGGGGTGCAAGACATTTTTAAAAAAAGACGACATTGAGAAAGGATTCAGAATGCAAGTGGTGTCTTAGGATTAGTATGGAGAATCTGGCCAATTATTCATAAGATAATTTAAAATATAAATGATATCGCAAATCATTTATTATTCTGAAAACTGCACGGGGCCCAGAGGTTGACTTTCTGAAGTCCCACTGCTTGGAGGAGACATTTGAAAAATGAGAAAAGCACAACCAAAAGCTCTATCGAAATCAATTACGTCTCAATCAGCCGAGCCGGGGGGGCTGAATGATGACGTTTTCACATTTGCATGGAAAATGCAAATTAATTGGGCAAATTTCCATTTTGATTAATTTTAAATTTAAAAAAGTCATCTGCTCTGATTCTGGCAGAGTGCCTCCTGCTTTCTTGTGGTTGCTGAATCTCTAAGAGGACACTGGGGGTGCGTATGGCCTTAGACAGGTCCAGTGGACCAGGAACAGAATTAGCAGTGATTCAGAGAGAAAGGCTCTCTGGGTTCTGCAGGCATGAATGCTAAGAGTGCTGAACAGGTTTCTTCATTGTAATGCTCATGTAGAAATGAAAACTTGATTGCTTAAATTTGGTACGATAAGCAGTTCTTAGTTAGACGGACAGAGGTGTGGACGGGACGGCCAG
The DNA here is from genome assembly GCF_964146895.1 of Miniopterus schreibersii. Taxonomy (NCBI): domain Eukaryota; kingdom Metazoa; phylum Chordata; class Mammalia; order Chiroptera; family Miniopteridae; genus Miniopterus; species Miniopterus schreibersii. Next base: position 7,362,823 of record NC_138105.1, read on the forward strand.
AAGCTGTGGGAGCCACTGCGGCTCTGCGGCCCACAAGCTCTGCCACCCTAGCTACTTAGATTCCAGCCCCACCTCCGGCTCACAGCATAGGCTTTATACCTTAATTTCCAAAACAAAAGAACTGGATGATAGTGTTCAGGCTGAGGTCAGCAGTCAGACAGACCTGAGCAGAGCAAGGTCAACCGGCCAGGTCAGAAGGTCACCAGGGCAAAAAGCCCCCAGGTGCCTAGCAAGGGGCAAAGCTGGGAAAACAAGGACCTCGCCCCAGGGTGACCTCCCCCCCCCCAGCACATTGCTGGGCATGTGGTTCAGACCCTCCCCTGACCTTTCACATCCCTGGTCATGTGGTTTGCACCCTCCCCTCACCCTTCCTTCCCTGACATGTTGCTAGTCATGCGGGTGAGACCCCCTAGGAGGGGAAACAAGCGAGGGGCCGGGGAGTAGCCCTTAAGCGTTAAGCCCCCAGGACAAGGAGGTTCTGGCCCACATCACACACGTCCAGGCCTCAGCTGTGTTCAGCTCCAGGCCAGAAAGGCAGCAAAAGCAGATAAGCGACCACGGCTGCCTGAGGACCAGCTGTGACCCCCTGTCCTGGTGCTGACCAATCAGTGGAGACCAGGGCCCTGAATGGACACCCCTGGAAAGCTGAGGAATATTCTATTGAGACCCTCCCTGGGACTTCCCTAAAATCTCCACCCTCAAAAGCCCTCAGGATGCTGGACCCAGTGCACTCTTCCCCTCTGGAGCACACTGCCTTTCCCCTCCCCTTTTCTTACCCACCCCCAGGTGCATCACCTTTACCTTCCTCTTTCCTAAGCCCCTAGGGCCCTTCTTTAGCCTCTGCAGCTTGTTTCCTGAGCCCATTTCTTCTACAGCTCACGCCTTCTACCCCTGTGACTTTCTAAGTAAACTCTCCTTACAGTCTGAGTCTTGGTTCTGAATTCTTTCTTAGCCAGAACTCAGGTGCCCAGGTGGCTGACCCCAGGCCTGGTCTAACACCTGGTGCTGTTCTCGCTGCCAACAAGGCTGCTATGAGAAAATACCCCAGACTGGGCAGTTTATGAGCAATAGTATTTTATTCTCTCAGGTCTGGAGGCTGAAAGTCCTAGATGAAGGTGCCAGCATGGTCAGGTGGGGGATGTCCTCTGTCGAGACTTCTCCCTGTGTCCTCGCAGGGCAGAAGGCCAGCGATCTCTGTGGGGCCTTTGTTATAAGGACACTAATCCCATTCAGGAGGGCTTCTTCCCAAAGGCCCACCCCCCAGTACCATCACTTTATGGGGTGATGTGGATTTTGGGGGACACATTCAGATCCTACAAGATGGCAAAGGTGATTTGCCTGGCGCATGGTGTTAAGTTTTTTTTTAAAAAAAATTCAATATCAATGAAAATTTTATAGCAAAATCTAGATGTGTTGTTCTTTTGAGCCTGGGTCTGTACTCTCAGTTGTCATCCTGTTCGCAGGGGTCTCGGACTGTCAGTGACCTTTATCTCAGCTTTATCGGTGTCCTTGGCCTCGTCCTGGTAGGTATCAAAGTTAATAAACCTTAATCGAGATGATGACCTGAAATACCCAAGAACTCCCCTGGACACTGTCAGGGATGGAATGTGTGAGAGGTGGGTATCTACGCATGCATTTTTAACTCAGTTTCAAAAATACTTTATTGTATTATTTTCATTATATGTATTTTCCTTTGTCAAACAATATACTGTTGCTTACAAAGTCCTTTCTTAATATTTAACTAACTTTGTGATTGTGTATATTATTCTACTGTAAGGAGACACAGATACTTTTGGTGAATGAATTATATCTCTTACTATCTATACACATACATACATATAGATGCCCCAGTCATGCATAAATGTACACATACATCACATACATGTGTGTGTGTATGGAGAGAGACAGACAGAATCAGAGAAACAGAATCAGAAATAGAGAGGACGTGTGTGTGTGTGTGTGTGTGTGTGTAGACAACCAGAAAAAGAAAGCAGGAAAGAGAATAATCTGGAATGTAAGTCTGAGTGATGTGATGGATTACACGTATCTCTAGTGCAGGTTCACACAGAACGATCCATGCTGGGCAGGTATATTTGTGCAAATGCACAGCATTAGTTGGTGGTGTGGCCTCATAACAGCAAATATGAAATCGGCAAGACACCAAACTGAGCAACACAATGGAATTTGTTTTTTAAAAATCAAAATCCAGCAAAGAAAACATGAGCAATTTAATCATTAAAAGGTAATATAAACATTAAAAGTATTATCATAGTTTAAAATAAAATAATATTTTTTTTCTTTGAGGATATATTCATATTTTACTTGGTCTTATAAATAGTTGTGAACAGTCTGCACAAAAGTTTCCTTTCTATGTTTTACTGTGTAGTATTAGTCAGATATCTTTTCCATGCTGAAATCATGTTCAGTTATTTTGATGGCAACATAATATCAAATGATAATGATATAATATGCTGAATTATTCAATATATTTTATACTAATGTTATTTATGACTTTTCTTTGTTATACTTATTGCTGCCATGCTCCCCCCCACGAAAACAGGCAACAAAATTGATTCTACAGTTTCTACATAAAATATGCTAAACAACTTTGTAACGTGGGGGAAAGACAATTTAATTGTCTACAGCTTTCTCTCTCAACATATGGAAATAGTTTACTTGCTGAAGCAGAAGGGAAACTATGTTAATATTTGTTCTGAGTGTAAATAACATTCTAAAAAAAAGAAATTTTCAAAAATAGGGAAAGTGTGAATTTACAAAAGCTTTTTGCGCAGTTTAAAAATAACAGTAAGCCACCCTGGCCGGGTGGCTCATCACCAGGCGCATGGAAAGGTGGCAGGTTCGATTCCCTGTCGGGGCCCAGGCCCAGGTGTGGGTTCAGTCCCCAGTCCGGGTGCATATGGGAGACAACTGGTGAATGTTTCTCACATCTTTCTCTCTTTCTCTCCCCCTCTCTCTTTCTCATCTCTAAAATCAATAAAACATTTAAAAAACAACAATAGAGCCTTGTGTGCTGTAGGAGCTCCAAGCCCAGGAGCAGCATGCTGCTCTTTGCTAGTCCAAAGAAACCCCTTGGGGGCTCAGAGGGAAAAAGCCTTTCTTACTTACACAGGGAAGACCCCATGGCAGCTGGCTGGCAGGGTGAGTTTCCACACCAGCCAGGGTGGGCTGGGGGCTTATCAGGCAGAGGGGAGAGGGAAGGGGGAGCCGTGCTGGGCGCAGCCTGCAGGCCAAACAGGGCCTGTGAGGCTTGTTAGCTGTCACGGGCGTGGGAAGCACTCAGGCTGCGCTGCTCCTGGGGCTGATGGCCAGGCCGACAGGGTTCCCCTGACTGGGAGGGAATTGGGCCACATCCTCGCTTGACCGCGCACCTTGGGAAGAGAAAGTCTTTCGGCCCTTAAATAAAAGCAAAGACTTCTAGAATTTAAGTGCTTATCTTAACTATCTTAACCCACATCACCAAAATAAAGGCCCAGGTTTTAAAGAAACACTGTTGCGCTGTTTGTTGGAAGGGGTATGAACCTTTTGAGTCCAAAGGTCTAAGCAGAAGGCCTCCCTCCACACTGACTTGCAGGCCTGTGGCATCGAAGCCTCAGCGGCGGCTCCTCTAAGGTTAGACGTGTAACAAAGTCCCCGCACAGCCCGAGTTTAATAGAGGCTTTTCCCACACTGGAGATTCCCTGCGAACCTCAGCTGGATCTCAGGTTCGTGTTTAGGAAATGTTATCTACCGACAGTGAATTCCTAATTTGATTAGAAAAAGGTATTAAAAAAAGTAAAGTTCCCAACTCTGTAAGCTACCCTACCAGGCGCACGTGGGGCCCTGAAGCCAGCGTCCCCACCAGGGCTCCCGCGAGGGTGTCTTGCGGCTGTTTCAGGTGGGACCCTCCCTCGCCACCGCGCGGCGCAGCGCCCTGGACGCGCCGAGTGTCCTCGGACTTTACCGGGGGTTCAAGGGGGACGTCTTTAGAGGCACAGCCTCTACCTTTCACCGTTCTTTTTGGCTTGTTTCAGAGTAAAAGGCCCCTGTTCCCCTGCGCGATCGTGTTGGAAAAGCTTGAGCCGCCCTGGGCGCTGCTGCTGGGTCCGGTGCCCGCGCCCCGCCCGCAGCTGCCCCGGTGCCCGCGCCCCGCCCGCAGCTGCCCCGGTGCCCGCGCCCCGCCCGCAGCTGCCCCGGTGCCCGCGCCGAGAGCCCGCGACCCGGAGACCTGGGCGCTCGCGGGGCTCGGGCTGAGCTGCGCGGACGCGCGTTTGGCCCCCCCAGCGCCCTCACCAACTTCCCCCTTGTCCCAAATGGAACCGCCGACGACGCACTGCATCTGGTCACCTTGTCGCCTTAGTCTCCTCCGATAGCTACCCCCCCCCCCCCCGCCGCGGCTGTGACCCTGGCGGATCCCGCAGTGTCCTCCTTGGGTTTGCCTGATGTGTTCTCGTGATTAAACGGGGGTTATGAGTTGGGGGAAACGCCGCAGATACGGCGTCCCTTCGTGTCGCATCCCGTGGGAGAGTTCATTAGGCGCTGCTGGTCAGCACCACAGTCCGGTGAGCCGCGGGGACACCTGTCCCCTCCCATCCACGGCCGGGCCGACGGCGACCAACTGGGCTCGGAATCGCACCGCCCGCGGCAGCCCCGGGGATGCGCTCAGTTCCCCGGGCACCCGGCTGGTCCCCGGACGGCGCCACCCTCGCGGGGTGGACCGGGCTTGGGAATGGCGGTTCCCGCTCCTAGTGCCCGCCTCCTGCTCCTCCCACCCTCCCCAGGGGGCGGGGGCGGGCCCAGGTCCCGCGCAGGCGGGAGGGTCCCGCAGCCCGGAGGCCCACCGACCCGACCCGACGCACGCGGCTGCAGGGGGCCGCTCGGGCGCGGGGACGGGCGGGGCGCGCAGGCGGGAGGGTCCCGCAGCCCGGAGGCCCACCCGCCCCGACCCGACGCACGCGGCTGCAGGGGGCCGCTCGGGCGCGGGGACGGGCGGGGGCGCGCAGGCGGGAGGGTCCCGCAGCCCGGAGGCCCACCCGCCCCGACCCGACGCACGCGGCTGCAGGGGGCCGCTCGGGCGCGGGGACGGGCGGGGGCGCGGGCGCGGCCGCCTCCACCCTGCCCGCAGGTGCCCGACGGGAGACGCCCCGGCCGCAGGTCTGCTCGTGCCCCGCGCCCGCGGGCCGGGCTCAGGCGCCCTCGCTAGCTTCCTAGCCTTTAGAAGCCCTTACACCGGACTATTCTTTTCATTTTTCAGTTACAGGTTGCATTCGGTATGGTTTTGTATTAGTGCCAGGTGTACAGCAGAGTGGTCAGGCAGCCACGTATTGTACAAATTGACCCCCCAAGTCTAGTGCCCCCCGGCCTCCTGCGGTCACTGCAGTCTTATCAGCTGTGCTCCCTGGGGTACTTCACATCCCGGTGGCCGCTCTGTAACCACCGATCTGTCCTTCCCAGTCCCTTCACCTTTCTCACCAGCCCCCCAACCGTCCTTCCCTCTGGAGACCCTCCCTCGGCAAATCAGAGCCTTGGAAAGGCACATGAGAGGGCTGTCAGCTTAGTTAGCACCTGTGTCCAGCAGGGGACCCGCGGGGGGCGGTCCAGGCCACACTCAGGTTCGCCCCTGGGTGCTGATGTCCCCACGGCCGGAGCCCCGGGTTTGGGCTGCTGTGGTGCCCTGGGGGGCACAGAGTCTGAGCAGGTGGCCCTAGGCCCTGAAGCTCACTCTGCTCCTTCCACTCTCCCAACTCTAACTGCAGGTAAGTGCCCCATTTGGAGGGGGAGGGGTCTATCCAATAATGAAGACTCACTTGTAAATATGTTAACTTTTAAAAGAGACGAAACAACTTTTATTTTCCTAAATTTAGTTACAAGACAATCTCTGAGTTGACCAAGTGACTAATTTTGTTCTCTTAGTTGAAATCATTTCAATTAAGTTAAATCAAGTAAAACAAACAAAATTATATTTGAGTAAGTATCTGAGTAATTTTGATAAAATTGAAAGGTACTTTCAATGGAAAGGTAGGGCCTTGTATTTCAATTTTTTCCCCTGAACCATGTGCCGTGCGGATGAAGTTTATTATGAGCCAAATTTGATTATACAGTGGTTGATGTGTGTTTGCAGAAATTGTAACTACAGGGTTTTTAAATTAATTTATAGCTTCCTGCAGTCAAGCTGTGCCTTATCTGCGCTCAGGCGCTGGGGACAGGTCCTAATAGCTCCCAGATGCACCTCTTCTCACACCCACTCCACAGACTTCAGGTCTTTTTCAAGGCAAAGTGCCCTGTTTAATGTAAAGTTTACATTATTTGTCAGTCGTTTAATGTGTGTAAGTAAACTGTGCTGCCATATTGAGTTCCTACCTTTATTTTTGTGTCACGGACATTCATGAGTGATATGTACTGACCCCATGTTTCCCCAGGCCTTGTGGTTGACATTGCAAGCTCTTGCCTAGCTGGGTGATGTTTCTAGCTCTGCATATGACATGAGAGCAGAACTGACTGTACATGTATGTGCAGGTGCTTTTTTAATGCATGATCTAAAATATGCAATTTATGGGATAAATAGTGTAATTATTCTAACACTGAGATGTATATATGTTTCAGTAAGTATCGCTGTGTAACAAACAATCCTGGAATTTGGTGGCTTAAATTACAATTAAGTTAAAAGTTTGAAAGCTGCTACTCTCCTGGTTCGGTGGGTTGTTGGGCTCAGCTGGGCAGATCTGCTGGTCTCCTTGCAGCCTGTGGTTACAGTCAGATGGCAGCTGGGGCTGGGAACCTCTAAGGCCCCCTGGCAGGCTATGACCCAGGGCTCCCTTCTCTCTGTGAGTGGCCACGGGGCCTCTTCTCTCCACTGGTGTCCCCTCTGGCCCCCATGTGTGAGCCCTAACAGAGTAGCCTCATTCCTCACGTGGGGACTCAGGGTGGATGCTGCCAGGCCTTCTTCAGTCTGGAGTTGGCACAGTCCCCCTCCCCCATGCCAATAGGCTAAGCAGTTACAAGCCACCCTGGTAATGGGGTGATCTGTGGCTGTCTTTAATCCACCACAGTGTTCTTCATGAATAATTCTGTAGGTAGAATCACAAGACTTTAGAGCCAGACTGCTCATAGCAATCACATAATCTAATACTGTCAGTTCACAATAGAAGGAGCAGCCGGAGCTCTGACCCTCTCTACATTTCAATTTCTCGTAACCCCTGGGAATCTGCCTGGGATGTAGCAGGTCATAAATATACACTTGTTGACATAGGATCTTATTAATAATAAAACCCAGGATCCTAACAATACTTCCCTTTAAGAAGCACCCACATTACTAAGTTGTCAGAAGCATGCCTGAATTTTCCAAAGGCCTTGACTTGAAGGATACTTTAACGGATAGCTGAATGAGACATTTCAGGAAATGTTAACTATTTTCACATAATTTTTGGATATTCCTCAAATAAATGCTTTACTATCCATCCCACAAAATGTGCTTCAGCTCAGGGAATATTTGGGTGTTGAGAGATTCCCATTTCACTGTGTGCCAGCCACCGATACACGTTCATCAGCTGGGTGCTTAGCACACTCAGCCTGTTTGGAAAAGGACCGGTGTGCCCTCAGTGGGGCGTTTTACGGGCACATGTGCTTGAGGCTGTAAAGTTACGGAGTTACGGAGTTACAGAAATGCCCTGTTTACTTTTACAGACATAAATTTTCTTACCCCTCATAAATGTTCTTCAAATGTGATCAGTGCCATTTTTATTTTTCTTGCAGTTGTGGTTGTTTTGTTTTGGGTTTTAAACAGATTCAACAGCATTCTGAGGCAAGGGCTGTCACGGCCTCATTACCTCCCGGCCCCCAGAGGGGAGCTGTGCTAATTAAGTGCATTTAATGGCGAAGCTTAATGTTTCTCTGCCTATGCCCTCCTGAAGCTATGGTTTCTTTACTTACTGGTGCTTGTTACAATTTATTAACCATGAATTCTGCATCTCCATAAATCAGTCCTCCCTCTTCTCTGCTCCCTGGCCCCACACTGACTTCACCAGGTAGAAAATGTGTGTAAAGTTACAAACAAGCTTCCTTGGAATTAAGTTGGTATTGAACAATTTCTTTTTAAAAACATATATTTTTAATGATTTTAGAGAGAGAAAGGGAGAGGTAGAGAGAGACAAAAGAGGAACATTGATGTGAGAGAGGAATATTGATCAGTTGCCTCCCTTACACACCCTGACCAAGGACCAAAGCGGCAACCTGGGTATATCCCCTAACTGGGAATCGAACTGGAGACCTTTCAGTGCACAGGACGACACTCAACCAACAGCCACAGTGACCAGGGCTGAACAATTTCTTTTTTAATTTATTTATCTTTATTGTTGAAAGTATTACAGATGTCACCACTTCCCCCCGATTGATCCCCTCCACCTGGCATCCACCCCATCCCCACAGGCCTTCTCCACACTATTGTCTGTGTCCGTGGGTTATACATTTATGCATATAAGTTTCTTTGATTAATCTCTCCCACCCACTCCCCCACCTCAAACTTCCCTCTGAAATTCATCAGTCTGTTTCATGATTCTATGTCTTCTGATCTATTTTGTTCATCAGTCTATTTTGTTCATTAGATTCCACATATGAGTGAGATCCTGTGATGTTTGTCTTTCTCTGCCTGGCTTATTTCACTCAGCATAATACTCTCCAGGTCCCTCCACACTGTCCCAAAGGGTACGGGATCCTTCCTCTTCACAGCTGCGTAGTATCCATGGTGTGAATGTCCCACAGCTTTTATCCATCACCTACTGATGGGCACTGGGGCTGTTTCCAGACCTTAGCTATTGTAAACTGTGCTGCTATGAACATAGGGGAGCATAAGTTCTCTCTGATTGGTGTTTCAGGATTCTTAGGATACATTCCTAGAAGTGGGGTCATTGGGTCAAAAGGCAGCTCCATTTTTAATTTTTTGAGGAACCTCCACACTGTTTTCCACAGTGGCTGCCCCAGTCTGCATTCCCCCCAGCAGTGCACCAGGCTCCCCTTTCCCCACACCCTCGCCAGCACGTGTCATTTGTCAATTTGTTGATGGAGCCATTCTGACAGGTGTGAGGTGACACCTCATTGTGGTTTTAATTTGCATCTCTGATGATTAGTGAGTTTGAGCATTTTCTCATATGTCTCTTGGCCATCTGTGTGTCCTCTTTGGAGAAGTGTCTATTCATTTTTTAATTGGATTGTTTGTCTTCTTTTTGCTAAGTTGTATGAGTTCCTTATATATTTTGGAAATTAACCCCTTTCAGATGTATCATTGGCAAATATGCTCTCCCATACCATGGGCTCTCTTTTAACTTTGTTGATGGTTTCTTTCGCTGGGCAGAAGCTTTTTATTTGGATGCAGTCCCATTGGTTTATTTTCTCGTTTGTCTCTCTTGCCCTAGGAGATGGATCGGCAAACATGTTGCTATGAGTCATGTCTGAGATTTTGCTGCCTATATTTTCCTCTAGGATTCTGATGGTTTCATGACTTACATTTAAATCTTTTATCCATTTTGAGTTTATTCTTGTGTATGGTGTAAGTTGGTGGTCAGGTTTCATTTTTTTGCATGCATCTCTCCAATTTTCCCAGCACCATTTATTGAAGAAACTGTCTTTACTCCATTGTATGTTCTTGCCTCCTTTGTCAAATATTAACTGACCATAATGATGTGGGTTGATTTCTGGGTTCTCTGTTCTATTCCACTGATCTATGTCTGTTCTTGTGCCAGTACCAGGCTGTTTTGATTACAGTGGCTTTGTAGTATAACTTGATATCTGGTATTGTGATCCCTCCAACTTTGTTCTTCTTTCTCAAGATTGCTGTGGCAATTCTGGGTCTTTTTGGTTCCATATAAATTTTTAAAGTGTTTGTTCTAGTTCTGTGAAATATGGTGTTGGTGTTTTAATAGGGATTGTATTGAATCTATAGATTGTTTTGAGTAGTATGGACATTTTAATGATGTTAATTCTACCAGCCCACTTGTTTATATCTTCCACTATCTGTTTTTCAATGTCCTGTAGTTTTCAGAGTACAGGTCTTTTACCTCCTTAGTTAGGTTTATTCCTAAGTATCTTATTTTTTGTTGCAATGGTAATAAAGGAGATTGATTTTTTAGTTTCGCTTTCTGTGAGTTCACTATTGGCGTATAAAAATGCCAGGGATTTCTGGGTGTTAATTTTGTATTCTGCTACCTTGCTGAATTCATTTATGAAATCTAGTAGTTTTTGGTGGAATCTTTAGGGTTCTTGAAGGGCTAGATCTCAGAAAACTGTAGCATCCTCTGTGGACCCCAGGCTGCTTTTCGTTTTCCAGCTGGGAGCTGTAGGGACTCACTGGCCTGCACCCAGAAGCTCTGCCCTGTGCTCAGGGGCAGGAGCAGAAGGTAGAGGGGTCTTGCTGGAGGACAACCCATAGGTGACGACAGCTCTGAGTAGTTGAGCAGCTGGAATGTCTTGTTGGTTTTGCAGAAAGAAGCAAGCTCGCCCCCTGTAGAGCAGGTGTGATTGCAGAGGAAGGTGGGCGGGGCAGAGGCCCCAGCAGGCTCCCTAACGGGGCCCCGCCTCCTGCTGCAGGGCGTTGGTGCAGAGGCTCCAGGGGGCCGTGGCTGGACCGCCCGCAGCCTTCAGCAGCGAGGCTGGCCACCCCTGTGAGGCAGGGTGCGGGGGTCGCAGGGGCATTGAGGTGGGTGTGAGGTCCGCCGCCAGAGAATACACCAACGACTTTATAACTATCATCACTCTTTTGACTTTTTTAATATTAGGCTGGTGTAGTGTCCCACATGTGGGTGGCAAGAAGAAAAGCTTGAATTTCCAGTTGACTCTTATTAATGAACAAGCTTTACGCCCGCCCTGCAGGTCCTGGTGTCTTGTCACCTCTGTGTCTCCCTGCCTGTAACCATGCTTTCTGGCATCGTTCCTTTCCCATTAGTCTTTGTCTGCAATAGAAACACTTCTCTTTTAAGGGGAATGGCAAAGTTTTTCTTTTATTAAAAGCTTTCTTGAAGTTCTCCCATGCTAATTATGCACCCAATTTGCATTTTAATTTACTTCCTTTTAATTTTTCATAGTTAATATTTTAGGTTTTAAATAATTCACAAAATAATTTCTGCATTGTTTTATGTGTGCTTGTTTTTCCGAAGACCATTTCTTTCTGCGCCCTGGCTCCACCCTGGGCTTCCTGGGGGAGGGGCTCCATGGGTGGTACCCAACTTGACCCTCAGGGTGTGACTGACTTAGTAGATCCATTAGGGGGGCTTTGAAAGCTCCACTAAGGGGTTTGAATGTGCTTTTAATGTACACACAGGGGGGAGAATCATAGAATTAGACTATTTTCATTTCTTAGAGTTTTTCAGCCCCTCGGTGATTTTAAGGTAGCTTAACTGCACAGATGGGGATATGAATCCTGGAATTAGAATGTTCCAGTGATGAATTAGAGTCACCATGGCATTCTGCTTCCTCTTGACAGCACTTTTAACACAATGACAAATACTGCACTGGGGCCTGGCTGGCGCTGTGCACAGCCAAGGAACGCAGTTTCATGAGGATGCCAGCTGGGCCATGGCATCACACGGAGCCTATGGAGTAGAAGCCACGTAGGGACAAGACAGAGAGGGCGCGGCCTCTGCGTTTGGAAAAACCTCTGCATCAGCCAGTCCATCTGTGTGCTGAGGACGTGGCTCAGGAGGCTTCTTCCTGATTTTTCATCACTAAATGCATGTTCTTTCTCAACAGAAGCATTGGGGGAAAATTAACCTCATGCGTGGGCACCTGGGAAGCCTCATAAAATCTTGGTTTGGTGAGTTTTTCCTTTTATAAACAGTCCCTAAGGAAATCCTTAAATATATATACCTCTTTATATATTTATACATATAATATATTGTTATATATATTTAAGGATATATTTATATTCAAAATTAGGCACAGCTAATTAAAAATAACCAACTGGATACACTAGTACAAAATGAGAGGTGCAAGGTCAATTATGACTTATTATTGCAGTAATTCATATAGTAAAATTATAAAGTTATCAAAATGATTGACTCCTGGCCAGGATCTATAAGCACTCATGATATAATTATTTGAAGTAAATATTACTTGAATTTAATGTTATGAATTAAACTTAGCGTATGATATATTTGACATAAGAACATGCTAGTCCTCCTGAGTCAGAACCATGCTTCGAGGGATAGATGGAGGAGTGAACCTCGAGCAGCACAGTGTCCGATGCCCTGGCACGTGGAGAGAGGAGTGAACCTGGAGCAGCACAGTGTCCGATGCCCTGGCACATGGAGAGAGGAGTGAACCTGGAGCAGCACAGTGTCCGATGCCCTGGCACATGGACAGAGGAGTGAACCTGGAGCAGCACAGTGTCCGATGCCCTGGCACGTGGACAGAGGAGTGAACCTGGAGCAGCACAGTGTCCGATGCCCTGGCACATGGAGAGAGGAGTGAACCTGGAGCAGCACAGTGTCCGATGCCCTGGCACATGGACAGAGGAGTGAACCTGGAGCAGCACAGTGTCCGATGCCCTGGCACACGGACAGAGGAGTGAACCTGGAGCAGCACAGTGTCCGATGCCCTGGCACGTGGACAGAGGAGTGAACCTGGAGCAGCACAGTGTCCGATGCCCTGGCACATGGAGAGAGGAGTGAACCTGGAGCAGCACAGTGTCCGATGCCCTGGCACATGGACAGAGGAGTGAACCTGGAGCAGCACAGTGTCCGATGCCCTGGCACATGGACAGAGGAGTGAACCTGGAGCAGCACAGTGTCCGATGCCCTGGCACGTGGACAGAGGAGTGAACCTGGAGCATCAAAGCTTCTGATGGCCAACATTAGGGGAGTGAAGCTGGAGTCTTACACTAATCCTCCATCAGCAGGTTATCGTTGTGAAGCTGGTGAGTCACTGCATCTGATGCATGTGCATAAAATATTGAATGTTGAGCGTCACAGAGTCTAATGCTCATGGACAGAGTGTTGAATGTGGGTCGTCACAGGGCCTGATGCGCGTGGTAGAGGGAGGCACAGGGACTATCCTGGCGTCTGCTGACTGTGCCTAGAGGAGTGGATGTGGAGTAGTACAGGGTCTGATGCCCCGTCGTGTGGATACCGGAGCAAATCTGGACTCTCACAGTGCCTGGTGCCTGTGGATAGAGGTGTGAAAGTGGAGTGGACAGTGTCTGATACACGTGGATGGGGGAATTTAACGGGAGTTTCACAGTGTCTTACGCCTTATCAGGTGGATAGAGGAATGGACCTGGAGCATCCCAATGTCTGATGCTGCATTATGTGGATAGAGGAGTGAGTCTCAGGTACCCCCAGGGCTGATGCCCATGGCTAGTGGAGTGAGTCTGGAGTATCACAGTATCTCATGCGTTTGGACAGAGCCTTGAATCTAGAGCATCACAGTGTCAGATGATCTGAGTGTCAGGTGGACAGAGGAGGAATCTTCACATTCTCTGATGCACCGTCATTGGATAGAGGGGTGAAACTTGACTGTCACAGGGTCTGAAGTGTGGATACCTGTGTGAATATGGAATATTACAGTGTATGATTCACATGGATAGAGATTGCCTTTGGAGCATCACAGGGTCTGATGCAAGTCACTAGCGGATTCAGTATGGACATCACAGTGTCTGATGCGCATGGATAGAAGACTGAATCTGGAGAGTCACAGTGTCTGATGCGAGTAGAAAGAGGGGCGAATCTGGAACATCACAGTGTCTGATGCCCGAGGACAGAGGTGTGAAACTAGATTATCATTGTATCTAATGCTTCGTCAGTTGGCTATCAGAGTGAATCTGGAACATCACAGTGCCTGGCGCAGGTGGACAGAGGAGTTCATCTGAACTATCACACTGCCTGTTGTGCCATCAGGTGCACAGAATAGTAAACCTGGAGTCTCTCAGTGCCTGATGCCCTTTCAGGCGGGTAAATGAGTTCATGCGGAGTAATGCAGTGTCTTATGCTACCTCAGGTGGATAGAACAGTGAACCTGGAGTATCACAGCATCTAATGCACGTGGATAGAAGAGTGAATCTGGAGTATCACCACTGCTAATGCTCCATCAGGTGGATAGAACAGTGAATTTGGAGTGTCACAGTGTCTGCTGCTCCCTCAGTGGATAGAGGAGTGAATCTGGAGCATCAAAGTGTCTGCTGCCCCCTCAGTTCGACATGGTCGTGAATCTGAAAGATCACGGTCTAAGATGCTAGATCAGGTGAAGAGAAGAGTGAATCTGGGGTATCACAGTGTCCGATGCAGTGGACAGAGTAGTGTATCTGCACCATGCCAGTGTTTGAAGATCGGTCAGAGGACAGAGAAGTGAATCTGGAATTTCAGTGTCTGGTGCATATTGATAGATAAAGGCATCTACTATTACAGTGTCTGATTCCCCGCCATGTGGACAGAGTTGTGAATCTTGAGTATCAGAGTGTGGATGTCCGTGGATAGAGGGGTGAACTGGTATTCACAGTGTCAGATGCTCCGTCAGGTGTAGAAAGCAGTGAATGTGGAGAATCACAGTGTCTGACGCCCTGTCAGATGGGCAGAGTCTTGTGTATGTAGCACCCTGGTGTCAAATGCTCCGGGAGTTGGACAGAGGAGTGAATCGGGTACATGGCGTTTTCTGACACTCCAGCGTGTGGACAGAGTATTGAATCTGGAGTATCACAGGGTCTGAAACACTTGGGTACAGGATTGAACCTGAAGCATCACAGTGTCTGATGCAAGTGACTCGAAGGGTGCACCTGGAGTCTCAGCGTCTGCTGCTCCATCAGTTGATTAGAGGTGTCAATATGGTGCATCGCAGTGTCTGACGCATTAGGATGGAAGGGGGAGTGGAGGGTCGCAGGGTCTGATCGCCGTCAGGAGGACGCGGCTGTGAACCTGGAGCACCATGGTTTCTGACGAGCGTGGGAAGAGGAGGGAACCTGGAGGACCACGGTACCCGATGCACGTGGGTAGTGATGTGAATATTTATTATCGCGTGTCTGCTGCCTCATAACGTGGACAGAGTCCTGAACCTGGATAATGACAGTTTCAGGTTTGACACCCGGTGGACAAAGGAGAGAATCTGGACAATTCCAACGTCTGGTGACGCGTCAGGTGGATAGTGGTATGAATCTGCAGTATCTCAATGTCTGGTGGTGTGTGAGGTTGACAGAGGAGGGAAACAAGAGCATCAACGTGTCTGATGCACGTGGATATAGGACGCAATCTAGAGGATCACGTGGCCTGATGCACGTGGACATAGGAGTGAATACAGATGTGTCTGATTCCCATGGGCAGAGCAGGGAATCTGAGCATCACAGTGTCTGATGCACGTGGATAGAGGAGTGACTCTGGTCTGTCACAGTATCTGAGGCTCTGCCACGTGGATGGGAGACTGAATCTAGAGTATACAGGGTCTGATGCACGTGGAGAAAGGAGGGAGCCTGGAGTGTCACTGCCTCTGACGCAGGTCGTCACAGGAGTGCGCTGGGGCATCTCAGCATCTGATGCATGTGGATAAGGGAGGGAATCTGGAGCGTCAGAGTGTTTGATGCAGGCTGAAGAGACTTGCATTGGTGGCACCACAGGGTCTGATGCACGTGGAAGCAGGAGTGACGCTGGAATATCAGAGTCGCTGACGCAGGTGGACAGAGGGGGGTCTCTGGGGTATCACAGTGTCAGACGCTCAGTGATGTGGAAAGTGTCCTGAACCTGGGGTATCACAGTGTCAGATGCTTTGTCAGTTGAATAGAGAATTGAATCAGCAGTATCATAGTGTCTGATTCTCCGTCAGGTAAATAGAAGAGTGAATCTGTAGTATCAGTGTCTGATGCACATGGATAGAGCTGTGAATCTGGAATATTACAGTGTTTGATGCTCCACCTGGTGGATGGTGTTGGAAATCTGGAGTATCACTGTGTCGAATGGGGATAGGGGAGGGAAGAGAGTATCAGGGTCTGATGCACGTGGATAGAGGAGGGAGTCTGGAGCATCCTCGTGTCTGGTGCACGTGGATAGAGGAGGGAGTCTGTAATATCACAGTGTCTGCTGTTGCGTGAGGTGGATATGGGAGAGTCTGGAGTTTCCCACTGTCTGATGCAAGTGAATAGAGTGAGTCTGAGAATCACATTCTCTGATGCTCTGTCAGGCGGGCAGAGTTGGTACCTCGACTCTCACAGTGTGTGACGCTCCCTCAGGGGGATGGAGGTGTAAATCTGGAGTGTCACAGTGTCTGTTGCTCAGGTAGGTGGGTAAAGGAGTGAATCAGGAGTGTCACAGTGTCTGATGCACGAGGACTGAGGAGTGAATCAGGAGTAACAAGTCTCTGATGCTCCTTCAGGAGGATAGAAGTGTGAATCTGGAGCGTGACAGTGTCAGATACTCGTGGATTGAGGACAAACTGGAGCATCACAATGTGTGATGCAAGTCAATCGAGGAGAGAACCTGCAGCTTCACAGTGTCTCATGCACATGGATAGAGGAGTGAGCCTGGAGCCTCACAGTGTCTCATGCACTGGATAGAGGAGTGAGCCTGGAGCCTCACAGTGTCTCATGCACTGGATAGAGGAGTGAGCCTGGAGCCTCACAGTGTCTCATGCACGTGGATAGAGGAGTGAGCCTGGAGCCTCACAGTGTCTCATGCACTGGATAGAGGAGTGAGCCTGGAGCCTCACAGTGTCTCATGCACTGGATAGAGGAGTGAGCCTGGAGCCTCACAGTGTCTCATGCACGTGGATAGAGGAGTGAGCCTGGAGCCTCACAGTGTCTCATGCACTGGATAGAGGAGTGAACCTGGAGCCTCACAGTGTCTCATGCACATGGATAGAGGAGTGAACCTGGAGCCTCACAGTGTCTCATGCACGTGGATAGGGGAGTGAACCTGGAGCATCACAGTGTCTCATGCACGTGGATAGAGGAGTGAACCTGGAGCATCACAGTGTCTCATGCACGTGGATAGAGGAGTGAACCTGGAGCATCACAGTGTCTCATGCACGTGGATAGGGGAGTGAACCTGGAGCCTCACAGTGTCTCATGCACATGGATAGAGGAGTGAACCTGGAGCCTCACAGTGTCTCATGCACGTGGATAGGGGAGTGAACCTGGAGCCTCACAGTGTCTCATGCACTGGATAGAGGAGTGAACCTGGAGCATCACAGTGTCTCATGCACGTGGATAGGGGAGTGAACCTGGAGCATCACAGTGTCTCATGCACCTGGTTAAAAGGATTGAAAGTGGAGCATCACCGTGTTTGATGCACATGGATATAAAAGTGAATCTGGGGTATCTCAGTGTCGGTGACAGGTGGATGTAGGGATGAATGTGGAGCATGACACTTTTGGAAGGAAGTGGTTAGAGGAGTGATCCTTGAGCACCAGGCTGTCTGAAGAACGTAGATAGAGGAGCGACCCAGCATATCACAGTGTCTAACACACGTGGATAGAAATGGGAATCTGTAGTATCTCAGTGTCTGATGCTCCACAGGGTGGATAGTGTGGTGACTCTGGAGTATTGGTGTCTGTTAGTTGTGTAGAAGAGTGAATCTGGAGTATCACAGTGTTTGCTGCACCATCAGGTGGACATAGGAGCACATCAAAATCATCACACTGTCTGATGAACTGTCAGGTCCACATGGGAGTGAATCTGGAGCATCACAGTGTCAGATTCTCAGTCAGGCGGATATAGGACTGAGTCTGGATTACCACATGCCTGATGCTCAGTTAGTTGGACAGAGGAGTGAATCCGGAGCATCACAGTGTCAGATTCTCAGTCAGGCGGATATAGGACTGAGTCTGGATTACCACATGCCTGATGCTCAGTTAGTTGGACAGAGGAGTGAATCCGGAGCATCACAGTGTCTGATTCCCATGAACAGAGGATTGACTCTGTTCTATCACAGTGAATGATGGTCCGTCAGGTGGAGAGAGGCATGAATCTGGGGTATCACACTGTCTGAGGCTCCCTAAGGCCGTAAGGTGGATATTGCTGTGAATCTGCCTCTCACAGTGTCTGGTGCATGAGGTTAGAAAATTGAACCTGGGGGATTACAGTGTATGACGCATGCTGTTGGAAGAGTGAGTCTGGGTATCACAATGTCTGATGCTCCATCAGGTGGGTAGAGGAGGGAATGTCAGCCATTAATATTTCTGATGCACAGGGATAGAGGTGTGAATCTGGAGTATCACAGTGTCTGACGGTCCTTTAGGTGGATAGAGCTATGAATCTCGAATATCACAGTGTCTGATGCTGTGTCAGCTGGATAGAGAAATGATAGATAAAGGAGTTGATATGGAGAACCACACTGTGATGCACGTTGATAGCGGCGTAAATCTTGAGGATCACTGTTTTGATTTTCCATCAGCTGAGAGAAGTGTGAATCTGTAGTATCACAGTGTCTGATGCTCCGACAGATAGAGGATTGAATCTGAAGGACCACAGTGTTTCATGCGCATGAATAGAGCGGTGAATCTGTAGTGTCTCAGTGTCTGATGCTTCCTCAAGTGGACAGAGGAGGGAATCTGGAGCATCACAGGGCCCGATTCTCTGTCAG
This sequence comes from Miniopterus schreibersii, assembly GCF_964146895.1. NCBI lineage: Eukaryota > Metazoa > Chordata > Mammalia > Chiroptera > Miniopteridae > Miniopterus > Miniopterus schreibersii. The sequence goes on from NC_138105.1 coordinate 7,381,362, forward strand.
TGAGAGGGAGTGAATCTGTGGTACGACACTGTCTGATGTATGTGGATTGAGGCGTGAATCTGGAGCATTCGTCAGGTGGATAGAAGGGTGAATCACTAGTATCACAGTGCCTGATGCTCTGTCAGGTGGAGAGAAGAGAGACTCTGTAGTATCACAGTGTCTGATGCTTGGGCATGTAGATAAAGGAGTGAATCTATGTCCCACAGTGTCTTGAATAGAGGAGTGAAATTCAAGTTCCACAAGCTTGCATAGAGGAGTGAAACTGTGGTATATCCTAATGTCTGACGCTCCCTCTGGTGGATAGAGGAGTGAATCTGGCCTATCACAGTGTCTGATGCTCTGTTGGTTGGATAGAGAACGAATCTGGGGTATCACATGGCCTGGTGCTCCAGCAGGTGCACCGAGGGTGAACCTGGGGTATCACATGGCCTGATGCTCCAGCAGGTGCACCGAGGGTGAACCTGGGGTATCACATGGCCTGATGCTCCAGCAGGTGCACAGAGGGTGAACCTGGGGTATCACATGGCCTGGTGCTCCAGCAGGTGTGTAGAGGGTGAACCTGGGGTATCACATGGCCTGATGCTCCAGCAGGTGTGTAGAGGGTGAACCTGGGGTATCACATGGCCTGGTGCTGCAGCAGGTGTGTAGAGGGTGAACCTGGGGTATCACATGGCCTGATGCTCCAGCAGGTGCACCGAGGGTGAATCTGGGGTATCACATGGCCTGGTGCTCCAGCAGGTGCACAGAGGGTGAACCTGGGGTATCACATGGCCTGATGCTCCAGCAGGTGCACAGAGGGTGAACCTGGGGTATCACATGGCCTGATGCTCCAGCAGGTGCACAGAGGGTGAACCTGGGGTATCACATGGCCTGGTGCTCCAGCAGGTGTGTAGAGGGTGAATCTGGGGTATCACATGGCCTGGTGCTCCAGCAGGTGTGTAGAGGGTGAACCTGGGGTATCACATGGCCTGGTGCTCCAGCAGGTGCACCGAGGGTGAATCTGGGGTATCACATGGCCTGGTGCTCCAGCAGGTGCACCGAGGGTGAATCTGGGGTATCACATGGCCTGATGCTCCAGCAGGTGTGTAGAGGGTGAATCTGGGGTATCACATGGCCTGATACTCCAGCAGGTGCACAGAGGGTGAACCTGGGGTATCACATGGCCTGATGCTGCAGCAGCTGCACCGAGGGTGAATCTGGAGCATCACAGTGTCTGATTTCCTCCCAGGTGCGTAGAAGTATGAATCTTTAGTATCAGTGTCTGACATATGTGGATAGAGGAGTGAATCTGGAGTATTATAGCGTCTATTGCTTCATCGGGTGGATAGAAGAGAGATCTCTAGTATCAGAGCGTCTGATGCTCGACAGGGAGATAAAGGTGTTAATCCGAAGTGCCACACTGCCTGGTGCACGGGGATGGAGAACTGAATCTGAAGCGCCGCAGTGTCTCATGTATTGTTTAGAGGAGTGAATCTGGAGAGTCACAGTGTCTAATGCACCATCAGGTGGGTAGAAGAGTTAATTTGTAGTGTCTCAGTGTCCGATGCACGTGGATAGGGAGTCAGTCTGCTGTGTCACAGTGTCTGAATCTCGGTCCGGTGGATATAGCGAATCCGGCAGATCACAGGTGCTAACGCAGGACAGAGTTGTGGATATGGACTATCCCAGTTTCTGATGCTCCATCGTGTGCATAGAGGAGTTAACCTGCATTATCACTTTCTCTGATACTCCAGCATGAAGATAAAGGAGTGAATTAGGGTCATCACAGTGTCCGATGCTCTAGCATGTGGGTAAAGGAGTAAATGTGTATATATAGAGTGTGTGCTGCATATGAATTGAGGAGTGATTCTGAAGAATCACATGGTCTGATGCATGTGGACAGAGAGGCCAACCTGGACAATCACAGTTCCGATGCCGTGTCCGGTAGGTGGAGGAGAGAATCTGGAGCCTAACATTGTCTGAGGCGCTGAAAGTGAGACTGAGTGGATGTGGAGTTCCAGTGTGTGATAAAAGTGGATGGAGGAGCGAATCTGGACTATAACATTGTCTGATAGCCCACCAGGTGGACAGAGGAAAGAACCAGTATTATCACGGTGCGTGATGCTCCGACAAGTAGATAAAGCAGGAATCTGGACACCACAGGCTGATACCCATGGCTATCGGCGGCAGCCTGGGGTGTCGCACTGCCTTACGCTGCGAGCGGCGGATAAAGGGGTCAGTCTGGGTGCCACACTGTCTGTGCACGTGGACAGAGGGATTGATCTGGAGCATCGCAGTGTCTGTTCCTCCTTCAGGTGGACAGATTAGTGAATTTAGATTATCACAGTGTCTGATGCTCCATCGGGTGCACAGAAGAGTGATTCTGGAGCATCACAAGTGCTGATGCGGGTGGGTGAAGGAGCGAATGTGGAGCATCACAGTGTGTGATGCACATGGACAGAGGAGTAAACAGGAGCATCACAAGGCCTTATGCTCCCTTTGGTGGACAGGGGAGTGAACCTGGAGCCCCACAGCGTCTCAGGCAGGTGAAAAGGGGAGCGAACCTGGAGCATCATTGTCTGATGCCGGTGGATAGAGGTGTGAATCTGAGTCCTGACAGTGTCTGGTGCGCATGGAGTGAGTGACGTCAAGTACCACAGTGCCTGATGCATGTGGGTAGAGAAGTTATTCTTGAGTGTCACAGTGTCTAATCCTCCGTCAGGTGTATAGAGCTGTTAGCCTGGAGGACCACAGTGCCTGATGCTCCGTCAGGTGCTTGGAGGAATTAATCTGGAGCATCACAGTCTCTGATGCACATGGACGGAGGAGTGAATCTGGAGCATCACAGTATCTATGATCGTGGATTGAGAAGGGAATTTGTAGCATCACGGTGTCTGATTTATGTGGACAAAGAGTGAATGTGGAGTATCACAGTGTCTGATACCTGCTGAATAGAGTAGTGAATGTGGAGTATCACCATGTCTGATGCTGTGTTAAGTGTTTAGAAGTGTGAACCTGGAGTATCTCGGTGTCTGATGCTCTGACAGGTAAACAAAGGAGTGAACCTGGAGGACCGCAGTGTCTGATGCACCTGTATAGAGGAGTGGATTTAGAGCATGTCATTGTCTGCTGCTCCGTCCAGTGAATGGAGGAGTGAGTCTGGACTATCAGTGTTTGAAACTCCATCAGGTGGATAGAGTTGTGAGTCTGGAGTATCACAGTGTCTGATACACGTGGGTCGAGGAGTTAACCTGGAGCATCACCATGTCTTATGCTCGGTCATGTGGATAGTGGAGGGAATCTGGAGTATATAGTATCCGATGCACATGGACAGAGGAGTGAATGCAGAGGATCACACTGTCTGATGCTCAATCAGGTGGATGGAGTTTTAAATCTAGAGTATCGCAGTGTCAGGTGCTCTGTCAGGTGGATATAATGTGAACCTGGAGTATCAGAGTGTCTGATGCTTCGTCATGTGCGTAGAGAAGGGCATCTGGGGTATCAGTGACTGGATTCACGCGGATAGAAGACTGAATCTGGAGCATCACGGGGTCTGATGCAAGTGTGTAGAGGAGGGAATCTGGAGTATCAGAGTGTCTAATGCCTGTGCATAGAGGAGGGAATCTGGAGTGTCACAGTGGTTGACGCCTGTGGCTGTAGGAGGGAATCTGGAGTGTCACAGTGGTTGACGCCTGTGCCTGTAGGAGGGAATCTGGAGTGTCAGTGTCTGACACTCTGTCAAGTGGATACAGTAGTGAGTCTGAAGGATCATAGTTCCTGATGCTTCGTCAGATGGATAGAGGAGCGATTCTGGAGCATCACAGTGCCTGATGCTCCAACAGTTAGATAGAGGAGCCAGTCTTGGACATCATAGTTTTTGATGCTCTAGCATGTGGATAGAGGTATGAATCTGGGGCATGACATTTTCTGATTCACTAGCTGGTGGATGTGTGAAACCGGACTATCAGTGTCTGATGCTCTGACAAAAGGATAGATGACTGAATCTGGATTATCTCAGTGTCTGATGCATGTGAGTAGAATAGTGAATCTGGAGTGTCCCAGCGACCGATCCTATGACTGAGGAATGATCACAGAGCCTAACAGTGCCTGATGCTCCAGCAGGCAGACAGGTGTGAATCTGCTGTATCACGGTGCCTGATGCTCTGACAGGTAGACAGAGGCATGAAACTGAAGCATCACAGATTTGATGCTCAGACAGGTAGATAGAGGTGTGACTATAGAATAACACAGTGTTTGATGCCACAGCACGTAGATAGGGGTGTGAATCCTGAGTATCACAATGTCCCATGTGCTGACGGATTGAGGTGCAAATCGAGAACATCACAGTGCCTGATGCCCCAACAGGTAGACAGAGGAATGACTCTGGAGTCCCTATGAAATGATGCTCTGTGAGATATATTGAGGCGTTAGACTTGAGGATCACAGCGTCCCGCGTCCCAGCAGTCAGAGGTCAGCATCTGGAGCACTGCTGTGTCTCGGGCTCCTTTTGTTAGACAGGGGAGCAAATCGGGGGCAACACAGTGTCTGATGTGTGTGGATGGTAGAGTTAATCTGCAGTGTCAGTGACTGATGCTCTGAAAAGTTGATGAAGGAGTGAATCTGGAGCATCACAGCATCTTATGACACAGTCGGTAGGCAGTGTTGTTCCTCTGGAGGACCCCAGTGTCTGGTGCATGTGGATGGATGAGTGGATCTGCAGCATCACAGTGTCTGGTGCTCCTTCAGGTGGATGGAGGAGTAAGTCTGAATTAGCGGAGTGTCTGATTCTCCTAATGGCAGATGGAGTAGTGAATGTGCAATATCACAGTGTAGGGTACTACGAGAGGTAGATAGAAGTGTGAATCTGGAGTATTACAGTGTCTGATTCTCCATCAGATAGGTAGGGGACTGAATCTGGGACATTATATTTCTGATGCCCCAGCATGTGGAGAGAGATACGAATCTGGGTGATCACATTTTCTGATTCTCTGGCAAGTGGATAATGGATGAAACTGGAGTAACTATACCTGCTCCGACAGGTATAGAGTTTTGTGGATTTGGAACATCACAGCGTCTAATGCACCGACACTTGGATAGAAGAGTGGCTCTGGATTATCACAGTGTCTGATGCATGTGTACAGAGGAGTGGATCTGGTGTGTCACAGTGACTGACGCTCTGACAGGTAGAGGGATGAATGAATCTGCAGCGTCACAATATCTGATGCTCCAGCAGGTAGATACAGGTGTGATTCTGGAGCATCACAGTGTCTAAAGATTTTGTAGTTAGACAAAGGAGTGAATCTGGATCACCACTCTTTCTGATGCCCCGACAGATAGATAGAGGAGTGAATCTGGAGTTCCCAAGTGACTGATGCTCCAACAGATAGACTGCGGTGTGAATCTGGAGTGTCACAGTGTCTGATGCTCCGACAGGTAGATAGATGAACGGATCTAGAGCATCACGTAGTCTGATGCTCCTGCACATGGACAGAGGAGTGAATCTGGAGTGTCACAGTGTCCGATGATTTTAAAGTTAGACAATGGAGTTTTTCTTGTTTATCACAGTGTCTAATGCCGCGACAGTCAGATAGATGAGTGAATCTGGGCCATCACAACATCTAATGCTCTTGCAGGTAGATAGAGCAGTTATTCTGGAGTATCACAGAGTGTGATGATTTTACATGTCGACAGAGGATTTAATCTGGGTTATCACAGTATCTGAAAGCCAGAGGGGAGCAGAGGAGTGTATTGGGAGGATCACTTTGTCCTATGCACCAACATGTGGATAGAGTGGGATTCTGGGGTATCACTGTGCCTGATGCTCCAACAGGTAGATAGGTGTTTAAACTTGGAGCATCAAAGTGTCTGAAGCTCTGAAACATCGATAGAGGTGTGAATCTGGAGCATTGCAGCGTCTGTTGCTCCGACATTAGGATAGAGGAGTCAATCTGGGCTATCACAGTTTCTTATGCTTTTACAGGGAGACAGAGGCTTGAATCTGGAGTTTCAAAGTATTTGCTGCTCTGAAGGTGGATATAGGAGTGAATCAAATGTATCACCGTGTCTGATATCCCGCCATGTGGATATAGTTGTGAATCTGCGGAATCACAATGTGTGATTCATGCGGTTAGATAAGTGAGTTCAGAGTATCAAAGCATCTGAGGATCCGACAGTGAAATACAGGTGTGAATCTGGAGCATCACAGTGTCTGATGCTATGGCACAGGGACAGAGAGGCGAATCTGGAGCATCGCAGTGTCTGATGCTATGGCACATGGACAGAGAAGCGAATCGGGAGTATCACAGTGTCTTTTGCATGCGGATAGAGGAGGGAATTGGGTGTATCACCATGTCTGATGCTTCGGCATGTGGACAGAGCTGTGAATCTGGAGTGTTACGGTGTCTCATGCCCCGACAGGTAGGGAGAGGTATGTGCCTGGTGCATCACAGTGTCTGATACTCCAGCACATATATAGATGAGTAAACCTGGAGCATCAAAGGGTTTGATATTCTGACAGGTAAATAGAGGAGTGAATCTGTAGTATCACAACGTCTGATGCTCTGACACGTAGACAGAAGAGGAAACTGGAGTATTACAGTGTCTGATGCGCATGAGTAAAAGATGAATCTGGAGCATCGGTTACCAGTGCTGCAGAACATGGACAGAGAGTGAATCTGGAGAACCACGGTGTCTGATGCACTTGGAAAGAAGAGTGAATCTGAAGTATCACTGTGTCTGATGCTCCAACAGTCAGAAAGAGGTGTGGATCTCGAGCATCATGGCGTCTGATGCTCTTACAAGCAGACAGAGGTGTGAATCTGGAATGTCACAGTGACTGATACCATAGCTGGTAGATTTAAGTGTGAATCTGGAGCATCATATTTTCTGATGCTCTGGCACATGGATAGAGGTGTGAAACTGGAGTACACAGTCTGCTTCTCTGGCAGGTGGTTAGAGGAGTGTATCTGAAGTATCAGAGTGTCCGATGCACTGACAGTGAGATAAGGGAGTGAATCCGGTGCAGCAAACTGTCTGAACCACGTGGACAGAGGAGTGAGCTAGGAGTATCAGTGTCTGATGCTCCGGCACATGGACAGGATGAATCTGGTGTATCATGGTGTCTGATACTCCATCAGTTGAGTAGAGGATTCAGTCTGGAGTATCAATTTGTCTGATGCTCTGACAGGAAGATAGAGGATTTCCTCAGGATCATCACAGGCTCTGATGCTCCAACACGTGGATAAAAGAATGAACCTGTGGTATCATGGTGTTTGATTCTCCAAAAGTTAGATAAAAGAGTGAATATGGAGTATAACACTGTCCTTTACACATGGATTAGAGAATGAATGTGGAGTATCACAGTCTCTGATACTCCGTTAGTTGGATACAAGAGTGAATCTAGAGTGTCACAGGGTCTGATATGGGTGGATAGAAGAGTGAATCTTGAGTAAGATAGTGTCTGATGCACGTGGCTATGGCAGTGAGTCTGGAGCATCACAATGTCCAATGCCTCGCAAGTTAGAGGAGTATCGCAGTGTCTAATGCACTTGTATAGAGCAGTGAATGTTGAGTATTGCACTGTCTGATGCTCCATCAGCTGAATAAAGTATTGAATCTGGAGTATCACAGAGTCTAATGTTCCATCAGATGGATAGACGAGTGAATCTGAAGCATCGGAGTTTCTGACGCTCCCACAAGTATATAAAGGAGTGACTCTACAGTGCCAGACTGCCCGATGCGCCTGGATAGAGGAGTGGATCTGGAGCGTCAGACACCTGATGCTCCATCAAGTGGATAGGTGTGTGAATCTGGAGTATCACAGGGTGTGATTCGGGGGCACAGAGGAGTGAATCTGGAGCATCCCTCTGACTGATGCTCCGGTAGGTAGAGAGTAGAGTGAATCAGGATCATCACAGTGTCTGATGCTCTGGCACATGGGTAGGGGAGTGAATCTGATGCTCTGCCAGGTGGACAGAGGAATGACTCTGGAGTACCACTGTGTCTGATGCTCCAACAATTAGGTAAAGGAGCATATGGAGCACCACACTGTCTGATGCATGTGGATAGAGGAGTGACTCTGGAGTATTACAATACCTGATGATTCATCAGGTTTTTAGAGACGTGAATCTGGAGTATCACAGTCTCTGATGTTCCGTTAGGCGGATAGAGGAGAGGAACTTGAGTATGACAGTGTCTGATGCATGTGGGTAGGGCAGTGCATCCGGAGTATCACAAGGTCTAATGCTCCACAAGTTGGATAGAGGAATGAAAGCGGAGTATCACAGTGTCTAATGCACACGTATAGAGCAGTGACTCTGTAGTATCACTGTATCTGATGCTCTGAAAGGTAGATAAAGGGGTGAATCTGGAATGCCACACTGTCTGATGCACTTGGATAAAGGAGTGAATCTGGGGTATCACAGTGTCTGGTCCTCCATGAGGTTGATAGAGTGACTCTGGAGAGTCACAGTGTCTGATACTCCATCAGGTGGCTAGAGGAGTGAATCTGGGGTACCATACTGTCTGATGCATGTAAACAGGGGTGAATCTGGAGTTTCCCAGTGTGTGATGCTCCAACAGGTAGATGGAGTGAATCTGGAGGATCTCCCTACCTGATGCACATGGGTAGAGGAGTGACTCTGGAGTGTCATAGTCTCTGGTGCTCCTTCAGGTGTGTAGAGTGAACCTGGAGAATGACAGTGTCTGATGCCCCATGAGGTCGAGAGAGGAGTGAATGTGGAGTGTCACAGGGTCTGGTTCTGTTACACTTAGACGTAGGGTTGAGAATGGTTTTACGCAGCGTCTCATGCTCCGATGGGTGGATGGAGTGCGCATCTGGAGCGTCAGTGTCTATGCTCCAGGGTGTGGACAGAGGTGTGAATCTTGGGTCTCACAGCTTTTGATGCTCTGGCAGCTTGACTGAGGAGTGAATCTGCGGTATCACCGTGTGTGATGCTCTAACAGGTGGAACAGGAGTGAAGCCTGAGCACCAGAGTGTCTGCTGCTCTGGCAGGTGGACACCGTAGTCAGTGTGGAGTGTCGCTGGGCCAGATGCATGTTGATAGAGATTGTATCTGGGGTATCACAGGGTCTTATGCTCATCCACGTGGATAGAGTCGTGAGTTGTAACTTTATGATATCTCACGCTCCGACAGGCCACGCGAGGAGTGAACCTTTAGTATCACTGTGTCTGAAGCTCAGACAGGTGCACCAGGAGCGAGCCTGGAGCATCCCAGTGCCTGTTGCTTCTGCAGGCAGACAGGATTTCATCTGCAGCCTCCCGGTGCCTGATGCCCTGACAGTGAACATGGAATGGCAGTGTCCTGCTCCTGCATCTGCAGTATCGCAGTCTCTGCCCCTCTGGCACGTGCACAGAGAAGCGAACCTGGAGCATCACCACGTCTCAGGCACAGGGACAGAGGAGGGAATCGGGAGATCACACAGTCTTCTGCATGAGGCTAGAGGAGTGACTCTCATTACCACAGCGTCTGATGCGTGTGCATAGAGCAGTGCATCTGGTGTGTCCCAGCGACTGGTGCTCCAACAGGTAGACTGAGGTGCGAATCGGAGCGTCGCAGTGTCTGATGCTCAGGCATGTGGGTAGAGGTGTGGGGCTGGTTTCGTTTTTATTTATATAATGGTATTTCAATAACCAAGGAATTAGTGTGACATGTTACTCAGATAATGGTCATATTAATTCCATGTTAAATTTCAAGAAAATATCCAGTGTGGGCTCAAAATAGCATGATAAATTAGAAGCAGATATATCATGTAACCTAATAATCATAATATAGCAGTATCTGAAGATACAGGTCTTAATTCATTTCCAACTAAAAGAGAAAAAAAATTTTTTTTAAATAAGCTGATGTGCAAACTGTTCAGTAAGAAAATACTTCCATTTTATGTGTTATTACTCACCGTTGACGTAGGCAGTGTTAACATTCTTCAAATCTACTTCTATTTTAGCTTAATCGTTGTACTCATTGGCTCCTTTTTCTATAATAATAAAAACATGTACCTGAGATTGGAATTTCAGTTACCAATCTTTTACTTTAGAGTTCCCTCTCTCTCCCCCTCTCTCGCTCTGTATATACATGTATGTGAGGGTTTTAAAGCATAAGTATATATTTCAAAACATATTCATACACAGACACACACGTGTATGTTTGTGTGTGTGTATCCTGTCTCTCCTATAATGAGGAAAACTTTGTGAAAATGGACATCTCTATTCCATGAATGATATTTATCTGGGCTCAATAATTTACTTCCATTTTTAAAAAACAATGCAAATAATTATTTACTAAAAAAATTTTAAATTAATTTATTTTTTCGTCTTCAAAGGAATAATAATAAACTCACATTTAAAAAATCCAGTTGGCTTTTTTATTTTCTAATAAATTTTTATTAAAACATTTCATATTTATTTAACATAGCATGTTTTAATCAAAGAAGTTTAAAACAATAGCCTGGACAAAGATGCTCTGTTTTAGAAACAAGTAAAAACAAGCTACCAGGACTGTGTAAAGATCGCCCTTCCTCAGCACCTCTCCTTCCTAATGACCGTTACTCACCTTTTCTCCCCCAGACAGTGAGCCTTCCCTCACTCAGTGTTTCCCGCTGTTGTTCCCTTGTTCCAGTCATCCAATTATCCATCATGATAAAAAAATAATTTTTACCTTGTCTAAGGTTTCCTGAGCACTTTTTGAAGGGTTCCTGGATACAGAAAACAGTAGGGTACTCAAGAAGTCCAAAATAAGACATAATTCTTGACTTGCTATAAATATAATATTTTTGTACACACAAAAAATCACATAATGACATGAGAACATATATTTCTGATGACAAACAAATAAGATATAACTGGTTTAGGAAGAGATTGTTTCAGAGAAGACTGAGAATAGCATTGAATAGGTAAATCAGAGAGGGCTGATACCTTAATGTATCTGCAAGTTCATCTTGGGAGAGGTCCCATTTTATCAAATTTTACTAACACCTTACCAAGGGAACAAGGAACCCAGAACCCCCAAACAGAGAAGGTTAGTGGAATGGGAAGTACTAAGACATCTAACTTAAGTTACTTCTCTATGGAAAGTAAGACTCTCTGATGGCCAAAGAGTGGTCTGATGAGACTCATAAGAAGTTAGTAATAAAATGTTTGGCGGTAGGTCCCCACGTACTATTCGTCCAGCTCTGGCTATCATACAAGCCAGGTTTCTCTGCGATGAGGTCATATGGAGAAGAAGAGGTGCCGTGGCCCGATGTCAAGAGGTGGACACAAGACTATGGAGGGTGAATGAGGGTGTGGAAGGGGAAGAAAAACCGTAAATAAATCCCTGGGGTGGGGAAAAGGAGTGGAGTAATGAAATCGTGGGAAATGGAATTAATGAGTTGGGAGAGGGCCAGTTACTATTATACCTAATTTGTTTGGATTTGATTTTACATTTAATCTTCACACTTTCCTGGTACCCTGGTGACCAGATGACCAGCATGTGGAAAGTCAGATATGAGACTGACTGTGCAAGTGGCTATATCCTACAATTAATTGCAAATTATGATGTGACAAAAGTGGGGGAGGCAGGCTTGAGGCCCGTCCGTAACCACCTCTTCACTGCGGTCACTGTGACAGGCGCTCCTGAGGGCCCCGCTCGGCTAAGTCCCGGTGTCCCCGCGCCCCTCGGGCTCAGGAAGTTGCTCAGGTTCCTGAGTAGCGTCATCTTAGAATTTATTACTACCCTGTCCAGCGAGTGTTCAAAATCCTCTAGAAGCTCACGGAATGAAATCTAAATGAGCTACTCTTTGTTGTAATACTAATATGCCCATTTCAATAATGCTCGGTGATTAAAAAAAACACTTTTAGCTACATGATATCACATAACCTTGTTATATTGCAGGGAGGATCTGACCATTTTTGGAACTTTGAGAAGTTAAATGTTTTATTCAAGATCACAAGTTCATTCAAACATAGTAAAATCTAGAACTCAAATATTCAAACTATGGTCCTCTTAAATGTAAAAAGTCCCCTACTCTGCGTAAGTACATGGATGGGCCCTGTACACAGTACAAAAGGAATGAAAACACACCCCTTGGGAGACTGTTGAATGGCGTGTGTGTGTAATCGGCAAAAGCAGCACTGGGTGGGTGCTTCCCACTCGCAAATCTTCAGCAAGGCAAATAAACGCACATGGATGTGTGTGTAGACTTAGTAACTTAAGATGCTATTTGTTGATTGTTTATTACACCCCAGGCATTAAATCAATATATGGTATTATTTTATCATTTTAATTTCACAATGACTTCATTGAAAACTGAAGCTTAAATGAGCAATTGCATAGTAACAGATTTTCTGAAGAAAGAATCAATACCAAGTTGTGTCCACTTCTCTTAAATAAAGAATATGCATTTGAAAATATGTGAATCTTAGTTTGTAAGAATTATATATTTATAAATATTATATAAATTACCTGCATTGGACAAAACATAATCATTATGATTATGTATATATATAACATGTGTGTGTGTGTAATGGTTGAAAGCATTACATTTGCCTTTTTAGACTATGCAGTTATTTTGAGGAAGCCATTAAGAAGATAAAGGATTATTGGTTATGTGAGGCAGATTTTAAATTTAATGCAGAGTGTTCTTCGCAGATTTTACTGTAGTACATTCCATGTGCGTCATGTTCCTACATTATACAGTTAAACCAGTGAACCCTGGGAAATTACGTAAGAAAGGGAAGAGGGAAATTCCACAGAAAGAAAGATCCTCCAAAACAGTTATACCATCGCCATGCAATCAACCTCGGAGTATTTCTGGTAACACAAAAAATGACTTTTTGATATTCAAAAAAACCTTCATAGTTACATCTGAGGTCTGAGTTTCAACCGCCTGTGTGGTCAGCGCGATGGCCCCAGCGATGCGAAGCTGTGAAGCTGACTGATGTGCCACCAGCCGGGCCCCCCCCGACAGCCCGGGGCCGAGGGGCACCGGGCCGGGGCAGCGGCCGGCCAGCGGGCCAGCCTGTGCGTGCGCAGCGCCTGGCTCCCAGCGCGCTGGAGATCGCGCTCAACACCCGTCATCTGACGTCCCAAAGGTTTTTGTCATTGCATTGACTGTAGATGAAAGCATTTACTAAGAGTACTTTCTGTGGATTGAGAAGGGAAAAATTGCCATTTTACCCCCGAAAGATGGACCATTAGATGTTAGAACAGATTTAAATGTTTTGCAAGTTTCCTGTTCCAAATTGTAGATTATACTCTCTACGTAGCCACTCGGCACTGAGATGATAGTGCTTTAGCCCAAATTCTCTCATCAATGGAGAATGTGTATTGTACTAATTTTGAATATTTTCTGTGGCCCTATTGATATATGTAGCATGTTAGTTGTATATTCATTGGTTCAAGATTACTCTCAATTTTATCAGGCTTGTGTTTGGAAAATAGCAAAACTTATAATTTGGTGCTATATAGATATATGTATATGTGTGTATATGTATGTTTGTGTGTGCTCAAACACAAGTACATGGGAATAGATTTTATTTCATGGTACCAAGAACAGCTGAGGTCAAGGAGGAGAACATGGCATATGGTTTATAATTTTTCATATACATAATGATTATAAACATGGATGTATAAAAATGACTCTCTGGAAATGAGTACTTTCTGTTTAACTGACTCGAGAATCATTTTCAAAAACCTAATACTATTATAATTTTTAGATAGAATTTAGACTCTGAAAAAGTACTTTGAAAATAGTCTAGTTATTATTTCCCTCTAAGTGTTTTCTGGCTTTCAAACAGAATCATTGATTTTAAAAAACAAAACAAAATATGTCTTCTCTTTCTGTGCTGTTTTATTTTTTCCTAAGATTTCAGGTTTTCTTTTTTTCCTAGAAACATAGCAATAGAATGGCAACTACACTTATGTCATCTCCTTATCAAGATCTTCAGAAGCAAAGAAAAGAGAATACATAACCTTATTTGGAGATGCTCTGAACAGCCCAGTTCAGTATCACAGTTGTGTCAGTGCAGCAATATACAGTGATTACTTCATCAGCCCCTGCGGACAGTCTCAAAAACCGTCATGAATATAAGTTTGATTGTCCACGGGCCCGCTTTTAAACATAATTTTATTTGCATTGCCAGTGCCGTGCAATAAAATGGTGTTTATTTCTTAACGTGTTCAAGTTAAACTCTTATCCTAATTTATTGTGATTATCTCTCAAACTCCTTCCATGGAATCTATAGGTCCTCCTCAGTGCACATGATTCACAACACTGGCGGGTTTATTTTACCGTCAGTCACTCTCACTGAAATTATTTTTTTCTTAACCCTTTCAATATTACCTTAAGAGAGGCTCTCACTTTCCCCAGTTCCGATAGTCCCTTCTTTATTTGAGATATCTTATGGGACTCAATAGCTATACTCTAGATAATCATTTAAAATGAAGCATGTCCTTCCCCTCGGTAATTTTGGTCTTCTTATTACTATTACTACCATTACTATTACTACCATTATTATTACTTCGACCACTACCACAATCATTACTTCTCTTGTTGAGGTGTCATTGCAAAGAGGGGAGGCTGCCAAACTCATCTATAGCCTCTCAAATGTTTAATTATATATAATCTGACTCACCTCCCTGGCCACATCTAATTTTTCCTTTTGGAATTCGGGCCCTGAACTCAGGCATGTTAGTTCCATGTGAGTGTAGAACCTGTGACATCACGTGGACTCGTGGCTTGAGAATTCCCTTTGGGGGCAGCCATCGCGGCAGAGTGAGCAGATGCTCAAAGAGCCACAAAAAACAAGACATTATGCAGATCAAGAAAAGGAGATGGGGTGAACAGTGGAGTAATGATTCTGCACTTCCTGTGGGTAGTGACAATTCATTTTATTTATCTAAGACCCTCTAATATTCACTAACAAGGACAGCATCCCCTGCTCTTTGTTTGTTTTACTTTAAGCTACTTTCCACTCTTTCTGTGTCTTGAATCTCAATATGCCTGAGACGAAACTTGTAGAAATTAACCATACTTATAATTTATGAGTTACTTACGTTGTTCTTATGCTAAATTTCTGTCTTCTTAGAAAAATTCCAAAGCTTTATCAGAAGTTTGTTTTTATGAGGGACTTTTTTAGTGTGATGAAACTATATCTTGGTTATGGTAGTAATTATATACCTCTATGCATTTGTCTAAATTCATAGAACTTTAAACTGAAATGAGTGCATTTTTAATGTTATATAGATTATTCTTATTTTTTTCATTTTTGTTCAAAATATTATAAATGTCCCTTTTTCTCCACAATGACCCTTTCCACCCTGCCCCAACCCCCTCCCCAGTTCCAATCCACACCATTGTCCCTGTCCTTGGGTTGTGCATATGTGCATATAAATTCTTTGGTTACTCTCTCCCCCTCCACCCACCCGCCCTCCTCCTTCCCTCTGAGATTCCTCAGTCTCATCCATGCTTCCATGTCACTGAGTCATTTCTGTTCATCAGTTTATTAAGTTCTTTAGATTCCACGTATAAGTGAGATCCTGTGATGTTTGTCTTTCTCTGCCTGGCTTATTTCACTCAGCATAACACTCTCCAGGTCCCTCCACACTGTCCCAAAGGGCACGGGGTCCTTCTTCTTTACAGCTGCGTAGTGTCCATGCTGTGAATGTCCCACAGCTTTTATCCATCAGCTACTGATGGGCACTGGGGCTGTTTCCAGATCTTAGCTGTTGTAAACTGTGCTGCTATGAACACAGGGGTGCATAAGTTCTCTCTGATGAGCGTTTCAGGATCCTTAGGATATATTCCTAGAAGTGGGGTCACTGGGTCAAAAGGCAGCTCCATTTTTAATTTTTTGAGGACCCTCCACACTGTTTTCCACAGTGGCTGCCCCAGTCTGCATTCCCACCAGCAGCGCACCAGGCTCCCCTTTCCCCACACCCTCGCCAGCACATGTTGCTTGTTGAGTTGTTGATGGTGACCATTCTGTGTGAAGTGATTCCTCATTTTGGTTTTAATTTGCTCTCTCTGATGATTAGCGATGTTGAGCATTTTCTCATGTGTCTCTTGGTCATCTGTAGAAGTGTCTATTCAGGTCCTTTGCCCATTTTTAATTGGATTGTTTGTTTTCCTCTTACTAAGTTGAATGAGTTCTTCGTACACTTTGGAAATTAGCCCCTTAACAGATGCATCCTTGGCAAATGTGTTCTCCAGACTGTGGGGTTCCTTTGTATTTTGAGGCTGTTTTCTTTTGCTGTGCAGAAGCTTTTTAGTTTGATATAGTCCCATTTGTTTATTTTTTCTTTTGTTTCTCTTGCCCTAGGAGATGTATCAGTGAAAATTCCATCCTATGAGATTTCTGTGACTTTACTGCCTATGTTTTCTTCCAGGATTTTTATAGGTTCATGACTTACATTTAAGACTTTTATCCATTTTGAGTTCATTTTTGTGTATGGTGTAAGTTGGTGGTCTAGTTTCATTTTTTTGCATGTATCTGTCCAATTTTCCCAGCATCATTTATTGAAGAAACTGTCTTTACTCCATCCTATGCTCTTGCCTCCTTTGTCAGATATTAACTGACCATAATGGCATGGGACTATTTCTGAGGACTGTTTTGTTCCGTTGGTCTATATGTGTGTTGTTGTACCAATATCAGGCTGTTTTCATTACAATGGATTTGTAGTACAGTTTGACATCCATTAAAGTGACCCCTCCCACTCTGTTCTTTTTTCTCAAGGTGCCTGCAGCTATTTGGGGTCTTCTTTGGTTCCACATAAATTTTCAAAATGTTTGTTCTAGATCTGTGAAATATGCTGTTGGTATTTTAATAGGAATTTCATTGAATCTATAAATTGCTTTGGGTAGTATGGATATTTTAATGATATTAATTCTTCCAATCCATGAGAATGGTATATCCTTCCCCTTGTTTATATCGTCCTCTATTTCTTTTTTAGTGACCTGTAGTTTTCCGAGAATAGGTCTTTTACATCCTTGGTTAAGTTTATTCCTAGATATCTTACTTTTTTAGTTGCAATGGTAAATGGTATTGTTTTTTCAGTTTCTCTTTCTGAGAGTTCATTGTTGGTGTATAAGACTGCAACCGATCTCCAGATGTTGATTTTGTATCCCGCTACCTTGCCAAATTCATTTATCAAATCTAGTAGTACTTTGATGGGGTCTTTAGGGTTTTCTATGGACAATATCATGTCATCTCAAATAATGAAATTTTACTTCCTCATTTCCAAATTGAATACCTGTTATATTTTCTTCCTGTCTGATGGTTGTGGCAAGGACTTCCAGTACTATGTTGAATAAGAGTGGTGAAAGTGGACATCCCTCTCTTGTTCCTGTTTTTAAGGGAAATGGTTTTAGTTTTTGCCCATTGAGTATGATGTTGGCTGTAGGTCTGTCATATATGGCCTTAATTATGTTGAGATATGTTCCCTCTATTCCCACTTTGCTGATAGTTTTTATCAGAAATGGGTGCTGGATTTTGTCGAATGCTTTTTCTGCATCTATTGATATGATCATATGATTTTTGTCCTTCATTTTATTTATGTGATGAATCACATTTATTGATTTGTAGGTGTTATACCAGCCTTGCATCCCCAGATAAAATCCCACTTGGTCGTGGTGTGTGATCTTCTAATATATTGCTAGATCCAGTTTGCTAGTATTTTGTTCAGGATTTTAGCACCTATGTTCATCCGGGATATTGACCTGTAATTTTCTTTCTTCTTAGTGTCTTCATCTGGTTTGGGGATTAGGATAATGCTGGCCTCTTAAAAAGAGTTTGGGAGTTTTCCCTCCTCTTGAATTTTATGGAAGAGTTTGGGGAGAATAGGTATTAATTCATCTTCGAATGTTTGGTAAACTCGCTTGTAAATATATCTGGGCCTGGACTTTTGTTTGCTGGGAGTTTTTTGATTACTGTTTCAATGTCATTAGTTGTTACCGGCCTATTCAGGTTTTTTGCCTCCTCTTGACTCAGCTTTGGAAGGTTGTATGCTTCTAGTAATTTGTCCATTTCACCCATGTTGTCCAGTTTGTTGGCATATAGTTAGTTGCTCATAGTATTTTCTTACAATCCTTTGTATTCCTTTTGGGTCGGTTGTTGTATTACTTCTTTCATTTCTGATTTTATTTATTTGGGTCCTCTCTCTTTATTTCTTAGTGAGTCTGGCTAAAGGTGCATCACTCTTATTTATCTTTTCAAAGAACCACCTCTTGGTTTCATTAATTTTTTTGTATTGCTTTTTTAGTCTTTATGTCATTAATTTTGCTCTGATCTTTATTATTTCCTTCCTTCTTTGTCCTCGGGGCTTTTCTTGCTCTCATTCTAGTTCTTTTAGTTGTTGTGTTAGATGGTTTATTAGAGCTTTTTCTTGTGTCTTAAGATAGGCCTATAATGCTATGAACTTCCCTCTCAGGACTGCTTTCATTGTGTCCCATAGATTTTGAGTGGTTGGTTGTTCATTTTCATTTGTTTCCAGGAAGTTTTTTATTTCTTCTTTGATCTCTTTGGTAACCCATTCATTGTTTAATAGCATGCTATTTAGCCTCCATGTGTTCGAATATTTTTGAGTTTTTTTTATAGTGATTGATTTCTAATTTCATGGCATTGTGATCTGAGAAGATGCTTGTTATGATTTCAGACTTCTTCAATTTGTAGAGACTTGCCT
Source organism: Miniopterus schreibersii (assembly GCF_964146895.1). NCBI lineage: Eukaryota > Metazoa > Chordata > Mammalia > Chiroptera > Miniopteridae > Miniopterus > Miniopterus schreibersii. The sequence continues at coordinate 7,400,018 of NC_138105.1, forward strand.
TTTGCCCTAACATGTGGTCTATTTTTGAGAATGATCCATGTTCACTTGAGAAGAATGTGTATTCTCCTGCTTTGGAATAAAATGTTCTGTAAATGTCAATTAAATCCATTAGATCTAGGGAGTCATTTAAGGTCTCTCTTTCCCTGTTCATTTTTTTTTTCTTGATGATCTGTCCAATGCAGACAGTGGGGTGTTAAAGTCCCCCACTATGATTGTTTTGCTGTCAATGTCCCCCTTAAAGTCCACCAAGGAACATTTTATATATTTAGGTGCTCCTATATTGGGTGCAGATATGTTTATAAGGGTTATTTCCTCCTGTTGGATTGATCCCTTTAGTATTACGTAGTGACCATATTTGTCTCTTGTTATGGTCTGTATTTTGAAGTCTGTTTTGTCAGAAATAAGTATTCTTGCTCTAGTTTATTTTTTTCCTGTCCATTTGCCTGGAATATTTTTTACAACCCTTGACTTTTAGCGAGTGTGAATCTTTTGCTCTCAGGTGGGTCTCTTGTAGACAGCATGTATTTGGGTACTGTTATCTTATCCATTCAACTACTCTATGTCTTTTGATTGGATCATTTATTCCATTTACATTTAAGGTACTATTGATAGATACTTATTTAATGCCATGTTTCCCCTTTATGCTGATATACCTTTCCTCTCAATATTTCTTGTTTTTCTTAGAGAGGTTCTTAGCATTTCTTGCAATGCTGGTTTGTGGTAGTGAACTCCTTTAGCCTTCTTTTGTCTGGGAAGCTCTCTATTTCACCTTCAATTTTAAATGATAGCCTTGCTGGGTAAAGCAATCTTGGTTGCATGTTCTTGGTTTTCATTACTTTGAGAACTTCATGCCAATCCCTTCTTGCCTGAGGAGTTTCTGCTGAGAAATCCAATGTCAGCCTTATGGGGGTTCCCTTGTAAGCCACTGCTTGTCTCTCTCTCTTGCAGCCCTTAATAGTCTCTCTTTAGTCTTGACATTTGCCATTTTAATTATAATGTGTCTTGGAGTGGTTCTCTTTGGGTCCCTCTTGTTTGGAACCCTCTGTGCTTCCTGAACTTGTTTGGCTTTCTCCCTCGACAGCTTAGGAAGTTTTCTGTCATTATTACCTTCACCAAGTTCCCTATCCCTTGCTCTCTTTCCTCCCCCTCTGGCACTCCGATAATGCAAATACTGTTTTGGTTCATGTTTTCCCAAAGCTCCCTTAGACTGTCCTCATGCTTTTTAAGTGTTTTTTCTTTTTGCTGCTCTGATTATTTTTTTCTACCTTATCTTCTAAGTCACTTATTCTATCCTCTGCTTCATTGCACCTGCTTTTCATCCCTTCCAGTGTATTCTTGATATCAGATACATCATTCTTTATTTCTCCCTGATTCTTGTTTATAATATGTATCTCTTTTTCCATGTTTTAACTCAGTTCATGGACCTTTCCATAAAGTGTCTTGTTCTCACTAATTTCCTGAGCATCTTTATAACCATTCCTCTGAGCTCTATTTGTGATAACTTTCTTAATTCCATCTCATTGAAGTCTTTTTTTGGTGATTTTTCCTTTTCTTTAGCTTGGGAGTTGTTCCTTTGTCTCCCCATTTTGGTGGCTCTTAATGTTTGTATGTGTATATTAGGTATATTTGCTGTCTCCCAGTCTTATGGGGAGGGATTTTCTTGTGTATGTCCAGTGAGGCCCAGAGGTGTGTTTTCCTTATACTTCTGAGCTCTTCACTCTAGGTATGTCCCTTTTGTTGTTGATCAGTACTTGGAGGACTCTCCTCTCAGATTGGCTACCTCTGTGTCTCACTCTCCAAGTTCTATTTTCCCTTGGGTTGTTTCATTGTGATTGCCAAGATATTTCATAAGATGCTGCTTGTTTCCTGGCAGTTTGGTTGTTTATTGTCTTGCCTTGCCAGCACCAGTATAACAGCTCACATGATGTGGTTGGGGCTGAGACACACAATTAGCCAACCGGAGAGGAGATGGCTCCCAAGAACGGGTCAATAAATGGTCCAATGAAAAGACATATAGTAGCTGAATGGATAAGAAAACAGGACCCAATTACATGCTGTCTACAAGAGACCCACATGAGAGCAATAGATTCATACTCGCTAAAAGTCAAGGGTTGTAATAAAATATTCCATGCAAATGGAAAGGAAAAAAAAAAAAAAAACTGGAGTAGGAATACTTATTTCTGACAAAACAGAGTTCAAAATAAAATCCATAATAAGAGACAAAGATGGTCACTACAGAATACTAAAGGGATCAATCCAACAGGAGGAAATAACCCTTAAAAACATATCTGCACCCAATACAGGATCACTGAAATATATAAAAAATTCCTTGGTGGACTTTAAAGGGGAGATTAACAACAGCACAATCATAGTGAGTATTGGACAGACCATCAAGACAAAAAATGAACAGGGAAACACAGACCACAAATGACACACTAGATCTAATGGATTTAATTGACATTTACAGAACATTTCATCCCAAAGCATCAGAAAACACATTATTCTCAAGTGCACATGGATGATTCTCAAAAATAGACCACATGTTAGGGCAAAAGGCAAGTCTCCACAAATTCAAGGAGATTGAAATCATATCAAGCATCTTCTCAGATCACAATGTCGTGAAACTGGAAATCAACCACTATAAAAAACTCAAAAATATTCAAACACATGGAGGCTAAATAGCATGTTATTAAACAATGAATGGGTTACCAAAGAGATCAAGGAAGAAATGAAATACTTTCTTGAAAAAACAAAAATGAACAGACAACAACCCAAAATCTATGGGACACAGCTAAAGCAGTCCTGAGAGGAAAGCTCATAGTATTACAGGCCTACTTAGGAAACAAGAAAAAGCTCTAATAAATGATCTAACACAACAACTAAAAGAACTAGAATGAGAAGAGCAAGAAAAGCCCCTAGGAAGTAGAAGGAAGGAAATAATAAAGATCAGAGCAGAAATTAGTGACATAGAGACTAAAAAACAATGCAAAATATTAATGAAACCAAGAGGTGGTTCTTTGAATAGACAAATAAGATTGATGCACCTTTAGCCTGACTCACTAAGAAACAAAGAGAGAGGACCCAAATAAATAAAATCAGAAATGAAAGATATGATATAACAACTGACAATAGAGAAATACAAAGAATTGTAAGAAAATACTATGAACAACTATATGCCAACAAACTGGACAATATGGGTGAAATGGACAAATTCCTAGAAGCATACAACCTTCCAAAGCTGAATCAGGAAGAGGCAGAAAACCTGAATAGGTCGATCACAACTAATGAAATTGAAACAGTAATCAAAAAACTCCCAACAAACAACAGTCCTGGCCCTGATGGATTTACAGGCTAGTTTTACTAAACATTCAAAGGTGAATTAACACCTATTCTTCCTCAAATTTTTCAGAAAATTCAAGGGGAAGGAAAACTCCCAAACTCTTTTTATGAGGCCAGCATCATTCTAATCCCCAAACCAGATAAAAACACTACAAAGAAAGAGAATTACAGGCCAATATCCCTGATGAACATAGATGCTAAAATCCTCAACAAAATACTAGCAAACTGGATCCACCAATACATTAAAAAGATCATACACCACGACCAAGTAGAATTTAATCCAGGGATGCAAGGCTGGTATAACATCCACAAATCAATAAATGTGAATTATCACATACATAAAATGAAGGACAAAAATCATATGATCATATCAATAGATGCAGAAAAAGCATTCGACAAAATCCAGCACCCATTTCTGATAAAACTCTCAGCAAAGTGGGAATAAAGGGATCATACCTCAAGATAATTAAGGCCATATATGACAGACCTACAGCCAACATCATACTCAATGGGCAAAAACTAAAACCATTTCCCTTAAAAACAGCAATGAGAGAGGGATGTCCACTTTCACCACTCTTATTCAACATAGTACTGGAAGTCCTCACCACAGCCATCAGACAGGTAATAATATAACAGGTTTTCAACTTGGAAATGAGGAAGTAAAACTTTCATTATTTGCAAATGACATGATATTGTACGTAGAAAACCCTAAAGACCCCATCAAAGTACTGATGGTTTTGATAAATGAATTTGGCAAGGTAGCTGGATACAAAATCAACATCTGGAAATCGGTTGCAGTCTTATACACCAACAATGAACTCTAAGAAAGAGAAACTGAAAAAACAATACCATTTACCATTGCAACTAAAAAAATAAGATATCTAGGAATAAACTTAACCAAGGATGTAAAAGACCTGTTCTTGGAAAACTGCAGGTCACTAAAAAAAGAAATAGAGGAAGATATAAACAAGGGGAAGAATATACCATTCTCATGGATTGGAAGAATTAATATCATTAAAATATCCATACTACCCAAAGCAATTTACAGATTCAATGCAATTTTTATTAAAATACCAACAGCATATTTCACAATCTGGAACAAACACTTCAAAAATTTATATGGAACCAAAAAAGACTCCAAATAGCCACAGCCATCTTGAGAAAGAAGAACAGAGTGGGAGGGATCACTATACCAGATATCAAACTGTATTACAAAGCCGTTGTAATGATAACAGCCCGGTATTGGTACAACAGGCATATAGATCAATGGAACAGAACAGAGAACCCCAAAATAGACCCACGTCATTATGATCAGTTAATATTTGACAAGGGAGGCAAGAGCATACAATGATAAAGACAGTCTCTTCAATAAATGGTCCTGGGAAAATCGAACAGGTACATGCAAAAAAATGAAACTAGACCAGCAACTTTCACCATACACAAAAATAAACTCAAAATGGATGAAATACCTAAATGTAAATTGGGAAACTATTAAAATTTTGGAAGAAATCATAGGCAGTAAAGTCACAGACATCTCACATAGTGGAATTTTCACGGATACATCTCCTAAGGAAAGAGAAACAAAAGAAAAATAAACATATGGGACTACATCAAACAAAAAAGCTGCACAGCCAAAGAAATTAGCGTCAAGATACAAAGGAAACCCATGGTCTGGGAGAACATATTTGCCAAGGATGCATCTGATAAGGGGCTCGTCTCTGAAATTTACAAAAAACTTATAATACTCAGCAAGAGGAAGACAAACAATCCAATTAAAAAGTGGGCAAAGGACCCGAATAGACATTTTTCCATAGAGGAATACAGATGGCCAAGAGACACATGAGAAAATGCTCAGCATCACTAATCATCAGAGATGCAAATTAAAACCACAATAAGGTATTGCCTCATACCTGTCAGAATGGCTCCATCAACAAGTCAACAAATGACACGTGTTGTCGAGGGTGTGGGGAAAGGGGAACCTGGTGCACTGCTGGGGGGAATGCAGACTGGGGCAGCCACTGTGGAAAACAGTGTGGAGGGTCCTCAAAAAATTAAAAATGGAGCTGCCTTTTGACCCAGTGATCCCACTTCTAGGAATATATCCTAAGAATCCTGAAACACTAATCAAAAATAATATATGCACCCCTATGTTCATAGCAGCGCAGTTTACAATAGCTAAGATCTGGAAACAGCCCAAGTGCCCATCAGTAGGTGATGGATAAATGCTGTGGGACATTCACACCATGGATACTGTGTAGCTGTAAAGAAGAAGGACCTTGTACCCTTTGCGACAGCATGGAGGGACCTGGAGAGTAGTTATGCTGAGTGAAATAAGCCAGGCAGAGAAAGACAAACATCACATGATCTCATTTATACGTGGAATCTAAAAAGTTAATAAACTGATGAACAGAAATGATTCATTGACATAGAAGCATGGACCAGACTGAGGGATCTCAGAGGGATGGAGGAGGGTGGGTGGGTGGGGGAGGAGAGAGTAACCAAAGAATTTATATGCATATAGATATAACCCACGGACACAGACAATGGTATAGAGAGGGACTGGGGAGGGGGTGGAGTAGGGTGGAAGGGGTCAATGGGGAGAGAAGGGACATATCTGTAATATTTTAAACAATAAAACAAATCATGTGAATGAATTACCCATTATTAATAAGAAGATGTAACATACACTAAGTATTATTTTCCCAAGGGCACATTAGCATATGTAAGCCACCAATCAGGGGTCTTCAGGATGCCCATCTGGTGCCTGAGAGTACGTTTGTGTGCATGTGGATGCGTAAGTATATGTGTGAGTGCGTGACCGTGTTCGTGAGTACATGTGTGTTTGTGTGTGAGTGGGAGTATGTATGGGTATCCATATGTGAATGGTGTGTGTGTGTATGAATGTGTGTATGTGTGTGTGAATGTGTGTGTGAGTATCTGTGCTTGTGCACTTGTGTGAGTGTTTGAGTGTGTGTGTCTGTGAATGTGTGTATGTGTCTATGTGTACCTGTGTGTGTGTGAATGTGATTGTGACTGTGAGTATGAATGTGTCTGAGTGTGTTTGTGAGTGTGTTTGTGAATGTGTGTGTGTGTGAATATGTGTATGTGTGTATGATTGTATGTGTGAATGGGTGTTTTTGTGTTTGTGAATGTGTGTGACAGGGTGTTGTTTGTTTATGTGAGTGTGTGTGTCAGTTTGAGTATATGTGTCAGTGTTTGTGTGATTGTGTGTGTATGTGTGTGTATATGATTGTGTGTGTTTGTGAGTGTGTGAGTGTATGTGAATGTGTTTGAGTTTGTGTGTATGTATATGTGAGTGTGTGTGAGTGTTTGTGTATGTGTGGGTTTGTGTGAGAGGGTTGACATGGGCACATGCACTCTCAAACAGTTTTAACTCTCAAATATTTTTTTTGAAAAATATTACCCCGTTGTGAAATAACAGAAAATGTTAAACATTTCTAAGTGTTAGTAAGTTATCTTTTTTCAGAAAAAGACATTAAAATAAAAATAAATAAAAATCGAGTATGTGAGAGCATTATGGGGGGTTATCTAACCTCACACAAAACTCTTGTCTGGGGAAGTCACTCAGCTTCCGAGCAGCTGCCCCGAGGGTCAGGCCCGGGAGCGACTGAAATTCAACAGTGGATTTTAATACGTCTCAGCGCCCAGGACAGATCCCCCAGAGCTGCTGCTGACGGAACATCAAGAAGCAGTTTAGACCCAGTTTAGCACAAAGTTGATAATCCTCGTTTAATGGATTTTGGTGCCTCAGGCAATACGACCTGTGAGAACGATTACAATGTGCCCTGTCCCCGTAATCAATAAGCCTCCTTCCAAAATCAGTTTGGGGCCGGGCAGCCCCAGCGGCCGGGTAGAGCCCCGTCTGCAGAACCCCAAGGGCACTCTAACCCAGTCTGGTTATGACACGGGGGCCACCAGACACCCTCTCCAGCCTGGAGTCCTAGGCCGGCCAGCAATCAGACCCAAAGGCCACCTTTAACAATGCAGTTTAGAGCAAAAACATGCATCAAAACCTTGGCAGAAATGGAATTAAAACATGTCCCACACCAAGACCTGTGCAGAAATGGTCCTGGTTGCCTTATTGAGACTAGACCCAAACTGGAAGTGATCCAAACGGTGATCAGCTGTGATGGAAAAGAGAATTATTGCACAGCCACACTGCTCAGAAACAAAAATAACGGAACTTTAAAAAGAAACAGAAATGCATCAAAATGCAGTGTTAAAAAGATTAAAAACACACATATGTGTAAATTTAAGATGATAATCACAACGTTCTATTGTGATCAATTTTTAAAAGAAGTAGAAACAATTACTAAAATTGGAAAATAGCAAAGAATAATAACACCTATTAACTGTATTTCTTGAAGAGCCTAGTCCTTTACTTATTATAAAATCTGATATCTAGATTTTTTAAGTGACAGGATAGACAGAATTCTGACTTTTGAATTAAACTTCAATTCCTGTTAGAATTTCAGAAACGTGTCGTACACATACTTAAAATGATACCATGAATATTCCTTAGTTAACCGCAGCTCTGAAGAATGCAGTCTTCTATCCATCGCAGGTACAAACAGACGCGCTGCCTTAGGCTGCGGTTTGAGCACATGGTGCGTATAGATTTGCAACCACGTGAAGCTTTCTCACTGGTTCTCACTATTTCACGATTTATATGGTAAAGACAGTAAGTAGTGTTCAACTTTTATTTTTATACACATTAAGTTTTTATGAAATTACTACATTTTGGTGAATTTCCATTTTTTAGTGAACCTAAGAAAAAACTCCATATATCCTGTAAAAATGTGGTAATTTTAACACTCGTTGGGTCTCATAAAAATAGGTACCCCTAAATTAACTCATCTCCTTTGTAGACACTCACAACTCATCACCCCATCAACTACCCTTCTTGACTATAATTATAATTACTAAGACTAACTTACTATTTGTCTTAGCTTCGGCTTCTATAACAATTACTGCACACAGGATGGTTTTTTGAAAGGCAGGATTTATTACTTGCAGTTGCGGAAGCCTGAAGTCCCAGATGGGGGTCCCAGCCTGGGGGGTCTGGTGAGAACCCCTCCCTGGTTCAGACCTCTTACCCTTTCAAAAAGAGGGAGCCACCCCCTGTCCCTTCCTCATTTTATGAGGCCACTGCTCCCTTCATGGGGTCCCTCCCACATGATGTATTATCTTAAACATATTTCCTAAACACAGTGATGAGGAGTAGATGCCACTGAATTACGATTACTCCACTGAATGTCAGCCTCACTGTGTAGACGATTGATTAAAATGATTCATTGAACACTCATTATTCTAAGAACTTGGTGTCGATCATAGCACATAACACAACAATCTCGTGTTAGTTTCTGTTATTGTCCCCATTTTGCAGATGAAGACACAGAGGCAGAGGATTGTTTGTAAGTGATTTTCCTGGAGAAGCAGAGCTAGTAGGTCTCCAAAGCCAAGACGCACACCTGGCATCTGGACCCCGAGTTTGAGTCCGTCTCATGATGTTCTGCCTGGTGACGGCCTAACCCCGAGTACACCCTGAAACTACAGAGGGCTCCGATCTAGACGCGGGGAGTCAGGGGCTTTTCCTGCCGCCGAGGTCAACCGAGCAGAGCAGGTGACACACCACGTTAGCGGGCGGACCGTGGGGCCTCGTCCCTGCGCCGGGAACCACTGCTGGACGCAGCTCCTTTCCCCATTTTTCGTCCCCAAACGCCTTCCATTTTCTACTGTTTAAAAAACTCCATAGCTGTTGGTAAACCACCCGCTTTATTTGTAATTATAGTTGAGAAAAATAAACGTTGGGAGCACGCAACTCACCTTTAACTCTTCCGATTACAAACTTAGGACAAAGCCGACCGTTCAAACTAAGTGGAGGGTAACAAATTAGAACTTTCAGTCTCTCTGACGCGTTGCAGATGAAGTTTAGGTGTGATTTTGTAAGTATAAGACCAGGAATTGTATTTCAAGTTAAGCAAAATTATGTATAATCCCCAACTTGAACTTTCTATAGAGTTTCAGTCCAACACACAAATATTCACGTAATAGTGATATTTCACAAATAACAGATTAATTCAATATATCACAATAAAATCATTTATGTGTCTTAGAAAACTACCAAGAATAAACACCAAGAACAGACAAGGTATTGTCATATTTATATCCAACGGAAAGTTGGCGTTCTCTGACAGTATGTTACTGCTAACATTTAAGACATGTCCCTGCTGCTGTGGAATTTGCTCATGTCCCAAGTGACTGGCTATTGGAATCCCACTAATAAAATATAAATTAGCATGTGTGGAAGTGCACTGCTCTGGGCCTAGAAAGCTTATTGGGAATCCCCGGTGTTGCCCAGGTACCGTGGGCCTGGCCGTGAGGTGGGACTGACCGTGTCTGTCGCTCCGGGACCGTCCTCTCTGCTGTGTTTCCTCCTGCACAGAGCCCTGCAGCTCTCGGCACTCGCTCCTGGAGCTGCCGGGCCCTGCGGTGACAGAGCGCGCTCCACACTAAGGAGAAATGTCATGATATTTCTTTATTGTCAAGTGTCTGACGCTGTTGAGATTGAACTCAGAGGCTTGACCTAAAATAAACAAGCTTTCCAAAATGTCCCTATCACCCTGCTGGCCTTAAGACCCACAGGGGGCCTGCTGCCGGGGCCCTCTTCCTGGGTGCTTCAGTTACTAAGAGATTCGTGGCTGCCGTGGACATGGCCCCGGGGGGCCCGAGGACTCGGGCGTGAGGGCAGGTCCTGCCCTTAATCTGCACAAGGAGGAGGAGGGTGGGAGCAGCAGCAAGAAATAATCCTACAGAAATTAAGATTGCCTGTGGCATTGATGGCAAATCCCAGGTGTGACTGCAGATTTTAAGCGGTTACTGTTAAATCAGCTAAAGTCTGAGCTTCCAAAGTGTATGTTTTACTGACAAATGTATAAAGTGCATGGGATGTGATGTTAAGGTTAATCCACCTGCACATAATATGAAGGCCCAGGGCTCCAGGAGACAGGAACAGTGATATCGAACCACCTTGACCCCAGCGCCCGGTTCTGCAATGCTTTTCTCTCGCGTCGTTACTACAAGAAGTCACTAAGAGTCTGCGAGCAATAGCGGCTGAAATTTAGCAGGTCAATGGAGAAGCGACCGGCTCTGAGCCCAGGAACAGGACACCCCCGGTCAGGGAAAGAAATTTGGAGCTAACACATGGCAGGCTGCGTGGGTCGCCTGGAGCAGTTTCAGCGGGTGAGGTGGCAGGTGATTCATTGAGCCCGAAGGAGCAGCTGGCGACCTGGAGCTTCTCTCCCAAGTCCTGCTTCTGGGCTGGCACCATGGGACTGCATCTCAGACACAGCCTGGTCTGGACCGTGTCCAGGCGTCATCGCCCAGAGGACTGATGGCCTTTCCCCGGGGCCTTCTGTGGACAGGATTCTCCAGGGAGCTGGGAATGAGTTTCCAAGTAAACAAAATGTGATGAAAGCAGGTTGGCGCTGGCGGACCAGTTTCTGCTGCTCCTGTTTGGTTTGCTTGAGTGCAATTCCATCATCCAATCTGGAGAGCTGTGCCATAAATATTTAATAAGACTGCGTTCCTCTTATAATTGGAAAGTATTCTAGATGAGCTACATCAGCTGCGAGAGAAATGTATATTTATTGCCTGGAGAGTGACCGAGCCAAATGGCATTGATTCTGGCAGATTGTAGACTGTCCTTCCATCTGTGCGGGACCTGCTGTGGATGTGAACACAGGCCAGCTGGCGGGTCCCAGGCTGTCCCTCCCCTGAGAAGTAGGGCTTCAGGCTGCACACGAGGTAAAGACCGACCAGCACCTGACCTGATCAGAGTGCCAGCCCCGCACAGGAGGGTCTTGGGTTCGATTCCTGGTCAAGGGCATGGACCTGGGTTGCAGGTTCAACCCCTGGCCTTGTTGGGGCACAAGCGGGAGGTGACCAACTGATGTGTCTCTCTCACACTGATTCTCTCTCTCTCCACCCTCCCTGTCTCTTCCTTCCACTCTTTCTGAAAATCAATGGAAAAGTATCCTCGGGGAGGAGTAACAACAACAGAAACAGAACAATCAACATCTTTTTGGAAGCTTTAGTTTATAATGTAGTGCATGAAGAAAGGTTGCCCTTTGAATAATTTTGCTGATGAAACCTTGATTTTTAGTTGGTTGTTTCTGCTCTGGCCATTCCATTATGAACAGTTCCAGGGATGCACCGTGAGCCTCCGTTGAGTCCCCTATGGGCCTGTGCTCTGTGCGGAGCGGGTGAGAATCCAGCCTGAGGATATTGGGAAACCTCCTAGAATGTCGGTGACACTGAAGACATTGTGACATTACTTCAGCTCGGAGAGAAGGGTGTGCCAGGATCTGTCCCATGAGAAGCAGCTTTTCGGTTGCTTTCAACAACTTTTATAGATTTTGAGATTGTTTCAAATGTGTATTTGTTGATAGAAACTTCTTTCACAACTGAAAATAAAACTATTAATTCTCTCCTTCAATTTCAAAGTGTTTTTGATTATTTTAAAATCTAATCGGCTTGAAATAATTTCATGTTTACCATTGTCACACCTAAAACATAAAGATCTTCATCAACTGAAAAACATGTAAAACAGAAAAAAAAATTTTTGAGTCAAGGAAAAATTAAAAGCTTAACATGAGTGGGGAAGCAGCAGTCAGGTGCTGACCTGATGTGGGCACTGAGTAGGTTCATTTCCCCTCTGGCCTAATGAGGTCGTGGGAGACGTGGGTTAAGGATGTGGGACATGGGCTCTGAGCCCCTCCTGAGAGTCTGCTCTTCCAGACACTTCCTCTGTGGCTACTCTCAGTGCTTAAGGCATAAGAGCTACATTAAGTCATCATATGAAAATTATTATTAGTGACAAAGACTGAACTGTGGCAAACAGGCAAACAACCTGCCAGCAGACACACTGGCTGACTTAACTTGCAATACGGAAAATGTGAACTGTGAGTTCATGAGGATCATATTGCAGAGGAGAGGCTTTGGGTCCTTGCGAAGGACAGTCCTAGGACGCACAACTGACAAGAGGGTTTTAAAAGCCCTAGTTTCCAGGGGACAGGGAAAGAATTTACAGCTACAAATGGTCTAAGAAAAGGGAGGTGAGGGCCCTGGAGTCAGGAAGAGCTGTCTAAACTCTGGTTGAGCTGAGCCAACACTCGGGCAGCCCTGGTCAGTGTGTGATAAACGCAGAGAATTTTCTGCGTAGGCAAAGGCAGTAATGATGTAGCATGTGAACTACTCTGGATGACCCAATTTCAAAATTTTCAGTGCAAATATTACAGATCAAAATTTCAATACACAATTTAACACATGGGATAAAACACTATGCAGGAGATTCGTGGAGCTTCCCCTGACCTTGGCGCTCCGAAGCAAACATGTCAGGGGCACCATGTGATGTCTAATTGTGCTAACAGTGCAGAATCGCCAGCGTCCCGGGGACAGAACTGCTCAAGTGTAATTTATCCTTATATATGTTATAAGTAGGGAGAATCCCAAATGACCATGAGACTAAAGGTAAGTCCATTCTTCTAAGCTATAATTTTGAGAAGAGACAATCTAGTTTTTCAAAACACTGTGATAGAAAGGATGCCACATACTATGCTCCAGAAAAATGAGCCCATATTAGATCTGTGGAGATAATCTCCTGGGAGCAGAAAGACCAAGAGTAGCAAAGAAGATACTCCTTTAATTTTATTCTAATTTTTTAAAGGAAAACCAAATTAGGAATTTTTTTATCTATTTATTTATTTACTTACTTATCTATTTATATTGTTGACACTCTCACAGATGTCTGTTGGCAACAGTAGTCAGCTTCTCTGAGTCAAAGTCCTATTCTTTTCTGAAGTTACTGAGCTAAACAGTCTTTAGCATTGACTTTTTAAAAAAACTTATCTTTATTTTTGAAAGTATTACAGATATGCCCCTCAGTTTCCCCCATTAATCCCCTCTACCCTGCATCTGCCCTCCACCCCCAGGCCTTCCCCACAGTCCTGAGAGGAAAGTTCATAGCACTGCAGGCATACCTTCTCTATTGTCTGTGTCCATGGGTTATGCATATAAGCATATAAGTTATTTGATTAATCTCTCCCAACTCTCCCCCACCCCCATCTTCCCTGTGAGATCCCTCAATCTGTTCCATGCTTCTATTTCTCTGGATTGATTTTGTACCTCAGTCTATGTTGTTAATTAGATTCCACATAGGAGTGAGATCATGTAAAACTGAATCAGGAAGAATCAGGAAACCTGAATAGGCCAGTAACAAGTGATGAAATCGAAGCAGCAATAAAAAAAATCCCAGCAAACAAAAGCCATGGTCCTGACGGCTTCACAGGGGAGCTAATTCTTTATGTTGTAGGTTAGATAGTTCACTAAAAATTTTTCTTGCTTTTTGAGGTACACCTGCAGTGCTATGAACTTTCAGGACTGCTTTCGCTGTGTCCCAAAGATTTTGGGTTGTTCTGTGTTCATTTTCATTTGTTTACCGGAAGTTTCTGATTTCTTTCTTGATCTTATTGGTAACATGCTATTTAGCCTCCATGTGTTGGAATGTTTTTGAGTGTTTTTACTGTAGTTGATATCTAATTTCATGTCATTTTGATCTGAGATGCTTGATATGATTTCAATCTTCTTGAACTTGTACAGAATTGTTTTACATTTAAGGTTATTTTTGACAGATACTTATCTATTGCCATTTTAATTCTTTATGCCTATGTTTCTCTCTCTCTATTTCTACCTCTAATTACAACAGTCCCTTTAACATTTCCTGCAGTGTTGGTTTGGTGGTGATAAACTCCTTTAGCCTTTTTTTTTTTTTTTTTGTCTGGGAAGCTCTTTATTTCACCATCTATTTTGAATGATAGCCTTGCTGGACAGAGAAGTCTTGGTTTCAGATCCTTGAATACTTCATGCCATTCCCTTCTGGCCTGTAGAGTTTCTGATGAGAAATCAGCTGAAAGCCTTATGGGAGCTCCTTTGTACATAACAGATTGTTTTTGTTTTGCTGCCTTTAAGATTCTCTCTTTGTCTTGAATTCTTGGCATTTTAATTATGATGTGTCTGGGTGTGGGCCTCTTTGGGTTCTTCTTGCTTGGCGCTCTCTGTGCCTCCAGAACTTCTGTGACTTTTTCCTTCACCAGATTAGGGAAGTTTTCTGCCATTATTTCTTCAAACAGATTCTCTATCCTTTGCTTTTTCTCTTCCCCTTCTGGCATTCCGATAATGCAAATATTGTTATGTTTCATGTTGCCCCATAGCTCCCTTAAACAGTCCTCCTGTTTTTTGTTTTTTTCTTTTTGGATCTCTGATTGATTTTTTTCTAACCTGCCTTCTAATTCACTGATCTGATCCTCAGCTTCCTTTAATCTGCTGTTTATTCCTTCCAATGTATTCTTTATTTCTGCTATGTCATTCTTCATTTCCTTCAGAGTTTCCACATCTTTCTTCATGCTGTTGCACATTCTTACGATCAGTATTCTGAACTCTGTATCTGAGAGATTGCTATCTACATTTCATTTAGCTCTTTTTCTGGAGACTTCTCTTGTTCTTTCATTTTGGGATTGTTTGTTGTCTCCCCATTTTGCCTGCCTATTTGGGTTTGTTTCTCTGTATTAGGTAGATCTGCCAGGACTCTCAGTCTTTTTGGAATGCCTCTGGTGCAGGCTGATGTCAGATGCAGTTTGTGACTGGCCCTAAGTACCCTGTTTGAAGCTATCAACAACCCTCAGTTTGAGGTCTCCTCTGTTGGGGCTGGGTGCAGTTGGACAGGACCAAGGTACACACCAAAGTCTGCTTTTCCAAGGCCCAGGTCCCAAAGCAGATCAGGCAAAAACTCAAATCACTCTGAGGTCTGCCTCTGCCTGTAGGCTGATTAATCTGATTCTCTTAATGAGCCTCAGGTTGATTCAGAAATTCCACAGGGTGGGGCAGCTGATTGTTATCAGTCTCTTAACAGCCTTAGGCTTTAGAAACTCTTTGGGTAGGGCGAGAGGTTTTCCAGCAGAGTGGGGCAATTGCTCCCCCCCCCCCCCCCGGCACTCCCCTGCAAAAGCAGCAAAATGTCTGCCTAAGAAAGATGTCCTCTGCATATGGGGGAATAACTCAGCACAGGAATCCAGAGGGTTGCCCTCTCAGCTCTATCTCAAGAGCCCACAACCCTAGATCCTCCTCACACAGCTCCAGTCCACTCTGCCTTCCCTCTGTTGGAGCCCAACGTGATTAGCTGCTATTTAAGAGGGTGCCTGCATTTCTAGCCTTCTCTCCCTGGCAGATATAAATCCAGCTGCTTTTCACAGCCAGATGTTATGTGGGCACCTTTCTCAGTTCTTGGGCCAAGCCTGGGGTTTAGGCCCCGGAGTCCTCAGTGGGAACCGCCCCACAGCTGAGATATCCCTCTGGACCTTCGGCTGCTTCCTGTGGGAGCCCAGCCAGCCCTCTTGGGCCTCTGTACTTCCTACCAGTCTTTATGTGGTCGCCACTTTTCCTCCTTGGTTATGAGGGTGCTCTCCAGCTCATCTTCAGTTGCAGTTAATTATTCAGGATGGTTTTTCTGTATTTTAGTTGTAATTCCAGTTTGGTCCGGGAAGAGTGTCAATGTAGCTTCCACTCAGTCTGCCACCATGTTTAATCTAGAATTAACATTTTTAAATTTAGCTTCTTGTTACCTAGTTTGGAGGGAAGGTTCTGTTTAGGAAACTTAAAATTCAAGACACGAGAGCAATTTCAAATTCCTGATGATGTTAGGGGCTTGTGTAACAGAAATATTGACAATTCAAGTTCAGGATTATCTCAGTAAGATCCTATGTCATCCTCTCTGTGATTGCTGAAAATGTAAGATTAAGTGAATCAGATAATTGTATGAAAGGCATTTTTCTGAACTCAGTGGACGAGTTGAAAATAAAGATTTCTAGAAACTTCTAGCCCAAGTTCAGAGTCTGATCACATTGGAAAGTACAAAGATTTCTTTAAAAAGGAATACTTCTAGCTTCTGCTTCAAATGTAAAATTTGAAAAGCCCTGCTGCCCAGCTGCCCTGCTTGGTTTGTACTCCCAGCTGCTACTTGTGCTTGGCTCTGAGAGTGGGACTACAAGTCCTATTTGAGATTAATTAAATCAGTGATGAATTTTAAACAGAGGTAAAAAATTAGGGCAGCAGACCTAGAAACAAGTCAAATTTACTTAGTGGTCTTGGGGAAAATAAGTCGGATGCCCCAGGGAGAGAGAGGCAAGTCAGGGATGCACTTTATTCAGGGAAGTAGGTGTCCACCATGAATGGAGACCCCCAATACTCTCTGACCATGATGGGCAATGCCATCCTGGGTTACTGTATTCCTTTGGGCCAAAGTATTTTTAATACTTTTTTATATTTTTAAATATTTTTTAATGCTGTGATTTCTGAACTTTTTTTATATTTGAGTTTGGCATTATTTTCAGCAGCATTTAGGGTGCCTCATACAAGTGAAATATTTTTTTCTTTTAAAAGTCACGCATCAAAAAGAAAATCCAAAGCTTCGTTCACAACAACTCTGTGTTGTTTTATTAGTAAGGGAAGGAAATATGTTTAGGAGTGGGTCATGAGTGCCTCCAACTAATGCTTGTAGAGGAGCATGTGTGTGTGTGTGTGTGTGAGAGAGAGAGAGAGAGAGAGAGAGAGAGAGAGAGAGAGAGAGAGAGATGGTCTGGTTGTTTGGTGACTTCAACAAAAGACTTAAACTGTTAGTGCCAGGGTCAGGGTCAGGGTCAGGGTTAGGGTTTGGATTCTCCATATTCATTTCCTCTCTGTGAGGACCATGTGTGGCTTGTTAAACTTATCTTTTATGTTTCCCTTCCCAAACCACAGTCCTATCCCTGGACTTTAGTGTCTATACATCGATAATAATCACTGATTTTGGCAAAATTTAGGAAGGTTATTTTCTGGATTTGTATTTTTAATGTTAAAATCTCCTGAATGGCCACTATGCATTCAGCTCTGGAATCTCCACTGGGTCTTAAGCAGCTGGGATCAGAGGGACCGAGTGGCCTTTCTGTAGAGAAGGGACTCCACCAGCACTCGATGAAAATGGAACTCAGGTGGCCCAAAATCTATAGGGCCTGGGGCACAAGTCCATGTGGAAGCCCAGGTACATTCATTCCATGGTCTTGACTCAAAATATGGTTCAGAAATTGTATGTGGGTCTTGCTCTTCAAACATTATTTCACTTCCTCATTTAATCTTTCCCCCCTGTGATTTGCACGTTCATATCTCCCTTCTATCATAACATGATTCTCTCATGACTTGTTCACAATAACATGAAGGCTTAAAAATAAAATACGTCCCCTACTTCAACTTTGAATATATCTCTATAGAAGTGTAAATTAAAGAGAATGAAAAACATGCATATGCTGAAGATATTCTTTGTACTTTTGTCATTTTCCCTTTATTAAAATTATCTGTTATAATTAAAAGGCATGATATCACATAATTAAAATGTCAACAATTTTACATGAAGCCATCTGTATTTTCTACATCCAATGAAACGTCATTAGCGATGCTATCAAAGTAGAACTACTCCCGATTCTCTGCCTCAGAGGCGAGTCGTTGACAATATAAAGCATGGCAGTGCAGCTCGCGGTGCTACGTCTACGGCACACACACGATTTCCAGAGTAAGATGAATTGTTTAATATCACAAATGTACACCGGCCTCCGTTTCCCACCCTGGTGAAAGTCATTTCTAATTCATGAGTTCCTCTGAAATCATGAACGGAACATCAAGATAAGCACGGAAACAGATGTTTTGACCTACTGGGAATCAATACCTAATTATGCAGGAATCTACTGCATTCATGCTGTCTGAGAAGAAGAATTTGACAAGTTAATTAATTTGTCTCTCCTCTTATCTGAGCACATCCATCACACAAGTCCCACAAATCTTCTCTGTCAGTAGCTGTCATAGCATAAGACATTCAGAAGTACAGATTCACTCCTTTACATACTGTTGGAACATCAGAAACTGTGATTCTCCAGGTTCACACCTCTATCCACCTGCTGGAAAATCAGACACTGTGATACCCCAGATTCACTCCACCTAGCTGCCTAAGTATCAGACACTCCTATATCTACCTGTCAGAGTATCAGACCCAGTGATACTCTAGATTCACTCCTCTACTCAAGTGAATCAGACACTGTGGGTACTTCAGATGTGCTCTTTGACCCAAGGGACTTACACACTGTAATAGTCCAGTTACATTCCTGTATCCATGAGCATCAGACACTGTGATGCTCTGGATTCACACCTCTACCTACCTGTCGGAACAACAGACACTGGGATTATCCAGATTCACTCCTCTATCCGAGTGAATCAGACAGTGTGATACACCAGATTCACTCTTCAAACCACAGGCCTCACATACTGTGATACTCCAGTATAACTCCTCTATCCATGAGTCAGAGCAACAGGCACTGACGCTCCAGATTAACTACTCTATCAGCCTGCCTGAGCAAGAGAAACTTTCATATTTCAGATTTACTGTGATACTCCAGATTCAATCCTCTATCCACATACATCAAAAACTGTGACGCTCCAGATACACTCCTTTATTAACATGCGTCAGCCTCTGTGATACTCCAGATTCACTACTTTATCGACGTGCATTTCACACTGTGAAGACCCAGATTCACTCTGCTATCCATCTGTCACAGCATCAGGTACTGTGATACTCCAGATTCACCCCACTATACACCAGTTGGAGCATCAGACTCCGTGATATTCCAGATTTACTCCTTTATCTTCCTAATAGAGCATCAGATATTGTGATTCTGCAAATTCACTCCTATCCCCATGTGCATCAGACACTGTGATGTTCCCGCTTCGCTCCTCAATCCACGTGTCAGAGCATCAGACACTGTGATGTTCCCACTTCGCTCCTCAATCCACGTGTCAGAGCATCAGACACTGTGATGTTCCCGCTTCGCTCCTCAATCCACGTGTCAGAGCATCAGACACTGGGTGCTCCCGCTTCACTCCTCTGTCCTTGTGTCAGAGCATCAGACACTGGGATGCTCTGCTCCACTCCTCTGTCCACGTGTCAGAGCATCAGACACGGGGATGCTCCCGCTCCACTCCTCTGTCCACGTGTCAGAGCATCAGACACGGGGATGCTCCCGCTCCACTCCTCTGTGCCACCTGCCAGATCAACAGACTTTGTGGTATGGAAACTAAACTTAGAAGCCTCATTAAGAATATTTTTTAAATAAACATAAAAGACTAAGTCTGATTTCCTTTTGACAGTCAAATATTTAATTTTTTGATGTCCACTCTACACGTGTTTAAAATGGACCAAGAATGGTTTTACGTCCTCAGTAAGACTTTTATATGAATTCAAGATTTTTTAATTCACTCTATGGCACTAAGTCTATACAGATGTTACCTATTAGCACTTTGTTTTCGTGGCAATGTAGCATTAACAGCCACTACTAATAAAACACATCATTCATTTGGTTTTACAAGCATTTTCTCCAGTTATAAATTCTTAAACAAAAATTCTAAGATTTGAGAATATTGGAGTTACTGAAGTGACCTCCACGCTTTAATATTTCCATTTTACCCTGAAAGAGAACATGAGCAGTAGGGCCTCTCTGGAGCAGACCATGTGCTAATGTTATAAATTCCTGGGTCGCTGATGTGCAGAATGGCGTCGTTCCCTGCTCACATCACTAGGAAACTGTCCAAAGGTACAAAAAACAAAAACTAGGGTGGCGATCGCTACTGTTTTGATGAGTAGCTTCATGTAAACCAGTTTTTTTTCCACTTATAATAATCATTCTCGCTTCAAAGGCCTTTTTAAAAACAGTACATGACACAGTGTCAGCAAAAACCAAGGGCAGCAAACAGGAAAGTCTGCGGCAGGAGACGCCGAGAGCCGGCCGCGGGGCGTCCTCGGTCACGCCCGTCCCTCCTCCCGGGGGGCCCGTCCGCCCGGGGCCAGCCGCGCTCTGCTCCTGGGTGACCGGCCCCTGGCCCGCCCGCCGGCCGCCTCCGCGCCCCGAGCAGGTCCCTGCGCCGCGGGCCCCGACAGCGCGGGCACAGGGGCGCCCGT
Organism: Miniopterus schreibersii; assembly: GCF_964146895.1. Taxonomy (NCBI): domain Eukaryota; kingdom Metazoa; phylum Chordata; class Mammalia; order Chiroptera; family Miniopteridae; genus Miniopterus; species Miniopterus schreibersii. Next base: position 7,420,467 of record NC_138105.1, read on the forward strand.
CTGGCCGCGTCCCGGCTCCGGCCCGGCCCCCGGAGCACGGACGCCAGGAGGGTCCGCAGCCGGCCCGGGAGCCGTGGCCCAGAGGACGCGCCGGGGGCTGCCGTCGCCCAGGTGCCCAGGGCCGCGCCCGTGCGCGGGCAGCGCCCTACACGGTGCGGGGCGAGCAGAGCCCCGGGAGGAGCAGGTACCGCAGGGCGCCGGGGACCTGGGGGAGGCGCGGCCCTGCAGACCCGCCGGCGGGCGGGGCGCGTCCTCTGGGGCGGAGCTCGGGCTCCGCGTGGCCCGCAGGCCGGCTGCGCCGCGGGGAGGAGCTGGGTGCGCAGGTCGCGGTGGCGGGCGGGCTCGGCCACGCAGCCCTCGGCCGGCAGCAGGGCTGCGCCCCACGCAGGACGCCGGGCGGGAGGCGCCCCAACGGGCGGCCTCGCGGCAGCGGCCCCGGCGGGCTCGCGGGGCAGGTGCGCTGGGGGGGCGCGGCAGGCGGGGCAGCGCGGACTCCGGCGCGTGGCGCGCACGAGCCTGGCAGCGCCTCGCAGGGGCGGGGACACGGAGGGCGCCCGGCTATGCGCGCGAGTCCCGGCCGAGCGGGGGGGGGGGGGGGGGGGGGGGCCTGCGCAGCGCCTCGCTCGGCGGGGCGGGGGCCGGGCCGCGCCCCTCGACTCGCGGCCGCCGCAAGCCCGGGGTGCGCCCGCCCCGCCTCCCCCGGCGCCGCCCCAGGAACCCTCATCACAGCAACCGCAGAGCTCCAGGCGGAGACGCGAGCGGCGCCCCCTGCCGGCGGGGCGGACCGGGGCCGGGGCAGCCGGCGGGCGGGCCGCGCTCCCGCCCCTTCCCTGGAAACCCTGGGGACGCAGGACTGGGCTCTGGTCGCCACGGGGACCGCGATAAAAACGGCGCCACCGCGCTCACGACAGAGGCGAAGGCTCACAGCGCCTGGTGTTTGCCAGGTGCTGGCCTCAGAGCTTTAGTTTGATAAATGCAACCCTCTAGAAAACCCAATGAAATAAACACGGTTATCATCTCTTTGTCTGTCAATCTCACAAGAAACAGATATTTACTGTTATAGTCGACTCACTCATTTATTCACTTCACAGAGGAGAAACTGAGGCACAGAGAGGGTAAGTGATATGCCCAAGATCACACAGCTGGTAACTGAGAGCAGCCAGAGCGCGGCTCCTCACTGCTGTGCTCTGTCACCTCTTGCTGTGAATCACTCAGACCTGAAAATGTCTTCCCAGAGCTAGAGCAAAGCCTACTATAAAGTCGTTAGCCTCTGAGAGTAACAGTGTGGCAACGATAGTGTCTACTCAGTCATCGTATTTATTGTACTTTAAAAGATTGGGTAGTGGGTTGGAAGCAGAAACATATCTGTTCATGGAAAGGTCTTTTGGCCACAAAGCCCAAACCCGAATTTCTTCACTCTAGCAGGTAAGAAACTAAACTTTCATTATTTTGGCTTCTGCATATAATTTTTCTAAAATTCACATATCCAAAAGCAGCTTTTGTACATGCCGATGCCTTTCTCAATTCAAATTTCATGTTAGTCATCAAATTTCTCTCTGAACCCAGAGAAATGTCCTTGTTTCTTCTGAGTCTAATGAGATCACAGTCATTACCAATAGAGTTAAAATGTGAAGTTTGGAATATACACTTTAGAAGAGGAGTGCGCCGTGGTTTAAAGAATAGAGTGCATAGTAATTTGGTAAGGCCCAGCTGCCTTTGTCACTGTCTCCCTGTGTGCTCGGCAGCGACCAAAGATACTCCAAGTTGTAGAACAACTTTTAAGACACTGAACAAACAAGTGTGATCAGCAGAGTGCCTGCATTTCCTTGATCAGCCAAACAACTGTATACAGAATTTCCTGAGTTAAGGAAAGTGCCTCCATATTTTTCCATAGGAAGAAGTCCCTAATTCTTGAAGGATTGCTCATTGGATATTCCACGGGGACTGCTTCACGAATGCCCTCATGTGGCCTCCCGACGTGGTACTGGCATTGTCCTAGAGCAGCAGCTATAGGCTCTGAGACTGAGTTTTCTAGTGAAAAAGGCAGAAATGCCATGCATTTTATGACCTAGCATTGGAAGGTCCGTCATATCATTGTCATTGTCGGAACAGGCATAAGCCTTTTAACGTCAAAGTGGGTGGGGAACCAGATACCGCCTCTTAATAAGAAGTGTACCAGGGCATCTGTGCCTAAGTTTTTAAATAGTCACATTCGTCCCTTTTGACAAATTTTGTCTCCTCTCACATGATATATACACTGTTCCCTCCCCATGGGAACAGAAGTCTCCTGCCAAAATAACAACAAGCTCAAGTTTATTGCCCAGGAACTTGAGAGCTAAGTTAGGTCAGGCACAGAAGGGCTCCTTGGACTCTTTCTCTTTCAAAACTTTTATTTGAAGAATTGTGAAGGAAAGAAACAAGGTTTCTGCCCCCTTACTCCCCCCACATACAGGAAAAATGCAGTAGACACTCTCCTGTTCAAGAAGGGCCATCTGGGATGCACAGCTGTCAACCGTCAATAGTCCTCATGAGGTCTAGCCCAGGAAAGTCCCCAGATCTCTGACTTGAACCCCAGTCTTCCTCCCTGTGAAAAGGTAGAAGACTTTTTATTCTTTCTAAAATATGAATTAAACATTACACATTGATTTAGTTTGTGTTTGTTGGCTTGTGTATTTTAAAAGATAAAAGACACTAGAAGCCAAATGATGTCAATGTGTTAATAATGTTAATGGTGGTCTTTGCCTTGGTGATGTAATAGTGTATTATACTACTAATTAGAGTATTAGTTATATTGTGGTACTAAATGGAATTAACATTTTGTCAACTAATTTACAGCGGAACCCAGAGAGGAAGGGAAGCATCAGAGTCTGAGTATCCTACACAGAAATTGCCACACACGGGCAAAGTATCTTCTAAAATGCTAAATTGATTTTGTTATGAGAAATATTTGGTTTAGAACAGTCAATACAAAGCCCCGCTATAATTTAGGAACTGTATCTTAAATCAGCACTAATAATTAGCTCTTTCTATTAGCTACAGTGTAACCTTTTGATGTTTTATAACTTAACATTATTATTGATTTGAATAGCTTAGCCAAAATCAAAACTCTCATAAATGACTTATGTGCCTTGTTAAAACCATTTCCCAGAAAAGATTCACTGACGTTAATTCTGACTTTGTAAATCGAAAAGTGCATTGGGAGCTTTATCATATAGATATTGTCTCATCTGTCTATATTCTTCCATCTCACAATGAAAAAATGTATATCTATATTTGTATACCTCTGTCATACCAACCTTTTAATAATTTAAATTTCGATAATTCGAGTAATTGAATATTCAGATGCTGGAATTCAGTAGCACTTCAAGAAGCAAGATGTGCTGGAAAAGATCTACTTCCAAAATCAAACCCTGGTCGTTTTGAACCAGCGCCTGTAATTGGCAGACAGAAATTCCTGAGATCACCAAGCCCTCAGCTCCATTAACAAAACATAACAAAGCATGAAATTACAAAGCCTCCCGAGATTTGACTGAATTGGACTTGAATGACACAATGAAAGGGACATTTACCATACACAAGACACATTAGAATGTAGGCTTTAAAAAAGAGTACGCAATATGAGTGAATATTAATGGAATAAGAAAAAACCTCACTATAGCGTTTCCAAATCCTAGAATGCCTGTTTGCAAATGTGTTTATTAGTAACCTAGCAAGTAAAAATAATGCGAAGCACTGTCTAAGAACAGAACTGGAATAGGTTAATAGAGGCAGTCTCTCACTAAAATACAAGGATTTATGAAAATTAAGATCAATATTCAGTAATTTATCAAGTGCCACACTGAGCAAAATAACCCTTGCTCCCACCCTCCCGGGGCTTCTGGGGGCTCCGGGACGTGAGGGTGCAGGCGTCCTGCGCGTCATTTGCAGGCGGCTGGAGAAGAAACGCTGCGGGAGAAGCACCGGGATGAGCCCGATGTGGACGGACCTTGGGTGGGGCTCTGGGCAGGGAGAGCCCGCGACACTTGCATGTTTCCCTACAGAACTGTTATTAATTGGTTTCTGGCCTTTCAAGAAAGGTATTGGGATAGAGACAATGCAATATTTTCTAAATAATTAGAAGGCAGTGCTCTAACAGCTCTAAACTCTTTTGCATTTCTCCGTAATAATGAACAGGATACACAAAGTGTATCGTCCTCATAATATTATTATCAATTACGTTTCTCAGGTAAATGCACCTTTCTCCAATTTTTCTTTTAAAATTGAAGATTTTATTTTTCAGATAGCATTGTATGTTATACTGCTCTAAGAGCTTGGGAAAATAAGGAGTGAAAATGAACAACTTTTTCTTTTAAGTTTTAAATACACCTCTTGTTAATTGTTGGTGTGTTTAGCTCCTTATTGCCACTGTGTCTTTCCATCTCTCTCTCCCTCTCTTTAGACACATGCACATAGTCGCGAACCCCACAAAGGCAGTGATCTCCAAAGAAATAATCAACGGAATATATATGTATATATACTTACATTACATATGATCTTTAACGTAAGGAACTGACTCACGGGCTTATGGAGACTGAGAAGCCCACCGTCTGCCGTCTCCTCGGTGGTGTAATTTCCGTTTGAGTGCGAAGGCCTGAGAACCAGAGGTACCGGAGCGGTAATTCCCCGTAAGGGCAGGAGAAGGCAGGCAAGCAGTCAGGGAGAAAGAATGCAGCCTTTTGCTTGTTCGTTTAATTTGGGTCTTCAGTGTGTTGGGTGAGGCCCGCCCACCCTGGGGAGGGCAATCTGCTTTACTCAGTCCGCCAACTGGAGTGTTCATCTCATCCAGAACCATTCTCCCAGACACACCCAGAAACAGTGTTTACCCAGAGCATCTGGCATCCTGTGGCCCAGTCAAGTGGACACATAAAATTACCATCACAAGCCCACCCCATCAACCTGGCAGCCATGCGCATGTCTGCGGACCACATTTAGTGCGCAAGTAAAGACAGTGAGAAGCTCACAATTCTACCCAACATGATACAACCACCCTGCACACAACCGACAACACGCTGGCTCCTTCCAGGGAAGAGGAAGTCAAGTGCCGAGCGATGCTTCTTGATGTCACAGGACTTAAATGCCGTGGTGCAAAGTCAGTACATCTTACGTCGCATCATGATGGACTGAGAGAGACAAGAAAACAAAGGCAGTTAAAACAAGGGGGAGTCACTCAGTCCAGTCCTCGGTTCTGCGCGGGTCGCGTGGCCATGGCTGGTATTTATAACTACCTTCTGCCACGTTCCTTTGGCCGTCAGCGAGCACCTTCACTGGTCACGGTTCCTTACGTGGAACAACCTGGAAAGCAGGCCGAGCCTCGTCTCTTCTGTCAGCCGACTCTAGGAGCTCCCGGTGGAGCCGCGGTGCCAGCTGGGAGGGGGAAGGCAGAGTAGCAGGAGGGGCCGATGGCAGGCGGGCGCTTCTTCCTGGAAGTTACTGTGCCTTCAGGGCCTGCCTGGGCCCTACCCTGTGTGGGCCGATCCCTTTGAGGACCGAGCGCCGCTGTGCACGCCCACATGGCGGCTTGGTGGCCAGGTGCCGCTTGGTTCACAAGGGGCAGCTCACACAGCTCATAGGCGGCCCTGGCTACACATTCAGCCTCCACTACGGCCCAGCAGTGGGCGAAGAGCCGTTTCTCAGAAAGGGATAGTTATCTGCCGGGGCAGCAGGGCTTTGCTCCAAATTCCTAAGGGCCCGCGCTGCGGTTCACCGGTAGGAGCCGCCAGAGACTCCAAATAGCATCCCTTCCTGTCGTCAGAGCTTCAAGCACCCAGGATCTGCTGGGTCCCACGGGCCAAGAGCAGAGCAGCTTGACAGCCACCTGCACCTTCTGCGGAACCTTCTCTTGTCCTGCCCCACTCAGAACTGGCAGCCTGGCAAGTGGGCCAGAGGAGCACATCCAAGTGAGGAACATGTTGTCTCCAAAATCCAAAGCAGCCCACTGGGCACTGGGCCTCCTTTTTGGGTGTAGAAGGAGCCAGATCCATCAGCACACCCTTCACCTTAGAAAGTATATCTCGATGTGCACCCCATGGCCAGACCCCTAGAAATATCACTGACTTAGAAGGCCCCTGAGTTTCTGTCAGATCCATTTACTGCCTGTGATGTGCAAATATCTTACTAATGAGTCTCAAGTAGTGGCTACTTTTTTAAAATATTTTTTAATTGTTTTTTTAGAGAGTAAAGGAAATGGGGAGAGAGACAGAAACATCGATGATAGAACATCGATCGGCTGCCCCCTGCACGCCCCCCACTGGGGATGGAGCTCGAAAATCAGGCATGTGCCCTGGCTGAGAATTGAATCAGTGACCTCTTGGTTCATGAGTCGATGCTCAACCACTGAACCACACTGTCCGGGCTACTTCTTGATCATTCAAGGAGTCTAAATGGAAACACGTAAATTATGAAACAAGTCTCATTACTTTGAAATAAAAATTCATAATCATGGGGTAATTTTCCTAATTAATAAATGTTGACTATTCTCCATAGTGTTTACTTTTATCTGCAAAGTAATAACTGTTACTCATTCAGTGCACAATCTACCTTTCTCGTGATGATGCAGTGACATCACAGTCAGATATTCGTGGGGCTAAGTCATCTGAACACCTGACCGGGTCTGGAGGCTGTCACTCAACGCGGCTCGCTGTTGGGAGGTCTCAGTTTTGGAACAGGGAACTGCCTTCCTCTGTAATGCTCTGCCTCTCTCCAGTCTTCCCTAAACATCCGAGTTTCCTACAAATGTGCTTTCTGTTTGCCTCAAAAACTTCATCTTATTTTTTCTTAAAATTCCTTGCAGTGCAGTTTTGCTGGTAATGAATATTCTCTGTTCTGGTTTGTCTGAAAATATCTTTACTCTACCTTTAATTTTGAAGGAGACTTGAATTTTAGGTTGACTTACTTTCTTTTAGTATCTTAAAGATACTGTTTGATTGTGTCTCAAGTTTACAGTGTTTAGGATTCACTGAGCTTGGATTTGTGGAAATATTTTTTATCAAATTCATAAAATGGCACTGCTCTTACTGTAAGGGCCCAAAGGTAAGTCTACTGACGTGTGTGACATAGACGGCTGGAGAGAGCGGACTTCCCCCAAGATCTCTGTACTCAGACATCCCAGACCCATGTGAATGTGCAGAGCTCGGTGGCAGTTTCAGTTTATCACAGCGACTCTCGTCTCCATTTTCTTTGAGAAATTGAAAAGGGTGCGGAGGGTGGCTGTGCTGTGCAAACTCCCGCAGTGCTGTGCCATCCGCGCCCACGGGCCGCTCTCCAGGCCCAGAGGCCCTGCGGCCTGCGGGGGCCGGGTCAGCCCAGGGACCCAGCGGCTGGAGCAGGCCTGCCTGCGCTCACCAGGGAGTCGCCCCTCCCCTGCGCTTAGGCACAAGCTCGGGCATCTGCCATTTCATCTTCATTCTCTTTCACCACCGAGGGAAGAGGTTTACTGTCTGTTTGCATCCCAAACAGAAGTGACATTCTCTCTGCAGGAATGAATTTAGTTTACTGAATTTTTAGATCATTTCAAAGCTCTCCATTGAATTATTTCTATAATTGCCAGGTCTCTTGAAATTTCAATTTCGTGATTTCGTTGTTTGGATAACCTTGCAGTGTCTGAGTGACCCTAACAGGGCCGTTTCTCCTGTTTTCTCTCTCGTGTCCTTCGGTCACAACTCATCCTCTGATAGGGACACGTGCTGATGGTACTGGGCACTCATGAAAAGGTGTGCTGATGATCGCAACTTGCTCTGATACTGTTTGCATCCCAATATCATTTCCTTTTCTTCTAATGGATACCTAGATTAGAGACACCAGTGTGCCTGAATTAAAAAAGAAACTAAGCTAATTTAAATTTTGACCCTGAAAAGTTATTCTACTTCCAGTTCCCCTAGACCACTCGGGGCCCAACTGCACCCTCACTGTTCCCCGAGGCTCCCCCTCCTTAGCAGACTCTAAACACTGCCTTGCATTGACCAAGCCTGTCTGAGCTCTCCTCGGGGTGTTAGCTTCTCCACAGATGTTCAAACCCCAGCGCCTGGGGAACGTCTTCCTCTGAAACGGGTCTCCCGAGTGTCTGCCCCCTGTCTGCTCTCATGGATCTTGGTCCCCAATTCCACACTTCACTGCAACTGCCCAATCCCTTAGAACACATTTTCAAAGCTAATTGTCAGCATTATAAATTGTTTTCAGCTTTATGTTCAATCAAGACCACCTAGTACACAAACACTAAGTTAAGAATTATGTGTTGGAAATAAATTTGAAAGACAAGCCCTTCTCGAAGTCCTTGCCTGGGTTTTGAGGAGACAGAGATCACGTGTTAGTCAATATTCCACCCCTGGTGTAAAACTGCCTGGATGTGGCGAATGTACAATTCATTGCTTTTGAATGATTTCATAAATAAATGAAAAGGTTCTTTTTGTTTTTCACAAGGAAAAAAAATCATTCCAGGGGCAGGAAGTAAGGACAGAGTTTGTTGTTATTACAAATGTACATTTATCCATCCTTTTGGTCTTGTCTCCCTCCCTGCTGATTAATTCTTCAGCAGTTTCCCACAATGTGGCTCTGACGATTGTTACAATCTGTGCTGTAGAGAAAAGTCTGCTCCGAAGCAAGATCACTGTTCAGTTATATTTCTCCCAAGTAATTACAGCATCAAGCCTGTAAAGAAAAACAGCATCTTTATTGATCGTAGTGTTTTTATTACTAACAAAATATTTTTATATTGCATACAGGGATAAAATAAATGATATAACTCAGTTTTCACGTGAACATTTTCTCAATATCCTCAATTTAAAAAGAAAACATTTTCCCTATGAAATGATAAATTGTGGACATAAGCCAGAAGTTTGCGAATATATAAAAACCAATTAATCTTTCTTTTAAGCATTGGGTTTATCTGTGTGCATTAAGGTTCTTCAATAAATCAAGCTGGCAATCTCTAAGAAGAACAAAATGCTAAAGGGAGGAGTGGGTTGTCATAGGAATTGTTTTCAAAAAGTGTCCTCCACTCTTTTTATCATAAAATTATTCATAAAGAGAAAAAAATCTTTGCAAAAATATTTTTCCATTTTAATTTTCCAAGAGAAGAAAATGTTTTGTGTAAAGAAACAAATCGTTTTCTATTACAGTAAAATGAGAAATATATATAATAGAGTAGTTTCAAGCAACCATTTTTATGTAAGGAATGTAGGATCTCCAGTGAAAGTCGGCATTAAGTCCCCACAGGAATTGCTCCGATGCATTTCCGAGGAGTTAGAGCTTGGATGACTCCGAAAGATCCAATGCGCCGGGGACACAGAGTGACGCACCTGGCAGACTCGTGCCCGAGGCGCCCAGGACAGAAGCCGGGCTGGGCCGGAGGAGTCCGCGGGCCCGGCGAGGACAAGTGTGAGAGGAATGAGCTCGGGCAGCCGCAGGCCCCAGGATGCTGGGGGACCGACCACCAGGAGCCCCCCAGTTCCGCAGTGAGTACAGGAGAAAGGGCCCTTGGCTGCGGGGCGAGGGGCGGGAGCCCCTGAATCAGCCCGGAGTCTGTCTGCGCGCGGCCTGTTCTGGGCACAGCCAGAGCCCGGCCGGGCCTCTACCAGCCTCACTGCCCGGGGACAGGCCAGCCCGGCCCAGCCCTGCCGCCCGACGGAGGAGCGAGGAGGGCACAGGGGCGACAGGCCAGAGGCGCAGGCTCAGCGGGACAGAGACAGCGTCACAGGGCAGAGAGGGCGCCACAGGGCAGAGAGGGCGCCACAGGGCAGAGAGGGCGCCACAGGGCAGAGAGGGCGCCACAGGGCAGAGAGGGCGCCACAGGGCAGAGAGGGCGTCACAGGGCAGAGAGGGCGTCACAGGGCAGAGAGGGCGTCACAGGGCAGAGAGGGCGTCAAAGGACAGAGAGGGCGCCACAGGGCAGAGAGGGCGCCACAGGGCAGAGAGGGCGCCACAGGGCAGAGAGGGCGCCACAGGGCAGAGAGAAGTCACAGGGCAGAGAGGGCGTCACAGGGCAGAGAGAAGTCACAGGGCAGAGAGGGCGTCACAGGGCAGAGAGAAGTCACAGGGCAGAGAGGGCGTCACAGGGCAGAGAGAAGTCACAGGACAGAGAGGGCGTCACAGGGCAGAGAGGGCGCCACAGGGCAGAGAGAAGTCACAGGACAGAGAGGGCGTCACAGGGCAGAGAGGGCGCCACAGGGCAGAGAGAAGTCACAGGGCAGAGAGGGCGTCACAGGGCAGAGAGGGCGTCACAGGGCAGAGAGGGCGCCACAGGGCAGAGAGAAGTCACAGGGCAGAGAGGGCGTCACAGGGCCACAGGAGGCTCGGCACCCACCACCCTGCAGGAAGCTGGGTCCGGGCCCCTCGCCCGCTCCCTGGCATCTGCCATCAGGAAACAGCTGCCAGCTCCCAGAGGGCAGAGCGCACAGCTTAAGGGGAGGCAGCAAGCGTGGGACCAACCCCGGGGGGATGTGGGGCTGCTGGCCCAGGAATGTGACAGCTGTGACCGGCATGCTGAGGGGTGATGGACCCTCAGGCCGCAGCCGGAGAGGCGGGCGATGCAGGAGAGGGGCATCCGGAGGCCAGACAGGAACCTAGAGGCCGCCGCAGGCCTGGCTCAGTGGCTGCGCGGGGGCCCAGGAGCCAGGCCCTCACGGTTCACCCCCGGTCGGGGCACATGCCGGGTTGGGGGCTCAGTCCCAGGGGGCAGCCGACGGATGACTCTCCCTCATCACTGATGTTTCTCTCTCTCCCTCTCCCTTCCTCTTTCTAAATTCAATGAAAACATATTTTTAAAAAAATTCTAGAGGCCAAAAAAAAAAATACTGTATCAGAGATGAAGACCCTCTGATGGGTTTATTTTATATACACATGTATATTTACACACATATACATATAGTACTTATAATGTAACTTTCATACATACATTTATTTTGTGAGGGGAAAGTCTTGTTCGCTTTATACTAAATAGGTGTTAGATAAATGAGTCTACAAGAAATAAACTAAAATCTTAGAACTAGAATAGACTTGCTCACTGTCTGGCCGAACATCTTAGTTGTTTTGCTTGAAGAACATAGTTTTAAGCTTATTTGCTTGAGTAAATATCATGGGTCACAACCAGGCTGAGTGCTTACCCGCCTCCCTCACTCCCAGGACCACCTCAGGCACGCTGCTCAGTTTTCCTCACAATCAGAGCGAACTGGCCGAGGTGGAAAGAAAAGAGGACAGTAGATGGTGATAAAGGACGACTGTGGTGTCACCACAACTAGTAACTGACCCAAATCACAAGGCCAGTGTCGGTAGCAGCCACATGGGGTGAGCGCAGCAGGAAGCTCGCAGCCGGATGGTGAGGACCGGCCGGGGGACGCTCAGCCTCCCAGGGCCCCCGGGGCCCCCCGCTGCGCAGCCACTGGCTCGCGAAGGGGACACAGGGAGCAGCGCTAACCTGTGAGGCTCACAGGAGCCACGGCAATTGCAGTTTAGTCCATTCTCCAGTTACAGGAAGAAATGAGCACGGACACAGAGATGACAGAGGCCTCTGCTCGCTCCTAGCCCTTCCATAGCAGCAAACGTTTCCTTCTCTGTATCTTCTGCCAGCAAATCCCAATTAAAATTCTAACATGGAACTACTCTAAGGCTGAGGGTACCCTGTTTGCCCATCACTACCAACATAATTTCCTTGAAAATTAAGAATTAATCATGCTCCCCGTTCCTCCTCTGCCTTCCTGCTAATCTCATCCCCCTAACGCCAACATTCACCCTTTTCTCCTGCACCAACTCCCATATATGCCTTGTAATGCCCCCCAAATTCCAATAGTTTCCCATCCTGGGCTTTCCCTCCTACCTGACAACACTTCTCTCCTGCTCCATGTGGTCAAGCCTCGTACAACCAGATAAGGCTCAGCTAAAGCATCACTAGTAATTTCTAACCTTTCTTGACACCCTGGTACTTGTTAAGGCACATCCAAGTCATTGTTTAGTTTTGTAACATTTTATTTTTAAACTAAGAAAAATACCTCTCTCGGCCACTGGATTTGGAAACCCTTAAGCAAAATCGTAATATCCTCTCATTTCCATATTCATTTTCCCCAATCAAGGACCATGTATTTGGTACACGCTTGGTAACTCATAATTCACTGAGCAATTCAGTTATTTTACCAATCACACCAAGAATCACACCTGTTTGTATTGTCAAAAATCACATGGTATCCCTACACTGATCACTGAAACTCCAGGCAAAGGTATAGGTTTGAAGTCTCGGACCAGTGTTAAATATTAAATAAAACAGCATGTATGGATATAAAACAATGCTCATTCAAACTTCACTATAGAATAATATATATAGTTCTCTTAGTTACTTGACAGTGGTTGGATTTGTACGAAATCGAAATTTTAAAGGACGGAAACCTGTCCGGCTGGACGTGACTCAGCAGTTGAGCGTCGACCTAGGATCCAGGCGATCGGGGTTCGATTCCTGATCAGGGCACATGCCCGGGTTGCGGGCTTGATCAATGACTCTCTCATCATTGATGTTTCTGTCTCTCCCTCTCCCTCTCCTTTCCTCTCTCTGAAATCAATAAAGATATATTTATAAATGAAGGAAGGAGGGAGGGAGGGAGGGAGGGAGGGAGGGAGGGAGGGAGGGAGGGAGGGAGGGAGGGAGGGAGGGAAGGGAGGGAGGGAGGGAGGGAGGGAGGGAGGGAAGGGAGGGAGGGAGGGAGGGAGGGAGGGAGGGAGGGAGGGAAGGGAGGGAGGGAGGGAGGGAGGGAGGGAGGGAGGGAGGGAAGGGAGGGAGGGAGGGAGGGAGGGAGGGAGGGAGGGAGGGAGGGAGGGAGGGAAGGGAGGGAGGGAGGGAGGGAGGGAGGGAGGGAGGGAGGGAGGGAGGGAGGGAGGGAGGGAGGGAGGAAGGAAGGCTATCTCCTAGCCCAGGATTGTAAACGCGCTGCCTGGAGCTGGTGTCCCCTGTGGTCAGGTGGAGAGTGATGACGTCCATGTGGGTCACTAGTGGGGCACCACCCCTCAGGACTCCCACTGTGTGCTGCTCAGGTAACCGTGTCGGCCCAGCGCCCTGCATGGGGACCACCCTGGGGACCAGAGGCTGAGTCATTTGTGATTGGTTCCTGCTCCTGGCTCTGCACCTCTGACCGTCAGTGAGAAACCAGCAAGCCTCCTCCAGCCTCCGGGAGGCCAGTGGGTCCACCTGGGGGCGTGGGAAGGAGGGGAAATGACATTGACGCTTCAGAGCGGGTTCCCTGAATGGTCTACCTGGTTGACGAGGGGCCTCTGAGACATTGTGGCGTGAGCTGACGTGGGTGAGAAACAGAGGCTGCCGTCGCCTGGGTCACACTCAGCCCTCACTGACCTGCGAGCTACTTTGGGCACAGGTTTCAAACAGCGGTAACTATCCGGAATTTCACAGACATAAAATAAAACAGTAAATCCAAGCAGTGCTGATGAGGCGGCTGGAAGCAGCGCTTTTGCTTCGCTTGCAGGAATATAAACTGGTGCAAATTTCCTTAATTTCGACTTGATGGTGCAGAACCCGAGCATGGTTACTGGGAGACTAAAATCCCACTCCAATCGTCTCTTCTCAGGAAAAGTTAACTGTGGTGTCGCTGTGCCTCCAAATGTGTGTTTATAATTGCGCTGGGGGGTTAATAGCCTTTCAGATGACTTTCAGGTTATTCCTAAGATTTTTCTTTCTTTTCTCCTGTGTGCGTGCATTAGTTACTTTAAGGAAAAATCAATTATGATGGGAATTTTTACATGGAAAGCTTTTATAACTATAATGAAAATATTGATACTTTATAGGTGATATTCTCACAAAGGAAGTTTCATAGTTATTACAACAGTTCACCATATCTCTAGCTCTTCTCTCTAGGTGATGCTGGGCTCCCAGCAAATGAATATCCGTGGAGCATGATAACATCAGTGAATTACCTTGTGGACACGGGGACACAGAACAGAGTAAGCGAAATTTAGTTTTCAAAGTGCCAGGAGTGAGTGAAACTCTTTTGCTTTGAAATCTACATCTTTAAATACGGTCCACACAAAAACATCTGCACATACTGAGTGGGGCATGTGTGACCTAAGGCAGTAGGGGCTGTTTAAAGGAGTGATGGATGATCCCGGAGCCGAGGACTGTCAGGACACACGCACACGCACACGCACACATGCACACACGCACTTTACCTTGGCTGTAGAGCAAGACTTCCTTTCCTTTCGAGCCCCCCTTGTCAGGTACTTGCTCTGTCAGTGGTCCCCGATTACTGCCGTGTGGAAGCTGACTGTGAAATGGACCTGATTCCGACGGCGCGTGCTCAGGACTCACCTCACCGGACGTCTCAGCAGCCGTGAGAAGAGTTTTCCAACCCTTGTTTTACAAACGCTCAGTTCACGTCTACAAGGTCATGTGTAACTATAATCCATTCCCCCTCCTTTGGCCCCTCCTCTGTCTCCTCTGAGGTTTTGCCCCCTTTTCACCGTCTCTGACGTTGGACATTCCAGGCTTCTTTCCTTGGACTCCCTTTTGCTATGAGCACTTGTCCCCATGGGGCTTACACACAGTATGTCTCTAATTGGTTTATATATTTCTTAATTTCTCTCTATAGCAATACATACTATTTTATAAAGAGGTCCTATGTAACTTTTCTTACATTTATTTCCAGACAATTTATAGTTTTTATGCCATTGTATTTTATATAATTTTGTATTTGCTACTGGCATGTGAAATACAATTGTGAGGTTGACTATAAAGAATAATTGTTTTGCAGTAAATACTGTGCAATTGGATTGAGTATTGTTCTGGAATTAAGTCGATGCTACATTTATAAGATCACTGAGTGAGCTTTTTTAAACCTTATTTTACCTTAATCCTGTGGAGTTTTTTCCCAAGGAGCAGTCTTTAAATTTTCTTTTATCACATTTTTTAATGTTTTAATTTATCTTTATTGTTGAAAGTATTACAAATGTCCCCATTTGCTCCCCATTGACCTTCTCCCCCCTGCACCCTTCCCCCCAGGCCTTTACCACACTATTGTTTGTGTCCATGGGTTATGCATATGTGCATATAAATTCTTATGTTACTCTCTCCCCACCCACCCACCCACCCACCCCTGCATTCCCGCTGAAATCCCCTAGTCCATTCCATGCTTCTATGTCTCTGGATCTATTTTGTTCATCAATTTATTTTGTTCATTAGATTCCACATATGAGGGAGATTGTGTGATGCTTGTCTTTCTCTGACTGGCTTATTTCACTCAGCATAATACTCTCTGGTCCCACCATGCTGTCTCATAGGATAAGGGATCCTTTTTTTTACAGCTATAAAGTATTCCATGGTGTAAATGTCCAAGAAGATGCTTGATATGATTTCAATCTTCTTGAACTTGTAGAGACTTGTTTTGTGTCCCAACACATGTTCTATCTTTGAGAATGACCCATGTACACTTGAGAGGAATGTATATTCTGCAGTTTTAGGGTGAAATGTTCTGTAAATGTCACTTAAATCCATCTGATGTAGTGTGCCATTTAGAGTCACTGTTTCCTTGTTGATTTTTTGTCTGGAAGATCTATCCAGTGAAATCAGTGAAGTGTTAAAGTCCCCTAGTATGACTATATTGCTGTAGATCTCTCCTTTAAAGTCCTCCAGACTTTTTGCGTGTCTTTTTTTTCCAGCCTATGTGAGTCTTTTGTTCTGAAGTGGGTCTCTTAGACAGCATATATTCGGGTCTTGTTTTCTTATCCATTCAGCTACCCTATGCCTTTTTATTGTAGCATTTAATCCATTTATATTTAAAATTATTATTGATAGGTAATTATTTCTTTATGTCTATGTTTTTCTTTCTCTCTATTTCAGCATCTTATTATAGCAGTCCCTTTAGCATTTCTTGCAGTGCTGGTTTGGTGGTGATAAATTCCTTTAGCCTTTTTTGTCTGGAAAGCTCTTTATTGCACCATCTATTTTGAACAATAGCTTTGCTGGATAGAGTAGTCTTGGTTTTAGTTCCTTTCTTTGCATTACCTTGAATACTTCATGCCATTCCCTTCTGGCCTGTAGAGTTTCTGATGAGAAGTCATCTGACAGCCTTATGGGAGCTCCTTTGTAGGTAACAGGTTGCTTTTCTCTTGCTGCCTTTAAGATTCTCTGTCTTGAATTCTTGGCATTTTAATTATGATGTGTCTGGGTGTGGGCCTCTTTGGTTTCTTCTTGCTTGGGACTCTCTGTGCCTCCTGAACTTGTGTGACTCTTTCCTCACCAGATTAGGGAAGTCTTCTGCCATTATTTCTTCAAACGGGTTCTCTACACCCTTCCTTACTTTCAACCTCTTCTCGCACTCCTATCATGCAAATGTTGTTATGTTTCATGTTGTCCCACAGCTCCCTTAGACTGTCCTCCTGTTTTTCAATTGTTTTTTCTTTTGGATCTCTGATTGAGTGATTTTTTTCTACCCTATCTTCTAATTCACTGATCCAATCCTCAGCTTCCCCTAATGTGCTGTTCATTCCTTCCAATTTTTTTATTTTATTTCTACTATGTCATTCTTAATTTCCTTCATAGTTTCCATTTCTTTTCTCATGCTGTTGCGCATCCTTAGATCAGTATTCAGAACTCTATCTGATAGATTGCTTAACTCCATTTCATTTACCTTTTCTTCTGGAGAATTATTTTGTTCTTTCATTTAGGGCTTGCTTTTTGTCTCCCCAGTTTGGCTACCTATTTGGCTGTTTCTATGTATTAGGTAGATCTGCTAGGACTCCCAGTCTTTTGGGTGGTCTCTGGTGTAGGCCACTGTCAGACACTGTTTGTGACTGGCCTTGAGTGCCCTGTTTGAAGCTTTTGCACTCTACAGCTTGTGGTTCCTTCTGCTGGGGCTGGATATGTTTGGACTGGACCAAGAGGTACACCAAGCTTTGGGTCCAGAAGCAGATCAGGCAAATACTCAAAGTACTCAGAGGCTGAATGTTATTCAGTCTCTTAATGAGCCTCAGGCTGTAGAAACTCCACAGGGTGGGGTAAGAGGTTTTCCAACAATGTAGGGCAATTGATTCCCCCACCCCCACAGGCAAAAGTTACTTGAATGATAAATGTCTGCCTGAGAAAGATGCCCTCTGCCTTATGGGGAATAACTCAGCACAAGGATCCAGATGGCTGCCCTCTTACCTCTATTCTCCCTAGCCAGCAATCCTGGACTCTCCTCACATCACTCTAGTCCATTCCACCCTCCCTCCTCCAGAGCCCAAGGTGAGTGGCTGCACATGAAACTTTGTGCATTGGCTCTTTAAGAGGGGGCCTGCATTTCCAGCCACCTTTCCATGGCAGAGAGAAACTGGCTGCTTTTCACAGCCAGATGTTATGTAGGCACCTTTCTCAGGTCTGGTGCTCTGGGCTGGGGAGCCCAACTTGGGGTTTAGACCCCAGAGTTCTCAGTGGGAACCCCCCACAGCTGTGATATCTCTCTGGACCTTCAGCTGCTGCCTGTGGGAGCCCAGCCAGCCCTCTCATGCTTCTGTACTTCCTACCAGTCTCTATGTGGTCTCCCCTTTTCCTCCTTGGTTCTCTCCAGCTTGTCTTCAGTTGATTATTCAGGATGGTTTTTCTATATTTTAGTTGTAATTCCAGTTTGGTCCTGGGAGAGTGTCAGTGTAGCTTCCACTCAATCTGCTGCTTTCTTGGAATCCCCTTTTATCACATTCTTGAGGTGTGCAAGCTGGTTATATCTGTAAGCTACCATCCACAAATGTGTACACACAGTGAACACTCAAGTACAAAGGAGATATGAGTGAATGGGCAGCCTTAAGAGGAGCCATTTACATAGGTCTCCATTGCTAAATAAATGTATTATTTAACTATTAATTATGTCTGTGTTTGCAATGGATGGACACCAGAGATTATACAATAATACTATTTTTATCTCAGTACCTGTTGTAACTTCTTGTTCATAATAGGAGTTTAATTAAACCCTTGTTGGATTAAGAAATTTGGAGGGAAACATGTACATAATGAGAGGAAAAATCATAGTGAGAAATAAAAATAAACTCTACAGAACTGAAGTACAAAAGAACAATAGAAAGGAGTTGGATCCTATGTCTAGAAGAAAAGTAATCATTTCCACAATTATCATCATAAACACTGTACACTCCTTTTACATACCAGACACTGTGCAGGACATTTATGTGGCTTATCTATTCTAATGTTTGTTTATGAGCAGGAAGCTTAGCGATGTGGTCGTACCTGCACTGAATGGCCATGGAAGGGTGACTGTCTCTGGAGACAATGGTGGTAGTTTCCTAAATGTTTGGATTAATATCTTGAAATCTATTTACATGTACTTTTCTGAATTCTTACAATGGCCAAACTCCAAGCTCAGATCAATTGATAGTACAGGATAAATATAACCTGATTTCCATATGAATCACTGGCCTAGTTTGACTTGTGGATAGTAGGACCTATTGTCTGTACAGTGTAAGCTTGTGGGCATTCTCCCGTCAGTTGTACTAAATTTTGATTTTTTTAAATAAGTTCAATCTAAAACAGAAACATTATAAGTAAGTTGGGAAAACAATCCTAAGGCCACATTTACAAATATTTGATAAAATAATATAGAAATATTCTCAAATTGTTCTTCATGTCATACATCAGCACTATATATTTGACTTAGAAAATACATCCCTTTCTGTGTAGCCAGACTGATACATTGTCAGTGGAAAGACAGATAATGTATGTGTACTTTTATTGGACAATGAGACAGCTGCATCGCCTGATAGTCAAACTGATGGCAAAGAACCTCAGTCAGAACCATAATCACACAGCACAGCTTAGCAAAATTAGAATTACAAAAGAGTACACAGGTTTCAGATCAGATCTGGGTAAACCTTCCTTCTTTGCTACTGTCAATCTTCTGACAAGAACAGCTGTCAGTTTTGTTTGAGAAAGTAAAAATACTTCCAAGTGAATGTATTTGTGACAAAGGGAACTTTAAATCATCTTTGAGTCTTGCTATTTGATCATTTCTTTCTTTCTCATATATTATTACTTTGGCACTAGCAGAAATCAATTCTTAAAAGGGGCTTTTTAGGTCAGGACTTCAGAAAAATAGCTTCTCTCCTTAGACTCCCATGAAACAAAGTAGAATTTTTTAAAGTATATAAATAGTGAACTTAAAGGCATAGAAACTACCTAAAATGAAAATAGAAATTTTAAAAAATCAAAGGAAAGAAGGGCATCAGTGAATCACAAACAACTTCTAAGAACCTTTCATATTTATAATCAGAGTCCCCAAAAGTGGGTGGGTGTCAGAAAAACTACTTGAAGAAATTATGGTAAAAATAATTCCAAATTAGATGAAAACCACAAATGCACAGATTCAAGAAGCTCATCAAAATTGTGTCCAAAATCATGAAGAAAAGCATATCAAGGCAAGAAACAATCAAATTGCTCTAACAACTGATAAAACCCATAAAAGCAGCCAAAGAAAACAGTTACATTATAGAACTGGGGGCAAACATATGGTGATAGCATAATTCTTCTTCCAAGCATGAAGGTAATAAGACAGTAGGGCAAAGAATTGAAGGAACAAAATTCCGACAATCTAGAATTTTATACTCTGAGAATATATTTCAACACAAACGCAAGGTGAAAACTTTTAGGACACAGAATGTGAAAAAAATTCATCTTTTGCAGA
Source organism: Miniopterus schreibersii (assembly GCF_964146895.1). NCBI lineage: Eukaryota > Metazoa > Chordata > Mammalia > Chiroptera > Miniopteridae > Miniopterus > Miniopterus schreibersii. The sequence goes on from NC_138105.1 coordinate 7,440,152, forward strand.
GTCACTGCAAGGAATGTTAGAAAAAAATCTCCCAAGCAGAAGATACCAGGTAGAAACATGGACAAAACAGAAGACTGAAGAATGATAAAGTTTTATTGGAACAAACACACATTCACAGATGCACACAGTATAAAAGCAGTAAAGACAATAAAAAAAGATGACATTCAGCACATTCCTTATTAAAACAATAATTCTGAAACGATGGAACCAAAACTGTAAGAAGACCAGAGAGAACGGTGGTAACTCAAAAGAAATAAAAAATTCCTTATTACAGGAATGTGCATAAGAGGTTATAATAAAGGAACCTGGAACACGTGGGAGGGGCTGTGGTCTTGAGCTGCCCCGTGTATCTGGCAGAACACAAGAGGGTCAAGAGTCCAAAACAACTGGTAAATTTTTGGGTTAGGAAAGTTATTTAGAACTAAAAAAGGTCATTTCTAGAAAGTTCTGTGGATGAAACAGGAAATTCCTCTACCACTTCAAGTCACAGAAAAGCCATTGATCACCAAGGGAAATGGAGAGGAGCTTATTTTTACTTACATAGGGAAAGTGTGGGAGTAGGACACTCAGAGAGGTCCCCATGTTATAAAGACCCCAAATCCTATCTTTTCTCTGAAATACTTAACATTTGACTTACTTTCCCCTGTGGCCTCACGGTGGCAATGCAGCACCAGGAACAACATTCATAGTTCAGGCAGAAAGAAGGAAAGAGGTTTCCTCTGATGATGAAAAGCTCCTGCAGAGAATTCTTCCCACATCGCATGGCAAGTGTCTATGGGGCCACTGCTAGCTGAAAAGGAGGCTGACAGTCATCTGTCTCGGCCTAGGAGCCAAACAACAGGAAGGCAGAGGACGTGGCGGTTGACAGGGGCTTCGTGTGACTTTGTGTGTGTAACAGCCTCAGCATCAGTCAGTAAACCTGCAACAAGCTCAAAATACAAGACTGGAGAGGAAACTGATAACTCCAAAGAAACAGAAGATTCATTTTTTAAAAAATCACTTAACCACATCTTAATTGGCATTTTACCATCTTGCAATAAATTGTTCAAATGGATTGGAAAATTTTATTAAAATGTTATGTTGTAAAATAATAATTATAACAATAAAATATGTAATAAGAGTTTTTAAAGCCCATATCACTGTCCTCTAGGAAGCAATCTAGCAAAACATGCTGAAGAGTAAAATTATGGATAGCATTCAGTCTATAGCTCTAAATCTGTTTTGGGGGAAGAAGTAAAGTTAAATATCTGTCTCTCTGTCTGTTTGTCTCTCTTACACACACACAGACACACACACACACACACACACACACACACACACTAGAAAACCCTTCACTGTGAACAAGGATGCATCCCCGCTACGATAGACCTATGTCTTTCATTCCCCACATAAAACAGCTGATAAGAGTTGGTCTGGAAGGAACTGTATTCAAATATTATTAATAAACCAAAAGAAGCCAGCACAGAATTAGGTAAATTATAGCACATGATTTAGAAAAGAAAAGGAACAATGCAATCAAACTGACAGTGAAGAACACTTTGCAGGAAATATAATTGTAAAGCAAGTAAAAGTCCAGATAAAAACATACTGCTTCAACGCTGAAGAATGTATTTGAATGTTAGAGAATCCGCGGCAAGATATGAGGAGTGAATAGGTCAGACAAAATATTAGCTGGCAGGACTCAGAAAATAAACTAAAGAGAACACGAAATCAGCACGGAAATGACAAGTGTTCTTGAGAAGACTGGACTCGCTGAAACACTTAGTGAGCCACCCTCCCTGGGAGAGAATGACTTTATCACCCAATGAGAGTCTGAGTGCTGCTTTGTGGTATTAATTAAAATTATCAATATCTTACAGATGGCAGTGTTGCATGTCCGCTGTGCTCCTGTCAGTCAAACCAGGGCCAAAATCAAGCTCAATGACATTCTCCCCTCCCTCCAGGGGCTCTTGTCCCTGAAGAGATAATTAGGAAACATGCAAAGAATGCCGAGAGTAGTTTCAAAAACTGGATATAGTAGACATGTTACAGCGAAAACAGTAAATGGCTTGCAAATACAAACTAAGCAAATGAGGAGTAGAAAGAAAAGTCGAGGAAACCTTTTTAACCTTATGCTAATTGCAGAAATTATGATGAACTGTATTGCCAAATATATTAAGGGACAGTTTGCTTAAACTCAACAGTAATGTAACGCTGACTCAAGTTTTCCTTTTGTCACAAACTAAGGTTAATTTTAATATTCCCATTATCCCACATCCAACGTATCGCTCCGTTTTACTGAGAAATTTCAATTGAGAATAATACCACAGATATGCTTTAAGCTCTGGGCTTCACTAACGCTTCCCACTCTCTGATGAAACCTGATCAGAAAAATTACCTTTTGGCTTCACTTCGTTGCCACGTAGACCCAGCACCAGGAGCATCTGAGCCCATTAGAGTGTGTTTAGCAATCGCCAGATATGGGGCAGTTTACTGAACGGGAAAAGGCAGGATTCTCAGAGCTGTGACTGATTCTGTTACCAGTTAGGGACGCGTGGTCTGCGCCAGCCACGGAGGGGCCAAGTGTGAGGCCCTGCACTATGGCACCGAAGGCCTCTGGTTTGACAACCGGAACAATAAGCTACCTGCCCAAAGCCTGGCTGTGACTTACAGTGACTGAGGTGGGGCAGTGGGAACTGTTGTGGCAGCTGCAGTGACTTCTGACACTGGCCAGCAGGCCTCACTGCGAACCCCACAGGGGAGGGTCACAGGCTTTTCCTCAGGTCAGACACCAGCTGCCAACTCAGGGGTCCCAGGCCACTTGCACTTCTGACCACAGGTTACGAATCCGGGGCTTCCTACCAACCACTCAGACACAGGGATTCACCAGGACTCGGGACTCAGGGACATGAAACAGCCATGATTACAATCTTACAGCAAAAAGGCGAAAGTCAGGGCCAGCGAGAAGACCTGCGCCCCGGGAGGTGGAGGAGGGCCCAGCCTCCATGTCCTGTGGCCTCCTTGGAGTCAGGACACGTCGCTCTCCCAGCACAACCACATGCACCACAGTGTGCACAGGACATTGTCAGCCGGAGCGCCGACCCGAGCTTCAGTCCCCTTCATAAGCAGGAAATGGAACCACCAGTCACAAGGCTCAGTCTCCAGCCCAGTCCCTCTTGAGGTCAGGCTTCTGTCCCCTGGCTCAAAGCTCCAAACTAATCACCTGGTTGGTCTTTCTGCAGGGCCAGCCCCATCCTGAGTCATCTTGTTCCCACAAACTCTCCAGGGACCCACCATGAGTTGTCTTATTCCCATAAACTCGGAATATATCTGAGGGCCCCAACATGAATACTGGAGACACTCCTGTCGCCCAGGTAGGTACAAGAATTTAGAGTGTCCCTCCAGGGATCAGAGACAAAGGTCGACACAATTCTGTACTTTACAATGGTTACAGAGCACAGCAGGCCTGCTCTCACGGTGGCGATGGAAGAATGGGCCTGGCTGCGTATAGCTCACCCACTGTCCAAATGACATAGAGCTGTCTGTACTTTGTTTCTGTCACCCTCGAATTATTTTATCATTGATACTTGCATAATAAAAGTTACAATTTATTTGACAGGAACATAAGCTGAGTTACATTAAAACTGTTTTTCCACAATATGTAATGGTTTTCGGAAAATCCAGCACAGCGTAATGACGCAAAAAACAAAACTAACTCAATAGTCTAAAAAAGACTCCAGAAGGGTCCAGGAAGGTGGCAGTGCAGTGACAAGAAGCGATGTGCCCTTGCTCTCAGCCTCGGGCTGGATTTACAGCTAAAATACTCCATAACCAGCTTGGGAAAACCAGAGAAATATACTTGAGTGGACATATTTCAAGTTGGCAGCACTGAAGAAACATAATAGAGTCTGGTAAGGGGGGCGTGTAAAAAGGGGGAGTCCCCCTTGAAGCCTGTGCTGGGCTCCAAGGCCCTAAGGCTGTAGGCTGCAAAGGTCCCTCCCCTTGGGAGGGTGGGCTGGCATCCAAAAGCTGGGACCTCAAATCCAGAGCAGAGGAGAAGGGAAGGAGCGCCCATGTGCGGGGGGCAGAGGGTACCCAGGGGAACAGTGTGCCTACAGGGAGGGGACGGCGCCTTCCCAATGAAACAAACCTCCTCGTGTCAGCCAGGACAGGACTCTTTCACCCCAGGCGCTGACCCTGGGAAAGTCTGTCCCACAGTTTGTGGCTCCCAAATAGGAAGGGGCCGGAGGGCTGCAGTGAACAACCACATACAGAGACACTCTGCCTCCCTGCAAGGCATTGTGTAGAATCCCAGAAAGCACTCGATCTGTGTGGCACGGGGAAGGGGAAGAGAGCCCTCCCGCCACCAGAAGAGCAGATCAGGACTCCAAGCCCTGGAACTGCTGGCGGGGAGGGTCAGGTCTCCAGCTGCCAGAGCTGCTGGTGCGGCAAATTGGGGTTTTTTGACCCACTCTGAGGGGAGCTGGGACAGGCCGCAAGCTGTTGCCCAGCTTTCCTGAGATCAGCCGTGCAGGATTCCTGCATGGTGCTGACTTTGTGACCCCTCCAGCTTGGTGCCAAGGTGGGGTGGGAGCAGTACCTCACAGGGCAGGCTCTCTGCCTGTGTATTGCTTTGTGCATTGTTGAGTTTTTGGTTGCTGAACGGGCATCCACCTTCCTGGCTTGCATTGGGGAGACAAACGAAGGAAAGCTGGGATTTGAGTCTGTGTTGTGGAGAGTTTGAACTGAGCGCCCTGTGAGATCAGTCAACTAAATCTGGGAGGGGAGGGGAGGAGCCCGCCGGCCTCTCCTGCAAGCTGGGAGCACCGCCCCCAACAGGAAAGGGGCTGGTTCAGCTCACTGAGGCCCCAGATACCCCCGCAGGGCACAGCCCTGAGGGGGAAGGGAGAGCAGCTTACAGGAGGACAAGAGAAAAGTAAGACTCTCAGGGACTATTATTTGGGAACTGGAGGAAACGCTGAAAATCCCTGCTGGGGGCTGGGCAGGCAAAGGGCTCACTGGAATGTTCTTTAATTGAACCCACTGAGCCCAGGCTGCTGAAATGGCCAGTACAGAAAAGGCAACAGGCTGAAATCAATCTGAAGCTGCAGCAGGCCAGAGCCTGGGGAGCTAGAATCAGAGGACAGGGTAGGGACTGAGGATCTGGCGGTGGAGCAGAGACTAACTCCCGCAGAGTGAGCGCCTGAGAGCGACACCTCTAAGGGGAGTGACACCCTGGGCTACACTAGCCACCCTGCACCCTAAAGACTCTACAGAATACTTGAGTAAGACCAGGCAACTACAAGGTTGCAAAACAGCTGACAAGAGGAGGTGGCCCACGGAGAGCCTCAGACCAACCATTTACCTGAGGACACCAGAGCCAAACCTAAACGGCTCCTCACAGTGGGTGATACACAAGCACCTCCCAGGAGACCAGAAAGCGGCACACAAAACAGTGAGCCAGAGACAACACAAGCTGCCCAGAAGAAACCCACCTGATTGACTTTTTTTTCCTTTTGAGAAAAAAGAGAAAAAAGAAAAAAATTTTGCTTTTTCATTTTAAAATTTTTAATTTTTTAAAAGTTTGGATTTGCTTTGCTTGTTTTTTTGCTTCGTTTGTTTTGTTTTCTGTCCTATTATCAATATTTTCTCTATATTCTCTGCTTAATGGCTGGGATATTATCATTATAACCAACAAATTTACTGCATTTCTCTATATATCCCTCAAATCTCTTATTGGACTGCCTTCCCTGGCTCTATCTTTCTCTCTTCTTGTGCCATTGGCATAACTGTTTTTTCTCTCCTCCTTTTTTTCTTTCTTAACTTTTTATCCCTTTTGTCTTCCTATCTTTTTGTGTTTGTTTGTTTCTGTTTGTCTATTTACTGTATTTTTATTTTTTATTTTTCAACTTTTATCTTATTCCTACTCTCTACCCTTAATATTTTGCTCCCCCTTCTTTCAGAATCTTTTCTCTGCTCTTTTTATCTCCCAGTAGCTTCTCTATTTTTTACTTTTTATTTTATTGTTATTATTTTTTATTTCTCATTATTATTAGCAATAATATCATTTTCTCTATATATTTTATTTTTCCTTTTTTTTTTTGCTTTGGCATTTGTGTTCTCACTTCACGCTCCCAATTCTACTTTCACTTGATGCTTTCATTGTGATTGTCAGGATATTTTGTAAGATACTGCTTGTTTCCTGGCAGTTTGGTTGTGTATTGTCCTACCTTGCCAGCACCTGTACAACAGCTCACACGATGCAGTTGGGGCTGAGCTACATGGTTAGCCAACCTGAGAGAGAGTCCTGTCAAGAATAGGTCGACAACAGTCTACACCCAATCACAACAGGAGAGCCCAAAGAACCCACAGAATGGACACACCTAGAGAAAATAGCTCAGAAGTATAAGGAAAACACACCTCTGGGCTCCACTGGACATACACAACAAAATCCCACCCCACAAGACTGGGAGACAGCAAATAGATCTAATATACAGATACAAACACTAAGAGTCATTAAAATGGGGAGACAAGGAAACAACCCCCAAATTAAAGAGCAGGAAAAATCACCAGAAAAAAGATCTTGACAAGACAGAGGTAGCCAAGTTATCAGAAATAGAGTTCTGAGTAATGGTTATAAAGAAGCTCAAGGAAATTAATGAGAACAACAAGATGCTTAATGGGAAGGTCCAGGAACTTGGTGAAAACATGAAAAAACAGGCAGAAATGAAGTATACTATACCTGAGATCAAGAATATGCTGGAAAGAATTAAAAGCAGGTTCAATGAAGCAGAGGATAGAATAAGTGACTTAGAAAAGAAGGAAGAAAAAAAACATTCAATCAGAGCAGCAGAAAGAAAAAAAACACTTAAAAAGCAAGAGGACAGTCTAAGGGAGCTTTGGGACAACATGAAGCAAAACAACATTTGCATCATAGGGGTGCCAGAGAGGGAGGAAAGTGAGCAAGGGTTAGAGAACTTGGTGGAGGAAATAATGATAGAAAACTTCCCTTGGCTGGCAAGGGAGAAAGCCACACAAGTTCAGGAAGCACAAAGGATTCCAAACAAGAGGGACCCAAAGAGACCCACTCCAAGACACATCATAATTAAAATGGCAAATGTCAAGGACAGAGAGACTATTAAAGGCTGCAAGAGAAAGACAAGCAGTGACCTACAAGGAAACCCACATAAGGCTGACAGCACATCTCTCAACAGAAACTCTTCAGGCCAGAAGGGAGTGGCATAAAGTTTTCAAAGTAATAAAAAGCAAGAACCTGCAACCAAGACTGCTTTATCCAGCAAGGCTGTCATTTAAAACTGAAGGTGAAATAAAGAGCTTCCCAGACAAAAGAAGGTTAAAGGAGTTCAGTACCACCAAACCAGCATTGCAAGAAATGCTAAAAGGACTGCTCTAAGAAAAAGAAGAAATACTGAGAGAAGGAACATCAGCATAAAGGGGGAAAAAAGCATTAAATAAGTATATATCAATAGTAACCTTAAATGTAAATGGAATAAATGCTCCAATGAAAAGACATAGGGTAGCTGAATGGATAAGAAAACAGGACCCAAATATATGCTGTCTACAAGAGACCCACTGAGAGCAAAACATTCACAAAGGCTGAAAGTGAAGGGATGGAAAAAAATATTCCATGCGAATGGAAATGAAAAGAAAAAAAAAAGCTGGAGTAGCAATACTTATTTCTGACAAAATAAACTTCGACATAAAGACCATAACAAGAGACAAACGTGGGCACTACACAATACTAAAGGCGTGGATCCAACAGGAGAAAATAACCCTTATAAATACATATGTACCCAATATAGAAGCACCTATATATATAAAAAATTTCTTGGAGCACTTTAAGGGAGAGATCAACAGCAACACAATCATAGTGGGGGACTTTAACACCCCATTATCATCATTGGACATATCATCAAGACAAAAAAAAACAACAGAGAAACAGAAACTTCAAATGACACACTAGATTTAATGGGTTTAATTGATATTTACAGACCATTCCACCCCAAGCAGCAGAATACACATTATTCTCAAGTGCACAAGAAACATTCTAAAGAATAAACCACATGTTAACACACAAGGCAAGTCTCTACAAATTCAAGAAGACTGAAATCATATCAAACATCTTCTCAGGTCACAATGTCATGAAACTGGAAATAAACCACTATAAAAAAACCCCGAAATATGCAAACACATGGAAGCTAAATACCATGTTATTAAACAATGAATGGGTTACCCATGAGATCAAGGAAGAAGTCAAACACTTTCTGGAAAAAAATGAAAATGAACAAACAGCAACCCAAAATCTATGACACACAGTGAAAGCAGTCTTGAAAGGAAAGTTCATAGCAGTACAGATCTACCTCAAGAAACAAGAGAAATCTCTAATGAACCATCTAACACAACTACTAAAAGAACTAGAACAAGAGCAGCAAGAAAAGCCCCGAGGACAAAGAAGGAAGAAAATAATAAAGATCAGAGAGGAAATTAATGACATAGAGACTAAAAAACAATACAAAAAATCAATGAAATCAAGAGCTGGTTCTTTGAATAGATAAATAAGATTGATGCACCTTTAGCCAGACTCACCAAGAAACAAAGAGAGTGGACCCAAATAAATAAAATCAGAAATGAAAGAGGTGATATAGCAACTGACCCAACAGAAATACAAAGAACTGTAAGAAAATACTATGAGCAACTATATGCCAACAAAAAACAACCTGGGTAAAATGGACAAATTCCTAGAAGCATACAACCTTCCAAAGCTGAATCAGGAAGAGGCAGAAAACCTGAATAGGTTTTCAATTAATGAAATTGAATCAGTAATAAAAAAACTCCCAGAAAACAAAAGTCCTGGACCAAATGGATTTACAAGCGAGTTTTACCAAACATTCAAAGAAGTATTAACACCTATTCTCCTCAAACTATTCCAGAAAATTCAAGAGGAGGGAAAACCCCCAATCTCTTTTTATGAGGCCAGCATCATCCTAATCCCCAAACCAGATAAAGACACTACAAAGAAAGAGAATTACAGGCCAATATCCCTGATGAACATAGATGCTAAAATCCTCAACAAAATACTAGCAAACCGGATCCAGCAATACATTCAAAAGATCATACACCATGACCAAGTGGGATTTATTCCTGGGATGCAAGGTTGGTGTAATATCCTCAAATTAATAAATGTGATACATTACATAAATAAAATGTAGTTCAAAAATCATACGATCATATCAATAGATGCAGAAAAAGCATTCGACAAAACCCAGCACCCATTTCTGATAAAACTCTCAGCAAAGTGGGAATAGAGGGAACATACCTCAACATAATTAAGGCCATATATGACAGACCTACAGCCAACATCATCCTCAATGGTCAAAAACTAAAACGATTTCCCTTAAAAACAGGAATGAGAGAGGGATGTCCACTTTCACCACTCTTATTCAACATAGTACTGGAAGTCTTCACCACAGCCATCAGACAGGAAGGAAACATAAAAGGTATCCAAATTGGGAGAGAGGAAGTAAAACTGTCATTATTTGCAGAAGGCATGATATTGTATATGGAAAACCCTAAAGACTCCACCAAAGTACTACTAGATTTGATAAATGAATTCGGCATGGTAGCTGGATATAAAATTAACATCCAGAAATTGACGGCCTTTTTATACACCAACAATGAACTCTGAGACAGAGAAACTGAAAAAACAATCCCATTTACCATTGCAACTAAAAAAATAAGATATCTAGGAATAAACTTAACCAAGGATGTAAAAGGCCTTTACTTGGAAAACTACAGGAAGCTGAAAAAAGAAATAGAGGATGATATAAAATAATGGAAGAATATACCATGCTCATGGATTGGAAGAATTAATATCATTAAAATGTCCATACTACCCAAAACAATCAATAGGTTCAACACAATTCTTATTAAAATACCAACAGTATAATTCACAGAGCTGGAACAAATATTCCAAAAATTTATATGGGACCGAAAAAGACCCTGAGTAGCTGCAGCCATCTTGAGAAAGAAGAACAGAGTGGGAAGGGTCGCTTTAATGGATGTCAAACTGTACTACAAAGCCATTGTAATGAAAACAGCCTGGTATTGGTACAACAACAGACATAGATCAATGGAACAGAACAGAGACCCCAGAAATAGACCCATGCCATTATGCGAATTATATAGGCTTATGTGCAGGCCTCAGGTGGAGCAGTAAATCCACCATCTTTGTCCTGAACCTTATTTCTGCATCAGCACCACTGACAGGTACATTAAGTAAGACAGCCTTAGGTTTTAGAAACACTTTTATGAGTTACAATGCTAGAGAAAACAGACTTGTTTAAACACACACGATATTTCAGAAGCTCGAGCAATCACTTCTGGAACAAGAAGAATATGTCTCATGCCATAAAACCAAGGTGAAATTTGCCTTTCTTAGGTAGGAGACTCAACTTTTCTGGAAACTTGTTTTTGAAAGAAAACTAAAATTACCATTTAGAAGTTAATTAACCCAGGTCACAATGTTTTTTTTGTTTTTTTGTTTTTTTTAAATATATCTTTATTTCAGAGAGAGGACAGGAGAGGGAGAGAGAGAGATAGAAACATCAATGATGAGAGAGTCATTGATTCAGCCCACAACCCAGGCATGTGCCCTGACCGGGAATCGAACCCCAATCACCTGGATCCTAGGTCGACACTCAACCACTGAGCCATGCCCGGCCGGGCCACAATGGTTTTTAATTCAGAAAATGAGTAGCACTCATTTATTTTTTTAATCTTTATTGTTGTTGTTGTTTTTAAATATATCTTTATTGATTTCAGAGAGAGGAAGGGAGGGAGAGAGAGATAGATACATCAGTGATGAGAGAGTCATTGATCAGCTGCTTCCTGCTCGCCCCTGACTGGGGATTGAGCCTGCAACCCCTGACCAGGAATTGAACCCCGATCACCTGAATCCTAGGTTGATGCTCAACCGCTGAGCCACGCCCGGCTGGGCTAATCTTTATTGTTGAAAGTGTTATAGATGTTGCCCCCTCCCCCCACAGACCTCTCCCCCCAGATCCTACCTCTCCCCATTCCTTTAGCACTCTATTGTCTGTGTCCACAGGTAAAGCATATATGCACATAAGTTATTTGATTACTCTCTTCCTACCCCCACCCCTCTTCACTCTTTCCTCTGAAATATGATCGTCTGTTGCATGTTTCAATGTCTCTGGGTCTATTTTGTTTGTCAGATTCTTTTGTTCATTAGTTTCTTCTTAAAGAAGACCCTTCAACTTTTCCTGTAATACTGGTCTGGTGGTGATGAACTCCTTTAGCTTTTCCTTGTCGGAGAGGCTCTTTATCTGACCTTCAGTTCTAAATGATAGCTTTGCTGGGTAGAGCAATCTTGGTTGTAGATCCTTATTTTTCATCACTTTGAATATTTCTTGCCACTCCCTTCTGGCCTGCAAAGTTTCTGCTGAGAAATCAGCTGACAGTCGTATGGGTGCTCCCTTGTAGGTAACTAATTGCTTTTCTCTTGCTGCTTTTAAGGTTCTCTCTTTGTCTTTAACCTTTGGCAATTTAATTATAATGTGTCTTGCTGTGGGCCTCTGTAGGTTCCTCTTGTTTGGGACTCTCTGTGCTTCTTGGACTTGTATGTTTATACTTATTTTTTAATTATCCTCATTCAGATGATTTTGTGCTTTGCCTTTATTTGCTGTACCAGCGATATAAGTCAACTAATTACATTTTTCATGTGTATAGTATTTTCTGAATCTAACCTAAATTAACAATCTGACATCTCAAACAATAATATACAAATTGGCTCCAAATTTATTTTCATAAAATAAAGCTACATGAGAAATATTTTTAACAGTGTACTTTAAAAGAGGAAAATTGGGGAATAGCATGTTTATGGAGCTTGGAATACTGTTTTCTACATATAATGGTGAAGGTTATGTGGGCAGGTTCACAAGTCATACCTGTGGTTTCACATTATGATTCTGTCATTTCTTTTCCATTTATTTTGGGCAAATTACTTAAGATTTCTTCCATACATGGGAAAATAATGGGCTCCATTGTGCACAGGCGTTTGTGGGCATGTGTGGATAGAACACTCACAGAGGACACAGTAACGCGAATGGCTACAACTCAACTAAGGTGCTAACTTTTAAAAAACTTTTCATTATTAAAAAATTCAAATGTATACAAAAGTAAAGAATTATTTAAAATGCATGACAAAATTTAGAATGAAAAGGGAATATTAATAAATATGACTGCATAACTTTTAATACATGGCAAATACCAACATAAGCAAAGTAAGAAATCAAATGAAATAATGTGTAGGGGAGACAAAAGCTTAATAACTCTAGTATATAGGCATCTAAAAATAGAAGATATAAGGTACTAGCTGTAAAGAAAAGCTGGATTAGAAATATGAGTAGAACAAATGTATTTTTAACCACATGAAATGATGCTAAACTGCTTTTATAATGAGAAATTAAAATTAAGATATTTCTCATCCATCCAATTGGCAGGACTTTAAAAAAAAAAATGCTCTCATTTGGCAAAGCTATCAGGAATTCTCACATGATGGGAATAAAAATTAGTACAATCTCTATAAAGGAGAATTTGACAATAACTGAAAAATAGTATATCTACTTACTCTTTGGCCCAATAGTCCCATTCCAGGAACCCGCTTCAGAGACCCACAGGCAAAAATAGAAAACACAGCATATCTATGACACCTAGTAACAGCACAAGCCTGAAGCAAGGCAGTGGCCATCAGGAGGGGACGGGCCAAATCCCAAGGCTGCAGCAAGGACCAGAAATACTGCATCAAGAAACAAAGGACCCTGGCCTAGTGCTAGGGACCTTGGTGGCGGGGTCTTCAGAGCACATTATTAACTGAAAACAGCCAAGTGGATTAAAGACTTTATACACTCAGCACTACAAAAAAAGAGATTTAATACAAACATATGTCTGTATATATGTATGTTTGTATATGTGCACATATGTATAATGTATTTTGTAATGTATGTTATGATATGTAAGATTCAGTATGCTTTTCTTATATTAAAATAGTAGAAGAAACCAAATTTAGAAGTAAAGGTTATATGCGTAGCCTTTGCAGAAGTGCGTGAGTGGAATGTCGTTACTCGGAGCTCCCTCCACATAGCTGCTGGCAGAGCCTCCCTTCAGGCCTGTTCCGTGGTAGGAGGTTCAGGTTCCTCATGTTTAGTTTTTTCAGGCACCTACTGTGAAAGATTCTGTGGGACTTCGATGGGCTGCCAGTTGGCTTCTGTGGCAATTTTAGAAAAGCAGATGGAGTCTGTGGTCCTGTGACCGAGTCGTGGACCTCACACCATGAGGCTTCCCGGGACCTGCTGCTTGGGAAACACTCTCTACACCTCCTCCCAGGAGCATGATCACCCTCCAGAAACAGAACCCAAGGCGTTCCGCTTTTACTCGCCAGCCAAATTTAATGTGTGTTTTCTCTAACCCGGAAAAGAAAGGACCTGACCAGACAAAGAGAACAACTCTATCTGCCGCTGAAAATCACCTCCAGCACTGGGGGACTGTCATCTGACCTGGATGTAGTGTGGATGGTCCTGCTGGTGACCAACTCGGAGTAGAGTTGAATCAAAATTTTCTTTTCTTTTGAATAACTTTATTGATGACACTATTATTTTTTATGACTTAGAAAACACAGTGATTTACTCAAGATTCTGAGTTTAAATCCAAAACACTTGAAACTATGTAATATACCAAGTTTGTAAAATGAAGAAAAATGATTATAGTTTATCTCAATTGATGCAAAAAAGAAGCAAAACTCCGGCGCTCTTTGATGATCAAAACTCTCAGAAGATGAGGGCAGAGGCCTTCCTGGAGGTGGTGAGGGGCATTGATGAACCGCCCAAAGCTAAGGCCATGCTCGGTGGGGAGGGGCTGAAACCCTCCCTGCCACCAGCAGGGCACCGGGAGGCGCACGTTCTAGTCAGCGTTTCACCGGCATCTCTGGCCTGAGAAACGGGGTGAAAGAGGGAAAAGAGCAAAAGGACAGTGGAAAGCGTGCTCCCTATGTCCCCCCCCCTTTTCGGGCTCCCACACCCGCCGCTTGTCTCTGTCGCTGCTAGTTATTGTTGTACATTCTTGTATCGCTGCTAGTTATTGTTGTGCATTCTTGTGAGTATGACACTTCTGTTCTATTTAGTTTTAATTAAACCATTCCTGTTTATATCTTGGAGATTTTAAAATGATGTAGTCCATATTTATATGTGCTCAGGTGTATACTCAATTATATTGTTATAAATGTATGGACAAAATAACTCAATGATCAGTTTGCCCACATCTACTTATTAATGCAGAATTCTTTAGGTTAAATAATATTTGATTATAAAGTCAGCAGTTGTATGTTTAGGATTAAAACTATTTTATTCTTCAACTTATGCCTCGGGAATGAATTTCACATGTGTGTGAAATTCTCTTGACTACTGATTCAAAAGTAGTGGAAAAAGGAATTTATTGAAATATTTTAAATTTGAACTTTTAGTAGCGTAGTAGTTTGCCAAGCAATTGACTCCATTATGTGAATGAAATTGTCATTTTAAAGGCCGTCTCACTTATAAGTAAATCCCCATCGGTCGAGTTTTAACCGTAAGTGTATTTAACAGTGTGCGATTCCGGTTATGCTGTCCTAGCGGAACATCGGGGACTCGGCGGCTTTAACACCAGAAATGTGTCTCTCACCGTCGTGGAGGCTTGAAGATCAAGCTGCTGGCTCGGCAGGTGCGCTTCTGAAGCCTCAGCCTGAGGCCCAGGCGGCCCCCCGCTGGCTGCGCTCGCCTGGCCTCCTCCTACCTGGGGGCGCTGGGAGCTCCCTGCTGCCTCTTCTTGTAAAGTCATCAGTTCTATCGGGTCAGAGCCCCACCCCAAGGATCTCATTTACCCTAATTAGCTCCTTAAAGGGCCTGGCTTCAAATACAGTCACATTATGGGTGGGGGCTTATGCGGGAATTTGGGTGGGGGAACACGGTTCAGCTCGTAGCAAGTAGCTCCATTTTCCTGTGTAATAACCCGTTTACAGCTGTCACAACATAATCAGATACATATTAAACGGTTACAAAGACAGAAAAATTAAATTTTATTTCAGACTCATACCATTTGGAATTCTGTTAAATCTCCACATAAAGTCAGTCTTTTAAAATATTACTACAAGTAAATAACTATTCGAAAATTATTTAAAAGAAAGTAAAGATGAGACAAAGCTGCTGACGGGGAAGTTGACTCCCCATCAACAGACCACCAGCCGCCCCCCCTCATGCTCTGCAATCAAACACGGGGTAGAAGCTATTGCGTTTGAAGTTATTGGTACATTTGAATGCAAACCACCCAGCAATAAAATATGAGGCTTCCCTTTGCTTAAAAATAAATTAGGAGGCGGTGCTTTGCTTCAGAGCCGTTTGGGCCCCTCGGTTCATGACTATTCACAGGACATAAACACGCCTTTGCCCGCCTGTGAGCGCCTCGTGCATCCAGCACCGCTTTGTGGCTGAGCTGAGCAGGGGGCCCGTTTCGGGACATCACAAAACCTGTCCCGACGGAGAGACCCTGTGGGAAATTATAAAGTAACGATCCCACTACAATTTTAGAGCTATCAAAAGTATTGTTTAACATCACCATTTCCATGTTAATATCTCAGTAAATCACAAAAATGTAATACTTTGTGCAGAAAGTGAGCCATTTCCTTTGGGAACATAAGTTTTCATTCTAAATTAAAAGTTTCATGAAGAGCATACCAAGCCTGCCACACCTTGCTTATTGACACTAAAAATACTTTTTTTCTGAAAAGAACCACTTTCTTCAAGTTAAGATGTACTGCTAGGGACTGTTACACTGAGTAACACGAACCATTCCTTTTCAGACGCTTCCAGGTAAGTACAACAGGCTGGGGCCACTTGCCACAGGCCCACGAGCAGGTGGGAAGAATATTTGCATTTCTCTCCCTGCAGAACGTTTCCTGGGATTGTGACGGTGCAGGATAAATGGGGAACGTTGGCAGTTTCAAGGCCTGGTGTTCAAGCTGTGTATCTTGCACCCAGATTTAAGGATCACACATGGCCTGTGGAGACCTGTGGACTGACTCTGAGGAGCTGCAGAACCAGTCCTGCTCTAAGTCGATGGGTCAGACATTTCAAACCTCCCCCAAGGCCCCATGTGCTGGGCGTGTTTACATGAAGCTTTCACAGGTTAAGGCAAACAGGAGAAGCAAATGCAGGCCTTCTCAGGGAGGGCTGGGTGCTTGCAGGCGCCGACAGAGGGCCCTCGCTCAGGGCCCACTGTGCTGTGTGTTTGAATTTCCCCTTTATATCTTTGGTGGACCAGAAGGCTCGTTCACCTCCACGCGTTTAGTGCTCTGTGTTCATGGTTAAGAACCTTGAACTACTAACACCTCTCCTCCTTAGCTTGCTGTCAACTATCTAATGGATTTTTCTCATCTAGTTTCCTGAGATAACAATACTCCTGAGAGACCAGCTCATGACAGTCGTTTTCCTCAGTGGGTCCTCTCCTGTAAAGGGACATTTGGTTCACGCCAGCACTCCCATTTCACTCAAGGCTCTTTAAGGTCATGTGTCTGTTGGTTTGTCCAGCAAACATGCTATTCCCATGAGGGCTTTTGTTTGGGCACAACCTGGGTGTGATTCTGGACCTCAACAATCTGAGACCCCTGGATGAGAGCAATTGTGCAGGTCCGAGTCGCTTCAAATATACCTCAGTGCTAGTGTGCCAAAGAGCTTCCTGGAGCTGGGACACTAAGGTTCTCTGTGTCATCTACCCAGTCACCCCTCAACCAAGACGGGCGCAGTTTGTCTTGTAACCTTTCCTTTGATCACTGCCTTTGTCCATAAAACACGGTCTGTACGCATTAGGGCACGTGGACTATGACGAGTCCAGCACAAGCCAGGTTCTTCTGTCCACGTTGTCTGGAAGAGGTCTTACATGTGAAGGAGTGTCCTCATGTCAAGTACGAAGGCCATGTTCTGGATGGAATTTAAATGCTGCGGCGGAAGGAAATGAAGCAGCAGAGGGAGACATAGCCCTGCCCGTTTGCCTGTGCAACTCCGGGTTCGTTTCCCCTTCCTGTGGAGTAGTTTCCCCTGATCCCTGCGCAGCTGGCTCCTTGCAAGTCAGAGGGAGCTTTTACTCAGGTGACCCACCTGATCCCTCTGTCCTCAGCCTTGGGGGAAGCCTAACGCTGCTCACACCCAGGCTGCCTCACTGCTCCCTCGTTAGCTTTTCCGTTCACTGAAGTCCTTCATGAGAAGAGCCCCTACTCGGCTCCTTTAACGGACGGCTCACACGGCTGTTTGCTAACTGGATCCTGGCGACAGGGCCTGCCAGCGAACAAATCCACCGGTCGCCTTTAAGTTTTTAAAACAAGCAATAGAAAACTTCCCCATTTGAAAATATATCTGTGCCCTAAGTTGCTTTCTCAGTTTCTGTGATGAAGACCAAAACACTGGGCCAGTGCTAATTGAGGAGCTGCGACTCTTTTAAATGCCCTATTCCAATCTCACAGAAACCCCCTGGGGCTGACAGAGGTCAGGACAGTGAGCGTTTCAACAGGGCTCCTCTCGATACACCTGTGGCAGTGGAGTATAACTGGATCATTAACTCTGTTGTATCCCTTTCCTTACATTTATTTTTTATTGAAATCATAACCCAGTAGCTTTTGCTTATTCAGTTTGTAGGTGTTTGCTGTTTAATTAATATAATTTGCAAAATGGTCATTATAAAAATCTATCAGCCTTACCACAATCGCTTTCCATCACATAGTCTTACTTCAGATTTCAAAGGACACATAAATACACATATATATCATATATACATATATATATACATACATACATATACATACATACACATACACATGCACATACACATACACATACACATACACATACACATACACATATACACATACATGCCTGTGAGAACAATACATTTCTGAATGAAGCAACAGCTGGGCGTGAGTTAATTTCACTTTTTCATACAATGTTTAAACAGTTAAATGTTAATTAATATCCTGGATTTGATAATGTTCACCATTTAACAGCTCTGTTCCGCTGAGGATTCACTTATTTTGTTGACTAGTATTTGTGAATGTATATAACTCTATTCCCAAGTTACGGTTTAAGGTGTGGAGAAGAACCACGAAGTCTATCCTTGTACCACTTTTCTGTTGTGTCCTTTCCAGAGAACTTCTGATACACAGCTGTCAGGTAAAACCATATCTCTCTGAATAAATCTGCCCAAGTCTTTTTTTAAAACCTTCTTCATCTTGCATTCTTGGCCAGTCTTAATGCCATAACTCACCAGTGAAGTTATTTTGATGGCTGGAGTTGTGGACATAAATTATCTACCAGGATTTGTTAAAAACATCCGTAGATTCATCAATAGAGAAGGCATATATTTTCTCTTCTGCATTTGTTGCCACAATTTGCTAATAAAGGTGTCCTTTAAGGTTTACTTTATGACCAACAGCAGTGCCATGGCGTCAGCATTTCTGATTGTTCTTGTGTTTATATCACAATTCCCAGTTTCTGAATCAGTGTGTCTTTTTCATAACAGCAAACTAGGAAACAACACATCTGCATGTACTTGAGTTACTTTCCCCCCAAAGAAATTTCTTAAATAATGTATAGACACTATTTCTAGGGGGGAAATATTAAATTCCAGGTAACCACAGGCATTGGTTTAAGTATAGTTTTGTTCCTGTAAAAGTAATAAACCAGAGTCCTTTATGAGTTGCTCCTAGTACCATTAGTCAGTGATTTTTGACAAGATGTAGGATAGATCAGAATGCACTAATTAAATCGGGACCAAAACAGTCTCGCATTCATCATTTTTTTAAAAAGCCAACCTTGTGTAAAATAACAAGACAAATAAGCTTATTAAAATTGGTATTTGCAATGGAGATATCATCCATCTGAAAATAGACACCGCGGTCCCAGAATCATAATATACCTGGTTAATCACATCTTCTTTATAAGTTCATTTAATGATTGGAGAATTTATTCTACCTATAATAAAACTGTTGGATGAGGGGATTATTGTATTATCATTTGTTTGGGACTTACTTTTGAGCATTCTTGTATTTTTTGAAACATAACAATATTAAGAAAATTGGATTTTCTTGACTTTGAGTAATGTTTGAACCCCTTTTTAAAGGATATATTATTGGGCTTGGTTGCTCCAATAGAGACTTTAAAAATAATCGTGGATTAAGCTCAATAGTTTCTCTCTCAACTCACAATTCTAAGTGAGCATCTAGCACAGCTTTGGCAGGTCTGTAAAGTTGGAGCCCAGACCACTTTCATCACATTTACCTGCCTTCCCTAGAGTGTTGCTGTCATCTAGAAAGATGCTGCCGTCGAGAAAGATACTGCCGTCGAGAAAGATACTGCCATCTAGAAATATACAATGATGGATGAAACGTAATAGATTTAATGGGGGACAACTATTAGCCTCTGCCATGGGCCACTCTTTGGCCACCTGACTGTCAAGATGCTACTGTGTAAGTTGCCGTGACTCCCACAGGGAATGTCTTCTACCACAGAAGCCCTCTCCACGAGCCAAGTATACGCTTCCTCGAATTCAAACCTAAGGCAAAGATGGGAGACTCTGAGAGATTTAGAGAGACTTACAGAGAGATTTTTATTTGGTGGCTCAGGCACTAACAGCCATGCCAAGATTCCTCTCTAGCTGAAAACCATTGTGAAAATCTATCAAATGTTAGAGGGATTGCCAGACTGGAAATATGAAAGTGTATGACCTTGTTCGTGGAAACTGTGTCCACAGGGTAAACTGACCCAGCGTCCGTTTCCAGCCCCAGTGCCTGGCCTCAGCTCCTTCGGGCTCTGTTCCACTCAGTATTACAACTATATGCCAAGACCCGTGCTATGCAGCAGACAGGCTGGCTGCTCCAAATACGGCGGAGACACCAACGTGTGGCCAAAACAGAGAACCTGGTCCGACAGTGACAGTTTAGGGCCTCGCCCTCCGGGGGCCATGTGACGGCCACGGTGCCCGTTCCCGGGCCGCCCCTGCTCTGCCCCGTCACCGCCTGGCCTTGGGCGCTGCACAGGAGACTCCCGGCCACCGCGTGGTCCCGGCCAGAAAGCGAGGGGAAGCGGGCATGAGGGCCCGTCCTTTCGCTTCAGCGTCAGGATGCCCACGTGGCACACGTCCTCCCACGCCCGTCACAGTGTCCAGGAGTGAGTCATTTGGCTACAGGACCCCAGCTACACCCAACCTCCTGGGCACTAGGAAATGGCGTTCTTCACCGGGCAGATCTGAGTCCATCTGAATACTCTTTTATTATGACAGAAGAAAGGATGAAGTTAAGGGACCAGGGATGGAAAGCAACAAGTACTTTTCACAACAAAACGGAAGTTTCCTCAAAATCCCAAAGTTGATAATATCTTTAGAATTATTACCACACACATATGTATTAAAAATAACACTGTGTCAATTCTTTCTGCTTTAGATCTTAATCAACTGCAAGAAAAAGGAAGCACATGTATATTAACATAAACAAAGCTATTTAACCAGTTAAATTTTAATTTCATCGTAATGTAATGTGATAGATGATGTCCGTCATTATCACCTATAGTTGGTAATAGTGGTAAAATTATGCAGCCTCAAGTGCAATTATCTACTTAATTTGTTTCAATATGTGATAAAGTTAGAATAACGCAGAAAAGTCTGTGTATATAAATATGCTTCATCAAATACTAATGAAGTTGATGCTTATTTGCAAATTAGGTAGAATAAGAACTCACTTCTCATCAAGATACATTCCAAGTCATCCATTTTCAAATTCCATTTTGATGATATATTACTTAATAACTTTGTAAAGCCGTCTCTTCCACTTCAGAAAGAATCAGTGTTTCACTCTGATTGTCTGGAAGCCAAAACCATTTTTAAACTTTATTGATCGTATTTCACCTTCTCATAATGAACGATTACAGAGCAGTGCATTACAGAGGGAACACCTCCGCTCTGAAGGTGACAGTGCCCGGTTACATACTACAGACTCTGCGTTTAGCTTACTTTCATTTATCAGGTGAAGACTCAGTTCTTCCACCATTTTTACCACCTGAAATAGAAAACTATCTCCACATTTAAATTAGATTTGGTTAAGGCTGTTCCAAAGCAAATGTACCAACAAATAATATGTGTACTGATATTCTGTGGCAATATGTGTTGTAATTTTGTAAAAATATTTTTAATCAAATAAATCAACAATGTCCAGGAGAGCTTGAGCATCCAGAAGGACCCCCAGTTGAGAAATTCATCCTGAGCAACCTGAAGAGAGTGGAGCGGCCCCAGCCAAAGCTCAAGTGCCATCTCACAATTTGCTGGGACACAAGAACCAGGAATTAAAGGCAATTGAGACCCATACCTGCCCAGAACTATCTTTCTTGATTAAATCTGGTTTAGAGCAACACAGACAAGCAAAATGCACCATGGACATTGAGTTACTTACATTACAAGCAGTGATGAACGTGTAGTCATGACGAGGGCAGGAAAGGAACAGATTCGGTGGCACCGGGCCACCTGAACATATGACTCTCATATAATTTCCCGAACCTTCGCCACATTTACAATGGAACAGCTGATCGCCAGAGGGCTTTCCCCCTCACACTCTTATGTCACAAAAGCATAGAACATACAGCGTACATCGCAAGGTTATGGATTTGGGCCACATCCTGAGACACCATCATTTGACTTCATACTTAAATATACTGAGTCAAGCATATTGCCTTGAACTTGAAAAGAAAATCTCTCATCCTTTGAAATACACCACAGGTTAAAAATTCTAACAATAATATTTCAAAGGACATACAACCTCAAAAGGCCAAGAACCATGTGCTTTCACCCATGTGTGGGATATAAAAAGCAACAAATGAACAAACAAAAAACGAGAGAACACCCTCCTGGACACAGACAAGGGAACAGAGGCATCGGGGGGCCGGCAGGGGAGCCCGGGGCGGGCAAAGGGGTCCAGCGCAGGGCTGCTGAAGGAGGCTCGGCCTCAGGTGACAAGCGCGCAATAGCCTACACAGCTATCGCATCATAAAGTTTTACACCCGAAATCGATATAATGTTATGAAGCAATGTCACCCCAATAAATTTAATTAAATAAGAGTGTTGTGCGGAGCCGCCTTGGAGTGCGAGCGGCCGCGCAGTTTCCTTCTCTGCGCTCTGGGTTCCTGGCGCTCAGCCGTGCGCCCCGTCCAGCCCTGTGGGTGCCTGGGGTCCCCGTCCTGAATCTCTCCTTAATTAAAGATGTGGAACCACTTCCTTCCCTGAAATGAGCTGTGTGGATGGCCTGTGAGGGCTGGAGCAATTTCACCAGCGCCTAGTTAAAGCCCGGGAATGACTGTCACTCTGAAGGCTGGGGCTGCCTTACTCGGCCAGTGACCTACCTAACCGAGTGTCACTAGAGCTGAAGAGGGGCTGGAGGGCCGCGAGGACATGGTGACACTGCAGCACAGGAGCGCACGTTCGTAAGCTAACACTACGGAGGGCAGGTTGGAATCGTTTCAGAAAACACAGGTTTGACCGCCGAGTGGGTGTTCTCAGGGAAGACACAGAAAGTTGTCTTACGAATCTCTAGAGATAAAATATAAGTCACTTTCTAAAAGGAAGTCAGCGTTAGTGGAATTTCCATAAAATACACACTCCAGTGGTCATTAATATAGTTTGTTACCAACCAAAGAAGCACTGGTATCTGTCCTCTATGAGTACTTTACTCGGTGAATAATTGAATAATTACTCATTATACACTGACAGACACTGAGTATTTTTTAATTTAGTCAGAAGCTGAGCAGATTTGCCAACACTGAACAGCGAAGTTCCACTACTGCTCCTGAATTCAGTTCTAACCTCACAAAACAACGTGTTTCCCATTGGCCACACGCAAAACAAGAAAAGTTTATCTGTTTCTTCATAGAATGGTTCCAAGACTCATTTTTGACAATATGTGTAAAATACATTTTAAAACTATAAAACATTATTCTAACATTGTTAATAAAAATTAAAATGCAGCATAGTACATCTATACCAAGATTTTCTTGTATACAAAAAGGATGAATTGATTCTATAAAACATTTAAATATAAGAAAATATCATATTTTACTACCCTTGGTTTAATTTCCAAATTTGGTGGTTAAATAATGGAAGAGTTTCAATACAGTTAGAAGAGGGCTGAAAAGTTCATGTAAACATTTCCAAAAAATATTCAATTTCTAAGAGAAACGCAGAGGAAACATTCCTTTCTGAGGGCATTTGGCAACTGGTAGTCACAGTATGTGCTGGCACTCAGATGTGCCGGGTAATTAAACACTCCCCAGGCCAGGGGCGCGTGACTACAGCTGATGACTACATTGAGCTGTTTGTACTATCTCCAGGAGGCAGCGGTTTGGGTGACGGAGCCCTCTCGTGCTCTGGGCGTCTGAGCCCAGTGGGAAGGCCTCTGGCCGGCTCGGGGGCACAGGCGCCCAAGTGGCACGCTCTCGGGGGGCTTGGGCTTCCGGCTGCCTCTAGCTTTGTGACACCCGTTCATTTCTTGCACAGACAGAAGAACACTTGAGAACTTGAAAAGAGGAATTAATCATTTCCCTTTTAAACATTGTCATAGTTACTCTGACTTAAATGTGCACCCACAGGAGTCTGATTATTTCATTCATGGACAGATATGAAACAGCGAATTTTCAGTCACTTTAAGATTTCTCCCCTGGCCGGCGTGGCTCAGCGGTTGAGAGTTGACCTAGGATCCAGGCGATCGGGGTTCGATTCCCGGTCAGGGGTGTGCAGGAGGCAGCCCATCAATGACTCATCATTGATGTTTCTCTCTCTCTCTCTCCCTCTCCTTTCCTCTCTCTGAAATCAATAAAGATACATTAAAAAAAAAAAAAAAGATTTCTCGAGGTAATGTTAGCCATAAACTTGAGGCTGAGGTAGGCAAATAGGAGGAAGCATACATTAGTCATATTAACAAATAAATGTGTTTATTCTAATTTTGGAGGTGAAATATTCATTTACAACAGTAACCTGATAAAATAAGTGTCTTATATTTGAAGAAAAATGTATTATTTGCTTACATAAATATGAAATTGTTAAATGGCCATTCTTTACAGAAAAAATGTAAATTATACTGTCCTACACAATTTACGTATTATTTGGAAATCTTCTATTTCTTATTCTAGGATGTTTTCACTTTTTTTTAAATCCTCACCCAAGGATGTATATGTACTTTTATATTGATGTTAGAGAGCGAGGAAGGGGGAGAGAGAAACATTGATGTGAGAGAGATACATCGACCCGTCACTTCCTGCACGTGCCCGGACCGGGGATCGAACCTGTAACCCAGGTGTGTGCTCTCACTGGGAATCAAACCTGCAACCTTTTGGTGTATGGGCTCCAGTCAACCGAGCCACCTGGCCAGGGCTAAAATGTTCTTCACTTTCAATAATATATTTAAAATACTTAGTAATTACCTGCAGGATTTCCCTGCGGTTTTAGACACTACCTGACATGAAAGAGATATTATTTTGAAAAAATTTAATTTGAAGTCAGTATAAATTATAGCACCATATTTTATAACTTTAATAAAATGTTTCTTACCAAATAGTATGATTTTTTGTTATAAAAATACCTCAAAGGGGAGAAAACTTTTGAAAGGAAATTTATAGATGCAAATAGGCTGTATAATTAACGCCTGGTTTTTACGTTATATGCACATGTACACACACACACACATACACACACGCACACAGGCATGTTAGGATCGGTGGCCTTCTCTCCTTGCAGAGCTCAGCGTTGGTGGCAGAGACAGAAGGCACATGTGTGGTTATGGAAGAGAGGGACTGACCGGGCTACACTTTCCAGAAATAGGAAAAAGGGAACCTGAGCAGCCACAGATTAGGGCCCTGCGGAGAAAACATGGTCAATAAAGGCCAGTGACAAGCAGCTCTGGTTGCTGTTGATGAAGCCAGGAGGGGAAAGCGCTAAGACAGAGGTACAGCCAGGTGCCAGTTTTTATGTTCAAGGAAAAGACTTTGGACTTTATCTTAAATATTTGGTGAAGAGATTCAATAATAAGGCTTCTTTAAAGAGGTTATGCTGGTAGCTTGGTGGGTAATGACTCCGATGAATTTAAGGCTAGAGCAGGAATCTCAGAGGGAGAACAGTGCCATTAGCAGCAGAAATGTTAGGGGGCAATCGTAGGAATAGGGCTAGAAAAATGGGATAACGTCAGGAGCAGTCATGAAAGTATATAAAAAATTTGTATCTAATCTCTTAAAAATTAAAATATCAATCTCTATTTTTATTGACATTTCAAAATATATAAAATAATTCAAACAAATAAAACCAATGTAATTTTGAAAGAGACGGAGGTTTACTGGTATTAGATGTAGGTGGATGGTAGATATAAATGCGTACCCCCGGAGAACTGAAAGGAATGTTAGTGAAAATAGAGGAACTGCAGTGCAAACCCAGCCATGTTTGAGGTTAAGCAGAATATTTTACTCAGTCATTGCTGAAGCCTACATTCAGCTCCAGTTTCACGTTATTTTTAGATTTTCTAATGTCTGAGGCCCTTTTCCATTGATCCTAAATTGTAAGGAACTGCTGGGAAGAGAGCTCACTGACCCGCTTTTAAACAAACCAGAAGTTCCCTTTGCTTCACTTAATTTAGTATTTTGTCACATTTGACTTCTATTTTTTATTCACGGCAGAATAACAGCCACCCCAGAGACGTCCACGCTCGAATTCTCGAGACCTGTGAATACGTCGCCTTAAGTGGCAAAGGGGACTCTGCAGGTGAGGTTAGGTTAAGGCTCCCGAGAGGGGGATGTTATCCTGGGTGATCTGAGTCCGAGTGAGGGGGAGGCAGAGGGTCGGCGTCCTCGAGAGCCTGGGACAAGCTGCCAAGCTCCCTTGCGCCCTGGGAGATGGCGAGGCCCTGAGCCAGGAGTCCCACAGCTCTGTGAGGCTGCAGAAGGCCCAGAACACATTGTCCCCTGGGCCTGCGGGGGGCAGGGGCCTTCGGACACCTTGACTTCAGCCCCCAGACACTCACGTAAGATTCCTGACATCCTGCTCTGGGATCCCTGAGCACGTACATTTTATTTTTTTATTTATTCTTTTGTTTTATGGCTTATTTTATTTTTAAATAATTTTCATTGGGGTAAAATTAGCATCACAAAATTTGCAATTTTAGCCATTTTAAGCTGCAACATTTGGTGATACGAAGTACATTCACATTGTCAAGCAACCTTCACCACTAGGTAGTTCCAGAAATTTTCCATCAACCCAAGAAGAAACTCCACAACCAGCGGGCAGCCCCTCTTCCTTCTTGGTGGAGTGCCAGGAAACCCTGATCTGCTTTCCGTCTCTAGGAATTTGCCTACTTTTAGTATCTTATGTAAATAGTGGGGCACAATATGTGGTCTTTTGTGTGTAACTCGCTTCACTTCATGTTATCCAGGGTGTGTCTGCTCATTTCCAGAGCTGACCGTGGAAGTGAGGGTGCTCTGTGCGGTGCTTACTAATTCGTTATTTGATGAATGTTATTTCCACCTTTTAATATTGTGAGTATTGCTTCTGAGAACAGTTGCCTACACATTTTTATTCCAGTACTTGTTTTCAATTGTTTTGTAGTAAGGAAATTGCTGGCTCACATGGTAAATCTACTTTAACTATTGGAGGAACCTATAAACTGGTGTAATTTGCATACATTAAGGTTTATTCTTTGTGCTATAAAATGCCATGGGGTTTTGAAAACTACTTAATGTCTTTTATTCACCATTATCTCTCAAACACAACAACTTTATCATCCTAAAAGTTCCCTCTTTCACTTATTCACCCTCCCCCTCCACCCCAATCCCAGCCCCAGCTGGACAGCCACCGCTGACCTGTTTCCAGGTCTTTATTCTCGCCTTTTCATGGAATCGCGCAGCATGCAGGGTCTTAGAGGAGCTTCTTTCACTTAACAACAGAAAGAGAAATAAGATAAACTAACATTTGCAGGTAACTGTCAATGTGCGCCATCAGCATCAGCAGCCATGCATTTCTGTTGACGTCGATGTGTCACACTCACATAGCTCGGTTCCAAATGGTAATAGTAGAGGGCCAATAAAAACAAAACCCCAAATCATGTTGGAACAATTTTCTTGGTCAAGTGGACAGTAGTTGGCATTATCCAGAGGAGAACTTTAAAATGTGATGCAATTTCCATCAGCACAAGTTTAATTTTAAGATGTATTTAGAATCGGATCTCCGCCCTCTGGGGAGAAACTCCCCCGGGACCGTGAAGAACTGCGTCCCGATGCTGTTCGGTGCCATTAGCAGCCCAGCCTCTGCTCTTCAGCAGCATCCAGCCACATGCTCACGTCGACGACACACTAACGCTCATTGGCTGAACAATTCCATTAACCTCCACCGTCCTTGTCACTAAGAAAAAAGTCTCCATGATATCTACTTTCAAACATGGGAATTCCTATATTGATTAAGGTTTTATCCACTGATTTACCCTAATCCTGACTCCCTTCCTCACCCTTTCTCTTGTCCTCTGAAGACCCATTTGCTGGTGACCAAAGATAATCTGTCATGTGTCCTCATGTTCTTCACAGAATTCCCCCCAAATTGACTTGCCTTAGAATTTACCCCTGCTATTATATTGCTCCTCTTCGCCTAACTACCTGCGGCGTTCACGCTGACTTTCATGACGTCTGTCATGGCAGCAAAGCCTCACCTGGAGCTGTCTTATTCCAGTCTCCCAGTCACTGTCACCGCTGTCATTCTGTATTTTATGAAGCTCCCGGCTTCTGTTTCATGGTCTTGCTATCTACTCAACTCCCTCTTTCAAAATTATCTGCTCTGTGCTATATTTTCCCTTTCCCTTTCATAGGACAGCGGCCAGTTTGGAGCAACGCCTTCCCGTAACTGTGACACTTGGGTTTGTGACACAATGTCTTCTTGTAACTGTGGCACGGCAGGTGTCGGATGTCCTTCGGCTTCTGAGCTCCCCCTGCACTAGCCAGGCGGTGAGTAATCCCGCAGCACCCCCGCCGGAGCCCCCGCTCGCTCCCGGCCGGCCCGCACAGCCGCCCAGCTGAGGCGGGCGCGCCACACTCACCCGCACGCCTCCCGCCCGCTCCCTGCCACAGGAGCCCTCAGCTGGCTCCTCCCAGGGCTCCTTCTCCACGGGCCATGAGGGCCTCTGTTACTCAGAGTGAGCCCGTGAAACAGCAGGGACTGCGACAGCCGCGACCAGGGAGCAGACGCCCTCCTGCGCCTGGCCCGCCCGGCTGTCCCCTGCCCGCCTGTTTGCTGCCAGCTCCCAGCCTCCTGCCCCAGGGGCACTGCCCGCCTCCAGGAGCTGCGCCCGGGCCCTCTGCTGACCCTGAGCGGGAGGCGTAAGTCAGTGTGGGCAGGAATAGGAAACCGGAGTCGGGGCAAACATCATGGAGCGATGGACAGTGTCAGCCGACATTTCAGTACTGTTCTTGGATGGAAATTATTTGCTTTCTCTAGACATTCCCAAAATACAGCTTAACCTTTTCAGGAACTGAGTTTTGCCCTCTGTGGTTCTTCCAAATGTATATGAACCTTTGCAATTACATGGAGATGTTAACTTCCAGATATTTCAATAAAAGATTGCAGACTTGAGGGATGTCTGCATCCACATGTCTTATTTTAGGAAGATGTGATGAAGCTCATAGCGACATCCTGAATTTCTCGGAACAGCTTCCTGACATAGAGAAATCCATTAGGTCAACTCTAAGTGGGTGTGAAACTGGCCTGCCACGTCCTGTTTCCCATAATTACAGAGAGTAATTCATTTTAGTCAATAATCTAGTATTAATTGTATGAGTGGATCTGGTTACACTTTAAACACACAATTTGAAATGTTTTTAAAAAATCACCTTTTCATGTTTTGTTACATAAAGTAATTTATGTCTCGGGCACCGGTTAATTTCTGATTTCAGGTGTCCTAACACAAGAATCCATGAGGACTTCCTTCAGCCACTTCCTTCAGCCTGGGCCTCTGCCAAAGACCCTAGGACTTAAAGTGCCACATGTTCCTGAAGGAGAGGAGGCGGCCCCAAGTCCCTGACAGCTCGTCACTTGTTCACACACTTTACTGCGGGGACGCCCATTGCCACTGTCCTCAGCCCCTCACAGACGACATCGAACACTCCCCTCTGCAGCTGGGGCCTGAGGCTCCTTCAGGGAGTTGCTGGACCAGTGTCTCTGACCTTGCTCCCCAGACATCCACAGAGCTGCCCCCCCATCAGCAAGCCACATGCTCCAAACCTACACGGTGCTCTTTCCTCCAGGGTGCGAGCATATTCCTCCAGCTTTGACAGAAATTCACTCTGTACTTCTGGCCATTTGGGCCTCTGAGAAAGTAAAAGGCGTCCCTGGCAGCTGGCAGTGGGGCCTGGCCTGGCACTGACCACTACGCCAGGACATTCCCTCCTCACGTGGGTAGTTCTGCAGACCACCATCAGACAGTGTTCCTCCATGAAGGGGTGGACCAGGACAGGAACAAGGTCACCCCTAGTCGTGAGTAAGCCCAGACAAGGCCAGAACACTGTGAGAACCATACACATGACCACAGGTCCTCCTCTCCTGGCAACCTCAGGGACAGTCCCCTCACTGTCTCAGCTGTCTCCTGGTGAAACTGATAAAGAAACTCAATGAGAGAACCACCCAGCTTCCGACACCACCAGGTCCACAGGAAACTTGGGCTTCTCCGAGCCTCGGCCCAAACCCACCCCGTCTAGAACGCCTCCCCCGACGCCCTGTGACTGAGCGGGCCCGTGGCCTGGTTGGGGGAACGCCCTTGTGATCCCTGGACTTCTGACCTCCTGGACTGTAAGAGAAAATGTGGGCTGTTTTAATATGTGTCCCTTTATTCTGTTAATGTGTCTATTATTTGGAAACAGTTAATTGCATAAATATTTAGTTTTTCATATATGCCTTAGTTGACCATATTTTCCATTCTGAAACGACCCTCTTATTTCTAGTAATTCTCATGCTCTTGAGGTATAGCTGAGATATGAAGAATGACATTTTCTTACAGTTACTATTTCCATGGGATTCCTTTTGTTTTCAATCTTGAGAGCCCTAAATGCCTTTTACTTAATTTCACCCTTAATTCATAGTCTGCTTTAAAATATAGAAGTCACTCCCTAGAGAGTAGAAAATCGGCTGCTTTCCTGCACTTCCTGAGCTGACAGCACTCTCTCTGCAGTTCGGAATTTAAGCCCCAGTTTCCATTGACTGGAACAGAGTGGGCAGGCCCTTCACAGAGAACCCAAAAATGTTAAGACAATTGGTAAATATTTTATGGTATTACCTGTGTAGAGATTTCATTAGAGAGATTTAAAAACACTGACCAGGTAATAGTTTCCTAAATAAAATCAGTGAAGAAACTTTGTCACTCCTGAGAGCACCAGCGGGAGCATAAGTGTGAATCTTATTGATTTGAGGGCTGTTTGGAATTCATAATTTGTTATTAAGTAAAGCGATAATGGAAGTTAATTCCTTAAAACAAATACAGTCTGCTCTTCAACAGTGCAGAGCGCCATAAACAGACAGAAAATGAATGCAATTAACAGGCATGTGCACAAGTAACAACTCAGACAGAGCACGATCCACGTGTTCTCAGCCCAGTGTGACTTTTTACTGCACAGGCTCCTCCGTAAAGGTTCCCTCTCAACCCTGGAAAGGTCCGGGGAGGGGGGCCCAGTGGCCCAGGACACAGGGCACCCCCAGGGTCAGTGCTCAGTGCGGGAAGTGCTCTCCCACTGTGCTGTCTGTGCCCGCGGGCAGCCTGCCCACCTGCCTGCTCCGCACACTTTCCTCTCTCAGCAGCTCCACCCCTGCCTCACATCCCTGTCTAGCAAACTATTTCATTTTTTAAGCTAAATTCTGTATTTACTAGGATACTCTTCATTTACTAGGAATTCTGCTGCATTCTTATTTTGCTTGTTGATGGTTTTGTTAGTGATCAGGTTAAGAGGTTTCATAGGCCCCCAAATCTACTTCCCCAGATGGACATTTTTCAAAAGTACTTAAATAATATTAGAGCAGAAACCCCTATGCTCCCAGGATCTTAATGGGTCTTATTTAAAACTTCAGATCATTTGACCTTCTGACATAATTACAAATATGTCTTTATTCTTAAAATGCATTAACTTATTTTTAGGAGATATACTTTAATATACACATTGATCTCAAACCTGATTTTTTATCATCAACAAATAACAAAACTGAAAATACATTGAATTTACATAAACTCACCAAATCCACACGGATGTAACGAATCTGTAGCTTTTTAATAAGTTACTCACACCTAAAAGGAATTTAGGATTGTAGGTTTAGAAACTCTGGAAACTTCTTCCCCTGAGTTTATTTGTTATAATTGTTATAAATGCTCAATCCACCCCTTGTAATCATCAAGGAATTCTATTAAAATTTTAAATTGTGCATTTTAAGGTTTTAAGAAAATCTCGGGCCGTGCTGGGGGAGTTTGTGAAAAGATAGTTTTGAAGACGATGCATAACCTGTTACCAAGGCCACGGGGCCTTTAAATTCCTTAGAACCCTTCTGGCCCTTTAAACACAGACGAGCTGGTGAGGCCACAGTTGCCACTGGGCTTTTCAGTAATAGAAGGAAAGAGCAGCAACCACCTAACTGCCTTCAGCGAAGCTCTAGAAGCGAGGGAAGCGGGCGAGGGCGGAGACGCGCCCCACGGGAGCCACCCGCCGCCGCTCACCGCGTCCTTCGTGGGCGCTGCGCCCGCCTTTGCAGTCACGCGTTTGTTTCACGCCCGACGCAGAGCAGGGTCGGCACCGACTCCTGTAGGAACAGAGGGGGTCACTTCGTGTCTTCCGAGCCCAGCAGCCTGAGGCTGGTGAGCCCGCGGGACCCAGGCCGGGGGGGAGCCGGGCGCGCAGGGCCCTCCGTGTCCCGCGGGGAGCGCACTGTGGCGTCACCGACACGCGTGGCCGCGACCTGTTAGCTGTTACAGATCCACGCGGCTGACTCGATCCCAGGCAGGTCGGTTAGATGACTCGCCTTCTGGCCTTATCCGTAAGTTCTCGAAAGTGGGGCGAGCGGCGGGACCCCGGGCGAGGCGGCCGCGCCCCCAGCCGCCCCTTCCCGGGTGCACCCCAGCGCGCAGCTCTGGAGGGAGACGAGCGTCCCACGCCCCCCACGAACCAGGCGAGCAGACGTGAGGCCTGAGTGGATTTCAAAGCAGCCCGCGAAGGCAAAGG
The DNA here is from genome assembly GCF_964146895.1 of Miniopterus schreibersii. Taxonomy (NCBI): domain Eukaryota; kingdom Metazoa; phylum Chordata; class Mammalia; order Chiroptera; family Miniopteridae; genus Miniopterus; species Miniopterus schreibersii. The sequence continues at coordinate 7,472,500 of NC_138105.1, forward strand.
CGTTCCCGGGCCTCCCAGCAGCGGACGTGCCGAGGGGGCGCCGCGGCCCCTGCAACGGGGGCGATGGTTTAATAACCCGGGGCGCACGCGGAGCTGCGGGGGGCGCGGAAAGGCCTCGGCGCGTTCCTCCGCCCGGAACGGCGCTCCCGTGTCAGTGACCGGGGAAGGCGACGGCTCCATTGCTGTGGCAGTTATCCGAGAATTGCTGGGGCGGAATTTCTCCCTCCCCGGTGGGAGTGGGGTCCTTGGGGTACGGCTGGAATAGAAATTTCCAGAGGCCCCCACCAGGGAACGAGATGTGGTAAAAGGCTTAATTTGTGTGGAGTTACAGCCCTCGGGTTGCGGAGTCCAATTCCCCTTAGTCCAGCCCTGGCACAGGCGCAGCCGGGCTCAGCAGAGCCGAAAGCAGAGCCAATGTCCGGGGGCTCCGCTGCGGGATGGGGCGGGCAGGGCATCAGGCGTGTCAGTGCACTGTGTGGGCCACGCGGCCCTGAGCCAGCGGAGTGCGGAGGGGGGCCCCCAGCGGGGGGTGGGGGCGGAGGGGAGCCCCCAGCTCCGGGAGCGAGGAGGGGAGCCCCCAGCGGGGAGGGCGGAGGGGGGGCCCCCAGCGGGAAGGGCGGAGGGGGGGCCCCCAGCGGGGAGGGAGGCGGGGGGCCCCCAGCGGGGAGCGAGGCGGGGGGCCCCCAGCGGGGAGGGAGGCGGGGGGCCCCCAGCGGGGAGTGCGGAGGGGGGCCCCCAGCGGGGAGGGCGGAGGGAGCCCCCAGCGGGGGGTGGGGGCGGAGGGGAGCCCCCAGCTCCGGGAGCGAGGAGGGGAGCCCCCAGCGGGGAGCGAAGAGGGGAGCCCACAGGGGGATTGCGGAGGGGGGCCCACAGGGGGAGTGTGGAGGGGGGCCCCCAGCGGGGAGCGAGGAGGGGGGCGCCCAGCGGGGAGCGCGGAGGGGGGCGCCCAGCGGGGAGGGCGGAGGGGGGCCCCCAGCGGGGAGCGCGGAGGGGGGCGCCCAGCGGGGAGCGAGGAGGGGGGCGCCCAGCGGGGAGCGCGGAGGGGGGCGCCCAGCGGGGAGGGCGGAGGGGGGCCCCCAGCGGGGAGCGCGGAGGGGGGCCCCCAGCGGGGAGCGAGGAGGGGGGCGCCCAGCGGGGAGCGCGGAGGGGGGCCCCCAGCGGGGAGCGCGGAGGGGGGCCCCCAGCGGGGAGCGAGGAGGGGGGCGCCCAGCGGGGAGCGCGGAGGGGGGCGCCCAGCGGGGAGGGCGGAGGGGGGCCCCCAGCGGGGAGCGCGGAGGGGGGCGCCCAGCGGGGAGCGAGGAGGGGGGCGCCCAGCGGGGAGCGCGGAGGGGGGCGCCCAGCGGGGAGCGCGGAGGGGGGCGCCCAGCGGGGAGGGCGGAGGGGGGCCCCCAGCGGGGAGCGCGGAGGGGGGCGCCCAGCGGGGAGGGCGGAGGGGGGCCCCCAGCGGGGAGCGCGGAGGGGGGCCCCCAGCGGGGAGCGAGGAGGGGGGCGCCCAGCGGGGAGCGCGGAGGGGGGCCCCCAGCGGGGAGCGCGGAGGGGGGCCCCCAGCGGGGAGCGAGGAGGGGGGCGCCCAGCGGGGAGCGCGGAGGGGGGCGCCCAGCGGGGAGGGCGGAGGGGGGCCCCCAGCGGGGAGCGCGGAGGGGGGCGCCCAGCGGGGAGCGAGGAGGGGGGCGCCCAGCGGGGAGCGCGGAGGGGGGCGCCCAGCGGGGAGGGCGGAGGGGGGCCCCCAGCGGGGAGCGCGGAGGGGGGCGCCCAGCGGGGAGGGCGGAGGGGGGCCCCCAGCGGGGAGCGAGGAGGGGGGCCCCCAGCGGGAGCGCGGGAAGAGCGCGCCTCACGGGAGCGTAAACATCACACGGTCCAGCCCTGCGCCGCAGCCCGCAGCCTCCTCCGGCCGGCGCCCTGCTCCCGGGTGCGGCTGACAGACAAGCGCCCCCAGTCAGGGACCTCACTGGGCACCTGCCCCTTACCCAGCCCCTCCGCAGGGCCTGGGGGAGCAGACCCGGGGCGCACACTGCGGCTTCCTGCCCAGATGGCAGGCCTGCATCACCCGGCCTTCCCGCCTCCTTCCCTGTTAATTAATTAGCAAGGGGGTTCATTACAATGCTATCAGTAGGAGGTCTATATATTTCACAGTGTTAATCCTTATTTTTGCCTCTCATAGGGTAACTTTAATTTTTTCCTTTAATACCTAGTGTGGCATTTAGAGTGCTTAATAAATTTATGCATCACAAAAAATTATGAGTAAAGATTGGTTTTCCCTGCCAAACTTTTATATTTCTGAATATATCATTGCTGACCAAAGCTATAGGTAGCTAACAAAAGTATGAGCACCCTATCATTGAGAAAATGCATTTTGCTTCCCATTACAAATAATCAACTCATTAATCAAATATTAATTGGACATCAATTATGGTTAGGCACTTCTTGTGGCATCCACTGGGGACTAAAATTTATAAGTGTTCACAGGAAAAAGTAAAGGGAAATGTTCACCAAATCTCTTTTATTTTCCTGGCCTCCCTTCTGTGCATCTGGAAGATTCCTCTAATAGTCTCAGAGGGGCAGAGACAAACTGTGAAATGTACTCAATGGCAACTTCAAGAATAAGAGCCTCATCCAGCTTGTTTCAGGAATGGGCAGGCCTTAGATATAACCAAAATAAAACGTATATTGGTGTCTGTTATGATATACTTCAATATTTACCACATACTTAAAAATTATTTATTGTGAATCCAATATGTCACTAAAGAATGTACCATAAAAATTGGAAAATTAGATAACACAGCTAGCCTCAGCGATTTCTCCAGCACGGGTGTGTGTGTCTGCGGGTGTGCACCTGCAAGCTTACAGTGCTGTGGCCACGGGCTAGTTTCTTCACCTTCGTACGACGTGGGTTAGCTCATAATACAAGCACCTTACATTCAGGATGATACGAACATCCCTGAACAGAATAATCGTCTCATTTTACGTGTACCTTGGGGGAGTGTAAAGGGAAGCGGTCGGGAAAGAGATTTTGGTGACAGAGCTTCTGAAGCCAGTGTGTCTAGTGTCCTTGACTCCATGGAACGTGGTTTCCATCCCTCAGCCTCAAAATGGGGACCTTTCCCGAAACACATCCCTCGGCTCTCCCCTATGGTCTCACTAACTGGGTCAGAAAAGGAAACCATTGTCTTTAAATCCCACAAGGCCCCAGCTCGCAGGTTTGCAGGGGCTGGAGTTCTGCCCCTGAGCACAGGAGCCTCTGTGCCCCTCCATGGCAGTGCCCCAGGGCAGGGGTGACCACCACCTCTGAGGAGGGGACTGCACACACCTGAAAAACTCTGAGCTATTCGAGAGAAACCCGAGGGCTCCTAAGGACCTAAAAAGCTTTTGGTCTCTTACGAGAGGATTTTGATGGCCATTCATTTACCTCCCACACTTGAGGAAGCATTTTTAGCACCATCCATCAACCTGCTCTGAATAGCCTCTTTTATTCAGCATTTCACATCTCAGCAGGGACTTGGGAAGACAAAAGAGACTAGAAAAATGCGTGAAAATACCAAAAATGAGCAAGAAAAGGGATGTTATTAAAAGTGTGCTTCTGAGGATATTAAAAAACATGTTTCTATTGTAAAGGTACTTTGAAAGGATAATGGATATGAATCATTCCTTTAAACATTCTTCACTCCCCACCTTTCAGAGTAACAGAATTAAAAGCAAATGTTTTCTAGAACGTCAAAGCAAGGGAATTAAACTAGTTTGTTGGCACTAAACATCCAAAATAAATGTTCACTCTTTGGTGTGTATGTCAAGTGCACAAAACACCTCCCTCCGCTATGGGTTTTCCTTGGAAAGGGAGTTCACAATGCTAGACATTAGTTATAAAAGGCTTCAAAGTCATCTCGTAAACTTTAGTCCCCGTTTCTCCTACTTTCCAGGTTTCTATTTAATTATGGCACAACTGCTCTGAAAATATGTATTAGACTAATGTTGGCCTGACCTTATGCTTATGATGTTTGAAGTAAACATTATAAATTTTAAAAAAAGTCTCAGCACATAAAGTATCTAAATTGATAATTTGGAAATAATTCATTTTTGACAACTTGATACCCTCAAGAGTCACTACACTGAGACCAGATTGCTCTGTGAATGTGGCACCTGTGATCATTTAACCTGTAATGAAAGTCACCGATGCGCGGCTGAGAGAGGCTCTTCCAGGCTCACATTCAACCGAGCTTTTCGTTCGTGAGCTAAATGGTCAGTGGGTGACCGGGGGCTTGGAAGAGGCCAGGCTGTGTTTCCTGCACCAGCACACCGTCCCCATTGGCCTGTGATTGTGCTTTTTCCCTCCTCTAGGGTGTGTAACTCGCCTGTGGTCATTTCTGAAGGTTAAACTACAAGTGAGCTACAAGACTTCCTCGCAGGGCTGTTGTCAAAGCCCAGGAGCTGGGGCCGACCTAGTCACGGAGGAACTCCCGCGCGGGGGTGAGTGAGTGTGGATCTCACTTCTCAGGGAAGAAATGCAGTTGAAAACACAGCAAACCTGTGCTTGAAGGAATGAGTGGGACGATTTTTAGGAGAAAAACAGAAGGTACTGCAGCTGGGCCAGGGTGGCTCAGCTGTTGAGCATCGGCCTAGGATCCAGGAGATCCCGGTTCGCAGGCTCCATCCCTGGTGAGGGGTGTGCAGGAGGCAGCCGATCAGTGACTCTCTCATCATTGATGTTTCTCTCTCTCTCTCCCCCTTACTCTCTGAAATCAATAAAAAATAAAAAAGGTATGGCAGAAATAAGTAAGCCTTGGTGGGCCAGAGGGAATGAAGGGGGAATCTCTGGGAACCTCTTCCAGCCAGAAGGGAACCTCTAGAAACCACAAAGATGGAGTAGGGCTCAGGGGCAAAGACAAGGGTGGAAGGTAAAGGACAGGGTCGGATGCAGTGAGCGTGGCTTTGCATGTCCCTGGCGCATGTTTTATCTGTAGAGGCCAGGATCGGAAGCTTACAGGCCTGATTAACGCGGACGGTGAGAGCTGGCGCCACTCTGAGCAAGTCCGACCTTCACTAATAAATCTAAGGAATGTAGTATTACTGATAGTTCTGTCCCATTTAAAAGTTAATTCTTCTTACCAAAATGAGAGCCAACTTTTCTGGATTTATGTTTTCTTATTTAAATTCCTATCCTTCGTTTGAATTTGTTTCCCATTATTTGGAGTTTATTCTTTATTTTGCTCTTTTATGGTAAATATAAAAAGTAGTTAATATTTCATTCATACCTAACCCCCCAAAATACACACAAACACACACACACGCTTAATCCTGTCTGTTTTAGCAGCTACTTATGGAGAAATGTTGGGGAACCCTCACCATAAATTATGTGCTGTAATCTGAACCCCCCCGAGTCACCTGTGGAAACCTTCACCATTTCTGCCCCCAGACTAGACTCCTGAGCAGAACACGAGGCAGCTCATGCAGTCACCGAATAGTGCCCTGTGAGTAGATGCAGGACAAAGAGCTACCAGAGAAGGCGACTAATTAGCTCCTAATTAACATTAAATAACACAACCTGCTGACATGACTGCAACCTGGTTTGACTGGATATCCTTGGGGTCACTCAGCGGCTGCCAGGGTCCCCCTTGTCCCTCTCCACTGAGATTCCTCGTCGGCATGTACATTTTTCCTTCTGGATCATAGTTTCCTTTATATAGTGTAAACAGTTTTTTATTTTCTTTCAAATATCTGTCTACATACCCCGCCTGTGGATTCTGCTCCTCAGGAGACCCTGACTAATAGTTATAATATAGAGACAATGCGCAGTCATTTGCCGTGTGTTAGCGTGTAAGTATGAACGGCATCCGAGTGCCGGCAGCACCTGGGAACTGACTGCTTTCAGATCTTACGTGTTCACTGTAAACTGTTTTTATAAACAGGAATTCGTTTTCTTTTCCCTGAGCCAGATTTTCCCATCTAAAAGTGCCATTTTCTCAGCGCTAACACTGCGCTGCTTACATTTTCCCTGGGGTTAGAGTTCTGGGGACTTGCATTTTTAAACCGCTGAATGAATGAGTCCACCCATTGTAAAATACTGTCTATTAAAATGTTATATATTTGCAAGTGGAGCATCAAATTTATCAGATGCAGACTAAGTTAAGAGAGGAGAACCACGGCTGAACGTGACAGATTAGCAAAAACATGAAAGGAACCAGTGATCTGGCATTTTTTATCACTGGCGGGCGCAATTTCTGCAAAGCGGCTAGGCCGTGACTGGAGCCTCCGTGTTTCCTGCTGTTACCGAGCAGTACGCCCCGGCCTCGCACACGTGGCTGCAGCCCACACAGGCTCGGACCCGCAAAGGTCCAGCGCAGCCCCAAGGGCTGTGACGGCCCAAGAACTCGGGGCACTGCCTTATTCCCCTCCCCATTAAATGTAATGTTCAAGTCCGGGTCTGTTCAGATCCAGCCAAAATACATTTTTCCTTTAATGCCTATCAATTACATTCTCTTGGTCGTCACGCTTGTAAAAGGTTTATAATAACACAGTGAAACCCGTTCATTAAATTTCTCTGAGTTTAACAAGGACACACTCAGCTGCGTTAACAAATTACTAACTGCCTACGGGATTTCTTCAGTGCAGTGGCGGCGATCGTTCCCTGGCCTGCAAGCGGGAGAGAGGGGGGCCATTCAAAACGACCCAATACCGCGGAGCTGGTGTGGGCGTGGAGACAATAAAGACAGCCGGCATGTTCATTTCCAAAACTGCAAGGCAAATACAGAAGTCCCCGAAATGTACACACACTGCGAATGATTATAAAGTCAGCGTTTATTAACAAGAATCCACAGAAATGAATAATCTTTTTTGTCCACGCCTGTTTTCACAATGATGACCATTCTGGTCCAGGCCCTGCTGATACCGAAGCAATGGAATCGCAAACATCAAGAATCATTTCGGTCAGTATTTGTGAGCCCTCAGTTCATCAACCGTTGCTGGTTTTGTACCATAAACCATCTTTTATGTATCCCCCTAAAAAAAAAAGTCTAGAGGCCCTTTAGAATAAATTTTCTTTGTTCAAAGCTTACTCTGGCTTCACCCATTATTTCAAATCAGTTTAACCTGAAAAGGAGTGAACATTAAGTGAGTTATCAGCTGTTAAAGTGTGTCTACATGTTTTGGGGACACTATATGTACATATATATATGTTTTTGTTATCTATGCTGTGTGACAAAGTGACAAATCAGGACAAATTAAAGATTTAATATGACACACTTGTTATCACAAGGTCCCTGTGAGTCAGGGATCTAGACACAGCTCAACCTGGTCCTCAGCTCAGGGTCTCTCTTGAGGCTACAATCAAGGTGTCAGCGAGGCCTGGGTCTCATTCGAACTCTGATTAGGGAAGAATTCAGTTCCAAGCTCACTTCCAGGGTTGTTGCCAGGGTTTGGTCACTTTGGGGCTGTTGGACTAAGGGTCTCATTTCCAGCTGGCAGTTGGCCACTGGTCACCATTAGTTCCTTGCCACATGGGCCCCACCTACGTGGCAACCCCCTTGATCAGAGCCAGCAAGGGAGAGAGTAAATAAAGAGAACCTGCTAGGTGGACATCGTCAATCTCTTTTCACCTGACCACGGAAGTGGCACCTTTGCCACATTCTATCATGTAGAGGCGAGTCCCTGGGCCACCCCACATTCAGGGCAGGGGATCATAAAGGACTTGAATACCAGGTGGTGGAGGTCATTGCTGAAGGGTTGAAGGCCACCTTAGAGAGTAGCTCACCACAGAATATTAATTGCAAGAGGATCATCTTGCAGCTAAAAAAAGCAACATATTTTCAATATGACGTGTGTGTGCCTGTGTGTCTAAATGTTTTTTAAATTTGATGACACGATCTGTTCCTCATAGAAGGTATAGTGCTCTAAGGAACAGGGATGCCTTTTGAAAATGTAGTTGAAGAAATAAAAAGGGTGCTCATGCATGAGCCTTTTTAAAGGTAGGTTTCCATGCTGCCAACAGGGACGCTGTGTGAGAACCACAATGGCCTAAAGCAGAGCACCAGGCAGAGCTCTGATCCAGCGGTGACCTGAGCTACGTTAGAGTGACAAGGCAGTAACAAGGCAAACGCAGGGAGAGGGAGAGTGTGGAAGCCTAAAGCGGACCAAGGGGACTCCTGAGCATCCTCACGGGGAGCAGGCGTTGCCTGGTTCACCACCACGTTGTCTGACTTTGTTCAGTTCCCCAGAACGTTTGCAACCCCGAAGGGGTACCCGTGTGTCTCACGTACATCTATGTGCCGTGAGTGTTTAAAAGACACTTACATTTTAGTACTAAAATATGTGGCACATAAAATATAGTTAATGAGCCTGACCGGGTGGCTCAGCGGTTGGAGAGTCATCCCGTGCACCGGAAGGTTTGGGGTTCGATCCTCGATCAGGGCCCTTACGTAGGTTCCAGGTTTGATCCCCAGTCGGGGTGTGGACTGGAGGCAACCAATTGATGTTTCTCTCGCATATCAATGTTCCTCTCTCCTCTCTCTCTCTCCCTCCTCCCTCCCTTCCTTTCTCTGTAGAATCAATGGGAGATATATTCTTGAGTGAGAATTTTTTAAAAAGAAAGAAAAAGAAAAATATATATATTTATATATATGTTTTTATATATGATGATATGACATATATATATACTGCTGTGTGACGTGATAAAGCATTTTGTAGTTTTTATATGCTCCGTTTGCTTTCAGGTGAATGGCACAGATCTGAGTCGTTGAGAAACCTGGTGCTAGCATTTACAGCCAGCCGTGCGAACAGCAGGAACCCGTCGTTGCAGTGCAGCTCTAGTGAGTGAAGGACACATTTTTAGAAAAGTTACAGATTTAATTAAAATGTTAGAGTATTGTTGAGACAATGGTCATAATCGTAAAACATTATTGAAAGTCCATTGCTTCGTACCCTAATGTGTTCTAATTGGCAATGTAGACTGAAGAGTGAATGGGCACCATTTCATTTGAGCTGAACTAAAACGGTAGAACTGCTATACCCTTCAAGGAATGAATTTTTCAAATCTGCATTTTCTCTGTTATGCAGTTTAGATCTCCCTTTAGATCTCTGAACTTATAATTGTTTTATAATGTTAGGGGTTAATATGATGATGGGTTTCAATGTAGAAAAATTTTTTTAAGCATATCTTTATTGATTTCAGAGAGAAGAAAGGAGGGGGAGAGAGAGAGACAGAAACATCAACGATGAGAGAGTCATTCATCAGCTGCCTAACCCACAACCCGGGCATGTGCCCTGACCGGGAATCGAACCCCGATCGCCTGGATCCCAGGTCGATGCTCAACCCCTGAGACGCGCCCGGCTGGGCCAGTAAAACTTTCTTTACATGATGTAAGCATTCACTGAACCATTAGATGGTAAGTTATTGTTAGCTTCTTATTAAACTTTGATTATATATATAATTTATGTGTATCAGTGATTTTCAACCACTGTGCCTCAAGAATTTTTAAAATATGCAACACCTGCTATTCAGTCAGGGGCACTGACCTCTTTTCCCTTAGATGGTCAAATAAAAGAAGTGACAACAGCCAACCCAACGATAGCCATCCAGTGTGAGTGAATCAAAGTTATACCCATTTTTTTGTCAGATCGGCAAAAAATATAATACACATTTTGGTGTGCTGTGTAACTTCAGTCATTAGTTTTCATGCCATGAGATGAAAAAGGTTGACGATTGCTGATGTGGACAACTATAGATGGCCACGCATATTGTATGTGAAATTATATAAAACATCATTATTATGAACAGGGAAACTGTAGGTAGAACCTGCAAGATGCTGAGATGCCTGGCTGCCCTGCTCTAACCCTGGGGTGGGAGGGGGAACGGTGCCATGGACGGCGCATTCCCCTGCCATCCCTTAGAACCACTATTTGTTCTGTAGGGTTTATAGCTCCACTTAATCCCAGCAAGGAATCCCAGCTGTAATTAAACTTCATAGTTCTGAAGCTAGGAAAATTTCAGAAAATGACTTATATTAGGGAAATGTTTTATCAACCTGCTGGTACACATGTTGATGCTGATGAGAGTTAAATTAATTTTTAAGCAAATTCTTCTGAAGTTTGTATGATATGGTTTTTAACTTTTTTTCATAATTATCTTCAGCTGTGTTAAAACAGAACACCAGCCAGGCCACAAAGAAGGGTGTGTGCTCATGTGCGTGGACTCGGCCTCCAGGCCATCCCAGCTCTGGCCCCAGGAGGTGAAAAAGCCCCCAGATGATCCCAGCCCCTGATTTCAGACGAAACCCACACACCGCAGAGTAAACAGCTGCCTCCGTCGCTCCATCCCCGGGACCTGGAGCACAGCAGTGGTGAGCATGAGAGCATATTGCTCCTGAGACAGTAAATGTTGGGCAAACTCAGCTAGTCTACGAGTTGATCCCCAATAACGGCCTTGCTTCTCACTTGAAGTATTTTTCTAACTCTAGATCATGAAGTTATACATAAATGATATATATTTTATTAGTTTTTTCCCAAATAATTAGGCTAACCAGAACTTAATATAAGAGACCAGGTGAATGCCACCCTTGTCCCCCCTACACACAGAAGCACTAACACTTTAAATGTGCTGAGGAAATAAGCAGAGCAAACAAAAGGCCTTCTCCAGAAGCGACTAGCTCAGGACCATTGTTCTACCAGATCCAAGTTCGCGTAACCCATTTGAATCCTTGGACGAATCAAACTAACCAGATAATTAGGGTTAAAAAATAGTTATGCCTTTTCTTTTATCTTTTTTTTATCAGAGTATATATTTAATTTTTTAACTAAGATCTGTGTTTGTTTTTTCACGAAGAGTCTATTTAATATGAATGTCCTAAACTTCTAATACTTGATAAATCTGATAAGTTAGTACCGATACTGTATTTTATATTATGTATTATTTAAAGTTAAGAATGATATATAATTTTAATTATTTATATTAAATTAATTTGGAAAATGTTTATACTAGCAATAATTATATTTTCTAGTGTTTCTGATTACATATAATTTTGAAGATCCTTAATGACTAAGACTTTGCCTATTAATTCTAAGCTTGTCTTTATAAAACTTTATTTGTCGTCCTCCTTTTCAAACACCTTCCCGGGAAGGGAAGGTGGCGGTTCTGACAAGAAGCGGCATGCTCTCGCTCCCAGCCACGGACTCAATTTACAGCTAAAATACTGCGTAGGCACCTTGGAAAAACAAGGGAAGTATACCTGAGTGGACATATTTCGAGTAAGGAACACTGAAGAAACATCATAGAATCTGGTAGGACAGGGGGTCACAGAAAGGGGGAGACCCCCTGAAGCCTGTGCTCAGCTGTGAGGCCCGTGTCTTGGAGGTTGCAAAGCTCCCTCCCCTTGGGAATGTGGGCTGGCATCCAAAAGCGGGGATCTCAAACCCAGAGCAGAGGAGAAAGGAAGAGCCCTGGCCCGGTGGGCAGAGGGAACCAGGGGAACAGTGTGCCTGCGGCGAGGCGACTGCCCCTTCACAGTGAAACAATGTGCCTAATGGTGGCAGCCGGGGCAGGAGAAATTCACCCTGGGTGCTGACCGCAGGAAAGGCTGTCCCGCAGGGCGTGGCTTCCAAATAGAAAAGGGCCACAGGGCTGTACTAGGCAGCCACCTATAGAGACCTCCTACTTTCCTGTAAGGCACTATGTAGAACCCCAGAAAGCATTTGAACTGTGTGGTGCAGGGAAGGGGACAAGAGCCCTCCCACTGCCAGAGAGGGACCAGAGCTGCCAGTGGGGCAGATCAGGACTCCAGCATGGGAGCTGCCAGTGTGGCAAATTGAGGATTTTTAACCTGCTCTGAAGAGAGCTGGGATAACGTGGATGGAGCTGCCCCAGCTTTCCTGAGATCAGCTATGCAGGATTCCTGCATGGGGCTGACTTTGTAACCCCTCCTGCTAGGGTCTGAGGCACAAGGATGCCAGATCTTTGCAAAACAGGTTCACTGGCTGTGTGTTGCTTTGTGCATTTTTGATTGCTGAACAAGTGTCTACCTTCCTGGCTTGCAGTGGGGAGACAGACCAGGGAAAGCTGGGGTTTGTGCCTGCATTGTGGAGAGTTTGAACTGAGCCAACCAGATCTGGGAAAGGAGGAGTGGAGCATGCCTACCTCTCTTGCAGACTAGGAGCACTTCCCCCCCCCCCCAAGAGGAAAGGCTCTGGTCCATCTCACTGAAGCCCCAGATATCCCCCTCAAGGCACAGTCCTGAGGGGGAAGGGAGAGCAGCTCACAAGACAACAAGAGAGAAGTAAGACTCTCAGGGGCTGTTATTTAGAAACTGCAGGAAAAGCTTAAAACCCCTTCTGGGGGCTGGGATGGCAAAGTGTTCACCAGAATCTTTTCTTAATCAAACCCACTGAGCCCAGGCTGCTGAAACTGTCCACACAGAAAAGGCAACAGGCTGAATTCAGTCTGAATCTGCAGCAGGCGAGTGTATGGAGAACTAGAAATTGGAGGATTTGATAGAAACAGAGGAGTTGGCTTTGAAGCAGAGACTAACTTCCCCACAGTGAGGGCCTGACAGCAAAACCTCTAAGTAAGGGGGGCAATATCCTGAGCTACACTAGTTGGCCTGCACCCTAGACTCTACAGAAGACTCTGGAGGAAGCCCAGGCAACCACAAGGGGGAAGCAAAATAACTGACAAGTGGAGGTGGTCCACAGAGAGCCTCAGATCAGCCACCGAAGGACACCAGAGCCAAACCTGGACAGCTCCTGACATTGGTTAACACACAAGTACCTCTCAGGAGACCTGAAATCAGCACACAAAACAGAGAGCCTCAGACAACATAAACTGCCCAGATGAAACTCACCTGGATGACTTTTTAAATTTATTTTTAATTTTTATTGTTATTTTTTTAGAAAAAAGAGATAGATTTTTTTGAATTTTTAAAATTAATATTAAATTTTTATTTAATTTTGTTTAGAATTGATTTTGTCTGGCTTTCCTTGTTTTTGTTTGTTTGGGTTTTTTGTTCTATTTTAAAGATTTTCTTGATATTCTCTGCTTTATTACTGGGATATCATCATTATAATCAATAAGTTTATTGCTTTTCTCTAGTTCCTCCATATCTCTTATTGCCTTCCTTTCCTGCCCCTGCTTTACCTCTCTCTCTCCTTGTTCCATTGTCATAACTTACTTTTTTTATCTTTTTCTCACCCTTTTAGTCTCTGTCTTCTTATCTTTTTGTTTGTTTGTGTTTGTCTTTTTATTTTTCAACCTTTTTCCTATTCCAACTCTCTACCTTTATTATTTTGCTCACCCTTCTTTCCTTTCAGAATCTTATCTCTGCACCTTTTATCTCCCAGTAGCTTCTTTATTTCTTAAACTTTTATTTTATTTTATTTTTACTAGTAGCAATAATATCCTTTTCTCTTTTTTGCTTTAGCATGCGTGTTCTCACTTCACTCTCAAATTCTGATTTCTCTTGGGTTGTTTTCATTGTGATTGTCAGGATATTTTCTAAGTTCCTGTTTGTTTCCTGGCAATTTGGTTGTGCTTTGTTTTGCCCTGTCAGCACCTGTACAACGGCTCACTTGATGTGGTTGTGGCTGAGCTTCATAGTTAGCCAACCTGAGAGGGGGATCCTCCCAAGAATGGGTCAACAACAATCTAGACCCAATCACAACAGGAGAGCCTAAAGAACCCACAAAAGGGACACCCACAAAAGGGACACACCTAGAGCATATCCCTCAGAAGTATAAGAAAACACACCTCTGGACCCCAATGGACATATACTATAAAATCCGACCCCACAAGACTGAGAGACAGCAAATATATCTAATATACAGGTACAAATACTAAAAGTCGCTAATATGGGGAGAGAAAGAAACAACCCCCAAACTAAAGAACAGGAAAAATCGCTAGAAAAAGACCTTGACGAGATGGAGTTAAGGTAGTTATCAGAAATAGAGTTCAGAGTAATGGTTATAAAGATGCTCAAGGAAATTAATGAGAACAAGATACTTCATAGAAAGGTCCAGGAACTTAGTGAAAGCTTCATTAGTATGAAAAAAGATACATATCATAAACAAGAATCAGTTAGAAATAAAGAATACTATATCTGATACCAAGAATACCCTGGAAGGAATTAAAAGCAGGCTCAATGAAGCAGAGGATAGAAGTGAATTAGAAGATAAGGTAGAAAAAAAGCAATCAGAGCAGCAAATAGAAAAAACACTTAAAAAGCATGAGGACAGTCTAAGGGAGCTTTGTGAAAACATGAAGCAAAACAACATTTGCATCATAGGGATAACAGAGGGGGAAGAAAGTCAGCAAGCGATAGAGAACTTGGTGGAGGAAATAATGACAGAAAACTTCCCTAGGATGGCGAGGGAGAAAGCCACATAAGTTCAGGAAGCACAGAGGATTCCAAACAAGGGGGACCCAAAGAGACCCACTCCAAGACACATCATAATTAAAATGGCAAATGTTAAAGACAAAGAAAGAATATTAAGGGCTGCAAGAGAGAGACAGCAGATCTCTCAACAGAAACACTTTAGGCCAGAAGGGAGTGGCATGAAGTTCTCAAAGTAATGAAAAGCAAGAACCTGCAACCAGGACTGCTCTATCCATCAAGGCTAGCATTTAAAATTTAAGGTGAAATAAAGAGCTTCCCAGACCAAAAAAAAAAGGGTAAAAGAGTTCAGTGCCACCAAGCCAGCACTGCAAGAAATGCTAAAAGGACTGCTCTAAGAAAAAGAAGGAATATTGAGTGGAAGGTATATCAGCATAAAGGGGAAAAATGGCATTAAATAAGTATATATCAATAATAACCTTAAATGTAAACAGATTAAATGTCCCAGTCAAAAGACAAAGAGTAGCTGAATGGATAAGAAAGTAGGACCCATATATATGCTGTCTACAAGAGACCCACATGAAAGCAAATGTTTCACAGGCTGAAAGTGAAAGGGTGGAAAAAAATATTCCATGCAAATGGAAACGAAAAAAAAGTTGGAGTGGCAATACTTACTTCTGACAAAATAGACTTCAAAATAAAGACCATAGCAAGAGACAAAGAAGGTCACTACATAATACTAAAGGGATGGATCTGACAGGAGGAAATAACCCTTATAAATGCATCTGCCAGCACAGTGTAGTTCAGTGGTAGAGCGTGGACCTAGGATCCAGGAGATCGAGGTTCGATTCCCGCTCAGGGCACAGGCCCGGGTTGCGGGCTCGATCCCCAGTAGGCGGTGTGCAAGAGGCAGCCGATTAATGACAACTCTCTCACCATTGATGTTTCTCTCTCTTCCTCTCCCTTCCTCTCTCTGAGGTCAGTAGAGATATACTTTAAAAAAAAGGAGAGAGAAAAAAAATATATATATATATATGCACCCAATACAGGAGCACCTAAATATATTTTTAAAATTTTGGTGGACTTTAAGAGGGAGATTGACAGCAACACAATCATAGTGGGGGACTTTAACACCCCATTATCATCACTGGACAGATCATAAAGACAAAAAATGAACAGGGAAACTCAGACCTTAAATGACACACTAGTTCTAATGGATTTAATTGACATTTACAGAACATTTCATCCCAAAGCAGCACAATACATATTATTCTCAAGTGCCCATGGAACATTCTCAAAAATAGACCACGTGCTAGGGCACAAAAGAAGTCTGTACAAGTTCAAGAAGATTGAAATCATATAAAAAAATCTTCTCATCACAATGGTATGAAACTAGAAATCAACCACTACAAAAAAACTCAAAAATACTCAAACACATGGAGGCTAAACAGCATGTTATTAAACAATGAATGGGTTACCCATGAGATCAAGGAAGAAAACAAAACTTCCTGGAAAAAAACAAAAATGAACAAAAAACAACCCAAAATCTATGGGACACAGCTAAAGCAGTCCTGAGAGGAAAGTTCAGGGCAGTACAGACCTACCTCAAGAAATAAGAAAAACTCTAATAAACGATCTAACACAACTAAAAGTATTAGAGAACATCACGAAAAGCCCCAAGGAAGTAGAAGGAAGGAAATAATAAAGATCAGAGCAGAAATTAACGACATAGAGCCTAAAAAACAATGCAAAATATCAATGAAACCAAGAGCTGGCTCTTTGAAAAGATAAATAATGAACCTTTAGCCAGAGTCACTAAGAAAGAAAGAGAGAGGACCCAAATAAATAAAATCAGAAATGAAAAAGACAATATAGCCCAGCCGGGCGTGGCTCAGTGGTTGAGCATCGACCTAGGATCCGGGAGATTATGGTTCCATCCCAGGTAGGAGCACATGCCCAGGTTGCGGGCTCGATCCCCAGTCAGGGGCGTGCAGGAGGAAGCCGATCAATGACTCTTTCATCACTGATGTTTCTATCTCTCTTTCCCTCTCTCTTCCTCTCTCTGAAATCAATAAAGATATTTTAAATAAAAAAAAGATGATATAACAACTAACCCAACAGAAACACAAGGGATTTTAAGAAAATACTATGAGCAACTATATGCCAACAAACTGGACAACATGGGTAAAATGGACAAATTCCTAGAAGCATCAATCTTCCAAAGCTGAATCAAGAAGAGGCAGAAAACCTGAATAGGTCCATAACAAGTAATGAAATTGAAGCAGTAACCAAAAAACTCCCAGCAAACAAAAGTCCTGGACCAGATGGATTTACAGGCAAGTTTTACTAAACATTCAAAGAATTAACACCTATTCTCCTCAAACTATTCCAGAAAATTCAAGAGGAGGGAAAACTCCAAACTCTTTTTATGAGGCCAGCATCATCCCAATCTCAAAACCAGACAAAAGGCACTACAAAAAAAGAGAATTACAGACCAATATCCCTCATGAATATAGATGCTAAAATCCTCAACAAAATACTAGCAAACTGGATCTAGCAATACATTCAAAAGATCATACACCACGACCAAGTGCGCTTTATTTTGGGGATGCAAGGCTGGTAAAATATTCACAAATCAATAAATGTGATACATCACATAAACAAAATGAAGTTCAAAAATCACATAATCATATCAATAGATGCAGAAAAAGCATTCGACAAAATCTAGCACCCATTTTTGATAAAAACTCTCAGCAAAATGGGAATAGAGGGATCACACCTCAACATAATAAAGGTCATATATGACAGACCTAGTCAATATCATACTCAATGGGCAAAAACAAAAACTATTTCCCCTAAAAATAGAAACAAGATAGGGCTGTCTGCTCTCACTGCTCTTATTGAACATAGTACCAGAAGTTTTTTCCACAACGATCAGACAGGAAGAAAACATGAAAGGCGTCCAAACTGGAAAGGAGGAAGTAAAACCATCATTATTTGCTGATGACATAATATTGTACTTAAAACCCTAAAGGCTCCATCAAAGGACTACTAGATTTTATAAATGAATTTGGTAAGGTAGTTAGATACAAACTCAACATCCGAAAATTGACAGCATTTTTATACGCCAAAAATGAACTCTCAGAAAGAGAAACTAAAAAAACAATCCCATTTACCACTGCAACTAAAAAAATAAGATAACTAGGAATAAACTTAACCAAGGATGTAAAAGATCTGTACCTGGAAAACTACAGGACACTGAAAAAGAAATAGAGGAAGATACAAAGAAGTGGAAGTGTATACCATGCATATGGATTGGAAAAACTAATATCATTAAAATGTCCATACTACCCAAAGCAATCTATAGATTCAATGCAATCCCTATTAAAATAGCAACAGCATATTTCACAGATCTGGAACAAACACTCCAAAAATTTATATGGGACCAAAAAAGACCCCAAATAGCCTCCCCAATCTTGAGAAAGGGGAACAAAGTTAGAGGGATCACAATACCAGATATCAAGTTAAACTACAAACCCACTAATCAAAACAGCCTGGTACTGGCACAGGAACAAACATATAGACCAGTGGAACAGAACAGAGACCCCAGAATTAGACCCATATCATTATGGTCAGTTAATATTTGACTAAGGAGGCAAGAGCATCCAATGGAGTAAAGACAGTCTCTTCAATAAGTAGTGCTGGGAAAATAAGACAGCTACACGCAAAAACATGAAACTAGATCACCAACTTACTCCATACATAAGAATAAATTCAAAATGGATAAAAGACTTAAATGTAAGTAGTAAAACCATAAAAATCCTGGAAGAAAACATAGGCAGGAAATTTTTAGACATCTCAGGTAGTGGAATTTTCACTGATACATCTCCTAGGGCAAGAGAAACAAAAGAAAAAATAAACATGGGACTACATCAAACTAAAAAGCTTCTACACAACAAAAGAAATCAGTCTCAAAATACAAAGAAACCCCAGGGTCTGGGAGAACATATTTGCCAAAAATTCATCTAGTAAGGAGCTAATTTCCAAAGTCTACAAAGAACTCATACAACTCAACAAGAGGAAGACAAACAATCCAAATGAAAAATGGGCAGCCTAACCAGTGTGGCTCAGTGGTTGTGTGTCAACCTATGATCCAGTAGATTGCAGTTTGATTCCCGGTCAGGGCACATGCTCGATCCCCACAGGGAACGTGCAGGAGGCAGCTGATCCATGACTCTCTCATCATTGATGTTTCTACCTCTCCCTCTTCGTTTGTCTCTCTCAAATGAATAAAGATTTTTTTTTTTTAAATGGGCAAAGGACCTGAATAGACACTTCTCCAAAGAGGACACACAGATGCCAAGAGACACATGAGAAAATGCTCAATGTCACTAATCATCAGAGATGCAGATTAAACCCACAATGAGGTGTCACCTCACATCTGTCAGAATGGCTCCATCAACAAGTCAACAAACGACATGTGCTGGCGAGGGTGGGGAAAGGGGAGCCTGGTGCACTGCTGGGGGGGTGCAGACTGGGGCAGCCACTGTGGAAAACAGTGTGGAGGCTCCTCAAAAAATTAAAAATGGAGCTGCCTTTTGACCCAGTGACCCCACTTCTAGGAATGTACCCTAAGAATCCTGAAACATTCATCAGAAAGGATTTATGCACCCCGATGTTCACAGCAGCGCAGTTTACAATAGCTAAGATCTGGAAACAGCCCAAGTGCCCCTCAGTAGATGAGCGGATAAAAAGCTGTGGGACATTCACACCATGGACACTATGCAGCTGTAAAGAAGAAGGGTCTCGTACCCTTTGGGACAGTGTGGAGGGACCTGGAGAAAATTATGCTGAGTGAAATAAGCCAGGCAAAGAAAGACAAGTATCATGTGATCTCACTTATATGTGGAATCTAAAGAACATAATAAACTTATAAACAAAATATTCAGTGACATAGAAGCATGGAGCAGACTGACGAATCTCAGAGGGAAGTTGGGGTGAGTGGGTGGGGAGAGATTAACCAAAGAACATATATGCATAGATGGGCATAACCCCGACACAGAGAATAGTTTGGTGAAGGCCTGGGGCAAGGAGTGGTTGTCGGGTGGAAGTGGCCAACAGGGAAAAAAAGGGACATTTGTAATATTTTGAACAATAAAAAAAAGCCTTTTATAAATACTTTTCTGTCATATTTACAGAACATATTTTGCATTGTTGTATTTATTTTTTTATTTTACCATGGTTATTTTTATTGAGTTACAACTGACATAACATTAACTTCAAGTGTAGAACATAATGATTTAATATTTCTATATATAGCAATATTTGTGTATATTTCAGGTGTATGACATGATTCAATATTTGTATATATGACCATAATAAGTCTAGTTAACATCCATCACCACACATGGTTGTAAATTTCCAATACTTGTTATTTGTTGACTTTTGATAACCATTCTGACAGGTGTGAGGCGACATCTCGCTGTGGTTCTGATTTGCATTTCCCGGATGATTAGTGATGTTCAGCATCCTTTCATGTGCCTGGTGGCCATTTATATGTCTTCTCAAGAAAAATGAAGCCCATATTTTAAAAATCAGACTTATTTTTCTTTTGCTGAGTTGTATTATTTTTAAATATATATTTTCTATTAGCTCCTTAACAGATTAATGAGTTGCAAATACTTTCTCCAGTTGGGTTATTGCCTTTCATTTTGTGGATGGTTTCCTTTGCTGTGCCCAAGCCATTTAGTCTGATGCTTTCCACTTCTTTATTTCTGCCATGGGTTCCTTTGATTTTGGTGTCAGATAAAAAAAATCATCACTGCCCAGGGGCGTGGCTCAGAGGCTGAACATCCGTCTAGGATCCAGGAGATCGCAGTCGATTCCCAGTGAGGGCACAGGCCCGGGCTGCGGGCTCGACCCCAGCACGAGGGGTGCAGGAGGCAGCCGGTCAGTGACTCTCATCATTGAGGTTTCTGTCTCTCTTTCTCTCTCCCCCTTCCTCTCTCTGAGATCAGTAAAGGCATATAGTGGTACCTCAGTTTTTGAACGTCTCCACGGATGAACATTTTGGTTTATGAACATCGTAAACCTGGAAGGAAATTCTTCATTTTTGAACCCGCCTCGGAAGCCGAACATGCCCCGCGGTTCCGCTGAGGGCAGATCCTGAGGCCCGGCTGTCAGCTGTTGAGTCCCGAGCACCCGCACAACACGGAGGTGATATTTGGGCTCATTTGGTGACTGTGTGCAATCAGTCTGTGCTCATCTCATCTCAGGAGTATTCTTGCAACCAACTGTTTTTGTGACTGTGTGCAGTCAGTCTGTGTTCATGTCATCTCAGGAGCCCTCTGCCCATCACCCCTTGTAAGAAATGGATAAAAGCTGCAAAGCCAAGGGAATCATGAACAGAACAATAGAGGTGAAGGAAATTATTTCCAAACATGAAAGTGGTGTCCGTGTATGTGAGCTGGCAACGCAGTTTGGTATGGCCAGATCTATAATTTGTACCATCCTGAAAAATAAAGAAGCCATTAAAGGAGTCAATGTTGCAAGAGGTGTTAAAACACAAGACGAAGAACACAGACAATTGAAGAAACGGAAACATTGCTTTTCATGTGGATAAGTGAAAAACAGTTGGCTGGTGACAGCATTTCTGAGAACATGATTTGTGAAAAAGCTTTACATTTGCATACTGACCTCAGCAAAAACACCCCTGGAACAAGTGCCGAGCATGATATTTTCAAGGCAAGTAGAGGGCGGTTTGAAAAGTTTAAGAGGAGAAGTGGCACACACAATATGATGAGACATGGTGAAGCTGCCAGCGCCAACAGAGAAGACGCAGACCAATTTGTTTTGGAATTTAAAGATTATGTAGAGGCAGAGGGTTTTCTTCCCCAACAAGTTTTCTTTTCTTTCTTTTTTTTTTTTTTATATATCTTTATTGATTTCAGAGAGAGGAAAGGAGAGGGAGAGGGAGAGATAGAAACACCAATGATGAGAGAGTCATTGATCGAGCATATGCCCTGCAACCCGGGCATGTGCCCTGACCGGGAATCGAACCCTGATCACCTGGATCCTAGGTCGATGCTCAACCGCTGAGCCACGCCCGGCCGGGCTCCCCAACAAGTTTTCACCTGTGATGAGACAGGCCTCTTTTGGAAGAAAATGCCAAAGAGGACCTACATAGCAAAGGAGGGGGAATCATTGCCAGGACACAAGCCCATGAAGGACAGGCTGACCCTTTTATTTTGTGGATTTTAAGTTGAAGCCTTTGCTAGTCCACCATTCTGAGAACCCAGAGTATTTAAGAAAAACAATGTCATAAAGAGCCAATTGCATGGGATGTGGAGGGCAAACAGTGAAGCTTGGGTAACCAGGCAATTTTTTATTGAGTGGGTTCACGAAGTGTCTGGGCCAAGTGTAAAAAAAAATACGTCCAAGACAAAAATCTTCCAATGAAGCGCCTGCTTGTTATGGACACTGCTCCAGCTCACCCTCCAGGCTGGGAGGACGAGTTGATGGAAGAGCTCAGCTTTATCAATGTAAAGATTTTGCCCAACACGGCTCCACTCATCCAGCCCCTGGACCAGCAGGTCATATCTAATTTTAAGAAGCTTTACACCAAAGCACTGTTCCAAAGGTGCTTTGAGGTGACCTCAGACACAGAGCTAACCCTCAGAGAGTTCTGGAAGAATCATTTCAATATCCTACATTGCTTACATCTCATAGACAAAGCAGGGAGGGATGTGTCTCACAGAACAGTGGGGTCAGCATGGAAGAAACTGTGGCCAGAAGCTGTCCCTGAACGTGCATTTGAGGGTGTTGAGGAGGATGCTCCTGTTGCTGAGGATACTGTGTCTCTGGGACAGTCCACGGGCTCGGAAGTGAGTAGCAATGACGTGGAGGGGCCAGTGGGGACCACAAGACTCGACTGACCACAGAAGAACTTCCAGACGTTCTGACGGAGCAGCAGCGGGTGGCAACTAAGGAACTGTCTTCAGAGGAGGAGGGAAGAGAAAGTGTTTCTATTGCTCTGATCAAAGAAATGTGTGCAAAATGGGTTGAAGTGCAAATTTTTGTTGAAAAATATCGCCCTGATAAAACTGCTGTAAGTCACGCCACTAACACAGTCAATGACAATGCTTTGTCTCACTTTAGACAAATTTTAAAACATCGGAAAAAGCAAATGTCAAATGAAAAATTTTTAGTGAGGAAAAGATCCAGTGAGTCTGAACCAGGTGTCAGTGGTGTAAAAAAATCAAGGGAAGGAAATGGCAGGAGAGGAGTGACCTACAGTGATTGTGGAAGAGGGCCACAAACACCTGAACAATGGTCACCTATTGCGATTCTGGAAGGGGACCACAGAACACCTGAAGAACAGTCACCTGTTGTGATTATTGAAGGAGGCCCCCATCCAAACCATGACTATCATCACTGCAGGTAAGAAAAAATTACATTTTCATTTTTATCTTCTATAATACTGTTTTTACATTGTGTTTATTTATTATTGCTTTTACAGTACAGTATGTTGTTTTTATTGCTTTCTTTGTGTATCATTTTATGGATCCGTGGTATCATTAGGTAGTAAAATTCATGTTAAATTGCTGTTTTAGGGGTTGATTTTAAAGGTCTTGGATGAATTAATCCATTTTGCAGTACCTTCTATGGGAAACCGTGCCTTGGTTTTCGAACGTTTCAGAATTCAAACAGTCTTCCGGAATGGGTTACATTCAAAAACCGAGGTACCACTATATTAAAAAAAAAAACCCTCAAAACATCGTCACCAAGACTGATGTCAAGAAGCTTAGCACCTATGTTTTCTTCTAGGAGATTTATTGTTTCGTTCTTTTGCATGTGGTTGTCCAGTTTTCCCAGCACCTTTTATTGTAGAGACGGTCCTGTCCCCACTGTATGTTCTTGGCTCCTTTTTGTAAAATATTTGACCAAATACACCTGGATTTATTTCTGGTTTTTCTGTACTGTTCATTGATCTATATGTCTGTTTCTATGTCAATACCATACTGTTTTGAATATCATAGCTTTGTAATATAGTTTGAAATCAGAAGGTGTGATGTGCCCTGCTTTGTTCTTTCTCAAGAGCACTTTGTCTAGTCAGCTTCTCTCTCTCTCTTTTTTTTTTTTAACCATAATGTCTTAAAATTTGGGTATTGATGTAATCCCAGATTTTTATATTAGACAAAGAAAGTTAAGTTTAATAAGGAGAGTTATTTTATTTTAAAATGTTAGAGAATGGACAACAGTGTGGTGATGGCCAGAAGGAAGGGGGAGTGGGCTGGGTGGAGGTGGGCAGAGGGGGGAAATTGGGGACATCTGTAAGAGTGTCAGCAACAAAAATAAAGTAAAAAAACCCCAAAACATTAGAGAATGAATTGAATGGGGTTTGGATTGTGAAAATGCTCTGCCCTGCACTTGGCTCTAGAATCATTTATGCTCACGGGGCAGAAGCACGGTGCTGGGCATGTCATCCAAATCAGAGTCAAAGAGCAATAGAAATAAACTGTGACAATGTACTTGAAAAATTAAGATATAAGATGCCTTCTTGTCTCGTACTAATCCAAAAGAATATATAGAGAATGAGAATGTCTGAAGATGTTAGATATTAAATATTATGACCATAATTTTATGTTTACCCTTCAATCCTTTATTCATTATCCAGCCATTAAACAAATAAATATTGAGCACCTGTCGCATCCTAGTCACTGTTATAAGGACTGGAGATTAATCAGTGAACAAAATTTCCTATATTTACATAATATCACTCAAAAGTTAACCCAGCCTGGCCACTAAAGAAAACGATTTTCACTTAACATCGTTCCAAATTAAAACTGTGCCAAATAACCTGACTTAATAAACTACCACAACTGTTGTTTAATGGCTGACTTAAGGCCCACACACATCTGCCCTTAAACATTTTCATCCTAATTTTTTCTGAAGCCAATACAGCTTATTATTTAGTCTTTTTTAAAACTTTTATTATCCACGTATGCTTCATTCTTCTGTTATCTTTCCCGCTTATTGCAGTTCATTGTTAAAAGCCTCACCCTTCAAGGGTCGCCTTGATAACGCTCAGCGTGTTGGGAGGAGTGCTTTGTGCTTTCCGCGGGCTTCCACGGAAGGAAAGAATGGCTCTGCGCTCAATGAATCAGGACAGTCACATCTTCCAAAAAAGGAAAGATTAAGAAAGCCATTTGCTTGGAGTCAATGATGTGAACCAGCAAAAAGACACAAACAGAAACATAATTTGTCATTGGCACCAGCAAGGCCTTGGCTTCGAGCTTATTACTGTGATTAATACTTGTGTGACTGGTGCCATCACTTACCCACTAAACCGCACTTTGCTTACTAGGAAAAAGTCAATAGCACCGACTTCATGCTGCTTTCAGATTCTCACAGGGTAACGTTCATAGAGCACCGGGCACAGGGTCCCGAGAGCAGTAGGTACTTTAGGGAAGATATAAACTATACGACAAGGTTATCTCATAATTATATTAGTCACTGTGTTCTGTAGCTGAATTTCAGAGATGGCTTCTTAACAGAAAAATGGACCACAGTGATCTGTTATAAATAAATATTTTGATATTTAAAGAAAGAAACTGTCAACGTAATCATATAAGTTATTATAGAACAATAAAATGAATATTAAGTTTTCCACGAGTGAATACGTTTTCTTCAGCTGCCAGGCACAGTTTTGTTATCTTAACAATATTTAGTTTGAATATAAAAGTACTGAAAATTATGCTATAATCATTTCCAAACTATCTGAATTATTATCAGCTTTTATTTAGGGAGGGAAATGAGAGCACTAGTCAATAAGTGCGCAGGACAGCAGGGGCGAGGGGAGCTTCCGACGGGTACCACCAGCCAAACCCTAAACGTGCCGGACATCACCCAGGGCTTCGAAGGTGCTACTGACACTATCAGTATTCACCAGAACCCCGTGTGCTGACTCAGCGCCCAAATTAAAGCCAGTCAACAGACAAGGGCGAGCCCCTGAGTGTGACGGAATGACGGAGCAAATGTGTAATGTCAGCCAGCTGCTAAACGACAGTCAGTGAGCAACCTGGAGCCGCCCACCCCTCCCTCTGGCACATCGCCTCGCCATAAATGTCAGCTTCATCCTAATGTGAAATATTCCTTAATTTCAGCTAAAACATTAAATTTAGTATCACTCTTCTATTTTAAAAGCAACATTTTATAAAATTTCTTATATTTGATGAACTGTATACTAATTTCAGAATAATCCATGTCTTTTTCAGCAGCAGCAATTTTTGCTTAGTGCCTGTCCTGGAGGGCCGGTTGCTGTCCCAGAGCGCCAGAACGGGTCTGTGGCCTACAGTGACCGCTTTCTAAGCCTCCTATTTCCCCTGAAGCATTTTCAGACGCAAGTAATGTGCTTGGTTTAAAATGTGCAACCCGGTGAAATTTTAGCGCATGTTTTTAATTAATTGCAGCACCAGAGTCATTCCACAGCCGTAACTGCAGACTAAGGGAGCACTGGTAGCAGTTAGCAAGAAAAAAATCAGTGAAGTAGAAAAAATAGGACTTTTAATCATGGGAAGTGCATTTTCAATAAAAATGGTACAACATTTCATTATAAGAACCCTTAAATTTTTCTCTTGTAAGCTTTTTAGTGAACACCAGAGGTCATATAAAATTTTAAAATAAGTTCTTACATCATTTCCTTGACACAAATGGTTTTAACTCGGCTCCGAACACTCCTCCGCCTTCCATGCGTGATGTCCTTGCGTCTGTCCCCATTTGTGCCCCCTCACTTCTTTCTGCTCTGCAAACACGGCTGCGTCCGTCATTTGGTAAGGACGGAGAGGCGATGCTGCGGCACTGATGTCCCTTCAGAACCTTTTCGGGTTTCTTTTCGCCCGGCTGTACGTGGGCTTTATGCCTGTATCTCTTTTGGTTTGTGTTTTAGTTTAGTTGACTAATAATTAGACAAAGCCTGAGAAGGTTGCTACCCTGGGAAAACTAGCCTGGGTCAGTCCCCCCCCCACCACCAAGCCTTGTCCTCTGAGCATTTTACATTCTGACTGTTCCATATTAGAAACATGTAAGTTCTGATTGTCCAAATCTGCTTTGAGACATAACTTGGTAGGTAAGAGAGAACACTGCCACGTATTTCCCCAACTGCAACTCTCCTGAGAGCATTTCCCAAATTACGCCGCTGAGCTCTAAGCAAGCCTGCCCTTCCATGATGACAACTACATCGATATTTAAACATTGATTTGGGAACGGTTACAAACTTAGAAAGTAGCTGCAAAAATAGTAAAGAGAGAGAGTACAAAGAAACTCAGGTCTGCGCGTCACAGCTTCCCCATGGGCTCGGCTGCGCGTTCCAGCGCCGTCCCTGCGCATCTGGGCGCATCTGGGCGCGAGTGTCCCCGTTTGTACCTGCTGCATCGTTTCACTGTGGGTGGAAATCATGATGCCTTTTTACCTGTATATGTTTCACCTTTTTCCCCCAAAAGAAGGTTATTCCCTTTCTTAACTGTATCCAATTAACAAAATTTACCATCAATACAGTGCTATAATCTAATCTATAGTCCATAGTCAAATCTCACCAGCTATCCCGATGCTGAACAGTGGAAATTGCGGGGAAATTCATCTAAAACTCTCACTGGTTGAAGCAGATGTCTAAACAGGCGCCTCTTCTTCCCCCGTTTCAGACCCTCCCTGTCTTCCCTGAGAGTGACCTTAACATGTCACGGTTCACCTCCCAAGAGCATGGGCACACCTGGACTGTCCTAAGGACCTACACGTCTCGCAGGAAGCGCCACCTGTCAAGGCTGCACGCAGCTGCGGAGACAGGCTTGCGGTGCCGTGTCACGGCCGTCAGCAGTCAGTTACTCGCGTCAGCTGCTGCGGCTTCGCATTGTCCCAGGCAGCCCGATATGCGCACAATGGAAACGTCAGTCAGCAGCGGCAGGCACAGGCTGGAGGCTTGCCAGCCGGAGCAAAAGGAGAGCGAAACAGCCCCGATGAAGCTGGAGAGGCAGAGGCCGACTTGGAAATGATCAAAATCCGCACTGCCCGGTGGACGCGGCCCGGAGGGGAGTCTGCTTCCTTCCGCTGCGGACCAGGGACAGCCTTCCCATCCTGGCCTGGTCGTGGGAGCGGCGCTGCTGCAGCCCCGAGCGAGGAACAAGGAATGGTTTCCCCACGTGGGGCTTTATTTTTTTAATTTTGGATTTTGAAATTGGACCATTGAGACCAGCCTATTTATTTTTATTTTTTAATTACCTTTATTGAGGTGACATTGGTTAATGAGGTGATATAGGTTTCAGGAGTACAACTCTACGGTACATCATCTGTATATTGCATTGTGTGCCCACCACCCAAAGCCAGATCTTCTTCTTTCACCATATATCTGAGCCCCTTTACCCTTTACTCCCCCCACCCCCCTTCCCTCTGGTCACCACCACACTGTTGTCTGTGTCTATGAGCTTTGGTTTGTTTGTCTTGTTTATTTGTTGCTTTCAGTTGTATATCTCACAGGAGTGAAATCAGGGCCCTTGGCTGTTTGTCTGACTTATTTCACTTAGCGTGATGTACTCAGGAACACTACTCAGCCATAGGAAAGATGAAATACTGCCATTTGCAACAACCAGGGGAGTCTTTTGGATTCACCTGAGCGATGGACTGGGCAGCAATATTTACTCTGGAAATAGGTGTTTCTTTTACCACATAATTGACTAACTTAAATCAACTAAATGCTTCATTGGCTGTCTTGAAGGGTAGGCTTAGCACCCCTAAGGGTAAAATATATTATGCAGGTCAACATGACCAAACTGTGTTCATTAATTTACCTTCAAATTAACTCCTTGCCTGTATATTTATCACATTTTTATTGCATTTAAATTTCTCACCATTAATCTTGCGCCTCCATCTAGAAAATGATATTATGTTGAGTTTTAGTTATTTTTTCAGTTGGGGAATGCAGACATTAGAAAGAATAGAACAATTTTAACTTCTAACCAGTCTAACCAACACATTTATGTCTCTCCATTCCCACTGGTGCTGTTGTAAATCAGACGCTCACTATTCAGAATAGAAAAGCCCCACCTCCAGTGGAAGACCCTTCTCTCCAGTCCTCCCAAGGATGCCAGGGAAGTTTTATAAAATGCACATCCAGCCATGTCTTTTTTCCTGATCAGAATCATTTAAAAACCTCCCATAACTGAAAACACATCCTCATCAAAGTGACTGTAATCGGTCCCTTACTTGCCTCTCAGCACCTGCATGTCCTACCTGCCCTGAGCATGTCCCCAATGCAAATGACTGGCCCATGGCCTTTAGTTCTGTTTCCATGTTTATTATTTTTTGTTTGAAGCTTGCATAGGAATTCCCTCCAGCCATACCCTTCCCCGACCCGCTCAAATCAATGGAAAGAGAACAGCTTTTAAAGCCATAGTAATGGGAACCCAAATTTTTATTTTGCCTTTTTAAAGCTGCAAGATTTTTGACAGTTACTATTCTTAATATCCATTTCATATCTAAAATATATTTAGTAATGTCACCCTCAAAAGTTTGGTACAAAGACAAAATGAAGGGAGAGAATTGAGCTACTGACAGTTCCCCGTGTCTGCCCCTCTCCTGGACGTAGCCGCCGCCTTCATGTCTCCACGTGCTTGGGCAGGGGCGCCCCAACCTCAGCCAGCACCCTCGCCCCGGAGTTCATTTCCCACCACGAAGAAGCCAGGTTCCCAGCCAAAACATATTCTGTACCCTACACCACCCACGTCTCCACTCACAAGCACATACTTTGAGTTCTAGCTCAAGCACACCTTGATATGAGGAAAGGACGATTTATTCTCAAGAACCATGTCCCTGGGATTTTTGTTCTGTTCAAAGCTCAGGCAGAGAGAGCACTCCCAGATAGAGTATTGCTTTAAAAAATGGCAAAATTTCCAAGACTATCCAAAGCGAGACACAAAACTGGCCCAGAACAGCTTCTAGGGCACGTTATCGTTGAAACAGATGTGAGTGGACTAGAATCTACACAGTGGGGCACCAGATAAAGTGTGGCCCCCAGGGAGCTCACTGGTGGTCACCTAAGTCACAGCCTCCTATACAGGTTATTATTATTAATTAGTTTTTTCTTAACCTGGATTGGTTAGAGTTTAAAGAAAATTTTACAGGTTCCATGCCTGGAGCTGTAATTTTTAAACATTTTGAGAAAGGAAAAGCCAGAAAGAATGAAAAAGATGGAAAAAGTAAGGAGAGTAAACAGGTAAACACAGTCCTTTGCAGTGTAGCTGACAAGGGTCAGTGAAGGACAGAGCTGTGAGGGGGAACTTTCATGAGGTTCATTCACAACTAGGAAAAATCTCACTAGCAATTTTTTAAAATGTTTTATTGATTTCAGAGAGAGGAAGAGAGAGGGAGAGGGAGAGAGAGAAAGAGAGAGAGAAACATCAATGATGAAAGTGTCATTGACGGACTGCCTCTTGCACACCCCCCACTGGGGATCGAGCCCACAACCCGGGCATGTGCCTTGACCAGGAATTGACCTTGGCCTCCTGGTTCATAGGTCGACACTCAACCACTGAGCCACGCCAGCCAAGAACTAGCAAACTTTTAATGCCCGAACTCTTGAGGCAAAGCAATTATTGAACAGGAGTAGGAAGCTGAATGAAATCAGTAGGGTACCAAGAAGGTAACATGATTGGTACCTTATAAAAAACTATGAAGAATGCTGTTCAGAATATAAATACTTTAGGAAAGCAAAGTAATATATCATTATCACAAAACAGGAGAAACATTTCTGCAGTGTGGCTTATTTATGACAATAACTAAGAATGGCACACACAAAGGGACTCGGGAGTCCTGGGTGCATAATGAGAGCTCTGCTACCTAGTAGTTCCAGCCAGGTGTAACATTTGAATTTATTTATTTGGCTTCAGTGGCATTCAGATTTTGCATACCCGTAACTGTTAAAAACATGTCAAAACATGCTTTCAAATACTTTTGACCTAAAAATAATTCTGTCCATAGAGGTTAAAAATTACAG
This sequence comes from Miniopterus schreibersii, assembly GCF_964146895.1. Classification (NCBI taxonomy): domain Eukaryota; kingdom Metazoa; phylum Chordata; class Mammalia; order Chiroptera; family Miniopteridae; genus Miniopterus; species Miniopterus schreibersii. Next base: position 7,502,845 of record NC_138105.1, read on the forward strand.
CAAGTCTTAGGGCTCCATTTGGCTGAATTAGGTATTTTTCATAATGATTCAATTAGAACATTTGTGACCATTCTATTGATTTCTGAGTCTCACAGAACAACGGCCTTAATGCGATGCTTCAGTGGGCATGGTGTCCAAGATGCTAGCTGAAATGCAGCTACAGCTGACTGCCAAGACCTCCCTTGTGATCCTTAACAGGCTTCAAATTAAAATAACTAAGTTTTAAGTTCATACTATTAATCTATGGACTTAATAAAGTATTTAATGGATTTTAAAAAAGCAGGAAAAATAAGGTCATTTTAGTTTTTCTTATTTTACAAATTAAAAAAAAATAATAGTCCTTTCACTTCCAATTCTAGATGTGTGGTAGAATGGAAGAAATTACCAATATTGTGACTTTCACTTCTATTTGAAATTACTTTAATCTTCTATGGATGTAAAAATATACTTCCAAAAGTACATATCAAATGATAAAATATCACAGTAGATATATAAATTATCTACTTTATATAGATATAATAAATTATCTATTATATAGGATGTCCCAAAAATATACACACACTTTTAATAATTATAAAGGCATGTATATTAAGAACATTCCATTTTCAAAATTGAGCTATCAGCCATTAAAGTGTGTAGACATTTTGGAGGGCACCCTGTATATAGATATTAGTTATAATCTGTTATGTGAAGATAACTTAATAAATACTTAAATTTATTTGTGGTTAATTTACACATGTGCAATTAACCATGATTAATTTTATCATGGTTATTATCCAAAATGACTTAAAGCGAGAGACAGTATGTAGGATAAATATGATCAAATAGGTAAATGGAACATTGAGGAACTTTGTACCGTTTGTGAGGTTTTTGATCCTCATTTGAAGATATGTTTATTGATTTTAGAGAGAGAGGAAGGGAGGGAGAGAGAAACATCGATGTGAGAGAGAAACATGTCAGTCGCCACCCAAACACCCAACCAGGGATCTAGCCTGCAGCCTAGGTATGTGCCCTGACAGGAATCAAACCTGCAGCCTCTTGGTGTGAGGGACAGCGCTCCAAGCAGCTGAGCCACCCGGCTGGACTTCAGTGTTTTGTTTTGTTTTAAGATTTTATTTTTTAGAGAAGTTTTAGGTTTACAATAACCTTGAGAGAAAGGTGCAGAGATTCCCCTCTGCTCCCTGCCCCACACGTGCACAGCCTCCCCATTGTGAACATCAATCACCGGGTGGTACTTTCCTACCAAGGAGGAGCCCATGCTGACACATCATAACCACCGAAGTCCACAGTTTACTTTAGGCTTCACCCTTCACTCCTGGCGCAGTACAGTCTGTGGGTTTGGACATATGTGTCATGACATACATATATCATTACATCATTACAGTATCGTACGAAGTCATGTCACTGCCCTGAAGTCCTCTGTGCTCCACTAGTCATCTTCTCCCCACCTTCAGCAACCACTGAGCTTTTTGTCTCACAGTTTTGCCTTTTTCGGAATGTCATAGAGTTAGAATTATGTATGTAATGTGTAGTCTTTTCAAATTGTTTTGTGGGTTGTTTTTTTTCCCCACTTAATAATATTCACTTGATTCCTCCATGTCTTTTCATGGCTTCACAGCTCATTTCTTTGTTAGTGTTGAATAACATTCCATTGTCTGGATGGACCACAGCTTATCCATTAACCTGATGGACATCTTGGTTGATCCCAAGTTTTGGCAATTATGACAAAGCTGCTATAAACGTCCTTGTGTAGGTTTTTGTGTAACATAAGTTTTCAACTCCTTTGAGTAAATACCAAGGAGCATGATTGCTGGATCTGTGGTAAGAATATGTTTAGGTTTATAAGACATCATCAAACTGCCTCCAAAGTGACTGCACCATGTGTGTTCCCACCAGCAGTGAGTGAGAGTTCCTGCTGTTCCACATCCTCCCAGCATTTGGCGTTGTCAGTGTTCTGAATTTTGGCCATTCTGATAGGTATGTGGCAGTATCTCATTTTTTTAACTTGCATTTTTCCAATGATATATCATGTAAAGATGGCTCAACATACATAATCAATATAATACATCACATTAACAAAATGAAGGATAAAAGTAAAAGTCATTTGGTTATCTCAGTAGACATAGAAAAAGCATTTGACAAAGTTCAATATCTATTAATGATAAAACCCTTATAAAGTGGGTGTAGAAGGAACATACCTCAACATAATAATGGCCACATACAATAAACTCACAACTAATGTCATAATGATGAAAGATCTAAAGGTTTTCCTCTGAGATTGGGGACAAGACAGAGGTCCCACTCTCACTACTCCTATTCAATGTGGTACTGAAGGTCCTAATCAGAGCAGTCATGGAAAGCATCAGAACTAGGAAGAAATAAGTTAAATTCTCTAAGGATGACATGATTTTATGTATAGAAAATCCTAGAGCCTCCATCGAAAAGCTATTAGATGTAATTAATGCATTCAGTAAAGTCACAGGATTCAAAAATAATACAAAATCAGTAGCATTTCTATATATTATCAACAAAATTTCTAAAAAAGAAATAAAGAAAATGTTCCCATTTACAGTAACATCAAAAATAATAAAATATTTAAGGATAGGTTAGAGATGAAATATTTCTACACTGAAAACTATAAAACATTGATGAAAGAAATGGAAGAAAACATAAAAAAATGGATAGGTATCCCACGTTCATGAATTGGAAAAATTAATACTGTTAAAATATCCATATTACCCAAAGAATCTATAGATTCAGTGAAATCCCTATCAAAATGCCAAATACATTTTTTACAGAAAAGAAATCAGAATCCTAAAATTTATGGAACCACAAAAGACCCTGAGAATGATCTTGAGAATTTTTTCATCTATATTCATCAAGTATATTGGCCTCTAGTTTTTGTTTTTTTTCTGGTAGTGGCCTTTTCTGGCTTTAGTGTCAGGGTAAAGCTGGCCTTGTACATGAGTTTGGGAGTGTTCCCTCCTTTTTGGCTTTTAGAAGGATTGGTGTGACTTCTCCTTTAAATGTTGGTAGGATTCACCAGCGAAGCCATCTGGTTTGGGCTTCTCTTTGTGCGAGATTTGATTACTGATTCAATCCCCTTACTTATCATTGGTCTGTTCAGATTTTCTTTCTCCCAGATAACGTGTTGGTATGTTTTTATTTTCTAAGCATTTTTCCACTTTTTTATGTTGTCCATTTTGTTGGTGTACAGTTGTTCATAGTAGCCTTTTGCAGTCCTTTGTGTTTCTGTAGGATCTGTTGTAATGTCTCCCTTTTCATTTATAATTTTGTCGATTTGGATTGTCTCACTTTTTTACTTGGTTAGTCTAGCTAATTGTTTATAAATTTTTGTATATTTTCTAAGAACCAACTCAGATTTATTAATATTTTCTATTTTTCTGTTCTACTTCATTTATTTCTGCTCTAATATTTATTATTTCCTTCTCCTGTTAATTTGGACTCAATTCGTTCTTTTTCTAGCTCCTTTAGGCATAAATTTAGGTTGCTTATTTGAGGTTTTTCTTGTTTCTTAATGTAGGTTTCTGTTGCTATGAACTTCCCTCTTGAACTGTTTTTGCTTTTTTTTTTTTGTATGTTGTGTTTCCATTTTTGTTTGTCTCTAGATACTTTTAAATTTGTCATTTAATTTCTTTTTGATACACTGGTTGTTCCAGAAGATGTTGTTTAACTCCTCTGTATTTGAGAACATTTTAGTTTTCCTGCTGTAATTCATCCATTGCCACAGTGTTATGAAACTAGGAAAGATATCTGGCATGACTGCAGCCCTGAACTTGCTAAGACTCATTTGCGGGCTGACATACGGTCTATCTTAAAAAATGTTCTCTGTGTGCTTGAGAAGAATGTGGATCCTGCTGACCTCCGGTGGATGTCTGTACCTGTCTGTTAGGTCCACTTGGTCTACAGTTTTGTTCAAATCCACTGTTTCTTTATTGATTCTCTGTTGATTGATATCCACTGTTGAGAGTAGATTATTGAAATCCTCAACTCTCATTGTGTTGCTATTTATTTCTCCTTTTAGCTCTGAAGGTTTTGCTTTATAAATAGATGTTCCAATGTTAGACGCATAAATGTTTACAATTGTTATATCCTCATGATGAATTGATCTTTTTATTATTATCATTAAATAAGTCATGATAATGACTTTCTTTGTCTGTCTTTACCATTTTTAGTTTAAAGTCTGTTTTGTCTGATGTAAGTAGAACTTGCCTCTGCTTTTTTGTTTGTCACCACTTGCTGGAAATTTTTCTCTATCTCTTCACTTCAGCGTATGTGTGTCTTTAAGGCTAAAGTGGGCAGAATATCACTGGGTCACTTTTTTTAATCCATTCAGCCATTCACATCTTTTGCTTGGAAACTTTATTTGGTTACATTTAAAGTAATTATTAATAGGGAAGGACTCACTAGTCCCACTTTTATAACTTTTCTGGCTGTTTTGTTTATGGTGCCTTTCTGCCTTTTTGTCTGTTTGACGTCTCCTGGGGTCAGTATGCTTTTATCTCTTTATCATCTACTTTTGTACAATTACTATAGGATTTTCCCTTGTGGTTACCACAGGCTTACATAGAATAGCTTAAAGTACTAACACCCGATATTAACTGTTAACTTCAGTAGCATTGCTAAACTTCGCACTTTTACTTCCCTTCACATTTTAGGTTATCGATGCTACAGTCTCCATATTTTACAGTGTGTAACCAATAGCAGATTGTGGCAGTTACAGTTAATTTTACTACGTTTGTTTTTTCACTCTTAAACTGAAGGTGTGATTGAAGTAAGCACCATTATTTCCATGTTACAGTATCTAACTCCGACTGTATTCACAGTCACAGTGAGCTCACGCTACCTCCACGATGCTTCAGGCAGCCACATCCTTGTTTAGCTCCAAGCCAGAAGCAAAGAGACAGACACAGTGGCCAGGCTGGGGATTTAGCAGAACAGACATGTTGTAAATTATTCAGTCCAAGCCCAAAAGCTAGCTCATGGAGTCATAAAATTCAACGACAGTCTTCATAAAGTCCTTGTAAGGGAACAAACAGGGCCTGGTGCTCAGGAGCAGAAGCCATCCCGCCATGAGCCCACTGCTGCTGACAGGAGGGATACGCTTTCCTAACAAGCTGGGGAGCCTGGAGAGCAAAGGAGGGGCGAGGGGCGAGGGGCGAGGGGCGAGGGGCGAGGGGCGAGGGGCGAGGGGCGAGGGGCTCAGGCCTCCTCTGACACAGGGAGATCCATGCAGGTTCGTGGGATGTACATCAAAGAGTAAAGACCAGCTTTGGCTTCTCTCAACAGGAAAGGAGGGACGGACCACAGCTAATTTGTAGAGCTGGGATGCACAAAATCTGCTCAAAATCTCTGATTCCTTGTATTTCTTATTTGGATGAAATTAAACACATACATCATCCTAACAAACATCTCCTTGCAGACAGTGAACTTGGGAAAGGAAAGAAGCACTAGGCAATGCATTTTAGGTTTGTGTTCTTCTGTCTCAGGGTTCAATTATCTTCCTATAAAGAACTTATTTTTCTGTCCAGCAGGTGTTGATCAGCCATTTAACAGACATCGCTAAGGTACTGCAAAATATGACCTTCCAAAACAATAAACTCAACAGTAATTTCTATCTAACTGTCTGGCAGGCCCAACAGCCCATTTCAAAATAGCAGGAAAGACGGAGGGATAGGACCCGATCCTTTGCTGGAGCAGAGCTGTGCCGAATGCCAGTCCCTGAGAGATGCTGCTTCCAGAGAAAGCTCATCACAGGCACGAACACCGTGCTTTATCGGGAACGCAATGTGGAGGAAATGCCGACTGGGCAGCATTTCTCCCCTGATGCAAACTTAGCCTCGTGCCTGTCTCACCTCTAATACTAGTAGAATGAACGGATACAACTAAGACTGTATTTAGAATTGTTTTGTTACCTACCTATGATTTTAAATGATAGGTATGTGTGTTTAACATCATATGCCACACATGTGATGCACATTTACAAGAATGATTTTTCGAAGGGCAAATGTGAAGGTAAAGGCCCTGGCATGTAGAAGTGAATGCATTTTGACTAATGTTTTAAGGAAAACTACTCTATGAAATAAGAAATTGGGATATAAGGCAATGAGTCATGTTTTATAAACAACATCTTTAGAATCACATATGTGTTTTAATACTGAGATTGTTAGTTCCCAAGTTCCCAAGTGGAAGTTGCATTCGGCAGACTCGACCGCTGCACCCACCGTAGGAGCCGCCCCGATTCTCCCAAACGTGGCTCTTTCCCGGTTATATTCCTCTTTCTTTCACGGATTCCCGGCCGGGAGCCTCGCTCTTGCCCGCCAGCACAGAGGAACTGCCCCCTGGGAATCTGCTGCGTCAGCTGTCCCAGAAATTGTTTACAGTTTCTATTTATATAACTAAGAGAAAGACAGTTTTGGTCCGACTGTCCTGCTCCCAGGAGCTGTGCGTCCAGAGCTCCTCCCTTGGCCCCTAAAACACACCCGCGCGCAGGCCCCACCGTCCGCTCGATGCGAAAGGCAGCCCCCCGGGGAGGCTGCCGTCCTCGCTGCCAACATCACATCGTCGCTTATAACAGTTCAGAGGAGTGCAGGCTGGAGTCCCACCCAAGAAAAGAATATGGAGAGAGAATCAACGTTTCCCAGCTCAGGCACGGAATACTCATTCCTATATTATTAGATATCAGTACATCTACAGACAAAAATTAATAGTTGTCTACATACAGAACTTTGTAATGATGCCACTCAACTCTTTTATGGTTACTGGAAAGGTCTTATAAAGTCAAACCAGGTTAGGTGAATCCTCCACAAAAATGTTTTTCTATGTTGACTTACAAAAATACTCACATGAGCCTGAAAGTTTTCATAAACACTTCTTGGAGGCAGTACCTACACTTCTGAAATCTTTCTACAACAGCGTCCCTCTTCCAAAAAAATAGAATAAATTATAAAAATCAACATATGGATGTGCAAAGTATGAGTTTAATTGGATTTTCTACAAGGTATGTATTGGATTATTTCTAATGCACTTTTAAGCTTATGAAAATAAAGATTGGGTAACTATAATTTTTTCCTACTGCTGCTTTACCAAATTACCACACATTTACAGCTTCCAATACGAACTTACTCTCTCATTATTCTGGAGGTCAGAGCTAATTCAGTCTCGTTATTTTAATCAGGCAGCACACATCCCTTTATATTTTTGCTCCAAAGAAAGTAAGTGCACAAAGAGAGAATTAGCTTACAAAGAGAATGAGATGAGCCACTTTTTAAGAAAAAATATTATAATTTTAAATTACAGAAGCTAAAGAATTTTGTATTATTGTAGTCTGTCCCCTCTGTGTGAAACAGCAAAATTAGCAGTTCCACAAAGCCTGGTCTCTGTCTCTTGCCAACTTTATCCTAAATATAAGGATTGAAAATAATATTCAAATAGAACCTGGTTCAGGTTTTCATGTCTTTGATCCTCACCAATGGCAGCTTAATATTTCTTACATTTTAATTAGAACTTTCACTATGTGGCTGGTTCCCGGACCACACGAGACAATTTTTACTTTCCCCACTGGTACCGAAGAGCCAGGCTAAAATGCGCCTTCCACCCTGGGGTATTTGGGATGCGGTGTAAGTGATGAAAACCTAAGCAGTTGAAGTTATTGTCAATTTAGCTATAGTCATATGAGGCTAACCTGCATGAAGTTATTATCGATTCTGGACTGTAGCACTATTTTAGTGTAATTTCCGCAGTTTTGTGGTTTGCTGACATGTTGGCTAGTAGCATAAATTAAAGAGCTGTCTTTTCGGTTGAGATCACCATGTTGATAAAATTACAAGCTCCTAAAACAGCTCGTCTCATTGTAGTTTTTTAGCTCTAAACTGTTTTTCAGTTTACATCAGCATTTGAAAATGTATTTCTTTGAAGGTTAGAAAGTAATAGGTAACAGAGCTCTGACCTAAAGCGTAAAGTCAGTGAGCGATGCCGGCGCAGACAGCGCGTCCTGGGGAAGGTGCGGATCGCCCCCCCCCCCCCCCCCCCCCCGCCGGCCTCGGGGCAGCCGGTCCTGCCCCGCCTACCTGGGACCCAGCTCGGTGCTGGGGAAACACGAGTGAAAATGGACAGACAGCGATAATATGTTTAACCATTGGTGTGTGGCCTAAATTGCTTATTTTCTTAAGGTGTGGCATGTACTGCACAGAAAAAATTATCCATAAAAGTACTTGGACCAACGGCTGAAGCTTCCTTTGCACACGGCGTTTCCAAAGCTCTAGTTACACTCCCGAGTGTACACAATCCCAGCAGCTCTTATAAACACAAACAGGGCGAAATAGACAATCACCACAAAGTGCGAAGCGCACACCCATTACCGCTGGAAGAAAATCTAAGTCAAAGTCAACACCTGATACAATAAATGACTGTGAAAAACATCGGCTCAGCTCAGTGATTTTAAATGGCCTCAAATGGCGCTGGCTGGGTAGTCCGGTTAGTTAGAGGCCTGTCCCCATATGCCAAGGTCTCAGGTTCTGTCCCAAGTCAGGAAACATACCAGGATCAACCAATGAATGCATAAATAAGTGTAAAAGCAAAGTGACCTCTCTCTCATCAACAAATAAAAATTTTAGAAATGATAAAAATCAAATACCTTCAAATGAAGTTCATACTCTGAAATAAGATAAAGAATATCTCTCACACAGCTCACACGAGACAGGACACAACTGTACTTTAGTCTTCTGTTTCTAAAAGGGAAAAAAAAAAATTCCTTGTGTCTAAAATAACCAGAAACAAAGTCAAAAGAGAAATGGTCACAGAAAGGCTTAATTTTCTTAATATGCAAAGACTCTTAAAATTAATAAGAAAAACACCAAAATCCATGAGAAAAATGGGCCGCAGAGAAGGACAGGTGCCAGCAAAGGTGAAGCCAAAGCAGGTTCACTCCCTGAAAAGCACTGGGAGCGGGGAGCCCTGGGGATGTCCCCAGCACCCGTCCGGGTCACTCCTGGGGCAGCGGCTCAGCAGGGCGCCCAGCCAGCCCGAGGCGGGGACAATGGGTGAGATAAACATCACAAACCCCCTGCGCCAGTGCCAGCACCTCACGGAGTGTGCCCAAGCCCTTGGTCTTGTTGATTAACCGGTCAGGGGAAGTTTGCTCCCTAAAAACCAAGTGCAAGCTCCTCCCAAGCGCCGGCAGACACTGTCCCGAGCCCACAGCGCGTGCTCCTCATAATCTTCAGCATCGTTGTGGTTGTCCAGGTCCTCGGTTCACATACATCACAGTGAACATTGCTACAGGAATAGGGCCACCTCTGTGATTTTAACATTTCTCACTGATGTAAAAATGTTCATGGACTTTTACTGTTTTCAGTTTTTTAAGGCACTTTTTCCCCCCAGTTTGTCAAAACAGACTATTAGTGTTAGCCAAGTTAAATCAAATTTAAATTAATGCAGACAGCTTAACACATGAGTATATTCATATGCAAAGCACATGACAGTCAGATCCACCAGAGAAATTAATGTTAGAAGTTTCAGAGAAAGGAAATCATGTCAAGAGCTGCTTCGCCTAATTGAGAGCGATTGTGAATCACTTTTATTTCAAAGGCAGATTTAATCTTCCCAGGATGGCTTTTCCCAGCATGAAATTCAGAGCTCTCTTTTCATCTCTTTTAATCAATGAGGTAGATGAATTTCTGTCTGGCAAGATTTCATTATCTTCTGCTTTGATTAGGAATTATCATAATTTGTAGTATTTTCTTTACGTACTTTGAAAGGACTCCAGTCTCTGTTGGTTGAACAAATATATATGTTACAGGAGTAAAGTTCTAAGTAAGGAGATTAGAGCATGTTCTGTTGTGGATAGGGTATGTTGTTTTACTTTTTAAAAAATATATCTATTGTTGCAGTATTACAGATGTCCCCCTTTTTCCTCCATTGCTCCCCTCCACCCCACTCCTGCCCCCCAGACCTTCACCTCACTATTGTCTGTGTCCATGGGTTATGCATATATGCATATAAGTTCTCTGGTTAAACTCTTCCCTCTCACCCCTTTTATTTCACTTTTTTAAAGCATTTATTAGAAATGTCTAAAGGGAGAAAGTACCTAGAGTTTTTAAATAATTCTTGAAGCATCAGTTGCAGAAATTGGATTATATTTAATAGTATTTAACAATTTTTATTGAGTGGTTAGTGTTCTATGAAAGCTGGGGCCACCGTGGAGGGTGTCAGACAGGCACACGTTCCACGATGCCACACCCCAGACGAAACAGCTACAGCCAAGGACTGAAACTGCTCTATGGTTAGACCTGCAGAGCGGCTTGAAGGGGATCTGAGCCATGCATTTGAAGAATCTGCGAATGAACTTTGAGAAACTGATGACTTAAGCCAATTCTTTAAGATAAATATGATTTATCCAGGTAATGTGTGTCAGTATTGGTCTTAAAGAAATGTGAAATAATTTCATCATAGCTCTGTCTGTAATATCAGTAATAGATTTTTATTAACCATCACTGTTCATTTTCTGTGATTTCCCTATTTCCTTATGACAGGTTTCAAATTATCTGAATTATGTTCGATCATGCCAATGACACGCTTGCTCACCTCTGAGGAACCCAGATCGCTGCATGACCAGCCCAGAGTCAGTTTTGCAATCTAGTTCAGGTTATATTATTTTCTATTGTCAAATAATATAATTATAAATAAAAAGCATTTAAATAAACTCAGAAAGAACAGCACTGTGAAGAGTAACATTTTTCTAAAAACAACGGATATGTATTATTCTTTCCTCAGTGAAGCAATAATTTGTTTATAAAGTAAATGCTATATTTTGTGTTTGAATTTATGCATTTATTAATTTGTCATTTATTTTTTCACCTACTATTTTATTAATCCTCACTGGAGGATGTTTTATTGATTTTAGAGAGAGAGGAGGGAGAGAGAGAGAAACGTCAATGCGAGAGACACATCCATCGGTTGCCTCCCATACGCACCCCGATCAGGCACTGAAGCCACAACCTAGGCATGTGCCCTGATGAAGGATGGGCCCCGGCCTCTTGGTGCACAGGGTGACACTCCATCCAGCTGAGCCACCCTGCCAGGGCTATTCATCAACTATTTATAGAACTAATTTGGCAAGCAGGTTACTAAAAGCTCAGCCCAGGGATCTGTAAAACTCACGATTGCTGTCCCTGTGTCTCTATTGGCCTAAGGAAAGGCAGGACAGACTTTTTCCTAATGTCCCACTTTCCCCTTCAACACACACACTGGTTGCAACTGAGTTTAAATTCCTCCTACAAGTCTTCAAAAATACAGGAAATTAAAATGTTATTTCTCTCTCAAAAAAATGTTCATTTGAATGAAAGCAAACACTTTTAGTGACCTGAATGCCATAGCTGCTCATCAGTGGTCACGTTTTCAGAAAAGTTAAATTTACAAGAAAAACAGTAGGAATTTTCTTCACCTGATGATAAATGAAACATATGATCATGTATTTTTAATGTTAAGTGAAGTTTTTTAAACACTGTAACATACCTGAATAGACACTTCTCCAGAGAGGACATACGGATCGCCAAGAGACATATGAGAAAATGCTCGACGTCGCTAATCATCAGAGATGCAAATTAAACCCACAATGAGGTGTCACCTCACACCTGTCAGATTGGCTCCATCAACAAGTCAACAAACGACAGGTGCTGGCGAGGGTGGGGAAAGGGGACCCTGGTGCACTGCTGGGGGGAATGCAGACTGGGGCAGCCACTGTGGAAAACAGTGTGGAGGGTCCTCAAAAAATTAGAAATGGAGCTGCCTTTTGACCCAGTGATCCCACTCCTAGGAATGTATCCTAAGAATCCTGAAACACTCATCATAAAGGATATATGCACCCCGATGTTCATAGCAGCACAGTTTACAGTAGCTAAGACCTGGAAACAGCCCAAGTGCCCCTCAGTAGGTGATGGATAAAAGCTGTGGGACATTCACACCATGGACACTACGCAGCTATAAAGAAGAAGGACCTTGTACCCTTTGGGACAGTGTGGAGGGACCTGGAGAGTATTATGCTGAGTGAAATAAGCCAGGCAGAGAAAGACAAATATCACATGGTCTCACTTATGTGTAGAATCCAAAGGACATAATAAACTGATGAACAGAAATAGATTCAGTGACATGAGAGCATGGATCAGACTGAGGGATCTCAGAGGCACTGAGGAGAGCGGGTGGGTGGAGGGGGAGAGAGTAACCAAAGAATCTACCTGTGTATATGCACAACCCAGGGACATGGACAATAGTGTGGGGAGGGACTGGGGCGGGGAGTGGGTGTGGGGTGGAAGGGTCATTGGGGAGAAAAGGGGACATCTGTAATATTTTGAACAATAAAAAAATAAATACTGTAGATGAAATTTTGTTTCACTTGTTATCTAATTCATGCTACAAAATACCAGTTGTGTTTTGTTGGTATTCCAGAAACACAAAATTGCAGTCTTTCCGTGTAAATGCTGTGCATTGTCCGTGTCCTCAGACCTGTCTTTCTGTCACCTGGCTGAAGATTCCCACCCCTTCCTCTGGTCCTTGCTTCCTTGGTCTCTAAACTGGATTCTGTTGCACGTACCCCGAGTGATTGAGGCTGCTGTCGAATTCACATGCAGACCAAACAATGAGCTTCCCGCCACTGGCACCCAGTGTCCTCGGGACCTTCCGGCTTTCCTGAAGGGGGCAGGGTGGGACTGTCAGGCTCCCCACAGCTTCCGAAGGAGAGGACAGATGTGGTCAAACGGGGCCAATGAGTGCTCTAAAGAAAATATTTTGTCCCCCAAAACAAAGACAAAATTATAATTCAGAACAACATTGAAATTAAAACCACTTAGTTGTGAAAGCAAGCGCCCTGGGCCTGCGCCCCGCGGGCCTCGAGCGCCCCCTCCCCTGGCAGCTGCGAGCTGCCCGCGGATCCGCGCCCGCCCGAGATTACGGCGGGCAGGGTCTCCGGCCATGGGAAAGGAGCTGGAAAGAAGAAACCCGAGGCCATAAAACATCTGCTTTAAAGACAACAGAAATCAATGCTAATCTGACCCAGTCAAGAAATAAAAACACACGTTATTTCTCCTCCAGATTCCGCCTCGCCAGATGCAGGGGTGTCGACACTGCCCAACCATCCGACGTTTTGTCTGTGACACTGTCAGGGAATTTGATGGCACGTTCACTAGTCTTAGAGGAAGATAGAATAACACACTGGGTGAGTGCCCAAAGTGCTGGCTTCATTTTAAAAACCGGCTGTATTTTAGGGAAATGGGACCTAGCGGAGCGGCCTGGACGCCCTCGGGGCACCGCCAGGGACAGTCCTGCTCGGCCCCTCGTTTATCTGTTGACATGGACAGTGGCTGAGCAGCTGCCCTGCGCGGCGTTAGGGGCCAGGGTCCCAGCAGCGGGCTCAGCGACCGCTCCGCGCTCCTGCAGAGCTTATGGCAGCTGGGCCCGGGCCCCACCGCTCGCTTAGGCGACAGGCCCGCACCCGCTCTTCTGCCGCTAACGGCACCATGCTGCCGCGTTAGTTTTCTTAACATCTTAGTCGTATTTTACTTTTTTTCTCCCTTCCCACTTATCCCCCCCTCTACCCTCTTCCACCTCCACCTAATCCTTGAATTTTGAAAATTTTTGCAACAGGTCAGCCAGTCTCACCACAGGCCCTTGGACTTGAAGGTGTTTGCTCCCCGGGGCCGGCAGCTCCCTGAGCTGTTTCCAGGGGCCTCCCGCTTTCCAAGGCCTTGCTCCTGTGACCCTCCAGGCTTGCCCACCGCCACCCTGCACCCCCCCCCCGGGAGGGCAGATCGCGTGCCCTGCTCAGAAGGCAGGCTGGTCCTGGGAGGCAGGCGGGCTCTGGAGGAGACACCCAGGTCCCCGAGGAAGACTGTGTGGCTGCAAAGGGGGGACCAGGACCCGGCTGAAAGCCGAGTGTCGGAGCGTGAAGGGGTCAGTCAGCAAAGGATCACAGCGAGGGACCAGACGAGGACTGGAACCCGGGGGTCCAGAAAGGCAAGGGGACTTCCTTTCAAGCAGCAGAAAAGTTTATAATGTTGCAGGTAGACATTGGTATCTGTGATTGTATATTAATCCAGTCTGCTGAGGTCAGGCTCTGTTCTCCGTTGACCGGTTTGTTCCACTTTTCAGTAAAACGTGTGTAGGAAAGGGGTCAACTAGGAGCACAAACAGCCCAGAGCTGGAAGTAAGACACCTGCGATCTGGTCCTCACCTTTCTACTCGCTCGTAAAGTGCTGAACATCTATGACTGTTTCCTGATTTTCAAGATAATATACACGATACTTATTCTAACGAAGTCTTTCTGTGGAGATCAAATCGGTATCTGCACATGAATCCACTTTGTAAAAGGTCATATGCCTTTAGGGAGATGTTTATGTTTTAGAAGAAAAGAGTATTTTTTTAACAAACAACTTCCCTTGTTCTACCTTTCTCTCCAGTATCTCACCAGCTAAGTTTTACATTAATTTTTCATATATTTAATCAGATTGAATGCAGTGCTCACATGAGAAGGTCTGATATAATCTTTAAGACTCTCCTTAGGGAATTATAACCAAGGAAAGGGAAACTTTGGACTGTAGACCTATGACGAAAGTTCACACAGGGGGCTTATCCGGGAACCATCCTCTGGGCGCAAAGGGCTTCCTTCTGCAGCCCAGTGGGAGCCGGCAGCCCCGACGCGAGCCGCGCTTGCAGATAAGCTGCAGGCATCCGTCTCAGAACAGCCGTGTGCGCCGCACTCGTTTGTAAGTCTTCCAGTTTCACATGGAAAGTGAACTTGAATCACGGCTGGTCATCCTGCCTGCATAGATATGGAAGGGTTTTCAGTCATTACAACTCTAAATTTCAGCCAACTACAGGAGCCTTGTTTGTTTTCAGTGATACAATCTAGAAAACCATCTAAAGGACTAACCGCCCTCACTGGCCCGCCCCTCAGGAAAGCAGCGCTGGCCGGTGAAGGGACGGCCTTGCTGAAGGGGTGTCAGGCCGCCTTCCTTCCACCCTGAGCAGCACCGACACCTGAGCCTGGGCTGCTCTTGCTGAAAGGAATTTTCAGGGCACGGGCATGGATGAAGTCACCACGAGCACACACGTGACCTGTAACACACGCGTGTGCACAGAGAATCCTGATTTCTCCAAGCCCCATTCCATCCCCCTTTCTCCGACCAGGCATATTTCCCCCAGACCTCTCCTCTGCCCCATCCGTCACCCTTACAGCTCTGATAAAACGTCACTTACTCCAACTTTCCTTTCTTGACAACCTTAGCTAAACAGAACAAGTCTAACCTAGTTTTTTGGGGAAATTTTTCGGTTACAGACAACTGAGTTTGGTCTCCTGCAGCGTCAACACCCTCGTTTTTGTGCCCGCTCATCTCTCCTGTAACTGTCCCCCAAATGTGCCCCCATCAGACCTTTCGCTTGCTCATCTGAAACTCGGAAACCCACGCCCACTGCCTCCCTCGCCGAGAGGCTCCACTTCTCTGCCAGCCGCCCCCTCATGGCTCCAGGCACGGCCGCGGAGGAGCTGATGTAAGGCTCCAGCCCTGACTAGCGCACTGGCTGCTCAGGAAGGTCCTTAAATGCTGGTTCTCACCATAGAGGGACGTCTTCATATAAACAGAGCCCTCTGACCCTGGAAAATGCCCTCTTCAACAGGGGTAACGGGCGGTCCTGACACCTCCCCCCCCGCTGCAGCAGCCAGCAGCCCGCTGAGCACACGGCCCGCTGAGCACACGGCCCGCTGCACCTCGTCAGCCTGTCCCTGCACCGCAGCGTCTCCAGCTCAGGCTCGGAGAAACCGCCGCCACGGGGAGCTTCGTCCAACGAGAATGTCTACCACCTTAGAAAGCGTGTGCGAGGCCCACGCTCAGCCCCAGGTTAACAGTGTCTGCCCCAAAGTGGGCTGCGTTCCTGTTCCTCGCACCCTGGTCCGCACAGGCTGCTCTGGAAAAATACCGCAGGCAGCGGCCTAGAGACACAGGGGGTTAGGCCGCAGTCTAGGACCCGGGGCTGCTCCCCGCCTCGGCAGGGGTCCCCTCGCTGTGACCTCATCTGCAGGAGAGAGGGAGCTGTGGGCATCTCTAGGGAGGGTGCTAGTTCTGCCTCAGGACCCGGTCACCTCCCAAGGGCTCCACGTCTCCAAGTACCGTCCCATCGGGAATTAGTTTCAACATGCGAATTTGGGGGAACGTAGACATTCAGTCCCCAGCATATGGGAAGAACATAATGTTTGGCCCTAAAGTTTCTAAATGTCCATGAAGTTGGTAAACATACGGGGCTAATTTTATCTCGGCCACCAGACACCCAGGCAAGAGGGATCCCCGACTGAGATCCATCATCGCTAAGGGCCTCAGAAATCGTGAGCACACAGATACATTCATGCACATGTGTGCACACACACACATGTATCTGAGCATACTGTACACTCACATGCGTATGCACACATGTACACACATGCACGGTGTGTCACTGGCGAATCACCCGCCAGCATTCCTGTCACCTGCTGTGACTCAGGCTGCTCAGGTCCTAAGGAAGCTTCCCCACGTCTCTTGCTCCAAGTCCCGTAACTCGACACAACCTACCTGAGCATCTGAAGGCCGCACGTGGCACCGCTGTCATTCTTGAAGACAAACGCCACTTTGCATTGCAGAGAGGACCTGAGGGACGGATGTGCTTAGACAAAAGACAAATTAATTAACTTGTCAGATCCTCCCTCTCAGAGAGCGAGACTGGCTAGATAGTGTCGAGCATCTGCTTTCCTTTCCCGGAGCCCGATGTGTGACATCAGGACACCCAGGGGCTAGCATAGCTCTTGCAACAATGCGGTGGTGGGACATGTTTCCAGTACTAAGTAGTCTATTCTACTTTTAATCTTGAGTGTGTTTGTATTGTAATTTAGACATAATATGCAAGAAGTCGATAGTGGAGTTCTCAGAGAAACAGAACCAATAGAATATATAAATAAGAATATATAGAGAAAGAGAGAGAGGAGAGGTTTGTTATAAGGAACTGGCTCTTGTGATTATGGAGGCTGACAACTCCTAAGATCTGCAGGCTGAGGGGCAGACTGGGGAGAGCCAGGAGCCCCATGTTTCAGTCCAAAGGCAGGAAAACCCAGTGTCCGGGTGGAAGGCCGACGGCAGAGGGCAGGAATTGTCCCTTACTTGGGAAAGGCAGCCTTTTGTTTTATCCAGGGGCTCAGCTGCTGGATGAGGCTCCGCCATAATACGCCACAATCTGCTTGACACGGTCCTCAGGTTTAAATGTCCATCTCATCCAAGCACACGCTCACAGAAACACTCAGCATGACATGACACTGGACCAAACACCCAGCAGACACGTGGTCCCGTCAAGTGGACAGGTGATGGCTGAAGCTGGGACGCTGAAGGAGGGACTGGAATGGGAAGGCGCGATGGTCTCTCACACAGGTGGAAGGTCAGATCTGTGTTTCAGGAAACATAATTCTTTCAACACAGCTCAAGACAGGTGAGCACAGGGAGCTTCTGGGTGAGGCTGGATATTAAAACTATTAATAAACGTAAGATCCTGCATGAGTACCACAGCCAGGAGAATGCAGTCCACAGACCTCTAAATAAAAGGAGAGTCAGCCACAAGCCAGCAGGGGTCTTCATGCCCACCCATGCTTCTCATGGAGGCCCAGGAATGCCATTGGTCCCAGCAGGACACCAGGCAGGCTCAGCCTGGGGACAGGGGGCCCTCGGAGGTTGGCCTAGACTTGAGCATCCCCGTGGCTGCTCCACCTTCCACACACTGCATGGCGTCCTGGCAGCTCCCACCCAAACCTCTGTTCCTTCCCTCGGGAAATCTTGCCTCTCAGCCTAACGGCTTCTCCAAATCCTCACCACGCCCTCTCCTGTGGGTATTTCCCTGAGGAAACTCAGAGGTTTAACCTCACGTTGGCACCTGCTCCTGAAAGGACCGAGTCTCACCCAAGGAAACCTCGGCTGACTGTATGCAGCAGTAAAAGGAGAGAGGACCGCTCGCCTGTGGGATGGGACCATTTTAGGCGAGGTTTCCAACCAGGGGGACGCACCTGAAGGGGAAGTTAGGAGTCAGGCTTGCGCGTGTCCAGTCTGCCCTACATCGGGCGCTCTGGGGAGCGGAGCCCGCAGACCATCAGCGTCAGCCGTGAGCTCAGAGGCAGGCGAAGGCCAGGCACACGCCTGGCGGGCTGCAGAATCAGAAGAGAACTGAAAATGGAACAACCTGTCATGATTTTACACTACCTGAGGGTTAGCAAGGGGCCTGCACTGTGTGGGAAGGAGAAGAGGCCTGGATCAGGGCGGACAGGTGGGGCCCACAAACGCAGTGGCCGGGTGACTCCACTGTGCCCGCGCCACAGCCCCGTGAGCCAGAGCTCCACGCGGAGGCCGGAGGGCGCAGGGCACCGAGGGCACAGTGCAGACCCGGGTCTGAGTAGCACACAGGTCTGCCCACCCCGCCCGGACCTGCCCCCCCTGCAAGGGAACACACTACTTCCCAAGGCCGTTTATTATTCAAATATCTCTCAGAGGACAGGCTGGAAGAAAGAACGTTCCATGGCTTGCTCACAAAATACGCAGAAACACAAGGTAACCGTGGAAAACTGTCTCCCAACACCAATCACTAGCAAATCTGTGGTAAAATAATGGAATTGTCTCAAAAAACTGAAATATTTTGTTTAAACAATTAGGTGCCATTTTCCACCACAGATTAGAAAAAGTGCTTGTGTTGTGTTGTGTGTGTTGTATGTTGTGTGTGCTACATGGCGTGTATGGTGTGTGGTGGGGGTGTCAGGTGTGTCATGTATGTGATATGTGTATGTAGTATGTGTTGTGGAGTGTGTATGTGCTGTGTCTGTGTGTGTTGTGTGCACCTATATATATGCCTTGTTTGTTTTCTGAGCCCATTAGGAGCTCTATTAGTTTCCTGTGGCTGTCATCATAAATCATCACAAACCGGCGCTTAAAACAACAGGAACTAAGGAGACAAATGCATACGATGGGGAAAGGACGGTCTCTCCAAAAAATAGTCTTGGGCAGACTGGGCCGCCACAAGCAGAAGAGTGAAACTGGACCCCTGTCTTACACCACACACAAAAATTAAGTCAAAATGGGTTAAACACTTGAATGTAGGACCCGAAACCATAAAACTCCTAGAAGAAAACGTAGGAGGTAAACCCCTTGACATTGCTGATGACTTTTTGGATCTGACACCGAGGCAACGAAAGCAAAAATAAACAGGTGGGACCACGTCAAACGAAAAAGCTTCTGCACAGCAAAGAAAACCATCAATGAAATGAAAAGGCAACTTACTGAATGAGAGGAATTCACAAATTACATATCTGACAAGGGTTAACGCACAAAACATATACAGAGCTCATATAACTCAGCAGCAAAAAATAAACAATCCAATCAGAAAATGGACAAGGGTTGAAGAGACATTTTTTCTAAAGACAAATATACGGCCAACAGGTACATAAGAAGAGGCTCTAATAATCAGGGAGACGCAGAGGAAAACCACAGTGAGATGGCATCTCGCCTCTGCCGGGAAGGCCGTCCTCACCGAGCGCCAGGGAGGGTGCGGGGAGAGGGGAGCCGCGCTGCTGGGGAAACGGGGGGCGTGTCCTTAAAATTAGAAATACAACCACCATCTGACCCAGCGACCCCACTTACTGGAAAACTGAACCGGTAATTGGCAAAGACGGCCGCACGCCCACGTTCATCGCGGCGCATTTACCACGGTCAGGATAGGAAGACAACCCAGGCAGCCACAGGCGGACGAATGGAGAAGATGCAGATTATTATTTAGCTACAAAAGCGACTGAAACCTTGCCATTTGCGACAACATAGATGGGCCTTCGGGGCATTCTGAAAGTGAAATAAGCTGGATAAAGACAAAAACCACATGATCTCAGTTATACGTGAAATATACTTGTCATTGGATTTAGAGCCCAGTGTGATTCAGGACGATCTCAAATCTTTACCTTAATTACACCTGCAAAGACCGTTTTCCAAAAAGGTGGAATTCTCAGGTTCAGTGTGGACATGGGGGTGGGGAGACAAACCATGTGACGTGAACTACCTGTCTGGAAGGAGTAAACACCAACATGATAAATTGCTACCAGTACAGAAGCAATGTCATGAATATTCTGTCCTTACTCCTTAGAAAACAGTATCAGAATTTGAAAATCTCTGCGGTAATTTGGGTCAGAAGGCATGAAACTCCTGAAGAGTACAAAAATCTTTCACTTTAACAATGTCAATATTTTTAAATAAATCCAAATCCACCATGAAAGCCAAAATGTTTTTCCCAAATAAAATGTCCTAGAATGATGATTGCGGATTAAAAATTCTAGTGAGCTAACAGCGTATTTCAGACACTGCCTTCATCTAAATCCAAGTAGATAATCACCTGGAACTAGAGAATTATTTAATCTATTTTTAAACACAAGATAACATTTTTAGTGCACTTTCTGTGTGAGCTAAGGGTTTCCGTTGATGATTTCTTTCACATCGCATAACAACTAGACTAGGCAGGGCCGTCTCTGCAGCGTCAGCTGCCCAGCTGCACCCCCCCACCCCCAGCCGCCCCGGGACCCAGGCAGTCCCTCCCAGGCGGTGGGACGTGCCGCCGCTAAAGGCACACGCCAAGTCCCTCACCAGCCTGCTCCGTGCTCTGTTGCCAAAGGGACCGCCTCCTGGGAAGAGACCACATCTGTTGGCTGGACAATGCCAGTCGTGCAATAGCCCAACCTTCTCCCATCAGTTTGGATGCTCCTGAAGGGCACCCCTGCTCCGGAGCTCCCCGAGGGTCGGCTAAGGTTTGTACTCCAAGTGCTCTCCACTCCAGCTTTGTTCCGCCCCTGCTCCCCGGTGGCCGGACAGGCGCTGTTCCGTGAGCAACCCCAACATCTGAATGAGTGTCCTGCAGGCAGTCCGCGTGGTCTCGTCGTAACCAGGCACATCTCCATCGCAGCGAGGAGGAAACAGGCCTGGAGCCCCTGGAGCCCAGGACCCCTCGGCACCCACACAGATGGCGAGGAGGGAAGCCGAACCTTAAGGTAGAAAGTCTGATGCCAGAGCCCCTGCATTTACCCTTATGCCTTTTACCGCCCCCCTGAAATACACCCCATCAGTGTAATCGTCACACAGCATTCTTGGGAGAAAAGTGGCCTTGTCGCAATCTAGCTGAGTCGTCCAAGAAAGCGCAATTTTCCATGTGACAAGCTCAGTCTCAGAACATGGCCACGCAGCCTCTTCTCAGGTTACGTTTGAATGCCTTAGAATTAAGAAACGCTCATTAACTCTATGAACATCTTAATACATCAGAATACACACAAGAAATGCAAGACAGACTCTGAGAACCCACGGCGCGCGTATTTCTGGAAGGGAGCGAAGGTGGACGTGGGGCCTTGCAGGAAGCCGGGAAGGAGGTCCTAGGCCAGCACAGCTGCTCGTCCGCTGGGAACACTCGGCAGATGTGCTGGCAGGAGAGGCCGCCAGAAAGGACGCTCTGTGAGCTGTAAATAAAGAAGGCCGTCTGGTAAATAGTCCCAGCCTTATGCCTGCTGCTTGAAAAGGGAGAGAAACTGTTGTGGAAATACAATGAAAAAAGAACGGTTCCCCAGAAAACGTCTCCACACAGGTGGTGCAGGGCGACGAACGTGCATCACGCCAGAGGCACCTGCTGAGAAACCGCAAGAATCGGACCCTGTGCGGCCAGGCGGGGTCGCCCACCGCACCCATTTCCACGGTCAGCACTAACCAGCCCTGGAGCAGAGGACGGTCCTTCGTACACGGTGCCCGTCCTAAATGTCGCCCACCGGCGGTGTCTGCGCTCCCCCGACTCCTTCCCTGAGAATAATTAACACTCTTGGGGCACCTCTGTGTTGCTCCCACTCTTCTTGGCAAATTACCAGCAAATGTCTGTTTTTCTCTACCTTTTTGGACACAAAATTTCTGCCGCAATAGTTCACGCTAATGTGGGCTGGCGTCCGAGCCGCCGCCTGGGTCAGCTCCCGGCTTCACGCTGCGGGAAAACGCCGCTCCTTCCATCTGCGCCGCAGGGGCGGCTCTGCAGCCGGAGCCAGGTGCCCGGGAAGGCAGGGTCCCTCCCAGGGACCTGGGGGTGGGCCCTGACCATCTCCATTGATGACTGCATTTCAGAGGCAGGCCCCAGGCCCGGAGGAAAACATTGCTGGGTCACGCGGCTGACAAAAGCCCCACCTCGTTTTCAAAGGAGACGAAAGTAGGTCTTGTTACAGGGCATCTAAATTAAATGCTCCAGAGAAAGGGAGGAGGGGAGTTTCTTCGCATCTCCTGCGGCTGGTCCTTAGGAAAGCAGCGCAGGCAGGCGGACTGCGGTTTCGGGAAACCCTACAACCATGTCTACCTGCTTTTAACTCTTTCCTCCCATTAACAAGGCACGTTCCCTGGTACCTGGCAGCCTTGCTGCTCCTAAAGGCCTCACTGGAGCGACTCGTTTATTCCTTTTAAAGTATTTGTCACTGGAGCCTAAATGGCCTATTTTGTGTTTTAAAAAAAAAAAAGGTAGCGAAAAACAGGCACTTCCGTATAATTTACCAAGTGGAAACTCTAAGATTCCACCAAAGGTATTAACTACGCTCAGGGAAGCAGTGGGGAAAGAGCGAAGACCCTTCGAGTTTTGATAGTGGGGATGGCAGGGCGCGGTGCCGTTTGACCTGGGGCCTTTGTCACTGGGATGGACTATTGCATTTCCGGACAAAGCAGCATCTTTAATGTGGGGCCGCGTATGCTTCATCCTGACCCCTGCTCCCGAAGGCCATTGATATTTAACTGTCTGTTTAGAGCCAACATCCTAGCGACAATGTTCTTAACCCTCAGCAACGCCACAGATGGCCGCACACATCTTCGTCTTCTTCCTTTTAAACGTAACAAGTCCTGCTTCTCTTAGAGAAAAAATATTCATATACATCATATATATATATGTATATGCACACACATTAAAGCTTATAGTTGTATCGTCAGTAATAAAACTCACTCCGAGGCTGCAACGATAATGTTTGTGAGGTTGTGTGGAAAGACAATATTTTAAAAGTTGCCACTTTGAACACACTCCTTTCCAGGAGAAGACGTTCTGCAGACCGGAGCTCAAGCCCCAGGGCAGTCAGCTCCCGATGGGCCCCGCGCCCTCGGGGCGGCCCCTGCCCAGGGTCACTGGTGTGCTGACAGCTGGCAGTTCCTGCTTTGGGAGGGTTTCTCCTCCTCACATATTCATCCAAACACCCCTTGTGTGGCATTGACCGTCCCCGAGAGGAAGGAGAGTAATGGCCCCTCCCCGGCCCCGACAGATGGTCAATGCTCAGCCTGCCCTGGCAGGGGCCGCACAGCATGCACAGAACAAATACACCAGTCTGTGGGGGAAATAAAATGTTATCTGAATTCAAGGGGCCGTGGCAATTCACATACAATATTTACGACTAATCCAGAATTTCAAGGGTAAAGTATCTTCAGTTGAAAAATAATTTCCCAAATGTGAACACAGGGAACACAAACGGGGAAAATATGTGAACTACTGATTCCTGCATCACCACCAACCCTGCGTGGCTGGGAGACACACATGATTCTAGCTCTGCCTTTATTAGGTAAAGTATTATCAAAACACCCATATTTTAATTTCATATAAAATAGAAATAGCTAACCACAGTATTTACTGCACTGTGTGGTATCCAGGCCATGCACCATCACTAACGTCCCCTGAGGACCCGGGGAGAGCTCAGCGAGTCCCAGACCTTCCATATGTTGTGCCTGTTTCCTCTCCTCTCCCCTCATGACCACTTCTCACCCAAGCTTTACCGAAGTGATCGAAGTGCTGTGGAAGACACGTGGTGGGAAGATCCCGGGGACCCATGCCCTGAGTGCCTGTCACGAGTGGCACAGCAATGTGGTGGCCAGTCTCACCAAAGGACATGGCCACATGGAGGGACGTCCCAGGCCTCAGCTGTGTCGTATGCAAAAGTGATGGGAAGTCACTGCAACACTGCATTGCATTAGGGAAGACCCCCTCCTAGGAACAGGGGGGGAGAAGAGAGTGAGAAGGGGAGAGAGAGACAGAGAGAGAGACAAAGAGACAGGGAAACAGAGAGAGACACAGAGACAGAGACAGAGAGACAGAAACAGAGACAGAGAGACACAGAGACAGAGACAGAGGCAGAGGCAGAGACAGAGACAGAGACAAAGAGACAGAGGCTGTCCCTTCTTGGCTCTGAAGAAGGAAGCTGCCTCCTGCCTCCCTGTGAGAGAGTCTGTGGGGAGACCCACATGGCAAGGGCCCGGGCGCATACGGCACAGAGGAGCTGAGTGTGGTCCCGGCCATCAACCAGCGAGAGGAAGACCTCAGCAAATGGCCACAGAAAACGAGTTATGTGAGTTATGCCCCTGACCTGATAAGCGTGACAGAGACGGTCCCCATCGCCTCGGAGCAGAAGGCAGAGCCTCAAGGTCGGGGGCAGCAGCCAGAGCAGGAGCTGAGGACCAGCTCGGCCAGGGCCACACCCCTCCTCGCAGCAACCCGGTGCCCGGGGGCCGTTGGCACTGCTGCAGGTGTGGTCCTCCCTGCCTCAGCAGCAGAAGACTAATCATGCCCTCGTCCCCTGAGCACTCGACACTTGTCCCAGCTCTTGTGACGGCTCATGGTGCCGTGTCCCCCGCCCACGTCCCTGACTAGAAACCCCGTGCACACTTCAAATGCCACACCACTGTCTTGTCTTCAAAGATGTTTGCGGCCTGAAATCTTAGAGTAAAGCCTTCTTTCCTGGGCCCCATGTAATTATCACGGGCACACAGTCCCGTGTGTAACGCCTTCCTGGTGACAGCCTGTGTCTCCCCCTCCCCCCATGTCCACGCGGGCTCACAGGTGTTCACAGAGAAATACACACAAATCACAGGCTAATTCTGCAAAAGAAGGAACTTTGACTTACATCCGTCTCTCCACCACCAAGTGCGAGTGCTTGGTACATGCTTCTGGGCATTAAATCAGTCTGAATAGTCACTTTTCAGGTAATAATAACTATTACAATTTGATAATCATACTAATAATTCCGTCGTTAATAAACACTGTGTCTCAGCGCCGAGCTAAACTTGTTACATGCACTTACACGAGTCCTGTTGACGTAAGTGCCACACAGCCCAGGGTCTCACTGCCAGCAAATGACCAAATCAGCTCGCCTGAGGCCAGGTCCCTGTTTTATAACAACCTCCTGCTTCCCCCGCAAACAGCATGTGCGCTGCAGCCAGGGCCCTGAGTCCGACGCCCTCACGTGCAATTGTACTGCCCAGTGTCATTCCAGTAACAGTAGCGGCAATTTCCTGCGCCCGTCAAGGGCCTGCTGGAATAAGTCGTTGTCTCACACATTGCTGATCCCACATGCGCACTTGAGTCACATCACTACAGACTGACGGTAGGACGTGTGAACTGGCGAGCGGGGGGAAACCTGAGCCTCACAAGCCCATCCCTAAGGAAGAGTCGGTGGGGCCCCGGAGCCCCGCCGCGGGCGCTTGTAGAGGCGTCGAGGGCAGAGAAGTTCAAGGGCCGCGCGCTGAGGTGTCCCCTCCTGGGGGAGCACGCGTGGGAAGCTTCCTTGAGAGGTGCAGGTGCGGGGGGACCAGAGGTTGACCTGGGGCATTACGGTCAGAGGACACAGGAACCACGTCCCCCTCTGCACTTTCCCCACACAAGGTATGTATTTTCACAATATTGATGTAAAAATTTTAAAAGGGGTGATTCTCCTTTCAAAGGGGCTAATAAATATGTTTAGGCATTTTAACTTCATCTGTTAATGCATATTGTCTTTAAGGGTACTCCAGGACCATGCCTGGCTGGTGTTCTCAGTGGTTAGCGCATCGGCCCGAGCACCTAAGGGTCATGGGTTTGATTCCCTGCCAGGGCACGCACCTGGGTTGCAGGTTTGATCGCAGAGCCCAGATGGGGCAAGTGCAGGAGGCAGCCAATCAATGCGTCACATGGATGTTCCCCCCACCCTCTCTCTCCACCCCCCGCCCCGTCCCTTCCACTCTTTCTAAAAATCAATGGGAAAAATATCCTCAGGTGAGAGTTAACAACAACAACAAAATGCTACAGGACCTGAAGAGTAAAATGAATCTGTCTCAACCATAGAAAACACAGATTTCACCTGCATTTTTAACTTACTGCTTCTTTTCAATAACAAAATTTCCGTCGTAATTTGGAACATAAGTTACTAACAATGTCGCCAACCCAACAGCATGACTGTCATTTGAATGGAGCCATCAAGAGGTTACATGAAAGGCAACATGTTAGCAGGCGCTTTGAGAAGCTGCAGGACGAAGGCCCTGGGCAAGGCAGTGATTTCAAACGCAAAGCGGAGCCAGGGCCAGGCGCGTCCCCTGAGAATCAGCGTCACCCCAGCCCGGCTGTGCTTTCCGAGCTGCACTCTCTCTTTCTTTTCTCTATTGATACTGAAATCACGAAAATTACAACAATAAATTCTTCTGGTGACAGCAAGCCCTTGAGTCACTTTCTTAACCACAAATTGCATCTACCAGTGAACTGCAGGCATTACCCACCGCGTCGCGTGCGGACAAGGCTGGCGGCCTGGGTCCCGTGGGGCGGGGGCTGCGGGCAGGGTTCAGACCCAGCAGCCACCAGGGTGACTTCCTCCTGGGTTTTCTGTACTCCATGCGGCAGAAAAACAGGAATATAGATGAGCTTCTAAAATTATGACAAGTCATGACAGATCTTCCTTTCAAAAGTGAGACAATTTTAAAATAAAAGTTAACCTATATTTTTAAAAGCTTAATAGCCCTGGCTGGTGTGGCCCAGTAGTCAAGCATTGTCCCATGCACCAAGAGGTCACCGGTTCGATTCCCGGTCAGGGCACAGGCCCGGGCTGTGGGCTCGATCCCCAGTAGGGGGTGTGCAGGAGGCGGCCCATCAGTTTCTCATGGATGTTTCTGTCTCTTTCTCTCTCTCTCGCCCTCTCTCTCACCCTCCCCTTTATCTCTCTCTAAAATCAATAAAAATATATTTTTTAAAAAGCTTAATATTTACCAGGGTGTGTGTCTAAGATCTCAATGTTGCATGATTTGTTTAAGCCCCACAACAGCCTTGAGGAGAGCTCTGCTGTCACCTACAGAACAGGGAGGGTGCCCAGGGTTACGAAGTCACTGCCGTGACTCACATTCAGATTCGGGCCTTCAGTGCTACCTAACTAAGCACTGAAGGAACATATTAAAAAGTAAACTTACCAGGACTGACTCTGACTTTTGTCCATTTTTACTTATTCGAATGTAAACTGACACTATGCACCTCCATTAAGAACTAACCCTTAGGCAGGGCTTCTTCTTAAAGATTCATAATCAGACATCCTAGACTTTTGAAATGTTACACTGAATTTTCATTACCTATCTAAACATATGAAATATGCTTATTTAAGGAACTTTTATATTTTTCAAAAACTTACGTGTTAACATAGCGTATTAGTTACAAGGAGCTGACTTAGAGACCGAATAATTGAATAAATGAATTACCCAAGATATTTACACAGTCAAATTTCAACTGAGCTCATTCTTTCATGTGCTGGCTCAGTTGTGTTCTGTTATATTTAATGCAACAAGCGTTTGGTAACCACTGGCAATTATGACTATTAAATACTAACCTAAATATGTAAGTAAACATTAATGCACATTTGTTGTCTCAAGGTGACTTGGTACGATTGTCACTCTCTGTTTCCTTTTCTTTTCAAATGTTACGGAACTCGGAAACACCCTTTAAAGTTCTAAAAAAAACTTTGAAATTGTAAGTGCATGGATATATTATCCTATTATTTTGAGAGATTTATTTAAAGAAAGGCGGAATCCAGAGACGAGTCCTTATTTAAATCAGAGCCTGAGCCCATTTTTAAAGTAATTATACTTTAGAGAAAGATGACGTCTTAGTGTTTGTGACCAGCTTATGTGAACAGTAATGTAAACCCCGGAGCATGGGCTTCACACCGCCGCTCTCCCGGCGGATGGGCCGCAGTGCACGTTGGTATTGATTCGAGAGACAGTATCTAAATTATCTGGGCGTTCCATTGATTTCTTTTCCGAATATCAAATGTTTCTTACAACAAAATCAATGCGGCGCTTACGGGCGTCGGCCCAGCCCGAGGCCACCGGCCGAGCGGCACTGACGGGAACGCCTCCGTCCCCACCCGGCCCGCTGCCAACCTGTGGCAGGGAGGTTAACTCGGGAGCGGGAGGGCGGCGGGGTCCGCCCTGGGCGCGGCCGCTGGGCCTTCGCGCACCCCCGGCAGTGCGGAGAGCGGACAGGCAATGTAAGGGGACACCACCCAGCGTGGGGGGCCCCACTGCACCAAAAAGAAAAACGGGTACCCCAGCGAGGCGGTTTTCAGCGACCACTGCCTCTTAAAACCCTGACAAACACCAGCAAAAGCTCCTGCCGGTCCCAGGGAGGGGTAAGAACTGCGGTCCCTCCACGCTAGGAACCGTCCAGCACGAACAGGCCCTGAGGGCAAAACCCAGTCCGACTGCCTCGCCCACCCGGGGGTGTCATTACACCCAGGACCCCACACTCCGAGGTAAGACCTGATGAACCGCCACACGCTCGGGAAGGCCCGGAGACGGTGGCACCCTCTGGCATAAACCCGGAAGGGGGTTATTTTTTTCAAAAGTAAATATTTTGACTAAATATTACTTCAAAACTAAATTTACTAATTTTGAAATGAATTTAAACATGTTATGACGTTATTTTTCTACGATAGTTTCCATATTTCTGTGCACACGCATTCACAGCTTGCCCAGTTGTTTTTGCACATACGTGTGTATGAAGGTTGGTGAACACGTTGGGGTAACCTTTGCTTTCAAATGTCAATAGAAAAAATAGTGACAATGCTTATATGTTGTTTGTTTGCTTTACTTACCTCCAGACCCACTCATTACAAGTGTAAGCCTTGGACTACTTTATTTTTGAGCATTTCTTCTCTAACTGTTTATATACTGAAATACACATTATTTATTAAAAATTCCTTTTCCTTTTAGAACTCCTTTAAATCAAAGGCAGGCATTATCTTGATTTTTCAAAAAATTACGTCTGTAAGCAGATCACATCATTTTATACATGATACCCGGTGTTTGAGGGAGCGTCTGGGAAGGACCCTCCTCCCTGCCCCCGCTGACCAAGCGGCACTGCTGCTGGTGTGACGGGGACCTGGCGGCTGGGGAAGGGCCTGCAGATCGGCTGAGGCAGGGACGCGCGGGTGGGAGGCACCGGCCGCAGGCACCCCGGCCCCGGGAACGGTCTGCGGCTCCTGTCCAGCCATCACCCGCTGGCCACGTGGGACCAGCTGGCACTTGACAGAGGGTCACTGTGTTTGAGGAACCAAATTTTATATCTTATTTCATTTTGGTTAATCTGACTTTGGCTACCCCAACGGGAAACTCAGAACTTAAATCCCTGAGTTATCATTATTTTAACCACAGGCACTGAGTCAAAAGGGTAGGAAACTCCCACAATATCTGTTACACGAAATAATAAAGATACAAGTATCAAAAATATTGAAACATTGTTACACACAGTGTAAGGTTGGTTGTTGTTGTTTTGTTTTGTTCATCCTCACTTGGGGATATTTTTCCACGGATTGTTTTTTTAGAGAGAGTGGAAGGAAGGGGGGAAGGGGAGAGGCACTGAGGTGAGAGAGACACACGGATTGTTTGCCTCCTGCACGGAGACCAAACCTGCAACCCAGGCACCTGCCCTTACGAGGACTCGAACCCATGACCCCCCGGTGCACAGGCAATGCTCCAACCACTGAGCCGCACTGGCCACAGCTACACATTGTAGGTTTTATCCAAACAAACGCGCCACTAAAACAACTGAAATCAAGCTTTAGAATTCCAGAAAATTCGTGTTTCTATTTTTTTTAAAGGATATGTAAAATCCAAAGGAAAGAGAAAAAATTCAATATTTTCACCACAAGAGTCCCATGAAACTAATACTGAAACCGAACATGGTTGCCAGCAGCAGAGTTCTGCCCTTATTGCCTGTTTTTCGCAGTATGTGCTCCCTTCACCGACGGCGATCACGTGGCGTCACGGAGTCTGCAGATGATGCCAGAGCTTTCTCTCGAGGACGTCACTAGAGCCAGGGGAGAGGTCA
The DNA here is from genome assembly GCF_964146895.1 of Miniopterus schreibersii. Classification (NCBI taxonomy): domain Eukaryota; kingdom Metazoa; phylum Chordata; class Mammalia; order Chiroptera; family Miniopteridae; genus Miniopterus; species Miniopterus schreibersii. The sequence goes on from NC_138105.1 coordinate 7,533,055, forward strand.
GCTCCACTGTCTAAACTCTGCGCCCCCAGGCCGGGCTCACCCCTTCCACAGCGGCCGATGTGCAGGCGCGTTTACCTGGTGTGGCTTTTCCCCACACGTTGCTGCCCTGATGTTTGCACCTCAATTTAGGATTCATCCTGATTTTAATGAACCTCAAATAGCGCACACGGTCCTGCCCAGAGCCGGGAACCGAGTGACCGAGGGGAGAGGAAGGCGGGACGGCCCCTGAGCCAGGCGGGAGGGCAGGACGGCGGGGAGGGCCCTGGGGAGCGAGGAGCCGCGTGGGAAACAGCGTGGGCTCTCGGGACCCAGGAAAGCCTTGGCGCCCAGTCTCGCGGAGCACCCAGGGCCCGGAGAACGAAGGCCGCGCCATCTGCGGGTCACAGCTCAGCGGTGTGTTGTCGAAATAATTGCAGAGACCATGAAAATGAAGCAAATAGGAAACCTAACTGTCCCGGGGCTTCACTCTCCGAATCACTTGCGACCCTCTGTGTCCCCACAGCACAGACTTCAAGCCTGTCTCCCCCTCACAGCTGGGATCTTAAGAGACGCAAAAGAGCTGAGTGACTGTCCAAAGTCCACAGCGGTATCCAGTCACGAACCTAGATAGCAACTTAGAAAGCCAGCGCCACTCACAGAAGAAGCTACCCTTCCAAGGTTGTGTTTTAGAGCGATTCCGTCAAAACCAGGTTCATGACATAAGAAATGAGAGTTTTATCTGCAACAGTCAGGAAATTCCATTTCGGTCCACACAGCGAACTGTGGCCTTGAGGGTTTTTCCAGGAACTAGTAACTAGTGTCTCTCCCTTGCCGTGACTGCCCAGCCTAGCAAGGTGCCATCGCTGATGACAAGAGTGCCTCGGGGGGCAGCTTTCCCACCCACGGGGCACCTGTTTTCACCTGTGCTTTGCTGCTGCCCAGGTGAGATTTCCACCTGAGACTCTCCAGGGAGAGGCGCCACAGTGGAACACAGGCAGTCACGGCTCTGCCATGCACGACCCTGGCCTCGGGCAAATTACCTCTGTGCCCCCTGCCCTCACCTGCAGTAAAGCAATAGGGCCACAGCACTGACCCCACAGGCCAGGAAGACTTGGCCAGTGCACATGCCTACAGGGCTCACAGTACCCCCAGGTACACACACATTCACCACCACTGCGAGGGAGAACAGGCTTCTAAGCTGCTTTGTCTTAATTATTAATGAAAATCCCCCTGAGGAATAATAATAAGCGTTTTCTCAGATATTACATTTTTTGTCTTCCACATCTTCTGACATGATTGTAAAGAGCACAGAAGATTTAGTAATGACCAGGCATTTTACATGCATTCTATAATTTTACTTACTTTCATGTTCCCAGTGATCTGACATATATTTCCACCCTTTTTCAAGTGCAATAATGAGTCTCATAAAATCTTAGTCACTTAGTGAAAAGCACGTGGTTTTATGGCTCCATGCCTGACAATTTCCTGTTCACATCAGTGCCTTGCCTGGTGGACATGAATCCTCAAGGGCAAATGTCAAGGATGCACCAGGGCTCATCTTAAGTAGGCGATACCGTCTACTTGGTCCTTTCTTATGCCAGGAAAAGAGAAGGTAAAGATAAAAAATGTATATTTTTAATGATTTAAAAGTCTAGATGCATGACTGGGTGTGAAATTTGCAAATGCATTTATTAATGTCCAATTTTGCACACAAAGATGAAAGTGCAGGTCTGCAATTCCGCAGCAGAACACTTGGTGCAGAGATAGTTCAGAAAACAAGTCCCAGGTCTTAGGAAGCAAACCCAGTGCAAACATAACTGACCTGACGTCGCGGGAATTACAGGGAAGAACCTCACCAACAGACGCCAGCGTTTCTGCGCTGAGGATACGCGGCCTAAATAAAGATGCATCCTCACGTCAGTTCAGCTCGGGCTTTGCAGTTACATGGGTTTGTCACACGTTCCCAAAACACAACTCACTTTTCAGAGCTTCCTGGATTCTGAATTGTGGAGGGGACAGCAGACCGGTTTCTAGTCACCATCACTGTTTAATTGCTTTTCCAGTGGAGTGTTTGCTCTCTGGACAGGCCATCGGTCCCGCCTTCCGCCCTCGCACCCTGTGCTTCGCCCTGACTCAGAGCTGCAGGCCCAGCCTGAGGAGCCCCCTCCTGAGCCATGCGAAGGGGGCCGGCCTGGCCCACAGCCCTGAGCCCAGCCGACTCCCAGATACGGGGAGCCACGCAGTGGTCAGCACGCTCTCCGCAGTCTCGCTGCTGGAGCTGTTGGCCCGGTCAGTCCTTAACCCCGAGGTGACACATAGAAACAGAAAGCCTCGCTGCACATCAGCGCTCTCATAGTCGCAGGCCCTCGCTTTCCATCCTTGCAAACACCCATGCACCTCCCGGAGGAGAGTTCTTAGCCTGTCAGGCTGTGTCTGGTCCCCCGACATGGTCAAGAACCACTACGAAATCTATCTCAGTAAAGAATCGGGTCCCAGGACTTTGTTACCAATCAACCCCCTCACTGCACACATGAGGCCAAAACGGGGGCTGAGAGGACGCCCCGCAGGCCCCTCGCTAGGCTCCCTGCTCCCTTCTCTGTCCTGCCGAGGTCCCCCGGCTGGGGAGGAGCAGCGAGCAGAGGGACAGGAGGAGCCGCAGCTGGTCACTCACCCGCTGCGCGGGGACTGCGCCGGGCGCCTTCACCCAGGAAGCTACCTCCTCCGCCTGGGGCTGGGCAGGTGTCCCAGGGGCATGGTGCCCGGCCGCTGCCCCGCTGTGCAGGCTCGGGGACCGAGGCCCCCACGGAGCGTCCCCTCAGCACGCACGCCCGGGTTGCTGTGTACTCAGCACAGCAGGAAGGTCTCCCCAGAAGGGTTATCGGGAAGTTTTCTCTCAAGTACTGGACAGAGCCCCTCCTTAACCGTGAGCGAGGTAAACATTCCCGTCTCACATTCCGCCAACGGGAAGTCGCAGGAATTGCGGGGGAGGGTGGGGGACATTCATCATTCAGTGACAACGTGAAAGCCCGCTCACACTCCAGTCCCTGCAGGGCTCAGGGCCACAGGGCCACGTCCACCCCCACGTTTCACAGTAAACCGAGCTCAGTCACTGGCGGCTCACTAAAGAGCAATAAAATTTTCCCTCAAACAAAAAATATTTCTTCATTTCTCTCTCGAGCCTGTAAATCCTATATTCTATAGCAATTTGTATAAAATCCTAGGCTGAAGGGAGTGGGACAACATAGAGTACACACAGCACCTTTGAGAATTGCTTTGCACGGGACGCATTCTCCGAAGTTTTGAAGAATCAAGTTGTCTACGTGTCTTCCTGTCCTGACTTAGCTGTGGGCTCCGTTCATCAAGGGGTCTTGGGGACAACAGAATTTAAGTAGCTGTGTTATTTACGTCTGTCGTTTCCCTGTCTGTGCACATTAGGTGGTGGCCACTAGGCCACGTTAGGAAGCACTGAGAAGCGAAGGGGCTAAGGCACAGAAGCCCTGTGAAGGAGTTGAGCAGGGTTCAGAGGGTCCCCGGGTCTGTGGGAGTTTCGGCAACACCTCAATAGTAAATGGAAGGCCCCTTTCACTCCCTGAAGCCAGGTGGACCAGCTCCTGCAAGCCAGTGTCCCCCGTGGAACAGGAGCCCTCAGGAAGGGGAGGGGGTGACTCTGGAACAGCGGGCAGAGGTAGCCCAGGTGCTGCACCCCTGACCACATACCCCACCCACGGCCTGGCTCCGGGCACTCAGTACCCAGAGCTGCCTGACGCCCTGGCTCCACCTGACTTAGCTGCATCGTCACCCGCTCCAGGCCCAAGATTCCAGAGGGTGGCAGGGCCCCGGGCTCGGCACAGAGCTCTTGGCAACCCGGTGAAATAGGGATGAATGACAAGTGTCTGAATTCCAGTGTGCTCTAACACTGTCCATTAAAAATTCTCATTTGATTGGGGAAAATAGCAAACAACCCACAGTAAGAAGTCATAGCAATTACTGCTCTGGAAATAGAACCAACCCCTGAGTGGCCAATAAATATTAGCTGAGACTATAACAGAATTCTGACTAAAAATAGACCAAACATCATGCCAATCCTACCCCCTAGTCAATGGTGGTCTTCTGTCGTGTGGCAGTTAGTGGTATGTGTTAATTTACAGTCCCTTTGGTGTCATAATGAAGAAGCGACGGTACCCATTTGAGCTGGGGAAAGAGAGAGGCCTGTTTGCGCTGAGGCCTCGCCTGGTCCCTGTGAGGATGTCACACAGCAGGCAGCTCTTCAGCAGCAATAAACCCTGCGATGCCATGGTAGGTGTGGGCTGAGGATGGCCTCGTGCATCTGAGGATTTTACAGAGACCTGTCAGAGAGGCTTCTCTGTGGGAAAAACAGAGCCCCGTGGGCGTGGAGATGACAGTGTTGCTGGGCGGGTGGGGCTAGGGTGGGATGGGAAAGCGGGCTCTGAGTTAGACAGATTCACAAATGCCCCTGGAAGGAACCCGCCACCCCATCTGCAGACTTTCTCCAGAAGCAGAAGCAGGTGTTCAGGTCAGACGTCTCGCTCCCAGCCCTCAGGCAAACCACGCAGGGGGCGTGTGAACGACGCAGGGGGCGTGTGGCCACAGGGCACTCTCTGCTGTGGCTGTAACCAGGCACTTTTTCTAAAAATTACAAATCCATCTTACAGAAACCAACTGTCCCAACTATTAAATCAAGATCTCTTCTCTACCATTTCAGTCTGTTGGTTTCGCCATTTCGTACCTACACGAAGTCTTTTTAGGCTCTTTCCAGCCTGAAAGTTGGCAGCCCTGAGTGCTGGACGACTCTGGACAGGTCAGAACATGGGAAACGTGCTCCTGAGGTCGCTCCTCCTCCCGACAGGTGGCACTGCTTGCAGCTGCTGGACGGGCCTGGCTTTTAGGTAATGTCACTGTACAGTGTTAAGTGCACTGACGCGTCAACTGGCACCTCAGGAGGATGTGCACCTAATGGAGGAGGAGAGAGCACAGGGTGTGACGTGTGGCTAATGGCTCACTGGACACAGGGGTGAAGAGAGCAGGAGAGTTCGCAGGGCAGATCTGCACACCCTCCCTCTAGACCAGCAGTGCCCGGTCTGTGGAAAAGAATGCCCTGTGAGTCCAGCCCATGTGGCTCAGCAGTTGAGCATCAGCCTAGGATCCAGGAGGTCACCCATTCAATTCCCAGTCAGGGTGCATGCCCAGGAGTGGGCTGGATCCCCAGTAGGGGGCCTGCAGGAGGCAGCTGATCAATGACTCTCTCTCATCACGGATGTTTCTTTCTCTCTCTCTCCCTCTCCTTCCTCTCTCTGAAATCAATAAAAACATATTTAAAAATAAAAAGAATGCCCTGTGATTCAGGCACGGTATCTATTTTAAGCCAATGACAACTAAATCCCCCAAATTAAAATTTAAAACCACCCTTTCAACATTACCAGCATCTTCATATTCGTGCCCAGAATCTCATGGCTTGAGAAAGTCTGAGAAAGTATAGAATAATTCCTAGTGCCCAGTGAACTTCACTTAAATGATCACACACAAGCTATCTAGATCCCAAGGTAGATGAGTACTGTCTACTTTTACTTATTTAAAAAGCCAGCTGTCCCCTTGCTGCAACCTCAAACACTATGAAATCAATAAAGACGAGGTTGTCAATGTCTGAACAGGAACATGAAAACATGATTTAGGAACTATGCCATTGCCTTTATGGGCATATTTCTAGGTTATATGAGTAAGATCCTGCATAAGAAACTAATGACATGAATATGAGTAATGGCTCACAAAGTCAGCATCTGCCCTGCTCTGCTTCCCATGGCTGGGACATTCAGGACTCTCCACACCATCCAGGCCTTGCTCTCCACACCAATCAATGAAACCCACTTCCTTGTGGCAAAGTGGTGCTTTTAAGGCTAAATACAGAGGAGATTAAAGGTGGCAGCAGACTGAGTGGAAGCTACACTGACACTCTCCTGGGACCAAACTGGAATTACAACTAAAATAGAGAAAAAATATCCTGAATAATCAACTGAAGACTAGCTGAAGACCACCCTCATAACCAAGGAGGAAAAGTGGAGATGACATAGAGACTTGTAGGAAGCACAGAGGCACAAGAGGGCCGGATGGGCTCCCACAGGCAGCAGCTAAAGGCCAGGAGGGAGACCTCAGCTGCAGGGAGTTCCCACTGAGGACTTTGGGGCCTAAACCCCTGGTGGGGATCCCCAGCCCAGAGCACCAGAGCTGAGAAAGGTGCCCACATAACATCTGGCTGTGAAAAGCAGCAGGGTTCTGTCTGCCAGGGAGAGACAGCTGGAACTGTAGGCACCCTCTTAAAGAGCCAACACACAAAGTTTCATGTGCAGCCACTCACCTTGGGCTCCAGCAGAGGGAGGGCAGAGTGGACTGGAGCTGTGTGAGGAGAATCTGGGGATGTGGGCTCTGGAGATAGAGTTCAGAAGGAACCTCTCTGGATTCCTGTGCCAAGTCATTCCCCCATATGCAGAGGACATCTCTCTCAGGCAGACATTTTGTTGCTTTTGCCTGTGTGGGGAAAGCAATTGCCTTACCCTACTGGAAAACCTCTCACCCTACCCTAAGGAGCTTCTAAAGCCTAAGGCTTATTAAGAGACTGAAAACAATCAGTCCCCTCACCCTGTGGAGTTTCTACAGCCTTAGGCTCATTAAGAGAATCAGATTAATCAGCCCGCAGGCAGAAGTAGACTTCAGAGCGTTTTGAGCCCTTGCTGATCTGCTTCTGGACCCCGGCCTTGGAAAAGCAGACTTTGGTGTGCATCTCAGTCCTGTCCAAATGTGCCCAGCCCCAATGAGGGGAACTCAAGCCATGGGTTGTTGATAGCTCCAAACAGGGTACTTGAGGCCAGTCACAAACAGTGTCTGACACTGGCATGCACCAGTGACCATCCAAAAGACTGAAAGTCTGAGCAGATTTACCTAATACACAGAAACAAACCCAAATAGCCAGCCAAAATGGGGAGACAAAAAAAACAAGCCCCAAATAAAAGAACAAGAGAATTCTCCAGAAAAAGATCTAAATGAAATGGAGATAAACTATCTATCAGATATAGAGTTCAGAATACTGATTGTAAGGATGTGCAACAGCATGAAAAGAGATATGGAAACTATGAAGGAAATAATGAATGACATAGCAGAAATTAAAAACAACAACAACAACAACATTGGAAGGCATAAACAGTAGATTAGATGAAGCTGAGGATCGGATCAGTAAATTAGAAGACAAGGTAGAAAAAAATTACTCAATCAGAGTTCCAAAAAGAAAAATCAATTAAAAAAACAGGAGGACAGTCTAAGGGAGCTGTGGGACAACATGAATGTAAAAATATTCACATCATAGGATACCAGAAGAGATTAAAAGTAAGCAAGGATTAGAGAACCTGTTTGAAGAAATAATGGCAGAAAGCTTCTCTAACCTGGTGAAGGAAAAAGTCACACAAGTTCAGGAGGCAGAGAGAGTCTCAAGCAAGAAGAACCCAAAGAGGCTCACACCCAGACACATCATAATTAAAATGCAAAAAGTTCAAGACAAAAAGAATATTAAAGGCAGCAAGAGAAAAGCAACTTGTTTCCTACAAAGGAGCTCCCATAAGGCTGTTAGTTGAATTCTCATCAGAAACTCTACAGGACAGAGGGAATGGCATGAAGTATTCAAGGTAATGAAAAGCAAGGATCTGAAACCAAGACTACTCTACCCAGCAAGACTGTCATTCAAAATAGATGGTGAAATAAAGAGCTTCCCAGACAAAAAAAAAAGGCTAAAGGAGTTTGTCACCACCAAACCAGTGTTGCAGGAAATGTTGAAGGAACTGCTGTAATTAGAAGTAGAAATAGAAGCATTGCAGAAATGTTAAAGGGGTTGTTGTAATAAGAAGAAGAAATAGAGAGAGAAACATAGGCATAAAGAATTAAAGTGGCAATAAATGAGGACCTATCAGTAATAACCTTAAGGACTTTAAGGGAGAGATAAACAGCAATACAATCATAGTCGTGGACTTTAACACCCCACTGACTTCACTGGATAGATCTTCCAGACAGAAAGTCAACACAGAAACAGTGACTCTAAATGGCACACTAGATCAGATCAATTTCATTGATATTTAAAGAACACTTCACCCCAAAGCTTCAGAATATACATTCTTCTCAAGTGCACATGGGTCATGCTCAAATATAGACCACCTGTTAGGACACAGGTGAGATCAAGAAGATTAAAATCATATCAAGCATCTCAGATCACAAGGACAAGAAATTAGAAATCAACTACAGTAGGAACACTCAAAAACATTTAAACACATAGAGGCTAAATAGCATGTTATTAAACAATGAATGGGTTACCAATAAGATCAAGAAAGAAATAAAAAAGCTTCCTGGAAACAAATGAAAATGATCACACAACAACTCCAAACCTATGGGACACAGCGAAAGCAGTCCTGAGAGGGAAGCTCATAACACTACAAGCCTACCTCAAAAAGCAAGAAAACTTTTAATAAACTACTTAACCCCAAATCTTAAAGAATTAGCAAGCTCCCCTGTGAAGTTGTCCCGACCAGGGCTTCTGTTTGCTGGGAGTTTTTTTTTTTATTGCTGCTTCAATTTCATCAGTTGTTATTAACCTATTCAAGTTTCCTGATTCTCCCTGATTCAGTTTTACATGATCTCACTCATATGTGGAATCTAATCAGCAAAATAAACTGAGGAACAAAATAGACCCAGAGACATAGAAGCATGGAACAGGCTGATGAATCTCATTGGGAAGGCGGGGGTGGGGGAGTGGGTGGAAAGAGATTAACCAAAGAACTTATACGCACGTATGCATAACCCATGGACACAGACAATAGTGTGGGGAAGGTCTGGCAGGAGGTGTGGATGGGAGGCCAGAGGGGAGGGTATCAATGGGGAAAAAATGGGGGATATTTGTAATACTTTCAACAATAAAGATAAATTTTAAAAATAAAATAAAAAGCAGAAAAAGTGAGCAAAATAAACAAATTAAAAATAAAAATAAATAATAAATAAATAAATAAATAAATAAATAAATAAATAAATAAATAAATAATAAATAAAAGCTAGGCTCCCTTTGCATGCCTTTGGAAAATGAAAAAAAAAAAAAAGCTAAATACATTTATTTTACAAAATACAGTCTCATATAAAAACATTAATATACATGCATCTCTCCAATGTAATGACACTGTTACACACACACTCACACATATCTCCTATAGATTTGAAATGTTATAATATTTCATTGTCTGAGACTTTCCACCCCCACAGAATCATTCAAACACAGCGACATTTTCCAGTTTGGGCAGATGCTTGTTACCGAGCCAGCGTAACCTTATCTGCACAGCAGTGCCAGTATGTAGATACGTGCATGACGTGTATACCTCAGATGGCCAGCCATTGTCCTCTGCATAGCATACGTCCATCTATTTTAAGTACTGTTGAGTCCATAGTAATTTTATTTTATTGTTAAGAATACATGAAAATACTTGTTTTTCCCCCAAGTTAAATCTAAATACAATTCATTCTACTACAAAAAAAGGGGGCAGGGGAATTATCTGTCAAAATATTTACCTTGAAAAGAAAAAAATTCTGTTCTTATTAGACAGATAATGCCCTGTAGGTTAAAAGCAGAATTTAACACGTGCCTCAGCAAAGCACAGAGCCACACAGCTGTGTAAAGCAAGTGTGGACACTGCAGCAACCGCCTGTGGTCAGCCTGCTGCTTTCCCCTGATTTTCTTTTTCTTTTTTTTTTTAACTATATCTTTATTGATTTCAGGGAGAGGGAGAGAGAGAGATAGAAACATCAATGATGGGAGAGTCATTGATCGGCTGCCTCCTGCACACTTCTGCCTGGGGATGGAGCCCACAACCCAGGCATGTGCCCTGACCAGGAATCGAACCGGGATCTCCTGGGTCCTAGGTCGATGCTCAGCTGCTGAGCCACGCCCAGCCCAGCTCCCCTGATTTTCAGCCTCCCTTACAGCCTGCCCATCAAAGCTCTCAAAGTGCATTTGCTGAAGTGAATTAATGCAAACTCAACCCCTAACAGAAGACAAACTGGTTGTCACCTGGTTAAAAGTCTTCGATTCTCATTGGTAGATATTAGCTCACTGTTCTTACATGTCACCTGTCACCCCACCAGATCGAGAACTGGAACTGTGGTTTTTTTCACCAACACAGTCCTAGCAGCCGGTACAAGGAGACGTTGTTATAGGTGAATAGAGGACCTTACGGTCCACTTTTAATTGGTTGACACGACACTGAACTCTGTTCTCTGAAACTTTATTCAGTTTTCAGGGGAGAGAAAGCTCGCTGCAGCACCAGACTCCCTGCAGGCACGCGGTGTGTGGTGCCGAAGCTATTCTCGAATCACTGAGCTCTTTGGAACTGGAGTGCTTTCATGAGTAAGAATTGAATCTGATTTCTAACTGGGACGCTACAACTGGGAGTCTTCCTAAATGGAAAGGCCGTCATTTTCATGCTAACGCATAAAGATATGAAGTCAACCGCAAGGGCTTCCTTTAAGAACAAAAGAAAGGATTATGTTTTACTGCTGTTAAATACTCTCTACAAAATCAATCTAAAGACACTCAGAAAGGGAGAGGTCGGTGGGTAAGACCAACATCGTTTCTCTAAAGAAAGTGAGGTTGCCATCAGGGGGAGGAATGGAAACTGGGTAAAGGGAGAGGTGAGAAAACACTTTTGCGGAGAATCAGAAAGATGCCAAGACCCGCATGAAGCCCGCGGGGCTGCGGGCGGCACCTCTGTCTGCTCCACAGCCCGCACGTGGCAGGTGCCCAGCAGCGCCCGGAGCATGTCTGGCGAGGTCGCCTCTGCGCACCTGCCCCTCAGCGGGCCGAACCCCACCTGCTCAGCTCGGCTTTCTCCTTCCCACTGTGGCCAAGCCCCTCACTCCAGCTTCCCTCGAGGGGGCCCGTGGTCAGTCTCCGCACCACGTGCCCGTGGAATTCCTGCAGCTCCGCGCCTCCTCCCCCGCTCCTCTCACGGTCTGGCCACGCGGTTAAGTGCCGGGTCTGGAGTCTCCTACCAGGACACCAAGACAAGTCTGTCCCATTGGAGAGCCTGCAATGGCACCTCTGACTCGCTCGCGGCACCTGGATAAAGTTCTCCAAGCTCTGGGGCTGATTCGGTCAGTTTTACGTAAGAGCATTAGGAGGTCGCGCATCTCACATTGACAGGTGCCCTTAATAAATATCTGTCACTCTCACCCACCCCCCACACGCACCTAGGCTCATTTCTGTCTTTAAGATTTCTAGGCCCCAGCACCTATGCTCTGGATTCCTGAGTAGGGAAAATGCCAATCATGGGTCCCCTTTTCTTTTGGTTGGTTCATTTCGGGGGAGTGAAAGGCTTTTATTATCTAGATAATTATTTCTGATTTCTAATTTATTAGAGGATCACACAGCCTAACAAAAAAATCCTTCCAGGAAACAAGCCATAAAAACTGAGACTATCATGCTAAGCAAAGTAAGTCAGACGGAAAAAGTCAAGAACCATATGATTTCACTCACATGTGGGATATAAAACTGAAACTCATAGACACAGAGCAGTGCGGTGATTGCCGGAGGGAAGCAGATGGGGCAGTAAGGGAGAGAGGGGGTCAAATATATGGTTTGACTTGGGATGGTGGACACACAATGCAATATACAGATGATGTATCACGGAACTGTACACGTGAAACTGATATCACTTTATTAACCAGTGTGATCCCAATAAATTCAATACCTAAAAAAAAATTTCGTCCTTCAGGTCTGTGTAATTAACCATCTACAGCCTCCTGGCTCGGAATCCTCCAAACGTAAAAAGCACGGATATAAAATGTTGTGCAGCAAGTAGGACGGACACTCCCATCCCAGCAACAGCAGCGGACACCAAGACTCATAGGAATAAGTGCTCAGAAGGATTTTATGATCTTTTTCATGCCTCACTAGGAATAGGACTTCTGATTTATTAGTATATCTGTGAGGACAGTAATTATTTAAACTAACCTTAAATAATTAAAGTATAAAACTCAATCTCCCCAAGACAAATAGGCTGTCTCCCATTCCCGAGCCCCAGGGTGTGGGTCGCTGTGTCAGGAAAGTCTGCCCCGCAGGGATGCCCACCTGAACTGGTCACCCAGGCAGCAGCAGTTTAACACCAGAGAGGCCGCCTCTCCCTCAAACAGCAGGCTCCCCGCGTCTCCAGGCCAAGCTGGAGTTGACATTTAATTAAAAAAAAAAAAGCACCTTAGCATAGGTCTCCACAGAAAACCAGGCTGCTGCCACAAAATCAATTTTGTCTTATTTAAAGCTGAAAAACACTGATGCCCCAAAGGCAGAATTTTTATAAGAAAAGTATCACTTCTCTCCCTCTAGGGACACTGGAAGTATTTAAAATAGTGCATTTTGGCCAGTTTAGGCATCGGACTTGGCCCAGGATACAGACAGTAACAGTGTTTATTAAAGAAGTTGAGCTGCTGTAAATAAATAAAAACTCCATTGCTATAGTTTGCTGGCAGTCTGGACACAATTTTCATCAGCTTGATATGAAAGATATATTTATACACACATGCACACACGCCTATATGCATTTATGTGCGTAAATAGAGACACACATGTGCTCATACACATATATACACACACATATGCTCAGGGGAAATGTTTTAGAAAGAAAAATGGTACTAGAGTTGGATTTCACAGGTGAGCAAGTACACATATATTCTCAGCGTAATACGCAGAATCAATGGCTTCATCACACCATCAGTTTAACCAAATAAGAAGTTGATACGTAAATGTGTCAAGATACTTGTTGACACTTTTGTTGGATAAGCGCCCACCGATCCCGCTGAAATGAAGTCTCTTGTTCACACTGCTCAGCAGGGAAGAGATTCCAGCTGAGGAAAGACCGGGAAGGGCGAGAAGAGTAGTCGGGGAAGCGGCGAGGTCCCCGTCCTGGAGGCCACGCGGCTGTGCCTGAACGAGGACACCTATGGTTATGGGGTGCGCCTTGGAATTTCCACAGGTCCGGGAGACACTGGAGAGCTTGCTCGGGGGCTCAGGTGGTGAAGCGAAGCACCCTCGCTGCCTCCGTCACAGTGGGAATCACCCGTATCCCAGAGATGAGGAGCCCTCCCAACACCTATACACAACTTTCTGGGCAGGACTGCCAGCCTTTTATGATGGGACAACGGTGAGGCTTCGCCTAAGAGGTGCACAGGGGCAGAAGAGAGCAAGCAGGATTGGGGACGACTTGGGATGGAGACAGAGCTTATCAATTCCCTGGTGGTCACCCGCAAGCATCACTGTTCCACCCCAGAGATCACTGCCAGACTCAGAGAGAAGCCCACGGGCCCACGGGGCACAGGCCGGCATCTGAAACCAAGAGCATCCAAGCGACACATCAAAGGGCTGCCCAATAGCGCGAGGGCCCGGGTGAAACTGGCACCCATCGGTCGGCTCCGCGTGGCAGGCCCGGATGAGGTTACTCCAGTGACCCAGGTGAGAAGAGACGGGCTTTGAATTAGCACCTCGGCAGTTGGGAATTAGGGAAGAAAATAAATGCAAAGATATGAAGAATCTATAACAATGTGAGGCTAAGAGCATAGAACTGATTGGGAGCAGGGGGGCTGGGGGGCTGAGGCTGAAGGATCAGTCGTAGTTTAACTCACTGACACAGGGAGGAAAAGAAATGTCGCGGGAAAGGTGATCGGAGGGTCAGCAGTGTTTTCCATGGTAACAGAAAGCCCCTGGGGCTTGCAAAGCTACAAGAAAGCCACTGCGGAGAGGACAGCGGCCAGTCCTGGGAAAAGCAGCACCAGCGGGTGCGAGGAGAGAGGGTGGGAAAGCAGAATGACAGCCTGAGGGTGACGACTCCAGCGCTAAGGGGTGCACCTGCCCCAGGCTCCGCTCAGCCGAAACGTCGGGGGCACCGCGGCAGCCTCGCGCCCCACCGGGCGCAGGACCGGCAGCCGAGCCGCTCTGATCACGGCGCACGGAGCAGGGGCGGGCGCTGAGGCCAGCGGCGACGGGGGACACCTTCCTGTCTGCCGCGTCCTGTGAGCAGCACCCCTTCAGCAGGAGCTCAGCCAGTGGCCTCCAAACACTTTGATCACTGGTGCCCGTTAGTAAAGGCAAAGTTGAGTATGATTTTCATTTACACATAAAATGTTTACTTTATGGCATATGAACATAAATATAAATATCATGAGATGGAAATACACTTTCAGTCCTATTTATATGAAATAAATAGACCCGTAGAAAGGTGGGGCGGAGAATGTATCAGGAACAGACAAAACTGAAACAAAATCTTGGAGGCCATGACATGTGAGGAAGGGTATGTTGATTCTAAGTGAGGGCATCTAACATCATCTGTTACCACATTACTTACCACAGTTAACTCATTAAGAAATCGCTGAGAGGAACAGTGTTATTACTGCAGAAATATGCATTAAAAATCAGCTATCAAGGGTGCACCAGTGACACTTTTCTAACATGAATTACCAAACTGACCAGAGGGGGCTCTGGGAGTTATTATGGGCTCCTTCCCTCCAGACAGCTACAAAATTCCCCATTTTGTTGAGAGGTTTATTTTCCCAAGTGCTGGAAATATGTCCAACCAGACACGGTCACCAGACACATCTAAGAACAGTCACAGAGGTCCTTGGCTTGCTCTAGTATTGAAATCCTTAAGAGCATATAAATGTTTAAGGACAAGCATACAGAGCCCACTGTCTCAGCTTGGACACAGTGTGGAGACGACGCCTTCCAGGGGAAGTAATGAGAAGCCGTCTTTTGTGGGAGAAGGGGATCGGTGACTGAATCGTTCTTGGATCCGTGCCTCGTGGCTTCATTCCCATGAAAAAGAAATCAGCCGGTGAGGAAGAAGCGATGGCCGCTAGAGACAGTAGCTTTCACCGTAGAATTCTGGCCGCCGTGAGGCTGAAGGCTGAGCATAATCGCTGCTGCTCCCGTCTGCTCGGCGTGGGAAGGACACCTGGGCTCGCGCCTGGACACTGCCCAGCACCCTCCCCTCGCACCCTTTCGCCGTGATGCGTCGTGACCGCGAGTAGAGCAGCTGTGAGCTCTGTGAGCCCTAATGAGTCATCAAAACAGAGGGTGACCTTGAGGACCACAAGCCTTGCTTTCAGACAGGAGGATGATCCTGTCAGCCCTCTCACAAAATCAAGGTAATGACAGCCAGAAATTCAGGGAAAGATGAGAGCGACATTGGGAGTAATGTCAGGGCACAAAGAAATTTCATCACAATTTCTCAGAAAACCTAGGAGTGCTGGGGACTTACTTTAATGGATCAGTGAAGATAAGTTTAATGACTCGACCATTCAATTAAAAGGCTAGGCAATCAAATAATCAGCTTCCCCTTCCTCAAAGACCTTCCCCCGCATGGTCACTTGGAGTGGGGTCCTCCTGCCTCACAGGACTGGAGACTCTGAGATGTTCTAGGTGCAGAGATCGTGGACAATGGCTTTGTTATAACTTTGATGGAAGAAACCCAGAGAGTGGCCCATGAGTTTGGGTTGGGGTCAGCGGGAGGAAGGGGAGCCAGACTGGGTCCACCACTCAGATGGGCAAACACCACAGGTTTCCTCTTGGTCGCCCACTCTGCTGCCCAAGAATGGTGGGCATGTGGTCCCCACTGTTCGGAGGTTCCAGGCAGGAGATTGCAGGCTCTTCGGAGTGAACTGTAACCTCCAAGGACTCAGGACCACAACACCCACCTCTGACATGTGGTAGCTGTGTGCTGGGTCGCTTGGCCCAGAAGATGGAGCTGTTTTAATTTTTTCCGGTAGAAGTGAGGCATCTATTCGTTATTCAGGAGGCGGACAACAGACCTACTCTTGGTGTGCAGATTTAAGGAGCGGTTCTCTGGAAGAGCAGCAGGCCTTCATAAAGCCCGGTCAGGAAAACATTTCAGCTGAACAAAGATGAACATTCTCACGCAGTCAGCACTGGCTGAGCATGTTACTTAATGGAGCTATTTTTCATCATTAAATCTCTTTAAGCATGGGCAAAAATCTTCATGGGAATCATAGAAGGGATTTAAGCTATATTCGTTTGGCTGGCTTAACTGCTGTATGAAATAAACCCAGACACATGGAAAGGAGCAAACATAGGATACGTTTATTTCTCCCTCCCAAACCTGTGACTGTAGGTGCTCCTGAAAGCTGGCTGCTGTCAGCTATTCTTGATTCAGAAAACGGTTCCATTCACCTTAAAGCTCAGCCATTCCTTAAAACGTTGGACTCTCTCATCAGAACAGACAGAGGGAGGGAGAGAACATGCAGGGACACACCTGGGTCTTAGTCTTGGTTCTTGAAGAGCAGATGTCCCTTCCATTCAAGTTCTGCTGTTTCCCTGTCAATCACTCACTCCGTCTATCTGCACACCAGGCTGGAGAAGGAGCTAGAGGTGGCTCAGAAAGAAGGGAGAGCACGTGTTTCCCCAAGGAGCTGGCAGCATCTTCTGATGATCCGTCAACAGCTCAGACCTGCAACACCATGGCCGTGGCCTTCCAGCCTGTCCCACACTGAGCCAGGGGACTCTGAGCACAGGGAAGGCAGAGGGTACCACTGAGCAGTGCACACGGATTTACTAAGAAGTGGTCGTGTAAAGCTAACAGTGTCTTTTCTTTGGGGTCCTCTAAACTAGAAATCTAATTTGGCAGGGACTTTGGAAAACTTTTTCAAGATATTCTATTGTTCAAGAGAGAGAGGTGAGCAGTAAGTCACAGAAGTTAGGTAAATTATTGCCTATTCTAACAACCTTACCCCAAAGGGGTGTCTATAATGGTGTTCTGAGGACTTAAACTTGACTCTGTATGCATAGAAATGTTTTTAAATGCCTCAGATTAAGATGCAGACATTTTGTTTATCAAACTGTGACTACCACCAAGTGGAATAAAGATTAATAACTTCATAGAATCAGAAGTGGCTGAGATGTGGACACTCAGCAACCTTCAGAAAATGGTTTCTTTAATAAGTAATACAGGTACACTACATTTCACTGTGCTTCACTTTGTTACTGGACAGGGTCTGGCCCGGAGCAGGTCTGCCTCAGGCCACCCTGTAGTGTGTAGGTCCTCGACTTCCTGTAGGAAAGATTTCGCAACACAAGTACAGAAGCGTTTGAGAGTATGTTTATTAATGCTGGGGTCAGTGAAACAAAGGAAGCACTTAGGGTAGAAGAAACGACAGGGGAGAGCTTCGGCAGTGCTCTGCTTTGGCTCTCTAGACACGCGCTAGGACAGAAGTGAGCCGAGGCAGGGCTGCCTTAGCCCATTGGGAAGTCAAAGAAAAAGGGGGTCTTGGAGACAGGATCAGGGGTGAGCTCAGGTTGAGCTGCTGTTGCCCACCGCTCCCTTGGCTGCAAGTCTCACCAGGGCCCTTAGAAATTAGAAAGAAATAAGAAGTTCATGCCTGAGACGGGGCATGGGCATGCTCTAGAGTGAGCCTGCATTGAGTCTTTGCCCTGAGGGCTTTTTATTTTCTTTTCTTTTCTATGCAGGCAAAAATCTTAGGGCAGGGTTTCAGTAGAATATTCATCAGCTTTCCAGGTGCGTTTTTAATATGCTGATGCATTAAAATGAGTGTATAAGGGAGTTTTGAATAACTCTTTGGTCTGTTTCACTGTTTTACTTTTATCTTAGGTCTGTCTGGCTTTAATGCGGTTTTGGTATTTGTTCCCCAATTTCATCTGTCCTTGGGTTTAGCTGCACAAAAGGTATTAATCGGGTCTCTGCTCTCTATTTCCCAGGCCAGGGTGATTTGAGCTATGTATTCTCTGGTTAGAGAGGAGGCTATTAACCATTTGCTCTCAGGTGTCCTTGGTTGGGGAAGAGAAGGTCTTGTGACTCACAAACTGGCTGCAAGCTGCCCAAACTGTGTGGCCGTGTTTAATTTTCTTGTCTCAGTTTCCCCATTCCACTCGCTCAGGGATTTTCCCACCTTGTTACTATCCTGCCAGAATTTTACTGAGCTCACAGGTGAGTTTTTTGCAAACTGAAGTCAAGACTGTCCACTGGCAAAAAGATTAGAAGCCCCTCCGTCATGGTGGTCTGGAACCGACCCACATTTTCCCAAGGTAGGCCTGCACATGCAGTGGACCTTGGCATGGACAAGAAAATGCCTGTGTTTGGTTTGAACACACCAAGTGCACAGCAACATCTGGTAAAATCTATGAAGAATTTGACCCAGTAACGGATCATGTGGAAAGACCTATGAGTTTGAGTGGATCATAAATTCCACAGAGCCATGAATTTACTCTCCAAAACAAAATGCCAGAGCAAACTTACGACGCACAGATAGAAATGAAGTGTTTTCTCAAGGAAAACACATGGCTTTGAGTGTGGCACTCGCTCAGGACAGAGTCGGGAAACTTTAATTTCTAGAGCACATTTCAAGGACATTGGCAGATGTGGTGTGTCCTGAAGAAGGAATCCGATCCTAAAGGTTTGGAAACTTCATTGTGAAGGAGGGTTGAATGAATTGAAAATGTTTAGAGTAGAAAAGGAGATCGTCAGAGGGTCTTTCTTGTGAAAGAGGGGTTAGCGCTAATCGTGCTCTGACCACTGGGCGTCACTGTGCACCAAGGTGATGTTGTTATATTATTGGGTCATTGCTGTTATTAATATTAATGTTACAGTGGTATGTGGTTAGAACAACAGTGATAGAGACTGTCATGTAGATGAGATGCTGGAACTTGACCTGCACTGTCGGGTGTTTCACACACACGATGTAACTGCAGACGCACAGAAAGGTTATCAAATGACACATGATCACTCCACTGAGAAGCGCTGGAACTTGGGTTAGAACCAAGAAGTACCGAGGACACAGCTCTGCTGTCAGCACTATGACATCGCCACTCTGGGGAGCGGAGAATATTCTAGAATCTGTCTACAGATCTCTCGTTATCAGCCCCATAAGAGAACTGGACGTCCAAACTGGAAATAATAAAGAGGAGAACAGGTCTCCAAATAGCAGGTATTGGATAATTCAGAAATTCTACACTAATTGAAATTTTAGAATGGATGTTACCAATGTGTCTGTGACTTTTAGAGTATTGTGACCCAACTGCATACATCACTTTGCCTTTTCTCCCTCCAGTCGACGGGACAGCTGGCCTCGCCAAGGGGTAGAAATGGGCCGTCAACATCAGCGCAAGGAATCCCACCAAGTGACTGAAGTTTCAGTGGCCCCACAGCTCTGTTCTGGCCGTTTCTTTAGGATGAAAGGTCTGCCAGCATTCTTCTGCTCCGACACATCAGTCATCCTTCCATGAGCCCTTTATTTGCTCTCTTCTCTGTAAAATTGTGCTGGGCTCTCGGTGTGATGGGTAATTTTATTTGTCAACCCGACTAGACTATGTTTACCAGTTGCCTGGTCAAACAATGACCTAGATTTTGCTGTAGAGGTAACATTGAGATGTGATCGATTGATTGACTTTAAATAAATCGGATTAGCCTCCCTCTCGTGAGTGAGCCCATCCAGCCCGTGGAAGCCTCATTTCATTCTTTCACTCATGTACTGAATCTTCTCCAAGTCACACCCACGCCTAGACCTTTTCAGGTTGCTTCCAAAACAGGTCCTGCACACACACATTTTCCTAAAAGGTGGAGGTGGAGAGGCTCCACTTTCATCCACGATTCAGATCCAACTGAGCTGGACCAGAGGGAATCTGTTTCCTCGCTCACCTTCCTGCGCACTCAGGAAGGAGCCTGCACTCTGACACGGGAATGAACACACAATATTGGGCTTCAATGTGTGTTGTTATTTTACGTACAATGTTGTCAATAGAAGCAAAATTCATGAGGGACTGGCATTAAAACCCAGCAGGAAAGCCTGACATACAGTCAGAGGAAAGCGTGCTGTAAGGAGTAGGCACAGACAAGCTGGCTGTTAGAATTGGGAAACACGGCCTTGCAGCAATTATTATAAATGCATTTTTAAATTATAGGAAAAAGTAGACCCAATAGATAATGTATTTCAGGAGAGGGATGGAAACTAAGAATAAAGTGAATGAAAATTCTAGAATTAAAAAAATTATTCCATAAAAAAAAATTTATACACACATGCACACATACATTCATTCGTCATGTGGGATTTAACGTAGATTAGACACATTGGAAAATAAAGATTAGTAAACTTGAAGATAACTCATCATTTTCTTCCAAATGAAAGCAGAGGGGGAAGAAATATTCAAAACAAAACAAAGTAACAGCAGATAAAGTGTCAGTAACCTGTGGGATATTCCCAAAGGCTGAACTTCCATATAACTGGAGTTTTGAGAGAAGAGACGTAGCAGAGAATGTATTTGAAAAAACAAGGGTCTAATTTGTCCCAGTTTTACAGAAATAAACACCAACCCAGAGGCCCATGCAGCCCAACCATCCTGGAGCAGAGTAAATACAAAGCACTGCTAACTAACCCCACACAGTAGATCACCTCGAAACAGAAAAGAAAAACAGTGCTTTAACTATGACACAATAAAAACAACTGATAAGTGGTGATCACTGATTCAGAGCCCAGAAAATAACTGAAAAAATGATTCTTTTTCACTAAAAAAATGTTGCTAAAAAATCGAGAGTGTAATATTAGAGGTTTCCTTTCAAAAAAAAAAAAAATGTTCTATTTGAGTAAAGTCTCCTCTGGAATCTCATATGTTGGCTGTTGGCAGAGTGAGGCCACCTGACAAGGTAAGGATCGAGGTCACCAGGCCTCTCTCCACTGCAGACCGGGTGCTGTGGAGCCCGGCTGCGGGCCCTCAGGACTTCCCTGCACCCCAGGCCTCCCCACGGCCCTCTGCCGGCGAGGCTCCGCGAGCGCCCGGGGGGAAGAGCTGTGACGGGCCAGAGCCATTGCCACCAGCACGCAGGTCGCAGGTGGGGCTGGGCAGCGAGCCACCACGAGCATAATGCCAATGAGAGGGAATATGTTAGAGTGTCGGTGTCAAGGTTATTAAAACGTTAGTATCACCAGCTTTTGCTAATTTGGAAGGTTGAGGACTTAATGAAATAAACTATAGTAAATTAATTTGGGGTTCCTCACGCTCAATATTGTTTCGGGAGTTGTTTCTCTGAACACGAACTTCAGCACAATGGAAGAAAGAGTTTGGGGGGGCAAGGAGCTTCCCATAGAAACCCTTAGTAGTCATTAATGCTGACTTTACATAAAATACATTGTAAGTTAGTGTGTATTAAAAAAACTTTCGTCACTCATGTCTTTAAAATGCAGTTGAAATATATGTCATGCAATTAAAGAGAAAACTGCTTCTCGGATTCGTCCTACATTATTCCCACAGCAGGGTGTGAACAGGAAATACTGCAGGAAATTGAAGGAGGGCCGATGGTGTATCTAGGTGTGAGTGACCAACAAAAGCTTCTGGAAGGAAACTGGTGCAAGCTGAGGCTCGGGGACAGGAACACGCAGAGGACGGTCAGAGGAAGTGAGGGCCCCAGTCTGCAGAAGGTGTGAAGGCCGGTGAATTCAAGCTGATCAAGATGAGAAGAGTAAACAAAAGTTTCAAATTCTTTTCACAGAATAGAAGTCATCTAAAATTTTTAAGCAGGATGCCCGGCCGGGCGTGGCTCAACGGTTGAGCGTCGACCTGGGATCCAGGCGATCAGGGTTCGATTCCCGGTCAGGGCACATGCCTGGGTTGTGGGCTCGGTCAATGACTCTCTCATCATTGATGTTTCTGTCTCTCTCTCTCCCTCTCCTTTCCTCTCTCTGAAATCAATAAAGATATATTTAAAAAACAAAATAATAAAATTTTTAAGCAGGAAAATAATGTAATGAAAGTAATGTCTTACGAAAAATAACCAGCAGATGTTATTGAAATACATGGAGACATCCAGAGGGAATCATTGCTATAAATAGTGAAGACACTGGTATTTAACAGCTGGATCAGAGCTTGACCGTAAAGTCGATAGAGTGGGTTCATTGTGAAGCTCTCGTAGAAAGATAAATAATTCATAAACACCACTGCAGACCTGTGAGCAGTGGAGGTGCTTACACATGGGAGTCACAACAGAGAATGCTGACCAATCCGAAACACACTTTCCATGTGAACATCTTGCTAAGGAAACACGAAACAAGTGGGACACCCTTGTCGTAACCAAGGGGAGGGCCTCAGAGATCACTCACCCAGTTGACATCACTCACACACAGACAGCGCGTCCCTTCGCCCCGAGATCATAAGGGATGTTTTTAGGAAAACCATGAGGAGCAACGCCACCTCCCCTGACAACTCTGTCGTGTGCCCTGGGACAAACCACCCTTAGCACCTGCCAGCCCCTCAGCCTGACCACAGACCAGGGGACAAGGCTCTCCAGGACTTGGCCTGTGCAGACAGATGTCCTCACGCTTGGTCTCCCTGCAGTAATGTCAGCTGGGGGCCAACTTAGTGCCTGCTGTCCCTCGTCGCCGCTAATGAAAACGTAGTCACAGTGATCCTCTGGGCATCTGTCCCACCAGAGGTCTACCGGGCATTAGTCTTTCCCCTAAACACAGTGAGATTTTTTTTTAATTTTTTTTTAAACATATCTTTATTGATTTCAGAGAAAGGAAAGGAGGGAGAGAGAGAGAGATAGAAACATCAGTGATGAGAGAGTCATTGATCGACTGCCTAGCCCGCAACCCGGGCCTGTGCCCTGACCGGGAATCGAACCCCGATCACCTGGATCCTAGGTCGATGCTCAACCGCTGAGCCACGCCCGACCGGGCCACAGTGAGATTTTTAAATACCACCTGAAATCACATCTCTGTGCAGAATTTACCTGCCAGTTGGTAGATGAGGGTGGAAGTGTGTCGAACAGCATTTGTTTTCTGAGAACAACTGTCATGTGTTGTAAACTTTATGTCCCATGACGGGTAACCTCCACCAGAGATGGCAAAAAAAAAGCCATTTGCGACTGATTTTTTCCTTACTTTTCCCATGTCGCTCCCGCTACGCAACCACATGGTGACGACGCCACGGCTCCCGGCACCTCCCTTTCCTTCTCCCCAGCGCGGATTTTTAAATAACCCTGTTAAGTGATCCCAGCGAGGCAGCATCTTGGCTAAACGCTGTAGGACCAAGACGACAGGGTCCCTGCCCTCACCCTGTAAAGTCCAGGTAGGGGCTCAGGCTGGAGAATACAGGAATCTAGGAAAAAAGAGGTGAAACGAGAGACGGACAGGAGCACATGGCGCCACCGGAGCAGCCCAGGGCGTCCCCCGGAAAGACGGCCTCTGACATGAGTCACAGAAAACGAGCCGTCGCAGGGGCGAGGAGGGCCTGGGGAAGAAGGGGACATGTGTACACAGGCAAAGCGCTTCCTCTAAGGCATATTTATATGCATAAAATGTAGGAAGCTTGTCTAAAATAATCAGAAACCGTTGCATGTGAGAGTAGCTTAAGGAACTAACTTAAAGCAATAAAGTTACTTCTTTTACCTAGGGACAGTTTCGCACCATCTGGTTGGAAGCCGACAGAGGCAGCGGGTTCCGGTACAGGGGAGGGAGGCCCATCTGGGATGCAGATGTTCTTGGAGGAGTCATGGACTGTCCCTTCACCCTTAGTGAACATCGAGTCATCCAGGGTCACACGGGGGTCTGGGAGATTCTCTGTGTTTCCCAGGCACTGTATCGGGTTCTAGCCTAGCAGAACATCAACAAATTCTCTTCACAGTGGAAGCCACAGTGAGCACATCAGCCAGGCTTCCGTGCCACACAAACGCACCCGCTGTCCAGCCCACGCTGTCCACCTACTTGCCCGGCTCACTCACTCACAGACCAGTGACTGCTGAGTGTCTACAGGGGAGCTGTGGAGGGAGGAAAGGGAGGAACAGAGAATAAATGCACAGGAATCTCCAAGCCGGACTAGGCCCGGGTGCATCGAGCTGGGCGTGGGATTTCTCAGTATGACTAGAAAAATCAGAGGCCAGATGGTTCTGACACAGTCATAAATACAGCGTTAAAAAGTCATTGATTTCCAATACTCTACTGCAAAGCAAAATCATTTTTTACTCAATATAATGATGCACTTGAGTCAAGTCAAAATGTTATTACCCAGCCCTGGCCTGTGTTGCCAGTGGTTAGCGTGTCAACTCGAGCACCGAAGGGTTCGGGGTTTGATTCCAGGTCAAGGCATGGTCGGGGCTCATGTGGGAGGCAACCAGTTGATGTGTCTCTCTCATATCCATGTTTCTCTCTCTCTCCACATCCCTCTCTTCCACTCTCTCTAAAAAACAATGGAAAAAATATCCTCGGGTGAGGATTTTTTTAAAGTTATTATCTAAATGCTAAATATAAAAATGAAACTATAAAATATCAACTCTTCCTATAGTGCAACTTCAAAAAATAAATCATGAGCTTTTAATCACATATTTATCATATATACACAAGTTTTGATGCATTTTAAATATGTGTGAAAGGAGGAAGGTTGCTTAATAAAAACCTGAAGAATTTTGTTACAGGAGTAAAACACCCTTTGAAGATTCTCACTCAAGTTTTACGACCTGGGTGTTGGACAGAAATTTCTCAAATTTCATTATTGTTTTCTTGTGTAAAATACACATACTATTTACATATGCTTCAAATTTCACAGGTATGTAATCCACACTCAGAAATCAAAGCCAATGTATATAAAAGCACCCTTACACCACACCGTGATATTTAAACATAATCACCGTGCCATAAGAAACAGTGACAAGCTAGGTTTTGCATTTTCCCCATAATGCAATTATGTAAATAAACCAGCTAGAAGTGGGGTTTTTTAAATCATGGTTTTTAAAGCTAATGTGTTTTCAATATGAAGTAATTTTCAAAAGCTACGGACATTTGGCATATTACAGAGTAATACTCAGCTGTCGTCAAGGTTTGCTGTTAATAATCCGTCAGGCGCACTGACATGGGTAAAATGTTCTCTAAGAAAGGGAGCATGAGGTCTGTGGGCTTTCGGCACAACTGGAACAGCAGGGTAAGGCATCCACTCCAGCGCCACCCAAAGGAGAGCAAAGCAGGGGTGCAGTGTGAGCGAAGACAGGCATCTGAGTTCCTCAGATTATTTTTATTAACTTTTTTGCATCTGTAAGCAATTCCAGATTTTAACCATTAGGAAGGTGGAGAAGCAATAACTGCTGGCCCCAGGAGCACCCCCCGCCCGTAATGCAGCGTCAGGGAGAGCACCCCGGGCCGTGGGCCCAGAGCCGCACCGCTGAGCGCCGTCGGGGAGCAGAGAGCCCGGCCCGCGTGTGGCCCCTCTCTCCTCCCGGGACCGGTTTCCAAACTCAAGCCTGTGTAGGCGCGTGTCACTGATGGAACACAAACCACACACGTGGAGCCCTAGTGACAAAAGTACCTGGCCTTGACCTCTCCAGCTCTCTGGTACAAAGTGGCGCACCTGAGGGCGGTGGGACAGGTGAGAGGCCTCTACCCGGTGAGCACAGTCACGCCTCTGCTGTTCAGGGGACCCACAGGCTCCTTCCTGTGTTTACTCTCTACAACAAGCACGTTCCAGCTCAAGATGTTGCCACCATACCTCATAAAACATCCTTGTCATACTCTTTCTAAAAATGAAAGAAAAACTCACCTTTTCTCAGTCACTGCATTCACCTGTGACCGCGGCTCATGTCCCCTTACCTGAGTCACCGCTCCACAGGGACAGCCTCCATCCTGTGGGCCCAAATGCTAAAGTTACACAGCACAGAAGACAGGCAGGTTCTAGTCACGGCACCTCCCCTCCTGTCCCCTCCTGTCCCCTCCCCTCTCTCTCACACTCATAGACCCTTAACTGTCAGAGAGAGGAGGGAACAGAGGCGCCCACCTTGCTTTTCCGCAAGGTCCCAGCTGATCTCGGCCTTATTTCCCGCTACAGTGCAATGTTCCTCCCTTCCTCAGACATAAGCTGGGTGTCGTGTTTTACCTGGTGAGGTAAACAAAATAAAAAAATAGTTTTATAGAAATACCATGCTAATTTTAAAATCATTTTTAGCCAAAACTTTGTCAGCTGAACCCCGGAAACAGTGC
Organism: Miniopterus schreibersii; assembly: GCF_964146895.1. Classification (NCBI taxonomy): domain Eukaryota; kingdom Metazoa; phylum Chordata; class Mammalia; order Chiroptera; family Miniopteridae; genus Miniopterus; species Miniopterus schreibersii. The sequence continues at coordinate 7,559,095 of NC_138105.1, forward strand.
ATCCTGCGTGGGTCTCACTGCCCTGGGACTCGGCAAGAGCCAGGGTTGACCAAAGCCAGCACCTGCTCTCCCCGCCCCGGGCTCCGCCTGCTTCCCTTCCCGAAGGCACATTCTCCCAACCGGACACCGGCGCCTTCGGTGACCACCCGGAGAAAGACCGCGCTGCGACCTCGGGGTCCTCGCTGGAAAGCGCAGGATGTGCACTCACAGCCCGGCTGGGGCTGAGTTCAGTGGGAAAGAGCCACTGTGTAGCCTCAGTGGTCTCGCTGAGGCAGGTTAAAAGTTTCTAACATGTGTCTGAACATATTCCAGCATCTTCAGAACATCTGCTAAAGAAGAGCTGTGGGGCTCAGAGGTTCCCACTCTTTACAGCAGCTTGTTTCAGCCTGTGCGGGAAGATCAGAGAACTTATTAGAATTCAGTAAGAGCAGAACAAACATTAGACTGTAAATTTATGAAAAGCTACAAGGAGAAAACAGGAAAGAGAAAGTGCTATTACGCCTCAGAAAATGAAAGTTGCCTGGAGCTAAGGGAATAAAAATGCATTTAGACCCAAGGGACGAGCTTTATGAAATAACTTCAAAATATAAAGATTTTGTGCCAAAAATACATATGTGGGAACACAGTAATGAGAATGAGGGGGAGACGCCGGGACAGCCTCTGTCCCCGCTTCTTTCACTTCTCTGGGTGCTGAGCCTGCGAAGGTTTTGCAGCAGTAATCACGCCACGCGCTGTCCTGAGGGGGACAAGAAGGAACAGAGCCGGAGTCAGAGCCCCAGGCTTTCCACCCGCAGAAAATGCTGAAGCCACTGTCATCAGTCAGAAGGTCCTCATCTTGGAGCATTTTTATTCATCTCAGCATAAAGAAAAGGGGGTGATGGAGACGGGAGGGCGGAGGGGGAGGGCCGAGCAGGGCAGAGGGGAGGGGGCAGGAAAGAGGAAGACGGAGGGAGAGAGGGGCGGCGAGGGGCGCCAGGCGGGGAGGCAGAGGAGCGGGAGGAGCAAGGTCCCGCCCTGCAGCTCCGGGGGGACCTGAGCTCTCACCGGCAGCTGCGTCCCCCTCCTCCGGGGCCAGATCACCCCCGCCGGGGAGAGGCCGTCTGGTTCCCACTCAAGCGCACAGCTCCGGGGCAGAGAATGAAGCCAGTAATACCAAATTACAGCTAGATCTTGAATTCTGAAACCACCCTGTGCTATGTGTAACTGGGGCTACCCTTTGATTTATTTTTTTAACTTTATTTTTATTGTTGACACTATTACAGATGTCACCGTTTCCCCCTTTGCCCACCTCTAACCCCCCACACTTTAGTCTGCGTCATGGTCATGCCTAGAGGCTCGTCCTTTCAGCCAGCACCCCTCCCCCCCGACAGCTGTCAGTCTGCTGCATGCTTCCGGCCTGTTTCTATTTTGCGTTGTTCATTAGATCCCACACCTAAGTGAGATCGTGTCGTGTATCAGTCTCGTCAGGGCACCAGCCACGCGTTCACAAGCGTCGGATTTACCTCATGTGATTCCCAGAACAGATCAGCCGGGTGGAGCCTGAGCAAACTAACCCAAGTCAAGGCTGGTATGAACAGACATTCTGGAAAATGCAGTGTGTGTGGCCACAGGGGGAGGAAGAGCACAGAGCCCAGAGCGCGGACGTGGCTACACCAGCCTCCAAGGAAGCGGTCGGGAACTCAGGGCGAAAGAAGAGCCAAAGTCCGGCCGCGCTGCCTGGAGTCTCGCCACGGACTCAGGCCTCCCTTCGCGTTAACAAAACGCCGCAGCTCCTCCAGAGCAGCCCGTCTCCCACAAACCCTGCGGGGACCTGGGCCCTGTCTCGCCTCTGTCTCTGTCGTTCACGTTCCAAGTGTACAATCCACGCGGAGAAAGCCATGATTCCTATGACTGTGTTAAGTGACAATTAGTCTCTCCTTTGAATTCTGTGTCCGATGAAAGTCTCAGATTGGGTGCTCTCCCCAGCGGGTAAAACTGACAGGACTCGGACTCATGAGGAAGGGAGGCCGGTTGGGACTGAGCCCACGGGATATGACTTTCGGACAGTTTTTTCTGGAAACAGTAATACCTGTTTCTGACAGCAGATTGTTTCTCTGCTCCCGGGTAGGTGTGCTGTGCACTAGAACAGAGGCTGCCCTGCTCTCAGGTACGTGTGTTCAGGGAGAGTCACCCAGGGCTCTCATGCACCGGGCCCCGGGGTCCCAGCTCCCTGCCCACCACCTGTCCCACGTGTGTCTTGTCCTCCTGGTTTAGGGACGCACCCACGTGGGAGATAGTAGGGTTAAGGAATAAAAAAGCTGCCTCCTGCATGCCCCTCACTGGGGATCGAGCCCGCAACCCGGGCATGTGCCCTGACCAGGAATCAAACCCCGATCGCCTGGATCCTAGGTCGACGCTCAACCACTGAGCCACACCCAGCCGGGCTCTATTTTTTTTTTTAAGAAAGGCTCCCAGAAGCTGAGACACTTCCAGTGACACATCTTTGGCCCAAATTCTCCTGTCTCCACCAGCAGGTGGTAAGGGCTGTGAGAAACGGGGTTCCCACCCTGGTCCCCATGTGCCCAGCCCCAAGGGAGCAGCTGGTTCACACCGGGAGGGGACAATAGATGCTGAAAATAACCATAATTTCCTGCATGTTTTCTCTATCATTTGCTTTTCCTTCTAGATTAACACAGTTTTCATTATCCCCTTTCCCCAAATCTGATCTTTATATCCAGATTATTTGCTGAGAGGAAAAAAAAGGAAAGCCCTTGGCATTTCATGAATTTCTTTAATATTAGTACTTTTATGTGGCAAATTTTAAAAATGAAATTGTCTATCATGTTTCTAAGTATGTATGTGCGTATATCTTTATAACATATGTTTGTGCATTTATTTACATACAGTTACCTATGAATGTAAATGTGTGTATTTTATTCCTCGTAGACATGAGACCCGACCCAGCTCCGGTGAAGGGACTAAGCTGCCCGCCCCCCTCCCGTAGGTAACGAGCGCTGCTAAGACTGGGGCACCAGGCCTCGCTGGGGCACCCCCGGGCATGACGCAGATGCCCCTCCACATCTGCCTCGGGTCAGTCCTTCTCTGTCGCACAAGCCCCAGGCTCAGGGAGGCGACTTGCCTGCCTGAGGAGAGCGTGAGTGGATGCGATGCGTGTCCTTAGGAGCCGCGGTGATCGTCTTTCTGCCATTATTCTGCGTGACCAACACTGTCCCGACCCAGGCACCCATCCGCCCAGTCGGGAGGACAATGACCGGCAGAATGCATTTGACCTGGGAGATTATGTTTAATGTACTGTAATCTTGCCTTAAAAGCTTGAGAGCGATTATGTTTAAATGTCAGGATCTCTCGCTGGCCGGCCTTGCCCTTCAGTGAAAGCCTCGCAGCGCTTCCTGCAGAGCAGGGGAATCGGCCTCGTCCCCCAGCCGCTGAGCCCCAGCCTGCAGCCTGCAGCCGCCTCCCCCGCCGCGTTCCCGGGCCCGAAACGCACCACGCTGGCCTGCGGCGCAGCCCCTCCGCGGCCTTTCCTCTGCCTGACCCGGCCGCCAGCTCCTTCTGTCGCCGGGCTCACCCTGCGTCCACACTGCCCTCCCTCGGGAACTCAGCCCAGCACTCGGTTCTCTTCACGCCACAGTCGCATTGTTTTAACCTGGGGTCCACACGTTATTTTGTGTCTCTTCTCACTGGTCTCTGGAAGTGACAGGAAAGGCTGAGGACTCGGTGGTCCGATGAGTGTGACACTATTTGCAGGAGATGGTGTCTAACAGGGAACTCGGGCCCTACACCTGGAGGAAACAGAAAGGACACACCAAGGCCACTGCTCTCACTGGCTCAGTTTCCTTAAAAAGATCATCACCTGGATGCCTCTAGTATCACCTTCTCCAACTCTACCAGCACCTATAAATGTTATTACAGAAGAAAATCCCTCCAACTGTAGCTCTTGACGAGTCGTGGTTATGATGCCTTCCGACCTGAGGAGCGTCATTGGTTAGACAGAACCGTGGTCAGGTTCAGGACAATGCTCGCGGCAAACTGTGGAAGGTTCTGGTTACAGGAGGCAGCTGCACCAGGAAGCCCAGCTCATCCCCTGCACCTGAGATTCTGGTCCCTCTCCAGGTGCAGTGAAAACTGTCCCCTTTTCAAAGCATAGTGACAACTGAGAGGACAAAGTCAGCAAATGTCAGGTAGGCTGGGGTTCAAAGAGCAAAGGCTTGGCTGATCCAAACAGTGACAGCTTCGACGACGGCATTTAGACGACAGCTGTCCAAGGAGGGGAGCTTCTGACTCATGGGAATCAGAAAACATGATCTCAGTTCCCTCAGTCAAGGTCAAGGCCTTGCTCCGTCACGCGAATGCTACCTGCTGGGAGATGTTTATTCGCAGAATGAACGCCGGGCTCCACGTCACTTCGGAGCTAACGAATATTTGTAACCTTGTTTCTTCCCTGAGATGTACATGATTTCACGAAATCAAGAGTGATAAAGGTTAATGAAATAATTTGTTGATGGCTCTTTTTAGCTCTGTCCCTAACTTCCTACTAGCAAGTGCTGTTCTCCCATCACGGAATTCAGCAGCCGAGGAAGCAGCCGAGCTCCCCCAGTGTCAGGCGGAGCCGGTCATCGCTCTTTGCCTCACGGCGCTGCCCAGATGCTGCGGTTTGTACAGATTGAAGGCGGGACCCTTCCCAGCGCGAAGGGCGCAGCTCTCGCGTGCGGGCCTCCCTCATGTGCGGGGTCTGAAATGAAGCCGCGGCGTCTCAGAGGTGTGCATGTATGTGCAAGGCTTTTATGATCAAAACCAGAAGCATGCCACAGATTCGAGCCAGACGGACCTGTAGAGTCAAGACAACCTCCGTCAAATCTCAATGGGGTTTTCTTGGTAAAAATTGGCTGTTATTCTAACGTGCGTGGAAAGGGCAGAGGTGCCAGGATAGGGACAAGAGTCTCTAAAAGAAGAGCAGGCTGCTGACTGCATCATCAGGTGTCCATACTCATCAGAAAGTTACACCCATCATGACACTGGTATTGGCACAAAGTTAGACACAAATACCAATGAAACAGTAGCAAATCCAGAAACTACACAGTTTGTTTTTCAACCAAAGTGCCAACAAATCCAATGAAGAGAAATAAAGCGTATTTTCAACAGATGATATAAAACAACAGAATATATTTGTGGAAAAAAGTGAACTTCAACCCATTCTTCCCACCACAAACAATAATTACCTCACAAGGGAGTATAGCCATCAAAAGTAAAGCTGAAACTGTAAGTCCCCTGGGAAAAACACAGAAGAATATCTCCAAGGCTTTAGGGTAGACAGAGATACCCTAATGGGGACCCAACATGCACTAACTCTTAAAATAGCTGACAGCCCGGGCCGGTTGCTCAGTGGTTAGAGCATCAGGCTGAGGACTGAAGGGCCCCAGGTTTAATTCCAGCCAAGGGCAGGGACCTCAGCTGCAGGCTCGATCCCCGGCCCTGGTCAGAGCCCATGCAGGAGGCAACCAGTTGATGTGTCGCTCTCACATCGATGTTTCTCTCTCTCTCCCTCCCTTCCACTCTCTCTGAAAAGCAACGGAAAAAGTATCCTCAGGTGAGGATTCAAAAAAAAAGACGTAGCTGAGAGCTGGACGTCATCACAACATAACGCTTCAGCTCATCAAAAGACAATATTTAGGGAATAAAATGGAAAGCACAGCAGGAAGAAAATATTTTGGTACATATATCTGAGGAATGGTATCCAGAATATATAATATAGTTTAGCCAATCTATGGTAAATGACAGTTGCCCTCCCCAAACCTCCATGACACCTTGGTAGTCAGGGACATCCACAATAAATCTACCGGCTCGGAAACCCTGGAACGGCTAAAATTCGAAGCACTAACTGCACCACCACCTGATTAGGGACGGAGACACTGGAATCGCCACAGTCCCTGGGAATGCAGCATGGTCCAGTCATTTACGAAGAGAGTTTCCAGTTTCTTATGAAGCTAAACATGCAACTACCCTATGACCAACAATCCCATTTTCAGGTGTTTATTCTAGAGAAATTAAGACGTGTCCACAAAAAGACACGATGCCAGTGTCCGTGGCAGCAGGAACTAACCACTGGAAAGAACTGAAAATGACTAAGTTGTGCCCAGCGGAAGCAAGCAGTCGTCCCCGTGAGAAGGACGCACGCAGCGGGGTGCACGCTTGCTGTGTTACCCCACTGTGAAAGGAGGGGACTCCATGCCAGCGCGAGGAGCCGCAGACACCATATGGAGCGAAAGAAGCCGAAGCCCAAAACAACCATGGGATTGCATCCTATAAATACAAAAAACAGATGTGATAAGCTCACTGTGATAACAGTAAGAACAGCTCATGTGGGCAGGGAGTGGACTGGCTGGGGCACAAAGAATTTTCCAGAATGATAGCATCTCTCATAGGTTTTTGTGTTTTTTGTTTTTTTAAGTTTATCTTTATTGTTGAGAATATTACAGATGTCCCCTTTTTATCCCCACTGATCCCCTCCACCCCACATCCATCCCACCCCCAGGCTTTCCCCATACCAATGTCTGTGTCCATGGGTTATGCCCATAAACATAGAAGTTCTTTGATTAATCTCTCCCCACCCAATCCCCCTCCCAGCCTTCCCTCTGAGATCCCTCAGTCTGTTCCATGCTTCTGTGTCTCTGGATCCACTTTGTTCATCAGTTTATTTTGTTCATTAGATTCCACATATAAGTGAGATTATGTGGTACTTGTCTTTCTCTGCCTGGATTATTTCACTCAGCATAATACTCTCTAGTTCCCTCCATGCTGTGCCAAAGGGTAAGAGATTCTTCTTCTTTACAGCTGCACAGTATCCATGGTGTGAATGTCCCACAGCTTTTTATCCACTCATCTCCTGATGGGCACTTGGGCTGTTTCCAGATCTTAGCTATTGTAAACTGCGCTGCTGTGAACATAAGGGTGCATATATTCTTTCTGATTAGTGTTTCAGGATTCTTAGGATATATTCCTAGAAGTGGGATCACTGGGTCAAATGGCAGGTAAGTTTTTAATTTTTTGAGGAACCTCCACACTACTTTCCAGCTGCACCAACCTGCATTCTCACTAGCAGTGCACTAGGGTGCCCCTTTCTCCACACCCTCACCAGCACTTGTAGTTCATTTATTTGTTGATGGAGCCATTCTGACAGGTGTGAAGTGATACCTCACTGTGGTTTTAATTTGCATCTCTGATGATTACTGATGTTGAGCATTTTTTCATATGTCTCTTGGCCTCTGTATGTCCTCTTTGGAGAAATGTCTATTGAGGTCATTTGCCCATTTTTTAATTGGATTGTTTCTCTCCCTTTTGTTAAGCTGTATGAGTTCCTTATATAGTTTAGATATTAACCCTTTATCAGATGTGTCGTTGGCAAATATGTTCTCCCAGACAGTGGGCTCCCTTTTCGTTTTGTGGATGGTTTCTTTTGCTGTGCAGAAGCATTTTATTTTGATGTACCCCATTTGTTTATTTTCTCCTTAGTTTCTCTTGCCCTAAGAGATGAATCGGCAAACATATTGCTATGAGAGATGTCTGAGATTTTGCTGCCTATGTTTTCCTCTAGGATTTTTATGGTTTCATGTCTTACATTTAAGTCTTTTATCCATTTTGAATTTACTTTTGTGTATGGTGTAAGTTGTTAATCAGGTTTCATTTTTTTCCATGTATCTGTCCAATTTTCCCAACACCATTTATTGCAAATACTGTCTTTACTCCATTGTATGTTCTTGCCTCTTTTGTCAAATATTAATTGACCATAATGGCGTGGGTCTATTTCTGGGTTCTCTTGTTCCACTGATCGATATGTCTGTTCTTGTGCCAGTTCCAGGCTGTTTGATTATAGTGGCTTTGAAGTATAATTTGATATCTGGTATTGTGATCCCTCCAACTTTGTTCTTCTTTCTCAAGATTGCTGTGGCTATTAAGGGTGTTTTTTGGTTCCATATAAATTTTTGAAGTGTTTGTTCTAGATCTGTGAAATATGTTGTTGGTATTTTAAAAGGGATTTCATTGAATCTATAGATTGCTTTGAGTAATATGGCTATTTTAATGATGTTAATTCTTTCAATCCATGAATATGGTGTATTTTTCCATTTGTTTATATCTTCCTCCATTTCTTTTTTCAGTGTCCTGTAGTTGTCCAAGCAAAGGTCTTTTACATCTTTGGTTAAGTTTATTCCTAGGTTTCTTATTTTTTTTAGTTGCAGTGGTAAATGGGATTTTTTTTTTTAGTTTCTCTTTCTGAGAGTTCATTATTGGTGTATAAAAATGCCATCGATTTCTGGGTGTTAATTTTGTATCCTACTACCTTGCTGAATTCATTTATTAAATCTAGTAGTTTTTTGGTGGAGTCTTTAGGATTCTCTATGTACAATATCATGTCATCTGCATATAATGACAGTTTTGTTTCCTCCTTTCCAATTTGGATGCTTTTTATGTTTTTTTCTTGTCTGATTGCTGTGGTTACAACTTCCAGTACTATATTGAATAAGAGTGGTGAAAGTAAACACCTCTGTCTTGTTCCTGTTCTTTGGGAAAATGGTTTTAGTTTTTGACCATTAGGTATGATGTTGGCTGTAGGTTTGTCATATATGGCCTTTATTATGTTGAGGTATGATCTCTCTATTCTCACTTTGCCGAGAGTTTTTATCAAAAATGGGTATTGGATTTTATTGAATGCTTTTTCTGCATCTATTGATATGATCATGTGATTTTTGTCTTTCAATTTGTTTATGTGATGTATCACATTTGTTGATTTGTGAATATTGTACCAGCCTTGCATCCTTGGAATAAATCCTACTTGGTCATGGTGTATGATCTTTTTAATATATTTTCGGATCCAATTTGCTAATATATTATTGAGGATTTTAGCATCTATGTTCATCAGGGATATTGGCCTGTAATTCTCTTTCTTGTAATGTCTTTATCTGGTTTTGGAAGTAGGCTAATGCTGGCCTCGTAAAAAGAGTTTGGAAGTGTTCTTTCCTCTTGGATTTTTTGAAATAATTTGAGGAGGATAGGTGTTAATTCTTCTTTGAATGTTTGGTAAAACTCCCCTGTGAAGCCATCTGGGCCAGGGCTTTTGTGTGCTGGGAACACTTTGATTACTGCTTCAACTTCATTAGCAGTTATCAGCCTATTTAGACTTTCTGACTCATCCTAATTGAGTTTTGGAAGGTTGTATTTTTCTAGGAGTTTATCCATTTCATCCAGGTTGTCCAGCTTGGTGGATGTATGCTCTTATAATCCTTTGTGTTTCTGTTGGGTCAGTTGTTATTTCACCTCTTTCATTTCTGATTTTATTTTGGTCCTCTCTCTGTTTCTTGATGAGTCTGGTTAAAGGTTCATCAATTTTGTTCATCTTTTCAAAGAACCAGCTCTTGGTTTCATTGGTCTTTTATACTGTTTTTTTAGTCCCTATGGCATTTATTTCTGCTCTGATCTGTATTATTTCTTTCCTTCTACTTACTCTGGGCTTTTCTTGTTCTCCTTCTAAGTTTTTAAGTTGTAGGGTTAGAGAGTCTATTAGATGTTTCTCTTGTTTTTTGAGATAGGCTTGTAGTGCTATGAACTTCTCTCTCAAGACTTCTTTCACTATGTCCCATAGATTTGGAGTTGTTGTGTGTCCATTTTAATTTGTTTCCAGGAAGTTTTTTTCTTTCTTTCTTGATCTCTTTGGTAACCCATTCATTGTTTAAAAACATGCTTTTCAACTTCCATGTGTTTAAATGTCTTTTTGTGTTTTTATTGTAGTTGATTTCTAACTTCATGCCACTGTGATCTGAGAAGATGCTTGATATGATTTCAATCTTCTTGAACTTGTAGAGACTTGTTTTGTGTCCTAATATGTGGTCTATCTTTGAGAATGCCCTGTGTGCACTTGAGAAGAATGTATATTCTGCAGCTTTGGGGTGAAATGTCCTGTAAATGTCAATTAAATCCATCTGATCTATTGTGTCATTTAGGCTCACTGTTTCCTTATTGATTTTTTTGTCTGGAAGACCTATCCAGTGAAGTCAGTAGGGTGTTAATGTCCTCTAGTATGACTGAATTGCTGTTGATCTCTCCCTTAAAGTCCTCTAGAAGTTTTTTTATAAATTTAAGTGCTCCTATATTGGGTGCATATATGTTTATCAGGGTTATATTTTCTTGCTGGATTGATCCCTTTAGTATTATGTAATGACCCGTCTTGTCTCTCATTATGGTCTTCATTTTGAAGTCTATTTTGTCCAATATAAGTATTGCTAGCCCAGCTTTTTTCATTTCCATTTGCATGGAAAAAATTTTTCCATCCCTTCACTTTCATCCTATATGTCTTTTGTTCTGAGATGGGTCTCTTGTAGACAGCATATATTTGGGTCATGTTTTCTTATCCATTCAGCCACCCTATATCTTTTTATTGTGGCATTTAATCCATTTGCACTTAAGGTTATTATTGAAAGATACTTTTCTACTGCCATTTTGTTTCTTCATACCTCTGTTTCTCATTCTCTTTATTTCTGCTTCTAATTATAGCAGTCCTTTTAACATTTCCTGCAATGCTGGTATTGTAGTGATAAAGTCTTTAAACCTTTTTTTGGTCTGGGAAACTCTTTATTTTACCATTCAGCTTGATTGATAATCTTGCTAAATAGAGTAATCTTAGTTTCAGATCCTTGTTTTGCATTACCTTGAATAGTTCATGCCATTCCCTTCTGGCCTGTAGAGTTTCTGATGAAAAGTCAGCTGACAGCCTTGGGGGAGCTCCTTTGTAGGTAACAGATTGCTTTTCTCTAGCTCCCTTTAAGATTCTCTCTTTGTCTTGGATTCTTGGCATTTTAATTATGATGTGGCTAGGCATGGGCCTCTTTGGATTCTCCTTGCTTGGGACTCTCTGTGCCTCCTGAACTTGTGTGACTTTCTCCTTCATCAGGTTAGGGAAGTTTTCTACCATTATTTCATCAAACAGTTTCCCTAACCCCTACTTACTTTCGACCTTCTCTGGCACTCCTATAATACGAATATTGTTACGTTTTTATGCTGTCCCACAGCTCCCTTAAGCTGTCCTCCTGTTTTTTTAATTGTTTTCTGTTTGGGGTCTGTAATTGAATGATTTTTTTTCTACCCTGACTTCTAATTCACTGATCCTATCCACAGCTTCCTCTAATCTGTTTATTCCTTCCAATGTATTCTTTATTTCTGCTATGTCATTCTTCATTTCTGAATGGTCATTTTTCATAGTTTCCATATCTTTTTTCATGCTGTGGAGCATCCTTACAATCAGTATTCTGAACTCTGTATCTGAGAAATTGCTTAACTCCATTTCATTTGGCTCTTTTTCTGGAGACTTCTCTTGTTCTTTCATTTAGGACTTGCTTTTTGTTCTCCCCATTTTGGCTACTTTTTTGGCCAAGCTACTCTTATAGTTTTATTGGGCAGTTGGCTACAGGGTGCATCTGTGTGTCAACATTAACCAGACTTGGGGGCAGGGCCTTCTGGTTCCTCATGAAAGGAGCTTGGAAGTCACCCATGTCCTAATGAGTAAAAAGCTGAACAGACTGAAAAATTCAACTCTTCTTAAATCCATAGGAGAAGTGAGGCTGAAGGGTAACCAAGTAGCCTCAAAACCAAGAGAGAGACAAGCAGGTTCAGAAAACCACTACTCACCTGAGCAGACAGTAAGGGACAGAGCCTCTGCAAGACCCAGCTCTGGGCCAGAAACACCTGAGATGCAATTAAGAAACTGCTGGGGCTCAGCAAGGAGGAGTCGGAGTGAGAAACTCCAGGGCCCCATTTCTGAGAGTTTTACTTCCTGGAGGCTGACCAGGTTCTCACAGAGCAAAGTACCCCTTTTCTAGCACAGGGAGGGGAAGGAACCATTCTGGAATATGCTGGAACATTCCATGGTTCTTGGAAGGGACAGTTTTACTAGAACCTGAGCCACCTGGGAGGGGACACCCCAGCTGGAGCTGATGTTCTCCACACTCAAGGGAGGAAAACCACCCCAGCCCTCCACCCAAGAGGCCTGGGGGCATCCACAAGTCAGGGGCACAAGCTCCCCAGTACTAAGACTCATTCCAGGACCACAGGGTGGTCTCCCATTCTCCACATCACTGTGGCCTGTTTTGTTTACAACAGTACCTGTCTACCAGGGGTCATTCACACCTTTCAGCAGAAAATGAAGTGAAAACACACTGAAGGGACTGAGCACAGGTGAGGACCTGGCATGGCAGGTGCTGGAGTTATCACATCAGGAATTCTAACAGACTCTGAGGAACAGGCTAAGGGCTCTGATGAAAAAGTGGAGACAGGCAGGGTAACCTGGGAAAGGTCAGCAGAGAGACGGGAATCTTGAGAAGGGAAGGAGAAAAGGAATCCTACTCTCGTCTCTCCTTCCACATATAAGGAGCTGGGAAGTCACCCCTCCGTCCAACAAGCCAACCTGAGGGACTAAGACTTCCACACCCTTCTCTGCTTGGACCAGAGAGATGCAGAAATGGAAACCACAGCCCCAGGACTGGGAGACCACCGGGGACACAGAGTGACTCACCTGGGAGATTCGTGCACAAGGCATCCAGGACCAGTGCCAGAGGAGAAGCAGAGCTGAGCTGGAGGAGTCTGTGGAGGCGCGGCGAGGGCAAGTGTGAGAGTAATGAACTCGGGGCAGTCACAAGCCCCAGGATGCTGGGAGACTGACCACCAGGAGCCCCTCCAGTTCCGCAGTAAGTACAGGAGAAAAGCCCCCTTAGCTGCAGCAGGGAGAGGGGAGCAGGGAGCACCTGAAACAGCCCAGAGTCTGTCTAACCATTACCCACCAACTGATGCCCACTCACTTGTACCTGCTTCAAACCCTCTTGGTTTCAGTAAAAATTATGTAGATAAAAAATTATTAATGTGACACAAAGATGGTTGTTTTCCTAAAAACTGAGTTGAACTATTTAGCAACATTAAGTAGATCTGAGAAGGTCATTTAAAATTGTTTTCAAAATACTCACAGACCAGGCCACCATAAGAGATTGGGAGGAAGGGGAGGCATTTCATAGAAATCCTAATGAATTCTGCACCCCAATTGCTTCACGAATGTTCTGATTCCACTTTTAAACAATTGAAACTTTTAGGAGAAACCTGCTCTGTAGGATTCTGGTCAGCGATCCCACTAAGCAGGGTGAGCGGGTCCAGGAATGTTCACAGTAGCCCTGTTTCTAACAGTCGAAAATGGAAGCGACCCCGATGTCCCCAAAGAGTAGATGTTATAAATAAACGGGGTGCAATCAGATATGGGACACTGTGGCAGTGAGAACAGTGTGGCCGCACGGCATGCTGGACGGCAGTCACTGTGGGGATGAGTAGAGACACAGAAGAGACTCCATTCTCCCAAAGCAAATCAGGCAAAATAAAAGCAGAGGGCTGGAATCGTCACGCTTTTGCTGGTTACTGAGTGGTGGGTGTATATGCGAGAGGTTTTCTGGTTTGTCTAATACTGTTTCACAATGTGCAATAATCCGAGTTCACGGTTCCATTACGGAATCCTGAGAGGTTGCTAATGTAAGCAAATGCTTTCATTACCAGAACCCTTTTTGTTTTTGTAATTTTCAGTACACAAAAGGGATTTCAGTCCCTATGGAGCCAGAGTAGAGAGCATTATATCTCGCCTCTAGCATCCATCTCCCGCTACATGTCCATCTTTGCTTATATCTACTGTATGTCATCTCTGTCTGTCTATCCATCTATCTGTCCTCTGTAGCTATCTATTGTCTATCTAGAGCACACACACACACACACACACACACATTCTAAATAATGACCTGACTTGAAACTACTCGATGCTGTTTCCCAGGAGACCTTTGAGGCCCCTACTCTCCAGAGGCCCGGATCCGCCCAGTGACAGCCACGTGCCGCCTTCTTGTTTACCCACCTTCTTATAGAGAAGGACTATCTGCCTGGACCTTCCCTGCTCGACTCCTCCAGAGTGACGAAGCGTCTTTCTTAAGACACTTTCTACCACAGGGAAGGTTTCCAAGCGCTTGAGGCCTGAGTAGAATCACAGCAGGAGGGGAGCGGCAGCAGCTGTCCCCCTGGGCAGGATAGCAAGGCTCCTTTCTAATGTCGCGGGCGCTATTGGGACACCCACCGGCACATCGTGGGCCAGGTCCCTGTAGCTTCCTTACGTTAATGCTCGATTACGACAGAAAGGACGGCCTCTGTCGCCTCGGCTTCTGACAGCCAAGCCCCGGGCTGCAGGGGGAGGGCTCTGCCTCCCCACCCTAGGCACCGTGAGTGCCCAGGTGCGAACACACCTGGCAGTTAAAAGCACATGATTCTTACAGGAGTAAGTGAGGATTTTTTGTTATATCTGGTTTGTTTCAGATGAAACTTTTTAGAGAGGAAGTATTTCTCAATGATGACCTCTTAGAAATTGAATTTCATTTAAATAGTCAAAAATTTCTCAAAATAATTTTAGTTTTTAAGACTATTTTTCTTAATGGATCTTTCATTTTAAGGAATTGCTTCATTTTCCTGTTTTGTTTTCCGGTTTTGTTTTCCTCATTTCTAAACGGAGCATCTTTGGGAAGGGCGGTGTCCCTGAGGGACAGGCGGCCAGGACAGCCCCGGTGTGGGTCTGGGTGGCTCGCAGGGCCGGGAGCTGGGAAGACGCAGGGCACACGGCTCACAGCTGAGGCGGCCTCTGCCGCTCCTGGCAAAGCCCAAAGGAGAGAGGTGAGTTCATCCCGCCCATGGGGGAGTTCATCCCGCCCATGGGGGAGTTCATCCCGCCCATAGGAGAGTTCATCCCGCCCATTGTAACGTCTGATGATATTTCCAAGGCCCTTGATTTTTACTCATGTAATTGGATATGTAACTTTATCTATGAAGATAAAATTCAACTGACAAGCCACAAATAAAAGCCATTTTTCTACTTCAAATCATAGATCTAATGTCAGCAAACTTTCTCGTATGGAAATTTGAATTTGTATGCCCTTTCTTTTCATGGATGGTGGAGAAGATCCTGTTACTCCTACAGAAACAGAAAATATATTTAAGGTTATTTGTGGACACTTGGGCATCATGCATGCTAACTGCTAAGTGATTTATACAAAAAAGCAATCAGGTGTAGTTGCTGAGGTCATAAAGGAACGAGTTGAAGTGACAAAAGCATTTGCACGCACTGACTACCTACTTCCATTGTCATTATCTTTGTGCACATAAAGGTGTTTGCAACTTACACATTTTTGCATTTCCCTTCCATTTAAAAAATTTTTTATTTTAATTTATTTATTGAATTTATTGGGGTGACACTGGTTAGTAGAAGCATACAGGTTTCAGGTGTACAAGTCTATGATACACCATCTCTATATTGCATTGTGCTCACCACCCCAAGTCAAGTCAATTCTCTTTTAACCATAACGCTTATTTTGTTTATGAATTTTTAATTTTATTTCTAGCTCCAGGTGATTTGTCTAAAGGCAAACTTCAAAACTTTAAAAATCATTTGGATGACATTTTCTGCTTTATAACCTTTTCATATTTTAAAATCAGTTCTTACTCTGTCCGTGATGTCTTCATTTATTTCCATCATTTTTCTCTTTTCCCATTGCATATATATTTCACACCAACCCAGGTTTTTCCAGAAACATTTTAAGCATAATTTTTACTCTTCTATATCATTACATGGCTGCAATTTCAAACAATTTCTGCTTTTAAGACTGAGCAATGGAAGGAAGGGCGTGTAGCTCACTGCATGTCAGAGACATATTTAGAGAAGAAAATTGAACCAAAGTGGTCAGAAAAGTGGACAAATGTTTAAACCTTCCAGAGTTCATGGAAAAAAAAAAAAAATCCCCTGCCAACTTTTGATAAAAGGATGAAATACTTACAGGTACATGAAAATCACAAAAACTCCATTGAACAGAATTACAAATAACTGGGAGCCAATGATCAGAAATATTCATTTCTGTGCAATTTGTTATATTGAGCAATTTGTCATTACAAACAATTTGTCAAATCAGCCAGTTTATTTTCAACCAATTCACCTGTAGTTTAATAAAATTGTTCTGTAGTTTCTGGTGTGACCACTGAAATTGAAAAGGCCCCAAGAGAGAAAACTCTGTTCAGAACGAATGCTCATGAAACCTGCCAAGGACGGTGCATTTTCCCGCTGGCCCTGAGCTGTTCCCTCCCCGGACACTCAGCAGCCACGGGCACACATATTCTAATTTAATGAGTGTTTTTCATTCTGACCAGCATTTAATGTGGAGGTCGGCACTCAAGGGCCTCAAAAGCACCCATTTTAAAAGACTTTGGAATTCGATATTTCTAAGATATATCAGCGAGTGAAAACAAAGCACAGGAAAATAGGATTAGCAGGATTGTACATTTGCACACAATAAAGCAAATCGATACAAAATCTGCATTTTTACAACAAACCCCTAAAGGAATGGGATTAGGGGGAAGAGATTATAAGGTGGGAACTCAGATTTTTCCTTGGTCGTTTTCATGTTCTTTAGTGACACACGTTTAACTTCGATCATTTAAAGATCACAGGGTTTGTGTGACCAGGCAAATGTGACCAGTCATACCGAAAGGTTTGAGCATCTGTCTAGAGAAAAGCGTCCGAGTCTGGGTGAGGACTGGGAGGTGTTAGATCGAGGACAAGCCCAGCGTTCAGAGGACAGTGCGGACAGGATGGATGGAGGCCCCTTGACACGGCGTCTCCTGCCATGGAGACCGGGAAGGCAGAGCCGGGGGCCTCCTGGGTTCTGTCAAAGCAAAAATTGTACCTATAGGGCAAGCAAGAAGGACTTTACTCATTATTCTTCAAATGTATTAATTTATCTGTTTTTTAATAAAATATACAAAGTTCTGGCAATTTTCACTTAGTTGAAACAAACTTCTCATTCCCATCGAGTTTTTCATTAACTCAAATGTATATTCTCCCATCAAACTAAGATCTTTGAGTCTCATCTAAAAGTATGGTTGAATTGAAAGGAAGTATTTCTCTCGTTGCTCAGTAGAAAACGAGCCTGGAGTTGAGTCACGTAGAATCGCCTGCTGTGACACGGGGCAGTAAGGACCTGTGTCACCTCTGCTCTCGTTTCCAGGGCCGATGCTGCGTCGGACACGCCCGTCCTTCGTGAGGTGCAGGTCGCACCCCGGGAGAGCGCGCAGTGAGGGTGTTTCTGACGACAGCCCCCCGCTGCTTGGGCCGTGACTCTCCTGCTCACCGCCGGGTGCCTGTGGGCGACCAGGGCGCTTCCCGAGCTGCAGCAGCGGCCCCGTCCCCTGCGCACCCGCTCCGCTGAGGGCGAGCAGGCCACGGCCCGCCCGGGGGCTGAGCCCTCCTCTAAGCAAGGGTCCGGCCTGGTCCGCAGAGCCGCCCTTCCCACCTGGCAGGGTTTGCGGGTGAGTTCGCTATTTAAGACGGCCCCAGGTGTGGAGCTCCGAGCACAGGAAGGCTCGACCGAGGCGCTGGGTGAGCTTCCCTCGGGCGCCGGGAACTGTCGCGGGAGGTCGGTGTTACAGAGTCACTCAGGTGTATTCAACAGGGCGTCCTCACACGGAACGCACACAGAACAGGGCATATATTGATCAGCTGATGAAAACTTTCGTGAGCAGAAGCTCACAGGAACCAACTCTGTATTTCTATTAAGAGCACCAGTGAGGTATTCATTCATTCAGCGTCAGCGGTGAATTTAGGGTGCTCCACTACAGCCAGTCACGACGCCCTGCCATCCCCGCAGCCAGTCACGACGCCCTGCCATCCCCGCAGCCAGTCACGACGCCCTGCCATCCCCGCAGCCAGTCACGACGCCCTGCCATCCCCGCAGCCAGTCACGACGCCCTGCCATCCCCGCAGCCAGTCACGACGCCCTGCCATCCCCGCAGCCAGTCACGACGCCCTGCCATCCCCGCAGCCAGTCACGACGCCCTGCCATCCCCGCAGCCAGTCACGACGCCCTGCCATCCCCGCAGCCAGTCACGACGCCCTGCCATCCCCGCAGCCAGTCACGACACCCTGCCAGCCCCGCAGCCAGTCACGACGCCCTGCCATCCCCGCAGCCAGTCATGACACCCTGCCACCCCCGCAGCCAGTCATGACACCCTGCCACCCCCGCAGCCAGTCATGACACCCTGCCAGCCCCGCAGCCAGTCACAACGCCCTGCCATCCCCGCAGCCAGTCATGACACCCTGCCAGCCCCGCAGCCAGTCACAACGCCCTGCCATCCCCGCAGCCAGTCACGACGCCCCGCCATCCCCGCAGCCAGTCACGACGCCCTGCCACCCCCGCAGCCAGTCACGACGCCCTGCCACCCCCGCAGCCAGTCACGACGCCCTGCCACCCCCGCAGCCAGTCACAACGCCCTGCCATCCCCGCAGCCAGTCATGACACCCTGCCAGCCCCGCAGCCAGTCACGACGCCCTGCCATCCCCGCAGCCAGTCATGACACCCTGCCAGCCCCGCAGCCAGTCATGACACCCTGCCAGCCCCGCAGCCAGTCACAACGCCCTGCCATCCCCGCAGCCAGTCATGACACCCTGCCAGCCCCGCAGCCAGTCACGACGCCCTGCCATCCCCGCAGCCAGTCACGACGCCCTGCCATCCCTGCAGCCAGTCACGACACCCTGCCAGCCCCGCAGCTAGTCACAACGCCCTGCCATCCCCGCAGCCAGTCATGACACCCTGCCATCCCTGCAGCCAGTCACGACACCCTGCCATGCCCACAGCCAGTCATGACACCCTGCCATTCTTATTGCCAGGAAGGCTGACATTGTCCCCAAGCACAGAGGGATCTTCTTACTGTCAGGTGGCAGTGACGTCATTGCACACCCGAGTGGAAAGTGGAACAAGTGACACTTCAGCCCGAGACCTCTCGTGACAGGTGTCTGCATCATGGGCAGTTCTGCATTTGTCGTGGATTATCATTTATTGGTAGAGACTACTTATTTACATAAATTATTACATAAATGCAGTTCTTTCTTCAAACAGAGGTTTCTACAATAAATACTCTTGGAGGCCAGGTAAGTGGGGCAGGTGCTGAGGGACTTACTGTCCCCGGTGTTTACAATCCTGACACCCACGCAGGCAGGACAGAAAAGAGCCCCTGCTCCGACCGTACCATACAAGGTGTGAGCCCATTTCCCCACTGGCAGGAACACTTCAGTTTTCCCTGATTCAGGCAGGCAGTCTTTTCAGAATTCTTTGGAAAATATCTGAGTCTTTCTCTGACGGCCACAGCACATGCTACTTCTCAGATTTCTCGGGCTCTTACCTCAGCAAACATGAAATTATTTCAGTGCAATAATATTTGTGAAATTTTTTCAGTTTTGCCTTCAGTCCAAGAAAAATAATCAGCAACTTTAGATACATTTGAAATATCAAAATCTCTAAGGTGTAGGCGGTTTCTTAAATAAATAATGCGAATGCCCCACTGCCCAAAGCTGAGGCCAGACACGCTTGCCTGACACCCCTGAAACAGTCTCCCGTAAGCGCTCGCTGACACTCTGAGTGGTCGCATTGGACTAGTGCGGGGCTTTCAACTAGTCTACTTAACTCAGCGGGGAGTCTCAGGAGATATAATCAGTAGAACTGGGCTGTAACTAGATTGCACAGAATGGGAGAGATAAACAGAATAACAAAATTCTGTCAGAAAGAGCTTCGAAGAAAAACTTCTGGAGTGTATTAGAAAACAGAGCTTCGGGAAGGCCTTGCTATATCCTATCACATTAGCAACCAGAAGCGCTGCGTCAGTGCACGGGGGCTGCCCTGGGCTCCCCAGACCAGAGGATGCTGATCTCAGCCTCGGGCCCAGCAGAGCAGATGGACGCGGGGCGTGGTACATTAGGCCGGAATCAATGCCTTTTGACTCCATCAGTTTCCAAGCAATAACTATCCTGTTGTAACTGATGCAGTAAATTTAGTGTCTTTTATATGTCAATTCTAAACACAATGCCAGTCTATTAAATACTCTATATTCTACTCCCAACATGAAGTAATTGAAAGAGGTAATTTTTAAAAAGGCGGGTTGCCAGCGTCAATATGAAAATTATAAAAACCGTTTCTCCATCCCCACCAGGAATCCCAGCTCGAGGTGGCTCACCAGAAATCTCAGGACAATGACACCGGGAAGTGTTCCAGATAAAATCTGACCTAATGCACAACCCATCTGGTGCTTCTTGGAAGCAAGCTTCAGAGAGACCCAAAATAGAGACAACCTGCCTTCTCCAGGGCACCCGAAGGACCGCCCCCCATCCCAGCGACGCTTGGGGGAGTCTCTTGTTAGGGCATGATTTCCGCGGACGGAAATCCGAGAGCCTCATGGATGCGTTTTAGCTCCCGACCCCCTCGGAGACTGGGCCATCCCAGCCCGTTCCTGCAGGACTTAGTAAATGTCTCCTTGTTAACAGCCAGGCTCAGGAGGGAAGGATCCCTTAGCAGAGAGAGCTCCTCCTGGCCTTTCTGTTTTATTTTTGAAGACGTTACTTTTGCTTTGTGCCTCTTTTGAGAGGGTGAAACTCCTGACTGAGAGCGAAGGATGCGCGTGGGGCCGGGGCCCGGCCTGCTTGCAGTCCCTCCCGGGTTCCTGAAATGCATCCCATGCTGAAACCCAGACCAGCACAGCAAACATCTTGAATGACACGTGGATGGGGAGGAACCGGGGAAGTTATTAGCAGCCTGCATTTCATACATTGTATTCCTGTAATGATGAGTCCCTAACATCGATGAACGTGGGAAGCTTAGGTCTGAAATTCTGTCCAAATGACCATAAGGCTCAAAATGAAAACAAAGCTCTCTGTGAGCTCCTGGCAGCCAGTGATTGGCGCACAGACTGTGCGGGGTTGTTAGAGCCATGTCACTGTGCAAGGACCTTTCATTTACCATCAGCCTGGTAGCTATGTGTTTAGAGCACTCCTGCAGCCGGCACCTTCTGAGCCCTTCACACAAGTAACGCCATTTATTCTGAGAAAGTAAATTTAAGGCTGGTTCCATAATTACCTCGTTTACAGATGTTACCCTTGGGACCGAAAGCAGCGAGGCAATTTGTCTAATTCACCAGTATGCAGCAGACGTGGGGGAGGGGGGGGTCCAGTTTTGGACACAGGTGTTTTGAAAAGCAAATAATTAAACAGACTTAAATTTATCTTTCTAGGTTTAAATTTCAGTCTCAGAAATGAACCATAGTCTTGTGAATTAACTCATCAAATTACAAGTCATCTTTTGTGATTCCCATCAGATGCTGGAACCCCTGGGATAATTTCTGTGACTACTTTGCAATTTTATAAACCCCAAGCTGTTTATTTCTACGAAGCTCACCCTATCCCCTCCCATCCAGTGTAGCAAATGTGCAGAGGAATCCCTTGCTGTCGGATGCCACCTGGGCTCCAATGTTCTCACCTGAGACGTAGCTCCATAGGCAGAGCTCTCCAGCCGCTACTGTGCAGCTCTTGAGATCCCAGGAAAACTGGGTGACAAGCGGCTCTCACATCCCAAGAAGACAATTTCAAGGTGAAGACACCCCTGAAACTGTTGAGGCTGCATCCAGGCGCTTGACTTTCAGGGAGTTTCACACTCCTGGTCTCAGGATGACACTCTGGGCTTGGAGGCACCGTGCTCTCCTCACCGGTGTCCTCACCAGTGACTTGGGGAGTCACACAGCACAGAGGCCGACTGCTATGTGTTTCTCTACAGAGGCAGGAGAAAGCAGAAATCAGGATCAATAATCCCGCACAAAGGAAGGCGGTGGCCGCGGGGAATCCATCCACAGCACTGCGAAGCCAGCTTCAGGAGCGCAGTGCCACTGACAGTTCCAGCTGCTGCCCTGGTTCTATTCTGGTGGGACACTGCTTTCTGTTGCTGTTTGTTGCTACATGGTGATAAAAGCAACCTTAGTTGTGAACCAACAGCAACAACGGCATATCTCATAGAAATACCAGGACTCAGAAAGTCTCTAACTTACTGTCCAGTAGAGGCACATTATTTCTTAGGTAGCAATATTAGGAGTATTAGTGTGGGTGTTCGCTTTAAAACTTGGTCTATGAACCAAAGGCTCCCTAAAAAAGATTTCTATGTGCTTTTTGTTAGCTTTTTCTTTTTCTATTTAGGAAAGTGTGTAATCAGGTCAGTCAGAAAATGGTCATGTCCTCTCCCGAGGGCACGTTGGCCTCAGCTTGCTGGCCTGCACCAAAGCGAGTCTTCCCAGGATCGCTAAACGAAATGAGTCGGACTCTTGACATCAGGTGGTTAAGCTGTGATATTTAAATTAGTTTGTAATAGGACATTACAAAGTGTGCTTCCCCAGAATTTCTCTAGGACATTCTTTGGTTGATTTTGTTCTATTTTTTAAATTGTTTTCTAATATGTTATCCATTTAGCATTTCTTCATTCTTTTTTTAAAACTTTTATTTATTGATTTGAGAGAGAGAGATGAAGGAGGAGAGAGAGAGAGAGAGAGACATCGATTCGTTGCCCCGCTTATTTATGCATCATTGGTTGATTGTTGTACGCGCCCTGACCAGGGTCAAACCTGCGACATTGATGCATCAGGATGCTCTAACCACCTGAGCTACCCGGACAGGGCATTTCTTCTTTCAAAGTCCAAATGCTTTAACAATTATGTGATTATAAATAACCTTTTAACTTAAAATCTGCTCTGTTCCTTGTGAAATTAATTGTATAGAATATAATCATTAACAGGCATTTAATTCCTTTCTGTAAAACTCTTGGACGGTTAAAGGGAAAAGACTAAATGGATCGTAGTCTGATCTTCAGTGTTTAAATTTGAACAGGGTATAAAAGGTCACACAACTGTCTAATCTGTTTACTACTTTTATAATAGCTAAATATTCAAGAAGGAAGCAACCTCTACGGAATATCACAGCGGCCTATGAACTCTGGCGTGTGTTCTGCCCCAACCCTCCCCCACTGTTACTCGCCCTCAAATGCCTCCTTCAAAACCCAGCTCCATGCCCCGTCCTGGTTTCCTAGAGGATGCAGCATTGCCTTGCGGAAGGCTGTTTTGCTCGCGGGTCTTCACTGAGTCCCACATCGCTGCAGATTCTGGGTTGCTTGCTTTCTCACGTTTGGCACACTCTTTCAAGAAGGCCTGTTGCTATGGTTATAAAGAACAAAAAAACATATTTTCACCAAATTACATCGTATCTGCCCCATAGTAACATGCTGGGCCTCAGGAAGTTGGAGCTCAATAAATGTTCTTTAAATAACCAAAATCTATTTTCTGCCAAGAGCATGCTGGTTAGGATTTTCTTGAATCAATCATTTCCCCCAAGAAATCAGGACCTCGTCAGTGCAAGAGACGTGGCCACATGATAGATATGACAGCCCTGCAGAGAAAAACCTGGTGATTAACGGTCTGATACTCTGCCCTGAAGCTGAATAGCCCCTTTTTTATTATTAACCAGATTGATAGGATCTCAGCAAAAATCCGTTTGGGCCCAAAGCCTTCGATCCCATCTCCAGAAGCCCATTTAGCAGGACAGGCGCAGGCCCGCGGGTGCCGCGGGCAGGGGACCACGGGATGGTCATTCAGATGCCTGACCCGGCCCCAGCCCGAGCTGGGGCTCAGGCTGCTGCTTCTGCTTCCTTCCTGAGCAAACACCATTTCTTTCCTAGAAAAGCAGCAGCTATTCCAGTCCTTGTTCTACATTCTGTTTAACTCTCAGCAGTGCCCTGAGATAAAACGACGGACCTGGGAGGCAAGCTGCTGAATCAAATCAGAACTGAGTTAAGGTGCGAGGCCCTCTCATTGCCCTTGTGGGAGTTCATTTTTCCCTCTTCCCCTCCAGGATGATTCCCTGAAATCCAAAATGTTAATTAGATATTTATCCGACTTCAGTTTTGTTTCTTACAATGACTGTGATTAAAAGCAACAGAACTATTTATTTTTCCAAATTCAGAGAGACAGAATCCACACACCAAATATGAGAACAAAGTTGAAAAAATTTTTAAATTTGGGCAATAGTTAAAAAATACATACTTGGAGTTCATATTTTCATTCAGGTGTAGAGCATGGCAGGCTATTACTGCCATTGTAAAAACTAGAAAAAATATATTAAAGCAAAAACTTAAGGCATCCAAGAGCTTTGTATGTAAAATATTCTAAACTAAATGGCGCTCAGAGAATTAGCAGGGACAGTAGTGTCCGCCCGGTCTGGGTGGTGAGCAGGGACCCGGAGGAAACGCAGGCCCAGCTCCCTCTCCTGACCCTGACTCTGTCTCAGGCTCCGGCCGAGCACCTGCCAGTGTGGGGAGGAAAAGCAGTCAGATGGCACTCTCCTGGGGCTCGAGCCCCCAAGCCCTGCATGCTGCAATGCAGACAGCACAGATCTCCACTGTGTTTTTGGAAATCAAGAGAGAAAGCAAATATTGACACCCAGCTATTAGAAACCAGAGGTCAATTGAAATGAAGGTAGGTTGCCGCTAAGCTGTGGTCTCGTTAGGTTCCTGTTGGGAGTGTCCTGGCCCCGTCCTGCTGCCCAGCAGAGAGGAGCCAGCCCTTTCCGGGGACAGCCGTGGGTGCCCAGGCTTCGCGGTTGGTTTATACACAATGTCCAGTGTACATAAAACATTTCAAAGAAAACAAAGAGAAAGTAGGGTGAATGGCTGCAAACGCAGAAGCTCAGATGTGGGAATTAGCAAATGTGTACCTAAATCAATCATTATGAACAGGAAAAGATGGAGAATTTAAACAGAAATGGAATGGGGTTGTTCTAGAACATTTACATCAAGGTAGAAATTCAATCATCTAAGACACTTACAATAATGTGAATTAAGAATTATTGGATGAGTTTAATAGCAGACTGGACACAGCAGAAGAATTAGGGAACTACATTCAATAGAAATCATGCAAAGTGGAGCAAAAATAATATTAAAAAAAAATAGGATATGGGAGGCCTGTGGACTCCATATGTAATTAAACAGATTGTGAACCTGAGCAACCATTAAAAGATGAGAGAAAAAAAAGCCACAGATATTTCAGAATATGGGGGCTGAGACATTGCCAATAAGCAGTCAACAAGGTCGGTAAAATCCAACCCAACTAATACACTTAAAATTAATTAAAATTAAAATATTTCAATCTAAAGACATTATTAAGAAAGTGAAAAGGTTCATAATAAATGAAACATAACGCTTATTAAATAAAGCAAATAATTCCATTATATGACATAATAAGAAGCTGTTTTACTGTAAAACATTGAAGAGCATTCAGCACATGAGTTAAGTAGAAACATTTTTCCCCACTAAAGGTGAGGAAATTGAGGACCCAAGGGGTTAAATAACTTACTCAAGGTCACACAGACCATAAGTGACAGAGCTGGGTTTTGACGTGAAGATGGAAGCAGAGATCGGAGTGAAATCAAGACACACCGAAGAATGTCGGCGGTGACCCACAGCTGGAAGATGCAAGGAATGGATTTTTCCTGAACTTCTAGGGGGGAAGCGTGTTCTACTGATGTCTTGCTCTCATACTTCTGGCTTCCAGAACTGTGAGAGAATGAAGTTCTGTTGTATTAAGCCACCAAGTTTGTGACAATTTGTTACAGCAGCTGCAATAAACAAGTTCAGAGAAACACAAAAGAAAAGAAGGGAGAGAAAGAGGGAGGGAGGGAGGCAGGGAGGGAGGGAGGGAGGCAGGGAGGGAGGGAGGGAGGGAGGGAGGGAGGGAGGGAGGGAGGGAGAGAAAAAGCCAAAAGCCGGCTGGGAGGAGGTACCTGCGGTGCATACACCTGACCACGAGTCACATCCAGAACAGACGAGAGAAGTTCTCTAAGTGAATCAGAAAATGACTCGATTCAAAACACAGCCAAACGTGAAGAGGCGTGAGGACAGGCGACATCGAGACGGTCAACAGCAATCCGCGTGACCACCCCTCACAGCGACTGCGTGACACGAGTGGCATAGACGCACGGCTACCGCCTTCTCGCACACTCTCCTCTGAAAAATCACGGGGACAGGGCCCCACGCGGGGGGCTAGTACAAGGCACGAAGCGACTACAGAGCTGTTTCCCCTGGTTTCTGAGTAAACCAAAAACAGAACTTAATTTTAAGGATCAAAACTGTTTAATGGAGCCGTTTCTTTTCCTCTAGAAAATTTTTGCTCTCAGTAAAGTTTTATAAAACTAAGTTTTATAAAACTCGTACATAGTCATAGAAGTATTTACACAAAGAAGTAGATGGTTGTGGTCGCTGCGCCTGATTCTCAGTCACCAACTCGTGACAAGCCAGCGCCCTGGGAAGGGGGGAGGGGGGCCGGGCGTGTCCGGAGCCTGAGCCCTTCGCTCGGAGCCAGTCGCAGGCCCACCTCCGTCCGTGTCCCCAGAGGCGGCCCCCAGGGCAGGTGTCCCCGCCTGCGTCCCTCACGGGCGGGCCTGCTCCTCAGACAGGCCTGCTTCCCAGCATTAGCTGAGGAATGTGAAGAATGTCCGTGAAGACTTTCTATGAAAACACCTCGCGTCGTGGCTGCGAGTGTTACTTGATCTAAAGGATCTCCCCGGTTACCCGCTGACCCAAGGTCTCCAGCCCCGTTAGGTCATTAATAATCCAGGTGTTCCTTCCAGCAGCATTCTTACTCTGTCACAGGGGAGGCTGGCGGAGGTCCCCCTCGAGATGTTAAAGAGAAAAGCCACGTGTCCCCAGACTCCGAGGTTCCTGCCGGGGGACCTTCGCAGGAGCTGGGCAGCCGAGCGCAGCGCCCCCACCTGAGCCCAGCTCCCGGCCCGGGCCCGAGGGCCACCGCCACCCGCAGCTGCAGTCGCGGGGGTCAGCGCTCACAGGGCCAGCAAGGAAGGGCCACTGTGTTCCCACCGCGCAGGCCTACGCAGTTCCACGTGGCTTTCAATATGTTTCTTCAATTTGTCAGAAACATTTTGAAATAACTTGCTAGATAAACTATGATCTAGATCAAAACCTCAACATCTTCACTGTCCAATCTGAGACATTTAAAAAATTGCTTACTTACAATTCAGGTGTCATTCACTTATTCGTTTAGATCTGAACACGGCAGACAAACAAAATAACAAACTTGTTTTGAAGACACGAGGGCTGGGAAGTGATCTTATTTCCAAAAATTCTATATCTGTAATTGCATATAATTCTAAGAAACCTCCATTGAATTATGTTTGAGGCAATTACTTTATTTAATAATATAACCATGGTCAACCAAGAACTGTGTTTTGTAAAATATGCTTCTTTTCTTATACAAATTAAAAATAAATCAATGTACAAGATGTTAAGTTAATACCAGCATGTCACATGTCAGAATTATCCACTAGACAATGTTTCAGATGAACATCTAATCAAGGCTGAGTCCCATCCCGGCCGTGGAAGAAGCTGAGTTAGAGGCTGCTCGGATATATGACGGCACAGTGAACATTTCCGACTAGGACTGCAAAAATTAAGAGAAAACACAGTTCATTATTTCAGAAGGAGGAAAAGAATAGTGTAATGATTGATCAGTGAGCTCAGTCCTTGCAGGTAAGCTGTTTAACTAGCAGTGGGGCCAGGCTGGGCTGGGCGGAGCTTAGCAGTTGAGCATCAACCTAGGATCCAGGAGATCCTGGTTCGATTCCTAGTCAGGGCACATGCCCGGGTTGTGGGCTGGGTCTCTAGTCAGGGGCGTGCAAGAGGCAGCTGATGAATGACAACTCTTGTCATTGATGTTTCAACTCTTTCTCTCCCTCTCCCTTCATCTCTCTGAAATCAATAAAGATATATTTAAAAAAAAAAAAAAAAAAGCCCAGCTGGGCATGGCTCAGTGGTTGAGCGTTGACCTAGGATCCAGGCAATCGGGATTCGATTCCCTGTCAGGGCACATGCCCGGGTTGAGGGCTCAATCAATGACCCTCTCATCATTGATGTTTCTGTCTCTCTCTCTCTCTCCCTTTTCCTCTCTCTGAAATCAATAAAGATACATTAAAAAAAAAAAAAAAAAAAAAAGCAGTGGGAATTGTATTCTGTCTTGTAAGGAATGAAGCCTAGCTCCTGCCTCATGCACTGGACTCTAGTTCAAGCTCACTCGTGGAGGAACACTCAGAGGACAGGCCACAAGCCAGGCGTCTCACTGCTCTCCACGGCCGAGGCAGGAGCAGGTGCCGTGAGTGTCATTGCTTCTGTTAAGAAGGAGAAAGACTAGAGAAGAAGGAGTCACTCCACTGGTGGCTTAGACAAGGAATATTTGGGGTTATTTAGATTTTTGACAATTTGCATTGCTGAGATCAAATTTGGGTCTATGGGAAGAACAACACACACACACACACAAAACACTATACAGAGTAAAACTGAGAATTTACACAGATCCTTCCAAAACTGCATTGCCCTAATACCCTGCTGAAGAGAAAACCACAGGCCCAAAATGGTGTGATTTGTGCTAACGCCCATGATACCAAACTTTGACTCAATAGCTGACCTACCTGCCATTTCAACCTTCACCAGAAAGAGCCCTCTCCATCTCCCATAGAAAGAAGAGGTGATCCACACAATGAAACCCTTGCCCACCCCTTTCCCCCAAAACAGGCGAGGCCCTGGTCTAAAATTAACCCTCACTCTTCTGCCAACAGCTCCCTGTGCTCACCCGTCTGCCTATGAAAAGCCCCCGCTTTGTACAAATCCCGGGAGCTCCTTCTACGCCCCCCAACTCATGAATCACTTCATAAAGCCAATAAGAGCTTCACACTGACTCAGCAGAAGTTTGCTTTCTAACAGCTCAAACCACCCCGGTTGAGAGAGGAAGACTCCGCCCAGCTTCACACCCTCGGTTCACACGAAAGAAAACAGAGCTTGATTTTGCTCTTGGCAGCAAGTTCGAAATCCCGCATCAGATGAGACACCAAAAATGTTAAGAACGTGGGCTTTATCTACTGATGGAAATCTACCCCCAGCACAACTGACGTGATATGTGTATGACATGACACAAAGTGATAACTGAACCGATCAACTGGTGACGCCGCGTCTGGACACCTCCCGTGCTGGACAGTGTCCCTGAACCGGGGAGCAGAGAAGGGGGCACAGAGGCTTTAGTGTAAAATCTTAGGACAGCAGAGCTGTCACCCTTACAAAGAAGCCATGGAGTTTCAACGTGGCCCTCAGGGAAACGTCTGTGCTCAGAAAAGCGTTAGCATAATTAGTTATTCGCACAGGCTCCCTCGGAAGGAAGCGGCAGCTACCTTAGATTAGTACAGCTCGTAGGGTTCCAGTGTGTTCTGGTACCAAGTGTTTTCTTTTCCCTTAAGGAGACACCAAGCAGTGACTGTTCCCGGGTTATAGGGGAGGACCCCCAGCTCAAAGGGATTAAGTAAGTTGTACAAGACCACACAGCAAGTGGGGGGCCCATGTCTCAAAGATCGAGATTCTTACTCCGAGTGCAGTGCTCTGTGCCCTGGAACCACAGGAGTCTCGAGTGGGTGTGCTTTGACTGTGTGACCTGACGGATCTAATATACGTAGAGGCACATTGCTCAGGAGGCAGTGGGGCGGAGTGGGGACAATGGGGACCCTGGGCCAGGGGCCGCAGCTTAAATCACAGCCCTACCGGGTACGAGCGGCCTCATCCTCTGGCAAGGCGGCGATCGCCCCACGGACTGCGCGGGAGTTTGGAGGACCCTGAGTGACCGTGTTGTGAAGGCCTTGCTGTGAGCTCTGTCAGCGGTAAGGAAAAGCCCATTGCTGCGGGGCGCGGGGCGCGGGGCGCGCGCTCCATCAGGCCAGCGGCGTGGGCTCTCCACCGGGTGTTCACTCCCTGGCGAGTTAGTCCATTTGTCCTGTGGTAGGAGACAGTCTGGAAATGCGGGGAGTGGGGTAGAGTGGGCAAGTGGAATCAGAATCTCCTGTGGACCCCTGTCTCCGGGAAAGTTCTCTTACAAACCGAGTGCGTTCCTTCCCGTAGGCTCGCACTCCACACTTTCTGCTCCGTCTCACGGGAGCGGGTGGCCACCACAGCGCACTGCCATCGCCTCGGGAGGTAAGAAGGCGGTCGCAGCTGCGATGGCATGTTCGTGATTTCCTATTATAGCAACCACAGTACCCACCCATTGCCAGGAAATTTTCCTAAAATCTTACTTGCAGGTGGATGGATAATGCGACCTCGCGGCGAAGATTTTCCTAAACTACTCGCTCCTGGGTTTAATGTCCTTCCTAAGTTTGCATACCGGGCACACTGCCCTGTGAAAATCAACTCCCCAAGCCTGCTTTGTGCTCACGGGGATGGAATTCCCAGCAACAGGACCCACGTCGACGTATTTCACGAGCACAACCTACGCCCCGGGGCCCGCCTGGGTCCCTTGCTCTCGGCGCTGGAGCAGCGGCAGGCCGTAATTTAGTCCCCGCTCGTCTCTGGAGGAAATCGTGACTTGTAAACACGCCATGATCTGAGGAAAGGTGGGCCCTCCACACGTATTTCATGACTCTAATACTGTCTTCTGTGCGCAGAATTTATGAACCAGGTACACCGTGCTCTCTGCAGGCTCGAGATCTTATCGATGTTCCACGTGTGCTCCTTCGACGGAACTGCACGTGATTGCCCTGGGCCACGGGGCTGCAGCCACCCGTCGGGAGCCAGCTCCCACAGCCCCTTACCGCGCCAGCCTCAAATGGTCAGGGAGAAATGTTTCAGATTGTTTTATTATTTTGTCAAAAAAGGAAAGTAGTGTCTAAGCTAATGAAGAAGGAAAAGGTGCCTATAAATTATTGAGTGGAAGATCCCTGTAGAAATTCTACAGATCTGCCTCGTGTGTTAGGCAGAGGGTTTTCCTTTCCAGTATGTTGTTTTTGGGGTTTTTCTCCTTTTTTTTTTTTTCTCTCTTTTTTTTTAAAATATATCTTTATTGATTTCAGAGAGAGGAAAGGGGAGGGAGGGAGAGAGATAGAAACATCAGTGATGAGAGAGTCATTGACCGAGCCCACAACCGGGCATGTGCCCTGACCGGAATCGAGCCCCGATCACCTGGATCTTAGGTCGACGCTCAACCGCTGAGCCACGCCCGGCCGGGCGGTTTTTCTTTTTTGATGGCTGAACAGAAGGAGGTGGTTTTCTATTTTCATTTTTCTTGTTTGTTCTTTTTTCCTCGCCTTACAGAGACAGAAATGCACAGATTACTCAGTGTGAAGGCAGGGGCGGTTAATAATATGAACATTATGATCAAGAAAGTAGAGTGAAACATAAGCAGATAAAGTGATAAATAAGAGATTTTTTTCAAAAGACCCAAAAGAGGACTCTGGAGACAGAAATCCAATGCAATGAAGGGAAACACTGAGGTCTGACAGTGCAGAAGCAAATGTCTTTGGTCCTGAAGCTATAAAAATAGGAAGTATCCAAAATCGAAGCACAGAACTAAAAACAGTGTTCACGTGAGCAGCGCACGTGGGAACGCCCCAACAGCTACGGTCTCATCCCGCCCCAGAAAAGACGGGTGAGAACAAACACTAACAGCAGTTCAGGACTGAGCCTCCGGCTTCTGGGCAGACACGGGGACAGGGACCGGGACGGAGTGGGGGGCGGGAGCCCCCTTCCGGGCCACGCTCCTAGAGGGGGGAGCCTGCGTGCCTGGAGGAAGCTACTCAGGCTTCTCTGGGCCCTACTTTCTTCACATCTAAAACCAAGACGGGAAAACAAACCAGTTGTCATGGGGTTGTGTGAGCATCGAAAGAATTAGGACACATAATAAGTTATATTAAACATTTATGTTTCTGTGTGTAACTATCTGTTTACGTGCAGCCACGGGAGGCTGAGCCTGTGGCTTGGACGTGCCCTCTCTCAGCCACGTCAGAGGACACCTCCTGCGCCTGCAGAAAGAAGCCACCACCGGGTGGGAAAGGGGACCTGAGGTCAAGGACCTGGACCCGGGCTCTGGGGGAGGCCGCTCGTCTGGGCTCTGCTGGGGGTGAGAAGACAAGCCCGTAACCTGCAGCAGGTTGAAGCAGACCCGATGCCAACCTCAACAGGGCAAAAGGGGAAACCAGTCACAAGGCCACCATCGGCCAGGACACTGACGGGTGGAGTCACCTGCTCTCCTCTGAGGAGGCATTTCTGTCCTTGTTGCAGGAGCTGGCTTGTTTTCTTGCCTCTAAATTCACATGCTTTTATGCTAGTTTATTTTTTAAATATTGGATGCCTTTCTTTCCCAAATGCCACTTTGATAGGCTCCTATAATCTTTTATAGAATACTTAGTTTTTTCCTAGCTCTTCATAATTATTTCACCCCTCTATATCATTATAATCATTATTAATAATAATAATAATGTTATTTCTCAATAAATAATAGCCCTGACATTACTGTTATTGTATTAATATTGTTTTTAATAAATGGTCAGTAACAAAGAATGATCCTAACATATCCTTGACTAACGAACCTATTCCTTCTCAAAGGAGAGTCTAGTCCATTTCTTAATTTCCACCTTCATGAACTTATTCTTCTGTCAAACTAAATTGCTTCTATTACAAACATTACCATTTGCTGGGAGCAGGCCAGAGCTGGTTGACTTTTCCATGTAGTGATGTTAAGAATAAAATTATTAGCAAGCCATTTAAACGGGGCCGCTGACACATGAATCACGAAGACAGCAGATAGCCTGAGTTCACTGTTTCATCCTTCAGGTCCATGTCTAAATAGCTTCTGGAAGCTTAACAATTGTGTTCTTGAAAAGCATCAGTAACTTAAGCAGTTTTTGTTGCTGGGACATTATGGTAGACTTAGCATTTTAAATTAATTATACCATCAAACTTTTTATGTTTTAATTATTAACAGTTTATTCCCCCAACTAGTCATTGACTCAGTGGTCTCGTACTTATAGAAAATAAACTTATGTATGAAACTAATTAGAAAATGAATTTCAATTTTTGATAAAGTAATAAAAGCTGAGCAGAGATGCTATTTTTTTCTGTTTTCAATGAAACATCAATTGAATTTTTAAATGACTAAGATATGAAAACCAAAATTTATTTAATAAACACACATATTGCAGTCATCATGTACCAGGCACAATTACAATTGCTTTAAAATATTAATTCATTTAATCTATGGTGATCCTTTAAGATCAACTGTGTTATTATCACAGGGTTAAAGTCGGGAGACAGTGTCCCAAGGCCACGCAGCTCGTAAGTGGTAGGGTTGGGGCCTGAACCCAGGCAGTCTGGCTCCAGAGTCTATACCCTCAGCCACTATGCTGTGTTGTCAAGAAAGGGGGTGACTGTGGCATTAGGACTTGATTCTCATGAACGTAAGGAGAGAGCAACTTGATGGCAAAACACACAGAACAGAGAGGTCATCTATCCAAACTAAAGACTCACAAGCACCATGTTCAGCAAATCAGAGTAGCCCAGTGT
Organism: Miniopterus schreibersii; assembly: GCF_964146895.1. Classification (NCBI taxonomy): domain Eukaryota; kingdom Metazoa; phylum Chordata; class Mammalia; order Chiroptera; family Miniopteridae; genus Miniopterus; species Miniopterus schreibersii. The sequence continues at coordinate 7,592,430 of NC_138105.1, forward strand.
CCTGATAAACTTCAAAATACAGCTGGCTGAGGACCCACCGCCGGTGACCAAGAGACTGACGTCATCTCAGCATTTGTGCACGAGAAACAGAGCCAAGCCGCACGCTGTCTGACCAGACTAAGAACAGGGGCTCGGAGTGCGCAGCCCCCTCGAAGGGCGGGAGCCCGGAGACAGAGTGGACGCGGTGGGGCTTCTGCCAAATGCGGCGCGAGGCGCGGTGGGGGCTCCCGGGAGGGTGACCGAGGGGCCGAGGGGCTGGGGCAGCTCAGCCTGGGGACCGTGAGCCTGACCAAGGGGGTCTCCCGTGCTCAGGAGAAACTCCAGAGTGGAACCAAAACTGAGCAGGACAATTCCTGCAGAGATGAAGGGCAGAGAGGGTAGGGGAAAGTGGAAAGGGGAAAAACAGGGAATATTAGAAAGCAAGTTCTTTGGTTTTGCTGTTGTGTGAGGTAAGAGATTTTGAAATGTATAATGCGCGATAACGTCTGACTAGCCCGGAGGGCAGTGTGAGTGACATTACGACCCTCCAGACGGCACAGAGCAGAGGAAACCGAGTCGGTCCTTCACGTCCCGCGGCGTGGAAAACGGCGGCAAAGGCAGGAGGCCGCGCCCGGGTTTTGATCTTTAACATGATTACGGAGGAAACATTTACATGTAAAATTTTTATATGAATATAACATTGTATACCAACTATATTTAAAGAAAAAAGAAAGTTTTTTTAATTGATGAGAAAGCACGTGAAATGCTAAAAGTTGCAGCAAAACTTAGGTTCTAAGTGTGAAATTGGTAGTTCACGCTTCTCACTCCCTAAGACAGGACTTTCTCTACAGCTTTCTTCTCTGAAAATAAGTTGGCTATTTAAAGTGAATTAAGAGTATCTACGTTCCAAACTGAGAAATCACCCCCAGGAAGGACAACAGAGTCCAGAGTTTGGTCAGAAAGAATTATGTTGAGCCCCTGGTGGATGTGACAGTTCAAGGCATAGGTATGAAGGAAGGGACTTCGCACCAGAAAATGAAACGCTGGGACCCTGACCTCCGCTTTCTCGCCAGAGAATGTGCTCCTCACACCATGGGGCTAACACCCCTGCAGGTTTACATCCAAAAACCCATCATCAAGCATGAAAGACAGAGATGTATTCAAATAAAAGGAATAATTTGTAATCGCCCTAGTTTCCATGTCCTCTCTAATATTTGAAATAAAAGTGAAAAGAATGAAGGGGGCGATTTTATGCGTAATAATAATTCTTTCTTCGACATCCTCCTTGGTCTACATTAATCACTCTTGTCACAAACCTAGTGTTGAAACCGGGGGGGGGGGGGGGGGGGGGTGCTCTGCACGACTAGAACGTTCTTTTTCTCCCGAGTCCGTGAGCACCGAGGGGCTTGTCCGCCCCAGCCTGGCCTGTCTTTGTTCCTGCGTAGTCACAGCAAATGGCAAGGTAATGATGCTGCGCTGCAGTCTTAAGAGACATTGCTTATAAAAATGTTCCTTTTCTTTGTTACTAATGTCAGTGTGTCTGCACTGCCAGAGGAATTTTGTAAAAAACAAGTTGACTCTCTTAACAATGTAATGACTTCCATTGTCATTTCAATAAAGAATTAATCCAGTCATCTGGATTTTAGCAGCTCCTGCGGCTCTGGCAGGGAGGCAGGGAACTTTTGTCTTTCAAGAGCTAAGGGAGGGGCCCATCCATCATGCCTCTGATCAATGGCTTTTTTCTCTTACAGCACTTGGAACGTCCTGTTAGCAGCGACGCTGGGAAGCTGGGAGCCAAGAATCTCTTTTTATTTCATTATTTCCCATGGGTTCTCAGAAAATCAATAGTCTCTATTTATTTATTTATTTTAGATAAAACTTTGCTTTTTGTTACTGTGGCTCTGCATTACTTTTAAATTGGCTATTTTATTAATATTCAGGATGTAATATAATTGTCATATACATGCCAAAGAAGACATTTCCTGTCCCTAAAGTGAATGATTCTGATAAATATATAATATACCGATTTTCTCGGTGGGGTGTTTGTTACTGTTATGTGCAATGATTTTTATATGTGCAGATAAGGCAACAACAGGAAGGCCCTTGGGTTGGGTTTTAAATCAGAATGCTTATTTTTCTGAAACGTCTTGGAGCGACATCAGAGCTACAACTGAGGCCTCAACGGTTACACCTGCCAGTGACCTTTCCCTAACACCAAGCAGGAATAAAACAGATGCTACAGTGATCCCGGAGCATTGTTCTGCTTCCTTAAAATCACAGGACTATCCATATCTACTGACTCATTCATTGTCCCATTTATGAAACAATCTCAATACTCCCTCCTCTCATATGCTAGAAATGTTTGGAATATGGAAAGACTCCAACATTAAAACGAATAAGAAATGTGTCTTACATATTTCTCCTAAGGTGAGCAATTGATTTTAAAAGAGAAATGCTGTGGCAGACTGAAATTAAATTTCAACATAAATATTAACCAGCAGGCCTTTGTTAAAATATATTTTAGGAGTTGGGAAATAAAATGTATGGGGAAAGGTATTATAACTGAGTTTGAGCAACCTGCAAATTAGAAATCAGAATATATAACTTAATCGTTTTCAAATATACACACTGTCCAGACTCAGGGAGTGATAGACAACTATGCGCCCCACGGGCGATGTGGGCCCCGAGCAGCTGAAGGCGGGACAGCAGCGAGGAAGGGCTGGGGGCGGGCACGGGGCACCAGGAAGCTCTCCTCGGGAGGCTTTGCGAAGGGCTCCTCTGACTTATAACTGGGTCCCTTATCTCAATTCTTTCTCTTTCTTTTTTACTTGTAGACAGGATTAAGAATTAATTACGAAGAGATAACATTTTCTGCGCAGTCATGCGGGGAAAGTCACTTGCGGACCTTTGGTCCTTATGGGCAAGCTGTCCTACCGCCGGCGACGGAGCCTGACACAGAGATGAACGCTCGCCACTGGCTCGCAGATCGCAGAAGGAACAACCCCCCTGGGGCCTCCTGTCAAGTATCCAGCTGAGGCAGGGCAGGGTGGCCCAGTGGCCAACAGCCGCCCCAGGTTAAAATCCCAGCTCCTGCCCTTCCCATCGGTGTGACCCTGGGCAGGTAATTCTATCTCCCTGTGCCCCAGGTTTCCTCATCTGTAAAACGGGATAGTGATAATTAAGTAAAAATTAAGAATCTCAGAGATGGAAAGGCAACACCAAAGAAGCCAACAGAAATAAGGTAAGCTGGTTACAGTGAGCTTCGGAGAGATGCACATTAAGGCAGCATCATTAAAATATATGGCCCAGCCCGGCCGGGCGTGGCTCAGCGGTTGAGCGTCGACCTAGGATCCAGGCGATCAGGGTTCGATTCCCAGTCAGGGCACATGCCCGGGTTGCGGGCTCAATCAATGACTCTCTCATCATTGATGTTTCTATCTCTCTCTCTCCCTCCCCTTTCCTCTCTCTGAAATTGATAAAGATATGTTTAAAAAAATAAATAAAATAAAATAAAATATAAAATAAAATCTATGGCCCAGAGGCCTGAGATCTGGCTGGCTTCAACTCAGTTACTGTACTCACAACCCATTCCCACTGCAGGTCCTCAAAGGTCCCTTTCACTTTCATAGCCTAATCTTCCTCACCTGTGAAAGCAGCTCCAGTAGCCCAGGTCTGAAAGCCGGCACTCACCGAGTATCTCTGGCATCCGGCACTATTCTCAGCACATCTTCACCTAGTTCTCAGGTTTTCAAGAAAACTTTGCAGCATTTACACACAGTGTGAGGGTTACAGGCAACGCTTGGAAAAACTCTCCACAAGAGCTGAATGCTCCCAGGCTGGTCAGCTGTCAGGACAAGGACCTCCCTTGGAGAACAGGAGAAGCACGGGGGGCCTGGCCTGGCTGGAGGACAGGTCAGGCAGGGTGGCCAGGGATCCACGGGGTGGGGGGACCCTGGGGAGGAGCCCCATGCAGACCCTTCACAGGAGGGATTCTCCTGGGCGTCGAACACATGCTCACTCAACACATCGTCACCAAGGGAGACAGAACCCATCAGACCCACAGGGGGCGGCGGCCACACCTCAGCGACAGCTTCAGAAAGGAGAGCTCAGGGACCCAGTAATGCCTCTCACTCCCAGCAATGTAGACAACATCCCTTATCCTTCTTTTCCTCAAAAAAAAAAGGTGAACTATGGGCCCTGGTTATGAAAGTTCCAAAATAAAATTAAAAGGTACAGATGATGCCGCAGAAATTAAAGGGCCAAACTTCCCAGACACGAGTGGGAATGAGATGGAACGTGGAAGAGGCTTTATTTGTGTAAAGTTACATTTCTTGGGTTCCAAAGCCCCCTGCCCCTTATGCCAGTCCTGGAAAAGAGGCAGCTGGGAGTTCAGCAGAGCCAGAGACAGGGCCAGTGTCCAGAGCTTGCGATCCATGTGCAGCTGGATGTGGCTCAGCAGATTCAAGTCCATTCATTCATGCGTGGAGCCCCACGTGGCCGTGCACCGTGTGCACAGGAGAGCGAAGCCCCTGCAGCAGGAGTCTCAAGAAGGCCCGGCCTCCTGGAGCCAAGAACGACAGGAAAACGGGTGGGGAACATCTGGCCTGTGGGCCTTATATAGCCAGCAAAATCATTTGGTCTGGCCCTGCCAAGGCAACTGCAGGCGGGTCTCAAAATTCAACAAATCTAGGAGCTTTTTTTCATAGATAATTTTTAAGTTGATAATTTTGCATAGACTGTGAGTGATGTTATAAATATCTAAGTGGCCGTTGGCAGGAAAAATGTTGTCCGTCCCCGGTCTCGGGGTTTATATATTTAAATTTTGTGCACTTGCAATGGCCACGCCCATCCTGGCCAATTACTTGTTTCCAGCAATCAGCCTGTCACCTCACCAAGACCTTACTAAGCATGCATCTAAATTGCCTCGGTTGGGGGTAGACTCAAAGTCACTTTTTGCTCACTTTTCATCTTAATGACTTTCTATTAACTTATTTTCTACTCATTAATTAAATTAAAATAAATTTAAATAAAAATCCAATAACGAGAATTACTTCCCATTATTCAAACAAAATCTCTCATTTCCATCAAGAAAATATTGGTTAAATACAATTTTAGAAATTTATGGTCACTATATTCCTTTCTTTTCTTTCAACTCTTCCCTAATTTGCGAATGACCCTCCATCAGTTAACTGGTTCAGAATATTATCCCACCGTCAGGAGCAGCTAGCCTGGCTGCTGGCCAATTAGCTCAGCATTTCCTGCTGAGGATCATTCAACTACAGAGAAGGAGATTTCAATCACGGTCTCAGAAAAAATGACAAGGAAAATCTTTTGATTTCTTAAGAGAGAAATTTGCTTTTAAAGAAGGACAATATTTTATCTCCTTTCTCTCTAGTTAGCTCAGGTTCGACTTAAATCTATTAGTCTTCTGTCTGATTATTGTACCAAGAACTCTTTTCCCTTCAAATATTTCCTGTGGCATTATTTCTGAATCCATGGCAGTGCTGCTGTGCCACGAAGGAATCACACAGACGTTGCTGCCGAGTTAAAGGGGGGGTGAGCATGTAAGAGCCCAGGGACTGAGCTGCTGGCCTGGGCCCGGTGCCCGGCTCGGCGAGCCAGCCGCTTCTCCCGGAGCCACAGGGAAAGGCGCTCCGCTTGGAAAGCTTGGAGGCAGGTCAGGAGTCAAGGCTCGGCAAGGGTAAGGGTAACGGGAAATGATTAATTACTCTTTAATCAACGTTAACAATCATCAAGGTCATCTCTTTTTTTTATGGTTCTAATCGGCCATTAGTACCAGCTCTCTGCACACTCCTAAGATAATCAGGTCTTGCTTTAAGAGAAGTACAATCAGTGGAAAAGGCATTTGTCTGAGAAAAAAACAAAAACAAGTAATAACACCCACAACAAGTAATAAGTCAGACAGACAGGGGACCTCAGGAGGAGAGGCTGTTCCACTGGCCGGCAGCTGCAGCCCCTGCCCACGCACCCTCCTGCCACCCCCTTCTCGGCGCGGCCCGGCTGCTCCCTTAAATCACCGCCCAGCACACACACACACACACACACACACACACCCCTAACTTTGCTCCCTGGCCCTTCCAGCTCTAGCCATGCTTCTGAGCATATGCGGTTGTCATCAGAGCGCTTGGGCAGGACGTTACCACTCTCACCCCTGTACCCCGAGGCTTCTGCTTCAGTTAACAATGGCCACACTCAGGTGTGTAACAAGCTAACTCGGGGCTCCGTGGCTAAACTCGCAATCCCTTCCCGGCCACGGTCACGCGGGCCAGCGGGGGAGCCCCCCGGGGCTCCGAGTCCGCATTCTCGGGGCGACTGTCGGGCATCCCTCCACCACTCAGCCGGCTCACCTGCTCTTGTCTGGTAACAGTCTTCAGATATGTTCTCTCATCGGCAATTTTTCTCTCTTCTTTACCATGCATTTTATAGAAATTATACAATTTTCGTAAATTCACCAAATTGATGCATCTAATTTTAACAGTTAACAAAAAAAGGGCTACTTTTGATCAGAACTAAAATGCAGAGAAGGAAATGCCCTGTGGCCAGAAGTTTCTTCTTTATCTATTTCCCTCCAAATAGCTTCATGGATTTTGAGTCCATGCAGGTCTCAAGACCTCATTGTCAACTGTTTTATACCCGCAGACCTACCTTGTGATTTTAGGAAACTACTTGTTGAAACAACTTTTAAGAATGCTTTCTTATTTCACCTAAAGGCATAAAGGTTTTATTTATGGACAGTTTCATGTTTATGTGCAAATAGGGGCTTCCTTTAATGTTTCACTACTGAAAGCGGAGAAGTCCTCCCGCCTCGGGCAAAGCCTGCTCATGATGAGCTTCTTGGAAACAGACATTGTTGCTCCTAAGGACTCTCGTAAGAAGCGCAGGGTGAGCCTTCCCTTTTTACAGAACCCCGACAGAGAAAAACATTTCAAAAATCCACTATTGGAAAGTTGATGTGAAAGATCGATAGGCTAGGAGATTTAATTTAATGAAATAAAGTTTGGGGATCTATTGATTACCGAAAGAAGGAGATAGTGAGCCCTGCCCGGGTGGCCCAGTCGGTTGGAGCATCACCCTGTGCACCAAAAGGTTTTGGGTTTGATTCCTGGTCAAGGCACATACCTAGGTTGCAGGTTTGGTCCCAGGCCGGGGCACGTGCTAGAGGCAACTCTCTCACATCACATCGATGTTTCTCTCCCTCTCTCTCTCCCCACCCTTTTTCTTTCTCTAAAATCAATAAACATATCTTCAGTGAGGATACCAAAAAAAAAATGTTAAACTCAAACACCTAAGTAATATTTATTATATTATTAAATTTTTTCTACTTGTTTGATTGAATTAGGTCAGGATTTAAACCTACATGCATATTTCTAATTATAATTTCCTTTATTTGTCATGATAAATTTTAAAAACCATATTACATGAAATTGATGTTTTTAATTTTACGAGGACATTTATTCAAAATGAATATAACTCAGGCCAGAATCTTGATAATTATATATATTTTTCTGATTTTTTTACTTCCCTTAAGTATGAATATCAGACTTTATATATACATATGTGTATATATATGAAGAGTCATTAAACTTAGCATATTTCTGTAAGTATACTAAATAATGCCATACACAATAAGAATAGAATTGTATGTGTCTGTTTTTAAAATGCCACAGTATTTGCAAAGGAGTGTTCTATGTTTAGCTAGTGATGGAGAATTTCCAGGTGGTATGAAATGTGAGTGATAAAAATAGGCAGATGAAATGAGAGCTGTGATAGATTAACTTCCTTAGGGTGTCCTTATGTTGCTTGTAGTCAGGCCAAGTACATGAGCCAAGAGGCTCAAAAACACAGGCAGTAAAGAAAAGGAAAGGAAAGAAAAATGTATAAAGCTGTTTCCAATAACATTACAGGTTGAAAATCAAAAAACCGATCTGCAAAAATATCTTGGTTCTCATGCCACATTTAGTTTTTCAAAATGTGCGTCTTGAAAAGGGAACCCTGGTGCACTGCTGGTGGGACTGCAAACTGGAGCAGCCCTATGGAAAACAGGATGGAGGTGCCTCACAAAGCTAAAGGAACTACCTTATGACCCAGCAACTCCACCTTGGGTATTGGTCCAAAGAAAACAGAAACAGTCATTCGAAAAGATGTATGCACCGCTATGTTCACTGCAGCATTATTTACAACAGCCAAGATATGGAAGCAACCTAGATGTCCATTGATAGATGAATGAATAAAGAAGGTGTGGTGTATATAATATACAGTGGAATATTACGCAGCAATGAAGGAAGAATGAAATCTTGCCATTTGTGACAACATGGATGGATCTAGAGGGTACTGTGCTGGGTGAAATAAGTCAGGCTGAGAAAGACAAATACCATATGGTTTCACTTATATGTGGAATCTGAAACAAAAAACAAAAACAGACTCATAGAAACAGAGACCAAAGGGATAGTTACCAGAAGCGGAGGATGGCGAAAAGGTGGGAGGGGAATATAGTCAATGATCTACTAGAATTAGTCGGGTGATCACAGTGTAAGATATACAAATGTTGAATCACTCTATTTTATACCTAAAACTAATATAACCAATAAAATTGTACTTACACTTGAATAAATTTTTTTTCTCAAAATTCAACTTATGAAGATAATAAATGTAAGCCTTCGATGTTAAAAGCCCTGCCTCCACCCGCTTTTGGATTAAGTGCATATGAGACGGTGGCTGGAACTCATGTGGCCAAGGGTGGCCTCAGCTGGCTTGGGGAACAAAATGTCCCCGAGCTGCCGCAGGAGCAGACAATCACGCCTTCCCGATTCACACGCGCCCACTGCCCTTCCTCGGAAAGAAGCATGAGCTTATCGAATGCGCATGAGACGAAGCTGGCGGGAAGGGCAGAGATCAGTTTCCAAGCGCCCCCTCCTCCCGTCCAAGGTCATCTCTGGGGGAGCGCTGGCCTCCGCCCCGCCCGAGCACGGCCCTGCTCCCCACGATGCTCGCTCTCGGTGTGAGCACAGCGACAGCGGCCACTCTCCCCAGGTCCCGCAGGGCGCGCCTTGCTGGCAGCTCCTTAGCTAAAGCCCCGTGGGACGCCTGGGCACTCGCCTGGGCACTCGCGGGTCCCGGCTGCGGGCAGCGCCACCGGCCCCGCCGCAGGGAGGCGCCGAGGAAGCCCGCGGGCTCCTGGGCCTGTGCCCTCTGCCCCCGCCCTCCTCGGGCCGCGCGCTGCTGACAGCCTCCTGCTCCAGGACTTGAGACCTGCAACAGGCGCCGCACCCAGGTCCTGGCCACGGGCGGCCCTGACCTCTGTGCAGTGGGCCTGCGGGTCAGCCTGTGACCCCCGGGGACAGCAGCCCCCTATTTCCACAGCGCCTACACCTTCTCCTCCCTCCCAGGCCCGCTCTCGCGCACCCGGCCCTGTCGGCGGTGCTGCTCGGGTCCCTGGGTCCGCAGGACTCGGAGGAGCACGCGGGAGGCGCCCACCTTCGCCTCCGGCCAGTCCGCGTGTCACTGGCAGGTTCCCTTTGTTGTGTTCCTCACCTGTCAGGGCCACCGAGCTCACAAGGAAAAGTGGCTCGCGTGGCAGTGGATGGGAACAGCCCTGCCGCCCCCAACACTGAGGCCAACACGCCTGCCTCCCGAGGACCATAAACTCCTGAGGAGCCCCGTGGGAGCCCAAGGGGGTGGCGGTAATTCACATCCACGCAGCGCATCACGCGTGCCGGACACTCTGCCAGGCGGCTTACACTCCATCCCGCAGCGACTTCTCCAGAGGAGCATTATCACCTTCGCGGAACGGGAGGCGGTCCCAGGCCACTCACGATCGTGACCATGGGGAGGAGACGCGCGTTGGCCCAAATACGGCATCACAGGGGCTGGGTGTTGTTGTTTTTCATTTCAATAAAGCTGACTTAATTGTGTAAAGATCTGATTAAATCACATTAAATATTTTCTAATGGGCTAATTTTTAAAATTTATTTTTTAATTACAGTTGACATTCAATATTATTTTGAAATTAATTTCAGGGCTATATTTACAAAGTGGTCCCCCTCAGTATTTCGAGTGCCCACCGGGCCCCTTACATAGTTATTAGAATATTACCGACTACACTCCCTGTGCTGTACTTACATCCCCGTGACTGTTCTGCCACCACCAACCTGTCCTTCCCAGTCCCTTCAGCTCTTTCACCAGCGCCCCACCCCTCCCCTCTGGCAACTGTCAGTCCGTTCTCCGTGCCTATGAGTCTGTTTCTGTTGGTTCATTTATTTTTGTAGCATCCTTTTGATTCAAAGACACTGGCAGGATGAGCTGAGTGAAGGAGACGATTTGGGGTTAGTGCGTCTACACCATTGGAGAGGTTGTAGGGTGTGTGGGGCTCTCGGCCTTGGCACCCAGTACGGTCATCATGTCCCTCAAGAAACCAGCCGCGCAGGCAGCCGAGAGACGCCGGCACTGCCCGTGAAGGCAGGCCCTTCCCAGGTTATTTCCAGTAGGTCCAGCCACTTACGTCGTGGAATACCCTGTGCCTTACAGCCGCCATTGTTCGATTAATAGTAACACTGAGTCCAAAATTGCCCCTGCTTCCTTAACTTCACATACTTGAACAACCACGATATTCACCTAGAAATCTTCCAGCACCTCCCAGTAACCTGGTATGTCAGACCCAGGGCATGTATTATAATCTCAACATACGGTCATCTGCTCTTCACAGCAAGTCTTAAGTTCTAAAAACAAACAACAAAAACTGAAGGACCTAAACCATCTGTCGTTTTGTATCTTAACTGCTTTAGATCAATATGCGTGTCTGACTCACTGCTGTCCACATGCTCTTCCTGCGATGATTGCCCACAATGTTCTGCATCAGCTTTAGGAAACGAAGCCTCTCCTCCTCCTAAACTCTCCGTTACTTTGTGAGTCAATATCTTTTTTTTTTTTTTTTCTCAGAGAGAGGAAGGAAGAGGGAGAGAGAGATAGAAACATCAATAACGAGAGTCACTGATGGGCTGCCTCCTGCAGGCCCCCTGCTGGGGATCGAGCCTGAAACCTGGGCCTGTGCCCTGACCCGGAATTGAACCCCGACCTCCTGGGTCCTAGGTCGACGTTCAGTCACTGAGCCACGCTGGCCGGGCGATATTTTTTTTAAATCCTCCTTCCCCTCCTCCCTTTGGCCTCCTTCCTGACCCTCTCTGAGTTCTTTTAAGACCTTCGCACGAGCACAGAGAGGCACATTTCCACTCTACAGCTTTCAACCCTTCCAAAGTGTGATAAGAGAGTGGAAAGAAACCGATCTACAGTGTCAGGGTTTACATTTCCTCACTCAGTGGTGGGCCTCAGGGGCAGAGGGAACGGGCGCTGGGGAGGGTGGGGGAACCTTGTGACCTGAAATTAGGGAGCAGAAATCAACACAGTGGTGGCGGCAAACCTGTGGTGCTGATTTTGGGGGGATTCCAGGCACCGGAATATTCAAAGGACAGCACAAGGCACACGGACCGTCATAAATACTTCATGTTCATCACACTCACCCCACAGACAACATTCAGGCTGGGAGAGGACATGCAGCCCCACAGGCAGGCCTTCCCTGCACCTCCTCCCAGGGCCAGACTGGAAACACGACTGAACTGGGGAACATGCACCTGAATTACCCACTGCGGTCCAGCTGAGGAGGAGACTTCTACCAGGAAGGGCAGAAACCACCTGGAGACTGGCAGGAAGGGCGAGGTGGGAGAGGGGCAGACCCAGCACCCCCCCGCGGCAGGGGAGAGTGACCAGGGATCTCTGGCTACAGGGGTTTTTTCCTTGAGAAGATTGAGGCCTGGACCCCAGGCTGCGCCCCACAGCCCCAAGCGCCAGAGCTCAGACCAGTGGCCCACGGAACATTCAGCTGGGAAAGGCAGCAGGGCTGCTGGCCGCCGGGGAGACCGTAGCTGGTCCAAGTTAAAGCCTCAGTTGTTTTATTTTTAAAACCCAGAGCACAGGAGTTTCATCTGCAGCCACTCACTCGAGGCTTCAGTGGAGGGAGGGCAGTGGGGACTCGAGGTGCCTGAGGAGAGGCTGGGGTAGGAAAAGCAGCAGCTGGGAGCCCCGAATTTGGTCACACCCCGCCCCCAAAATCCAAATGGCCATTTTTCCGGAGAGGCACTGGCCCTCCCAGAAGCCACAGCTCAGGGAGAGGAAAAAACCCCACCCTAGGTGACAGCCCGCCCCACCCTCAGGAGCCCTGCCTGCCGCACCCTGCGTCTCCACCCACGCAGAGGAGACAGCAGCAGAGGCCAAGCCCAGGGGTTTGAACAGTCTCAGGGAGCATCGGCGACAGTGTTGGGGGTGGGGCGTCCTCCCCACTGTCCCAGGAGCCTGACTGGTGCTTCCCCAACACTGCAGAGCAGATAGAAACTCCAGGGATCCAGCTGATGCCACTGGACTGCATACAAGGATCTCACCAGCCGAGGGCAAAGTAATATTCTGGGACACTGTCTGAGGAGTAACTCTGGGAGCGGGAAACACTCATCACTGTCCCTGAAATCTGAAGGGCACCTCTCCCTCTCGGGAGACCCAGAGGTCTAGATTCCGGATTCTGCCTAAAGCCCTTTCAGAAACAGACTTCTGTGTGATTAACAGCTGACTAGTAGGCAAAGGTGGGTGGGGGTGGAGGCAGAGCTCCAGGAACCTGGGGAAGTGTGTTGGCCCAGACCTGGGTCCTGTGCTGCTAACAAACCAGCCCTAGAGGACAGCTTGGCCCCTCCTGCATGCAGCCAAGTCCAGTGGGGACAGACACAAACTGTGGATCACTTGGAGCTTCAAACAGGTTTCTGAGAGCCAAAGGACAGTTTCTGATGGTGGTTAGCACCAAAGTACCTCCCAGGAAGTCCAGAACTGGCAGACAGACCAGTCACCTGCAGTCATCAGACAGGCAGACCAGTCAGCCACAGTCATCAGGATCCAAAGGCAATGCGCAGGAGACACTGAATTCTGCTGAGATGAACAGCCCTTCCCTTTTTTCTTTTTTAAATTTGTCTTCTTTATCTCTCTGCTTTATTGATTTGCTATTATTAGTCTATTGTTTCTTTCATATACCTAATTTTTCTCTTCCCTTTTTCCACTTGATTTTTTCTTTTTCTCCTGCTTTCTCCTGTTTTCCTTTACAAATCCTTTGTCTTCTTTCCATTCCCAATTCTTTATTCTTATTTTATTTCATCTCTGCCCTTCATAGTCCCTTTTCTTCCCCGATTTTGTCTTCTTGTATTTTTTTCTCTTTCTTCTATCATTCTTGCTCCCTTTTCTCTTTCCTAATTCTCTCCGCTTTTATGGTTGCCGTTGTTTTTGTTGTTGGAATCTTGCATATGTTTTTGTCTTGTATCTTGTTGTGTTTTGTTGTATTGTGTTCTGTTCTGTCAGCACCTCCACAACAGCTGGCACCACGTGGTCGAGGGTGAGCCTCACAGACAGCCATCCTGAGAGGAGATTCCATCCACGAAAGGGACAACAACATTCAAGACCCAGTTACAGCAGCAGAACCCAAATAGCTCACACAAGGGGCAATCCTAGAGCACCCAGCTCAGGAGATCTAAGAGACTGTACCACTGGGTCCCACAGAACACCTACTACATAAGACTACCCTAGGAAGACTGGGAAGGATTGCAGTTTGATCTAATACATAGAAACAAATACAAAGGGACAGCAAAGATGGGGAGACTAGGAAACAATCCCCAAATGAAAGGAGGAATCACCCCAAAAAGAACTAAATGAAATGGAAGCAAGCAATTAAAGCAAGCAAAGTAATGGTTATAAAGGTGCTCAAACAACTTAGCAAGAACTACAAGCAACTTAATGAGAAGTGTATATAACTTAATGAGAACTACACCAGCATAAAAAAAGTTATAACCCATAAATAAGAATGAAGTGGAAATGAAGAATGACACAGCTGAAATAAAAAATATCCTGGAAGGATTCAACAGTAGACTAGAAGAAGCAGACTACAAAATTAGCGAATTAGAAGACAAGGTAGAAAAAAAGACCCATTCAGAGTAGCAACTGAAAAAAAATTTAAAAGCAGGAGCAGATTTTAAGGTAGATTTGGGACAATATGAAATGTAACAACATCCGCATCATAGGGGAACCATAAGGAAAAGAATCTGAGCAAGGACTACAGAAACTGAAGATATAATGACAGAAAATTTCCCTAACATGGTAATGGAAAAAGTCACTCAAGTTCAGGAAACACAGAGAGTCCTTATCAAGATAACCCAAAAAAGACTCACATGTAGACACATCATAATTGAAATGGCAAATGTGAAAAACAAAGAAAGACTCTTAAAGGCTGCAAGAGAGAGACAGATAGTTACTTACAAAGGCGTTCCCATTAGATTGTTAGCTGATTTCTCAATAGAAACACTTCTGGCCAGAAGGGAGTGGCATGAAGTATACAAGGTAATGAAAAGCAAGGGACTGAATCCAAGAATACTCTATCCAGCAAGGCTATCATTCAAAACAGATGGTGAAATAAAGAGTTTTGCAGACCAAAAAAAAAGGCTAAAAGAGTTTATTACCACCAAATCAGCACTGCAAGAAATGCTAAAGGGACTGTTGTAGGAAGAAAAAAATAGAAAGAGAGAGGATCACAAGCATAAGGAATTAAAATGGCAACAAATAAGTACTTATCAATAATAACCTTAAATGTCAATGGCTTAAATGGTCCAATCAAAAGACATAAGGTAGCTGAATGGATAAGAAAACATGACCCACATATATCTTAAGAACCACCTCAGAACAAAAGACTTACATAGGATGAAAGTGAAAGGATGGAAAAAAATTTCCATGTAAATGGAAATGAAAGAAAAGCTGGGGTAGCCCGGCTGGGTATGGCTCAGCAGTTGAGTGTTGACCTAGGATCCAGGCAATAGGGGTTTGATTCCTGGTCAGGGCACATGCCCGGGTTACGGGCTAGGCAGCCGATCAATGACTCTCTTATGATTGATGTTTCTATCTCTCTCTCTCCCTCTCCTTTCCTCTCTCTGAAATCAATAAAGATATAAAGAAAAAGAAGAGAAGAAAGAGGAGAGGAAAGGAGGGGAGGGGAGGGGAGGGGAGGGGAGGGGAGGGGAGGGGAGGGGAGGGGAGGGGAGGGGAGAGGAGGGGAGAGGAGGGGAGAGGAGAGGAGAGGAGAGGAGAGGAGAGGAGAGGAGAGGAGAGGAGAGGAGAGGAGAGGAGAGGAGAGGAGAGGAGAGGAGAGGAGAGGAGAGGAGAGGAGAGGAGAGAAGAGAAAGAAGGGAAGGGAAGGGAAGGGAAGGGAAGGGAAGGGAAGGGAAGGGAAGGGAAGGGAAGGGAAGGGAAGGGAAGGGAAGGGAAGGGAAGGGAAGGGAAGGGAAGGGAAGGGAAGGGAAGGGAAGGGAAGGGAAGGGAAGGGAAGGGAAGGGAAGGGAAGGGAAGGGAAGAGAAGAGAAGAGAAGAGAAGAGAAGAGAAGAGAAGAGAAGAGAAGAGAAGAGAAGAGAAGAGAAGAGAAGAGAAGAGAAGAGCTAGGGTAGCAATACTCATATCTGAAAAAATGATAGACTTCAAAATGGCCATAACAAGAGAAAATGAAGGTCACTACATAATAGAAAAGGGATCAATACAGCAAGAGGATATAACCCTGGTAAACATATATGCTCCCAATGCAGAAGCACCCAAATATATAAACTTCTGGAGGATTTTAAGAGAGAGATCAACAGCAATACAATTATAGTAGTGGACTTTACCACCCCACTGACATCACTGGAACAATGTTCTAGAAAAAAAATCAACAAGGAAATAGTGACCCTAAATAACACATTAGATCAAATGGATTTAATTGACATCTACAGGACATTTCACCCCAAAGCTGGAGAATGCATATTCTTCTCAAGTGCACATGGGATATTCACAAACTAAGTATCTACAAATTCAAGAAGACTGAAATTATATCAAGCATCTTCTCAGGTCATAATGGTGTGAAAATAGAAATCGACTACAATAAGACCACTAAAAAACATTCCAACACATGGAGGCTAAATAGTATGTTATTAAACAATGAATGCATTACCAAAGAGATCAAGGAAGAAGTCAGAAGCTTCCTGGAAACAAACGAAAATGAACACACAACAGCCCAAAATCTATGGGACACAATGAAAGCAATCCTGAGAGGGAAGTTCATAGCACTACAGGCCTACCTCAAAAAACAAGAAAAACAACTAATAAACTATCTAACCCTACAACTTAAAGACTTAAAAGAGAACAACAAGAAAAGCCCAGGGTAATTAAAAAGAAGGAAATATAAACATCAGGGAGGAACTAAATGACACAGAAACTGAAAAAAAGATACAAAAGATCAATGAATCCAAGAGCTGGTTCTTTGAAAAGATAAAAAAGATTGATGAACCGTTAGCCAGATTCATCAAGAAACAAAGAAAAAGGACCCAAATAAATACAACCAGAAATGAAAGAGGTCAAGTAACAACTGACACCAAAGAAATACAATGAGTTGTAAGAAAATACTATGAACAACTGTATGCCACCAAGCTGGACAACCTGGATGAAATGGACAAATTCCTAGAAAAATACAGTCTTCCAAAACTCAATCAGGAAGAAGCAAAAACCCTAAATAGGCCAATAACAACCGATGAATTTGAAGCAGTAATCAAAAAA
The DNA here is from genome assembly GCF_964146895.1 of Miniopterus schreibersii. Taxonomy (NCBI): domain Eukaryota; kingdom Metazoa; phylum Chordata; class Mammalia; order Chiroptera; family Miniopteridae; genus Miniopterus; species Miniopterus schreibersii. Next base: position 7,609,078 of record NC_138105.1, read on the forward strand.
CTCCAGCAAACAAAACCTTTGGTCCAAAGGACTTCACAAGGGAGTTTTACCAAACATTCAAAGAAGAGCTAACACCTATCCTCCTCAAACTATTCCAAAAACTCCAAGAGGAAAGAAAACGTCCAAGCTCTTTTTATATAGCCAGCATTATCTTAATTCCAAAACCAGATAAAGACACTACAAAGAAAAAAGAATCACAGGCCAGTATGCCTGATGAACATAAATGCTAAATTCCTCAACAAAATATTAGCCAATTGGATCCAGCAATATATTAAAAAGATCATTCACCATGACCAAGTGGGATTTATTCCAGGGATGCTAGGTTAATACAGTATTCGTAAATCAATAAATGTGATGCATCACATAAACAAACAGAAAGACAAAAATCACAGGATGATATCGATAAATGCAGGAAAAGCATTTGACAAAATCCAACACCCATTTTTGATAAAAAGTCTTAGAAAAGTGGGAATAGAGGGAACATACCTCAACATAACAAAGCTCATATAGGATAAACCTCCAGCCAACATTATACTCAATAGGCAAAAACTAAAACCATTCCCACTAAGAACAGGAACAAGACAGTGGTGTCCACTTTCACCACTCTTATCCAACATAGTACTTGAAGTCCTAGCCACAGACATCAGACAGGAAGAAAACACAAAAAGCATCCAAATTGGAAAGGAGGAAGTAGAACTGTCATTATTCACAGATGACATGATATTGTACATAGAAAACCCTAAAGACTCCACCAAAAAACTACCAGATTTAATAAATGAGTTTGGCAATATTGCAGGATACAAAATTAACACCCAGAAATCGATGGCATTTTTATATACCAATAATGAACTGTCAGAAAGAGAAACTGAAAAAACAATCCCATTTACCACTGTAACAAAAATATTAAGATATTTAGGAATAAACTTAACCAAGGAGCTAAAAGACCTGTACTCAGAAAACTACAGGACACTGAAAAAAGAAATAGATGAAGAATATACCATGCTCATGGATTGGAAGAATTAATATCATTAAAATGTCCATACTACCCAAAGCGACCTATAGATTCAATGCAATTCCTATTAAAATAGCAACAACATATTTCACAGAACTAGAACAAATACTCCAAAAATTTATATGGGACCAAAAAAGATTCCAAATAGCCTCCCCAATCTTGAGAAAGAGGAACAGAATTGGTGGGATCACAATACCAGGTATCAAGTTATATTATAAACCCACTTATCAAAACAGCCTCGTAGTGGCACAAGAACAGACATATAGATCAATGGAACAGAACAGAGACCCCAGAAATTGGCCCAAGTCATTATGCTTAATTAATATTTGACAAAGGAGTCAAGAGCACCCAATGGAGTAAAGATAGTTTCTTCAATAAATGGTGTTGGGATAATTGGAGAGGTACATGCAAAAAAATGAAACTAGACCACCAATTTACTCCATACACCAGAATAAGTTCAAAATGGATAAAACACTTAAATGTAAGTCATGAAACCATCAAAACCCTAGAAGAAAACAGGCAGCAAAATCTCAGACATGTCCCGTAGCAATTTGCCAATACATCTCCTAGGGTAAGAGAAACAAAGGAGAAAATAAACAAATGGGACTGCATCAAACTAAAAAGCTTCTGTACAGCCAAAGAAACCGGCATCAGAATGAAAAGGGAGCCCACTGTATGGGAGAACATATTTGTCAATGATATATCTCATAAGGGGTTAATTTCCAAAATATATAAGGAACTCATACAAATTACCAAAAAGAAGACAAACAATCCAATTAATAAATGGGCAGAGGACCTGAATAGACATTTTTCCAAAGAGGACAAATGGCCAAGAGACATGAAGAAATGCTCAACATCACTAATCATCAGAGGTGCAAATTAAAACGGCAGTGAGGTACCACCTCACACCCACCAGAATGGCTATCATTAGGAAATCAACAAACAAGTGAGAATGTGGAAAAAAGGGAGCCCTAGTGCACTGCTAGTGGGAATGCAAACTGGTGCAGCCACTGTGGGGAACAGTGCGGAGTTTCCTCAAAAAATTAAAAATTGACCTGCCATTTGACCCAGTGATCCCACCCATGGACAGACACTAGTGCAGGGAAGGCCTGGGTGAGGGGCAGGAGCAGGGTGAAGGAGCCAATGGCGAGAAACGGAACATCTGTAATACTTTTAACGAAAAAGATAAATTTTAAAAAATAAAAATTTAAATTTAAAAGAGAAGACAAAGCATTCAGTGGATAGAGTATAAGTATTCAACACAAAATATTTTTCTTCATTCCTAATAATCACCAAAATGCTTTCTTATAGGCCTCAAATTGATCCAAGAGAAGTACAAATATGTAATCATTAATCTCTTTTGCAATCAGATAAGACAGTTAAAGGAGGTCAGATTCAGGTAGGTGTGGAACCTGCCCACATACATCCTGACCGTGAATGTGAAAATTAACCCCTATTGACTATAAAGTTTTTCTGAGTGTATAAAGTTAGAGTAAAATAAAATACAGGGAGGTGAGTGAATTATAGGTAATAAATCTGTAAAGAGGCATTAAGCTAGCTTTCGTTTGATTCATGTGATGCACTGGGGGTGAGTTTTGAACCCTTTTGGACACATTTTCCGAAATGCATTTCTCACTAGTTTCCCTTAAAGGCAGAACTGGCACTGCTGGTGAATAAACGGTAATGTGTGTAAATGCGCAACTTCACATTTCTTTAGCTATGTAAACTCTAAAATGCCCTGCACGCATCAACTTCCCTCAAGTGAAGAGCCCGACCATAAACTGTTAGTGACAAAAATGTGATTTAAAACAAGCTCACAAAACATATGTGCTTATTATGTGTGATTCATAATCTCCAAAATAATTTAAAATAACTCCAAATTGATTCATTTTTTTCATCGTTTTCATAATAACTAAAACTTCAATTTTATAATATACAAAGGAAAATGTTTTTAAGAATATAACTAACAAGGAGTTTTTGTGCCCACGAATTTCAGCAGAATCAATCCTCTCTTTAACATGCCACTTTAGAATTGTTTCTTAAATTTGGAAATGTGTGTATTTTCAGTATTTTTTACTAGTAGCCCTTTGTTGGCCTTCTAGACATACTTACCGCTGCACTGGGCGCGTTGTATGGGTATGGACGTGTGTTTTGGTTTAACTAGGTATTGTTAAAGGTGGCCTTTGGGTCTGATTGCTGGCCGGCCTAGGACTCCAGGCTGGAGAGGGTGTCTGGTGGCCCCCGTGTCATAACCAGGCAGGGTTAGAGTGCCCTTGGGGTTCTGCAGACGGGGCTCTACCCGGCCGCTGGGGCTGCCTGGCCCCAAACTGATTTTGGAAGGAGGCTTATTGATTACGGGGACAGGGCACATTTTAATCGTTCTCACAGCTCGTATTGCCTGAGGCACCAAAATCCATTAAATGAGGATTATCAACTTCGTGCTAAACTGGGTCTAAATTGCCTCTTGATGTTCGGTCAGCAGCAGCTCTGGGGATCTGTCCTGGCGCTGAGAGTATTAAAATCCACTGTTGAATTTCAGTCGCTCCCGGGCCTGACCCTCGGGGCAGCTGCTCGGAAGCTGAGTGACTTCCCCAGACAGGAGCTGCATTGGGTTCACCCTGCAGTCCTTTCTCTCCTCAGACCACCAACCACCCGCTTTTTACTTTACTCTTTTAATTTACTCTTTGTCCTTGAAAAAACGTCCTGGGGATGATTCCTAATATGACATTTTCGGTCGTTCTCTACATCTTTCTAAGGAACACGATGCTTCAATAAAGTTATGTGAGTTGAATGTTCAAATATATTTGTAATATTTAGAGACACACAGGAAATGTGTCATGTGATTGTTTTTACAGAATCTTAGTTGTTTAACAAGACTACCTTTCATCTGGGGTAAAAATATTTAGTTTATTTAATGGCATGTAAATTGTCTAGTTTTACATGGTTACTTTATGTATTTGAAGATATGGTATAACTTCATGTACCATTACATAATATGTGTAATGTATTCAATAAAATGTAAAATATTATGAATCAAGACCTGGGCTCCAGCTCCCAATTCACACTAAATAATTATGTGACTGGCAAGTTGATTAATTTCTTTGGGCCTCCATTTCTACATCTGCAAAATAAATTAAAATAGAAATAAAACGATAGGAGAATTTGAATTTCATTGCTGCAATACATCTGACAGTGTTTTAGAACTTTAAATGCCCACTATTCTTCCACATATGTACACATGTGCTACTATAATATACATGAACTACTCACCTGACCAACCTTTCAACAAATATACAAATAACTGTAATAAGGAAAGAAGTGAGAGAAAAGAGTACAGTATGAGGGAGATTAATCTAATTTTAAAATTATACATTTTATGTTAAAATGAGCTTCATACATCTTCAAAGATATAAGTTCAAAATAAGTAGACCAAGGCCTAAAATTCTAGCCTTGCTGGGTTAACAGTGAAACAAACACTAAAGCGGCATTGGTATAAAAATCTGTCCATTCCATGCGTAGTCGAACTTTAATTAACTTAATTGTTCTTAACTCTCTAGCTTCAATGTCATAAAAATGTTTAGAAATTAACTTCAATGTTTTGAATTTCAAATGAAGTTGAATACTACTGTTGGTGACATATTCTTAAACTTGAATTGCGTGGGAAGATTACTAGCATTATCGTATTGAGTCATAGGTATATCACCTCATTTCTGCAACACCAAGGTGAGCTCCCTTGCGCATCAATTATAATCATGAGTCACTGATTATTCTGATCGAACTATTCAAGACACAGGAAGGAAATGTCAATGTTAGATGCAAGTTCTCTCCTTTTGGGGTCTTTAAATGCATTGTAACTTAACATTAGTAGAACACTGCCAATTCTCTAAGTGAAAGAAGTAAGTATGGCAGGGCATGGCGTATCTGTTTGCTAACTGGTGACCACCGCCCCAAAATGTACTGTGTCCCGGCCAAACACAGCCAGCACCAGCCTCTCACACGCTTCGGGCTGCCGGGTACCTCTAGCCAGAGGCAGCTTAGCTGAGCCCCGGTCCTCGGGCCACCTGGTGCACACGTTGGGGCCTCAGCGGCAATGGCTCATTGCTGGCTCAGCCAGGCTTCTTCACAGGATGGCAGATTCCCAGGAAGAAAAGGAGACAATTCCCCAAGAGTAAGAAGTTTTCAAACTTCTGCTGTCCCAGGTACGTGTCCCATGGCCCTGAGCAGTCACTGCGGGGTGTGTGGGGGAGGGAGGGGGAATAAGCTGCGGTCCGGGGCAATGCAGCCTGTCACAGGCAACACCCGGCCAGGGCCTTTGCTCCCCAGCCCCTGTGAGCAGCACCTGCTGAGAGCTTGTGCTTTGATTCCTTGGTTTAAACTGCTTAGTTTTTAAATTATCTGCAACCAAAAGAATTCTGACTGGCACCCTTTCATTTCCTCTCCCTTCACCCAACAACACATACCCAACACAGCCAGGTCTCCAAAGTGCTGAGTTTACTGTCAATTTTTAAAACTATAAATAAGAAAATTTACTATCTCACTTATTTCTCCTACTGTCTCCATACAAGCTAAGCCTGTTCTTAAGTACCACAGTGGGTTTAAAAATTATGTTTCCTCCTCAAATCCAAATTCTCTGAATGAAGAGTTTGCAGTTGTCACTTTGGGTCACTGGCTAAGCCCAGCCTCCCTGGCTGTGTGATCCCCACGGACTGCATGCTGTCCTCCCATAACCACCCTGAGGCACAGAGACAAGGCGCAGGGAAAACCAACATCATTACACTGCTTTTTAAGAATATTATTCTGCATCACACATGAAACACTGAGCACATCTGATTCACAGCCAGGTTCCCTAGTCTGGACGAAGCGTGCACACATTTAGCCGATGTCTCGAGGCCCAATCTTGCCAACAGCAGGTGTAACTTGCACAGCTAACAGGCTGCGGACCCAGCCCCCAGCGCCCACCCAGCACATGTTCAAATACCCTGGCTGCTGGGCATGGGCGGTGAAGGTGAAGTCCAGCTGAGGTCTGAGCAGCCTCCCTCTCTGGCTATTCCGTCCTTACTTCCTGGGCACAGCCCCCTCCCCCTTCCCTGTTCTCATACTCTCTCCTGGGCAAATCCATCACCCTCAAAAAGTGTCCTTCCTCCCGGTTTCACAGGCTTTTTTTCTATTTCTACTTCCTACACAATCACCCACAATTTCAGTTATCACCAATTTGAAGATGATCCTTACATTTTTACCGGTAACTTAGGCTTCTCATCTAAGCTCTGGAACCATGTACCAAAGTGCGTCACCAATGGGCACTAAGACATCCAGCAAGGGAGAGCCTGTGTCTTGACTTACCATAGTATCTCCAACACTGGGCACGGTTCCTGGCACAGAGAGGGTAGGCCCTCAGTAAACACATGGTGAGTGAATGAATGCACAAACGTTTTGTAATAGTTAACCTTGCATCTACGTTAGATGGAGAGGAGTGATACTCTCAGAGTCTGATTTAGTTTACAGACTCAGGCACTCACTCAAAATGAAGTGATGAAGGTCTGGAATAGAGTATCGAGAGCAGGAGTAGAATTCAATGTATCTAAAGAGCCACTGCCAGAAGAAAGCTCCTGCATGCCTGTCTTGTGACCTATGCCTTTACCTCAATCTGGGCCCAATCTCTTTCCCTTCCCCTATCTAAATTATTCCACTCCTAGAAAGAGGCTTAAAGCCCACTAATTCCATTAAATGTAAGCAGCTTGCCCGGTCCCACACCATTGTTTTCTTCTCTGGACTCTTACTAATACACACACACACACACACACACACACACACACACACGCACACAGTGGACATATGTCAGCTTCCTGAAACACCGGGTGCCTGTAACCCAGCCCTGTCACACTGCTTCCATGGCTCTAGGCAACTTTCTTACTGCTTCTGAAACTCAGTCTTCAATCCTATGAGATTATTGCCAGGATTAAAACTAATAAAATAGCACATAGAATTCATTTTGCATAAAAGACATAGAACTTTCCTTTCTACTGTACTAAAGTGAAGTCCATATACATTGGAACTTAATTTTGTTCTCTAAATACTTCAGGTCTGTCCCTTAAGCAGAGTGAGATATTTAATGAAGGTCAGAGAGGTCTCTGAGACTCCATGGCACACACTTTATACTTGATACGTTCTTGATTACTATTTGAAAATTTTGCAAGTGGGTTTGCAAAAATATTTATAACTATTTTTATAACTATTTTTATTCTATAGTGTATGATTTGAAAATGTCCAAGTAATGCCCAGGCACATGGGTGTTTAAAACTTTAGAGATGGAGATAATAATTAATTGGGGTATATTTATAGTGCTAGAAGAAACTATTCTACTACCACAAAATAAAGACTATTTTGGGAGTTCTATTGAATCCATGAATAATTAAACCTGAGGTTTTTTCAAGTTGTTTTTCAGCTAAAGCAGAAAAAATGTGTTTCTATGACTGTTATTCTGCAGTTATATAACACAACTCAACACTTCTAAACATCAAGTCACATGCTTAAGTCGATGATAAAAGTGACTGAATTTTGATAAAAAGCAGAGATAGTAAAATGATCTATGCTGTTTTCAAAGTTCCTATGAATTTCATAAAGATGTTTATATAAAATTCCAAGAATTTTAAGTATTTCATATCACACCAAAGGGCAGAAACTATTACAAAGCACCTTTGTATTTTGCTACAAACTCTCAATTGTCTTCAGAAGCCTGAAAGTTTGTGGGATATCCCAAAAGCTCGATGCTCACATCCGTCCCCTGTGGCCCCTTGCCATCCCCTGCTGTCCTCTGCTGTCCCATTGCATCCGCAGCACCCAGGGTTAGGAACCGGTGGGTGGGGACCATGTGTTTCACTGCATTTTGTCAGATTCCTCTTGTCTAAACACCTACAAGGCACTGGATGCAGAGTCTCCATAAATTAAACAAGTTCACAAACACGAATAAGATTAAAAATCAGTCAGGTACAGTCTCCTTTTCTGATACACACCAGGATTTGTCATGTTTTACTCTAAGTTACTTAGGTCTTTTCTAAGTTCAAAGATTGGAAAATGTGCTGTGTGAGGCAGGGCGTTCCGTGGAGTCTGCTGGTTAGACTTCTGTAGATAAGTCACCCACGTGGGAAACTGGAGCGTCTCCTGCTCTCACATGGCGTTTCCTGTGACCCGTGAACCTGCGTCCCCCCACGTTGAACATGTGGCTCTACCGTACACTTCACGTCGCATTTTCCACAGAAGGTCCGCTTTTCCTAACCATTAAATGGCACTTGCTGAAAGTGAAGTCATAAAAGAACCACACGTTTGAGGACTTTGGCCGACAGGAAATGGTGGCAGAATGACTCAAGCTCTGTGACCACCTGGTGCCAGACTCACGGCCACTTCCAGACCCCAGGCTCAGTCGCGGCTCAGCAGCCAATGCCAAGGCCCCAAAGCAAACTGCTTGGAGGATGCTCGGGCAGATGTGACATGGTTCTTACGGGATAATTAACAATATCATTTCAACTGTACCAGGGCCTCAGCAAACATAGGAAATGTAAGATGCTATGTGAATATCATGATGCGTTGAAAAGCAAAAGTATTGAAAAAAATCCGGTAAGGAAGAAGGCAAAGGGTTTGGGTTTTAGCTATAAAATTTATGTTGCAATTTTTTAAAAAACAGTCATAAGCTGGTACAGGGAGATTAAGTTTTTCAAGAAAAACTGAGAATGTTTTAAATGTCACCAAGCAGCGCGCCCAGGTTGTTCTGTTAATCAGCGAACATTCACTAAGCACCTGTGACTGCCAAGGTGCCCTGTGCCCAGGGCCGGCGCGCGGACCACCCCCGCAGACACGCGGCGCCCGGGACATGAGCGCGAAGCACCGCAGCGACCGCGTCGCAGAAGAGCCACCTCCCGCCTGAGAAGCAGAAGGACCAGCCGGCGATCGCCCCGACCTGGGCACAGCGTCCGGAGGGGCCGCCTCGGGCGCCAGCAGCCCTGGGCTCGCTGACCAGCGTCGCTCGGCGCGGATTTTATCCAGTCTGCTCTCGTAGACCCAACGAGGGCGTGGCCTCACGCTGCCCACCTGCCCCCGCACCGGGGATTCGCCCTCCGGGAGGGAGAGGAGGCCGCCTCACCGGCCGGGCCGAGGCCAGGGGCCCAGAAGAGCCGCCCCTGGAGGGAGAGCGTCTCCGGGAACCTGCCCGCCCGTTTCTCCATCTCACTCACTTTCCTCCTGAACAGAAACAGAATAAAATCAGCAAGTGCAGTGACAGCTAATGACAGGGAGAGCAAACCCGCGGTTCCTCGCCGCCCACGGCCCTTTCAGATGCTTCCAGGCTGCCCGTCCCTGCCCTGCGCTGCCCGCTGTTGCCCCGCCCCTCCCGGCCCAGCCCCGCCCCGCCCTGCCCCGCCCCGCCCAGCCCCGCCCCACCCTACCCTGTCCCGCCCCGCCCAGCCCAGCCCCGCCCAGCCCCGCCCAGCCCCGCCCAGCCCAGAGCCGCCCAGCCCCGCCCCACCCTACCCTGTCCCGCCCCGCCCAGCCCCGCCCCGCCCAGCCCCTCCCCACCCAGCCCCGCCCAGCCCCGCCCAGCCCCGCCCCGCCCAGCCCAGAGCCGCCCAGCCCCGCCCCACCCTACCCTGTCCCGCCCAGCCCCACCCAGCCCCGCCCCGCCCTGCCCAGAGCCGCCCAGCCCCGCCCCTCTCAGCCCCTCCCCACCCAGCCCCGCCCCTCCCAGCCCCGCCCAGCCCCGCCCCGCCCCGTCCCGCCCCACCCGGCCCAGCCCAGCCCAGCCCCACCCCGCCCAGCCCAGCCCCGCCCCACCCCATCCCGCCCCTCCCAGCCCCGCCCAGCCCAGCCCAGCCCCGCCCCGCCCCGTCCCGCCCCACCCGGCCCAGCCCAGCCCCTCTCAGCCCCGCCCCACCCACCCCGCCCAGCCCAACCCCTCCCAGACCAGCCCAGCCCAGACCAGCCCCGCCCCACCCAGCCCCGCCCCTCCCAGCCCAGCCCCACCCCACCCTGTCCCGCCCCTCCCAGCCCGTGCGCGTCAATGTGGCTGCAAAGGCCTCCACCCTCGGGCTGCCCTGGCGGGTGCCCCCTTCCACCCTCCCAGCCGCCTGCGCTGGCCCCCGGGGCACACGCCGGGCTCGGCAAAGGCGCGGATGCAGCTCCCAGCGGCTCTTACAGCGGCATCTTGGAGACTGAGCGAGGCGGGGCTGCGCCCACGCAGACCGAGTGCGGGGCGCCCGAGTAACCCTGGGGCTCCAGTTTGGGCTTCTCCTTGGTGACTGAAACTACTCCTATCCAAAGAGTAAAATCGCCAATTTACTCTCTAAGAACAATTAACTGATAGGCTGGACACGCATAATTCTTACGCACATGATAGATATACCGTCTGCACTCACAAAGTCAGGACAGGATGTGTACCTTTTTCTAGAAAATTCTAAGACAAAATTCTCATTTAAATAATGGCATAAGCAAGTTAACTATTATTCCATGTGAAGAGAACTTTTTAATATTCTTCTCAGTTATTACAACCTCAAATATAATTATGACATAATATTAATATTTAAGGTACTTTTCTGTCCTGCCTTAGGTTTTTTTCGATTGGCTAAAGCCAGTGTATTTTAACAAAACCATTGGTTTTAATATTTTTTGCTGATCATAAGCCTACTTGGAGCCTCTCAAACCCAGATTATTTTAATTCATGTTTCACACTGATACAACCTGAATGTGGCCAGGGACATTGAATTTTTCTACTTAATTTAGGATGTGAGTTAATTATTTCAAACCAAGATCAAGCCTGAAGCACATTTTTAATGAATGAGCAGATACTGGGGACGCAAAGGGGGGTGTAGTTACTCTGATTCTAAATGGTCCACTTTTATTACTTCAAATAGCATTGCTTTAATAAGCTTATAAGAAAATTATTTTTTTAATTATTCAGTACTTCAATGGCAATGAAAACTTAAAAATAATCTCTTAAAATATGGTTTTAACAAACATCAGAATATGAAAAGGCAAAGAAGTATATTTAATAATTGTAGTTAAAGAACAAATAACTTTTCAAAGCGCTTATTTGAATTATAGTTCAGATTCCCTGGGCAGTTATCTGAGGAAATACAAGAGGTGGTTTTCTGTGAGAGAATCGCCATCTCCTGAATTTCTGGGCTCATGGTCACAGCTCCTGGGCTTTATCTATTAATAGAGTCACTTCTGTTACTCTCAGGACATCCTCCCGAGCTTTGATTCTGCTGCAGGTATCGATCTGCAAATGGGCTGCCCGAGGACAACGGCACCATTAATTGCTAAGCGATCTGAGACACAATTGGAGACCTCGGGGCTGGCGCAGGGGCCCTGGAGCTGTCGGCCTAATCAGACACGCCTGCTCCCCGCACACCAGTTGGCTCCTCCGAAATGTCCTCCGCATCTGCCACTTTCCCACCCTCACAATGAGCACACGCCAAGCCTTATAGTGCTCGGCGCCTGAATGTGAGCAAGAATCACTGGTGTGACAGGGTCCTCCAGAGGGAGCTCAGTGAGACCCCAGGCGTAGAGAAACACAGAGGAAATACAGGCGTGCAAGAAAGGCGCACTATTTGTGTGAGTTGCAAGGAATAGCACAGTGGTAAAGTCTAACAATTACTCAAAAGCCTTGCATGGCTATTATTAACATCTATAATTTCTGATTTAGGTCAGTGCACCATCTCAGAACCTGCACACTCAGTATTTCCCATCTCATACAAAAACAGTCTGGTCCCATTCAGCTCTTCAAATCACACACCCAAAAACAGTTACTTAAGGACTTCAGTAAGTGTAAAGATCTGTGACATTCCACCCTTTGGAAATAACATGCATAGTATTACTGTGTTGACTTCTTAAATAATAACCACTGTAATTATTTCCCTCATTTTCTGTGATGAGTAAAAATATTTGATAATATATAAACAGCAAAATGATCCCACATATGTACATGGTTTAAAATGTATGTGTAAGTCTGATTTCAACTAGGCAATTTTGAAATCTGATAATCTGAATGGTGAATATTTATTTGGAGCTCTTCTAGACATAATGGAGGGGTGCTAGGCTGTCTGCTGCATTTGGTTGAATTTTCTGAAATCCATTTTCTAGCTATTTCGAGTAGAAAATTTTTATACCTCATTTTATTGTAGCAATAAATTTTAAACACACTGAAAAAGGCACAATTAATAAAAGAGAAACCTTTTTTATACCATTTGATGCTTTTGCACAAGATACTGCCATATGCCAAATATTGATCTGCTCGTGACCAGTCAGCAAGGTGTTTAAAATTACTTAAATTAATGTAAGTGTAGACATGAGTTATCTCTTGACCGGCCAACCACATTTGGGAATGGAAACATGAGTTACCTCATGATTGGTCAACAACATTCGGACATGGAAACACATATATACTCGTGACCAGTCAGCAAGGTGTGCCTCCAATTACATTATAGGTCCATCAATGGGAAAATATGTAATGTATATGGAACCTACAATACAAAGAGTTCCTCTTGCTAACTCTGATCACTTTGTTTATATGTGATTACTTTTAGCCAAACTAGTGACCAGTCTGACCTGCTAAATATAAAATACAGACAATGACCCACTCTGTAAGGGGGCCCGCCACTGTTTGAAATGAATGTAGAGCACCTACATCTTAACTAGATATAAAAGTGATTTTCTCAGCCTTGCAACTGTCTAGGTATAAATAAATATTTTATATTTTGCACAACTCATATTCATTTCAAACTTAAATGTATCATTTTTTTGTCCCCCCCAAAAAAGAGACAACCAAAGAAACTTATAATAAACAAATGCTTTTGATTTTTACTAAAATGTAAGCAGAATCAAAAGACTACCTTTGGGTCAGAAATCATTCTTTTCATAATCCACGAGAACAGCCTAACTGCCTTGATTATTAGAGAAAAGCTATATTAGAAATTTGAAACAAAATAGATATTTATTTTTTTAAGGTTTTAATCCACATAATTGCTTATGTATTGAATTGCCTTTGTGTAATATCCAAGTTGAGCAACAGAAAATATTTCTATAAATCTTATTTCAAATAATTTCAGATGTGGTCTAGAAGAATAAAATAAGTTGACTTTAAAACAGAGAACCTTTCAAGAAAGCACTTTATGTCAAGTCATATCTTTTCAAAATGCAACTTCAGAACCAGGAGGGAGAATTCCTGGCGCCCTGGGGAGGCCCAGATCTGACACCTCCGGCGTCCCCTGGACAGTTCCATTAACACAGCGGAAACAAAGGAGCTCCTAGGGGACAGGTGTTCCATGTCACGGCCCCCGTCCACACCATCTGACAGTCACCCCTGGAGACCAGGCCTGGAGTGTGTCCAAGCCAGTGCATATTAGTTACATTAGCTGTGATATAAGAAAGAATGTGCTTTAAATAAATGTAATTATGTAACATAATTAAATAAATGTAATAAATCCCAAAGGTGGAGAAAAGAAATTAAAATTATAAAGCATAATGGCTTGAAATCAAAGCCAGTTTTGACTCAGGCAGGAGCGCGCGTGCGTGCGTGCGTGCGTGCGTGTGTGTGTGTGTGTGTGTGTGACCGAGCTGGACAGAAGGGAGAAGATGACATGGGGGAGGAAGTGAAGAGAAAGGCAGCTCCGTGAACCAGCCTGATCAGAGAGAAACCCGCAGAGATATAAGGAAGGGCAGACGCCACACACCGCTCCACGGACAGCAGCTGTCCACCGGCTACAGCCAAACCCCCACTGCCCTGTGCTTTCTCCTTCAGCCCCGATTGTCCACGCATGTCCTGCTGTCGCTGAAACACACACACACAGGGGCTTTGGAAAATATTTCTATTCCCTCTCCACAATGAAAAGACTCGGAGCCCAGCTGGCATGGCTCAGTGGTTGTGTGTGGACCCATGAACCAGACCAAATGCCCGGGCTGCGGGCTCGAGCCCCAGCAGGGGCCATGCAGGAGGCAGCTGGTCAATGACTCTCATCATTGAGGTTTCATTCTCTCTCTCCCTCTCCCTTCCTCTCTTTGAAATCAATAAAAACACATTAAAAAGAAAAGAAATGTTGAACATGAGTGCATTTTACACTTAGTGTCTATGAGAAAAGTTTACTGGAGTTTGACGTGATTCAATGTGTTTACAGGATTCAATGTGTTAGTTAGTCCACACAGGAAAGGGCTGGCGGTTAAAAAATAATATTTCTCTGAAATCATCCAAACACACAGACACAGTGCCACGCAATCCAAACTCAGCACTGATGATGGGAGACTATTTTAGATTCGTTCTGCACGCCTCTAAATCTCCCAATTTGCTAAGAGAGCATTCAGAAAAATTCATTTTAAGGCAATTACCCTTTTTTCCCTGACACACTATTTGCTTCATTACCCCTAAAGCAAATTTTCCAGTTACAGCGCCCTTCTTGTGAGGTTGTTGTCTAATACACTTTATTTTTTAGAACAGTTTTAAGTTCACAGCAAAATTGAGCAGAATCAGGTGAGATTTTCATGACCTGGGTCTGCTCTTTCTAGCTTGGGAGTTTAAAATCTGTGCTCTCCTGAAAGGAAATGGAAAAAAGACTCATTTTGTCTCTTTTTTAAATCCCAAGGTTTAGACTTGCTTGACATGGGCAATACATTACATGTAAAAGACAGTTTCTTGGAATGAAGGAAGCCCGAAAACCTTCGGGGGAGCTCCTAGGAAGCGCCTCTGCATCTCTCCCTGCCCGGCCCAGGCCCCACGCCCCGGGGCAGTGACTCTTCCCTGAGGGCACGGCCTCCTCGAAGAGCAGCCCTGCCAGGTCCTCGAAGACTTTTACTGAAATTACTTAGAGCTGCCAGAAATAAAATGTGCTGACAGCTCCCCAGCTCTGGCCAAGCACGCAATTGAAGGTCATGGAGAAAGGGAAGCAGCCAGGGACCCAGAGCCGGAAGGAGGGGTGTGGGTGGCTACGTGGTACCAAGGAGGGAAGGAGTTTGGGTGAAGAAAGGAGGTTCGGTTAGGCTAGTGATTTTTTATCGTACAAAGTAAAAGTATTTAGTATGCCCTGGCTTACTAACTCAAGGCTTAAGTTTCAAGAAAAAAAGTTTTGTTAACTAGTTTTATTGGAAAGATGATACAGAAAATAAAAAATGTATAATTAACACTACCACCAAAAAACCAGAAATCCGGCATTTAGAGACCGTGATTGCGAGCAACAGGCCTGATTTTACTCCATGAACTCTGGGACAATGACGCGTTCTCTCCGGGCCCAGTATAGAAGGGTCAACAAACGCAAACGCATAGAGATGTCATTGGCTGTGGGCCCAAATACTGGGTTTGTCCTGAGAACTTAAAACGATTAGATGACACACATTAAACACTGGACGCCAGTAAGTACATAAGCCTTTGATACCAACGGTAGCCCTCCATCCGCGGAGCTGTGAGCTTGCTGGGTATTTAGAGTCTGCAAGCTGTCCAGGGACAGGAATAAATGGCAACGGAGACAAGGAGACAATCGTAATGTTACTTTTTATAGTAACAGAAGGGTGGGCAAAGGTAGGGGTACAGTTGTCCATATGGAAAAAGACACCAGGTTATGGTTATTACAGTAGCTTTATTACCTCTGCTTCCCACACTCACAACTCTACACCCACTTTCGCCCACCCCTGTATATATATTTGTAAAGGTAAATCCAAACTAAAAATGGCAGGCTAAATTCTCCCTCCCCCCTTGCCTTAGAGCATTGACTTTAGAAAGCTTGTAACGTTTCCCTATTCCTCACATGCATGTCAGTCTCCCTACAGCTAAGTAGGCCCTGTCCCAGGGCTGAGACCCGGGAGCGCATCCCCAGGACGGGAAGCCACTCTGACATGCGGCCGTCAGGGGAGGCCGCCCCGCCTCGCGGGTCAGTGGGCGTAGGAGGCACCGTCAGTGGGCACCTTGCTCCAAGCTCCAAGCTCCCTGTCACAAAGACATGAGAAATTTCCTTCTCCTTTGCATGAAGCCACTCAGCAAACACAGGTGGTCACCCAAGATGAGCTGTGTGTGACAGAGGGCGCTGCCAATCCTCTCACCCGAGGGGGTTATTATTGGCCCAGGGAACACGTCTGCAGTGGCCGGACCTGCCGGGCTGGTGAAGGGGTGGGGTTTCTGTCCCTCTGCAGTCGCTAGAGGATCGCCTGCGATCACACCCAGTCTGGTTCATGCTTGTCCAACAATAAAATCACTTTCTTTCTCTTCTACCTTTGTGGAGAGTTTTTCTGGGTTGAGAGGGGATTTTGTTTTTAATTTTATTTCCCCAACAGTGGTTCATGATTAATTTTGTGTTTTCTGTGTTTGAGTATCAGTTTTAAATATTTATTTCTGATATTCTTGCATTTCAGTTAGCAAAGCAAGCACTTGTAGTTAAACTCACTGTCTTAGAGAGAGGGAGGAAAGATGGAACGGAAAGCCGGGGGAAATGATAAAGCCTGACATTTCTGCTGCTGACAGCAACCGGGTGACTCCGAGCCTGCGGTCCTTCTAAGTGCTCATCTCATCCTGCTCTCGCTACTTACACCAGACAGGGGGCCGCGGGCGCCGTCTCCTTAACTTCCCTCTCAAGGGTCAGTACGGTGAGGGGCGAGCCTGCGCCACCGTTAAAGGACAAAGCCTGTAGAACAGGCTCCCTGCTTTGGTGTGTAGATGGGAGATCCCACCACTTTCTAGTGATGGACCAGCAGCCGTTACAAGTGAATGGGACAGAAAGAAACGAAATAGGCCAGTAGGCTGTACACACACGCACACTCTCACACACTCACACACACACACACAGACATACAGACACACACAGACACACAGACGCATACACACACATACACACACACAGACACACACACAAAGAAACAGACACACACACTCACAGACACAAACACACACACAAACACACACACACAAACATACAGACACACACAGGCACAGATACACACACACAGAAACGCACACAGAAGCACACACACAGACACACACATACACACACACAGACACACTCAAACACAAACTCACACTCACAGACACAAACACACACAAACACACACACAAAGAAACAAACATACACACACACACACAGAAACGCACACACACACACAGAAACGCACACAGAAGCACACACACAGACACACACAGACACACTCGTACGCACTGACGCAGCCCGCAGAGCCAGCGCGCTGTGTTGCGTGTCCGTCACTGAAACACGCGGGAGCCGCGCCCCGGCCCCGCCGCGCAGCCCTGCTCTGTTACGCAGCCGCCCCCCGCGCGTCGGATGAAGACCCGGCTTCTTCCCGCACGGTCACTGCGCCGGCGATGAACTGACCAGGGCGCCGCGGGCGGGCGCGGCCCAGGTGAGGCGAGTCCTCGCTCCCACGGGTGGAGGGGCCTGGGCCCCGGACCCGGGTCGGTGGGCGGGAGGCGCGCGGAGCGTGGCGCCCGCGGGACTCGCGCCCGAGCGGTGGGAGCCGCCCCGTACCCGCCGAGCGCCTCCCTCGCCCGCTCAGCTCGCAGCGTGGAACCGAAACCCGCGGCCTCCCGGAGGCGAGAACCGGCGCCGCGCGTGGGAAGGGGCCGCCGGCAGCCCCGCCAGCGGGGTCAGCTCTGCTCGCGCGTTACTGCTCATGCGCAGCCTGCAGGAGCCGCGGGGACGTGGGCTCGCACGCGTGGGCCTGGCCCTTCCCGGGCAAGAAGAGTCACGGCCGCCGGGGCCCAGCCTCACCACGCAGCCTGCAGCCCCGCGGCCCCCACGGCTGCCCGGAGCGGGTTCATGCCCGTGGCTGCCCGCTGCGCTCGGGGTCTGTGTGTGCGTGATCGTGTGTCTGTGTGAGAGTGTATGTCAGAATGTGTGATTGTGTGTGAGTGCATCTGTGTGTGATTATGTGTCTCTGTGGTTGTGTCTGTGTGTGTGTGTGTCTGTGTGTGATTGTGTCTGTGTGTGTTAGTGTGTGATTGTGTGTGTTTGCGAGTATGTCTGAGTGAGTGTATGTGAGTGTGAGTTTGTATGTCTGTGTGTGAGTGTATGTCTGTGTGTGTGTGAATGTGTCTGTGTGAGTGTATGTCTGTGAGTGTATGTCTGTGTGTCTGAGTGTCTGTATGTGTGTGTGAGTGTGTTCCGTGCCCATGCTCGAACGCTCGCCTCCACACACACCCAGGGCCCGGGGCGAGCGCCGCAGAGACCAGGCGCGTCTTCGCGAGGAGCCGCCGCGTTGCTGGCTGGCTCACCGCCTGCTCACCCGGGTCTCTGCGAGCCCGGGGCGCCGCCTGCCGAGAAAACGCCGCAGGAGGCACTGGCGAGGCCCGGCCGCGGAGTCACGGACCCCGGCGTACAGGACTGCGTGGCTCCGAGACGAAAATGGGCTCGCTGGACACGTCAGTCCGCGTTTCCCACTCCATCTCCGGGGAAGGGGCCAGGCGCCGCGACCCTTGGGGACCCCGCTTCGAGCGCGAGCACACCAGTGCGGGATGGAACCAATGCGGGACTGAGCCAATGCGGGACTGAGCCAATGCGGGGCGGAGCCAATGCGGGGCGGAGCCCAGCGCCTTCCCCGACCAGCTCCAAGCCCGCGCCCTGCGGCGCCCACTCACCCCGGAGCGGGGCCCTGGGGAGGCTGCGGGGCTGCGGGGCCGCGGGGCCGCGGGGCCGGGGACGGAGGGTACGCCTTGGCTGAGCCCGCGGCCACTTCGAGAGCTGTGAGGTCCCAGAAAAGGCGCGGGGTGCAGAGGCGCCGCCCCCAGGTGTCCTCGGGACGACGCAGCCTCTCCACCCAGGGCTGGCCGAGACGCCACTGCTCGCCCTGGGTGCTGGTCACTGCGTGACTTTGGACGAATGTACCTTTTGCTGTTTTTAAAGCGGGAGGCTGGGCCTGAAGGAGCCCCGTGGCCTCCCCGTGGCCTCCCCGTGGCCTCCCCGTGGCCTCCCCGTGGCCTCCCCGTGGCATTTCCCGACACTGCGCCTTCTGCGCGCGGGGCTGGCAGGGCCCTGTCGGGACACGCAAGCCCCAGGGCCCTCCCCGTGCGCAGGCTGCGGCACTGGTGTGGGTGGGCGCTGCGGGCGGGCGCTGTGGGCGGGCGCTGTGAGCGGGATGCTGTGGGCGGGCTGCTGTGGGGGCGCTGTGGGTGGGCGCTGTGGGCGGGCTGGTGTGTGGGTGGGCGCTGTGGGCGGGCGCTGTGAGCGGGCTGCTGCGGGCGGGCTGCTGTGGGGGCGCTGTGGGTGGGCGCTGTGGGCGGGCGCTGTGGGCGGGCGCTGTGGGCGGGCTGCTGTGGGCGGGCTCTGTGGGCGGGATGCTGTGGGCGGGCTGGTGTGTGGGTGGGCGCTGTGGGCGGGCGCTGTGGGCGGGCTGGTGTGTGGGTGGGCTCTGTGGGCGGGATGCTGTGGGCGGGCTGGTGTGTGGGTGGGCGCTGTGGGTGGGCGCTGTGGGCGGGCTGGTGTGTGGGTGGGCGCTGTGGGCGGGCTGCTGTGGGGGCGCTGTGGGCGGGCGCTGTGGGCGGGCTGCTGTGGGCGGGCTCTGTGGGCGGGATGCTGTGGGCGGGCTGGTGTGTGGGTGGGCGCTGTGGGCGGGCGCTGTGGGCGGGCTGGTGTGTGGGCGCAGAGCCTCCGCCCTGCGGGGACTGAACATCCCTGCGCGCAGAGCTCACAGGCAGCTGCGCGCGGCCGGCACGGAGCAGAGTGAACCCCGTTACCACGCGACGTGGTCGGTGCGCCCCCAGACGCCAGGCAGGGCCCGGGCCCAGCCCCTGCGCTCAGAATCCACAGCGGGGGCAGCGGTCCGCCTGGGCCGCCCCGGCCCCGCAGGCGTTGGAAGGACGCGGCGACCTCTGGGCTCCACACCCCACGTCCCCTACCGGCGTGACCTTGGAAAAGGCCGTGCCCACCCTTCTGCCCACGAGGCGTCGCCCGCGTGCACACGGGGCCCCACTCCACCCCCCACGCGTAAGTCGCGGGAACTGAGGCAGGAAACGGGCCCCAGGCTCACTCCTGTGCAGACCCCCTCCCCGGGCCTCGGCCCCGCCTCGCTCAGCGGTCATCGCCTAGGTCCTGCCGCGGCAACATCCGCCCGTCACCAAAAATAACAGCCTGCGCTCGAAACTCAACCCGCCCCGCTACGTGCTGGGGCTGCGGGAGCTCAGCCCCCCTCCCGGGCCCAGGGACTCAGTCCCCCTCCCGGGCTCAGGGACTCAGCCCCCGCCTGGGCTCAGGGACCCAGCCCCCGCCCTGGGCTCAGGGACTCAGCCCTCCCCCCCGCCCCGGGCTCGGGGACTCAGCCCCCGCCTGGGCTCAGGGACCCAGCCCCCCTCCCGGGCTCAGGGACTCAGCCCCCGCCTGGGCTCAGGGACCCAGCCCCCGCCCCGGGCTCAGGGACTCAGCCCTCCCCCCCGCCCCGGGCTCAGGGACTCAGCCCCCCTCCCGGGCTCAGGGACTCAGCCCCCCTCCCGGGCCCAGGGACCCAGCCCCCCTCCCGGGCCCAGGGACTCAGCCCCCCTCCCGGGCCCAGGGACTCAGCCCCCCTCCCGGGCTCAGGGACTCAGCCCCCCTCCCGGGCCCAGGGACCCAGCCCCCCTCCCGGGCTCAGGGACCCAGCCCCCCTCCCGGGCTCAGGGACTCAGCCCCCCTCCCGGGCCCAGGGACCCAGCCCCCCTCCCGGGCCCAGGGACCCAGCCCCCCTCCCGGGCTCAGGGACCCAGCCCCCCTCCCGGGCTCAGGGACTCAGCCCCCCTCCCGGGCCCAGGGACCCAGCCCCCCTCCCGGGCTCAGGGACTCAGCCCCCCTCCCGGGCCCAGGGACTCAGCCCCCGCCTGGGCTCAGGGACCCAGCCCCCGTCCCGGGCTCAGGGACTCAGCCCCCTCCCGGGCTCAGGGACTCAGCCCCCCCTCCCGGGCTCAGGGACTCAGCCCCCCCTCCCGGGCCCAGGGACTCAGCCCCCCTCCCGGGCTCAGGGACTCAGCCCCCCTCCCGGGCCCAGGGACTCAGCCCCCCTCCCGGGCTCAGGGACTCAGCCCCCCCCCCCCCCGGGCTCAGGGACTCAGCCCCCGTCCCGGGCCTAGGGGCTCAGCCCCCTCCTGGGCTCAAGGGCCCTGCCCTCCTCCTGGGCTCAGGGACTCAGCCCCCCCCCCCCCCCCCCCCCGGGCTCAGGGACTCAGCCCCCGTCCCGGGCTCAGGGACTCAGCCCCCCTCCCGGGCCCAGGGACTCAGCCCCCCTCCCGGGCTCAGGGACTCAGCCCCCCCCCCCGGGCTCAGGGACTCAGCCCCCGTCCCGGGCCTAGGGGCTCAGCCCCCTCCTGGGCTCAAGGGCCCTGCCCTCCTCCTGGGCTCAGGGGCCCAGCCCCTGGGGAGGCGGGGGGCGCGGGAGGCCGCAGACCCAGGGCTCCTGCCGAGCGCCCTGTATTAGGACAAGATGGAAACAGGAGAGACGGGGCTGCTGGTGAAGATGAAATCTGAATTCGGCGTGAACCACTGTAACGGGAACAACGTGATCCATGGTCTTATAAATCAAGAAGGGACCGACTACTCATTAAAGGGTGGCAAACAGTAGTAATTATAGAACCCTTAGCCTGCTTCCCGCCCTTGCATAGGTTATGCTCCTGCTCCTGCTGGGGCATTTCCATTCACCAGCAGTCATTTACTCTCCAAAACAGGCTTTTCAGACGGCGCTTCGGGAATTATCTTTCTTAGGAAGCAGATGGAGGAGCCGTAGCCCAGAAGTTAAACCTGAGACCGCAGCCTGAGGCACCTGAGTGAGGCCTAGCCGTGCAGTGTGAGAAGCAGCAGCTGGGCCCTTCCTCTCAGGATTCATGGAAGCTGCTCTACAGGGTCACGGGAACACCGAGGTCGCGAAGACTAAACCATTGCTCTAGGGAAATACAGGGTGAGGCTCTTGTGAACCTCTGGTCACATGTCTGCCAACCAATCAATATATAGTCTTGTCTTCTGCGGCTTCTGTTTAAAACCACCTTCTGTTTTATATGTGGAGTGAGGGACACCGACCTCCGCCATCCGCACGGTCGCTCAGGCCCACCTACTTGAGCACATCACAGCCGTCCTGCTCTTGGAAACACGAGAGAGCTCTTCAAAAGGACGCTTGGGGGCATGGTCAACAGTGAAATCCGTAAGCAGCACAAACATGCACCAAATGTGGCCCTGAAGGACACTGCTTGCACTATGAGAGCAGGGGCAAGGGGCACAGACCCTCTCTCTGACCTCTGCCAGGGCACGTGCATTGAACGGCTCGTTGTTTGCCACACATACGTGAGAACAACCCAGAAAGCACTGTGAGTGCTGATTTGGGAATTATCAATAAATTTTAGCCAGTACGCAAATTTGCACATCTGTAATCCATGGACAGTGAGGATTGACGGTATAGTACCAATTCCTGGCTTCTAAAGATGTTTATATGTCCACCTTAAACAAGGAATTTAGGAAAAGGGTGAAAGCAGACTTAGGTGTGGACACTCTGAGTAACGTCAAGCACAGAGGAGGGGCCGGCACTGCCCAGGAGCAGCTGGGACGTCTGTGACCCGTCTCCCCACATGTGGCTGGTTTACCCTGCAGGAAACGGGATCCTTCCCATGAGAGGGAAGGGTTTGGATTTGGGGGGAGCCACCTGTGCTCTAAGTGCTTCTAACGGGAAGGATGGGTCCATGTGCTAATTGGGGTTTTCCAGAGAAACAGAACCAATAGCAGCACATATGTACAGTTGATGACAAAGAACTGGCCTGAGTGGTGGTTGTGGAGGCTGAGGAGTCCCAGGACCTCAGGAAATCAGTAGGTGTAGTTTCAGCCTGAATGTGAAGGCCTGAGCCCCACGGGAGCCGACGGAGTGAGCAGGACACTGACGTCGGGCTCTCAGCCGTCAGGCAGACTGAGCTCTGTCTCACTGAGCCCCTCCTTCTGCCGGGGGCTGCAGCGGTGGGTGAGGCCCCCGCACTGCGGACGGTCTGCTTCGCTCAGGCCAGCGCGCGTCCATCTCAGCGGGAGCCATCCCGCACACATACCCGGCCCAGTCAAGGTGACATAAAATCACCCACCACGAACTATATTCCCTCTTTTAGGAAGATGAGAACTGTATTTAAAAGCAAGTCCACGGAGAACAGTAAACGGGAAATAATGATGCAGGAAGGGAGCGTGGGATAGACACAGAACCCCACCGTGGGCCGGGGCCGGACCAGTCGTTTGAATGCTGTGCGTCTCCCAAGCACCAGAAACACCAGTTCACAACACACATCATCAGTCCACGTTCAACAGGCTTTCAAAAACGACATCACTCTTTCTTTCTAGTGTTGTGATTTTGTTACTTTAAGTAAAGAAATCTTTGGGTCATCACCATTCATGACTTAGATTTTTATTTAATTTATGAATAGAGTCATTAAAGTAACAGACTTTGTACACCTAATATGTTCAAGGCCCCCAAATGGAATCACAGATAAAAGTTAAGTATATTATTAGCAGGTTATCCTAAAAACAGAATACTCTTTCTGACTTTATCTCTTTTCATCCATCTGATCAATTTCTAAAAAAAAGTTACCTATTTACATCGTAGTTAATTAAGCAAAGTATGTACCAGCAGCACCAGGTTTCCTGGCTGGTGACGGGCGTGTGGAGGTGCTTTAATGATGACGACTGTGCAGGCATCAGCCTCTGACTCTGGTCCCCTGCTGAGCTCGGGAGTGAACAGGAGACTAAGACGACCCTGCTCATCCCTGAGTTGCAAAGACTGGACCTACGGGTGGCTGGCGGCCCGCTCAGCACCTGCCACACGCCTTTGAGTCACAATGGATTAGAGGCAGGAACTGTAAGAAAAGCCTAACCTCCTGCTCCACTGAAGTAATTTCCACTTTAGTGACCTAGCGAGTCAGAGCCTGCGGTTCAGAAACCACACTTCCTAGGAATTTGAAAAGAAAGAAGAAAGAACAAATAAGAAACCTGTCACCTTCTGTGAAACTATTGCTGCCCAGCAAGAGAGAGGCCTTGAAGGGGAGACATTTTCTTCACCACCCCTGTGGCCAGGACCCGCAGGAAGCCGCAGGTAATGATCTGAGCAGCACCTATTATGTCAAGAAAATGAATCAATCAGCCCCGAAGGCGGCTTTGAGAAAGTCACTGGAGATGCAGAGCACACAGACAGACGGTTCAGGGCAGAAATCAAACGGCTCCTATGAAAAGGCGCTGGAATAGCCAGGATTCGAGTGCTGAGCCTCGGGGTGATCCAGAAACAAGCTGCTGGCCCCAGTGTTGCTGCGCTGAGGATTTCGGCAGCATAACCCATCTTATTCAAATGCGCTTTATCCATGTTTCATTTCCTATCTCGGGCCTGTACCTTTCATAATAACTGTTAACTATAAATAAGGGGAAATTTTTAAAATTTTGGTGAGATGGCTTGCAGTTCAGTATGTTAACATTTTGGGTAAGAAATATGAGTTAAATAGAAGTTCTATCTATCCTTTCAGGAGCCTCAAAAGTAAAATGAAATAGATTTTCTCTGTAAGCACATACATGAGATTACGCAGAACACAACAGTAAACAGTGGTGCCTCGGTGTTCGAGTGTGACCCGTTCAGGAAGCCCATTCGAGCTCTGAAACGTTCAAACCCGAGGGATCCACAGCCCACAGCCAGGCCTCAGGATCTTGCCCTCAGTGGGAGCCGGGGGCCTGTTCGTCTTCCGAGGCGGGTTAGAAAACTGAAGCATTTACACCCTGGTTTCCAGCGTTCGTGACCTGAAATGTTCGTCAACAGAGACGTTCGAAAACCAGGGCACCACTGTAGTGGTAGAAGATGTTACATAATGTCCTCCCTCCCGTACAAGTGAAACAGAGGAAAACATTTGACCCTCATGACTTCCCTTTATGAAATCATCAGTGTTACCATTTCCCCTCTGGAAAAGGTGTACAGAGAAATCCCAGCAGGAGCTTTGAACATTTTTCTAGTTCCAAAATGATAGTTTCTGTTTAAACATTGAAATCGTTTTTTTAAATTTTTGTTTTGGAATATCAAAACTTTCTCGAGACTTTCTTAGTATTTGCAGCAGGGTCTTCTGAATAGAAAAGTCATTGAATTACAGCTCAAAGTGTAGAACTGGAGTGAAGACTCATTCTGTGTGAAGGTTCATTTTACAAAGGCCAGTGTGAAAGCACCACACTGAAGAGCAAAAACGTTTAAAACCGGTAATGATATTTACATGAAGTTTGTCTAAATAACAAAGTGAAAACTATATGTTAAGGAAATAAATGAAATGTAAGTACCCACATTCCCAGGAAAGGGCACTCATCACTGACAACTGGGCGGTCAGCTGCTGGAGCCTTTGGCAGATTGCAGGGGAAGACAGGCGCCCCCTGCTGGCAGGGAGATCACAGTGACGTCAGAGAAGAAAGCCCTCTCCATTAGCTATCAAATAAAACCAAGGCTCCAGCAGGGATCCCCATGCTCAAAGGAAGTCAATGCAAGAAGATTCAGACATCCCCACTCACAGAGGGCTTGCTGCCTGCAAGGAGGAGAGCAGCACCCACCTCCTCAGTCAGCCATCTATTTCTCCTCTTAGCTGTCACATGACAACTTCTGTTCTCTTTGCCTCTTTTAACATTACCGACTCCTACAAATGAACTACCAAAGAAATCTGTCTCCTTTCGCAGTCCCTGTGGTCCGTTTCCTGGACTGACTAGTCTCAGCAGGTTCAAGTTCCCCCAGTGTGTGCCCTTCACTGGGTCCCCAGTAACCAAGCCACGAAGTAAGGAAACCGCCTTGCTCCACCGACCCTGTGCCCCGCGTGCTTCATAAGGCGACTGTGAGGCGTGATACTAGTTAACAGTCAAGAATCCTTTGCCCCTGAAAACATACAATATGATGCAGCAATTGTGAATGTAAAAACTCTTAAAAATATATTTTAGGTAGACTTTTTAGAGAGTCTAAAATTAAAAGGTATTTTCATAGGCTTTCCCACTGTGTTACTCATTAATTTAGAGACTGTCTTTCCAGTATTTCCACTTCCTCCTAAGGGAAGCGGGAAACAGTATTGATGTGCTAGCAATAACATGATGATCTCAGAAAATGTATGTATATAAAAGTATGAACATGGCATAAGAGCTGGTGGAAGCATCTAGGTATTTGTGACTGAGAGTCTTCACGTCCAAGGCCAGTCACCGAGTTGTAAGCTATGAGTTTTCATCTCCTGATCCTACTTGCTTAAGCAAAAAATAACACAAGAAAAGTGAACTGTAAGCTGCTTGAACACACACACAATGAATACTCCAATTCCGCACGGCTTTTAAATGAAGGTACATTAACCTCTCACTTGTGCCTCTGAAATGAGAAAAGTCTCCGTGGTAGATACATTGTATCTTCCTCAGCGTCTCCTTTCTCCTCCTCACTCCATCCCTCTCTCCTGCTTCCTGTATGTCTATGTGCATCTAGCATCCTTTCCAAAACGAAACCCATTCTCACCTCTGCAAAGCCCTCCCTTGATCTCCAAGTCCTCTGTCCCCTCAGGGCCTCGAGCATTTGTGTCATTTGTCCCAGATGGTGCAGCTGGTGCCAATGTCTAAGTGTCCTCTGTGTCTATGTGTCTTATTTCCAAGTGAACTTGTAAGGCCTTTAAAGACAGGAACTATAGATGCCTGGCCTTCTGTAACACTTTAAGAAGTTGTTTGCGCGCATACACACACACACACACACACACACACACACACACACACACACACACACACACACACACACACTGCTTACCCGAGACTGGCGTTCCGACCATTTACCTCTGGAACAAGGGGCATACCAATGGAGGGAAATGAAGTGATGGATAGGACCTATTTTTTACACAACACACACTGACACCCTGGGAAAGGTACCCCCTAAAGATCAAACGAGCGGAAATGGGTTTGAGTGATAACAAAGAAGATTTTTGTCCGTTTCCGGAGGGTAGAGCCATTCTTACATGATCTTAAACACTGCCCGGTGCACCATTAGTCTGCTGATTTCCTTCATCTGTGTGGTAAATATGATACGTTTCAGCAATCAAAATTAATATGAGCTAAAAAATAACGTGCAATATTTGTATGCTTTTACCAATATCTTGAGTGGAAACATCTGTATTCTGACGGAGAACCTGTCCTTTGTTTCTTTTTATCGCTACTAGTTTCTTGTACAGCTGGTTTCTGAGTCAGAAACAGTGACTGACCTACAAGTTCTGCCAGTTTAGGCGTCTGAGAGGTTTGGTTTCTAGGCACTTTCCTGTCCGTCTCAAAATCAAACAGCATGAGGAAGACTCACGTGGAGTGATTTTCCACATATGCACAAACACAGAGGTGGACGAAAACCAATTTCCTTACATGCGTTAAAATTTGTTTCTGAAATGCCTCTTGTTTTTAAACAAAATGTCAGCATGTGATTATAAAGTTCTAAATGCAGTGTTTCAATCAAGATACAAATAAACCATGGAGAAAGTCAGGGGAAAATGGTATTTCATCCAATGCAACCAGAAAAGAAACAATTCCCAGCACAGAAATCAAATACTGCAAGCTTGAGGTAGAGACCAAATCTCCATGTATCCAAAGAAAATAAACAAAATTAGCCCTTCCCTGGGCAGTCCCTCCTGACAGATGGCCGGCGATTTGCCCTCAAGCCCAGAAAATCACTTCAAGATCCAGGAAGAGTGACAGTGTCTCCAGATGAATGATCACACACCCATTAAAAGAATACTTATCATGACTATTGAAACATAGGAAATAATTAACAAAAAATCAGACAGGAAAATATTAATAAATCTATAAATTGATATATGTTGGTATTTTTTAGCAATGTAACATACAAAAAAAGAGAACAAGAGTTTAAAAGTTATGTTAGAATGACATGCTTATGGCTTAAATTTTTATTTAAATTTCCTTAATATTTAAGTATTGTCTATAGCTAAGGGTGAGGTTTAATAATTACTTTCTAGAAACGTGTCCTTTCTCAAGTCTGCATTTAATAGGACGATCTTTTTCCTTTCAGAAAATTAAGTCAGTCCCACCTTCGGACTTTTGGCAGAGCTTCCGTTCCTTGATTTACAAAGATTACAGCTTTTTAATCCCAGCAGAGCCTTTTAATCCTTAATCCAGCAAACTCCCCTTAGTTTCTTGTGTACGGATTTCCCTGCAGCCTTTGAAACCGTCAAACAGGCCAGGCCACTTAGCCCTGCCTTCTCCTCAGAAGTTATTTGTAAGATGTATGGTTAATGGAAGCTTTTCAAGTTGAACTGGAGCCGAATCTGTACCATGAAGATTCGGAAAGCACGTTCTCTTGGCATTTCCTCGTGGACGCATGTGTGGGTGATGCGCGGGGAGGGCCCCAGTGACCACGGCATCCTCCACCGAGCCTTTCACCGGCCACCCGCCGCTCGGGAGGCACCGAGGTGGCCCGGGAGACTGTTACTAGATGGAGCTGCTCCCCAGCCACTGTCCTCCCGCAGGCGACACCCTTTATCTGACGGGAGTAACCGAACACGTCACAGAAGCCAGTAGTGAGTGTTTTCAAAGGACGGGCTCTCGGGAGGAATCCTTACAGCTTTTTCCACTTCCAGGGCCCAGGTTCTTTGTAAATAAAATACATGTGTAAAGTGCTTTCGCCGCGTGCTTGATGGGCATTTTATTGCCCCCGTTCAGTATATTAAACACTGCCCCGGATGGTGTGGGGAAAGGCATGGTCTCCCGGGGAGGGAAACATTTCAGGACAGACACGATCGAGCTGGAAGAGATAAATGGTCACTAACCCTACTTATGCCATTTGCTAATTCCGCACAGAGACACAGTAAATGAAGATGGTCATTAAATCTTGTTAACAAATTGAAGATTGTTCATCACTCTGCCCAGCACCAGTTATCTGCCCTCCCAGGTGTGAACAACCTGCATCCCTTAGCAGAAGATGGAGAGCGGAGCTCATGGGTCCGTAAATCAGACCCCCAGAGCAAACGTCAGCCAGGCTTCTCAGAAAATGTATGTAAATGTGCTTAAATACCAAATAAGTGTGCAGAGGGAGGTGAAGGTGACAGCTGTGTATGTGTGTTGCGAAGAATTTAAACCCAAAAATAGTTTGCTTACCAGGGGAAAAAACATGCAGACCCAACCCGGCCACTTTCCCCTCTCCTCCCTTCGCTCCCACAGCCTGCGCTGTCCCAGAGGCGATGAGCTGGAACCCGGCCCCCCGCGGCTGCGGGTTGGAAGGGGGGCTGTTTTACTGGGTGGGGGGAGAGCCCTCGTTTTCACTGTCTTTCCTATTTTGTAAGAAAACAAAATTAAATCATTGTGGGTTAGTACTTTCTAGTTACAGCTGTTACATTATTAATGACAAGAACATGTTAAATAATTTCCAGACTGCATCAGAAGTTAGGAAGAAATGGATAGATTGAATGAACATTATTTTTTAAATATGTTTTTATTGATTTCAGGGAGAGAGGGAGAGAGAAATAGAAACATCCATGATGAGAGAGTCATTGATCGGCTGCCTCCTGCACGCCCCCTGCTGGGGATCGAGCCCACAGCCCAGGCCTGTGCCCCGACCGGGAATCTAACTGCGACCTCCAGGTTTTTGGGTCTACGCTCAACCACTGAGTCACATCAACGAGGCTGAACATTATTTTTTAAGCTTGCAATGTTCTTGGCTCTTTGACCCACATTTGTGGGTCAAAGATGTGGTTTAAGTTTCCCTATTTAGTTTTAAAAAAGAAGAAAAAAGAAAAGCCCGGGTTTCATTAAATCTTCTCTTTATCCAACTACACAGTTTAGAATTGTATAACTAAAACTCTTTTTCAAAACACATTTCGACTACTGAAGAACTTTCCTGTTTAGATTTAGAACTCTTGGTATGGTTTTCATCAGGTCTAGATCTGCCCCTGGAAGCACATGGAGCTATTTCTTCCACTGGAATGAAAACATAACGCAGTCATGGCCGGCTGAGTGGGACTGCGCTTTGTCGCTGGGCGGAGCTCCCTCACCCACCAGTCCCAGCGTTGCCGCGGAGCACTGCTCCCATGCCTGTGAAAGGCATCAGGAGAAAATAATTAGACCGTAAGATACTAAAATATGCAAAAGTTCCAAAGTCTCAGAAACTAGAAAAGAAAGACAGCAGATGGGAGGGTTGTAAAAAGCACACCGGGCTCTACCAGGTGCCATTCTGTCCTTCTGCACAGACACACAGCAAAGACATCAGCAAATCCCATTAACGAAAAGAAATAACAAACTTTACTCAAAACCAAAAGTCTAGTTTTTTTCTTTTTTTTTTTTTTTTTACTTCTTGGCATTTTAAATCCACTGTTGGGTTTCAACTTTCCAGAGGCTTTTAAATGTATTTTGCATGTGGATGTTCACTCTGGACTCGGCCCTTTCTTACGAAGACGCCCAGGCAGCACTGCACAGGGACTGATACGGGCAACACAGTTTCAGTCTCTTTCTCTCCTTTTTTTTAAAGTTTTGAAGACATTTTTTCACTGTTTTAATGTTTAAAAAATACAAGTTGCACTTAGTCTCTGAGACTAAGAGAGACTAAAGGGCCTGGTGCGTGCCCAGACCCTTTCCGGTAACTGAACTCTGTCGGAGCTCCAGGCTGGATCTGACCTTGAGTTGAGAGAGCGACGCCACAGCTGCCTTCCAGCATCTGCAGGGTTTCCCGGGGAAAGCACAGTGCATATAAGCTAAACAGGGAGGCAGAGTTTTATACAAGGATAATGACTTTCTAACAAAATAAGTTTATCCGGTGTCACTCGTCTGATCCTGACAGGCTTGTGGGAAAGGCTCTTGAGTAGAATTTAGGATAAATAAAAGAGTCAAGAAGGGTCACCTCTCACATAACCAACCACAGCAACAACCAAAGGGCAAGAGGAGCCACAGAGCCTCGGGCTGAGCACCCAGGGAGCCTTGGAAGGGCCACGGAGAGCCAAGGGAGGAAGGTGAGAACAGTGATGAGTTTAATTAAGAAGCAGCCGTAGAGACGCCTGAGCAGGGACTTCGTAGGTGAATGCGCTGAAAGGAGGCAACCCTCGCCCTCAAAGACATGCCCCTGCCCCAAACACAACAGAAAGCAGGGTCGTCCCAGGGTCAAAACTGACGCCTGAGTCACCCCAGAGGCTGCCGAGTGAGTGCAAAGGTCAAAAATCAGTTTCCCTGACCTGCGATCACCGCGTCACCTGCTGTGCGGTCAGTCAGCACATCTGCAGCTGTTAGGCTGAGCCTCTGCACCCGGTGCTGTGTTCTCCTGCCTCCACCTCAGGAGGGAGCATTCACCCTCTGCGGCCCGTGGAGTCACGCTCTCAGGCACAGCATCCGTCCTGAAGGTTTCATGTTTTGCTATCACGTTTCAACCTTGGGGAAGGCCGTTTAAAAACACCTGCTGAGCAATGACCTCGGGACTTACGGGACTCACTAAGAACTGAAGCCCACTGCGAGCCCCGAGCCCCATCACACGTCGCATTATTGCCACTGCTGGGCCCAACTATACCATTCCCACCTGCAGGCAGGCTGCTGCGTCCCCCCTGCAGGGGCTTACCTACAGGGACAGGCCCATTCGCTGACAGTCAGCTAACAGTCAGCACCGTTAGCATGACAAGCGCTCCCAAGCCCTTAAGGTCAATCCCGGATAGCAAGGCAGGATGCTCCAGGTCACCACGGTACAGAAGAGTGTTACAGTAAACCCGGCGTATCTGCACCAATGGTGGAAGCAAAAGTCTGTATACGCCAACATTTTTATTGACGTATTTAAGGGTGGAATGATGACATCAGTGTTTTCCTTTTAAAATGCTTGAGGATCAAACGCAGCGATCAAGTAGAAGGAGGTAAATAAAACAAGAATCGCTCGTGTTGATGGTTGTGGAAGCTGGGTGGTGAGAGCGCGGGGTTCATTCTACCAGCCTCTCTGCTCCTGGCACGTGTGCAGCTTGATACTTTCATAACAAACAATGAGTTAAAATGTTAATATTAATCTGCTTCTTTTCTGGTCAGTTTCCCACTGGAACATAGGAGGGCAGCTCTGGGTGGAATTCACAATGAGTTAAAACAAAGACTCAGAAAACCAAAGACACGTTCTGATACTCACGCAGATTCATCTTCGCCCAAAGGCTAGGTAACCATGGAGAGGACAAAACAAACCCGGAGGAGCACCCGGCGGGAGAGGGGACGGTGAAGGAGGGGTCTTCAGCGAGGAAGGGGAAGGGCCTGAACTCTAAGCTGCCCTGGAGCTGCGGGCTCTCCTGGCTCGGCCGACCTACTCCTTGGACAACTTGCGGCCTAACTCTCCTGGTGGAACGTGGACACTTTTATGTGGCTGGTGTGACATTTTAGGCCCCAAACAAGGGACAATGAACCAATCAATGGAAGTCCATCCAGCCCAGTATTTATGCTCAAATGGCATAAATACTGCACCCAAGGAGCTCTGCCCAGTCAGACGGTCTTCTTTCTTTCAGGTATCTGGAGATGAATTTGCTTTGAGAGAACTTTGGAGCTTCACTCTCCAGTTCTTTCCAGCGTTAGTGAGATATGATCGACGAGTAAAACGGCAGCGTAGGCAGAGCTAACGTGATGGTCTGACGCGCGTACACGCTGCGAAAGGATCCCCACCACCCGGTTCGTGGGTGCATTCATCACCTCGCTGTTGACCGTGTGTTTTTGGGGAGGAGAATACTTACGTTCTACTTTCTCAGCCAATTTCCATTCACAGTAACAGTATCATCAACTGCGGCCTCCACTGAACTTTTCAAACATAATGTAATGTGAAAAGTACGCACTTTAAAAGACACAAGAAATTCAAGTGAGAAGCAAACCTTCTATTTCTCATTACATTCATTTTAAATAAGAGAAGTGCCAGCTATTTTAAATTCCACCATTAGAATAATTGCTAAATGAAATCACACATTCATGATGTGAGAGCTAGAAAATTCCGGGGCCCATCTCATCTTTAAGTAGAAAACCTCCGGGCTGACAGTTTGCCCTATTCTAATGCACCCATCTACCTCTTTTACTAAAACAATTGAAATCTGCATTAAGTGAAAGACACACATTACAGGTTTATGTACTTAGAAACAGGAGTAAGAAAATAACATTTCAGTGCAAATCCAGAATGAGAATCAATAACTAACATAGGGAGACCACTCTCTCAGGGTTAGCTCATTTAATTTCCTGATCAACAGCAGAAGCGCTGCCCTTTGGGGGGTATTTTGAAGAAAGAAATCTGGGTTGAGAAAACCACATTTTTGTCTTTAGGAAGTTTGAGCTACAACACACAATAAAAATAATCAGCACGCCCGGCCCAGCGTGGCTCAGCGGTTGAGCATCAACCTAGGATCCAGGCGATCAGGGTTCGATTCCTGGGCAGGGCACATGCTTGTGTTGTGGGCTCGATCAATGACTCTCTCATCATTGATGTGTCTATCTCCCTCTCTCCCTCTCCTTTCCTCTCTCTGAAATCAATAAAGATATATTAAAAAATAAAAAATAAAAAAATAACCGGCACTCGTTAATGACGTTCTCTGTACAAGGCGCACTTTCCGTAGAGCACCAGGCAACCACCACGTCTCCAGGAGAAGGCGCCGGGGGTAGAGCCTGTGATGGAAACTGAGACTCAGGCTCCTAATCTTGCCGAAGTCACAACACTAGTGACTGGTAAGAATTTCCAGACTGTACCCTTAGGGACACCGCTGCACAGGGTGTAACTCTCACAAACCCACAGCTGCAGGACTGGACCAACATGCCATCCAGCCACCAGCCCCTGGCGCTCGGAAATGTACGCCCTCCTCCCTGGGCCTCCGGCAGGCGGAGCATCAGCCAGCCCTAAGGCAGCGACAGCCTGGAACTGAGGAGTGCAGAAAACAACCATTAGATTCAAGGACACCTTTTAAAGGGAATTTGGCAGAAATTTACACGGGGACTAACAGGCTCGTGTGAAGAGTTTTAACTGAATCCGCTAGAAATATGTTCCTAAGAGGAAGGCACTCAGGCGGTCCTTGGGCAAGAAGGGATGTTGACTGTGGGCTTCCAGTGGGGAAATCTCAGTGGATGGTTGAAATAACCCCAGAGCTAAAGCCTGTCACTGGTGAGTCTGATCACAGGACTTTTATGGTGTCCATCGTGGGCACCTGTGACTATATACCACAGTCTACAGAGAATGTCAGGAGCACTGCAGGGCATCCTTAAGACATCCAATCCCTTCACACCATTTAGACTTCATAGAAAAGACGGCCACTTACAGACCAGGAGTCGTGGATCCTTGTTAGTTATGAGATCCTGTGCTTCCTCCAGTCCCGAGGCCGCCGCGGCCAACACCTAGGAGGGCAGGGCTTTGAGGGGTGAGCACCTGCGCTGGAAACGGTGGCCTTCTTGTCGGCTACTGAGAAGCGCTGTGGGCTCCGGTCCTTCCAGGAGCAGAGGCCAAGATGGAATCAGAAGCTGCAGCAATTGATGGGAGGCGGCGGAGGAGGGGGACCAGGGGAGGAGGGAGAGCTTCAGACACAGGCACAGGTCTCCACCGGTGAGGACAGGAAAGGAAGCACTGGTTAGGACGGCTCCCAGCAGTTCCAGGAATGCTTCCCCAGACGATGGGGAGCTACAGCAGGATGTAGGTGATTCCCACGTCCAGCAGGAACGGAGCCCACTAGCAGCCCTGCTGGCCACTCACTGAGCGAGGCACCCAGAGGACGCGGGGCTCGGCGGTTACAGTGGGCAGGAGCCGAGGCTGCAGCGATCGCCGCCTGAGCCATTCCTGAACAACGCTCACCTTGTAATATCTGTATTTTTATATAAGCATTAAAACGGGCTCTGCTTGCCAGGAGCAGATTGTCAGGACTCTTTCTCTCATTTTCAAGCTTGTGACTAACGTTCAGCTCTCTGCCAGGGAGGAGCCAGAGGTGTCTGCCTCGGAGATGTGAGGCCCGATGTCCTGCCGTCCCCCCGGAGATCGGTGCCCCTGCACTCGCACCCTGGCGGACCCCGGACAGTGGCATTCCCCTCCCTTCCTCTCCTATTCCTTCCATTTCCCTTCTCCACAGAAATAAAAACACAGGAGCCTGTACAAAACACAAAGTAGAAGAAAGGGAAATTGAAAAGCGGGCCTTCTTTAATCTCTCTGCAGCTTGCTTTCCCTGATCTGTCAAAGGTGGAGATGGGATTCCTGGTGCTGACGCTGAGATGCTGTTTAAGGGGTGAAATCGCACTGGGATTTGGATTTCAATAGGCTTCGGTTTGAATAGCAGCTCAGCTGCTTGTGAGTGACGAGACATTGGACAAGTCCCTTCTCATCTGTCTTCACCTAGAAGATGGGCATAAAATATTAACCCCTAGGTGTGTCAAGAGGATAAGAGGTAACTTATGGAAATGATCCTGCATAGAGTAAGTGCTCAATAAACATTTTTACTGTTAAAAGATGATGAATCTTTTCAGGAAATAATCCCAAGATTCTGGGGGATTCTGAACAGTAAGATCCTTTGAAGACATGAAGCCTTCCTGGAAAATTTTCTCCAAAACATAGAGGGTCCATCGGTACCCTTACTCCATGCTAAACTTGTTGAATATGAGCATTTTTATCTTAAAAGCAAAAATGATGACAAAATTATCTAAGGACAAACTGCCACTCCTGACATTTAGGCTTCAGGTTTGCAAACACGACAGTCGAGATTCATTCACCCCTTGACAACCTTGAACAAATTCTGTATAGGGCGTCAGCAGCAGGTACATTGGTCAGGACAGTGCCACCTACCTGCACGGTGCCACCTACCTCCACCTACCCACCCCACGGCCCCCGGCTCACAGGTGTCCGCTCCGAAATGAGCATCACATCCTGAGGCTGTGAGAGAACTCTTGAAAAATGACCCCATTTGGAAATGATGTTTGCGAGGGAAGGTGGATGTCAGAGCTTTAAAGTACACTTATAATTTTTCTCTAATCTTGGCTGATGATATCACCAGTGTGGAAGAAAAGAGGCCACATACTAAACCTGACAAGCTCGGGGGAATCCTAAAGTGACCACAAGAATAGTCTGAGATGAAAACACTTTTAACTAAAAGCAGTTTATGGTGGGTAGCCATGTCCTAGGCTGGTATCTTCCCCCATAAAGGTCAATCTTTACCTTAACTGAGCCTGTCGTTGTCTTTTTGCATCTAAGATAACATATCGTTGGAATGTCAAAGTAATTTCCTTTTTCCAGACCCTCAAAGCACAGGCACGGCCCTGCGGAGACCACAGAGCCCCTCATTGTCGTTGGGTTAATTGTTGACTGTTAACTATCCTGCACCCACCTGAGTAAAGAAGTGTGTCTATCATTTTATTTTTTATCCAATCCCAGAGGTTTCCCCTCTCTGCTTTCTCCTGCCTCCCTAATCCATCACCAGTGGATTTCATGAAACCCACTTACATCTCGTCTTTTGATTGTAATGTATAAAACAAGGTGCAAGACTGCCGCTCTCCGGAGCATTCTCTCAGTCCGTTGAGGTTTGGCTTCCCAGCAATTGTCCACAGTTAGGCTCAAATAAACTCACGAAAATTCTTCACAGATTTGAATGCTTCTTATGTTGACACCAGAGACACCCAAATGACAGAATAGACAGAAACTGTCCAGATTTAGAGATAATGACTGTCCCGCGCTGGGTCCCTCATGGGACGTGACCTGTATCTAATGCCGCCTCCGACCTGAGAATCACAGACCAGCCTAAACCCCAAGTATGAGGCGACTGGCCCGTTTCTGCTCCTCGGCACCCAGGTCACACAGCGGCGCGGAAAAGGCTCTGGGAAGGCCCAGCCCCGCCCAGCCGCCTGGAGGACACTAACCCTCCATTATTTATTAGGCTATTATAAAAAGAAATTCAGGCACCGTCCCAAAGAAGAAAAAAAAAAATGTCATGGTTCCCAGGGAGAAAAAATAAAAAGCAAGGATTATCCTTGAAAGCAAAGAAGAGAATAGATTTTTTTGTCTTTTTTCCCCCTTTTTACCAACTTGTCAGAGGAGTTGCCATGGGCACCAGTCGGGGCCGAGGCTTAAATTTCAGATTTCTCTTCAACTACTGGCTTTTGGGCACTCTTTCTTTGTTCCTCTGTTTTCTCGGCCCTGTTTTTTTCAGGATTTAACAACATTCTTTTTGCTCTGCCATTCTTGAAGCCCCCTTTCTCCCCAAAAGAGTAAAACCCATTTTTCCATTTGAGTGAACACTGCCTTCCGTGGCCTCTCGTCTCCTTGCTCCTGTGCTCAGGTGATGCCGCAGAGCTGACAGTGTCCCAGCGGCACAGGAGCCTCGCGACAGCTTGCCGCAGGCCTGTACGAGGGCACAGAACTCACGCCATCGAACCACCTCGTTGCCACTATGCCCACGCTGCTGTGTGGCGCGGAGTGCGTTTCACGACTTGCTCCGTAGAAGGGGCGTGGGGGTGCCCATAAAGAGGCAGAGAAGGAGAGGAAAATTGTATTCCTAGGGCCGAGGTTGGCATGGGCCAGCCACAGGGAGCGTACGGTGGACGCCTCTTCCGTCCCAGTATAAAGCAGTTTACATCCAAGTTTCAGAAAACCCTGGACGGAGTCAAGCCGCCTGCTGCGGCAGTGGGCAAGGGGCCTCCGCTGCCTCTCGGTTTTAAGAAGGGTGGATGGGGAAGTCGATTTTGTTCCTGGGCCTTTTGTCTAGAAAGCAAAACCAGCTGCACCCTCAGTCCCGGCTGCCCACCTCCCAGCCCCCTCCCCTGGGAGAAGTCGGGGGCACTCACGTTTCACGTATTTTTCGCTAGTGTTAACATGCAAATGAGCAGTGCTGCACGCAGAGGCCCCTGCTGAATGGGGGGCGGCCAGGGGGGGCTTGAGGCTGCTTTGTGCCAGGGCCCAGAGTGGCCCCAGCGGGAGGGCCCTCGCCTGCATACGCGAAGGCCCTCCCCACCGCAGGCACCCAGGAGGCTCTGCTCCTTTGAACTGGAGGCCTGTGGGCTGGTCCGCAGGAAAGCCCATGTGCCCAGTGGGCGAGTGGGCCTAACCCTCCGGAGAGGGTGCTGCAGAATTTCCGAGGGGCCACTTAGGCTCCCCCAGGCCCTCCGCATGGCCCCTGTACTTCTACTTAAAAAGCCCAGTGTCCTCAAACTAAAGGGCTTTTAGGGTGAACTGCTAGAGGACAGGCGAGGCTAGTGAACTGTGGAAATCAGACCGCCTACAACCCCCAGGAAAATGCCGCATCCGAGTAACCGCTCATCATGTCCACAGGCCGCAGAGCAGCGGTGAAAACACAGCCGCCTCAATAGTAGTAAATTACACTGCACATCAGAAAACAGATTTTGCGCCCTGGCTGGTGTGCTCGGTGGTCAGGGTGGCAGCCAGCACACGGAAGGGGCGAGGGTTTGACTCCGGTCAAGGACACGTACATCCCCGGCTGCAGGTTCGATCCTCAGCCCACCTTGGGGCGCTTGCGGGAGGCAGCCAATCGATGTCTCTCTCTCCCTCTCCCTCCTTCCCTTCCACTCTAGATAAAATAAAATAAAATCAATGGAAAAAATATCCTTGGGTGTGGATTATCAAAAGAAAAGAAAAACAGATTTTGCAAAGCATCTGACAACAATGATGCTTTAACTCCCCAGGCAGGAGAGAAAGGGACCCTGGAGATTAGGGGAAGGAGCCACGGGTTCCCTCCCACCCGCAGGGCGGCGAGTCTGCAGCTATTTTTACCTTCGCTTTCCCATCTCGTGTCGGTAGCGGGGCAGCCTCCCCCTGCACATAAATAAT
This sequence comes from Miniopterus schreibersii, assembly GCF_964146895.1. NCBI lineage: Eukaryota > Metazoa > Chordata > Mammalia > Chiroptera > Miniopteridae > Miniopterus > Miniopterus schreibersii. The sequence goes on from NC_138105.1 coordinate 7,647,794, forward strand.
TCAGAACTTCAGTCACGCGGGCACTGAGGGTTAAGCTCTGAGCTCAACGCTGTAAGAGAGGAAAGTCAGACAAAGGAGGCGAGGCTGGCGCGGGCACTGGCGGCAGGAGAGCAGAGATGATCGGGCAGCTGAGCTGCGTGGGTCGGGGCCCAGCATGCCCAGAAGGGGGTGTCCACCCCGTTGAAGGGGTTCAGCGGCTCAGGGAAGTAACAGGATACAGTGTGGAGAGGAAAGCTGTAATGTCCACACCCACATGGCTATTTACAGTTAAATTTCAATGCAAGGAAAATTAAATGTAGTAAAAATAAAATGTAAACTACCAGTTCTGCGCTCACTACATCCCAGGTGCTCAGCAGCCACGTGTGGCTCTGCAGACACAGAATTTCCCTCCTCACAGAAAGTCCCCGACCGCAGGTCGTAAGGCGGGTATGACGAGATGCAGTGGAAAGGCCGGTGGTCACGCTGCCCAGGGGACCGTGAGTGGACACGGGGAAGCGGAAGGAAATGGACGGTTAGCTCTCAGCCAAGGAAGAGACGGATGGACAGGACGGGCCCTTACACCAGAGGGGGAGGAGAGCAGATGGGGAGACCCAGCCTACAGGCCCTTGAACTTGGGCAGATGGGTGAGCAGGGAAACCGAGCAACAGAGGCTGTGCTCAGGGAGGATCCTGACAGCGGGCGACTGGCGGGGGTGGGGGCAGAGTCTGAGAACGAGGGGTTCTCCCAAGGCCATCACAAGAGTCCTGTGCAAGGTGACACTCACCCAAGGAATGTGGAGGGATGGGGGGGGGACTGACATTTTTTTAAAGTTCTTACAGAAAAGCATTTCTAGAAACTGAGAGTGAGCAAAACAGAAGCACAGGGGTGTAATCATGGCCCTGAGTGCGTTACCCCGAGTGTGCGGGAGAAAGGCCACCCTCCGGACAGGCACAGGCACGTGTGAGCCGATCCCGGCCACTCACTGGGCCCGAATATCCGACCCCACGTTTCACTTTCACACGCCCCCAAATCATGACTCCACCCCTACTCCCCTGTGGACGCTGCTCTGCCCTCTGTCCCCTTCGCCTCCAGCGGGTGACCTGTCTCAACCTCCTTGGAAAGTGGGAGCCACCCCACCCCACACGAGTGGCCAGCACTCTCTACCCCGTCACACTGTCCCCTTCTCCTCCCCTGGCCGTCCTCCCACCCGGCCAGCCCGCCCCCCACCCCGCTCTGGAGCACCCCTCCCACTGCCTCAGGGGTCTCAGTCTGCGATGACCAATTGCTCTGTTACTGACTCTCCCACTGGCCTCTTTCCCACAGCTTGCCGACAACGTGATGGGTTATGAACTTGACTCCTGCTTCCACCCCAGGTCCGTCAGCCAGTGCTGGATGAGACAGGCCCCATCATCCGCATCACAGTGTCCGCAATCCAGGTGAGCTGTTCCTTACACACAGCTGTTGGTTTGGGGAGTGGCGGTGCCCCAGGCCCTGGCCATTCGGTCCCTGGAACTCCTAGGCCATCACGATGGAATCCTGTGAGCAGTTGGAGTGAATGTCGGGACCTGTGTTTTCCTCTCACGTGGGCCTATATGCTGCACAGATCTGACAGCCAGAATTACTATTATTATGTTGCTATTATAATAAAAGCAGAAACTGAGTATAAAGAAAACTGTGCAGATCTGAGAGCTGCAGAAAAATACAGCTGAGCTCCCAACTCTGGTCTCCTCCAATCATGTAGACCACCCAGGTTTTATTGCTAAAGCCAATTTCAATTGGGACTTCTGCAACTTGCAGCCAAAAGCAAGATAACGGATATATGAAGATAACCGATACATGAAGTATCCATCCCAAGTGCATCCTCCTTTGACCCCTTGCTCCCCTGCAGGGATTACATCTCTCTGCTCCCTGTCACGTCAGAACTACAGAGAAGGCTTATCTGCAGAGCGTCTCTGTTACACCTTCATTTCCTCTTTGCTCCTCCCCCTCCTGCACTTGGGCTTCTCTACACATCCTGCTGAAGGGTAGTTACCAGCACCACCGTTCCCTCCAGGGTGAAGCCCAAGATCACTTCCTTTTATCCATTTTATTGGATCTCTTAGCAGCATTCAACAGAGTCGACAATTCTATCACAAAACGCTGTTTTCTCTTGCCTTCAATGAAATTACACCCTTCTTGAGTTTCTCTAGGCTCACACTATCAGAGGTCAGGTGTGAGAAATAGAAGTCACTTTAGCACCTAATAGATAACGAGCTGTACACAGGGAAGGGGGTGCTGTCCACACGATTGTGTTACCAGCAATGTTGGCTCTTCTTGCTTGAGTTTGGCAAAGAAAGAATTCAGAGCCAAGAACTCTAGCACAAGAGGAAGTTTATTTAGCATGCAAAGTGAAAGTACACTCAAAGAGAAGATTCCAGCAGGCTGCTCAGAGAGCTGCCTTGGCCTTTTTAGAAAGAAAGTCACGGAGGCAGAAGAAGTGAGCCAGCAGGGCTGCGTGGGCTCAGGAAACAAGTTACAGAGGCAAAAGAAGGGCCCTTGGAGACAGGTTCAGGGGGTTAGCCTGGGATGAGGTGCTGCTGCCCATTACTCCCCTGGCTGCAAGTCTCTGAGAGAAAGAAAGCAAAGACACGTGCCTGAGGAAAGAGAAAGAGGGTGCACTGGGTCCTTTGTCTTAAGAGTTTTCACCTGTTTTCTAAAGATAGGAATTTTAGGGGAGGTCTCAGGGGAGGATCGCAGTAGAACATTCATCAGCTTTCTGGGTGTGCCCTTTAATAGGCTGATTCATCAAAATGAGCATATAGGGTCAGGGTCATGGCCTCTACTGATTGGTCACTGCTAGGGCAGCAGGCCATTGGTCATTGCATCTGGTCTTGATGTCAGCCATGGCGTCACTTGTCTAGTTCTGATCTTTGTTTGGGCCTGGAGCTAAAACACAACTGAGGCCTAAATGTCATCTCAACTTTGACCAGAACTCTGTCTCTGTGGTCAACAGACTCAAAGCTTTGTTCCTAAGATTATTTGATGCTGATCAGAACCTCATTGTCCTGAGGGCTTGATGCTCAAGGGAGTGGGTGTGCCGGGAAGAAGTAGGCAGGTGGGTCAGGGTGCTGGATAAGGCCAGTTTGCATCAGCTGTCTGTCTCGGTTTCCCCATTTCACTTGCCAAGGACTTTTCCTGGCTTCTTACCATCCTGCCTCAATTGCAGAGGCTGGAGGAGCAGTGTGACACTCCAGAGCCGCCGAAGTCAGAACCCTGCATAACCAGAAATGTCGTCTGGGTCCTTGTCTCCAGAAGTGCATGCCTCAGCTGTAATCCGTAAGTACCACCAGCACCCACTCTGCTCCTTGAGCCCGACCCCCAGGAATCACCCATGCGTTGTCTCCTTTTCTGCATTCCCTATATCCAATCAATTAATGAATCATCCCGTTCGCACTCCAAAGGAACCCTGGATCCCCCGTTTCTGTTGTCTTGCCACCGTCATCCCACTACGAGCCTCCAGATCTTCACACAGACCAAGGGCTGAGCCTCCTACCTGGTGGTTGTGGATCCAGGATTTCCCACGTTCTCCACACAATATCCAGAACGATCACTTCACAACCAAAATGCGATCACAGAATGTTCTTGCCCCAAACCCTATGGTGGTTTTCCATCGCACCTGAAGTAAAGCCCCAGTCTCACAAACTGTGGGACCTCGCTTCCGCCCGCCGGTCTAACCTGTCATGCCTTCCCCCTTTGTCCCTGGTCTCCCACACTGGCCTCCTCCTGTTCTTGGAAAGTAGCAGCCTGACCCAAGGTTGGGGTCCTCATGTCACTCCCCTGCTCCTCAGAAGCCCCTTCTCTCAGGCAGCCTCAGGGCTGGCTCCTGCCCGCGTAGAACGGTCTCCTCTGGTTCCCAGACCTGATCCTGCCTCTCCCACTCACTCTCCATCCTGTCCCTGTTGACGGTCTTCAGAGCACTGTAACCACTCGAAGTTCTGCAGCCTATTGTCTGGTAATCCCAAGAAAGCAGTGACTTATCTCGCATGGTGTTCACCGTGTGTCTGGTGCCCGGGGCTGAGATAGAGTGGGCGCCCCATAAAGGCCCCTCGCACGCTTGATTTCTTGGCAAGCGGCACAAGTAGGTAAGTCCATAGAGTCCCAGACGTATATTATCCGGTAGGTAGCCCGGGACGGCGGCAAAGCTTCTCATTTCTCTGTAGGGATGGGCTCCCTTCCGGGATGGGGAAGAGCCAGAGTCCAGGGGGCAGATGGGGACCCGGGAAAGCTGCCGCCGGCACTGACCCCTGCGGAGAAGCAGCACCTTCCACCTTGGAGACAAATGTTAGCAAACATTTCCCTGATTTCCAGTTTCACTGAAGGCAGGAGATCCGTTCCCTGGCAAATCAGGCCCACAGCGTATCACAGGCCTGCGAGAAACACGGCAGAGCCGCCCGGGTCTCAGAAGAGCTCTGGTTATGAATCAGGCTCTCGAGTCAACACTTGCACTCTTTCAGCTCCTGACGGGCACCCTCTGGCAAACGGAGGAAAAGGGATCCTAAGCGATTCTTTAAGAGGTAACGCAAGTTGGAAAAGATACGACGTTTAGAGGAAGGGAGAGCCTAACGACTGCAAGGGCGCTGGACTGGGGTGAGCCAGAGAGGGAGCAGGGCCGGTCGGGGACTAAGGAAACTGCCCTGTTGGATCAGGGAGACGCCAGCCTCGGGGAGGATGGGTCCTGGGTGTGGATCTGCGGCTTTCAGTGAACGAACCGGCAAGAAGAGGGAGAATTCCAAAAATCCCCCTATATTTAGGGAACATCAGTATTTCCCCATGAGGGAAAACTTGGGCGTCTCTGGAATACGTCAGCCAACAACTTGTCTTGGGTGAACTGTGACCAGAGAAAATGCCGGCAGGCTGGCAGGCGGGCACGAGATGCCCCCGCCCCTGGGGTCAGCCTGCGAGGAATCCGGAGAGCCCCGCGGGCGGGCGCTCTGGGATCGCCCTACACGGAGCCGCCGCACCCGGTGCCTTCTGCTGGTCGGCGATGGAACCTCGACCAGCTCCTCTAATTCACACCACGATGACTGTCAGGATCCTTAGGATGGCTAAAAGCTACTTATTTTTATTTACTCTTCTCAAAACTACAGCTGAGGTGTTCTTTTTGTTCTCAACTATCAATTCTCCTTACTCTACAAGGAGATCGATACCATGAAATGTTAATTACGTTCCTGCCCTTTGGACCCACCTTTACCTGCCTCCGTGGCTTTTTCTTTATCTCATTTTTCTCTTGCTTTCAGTTCTTTTCTGACTTAAAATGTGTGGTGTGTTGTTGTTTTTCCAGGACTGAGCTCTGCTCTTCCTGGGCCCTGATCGTGCTTCCACCTCTTCAGGCCTCTTCCTCTCCACGATCCGCCGTCGTCTGGGACGCCTTGTCCTTTACTGACCGGTACTTTCGGAAGGTCCCCGGGACACTGGCGGGGACCTCCAGCCACGCCGGCCTCCAAGGGCAGCAAAGCTTTGTCTAAATAATCAGAAGCACTGGGACGTCGGCCCCGTTTCTCCTTCAACTATCCATGTAGCTGGCAAAATGCACAGTGGCAGCTTCCCAGGAGGCAGTCGCACCCTCCAGTGCACATAAACACGTCTCGTCACTGCCAATCTTTTTCTGGAATTTCAGTAGCACTTTCTCCGTGTTTAACCACAAATCTCTCAGTACACGAACAGCTCTCAAAGCCAGACAGTGAGCAGCCCTCGCGGCATCACTTGCAGACACGCCGAGCTTCGACATTTTTCGATTGCCGTTAAAAAAGAGAGTTAGTTTTACCCAAACTAGCTATACTAGTTTATCATCAAACCCCTGATACATGATTTTGGATCCCTTCGCTTTACTGAAATTTTATACCTGCACCAATTAATTAACAATTGACAACTACCAAGACCCTTTGCCGGGCCCGGCTCGCCTGGCTCTCTAGGCACTGGCGTTACCGCCCGTAACTCCTGTCTGAGCCCAGTCCCTCTGCCCACTCCCTGCCGTGACCGCCTCGAGTCCCAGGGCCCTCTCTTCTTAACTCGTGACGCCCTTTATAAACCAAGTCTTCACAGCAGGGTGAGAGCTCTCTCAGGATCGGGGAACTGGTGGGGGGCCAGACACCATAGGAAGTGTCACAGAAGGGCCCTGTGCCTGTGAGAAGGCTCAGAGAAGGCTTTTCAGCCACCGGGTATAAACACTTTTCTAAAACTCGGATCAGTCTAAACACGGGATGTTTTACAGGAAAGCCGAGTCACCTGTGTATGTTAGGCGCTTAGTAAGGACGTACACCTTGCTGCCAGTAAACGAGCAGAATCGTGACTATCATCACATCAGCGGTTTGTTTCTAATACACGTGGAATGTTGTAGTGCCCGTGAGACTGACCACGTGACACCGACTTTGCCCTGTGTGTCACGTGGATGACAAAGTTACGCTGCAGATGAGCTCGCGTCTGCACTCTCTCCTTGGCTTTAAGGAGCCGACGATCGCTCCAACAGCGCACGGAGCGGCATTAACCACACAGAAAAGATGAACACCATTGAAACGGAGAACTCTTCCCATGGAGAACTGTGTTCATCACAAACACCATTGAGAGAATGAAGAGACAAGCCACAGCCAGGGACAGGGGCTCACAGCACAAGCCCGGCAGCGACCCGGCGGCCCGGCCGCACAGCTCGGAGCGCGCGGGCCGAGGGAGCGGCCGCCGCAGGAGGACTGGGCGCCTCGCCTCTGTTCCCTGAGCTCCAGGCAGCCACCAGGCGATGCTTCCAGCGGGAGCGAAAGGGCGCTGCTGGACCTTTAGTTTGAATTCCAGTGAAATGCCGCAGCTCACACTTGGTGGACACAGTCACTATCGCAGAATCAAAAGATACCAGGTAGCACACTGCCCACGATTCTCCCGCTGCTGTAACATAGAATCCCAGTGTCCTGCATGAGAAACATGTGCCCCGAATTCCCGCCGTAAGTGCTCTTCCGCGGCGCACGGCTCGAACCCGGGTGTTCGCGCGGAATGAGTGTGAGCAGAGCTCTTAGTTTTGCCTGAGCTGCTCTTTCTCCTGTTTCTTGGAATAGAAGCTTTAATGATGGTTGTCGACAGCCCCTAACTCCTGCGTTCTCAGTAACAGACTCTCTTTATGGTCACATTTTTTAACTTGGCTCGGCTAGGACGCCTCTCCCGGTCCTGTCGGCTTTTGGTTAAGCAGGTGTCTTCTGCTTGGAGAGTTTCCCGGCCCGAGGCCCCAGATCACCTAACCCTACGGGCCTCCTTTCTGGCACATAAACCGCAAGCTTCAAAGTTCACCCCCCTGGTCACGACAGGAGACTGTTTTGGGAGGCCTGTGATTGAATTCCTCCTTACAAGCGCCCTCTTAAAGCGTACGGTACAAGGAATGATTTTCTCTACTTTTGTGGAGAACAAACAGATTAGTAAATTATGACTTTTTGCTACTGTATGTAACAAACCACAGAAAAAAATAGCGACTACTGTTATCCCCACGAGATAGACGAGGGCACCGGGGCACAGAGGGGTTAACTCGCCCGTGTGCTAAGGCAACAGACCCAGGATCGGGGCCTCCTCGGCCCTTTCTCTTAATTTTAATTAATTGTTCTTGTTTTGCACTGCTGAGCTTTTCAGATATTGCCATATTTTTTTATTTATTTTTTTGCCAAAGTTTTGACCCAAGAGAAATAAGATAAAATAGCGGAGACAAATGGGAGCTTGATTGCTCTGCAGGGCTGTGTCCGAGGCTGCTGTGAATTTGGACCCGTGACTGCTATCGGCCCTCCCGCCCCAGCCCGCGGGGCCCACGGGCCGAGGTCTGCGCCTTTGCTCCGAGTGCTGGGCCATGGCCGCTGTTCTCACTGATTGGAAGAGAAGGAGACTCTCAGGTGAGGGGCCTGACGTTAAAAACACACCCGAACTGTGGTTTCCTGTCACAATACGTGTTTACTTCTCTACGTAACTCAGCACACAGTGCTTGAAGTCAAGTGGGCAATGACTACTCGGGGAATCGGGGAATTCTTTGGAAGTAAAAGAATTTATTTTCATCAATTAATATATATAGAATCCTGCACTTACATAGACCAACTAATTCCTGATAAATACTTTCATCAAATATATCTTAGTTTAGTTTTAAAAGTCTCAGCCACCAAGAAGCTGATTTTACACATTTAATGAGATGAGATGGCTGTACCGAAAGAGCAGAAATTAAGGCCAACGTGTCCCTGCACTATCACATGTGCCCAGGATTTCACTCTGGGACTGAACCAAAAACCATTCAGATTCGACTCTGAATGAAAAGGTTGACATACCCGAACAGAACAAAGCCTCTTACCTAATATTACCTTGTTCTTGAAATGAACGTCCTGACTTACTAAGAGAAAGCGATGAAGGAAAGAACAAAATAACACAATCTGGTAACTTCATCAGAATATTTCGGATAAATGTGACCTCATTCTGAGGAAGGGAACCTGTAAGACACTGGCAGCTGCATTTAACGTTATTATTTAAACAGTGATTTGTAAAAATGTTCTCTTTGTTGCTGAAAGTGTTGCAGGTGCCCCTTTCGCCCCCACTGACCCCGCCCCCGCTCCTGCCCCCCGCAGGCCTTCAGGCCCTGCTGTCTGTGTCCGTGGGCCCTGCAAACGCGCTAGAGTCACTGTTCCTGATTCGGTTTAGCTGGGAGCAAGCCCATTAGTTTTATTCTTGTTTGCACGGCTCTGAAGGAAACTAATATCGCTTATTATAAAACATTACAGAATTATAAAGCCACTGTCACCAAGTAAATCACACGCACGTCAAAGTTCTAGCTTCCCAGAGCGGGTACAGCACAGCATGAACCCCACGCCATCCCCCATGGGCCGCGCCTTCCCGGCCCCAGCCCTGCTCCCGAAGTTGCCCCAGGACCTCTCGCCTGAAGCGCGTCTTCACGGTCACCGAGGTGCGCAGACAGCTGTCCCCAACGGCCGCTCCCAGCCAGGCGCAAAACTGCAGCAGAGTGAAGCTGGCTTAGGAGATGTTAAAAACTGAACTTCAAAAATAGTGCCAAGTTTTAATTTAGAAGGTGAAGGGGTTAAGCAGCTGTGTGGCGACAGCCAGAGGGAAGGGGGTGGGGGGAGGGGGAGGGGGGGAAAGGGAGAGGGAATGGGGACCCGGAAGGAGGGAGACGCTGCTGGGGGCGATCAGCGCACAATGCTGTGTGCAGATGGTGGTTTGTTGAATTGTACACTGGAAACCTGTATGATTTTGTGAACCAATGTCACACCAATAAATTCAATAAAAAATCAAAAGTTAAGTACTGCATCGATAGTGGAAAAATAAAATTAAATAACACATTAAGAAGATAATTTCTTCTCTGATTCCCTTAGAAATTATCCTAAATGAGAAGAGAAACAGAAATGCAAATTCCGTCCCAATGCAACTGGAAGACTCCTACAGACCAGAAGTACGCAGGTTGGTGAAGGGCTGTGAGAGGCAGAGAAGGCCACCTGGGCGGAGGGTGGCTGGAGGGGAAACATCTCAGACCACAGCTCTCCCTGTAAGAGGAGCAGCTGAGGTGAGAGCAGCAGTGTCTTATTTGTAACAACAGGGACAGGCGGGTGGGTAGAGCCTTCCCAGATCTAGTTTGTCATAAAACACTGAGAAGCAGAGCACAGGGCCCTGAACAAGGATCCCGGGGAGAAACCAAGCCAGGCCGGGTGCGGGGTGGGGAGGAAGGCCGGTGAGGAGCCCGGGCGTCGGCATCGGTGACCTGGGAGGTGAAGGTGAGGAGCCCGGGCATCAGCATCGGTGACCTGCGAGGTGAAGCTGAGGAGCCCGGGCGTCAGCATCGGTGACCTGGGAGGTGAAGCTGAGGAGCCCGGGCGTCAGCATGGGTGACCTGGGAGGTGAAGGTGAGGAGCCCGGGCGTCAGCATGGGTGACCTGGGAGGTGAAGGTGAGGAGCCTGGGCATCAGCATGGGTGACCTGGGAGGTAAAGGTGAGGAGCCCGGGCGTCAGCATCGGTGGGTGACCTGGGAGGTGAAGGTGAGGAGCCTGGGCATCAGCATTGGTGACCTGGGAGGTGAAGCTGAGGAGCCCGGGCGTCAGCATTGGTGACCTGGGAGGTGAAGGTGAGGAGCCTGGGCGTCAGCATGGGTGACCTGGGAGGTGAAGGTGAGGAGCCTGGGCGTCAGCATCGGTGACCTGGGAGGTGAAGCTGAGGAGCCCGGGCGTCAGCATTGGTGACCTGGGAGGTGAAGGTGAGGAGCCCGGGCGTCAGCATCGGTGACCTGGGAGGTGAAGCTGAGGAGCCCGGGCGTCAGCATGGGTGACCTGGGAGGTGAAGGTGAGGAGCCTGGGCGTCAGCATCGGTGACCTGGGAGGTGAAGGTGAGGAGCCTGGGCATCAGCATTGGTGACCTGGGAGGTGAAGCTGAGGAGCCCGGGCGTCAGCATGGGTGACCTGGGAGGTGAAGCTGAGGAGCCTGGGGGTCAGCATGGGTGACCTGGGAGGTGAAGCTGAGGAGCCCGGGCGTCAGCATGGGTGACCTGGGAGGTGAAGCTGAGGAGCCTGGGGGTCAGCATGGGTGACCTGGGAGGTGAAGCTGAGGAGCCTGGGGGTCAGCATCGGTGACCTGCGAGGTGAAGGTGAGGAGCCTGGGCATCAGCATTGGTGACCTGGGAGGTGAAGGTGAGGAGCCCGGGCGTCAGCATTGGTGACCTGCGAGGTGAAGGTGAGGAGCCCGGGCGTCAGCATTGGTGACCTGCGAGGTGAAGCTGAGGAGCCTGGGCGTCAGCATTGGTGACCTGCGAGGTGAAGGTGAGGAGCCTGGGCATCAGCATGGGTGACCTGGGAGGTGAAGGTGAGGAGCCTGGGCATCAGCATTGGTGACCTGGGAGGTGAAGGTGAGGAGCCCGGGCGTCAGCATTGGTGACCTGGGAGGTGAAGGTGAGGAGTCTGGGGGTCAGCATGGGTGACCTGGGAGGTGAAGCTGAGGAGCCTGGGCGTCAGCATTGGTGACCTGCGAGGTGAAGGTGAGGAGCCTGGGCATCAGCATGGGTGACCTGGGAGGTGAAGGTGAGGAGCCTGGGCATCAGCATTGGTGACCTGGGAGGTGAAGGTGAGGAGCCTGGGGGTCAGCATCGGTGACCTGGGAGGTGAAGGTGAGGAGCCTGGGCATCAGCATTGGTGACCTGGGAGGTGAAGGTGAGGAGCCTGGGGGTCAGCATCGGTGACCTGGGAGGTGAAGGTGAGGAGCCTGGGCATCAGCATTGGTGACCTGGGAGGTGAAGCTGAGGAGCCCGGGCGTCAGCATTGGTGACCTGGGAGGTGAAGGTGAGGAGCCCGGGCGTCAGCATCGGTGACCTGGGAGGTGAAGGTGAGGAGCCTGGGCATCAGCATCGGTGACCTGGGAGGTGAAGCTGAGGAGCCCGGGCGTCAGCATGGGTGACCTGGGAGGTGAAGCTGAGGAGCCCGGGCGTCAGCATTGGTGACCTGGGAGGTGAAGCTGAGGAGCCCGGGCGTCAGCATGGGTGACCTGGGAGGTGAAGCTGAGGAGCCTGGGGGTCAGCATGGGTGACCTGGGAGGTGAAGCTGAGGAGCCTGGGGGTCAGCATCGGTGACCTGCGAGGTGAAGGTGAGGAGCCTGGGCATCAGCATTGGTGACCTGGGAGGTGAAGGTGAGGAGTCTGGGGGTCAGCATGGGTGACCTGGGAGGTGAAGCTGAGGAGCCTGGGCGTCAGCATGGGTGACCTGGGAGGTAAAGGTGAGGAGCCCGGGCGTCAGCATCGGTGGGTGACCTGGGAGGTGAAGGTGAGGAGCCTGGGCATCAGCATTGGTGACCTGGGAGGTGAAGCTGAGGAGCCCGGGCGTCAGCATTGGTGACCTGGGAGGTGAAGGTGAGGAGCCCGGGCGTCAGCATGGGTGACCTGGGAGGTGAAGCTGAGGAGCCTGGGCGTCAGCATCGGTGACCTGGGAGGTGAAGCTGAGGAGCCCGGGCGTCAGCATGGGTGACCTGGGAGGTGAAGCTGAGGAGCCCGGGCGTCAGCATTGGTGACCTGGGAGGTGAAGCTGAGGAGCCCGGGCGTCAGCATGGGTGACCTGGGAGGTGAAGCTGAGGAGCCTGGGGGTCAGCATGGGTGACCTGGGAGGTGAAGCTGAGGAGCCTGGGGGTCAGCATCGGTGACCTGCGAGGTGAAGGTGAGGAGCCTGGGCATCAGCATTGGTGACCTGGGAGGTGAAGCTGAGGAGCCTGGGCGTCAGCATGGGTGACCTGGGAGGTGAAGCTGAGGAGCCCGGGCGTCAGCATGGGTGACCTGGGAGGTGAAGCTGAGGAGCCTGGGCGTCAGCATGGGTGACCTGGGAGGTGAAGCTGAGGAGCCCGGGCGTCAGCATTGGTGACCTGGGAGGTGAAGGTGAGGAGCCCGGGCGTCAGCATCGGTGACCTGGGAGGTGAAGCTGAGGAGCCCGGGCGTCAGCATGGGTGACCTGGGAGGTGAAGCTGAGGAGCCCGGGCGTCAGCATTGGTGACCTGGGAGGTGAAGCTGAGGAGCCTGGGCGTCAGCATGGGTGACCTGGGAGGTGAAGCTGAGGAGCCCGGGCGTCAGCATTGGTGACCTGGGAGGTGAAGGTGAGGAGCCCGGGCGTCAGCATCGGTGACCTGGGAGGTGAAGGTGAGGAGCCTGGGGGTCAGCATCGGTGACCTGCGAGGTGAAGGTGAGGAGCCTGGGCATCAGCATCGGTGACCTGCGAGGTGAAGGTGAGGAGCCCGGGCGTCGGCATCGGTGACCTGCGAGGTGAAGGTGAGGAGCCCGGGGGTCAGCATCGGTGACCTGGGAGGTGAAGGTGAGGAGCCTGGGGGTCAGCATCGGTGACCTGCGAGGTGAAGGTGAGGAGCCTGGGCATCAGCATCGGTGACCTGGGAGGTGAAGGTGAGGAGCCCGGGCGTCAGCATTGGTGACCTGGGAGGTGAAGGTGAGGAGCCTGGGGGTCAGCATCGGTGACCTGGGAGGTGAAGGTGAGGAGCCTGGGCATCAGCATTGGTGACCTGGGAGGTGAAGGTGAGGAGCCCGGGCGTCAGCATTGGTGACCTGGGAGGTGAAGGTGAGGAGCCTGGGGGTCAGCATCGGTGACCTGGGAGGTGAAGGTGAGGAGCCTGGGCGTCAGCATTGGTGACCTGGGAGGTGAAGCTGAGGAGCCCGGGCGTCAGCATTGGTGACCTGGGAGGTGAAGGTGAGGAGCCCGGGCGTCAGCATCGGTGACCTGGGAGGTGAAGGTGAGGAGCCTGGGCATCAGCATCGGTGACCTGGGAGGTGAAGCTGAGGAGCCCGGGCGTCAGCATGGGTGACCTGGGAGGTGAAGCTGAGGAGCCCGGGCGTCAGCATTGGTGACCTGGGAGGTGAAGCTGAGGAGCCCGGGCGTCAGCATGGGTGACCTGGGAGGTGAAGCTGAGGAGCCTGGGGGTCAGCATGGGTGACCTGGGAGGTGAAGCTGAGGAGCCTGGGGGTCAGCATCGGTGACCTGCGAGGTGAAGGTGAGGAGCCTGGGCATCAGCATTGGTGACCTGGGAGGTGAAGGTGAGGAGTCTGGGGGTCAGCATGGGTGACCTGGGAGGTGAAGGTGAGGAGCCTGGGCGTCAGCATGGGTGACCTGGGAGGTGAAGCTGAGGAGCCTGGGCGTCAGCATGGGTGACCTGGGAGGTGAAGCTGAGGAGCCCGGGCGTCAGCATGGGTGACCTGGGAGGTGAAGCTGAGGAGCCTGGGCGTCAGCATGGGTGACCTGGGAGGTGAAGCTGAGGAGCCCGGGCGTCAGCATTGGTGACCTGGGAGGTGAAGGTGAGGAGCCCGGGCGTCAGCATCGGTGACCTGGGAGGTGAAGCTGAGGAGCCCGGGCGTCAGCATGGGTGACCTGGGAGGTGAAGCTAAGGAGCCCGGGCGTCAGCATTGGTGACCTGGGAGGTGAAGCTGAGGAGCCTGGGCGTCAGCATGGGTGACCTGGGAGGTGAAGCTGAGGAGCCCGGGCGTCAGCATTGGTGACCTGGGAGGTGAAGGTGAGGAGCCCGGGCGTCAGCATCGGTGACCTGGGAGGTGAAGGTGAGGAGCCTGGGGGTCAGCATCGGTGACCTGCGAGGTGAAGGTGAGGAGCCTGGGCATCAGCATCGGTGACCTGCGAGGTGAAGGTGAGGAGCCCGGGCGTCGGCATCGGTGACCTGCGAGGTGAAGGTGAGGAGCCCGGGGGTCAGCATCGGTGACCTGGGAGGTGAAGGTGAGGAGCCTGGGGGTCAGCATCGGTGACCTGCGAGGTGAAGGTGAGGAGCCTGGGGGTCAGCATCGGTGACCTGGGAGGTGAAGGTGAGGAGCCTGGGGGTCAGCATCGGTGACCTGGGAGGTGAAGGTGAACAGAATATCCTGCAAACAAAGCGCGTCACGGGCGTGTCCCTGCGGCAGGTACAGCCCAGCCCCTCTGCACACAGGTATTTTGTCAACAGTTGGTACAGAAAAAATGTGTCACATTCAAAATAGTGTATTATTAAAAAAGAAGCCAGAGTAGATCCTATATGAAGATTAAAAGGAGACGAAAAGGAATGGAAAAATCCAAACAAAATACGTTACCCCCAAAATGTTAGCATGTTACCAGCGAAAACTGTGGTCAAAGGTAGAGCCCTAGCTGTAGAAATTTATGGCATGGTGACTCCAGGAGGACAAGGAGGCGTATCTTCAGGGAAGACGCAGGACCACAACGGCACGTGGGACGGGACTCGCCGGAGCCCAGGGGAGAAAACAAATCACACTGTCACAGATCAATCCATAATCCATAGAGTATAGACAATAATACTATTATAGATCAGTCATACCGCTACGGATCAAAGCCACACACATCATGAAAAAGCAGACACTTTTGAAAATCAGCAAAAATCGTAATGGCTTTGAATTTTCACTAAGTTTTTCTATAAACCTAAAACTGCTCAAAAAACTAAAGCCTATTAATTTCAGAGACTATTTCTGAAGTGTTCACCAAGAACGCATAATGGAAGATTTGAAGGAAAAAACATTAAGTAAAATGAAATGGAAATGTGCTCTCATTAAAGCAAAAAGTAAAATAAACAGAGATTCTTTTCCCTCGGATTTTTAACTTTATTCCAGAAGTTCTAGCCAACAAGTTTCAGGGAGGAAGCACAGGGGACACAGCTGGATGGACGGGGGGCTATAAAATTATCTTTCTTTGTAGAGAATATGATTATTTGCTGGGAAAGGACAATAAGATCAACAGAAAAATCACACTTTTAAGAGAAATTATTGAGATGGCTGAGTATGAAATTAATATCCATAAATTATAGCCTTCATAGAGGTAAATAACAAATTAAAAAGCTAATGGAAGAAAATGTCACTTATAATACTAACAAAATGACAAAATCCCTGGAAATGAATTTAAGAATATCTGAGATGTGAATAAAATGATAACTTGGCAGTTACCAGAGGACACGGGACAGAAACCGCGGACAGAAAGCCTGACCATGTTGGACCCTTCATAGCACAAGATGTCAGTCACTGAATTAATCAATGATCTTCATATGACCCCAATAGAAATATCATATTTTACAAATAAAGCCAGGCACCTATAAATATGCAAAATCAATATGCAACAATAACTTGGATAATGTTAATAATAAGGGGAGCCTGGGCGGGCGTGGCTCAGGGGTTGAGCATCGACCTAGGATCCAGGAGCTCCCGGTTCGATTCCCGGTCAGGGCACATGCCCGGGTTGCGGGCTCGATCCCCAGTCGGGGGCTTGCAGTAGGCAGCCGATCAATGACTCTCTCATCATTGGTATTTCTATTTCTCTCTCCCTCTCCCTTCTCCTTCTCCCTTCCTCTCTGAAATCAATAAAGATATGTTTAAAAAAATAAAAATAATAATAAGGGGAGAGGGGAGACTGGCTGACCAGATATTCAAGTATTTTATCAAATTAGAGTAATTAAGAATATGGGATATTTATGCATGATTAGAAAAATAGGTTAATAGAAGAGGGATGACAAAATCTAGAACTGGTTTTAATACAGACCAGGAGGCAATATGATAAAAATAGTACTTCAAATGCATGTGGGGAAGACAGATTATTTAACACAGAGTTTTCAGGCAACTTGATAGATACATAGAAAAATTAAGATTTATTTCTAACTCATGCCTTACACAAAATAATTTCCAAATAGATGAAACATTTAAACACAAAGATACTCTAAAAGTACTCAAAGAAAACATAAAATAAATAAATTTAAAATCTCAGAATAGGGAAGCCTTCCTGAGTGCATTGCAAAACTCAGAAACTAAAAGAAATGACACATTTAACTGCACAAAAATTTACATTTTCTGCATGTAAAACACCAATAAAAATCAAGAGATAAATGACAAACAAGGGGGAAAAAAGCTACAACTTATATCAGTCACAAAGGACTGATTTCTTAAACAAAAGAATTTACGAATCAATAAAACAATAACCCAATAGAGAAAATGAGCCAGAGAAATAAAACGGCAGCGCTGTGCAAAGGAAATACCGCTGGCTGTCAGCCTGCTTAACAATGAGAGGAACCAAAGGAGCCATTGATCCGACGAACCAGCTTTCATCTGCGAGACTGCTGAAAATCACAGCTCAGCTCACCTAGGGCGCCAGGGTCGCAGACAACAGATTCACTGGAACACATCTCCTCAGGGTGCAGATTAGTAAGATGGGTGAGAAACTCTCAAATCCTTTGTTTGGTAGCATAAGAGACTTGGACTTGGTAACATAAGAGAAAAACAGGATACTGGGGAGAGTATTTATTGCTACACAGTATTAGCAAAGGTTGACAACAACATCAAGGTCTGAGCCAAACCTCTGCCCTGAATGCCAGATAAATAATTGATGGCGGATTCTTAAAATGGGCACCCCATGGACATTAAAATACTGATGCTATTATGCATTTTTAGCATGGAAACATCTCCTGAATTCCCCAGGTGGACAGCGGGGTGTAAACAGGCAGAGCAGTGCCCGCTGTGCTACTGTTGCTGGTTGTGTTGGACACACCATGGTTATATATCATGTGTATCATGTAACCATACAATGCCTGCTACATTGTTGACATGAGATAGGCAACACATTGATAGACCTGTATGTGCACACACAGTACCTTAGAGCAGACACAAAGCAACTGTATCACCGTGGCCTGTATTAGCTATGCCGCAAACAACTGGAAAAGCCTTCACTACAAATGGAAACTTTTAATGAAACCAATCCCACGACCAAGATCCCTCCCCTGTAACCCCCTCCCCAGGTCCAGTGCTCCCCTCTGCGTGTGAGCGGGGATGGCCCTGTGCCGCTGGTTGGGATGATCGATAGTCTCTCCTGGGTGGGAAGAGATCAGATTCAGGAAAATGGAGCCATAAAACGTGAAATATTTTCTGGTGAAGTCTCTGCCAATCTGTACATTAAAGGAAGAAAGCAAGAAAGGCGTTCCAGACGCCAAGGTCAGGCTGAGACTCAGAGAACAAGATGCTGGGAAACTGATGCTGGGCCAGACGCTCTTCCATTCGGCCGGCTCTCCGGGCGGCACTGCCCACGCCAGTGACAGTGGCCGGGCTGCCACCATTCCCAGGGAAGGGAAGGGGGGGCCTTCCCCTAGAGTCCACAGGCCTCTAATGGCTCTCTTTTAGTAATCTAGGCCCCGGTTAGATTTTATTTAACGACCAGCATTTCCATTGACACAAAGCGCTAGCTCCTGGCATTGCCAGCCAAACGTAAGAAAGTTTTATGTCCCGCAGAGGCTGGCAACCAGGTTCACACCCGGCGAGGCAGGGGAGCCAAATGAAAACCCCAGCACACAGACTTGCAGAATTCTAAGCACCTGGTTTCTCTCTTCTCTGCAGGGTGTGTGGGGGTGGGGACAGGGAGTGTTTTCATGAGTCGCAGGTAAGCATCAGTGGGCGTTGTCTGGTCAGAGCTCAGACAACAGAGAGCCTGCCACAAGGCCCTCAGCACAGGTGGCTGACGTGGGAGGGGTCTCAGGAAAAAGTCCCACCCTTCATGCCACAGAGAAGGGCCAAAAGCCCACAGTGGATGTCGCTGAGCTGGTTACCAACGGCAACTGACATCAAGTCCAGCCTCGGCTCTTGGAGGAGCTGTGCAGACCACCCGCCCGCCCACGTCATTCCTGGGTGCTCAGGAGGGTGACCCACTTACCTGTCCTTGTTGACCCTCTCCGGGTAAGGTGCCCAGCGGGATCACTCCCTGCCCCTGCAGCTGCTTAGTGTGGGGGCGCAGTGAGCTCCCCAGAGCTCCAGAAAATGCCAAGAGACACGGCAAGTGCTTGAGGCAGGCAGCTGTCCATGGGGCGAGAACATCCCACTGCCGTTGCTGCCGGGGCACAGGTGGGCTGGGGGGGGGGCAGAAAAAGTGTCTGCTGGGTGGGATGAAGGGGGCCTGAGCTGCGGGAAAACTAACTGCGCACACGTTCACCTTGCACCACCTGCCCCATCCCACACGTCTAAGGGGCTCCTAGTTTCTTCTGTGGAGATGGTCAGTTGCCTGGCAGCATTCCAGTGACCAGGCTCTGGTGACTTTAGGGCACTGCGATCATAGCCCCTTGTGACTGGGGACACATTTGAAAATTCAGACATTTATTATGATGTTTCTGAGAGTCACCAGTTTACTTGCCCAAAGTAAAATAACGTGATGAACACAGCCTGGCCTGCCTTGCAGGACTTTCTAATCCCAGCAGCCATTTCTGAGCTTTTTCCACAGCCAACTTGAGTTTCCTTTTGTCATTTCTGGTCAGTTAATTACCACTTGTCCATCTACCTTTTTTTTTAATCCCACCCAAGGATATTCTTTCCACTGACCTTTAGAGAGTGGAACGGAGTGGGGAGGGGCAGAGGGAGGGAGAGAGGGAGAGACACATGGACCTGAGGGAGACACGTCGATGGATAGTCCCTGGCCATGCGCCGACCGGGCTGGGGATTGAGCCTGCAATCGAGGTTCGTGCCCTTGACCAGGAATCGAACCAGCAACCCTTCGGTCCAAGGGCTGATGCTCTAACCACAAAGCCCATCTACTTTTAATGTTCTGAGTCTCAATCTCTCTGTCTCCCCCCCGTTCCTTTTTCCTGTAGCTTTAAGTCTTCTAACAGCCCTTCCCTGTCATCTCGTGTGGTTTCGAGAGGGAGTGGGTGAGACGCAGCATCGGGCCGTGGCTAACCCTACTGTCCAAACCGAATTATCTGTCAGCCGTGCGCTGGGCATTTTAAAGAATGAATACAGCCTGGCCTGCTTTGCAGGACTTTCTAATTAGAGAAATAAATCTAAACTACATTCCAGGTAAGACAGTGTGGAAACTGCCTGGCCTCCCCATCAAAAAAGCGGCACATTTGCTAACAGAAAACCTCTCCCGGTCTGCACTCTTCCTGGTGCCCGTGAACAGGAATCCGAGCGCGTGCGAGGCGGCTGACCGTCTGTTTTCTGTATCTGCAGTAACTCGGGTATAACCCAAACCTTGAGTGGTTCACTGAGATCTCTTTCCTGAAACGCATCATTTTTCAGCGTTGGAGTTTGACATATTGCAGCAAAACCCACTCATCACCAGGACAGGACGTCTTGGGTGGCATTCTGGACACCGGGGAGGAACCCCGTCTCCAGGACGATCGCCCTGCTCCCAGAGGGGGCTGACGAGCGGCTGTGGCAGCCGACCCAGGAGAAACCGAGAACCTGAGGGCACGGGAAGGAAGGCAATCCAAGAAGGTGGAGGAGCTGGGCTCTGTCAGGGCTCCTGCTCTGACGTGTGAACATGTAAGTACACGTGGTGACGCTCGAAGCCACAGGCCGCAGGGGCCACTCCATCGCGTGTGCGCCGGACAACACACTGCCGGTCCTGTGCCGTCGAGGGGCTGCAAGGATGTGTGGGCTCCGCAGCTACGTCCCAGAAGGAAAGAGCACGGCGGCCGGCAGAGTCCGAGTCCCGGTCCGCCTCGCTCGGCCGCCGGCCGCCCCCTGCGCGAGGGAACCCAACGCGAGGCGCCGCTGGACCTGCCCGCGCGGCCTGAGCGCCGCTCCGCGGGGGCAAAGGCAGCCACGTCCGCTCCATAGGAAAGAACGGGAATGGGGGTCCACAGAGTATGTTCGAGGGTTACACACCCTGACTCTGCCTTGTTCGCCTCCACAAAACATTCCCTCTGGTCAGGTTCAAACAGCACAAAATAGAAAATAGTTATGTGTCATTTCGTTGGACCAAGACGCTCGGCCTTCGCCGTAACCATCGCCCGCCTCAGTTAGCGAGGGGGGGATGCGAGAGGAAGGGGCTCCGGCCTCGGGGGGCTGCTGACTCGGCCGGAGGGGCTGCCGCTGTCCCGCCCCCAGGACAGGCGCTTTGTCTTCCATGTGAAGACAGCTTGAGTCACTGAACTCAGTCAGTGGAAGACAGTGGCCAAAACCGGTCCTTTAAGCGACAGTTACCTAAACCCTTTCCTTTAAACATCGCCACTTGCCAGGTAACCAAACCCATGAGGCCCAGAGCTAAGGAATGAGCCGCGACGTTTGGGCCAGGCAGAGAGCCCCCCGGGGCCTTCAGGCACCAATTTGGTTTTTGCACAATGAAAGCGTTCGCACATCTACGGGTTCGAGTCCCTGAAAGCCATCCCGCCCTTCGGTCACTGTACTAGAAGTGACTTTCTCAGCCATCAGCTTTGTGCCGTGCGGAGGAGCTGGCTCTAGTCCTCGCCTCCCAGCAGGAAACGTCCAGCTTAGCCACAGGTGTGTTCTGAGGACGCGTAGGGGACCTGCCGGGCGGGAGGGCACAGCTGCATCTCCACCTGGCTGGCCTTCGAGCCTGAGGCGATCGGGGGAAACGTGTCAGCCCCGAAGTCTCTGGGACGAGGGTTCTTTCCGTGCACTCTCCCCCTCAAGTCCATCCTGGGAAGAGCCCCGAACCCAGACGTGTCTTCCTGTCTTTCTCCCTCCCTCCCTCTCTGCAGGTTCTGGTTCTCCTGCTACGACCGGAGAGCTTTCCCCATCACATACCCTGACAAACAGAAACCTCCCTCTGCACAGGGGCAGGTGTTGCCCCCGAGGACGGTGCCTGGGTGAGAAGGGGGCGCCAGGCTTTCTGTTTATCCCTCCAGCTGGGGGGGGGGGGGGACAGTGCTCAATGCTGAGGACACTTCCCAAGGATGAGAGCAGTCAAGGGCACTGGGGGGAGGCCCGGAGAGGCCCGGCGTCAGGGGGACCAGCGGCACCACGCACACTGCGGGCATGGCCAGCGGGCAGGGGGCACAGGGAGGGGCTCTGCCTATATAACACCCTGGAGAAGTCGTACCTGCCCCCAGGCCACAGGGGTGAGCCGCAGGCCAGCGGTCCCACCCACACCCAACTTCCCGCCCTCCCGAAAGGCGAACTGGCAGAAGCTCCCACCGCCCGGGTGGGTACCTCGCGCACAGGCCACTGGCCTCCGTGGGGAACTGCCGGCTGCAAGCACTTTGGAAGATGGACCTTCGGCAGCCTCCCCGACATCGGGAACGTAAAAGGGCACCGTCAGTGTCGGGGACAAGGACGGGGGGGGGGAGGGGGGAGGAAGGAACAGAAGAGGGCTGGGGGGACACAGGCAGGCGGGGAAGGACGGGGAGGGAGGCCGTGGACCAACTTTTCTTCACTCAGCAGCCGGCCGGGTGCCCGCTGACTTTTCACTCCCGCAGAGAGGAAGCCCAAGGTCCGCTGGAGATGGGCACAGGAATGCGGCCACGGCCCCCCAAACGTGCGTCTTCTAGCCGCTGAGCCCTCCTTGCCACCCGCCTGTCGCCCGTCTGCCCAGGGCCACCTCCCGCGCCCTCCAGCACCTGGCCCTGCTTTGTCTTCTTCCCAGCCCGCTTTTTACTCACAGAAACTTAATAAGGAAATGAAACCAGACCGTGAGCCTTCGGAGCCCTCCCTGTGCATGGTCCACACGGAGGCCAGCTCAGGGTGGGGCCAGGGCGCCCCCTCAGCTTCCCCGCCCCCTCTATATGCTGGCGCGTCAGGCGGAGAAGGGTCGCACCGTGCTGTTAGGGCCGATCCCCTCCGACAGCTGAGAGGACGCCAGGCTGATTCCACCTAACGGAGTGCGGGGGACAGTAACTAAGGGGACTCCCTGGGGCCATCCTGAGGCATCTACCCTGATAACAGGCAAGAAGGAGCCTGAGAAGGCACAGGAGGCAGGGCTCCCATTCCTGATGGGTAAGGGCCCAGTTACCCCCTTGGCAGGAACGAAGCACAGCCCAGAGCCCCAGAACCAGGCCTGCGGTGGGCGACGGGAGAGCGCAGGGAGGGACAGCGCAAGTGCTAAATGGCCTCGAGCCAGCGCAGCAGCAGACCAAGGACTGTGTCTGTCTCAGTGACTCTCAAAGTCCTGTAACTTCCCTGAAAAACCTGTGAAAGAACAGAGGCTACTGAACCCGGACACCAGCAGATCCAGCTCCAAGGAGCGGCTGCTGCGGACGCCGTGAGCGTGCTCACCACGCAGGGCTCCCAGGCACGCCGACCCTTTCCCTCTGTGCATGTGTTTTCCGCCCGAAGGCTTCCTCTGGCTTCAGGCCCGTGTTCGGCTGGGGTCCAGGAGGGCCCGATGAGCCAGCAGCTACCGCCTTTGTGACGCATCCGCGACGGGCCTGAGTGAGTGTGGGTGGGTAAGCTTTCCAGCTTCCCGGCCACCAGGAGCATGGAGCCCCAGCCGTCGGGTCCGCCGCGTGACCTCCCTACAGTGTATCTTCCTGTATCGTCTCCGTACCATTTCCTGTCGCTGCTGTAACAACACACTTGGGGATGATCTGCTTCTTGCTTCTTTCCGCTTAGAGTGGCCACATCCTCTGTCCCCAGAAGGCACCCCTCCAGTCTCCCCTCTTCTAGTCTTCGGTCCAGTCTCCCTCTGCCTCACTCTTACCAGGACTTGTAATAACATCAGGGCCCCCCGAGTAATCCAGGGTAACCTGCCCACCTCGAGATCCTTAACTCCATCCCATCTGTAAAGACCTTTCTTGCCACCTGAGTGACACGCACCGTTTCCAGGCATTGGGACGTGCGTATCTGTGGCCATCAATCAGTAGCTCCAGCGGCCTTCCTGCGTCTGACTCATTTCATTCACTTCCCGACCTTTTTTCTGGAATCAGTTCTCAAACTACTTGCACATAAATGCTTATCCCAGATCTGCCTCTGACATTAGGGGAGCAACGGTCATTTATCTGGGATACGGCTACACGGCCTCTACCTAGAGTCCAGCAGTAAAAAATCCACAAATTCGCCTGGCCGGGTGTGGCTCAGAGGTTGAGCACCGACCTAGGATCCAGGAGGTCGCAGTTCGATTCCCGGGCATCGGGCTCAATCCCCAGCGAGGGGCATGCAGGAGGCAGCCGATCAATGACAACTCTCTCATCATCAATGTTTCCATCTCTCTCTCTTCCTCTCCCTTCCTCTCTCTGAAATCAATATATATATATATATATTTTTTAATCCTTTAAATATATATATATACAAATTCAATTGTCTTGCTCTCATGGGTACAATTTCCTGGTAGTCATTTTTCAATTCCGCCTTCCAGGGTTGATGTTGTGGGTACAGGGCACCCCAGGTCCTCCTCAAGGGCTGCAGAGGCAGACAGGGCCTGGCCCGGCTGCCTCACTCCCCAGCAGCACGCTCTCCAAACACTCGGGACGGTTTCAGTCCTATAAATACACCGAGCCTTTCCTTCCTGCTTCAGATATTTCTGTCCGTTTACCCCAAACATAAATCTTCCCGTTCATCGCTTCGTTAAGCCCCACTGATCCTCGGGGCCTCACTGTACATGTGCCCCAGAATCGTCTTCCATGATGGTCTCCCACCAACAGTAAGTCTCCCAATTACAGCAGCTCATAAGGTCTTGCAATTCCCCCTTGTATGTCCTGTCACAGTATGTGTGCATCTGATCAGTTCTCAGCATCTGCTGCCTGGGTAGCCTCTAAGTCCGCAAGTCAAGGATACGCGAGATAAGTTCTTGAGCACAGCGCCTCCTGCTGTGTCTGGCCCCCGGAAAGTAATCGATGCACATTTGGCAAATAAATGAATAAAGAAGTAAAGATCGACGGGAGCCTTAAAAGCCGCCTCAGGCTTGTGACGCAACCTCTGGGCTGCATGTCTCCTGCGGGGGGAGGGAGGGCGAGAGCTTTTCATTTTACTTTATCTGTTTTTGTCAGGACTGTGGTACGGAAAACCTTTTAAAATGTAATGCATAAAATATTTAAATTCTACAAATAAGCTTTTCTCCTCAATTTTGCTCTGCACATTATGAATATTTAGTGGTTTATGCACATTCATCTTTTGCAGCACAAGCTAATTTCCCTTCTCTGCGAACAGATAAGCAGCGCCGTCTGTGAATAGATGGCATTGGCGCCCCTGGTTCCTAATCCGAGCTGAGCGCGGCATCCATTAGGGCTGTTTGCCTGCCTTTTGCTTTTCCCCAACGTTTGTCCTTTCCTTTGTTTTCATTTGTCTACGTTAATTTTTCTTTGGATTGCTTTTATTTTCTGGGCAGAGGCAAGAACGATAGTAACTATCAGTATTAGTCAAAAATTGCACAATGCAAACCAAGAAATTATTCATTATTTTTTATGATTTTCTTCTATTTTTGCTTTCTTCTTTGATTTACAACAAAGTTGGCACATCTGTGCTGTTCCTCCCCACTGTCTGCCCCCAGTGTCGAGCTACTCCCTTGCCCACGGCACTCCAAGGACTCAGTCATTGCCAAAGATTTTTCAACTAAATCAGACACTCAATTTATTTAGGACTGAGTCATTCATTCATTCAACAAACATTCACTGAGTACCTGCTCTAAGCCAGCCTTTTAGGGGTCCAGCAGAGGACAGAATGAAGTCCTTATCTTCAAAAGGTTTAGATGTTCTAGCTTGAGCTAAGAAAAAGAGAGAATAAATAACCGTGTGAATATAACAGTACATACGGGCTCTAGAGAAAATGAAAGTAGAATACGGACTGCCATGGGGCAATGGTGTGGGGATGGGTCCTATTTTGAGCAGAGTGATAAGTGAAGACCTCAATGTAAAGGTGACTGTAATTCATCTCCAAGACCCAGAGCCATGAAATGTATGTTTATGCTTCGAGTAAAGCAGGTTACCCTTCACAATGTGGGTGGGCCTCATCCAATCAGTTGAAGGTCTTAAGAGAAAAGACTGAGGTCCCCTGAGGAGGAAGAAATTCTGCTTCCAGACTGTCTTGGGACCAAGACTGACTGCAGCATCAAACCCTGCTGGAATTCCCAGCCTGCTGGCCTGCCTTGCAGTTTGCAGACTTAAAACGCATCAGATAACTTTTGGACATGTGAACCACATCCAAAAAACATCTTCACAACAACATCCAGACTAGGTTTTGACCAAACAACTAGGAATCATCGCCGAGCCAAGTTTATACATAAAATCAGCCATCACAGTGACATTTGAGAAAACCTTGGAAATTAGGAGAAAGGCCGTGTTGTGGCGACGGGAGGGGAGGGGGGACAGCAGTGCAGAGTCCCGCGGCCCCGTGTTTGCTCACAGGGAGGAGGCCAGTGCCTGGAAGATGGTAGGTCAGGGTCAGGCTGTGAAGGCTTTTTTAAGAAAGGTGCTGATTTTGGATTTAACCGAAATCATGGTCGTGACAGAGGTGTAACAGGATTTCACTGTTTAAGGATCATTCTGAAGGTTAGTGCAGAAGAGACTACAGAGGAGCAAGTGCGGAGGAGGGATACCAACCAGGGGCAAGGCTCCAGGACGCAGACAAGGGTGGTTTTGACTGCATACCCAACCAGTAGCTTCTCAATACATTAGCATATTCTTTTGCCCTTGTTAACTATTTTATTCATTGTAGCGCATGTACTTCTCTATTTTCAATGAGCAAGTATTTACCTAGTACTAAAAATAACAGCGGATATTTCCGTGGCACCTAACGATGGTGTGGGCACCTTTCTAAGCACTTTGCCAGTATCCTGACTCCCTTAATCTTCATGTCAGTCCCATGAGAAAGGGAATCTCATTATTATCTGCCCTCCCCAGATGAAGGCACCGAGGCACCGAGAAATTAAATAGCTCGCCCAAGATCTGACAGTAGGCAGCAGATGGAAATCCGGTGTCAGTCTGCATTGTCTTTCTAATATAACCCTAGACGTGACTTGCTAATATATGGTTGCAGATTTTGTGCCGGTGACCATGACATTGATCTGTAATTTTATGTAATTTTTTAAATTAGGTTTTGGCGTTAGGTTCTTGTCTCATAAAGGGGGCTGGCTGATTTTCTCCTCCATGTTTCTGAAAGACATTGCACAATATTGGGATAATTTCTTCCTTGAATGTTTTATAGCATTCACCAGTGAAGCTATCTGCATCTGACTTTTTTTGGTATAAAAGATTTTGATTGTAAATTAAATTTCTTAAATTGCTGTAGAGCTCTTCACATTTTATATATCCTCCTAAGACGCTTTTGGTAAATTGTATTTTTCAAGGACTTAGCCCATTGCATTTAAGTTTTCGAATGTATTGGCATAGAGTTGTTAGAATTGAATTCCCTTTGTTTTCATTTGCATAAAAATGCCCTTATTTTACCTCAGGTTTGACAGACACTTTTGCTGGAGAGAGAAATCTGGATTGACAGGTGATTTTTCAGCACTTAAGTAAGCTCGTTCCATCATCCTCTCCCTCCATAGTTTCCGAGGTGAAGTCGGTCACCTGTGTGTAATCAACTGTGTGCTATTTCTTTCCTTCTCTGGCTGCTTTCAAGATCTCTCTTTATCTTCTGTTTTCAACAGTTTTACTATGCTGTGTCTAGTTATATTTATTCTGCTGGGAGTTTGCTGAGCATTTTGGATCTGTAAGTGGATGTTTTTAAATTAAATTTCAGAAAATCCATGTTATTAGTTTTCAAGTATTTTCTCACATTTGGGAGACTTTACCCATATGCCAGACCTTCTTTATGTATTTGTGTCAGGTGTACAGCATAGTTATTAGACAGTTATATAATTTACAAAGTGATCCCCCTGATAATTCTAGTACCCACCTGGCACCATACAGATTTATTACAATATTGTTGACTATATTCCCATGCTGTATTTTATTTTGTAACTACCAATATTCTGTAACTACCAATATGTAGTTCTCAAACCCTTTACCTTTTTCACCCAGCCCCAACACCCCTCCCCTCTGGCTACCATCAGTCTGTTCTCTCCATCAACAAGTCTGTTTCTGTTTTGTTTATTTTGATCTTTAGGTTCTACATATAAGTGAAATCACCCATATGCCCAACTTTTGATATGTTACTCAGAGCACTGAGGCTCTGCTCATTTTTCTTGAATTTTTTTTCTGTGTTGTCCCAGTTGGATAATTTCTACGGATCTGTCTTCAAGTCAACTTACCTTTCATCTGGCATCTCCAACAAGGATGAGGGATCAGATGCTTCTGTAAGTTTCTAAAAGAAACACTCTATCTCTCATAGCTACATGGGCGAGACTTTTGAAAACCTGAACCAGAGAGAAACCTACGGGCATCAGGTCATCTCCTTTTGTACGACTGGAGCACACGGAATTTGCAAAGTGCGTCTGAGATGGAAGGGTCTGTGCTGTAGAAATCACCTTCCCTGCAGCGTAAGTCCACCTTCTCAATGATCCTGTTCTAATGGTTTCATGTGCACGATTATTACCTTAATGTTTAAAACTATAAAGTAAAATTATTAATTTATCTCTACTTATAAAAACTCTCGAGAGTCTTCTTTGGCCATCTGTTAAGCGTTTTTATGGCAGCTTGAGCATTGGGTGTGGCTATTTAAGTCTCTGCTCACAGATCCTGAGAAAAGTAATGCAACGGCTAATTTTATAGGGTTGATTTTTATCCCAGAAGATTCTAAGTGAAAGAGTAATAGGTAAAATCGAAGCCTTTTTGGTAAAATTTGGCAAAACTGAGAAAGTGAATGGCTCTAATGCCTAAGTTACAAGTTTTTTTTGCAAACAAGTGATTTCCAGTTCTTTGTTTTAACAAATTGAAGAAGTACCTAGTCAAGTCATCAGGTGAGAAGTATTAAAAATAGTTTATAGATCATCATGGGATATTTGGTATTTGCCAGAAAGAGCTGAAAAGAATTGAGTAACATTGCTAATACAAGACTCCTTACAATTCCATGTCCTTCCCTATGGTAATAAAAAATTTAAATACTTAATTCCAACTCAGTATATTTTGTGTCAGAGAAGTAAACTATAAAAGGATTATGAATAAAATATAGTGAAGTTATTTAGAAGTGAAATGGAAATACTAGTTTAAATGAAAACAAAAAAGAATGACAAAATTACTGACCATTGAAGAGTTGGGTCATGTGACTTACAAATGGTTGAAAACGACGGGAAACCCCGGTGCTATTTGGATAACATTAGATACTTTTAAAAGTTGAGGTTACAGATTTATTTTTATGCCAAAGCGCAGTATACCTGTGTGCCAGCTGCCAGCTTACTGCCTAAATTCACCCCTCATTACCTGTTCCGTGGTGATGGACGGGGCCCTGTCAGCATCCCTCCTGCGGCCGGCAGGACGTGAGGGGTCCTCATTGGAGGGAACAGGAGGAGTCGGGGGAGGAAGAGGCTTCTCTCTGCTTCCAGGACGCTGCGGTTGGGGCGTTTGTACCTACTTGCAGGTGACATTGGCTGTGTGCCCCAGTCTTTTGCCTGTGGTCTGGCTATTCCAGACACCTAAGGTAGTGGAATCGCGCATATCCGCCCTCCAGTGACTGGCTGATTTCCCTCAGCACGATGTCCTCAAGGGCCGCCCAGACTGTTTCATACGACAGTTTCCATTTCTTTAAAGTCTGAATAATATTTCATTGTGTGTAGGCTGCATTCACACATTCATCTGTCAACGGACATTTAGGCTGTTTCCACACCTTGGCTGTTAGAAGCAATGCCACATGAACATGTGAGTGCTAATCTCGTCAGGGTCCTGAATTCAGTGCTTTAAGATAAACACATAAAAGAATTATATAGGGTATAGATTATATAGGGTAGTTCTATTTTTAATTTTTTAAGGAATCTCTGTATTGTTTTCCATTGGGGCTGCATCATTTTGCATTCCCACCAACAGTGTATGAGGGCTCCAATTTCTCCACATCTCTTCCAACATTTGTCTTTTAAATATATATATGTTCATGTACCTATTAGCCATTTGTACATCTTTTTTGGAGCAATGTCTATTCAAATTCTTAACCATATTTTTAAAGAGTTATTAATTTTTTGCTACTGAGATGTAGAAGTCGCTTATATATTTCAGAAAATAATTCATCATATATATTTAGTAAAGTATCAAGACACAAGCTCGATACAAAAATCAGTCATGTTTCTACACACTAATAACAAACTATATGAAAATAAAAACTACCCATTTGCAATAGTATCAATAAGAATAAAACATTTAGGAATAAACTTAACTAAAGAAATGAAAGAGTTGTACACTGGAAACCACAAAACATCGATAAAAGAAATTAAAGAACACAAGAACAACTGGAAAGATGCCCTGTGTTCATGGATTGGAAGAATTAATATTGTTAAAATGTCCATACTACCCAAAGCTATGGAGAGATTCAATGCAATCCTCATCAAAATCCTAATGCCATTTTTTACAGAAATAGAAAAAAAATTTTAAAATTCACATGGAACTGCAAAAGACACTAAAAAGCCATAAAGTTTGGGGGAAGGGGGGAACCAAACTATAGGCTTCATGGTTTCTGATTTCCAAATATATTACAAAGCTACAGTAATCAAAACAGTATGGTACTGGCATAAAGACAGATATACAGACCAATGGAGCAGAACAGAGGCCAGAAATAAACCCACAGTGAAATGGTCAACGGATCTTCAACAAGGGCACCAGGACCGCAGAATGGTAAAGGGTAGTGTCTTCCCTTACCAGGTGATGCTGGAAAACTGGGCAGCCACATGCAAAAGGTGAAATTGGGCCCTTATTTTACACCATATACAAAAATGAACTCAGAATAGACTGAGACCTGAAACTAGAGCACGGCAGGCTGTCAGTACCAGGAGCATGGGGTGATCCATCCTGAGGGGGGTCAGTCCTCCCCAGCCCCTTCCTGTCCTTAGCCAATGGGCCTGTGAATTGATCACGGCAATAGGGCTGACCAGGCTCAGCCCCACGGTGCCAGCTCTGCTGACTGCGCACCGCCAGCCGGAGGGGCCAGGCCGGGGCTGGGCCCCATCTCAGGCAGGATCGCCAGCTACCTGTGGGGAGGTGACTGAAGCTTCCTGGGCATGGACTGCCTTCCCTGCACTCCTGCCAGCACTGCTATCTGCGGGCTTGATCCGCTCCCCCCACAACAGGTGAGGGCTGCCCCAGGACACTGGCACCCGTGGCTTTCCCCGGCCAGACCGAGCATGCTCCTCAGAGGGAGTCCCCTGGGAGAGGGTGGTGGCCATCGGCAGTAAGAAGCCAGGAGCCCGCCCAGAGATGGGGTCACCTAAGAGGCACGGGCAAGGCCCTCACAGGTCTCCCAGGCACAAGGGCCAGTTTGCTAACATATCATCTCAGCGCAGGTGTGGTTTATAAGCATTCGTAAGAATTTTCAGAAAGTCAGAGAAATGAAAAGAGCTAGAAGCTGACGCAAAGGAGATATAATCAAACGTCTTTAAAACTTGTAATTTCTAGAAACTATTCTGTATTTGGGTAACCCCAATACCAGCGAGTAAAACTGAAATAAAAGAGTTGGGGTTCATTTGAATAAAGTACACGAAAGGTTTACCACTGTACTGTCCTGGCAGCATATTTTTCATTCAATGTCAGCTATTTTGTTTGGTTTGCGTGGGTTCTTTCTTCCAGTTTTTTCTTTTTTTTTCTTTTCTTCCTGTTTGGAAGGAATTAGATATTTGGATACTGCCTTTATCTATAAAATGATCTCACCGTAAGTAAGGGCAGTTAATGTGTAGGTATGCTTCCCGTGGCAGCTTTTTCCTAGAAGCAATAAAACAGAAAATAACAAATAATTGATGTCCCCTTTGGCGCAGAGGACTCACCTATCAGAAATAAAGGGAAAGGCTGGTGCATAAGCATGCTCATTGCATTGTTGTTTAACAGTAATAATAAACATCGGAACCAACTAAATATCTAATAATTAGCACATATGGCTCATTAGCTTTATTTTTAAAGTTTATATTATGCAGTATTCCACATGTTTTCTTTTGTCAAAGACAAAATAGCTGATTTTTTATTATAAGACCTGAAACACTCCCCAGGATAAATATGCACACACCTGTCGAAGCCCTGCCTGCAGCCCACGCAGACCACACCCCGCCACGCGGCCCCCCGCTGCTCCGGCCTCCGACTCCTGACCCATCCTAGCGCACGGGGTGAGGGTCACCTTTAGCTCTCCTGCGTCTTCCAACCTGGGCTTGCTGAATTTAATACTAATTAGAAGGACAGCAATCTAGTCTTGATTAATCGCATGTAGTGATAGCTCTGTGGAATTGGGAGGAAATGTTCCTAACGAGCTAGGATTGACCTGCGACTTTATGACGACTCCGAGGGACGGAGGGGCCACCTGGTGAGGTGCCGCACCCACCGGGCCGGGTGCCCGTCCCTCTGACTGCCCCAGGCACCCACTCTATTCTCTTTCATGCCTGGATCTCAAGTTCAAGGTGAACTATTTCTTATGTGTCATTCAAATGTATTTCCTTCCACTAAATGTATCCAGCTCTTAAAGGAGCAGTAATCTATTAATTCGTACGCAGCTGAGGTGGAGTGCTTGCTACGGAACCTTTCCCAGGTGTCAGCGTTTTAAACTCAGAACGAATTCCGCAGGCATGGTGTCAGCCAATGTGCTTGAAGAGAAGGTCCTCTCTGGCCACATTCCCACACACGTGTGGTGTGTGCACACACATGCACACACACACATTATTTTCATGGAGTAAACCCTAGGAAGTCACACGGAGAGGAGGGCGGTGCCAGTCCAAACGCCCGTGCTGGGCCAGCCCCTGAGTGATGCGGGCTACTGCGGGCTCCCGGCTGCGGCCTCCTTCAGAGCGGGGCTCCGCTCAGGGGAGCCGGGCCCCCACCTCGCCACCTACCCTCACACACGCACAGCAGTGAAAAGTGACACGCCAGCCCCTCCCCTCA
Source organism: Miniopterus schreibersii (assembly GCF_964146895.1). Classification (NCBI taxonomy): domain Eukaryota; kingdom Metazoa; phylum Chordata; class Mammalia; order Chiroptera; family Miniopteridae; genus Miniopterus; species Miniopterus schreibersii. The sequence continues at coordinate 7,679,922 of NC_138105.1, forward strand.
GGGAAGGGCTCGGGGCGAGGTCCACAAATGGTCTAGTTTACTCTCCCGAAGTCACCCCCGTGTCCAGGCCGAGGCTGGGTGTCCCCTGAGGCCATATTTCTGCTGCTTCTGCCCCCGGCCTGCTTCTCCCGCGCCCTTGGAGGGTTTTCGGGGTCACCCACCACCGCTCATTCAGCGAGCACCTGTCCCTGAGTCTCTCTCAGGCTCCGCTCCAGGGAGTCTCCCTAAAACGGTCTACGAGCTTCTTCCTGGGATTAACTTGACACTCAACCCCATTAATTCCTGAGCTGACTCATCTGAGGAGAGCATCGCCTCCTTTTGTCAATGAAAATGAGAAAGAAAGAAAGGAAGGAAAACAGAAGGCGTGGGAAATTCATGTTTCAACGTCTGGGAGGTGGATACGCCCATTCCTGAGTCCCATAGGTGGTGCTTCAGGGCCACCACGCCCCCCCACCCCAGCTCGATATTATTTAAAACCTTCATGGATTATTTTCTCCACAAATCACCTTCATCCAAAAGCCAGTCCTTATTATCAAATTCAATGTATATATATTTTTACAGTAGTCACCTGAGAATATAAACCCACACTGTTGCTGGATCCCTTATCTAAGTTGTTGGTCAAATTCCTGTTTTTGTACATTTATACAGGCCACACAAATCCACAGCGTCACAAGCACTAAGATGCTGCAATATAATATTTGCTTAAAAAATATCATGAGGACAGACCAACCATGTGTATGTGTAAGCTACTGGGGAGAGAAACCGCAAGCATTTCTATTTAGACGAGAAATGCATGTGCAGGCTTCAATATTTTACAACTATTTCCCTCTGCTTCCAGCTTCTTTGTCAATGAGCAAATAAAGCACCTGTCACCTCAACTGTAAAGGTCTCCGGGACCTGAAAGCAAGATGAGAGAGGCTGTGATGAAACTTACGCAGCAGAGACAACGGACATCACAGGGGCCCCTGGCAGAGACACTGACACCTGACCACGGAGGCTGCGCCGTGTGCTGCCTGCGGACACCCGGTGACCCTCACACCATTCATTTCACTTGCACCTTGTGAGCTTGTGCTGTGTCACCCACAGATTGCCTGAGCCTGCACGTCACTGCAAGGGACTTGGAGGGACAGAAGATTCCCATAAACCTCTGAAAAGGGACAGAAACAAGCTTCTCTGGAGTTTAAACTACTCGACAGAATCCTACGCTGAGCAAAGCAGAGATTCATCTGAGTCCACCTTCAAAAGCTCTTATGTTAAGAGGCACATAATTAAAACATTTGATTTGGCAAAAAGGGGGGAGGCTGAGCTAGTATATTCTGTGAATTACTGTGAATTCATATGTAATAGTTCCATGTGTGGGGATGCCCGTTAAGCCAGCCGAGTCGCTCAGATGACTTCTGTGACCCGGGTAAGTGACTTGGCCTCTGAGTGGGTCTGCGGGAAAGTGTGTAACAGCCAGGCACTCCCAGCTTAATAGAAGAGCAAATAAGACCAAGTAAAAAAAGACCCTAAACAGGGGCTCCCCCCTCCCCTCCCCTCCCCTCCCCTCCCCTCCCCTCCCCTCCCCTCCCCTCCCCTCCCCTTCCCTCCCCTCCCCTCCCATAGAACTCGAGTAAGTCCCCAGATTATCGGATCTTTCACCAGGAGTCGCCTTCCAACTGGCTGTTATTCTATAACTGTTCAATGAGTGTTTGTTATTAAAATCATATGTAAAATAAAAATACTGACTGAGTGCCCTAATGTTCACTCTGCTGGGAGGACCTGAGGCTGCAGGGACAACCGGCAGGAGACCGAAGGGGGACGTTGTCACAGGACTGGAAAAAGGGCTGATTCATTAGAGAATTTTCATTAGTTTCAGAAATGATTCATTGATACACTTTTACGCCTACAGGAGTAGAATTACGTGACATTCGAGATATTCAAACAATGATTAGGGAAGTTATTTCTTTAGCCCTTATGAAACTATAAAGAAATCAGGACCAGGATAATAGCTGCATGTATCGAGCTGACACTGCTCTCCTGAAGTCCTTGGGGTGGGCCGAATGTCCCTGACCTGTGAATGGGAACTTGCTGCAGAAAGAGGCTTTGCTGCTGTAATCAAGGACCTTAGATGAGATCGCCCTGGATTAAGGAGGACCCTGCATACAACCACAGGTGTCCTTCTAAGATACAAGGCAGAGGGAGATCGGACGGAGACACCACAGGTCAGGCAAAGACAGAGGGGAAGCCTGGAGGGAGGCGGCCACCGGGGTCCTGGGAGCCGCCAGGCCCTGGACGAGGCCGGAGAATTCTCCCCTGGTCCCGAGGGAGGGCGACCCTGCAGCACCTGGAATTGGACTTCTGGCCTCCAAAACTGTAAGGGAATAAACATTTGTTTTTCACTGTTAAGCTACCATGTTTGTGGTCATTTGTCACGGCGACCACAGAAAATGCACAGTCCTAGTTTTTATACCGAGAAACTGACTCGGAAAGAAAGTAACTCACTCAGGGCCACTGAGCTGGAGGGAGACTGAGGCAGGGCTTACACACAAAATGGTCCAGTTTTAAGACATTTAAAAAAAAAAAAAAGAAGTCTATTTTAAACCTTTTCTGGGAAACACCGTCCCCTCCTCTGAGCCCACGGCAGGGGCGCCTCCGGCTCTTTCTCACCGTTTCCCGGGAGAGCGAGTGCCCGTGGGAGGCAGCTCCGAGCGCTCCTGCTGTCAGTTCACAGAGTGTGCGGAGAAGCCCCGCGGGGCTCTGGGGAGGGCGGGACGCGGAGACTGCCCGGGTGACAAACAGCGCGGTCCTTCCCGTGGCTGTCCTGCATCTCAGGTCCAAGGAGCGCTGCTGAGGGGGAGGCTGAGCCCAGTGGCGGCATTAAAGCTCCAGCCTCTTCTTTATCCAGTTTCTGAAAGGGGCCTTGGGCCCCTGGTGTCACCCCCAGGGCCCGGGCACTGCCGGGTCATCTTAGACAACTCTGACCAGCCCCTGGGAACAAGCCACTATGTAAAAATAGCGACCGCCAGGGGTTTTCCCAGCAGTCAGACCTGCCAACCATGTCCAGCCCTGGGCACCCACGGCCACTCCCCAGGGTTGGATGTCACAGGCTGCAAAGGGGAGTTGGCACAGCTCCCCGGTCCCATCCTCCATATTATAATCTCTTCCTTTGATTCACATCTATTTTTTGAACAGCTTTCTTGAGGTATAATTTACATACACAGTATTTAACCCATTTGTTAAATTTAACACATTTCATGCCTATCAGCGATACGTATAGTCATGGAACCTCCACTACAGTGGAAATACAGGCTTTCCATCACCAGCAAAGTTTCCACGTGCCCTTCCGAGATCAGCCCCTCTCCCTGTGCCCAGCCTCAGGGACCTGCTTCCTGGCACCGCTAGTCTCTCTTTCCTAGAAGTTCATATAACTGGCATCATACCCAGTCTCTTGTGTCTGCTTTTCTCACTAAGCATGGTGTTTCTGAAGTTCATTCAAAATACAAAATGTGTGTGCATCGCTGGGCAGTTTCTTCCTATTTGTTGCCAAGTTTCCATCCTATGGCTGTACCGCAATGCCGCAATTTACGGGCTGACCACGGTACCACCGTTGGTTTATCTGTTTACCAGCTGATGAATGTTTGCAATATTTTCCGTTTGGGTGGATTATAAGCAAGCCTGCTACCTCACACCTAATCTCAATTATTTATCTTACTCTCCCTTCTGATTTTCCCTCCTTGTGTGTCTTCAAAACTGCCTTTCTCTTTCCTACCCCAGACAGACCAGAATTTAAGTTTAAGGGGCCTGTGGCAGAGGTTCTCAGAGGGGCTGCCTTCAGGAGATTTGTGACAAGACCTAGAAACATATTTTATGTCACACCGTGAAAGGGAGGTACCGTTGGCCCGGAGTGTAGAACACAGGAGGCCGCCATCCAGCCCGCAAGGCCCAGGTCTGGCCCCACGTCAAAGAGGCACCGAAACGCAACAGCGTGAAGCTGGAGAAGCGGAGCCTATACAGAAACCTCATAAAGAGCACTTTCTGAGAAACCTATTTCCAGGTGGGAATTTTAAACAAAATGTCTGTCATTTTTCTGAGGAAAACACCTGGCATTCAAGGAGTCACTTTTGTTTTTACATATATTGGCTTGAAACAGGAAGAGCACTTACTTCTAGGAAAAACACACAAGGCGGCACCTGAATCGCTGAACGGATGGATAATTCTGTCATGGGAACCACACAGCAAAATCATTTAGCAGTCAGCTGAGATCTTTAGTTAAGACTCAAATGTGCATCTGATCTGATAGCAGTTTATAAGTCGGGCATCAAGTGTGTCAGTTCTTGGTGGGGGGAATGGCCATTTTGTCAAGGGCCCACCAGCCAGAAAGGTAAACAGAACTCTGGACCACAACACGAAGGATCATTCCATGACGTGTCCTTAACACCCATCCACCTCCATCCCTCCCTGCACTTGTACCTTAGAAACTCCCGTAACTGAAGGTCGCCTGTGGGTACCGACGGATCTCTCAGGCATCAGCTGGTACCTCTGCCTGGATGCTCCCTCCATGTCCCCATCTGGAAACCAGCTAATCTTCTTTTGTGACCCAGTTTATGCCTTTTGTGGGAGGCCTTCCCTGACTGCCCTACTGATTTAAGCCCTTAATTCTCCGTACAACTTTTTTACTCTGGATATAACTCCCTGATGCCCATCAGAACATGGTAATTTTCCATGTGATTGCTGACTCCCATCTAGATCACAAACACCACATTATGAGTGTAGAAACTGTCTTTTCATCATTGTGAGCACCTGTTAAATGTTTGTTGTCTGAAAACCTGCATGAATAAATGACCAGATGAATGAATAAATGAATGAGTGAATGAATGATGAATGAGTGGATGAATGATTGATGAATGAATGAATGACGAATGAATGAATGAATGAATGAATGAATGAATGAATGAATGAATGAATGAATGAAGAGTTGGCTATGAACAGAAAAAAATAAAGAAAAATGCTCATGAGTCTTGAAGCAACAAAAAGTCTGAACAGGACCAACATTGGTTTTTAATCAGAATTAAATAAATGTAAACTCAATATGCCGACTCAATCTTGTGGATGCTGACAGGAGTCACCTGAACAATTGTACAAATAGTTATAGAGTGACAGTCATGCAGATAACTGCCCTTGTGCCCCTTTACCTGCAGAATCTCCAGTCTTCTTGAAATGTGCCCCCTAGTGTTTCTTGGGCCTCCACAGGTGAGAGGACACCTGGGCTCGCAAACGTACCTCTAAGCTGTAAAATGTGCCACCTGCCCTGCCTTCCTCCCCTGCCAGGGTCTCCTGGGCCATAATTTGGCTCTCCCACCTGCCTGAAGGTGCCTCGGTGCTGCATTTCCTGATGGTGCCTCCCACGGTAAGCCCATGGGCTGCTGTCCCCCCAGACTCCAAAGCCACCAATCCACAAGCCAGGGCTCTGCCCTACTCCTCTGCTGATCAGCTTCTGCTCCCTGGATGGTGCCAGGTGAGCTACTGAGCTCGTCTCACCACATCTGAAGATTTTCATGAAAATAGAGCTTTAGCCTGTGCCTCATCCATAGGGGCCCAAAACGTGTAGGAAGCTTGAGAAAGGGCTTGACTTAACGACACCGTCCTCATTGTTCTCTGTCCTTTCTCAGGCCTCTTGTGCACTGAGCTCTTTCCCTCCCTCTGCCCAAAGAATTAGGCTGCCCTGTGAACAGAGCAGTCAGTGCCTGCACCACACATTCCTCGGGCAGACCCAAGGACACCTGGACTCCCTCTGGGCTCAGCAAGGATGGGATGGTGTCATCATTTTAGAATATTGCCCCCAAATGTCATTACTTCTTCATGTGCGAGAAGAAAATAAACAGGCTGAGCTAGAACAGACGGGAATGCCTACGCACTAAGTGACCCAGGAGGCACTCTTGTGTGGCACTGAAGAGTGAAAGTGGGTTGGAAGTGAGAAGATAAGCTACCCAGAGTAAGAAATGTCGACAATCATGGCAAATAAGAACTTTAAAATTTCCCATACACCTAGGAAAATTCGGATAATGTTGTAGCCATGACAACAAGCAGCCCCTAGAATTGGCTTTAATCCATTTAATCAGACAGTGGCTCTTGCCCCGGCGAACATACCTCTGCAGTCCACCGGGACAGTCCTTCTCGTGTGAAAGTCAGCCCGTTAGGTTTAGCCTCAGCCCAATGCCAAGCTTCTAAAAGCCAATCCATTGGCTACGCACTTACCCACCAACCGGTCTCTAACCTCCAACTCCCAGATTCAGTGTTTCCCGAAGGCCCTATGCGATCAGTGCACTGCTGTGCTCAGAGAGGACTGTCCAGCCAGAGTAGCTCTCCCTCACTTAAGCGACAGAGAAATTCATCCGTGTGTGTGTATTGTGTATGTGTGTGTTTTATGTATGTGTGTGGTGTGTGTATGTGTGTTTGTATGTGTGTGTATGTTTATGTGCATGTGTGTGTATGTTTTATGTATGTGTGTGTGTTTGTGTGTGCATGTGTATGTTTATGTGCCTGTGTGTATGTGTATGTGTGTGTGTGTTTTGTGTGTGTATGTTTATGTGCATGTGTGTGTATGTTTTATGCATGTGTGTGTGCGTTGTGTGTGTACATTTCTAATATTAAGTGGTGGTCTTGACTTTCGATATGACCAAAGCTGACCGTGTGCCGTCGGTCATTTTAGAGGGTGACAATAGCTAAAAGACGTGATCTGACACACACTAGCCCAGTGAAGGACAGATATGCCTATTCTCAGTCGGTGCCTTTAGGAGCCACCTCCTGATTCTGACTCTAACAGCTTTGTGACCTTGTAACTTATTTATACTTTCTTAGCCTCTCATTCCTCATCTGTAAAATAGATACACTACCTGAGTGTTATGATCTCTAAACTACACAGTAACGGTATTATACATGATAAAGCCTTCAAGGGCTGGTAAACATTAGTTATCAATTCACACAATCCCATTTACTCTGGGATCAAGAAAAAGATGTAGGAAAAAAATAGATCCCCCCACCCCACCCATACCATCTCCTCTTCCTCTCCACGCTCCAGACACAGTGGAGGTTATCAGTCCGGCCTGCTCTTCCAGCCATATTCCTATTCTAACATATTCATGAGGCATATTGCAAAAGTTGTACACACAATAGGCATCCTCTTCTGTGCCTGACTTTTTTCACTTTACCATAGATTTTAAGACTTATTTCCACACTGTAAATCCACAGAAGGGTTTTGTTATTTTTACTGGCTGCATAGTGCTCCGCAGCAGTGTTTCAGGATTCATCTAACCCACGATCTCCACGGCTACTTAGGTGGTTTCCAATCCTCGGCTGTATCAAAACTTCTTCAACTAATGAAGTGAGATACATTTGCACACACGCTGCTTGTATAAACTGTAGGAATAAGTTCTCAGAGTAGAACTGCTGGATAAACGATGTATACATTTTAAATTTTAATAGGTGTTGTCAAATAGCCCTCCGTAGAGCTTTGCCAGTTCCCACTGCCCTCAGTAGGAGAGAAAATAGATTTCCTGCCAGCACATTTACCAGTTTTTTTACTAAAAATTCTGTCAAGCCAATAGGTGAAAAAGAGTTTCTTATTTAATATAATTTCTACATTTGTTACATGTAAACTTGAATATCCTTTATTTTGCTTAAAAATCATTATTTTTTCTATAAAATCTGATCGTGCTATTTACTCATGTTTTAATGGCCATTATATAGTCTTTCTAAATAGATCTGTAAGAGCGTTTCATATATTTTGTAGCCAGGTCTTTCTCATTTATTTCCAAATATTTCCCCCTTGTTTGCCATTTGTCTTTTGACTTTGCTTATAGTATTATTCTAATTAGAAGTTTTTATGCATTTTTATCCACATTTTATGGCTTTTAACTGTTTACATTGCTCTCACCTGAAGTAACATTTGTGTTTTCAGGCCAGCTCTCCTCCAAATAATGATAATTTCGCATCCCTTTTCCCCTCTGTTGCAGAACCGTGTCCCCTCAGGAGTGTGAGGACTCAGCCCTTCGGTGCCGCCCTGGAGGCAGGTGGTGGAAAGGCGAGTCTGAGTGGGGAGCTGCCCCTCCTCCCACACGCCTGCTGAGCCAGAGCAAGAGGTCAGAGCAAGTGCTCAGAGCTCAACACCTAAGAGTCCTACAGTTAGTTGCTCTTTGGGTGAAATTCCTGATACTATGGCAACAAAAACCCTCATCTGGAGCCACTCTCTAGATGTGGACGGAGTGTCTCACTGAGACCAGAGCTCTTTCATCAAGATGCCTTCCCTTTGTGAGGATACACAAAGCACAGAAACAGCAACATTTTCAGTCATGGAGATAAGTCCAACATCAGAGAAAGCTCGGAGATGCCAGAGGACCTCACCACTGGGGAGGGGAAGCAGCAGGGTGGTGAGGGGCGGGCCGTGTGTGAAGGTGACAGGTATGTTTGGGGTTGGTGGCCACAGGGATGGAGGTGGTTAGAGCGGAGCAACAATGGGAGCCAACACCAAATGGCGCCTGTTAAATGTCACCAACCAAAACCATTCAATATCTTTTGTCTCTGTATTTCTATACACAATGGAACTGCTCTTCATTGCTTTTGTTCTCCTCTTATTCCAATTCTAGACACATGACTGATGCTTAACAAATTATTATGCATTAGCCAGTGATGATAATGATTGTTTAACTCTATCATCTATCATCTATCTATCATTTATGTATCAGCTGTCAGCTATCATCTGTCTATCTATAATCTATGTATCATCTATCTAGCTAGGTGGAATTGAGAATTGTGCAGAATATTATTTCACTAATTGCTTCACTAACAAGGTTAGTGGCAACATGAAAATTAGAATCCCAGTACCAATTATCCCATCTTTATTTTCAAGACATATAATTTGGTTTTTAAAAAGGAATTTTTTTAAATCCTTAGTTCATTTTAAAGAAAAATATCTACTGTTTCTAGGGTCCTAACTTAAGTCTACTTGTACATAAATGGGAATATGTTTCATGACAAACTTGCCGATGTCAATATATTAAACTACAGTTTAGCATCTCCCACCCTCCTCTATAATTTTATCAGACCTGCAAATATTTACAGAACTTGGCTTTATAACTTTTAAAAACACAATGTACTTGTGAATTATGCTATTTTTGGACTGAATGCCTGAAGCCAATACCAAGCCAGCCATCAATGGTATAAACCTGAAAGTGGGGAGTATTACAGGGTGTAAACACATTCTGGATGTCTACCCAGGGTGCTGGGAACAGCTGAGGAAGTAGGGGGCCCTCCCAGGTATGGGCTGCAGGGCTGTTACTCCCACACCCGGCTCTTCATTCACCCTCAAATCCACAGGCAGTCTCACCAGGACTGTTTTCCAGATTGTTCTCCACCCAGGAAAGGCTCTCAGCTTCCGTTCAGCACAAGAGGCAGCTTGACAAACAACTGCATGGAAAGGTAGATATTTTGGGAGGGAAAACAAGATAACAGTGTAGGTAATCATGGTAACCACTGCCTCCCACAACCACATCAAAATTACAACTAAAATACAGAACAACAATTACTCATAATCTCCTGAAATCTAGCTGAACAGAAGCCCTACAACCAGGGAACTGAAGAAGCATCAAGACCAGTAGGAAAGGTAGAGATGAGGGTGGGTTGGGGCTGAATCCTATAGTTGCGGCCTCAGTCCCCCACCCAGTGCCACAGCATAAAACCAGAAGGGATATCTCCATGGTGGAGTTCTCCAGAGGATCGAGGGGTCCCAGGCCCCCCAGCCCAGGGGTCCACTGACTGCTGAGAAGTCCCCACACCTTCAGGCTGTAAAAACCAGCGGGGACTGAGGCTGAGGGATGTGGAGGCTGCCGGAGTGTCAGGCAGCTCCTCTTAAAGTGCCCGCACATGGACTCACTCAGACGTGCTCCTTCTGAGCCCCAGCACTGGGTAGCAGGTTGACAGGAACCTGGGACATTTGGGGAGGAACTAACTTGCCTAGAATCAGAGCAAGAGCTGGAGGGACAGCTTTCTCATAGACAGAGGAGATGGCAGAAGCCATTCTCCTTTGACCAGCCGTCCTGGACAGAGTGCCTTTTCTGAATTTCCATCAACCTGACTCACACCTTTCACCCCACCCTGGTGATTCCTGCAGACCCCACCCCTCTCTACTTGAAAGCTCATCTGAGCCATTTCCAGTGGCTTTTCTATGCAAGTGGCCTCTCTTGCCTCAGGTTTAAGATTTTCCTAAAATCTCTCAAACAAGCAGCAGTGAGCCTCAGAATGCCCCATACCCTCCATAAGTTGTCCCAGGCCTGGCACTATCAGCAGCCTGCATTGGTTCATAGCCTCTCGTGGACACCTCCAAATCCAGCATAAGTGGCAGCCATCTATGGATTGATGTGTAGCTCATGCTGGATGGCCCTGGCAGGGCAAAGGTAGAGGCTGACTTTGTACCTCATGGGGAGGCTGACTTTGTACCTCATGGGAGGCCCCCAGAGACAGTGTACCAGGTGGTCAGCTTCAACCATGCTGGATTATATCCCTACAGCATCCACAAGTGACACATTCAAGGGGCATATTTGGTGAACACCAAAGCTCCACTGAAGTAAATCCTGCTCCATGGGGGTGTCTCCAGCACAGCAGCTCTTCAGCTGTAGTTGCAGCAGGTCCTTGCAACCAATTGACCTAGGGATCAATTCCTCCCAGTGACGCCAACAGCAACCAAGGCTCAACTACAACAGGACAGTGCACACAGCCCACACAGGAGCACCTAGAAGGCACAGCTCAGGTGACTGAGGAGGCTGAGCCACTGGACCCTATAGGACACCTACTACACAAAGTCACTCTACAAATTCCAGGAGACACAGCAGCTCTACCTAACACATAGAAACAAACACCTGGAAGCAGCCAAAATGTGGAGGAAAAGAAACATGTCACAAAGGCAAGAGCAGAAGAAATCTCCAGAAAAGGAACTAAATGAAATGGAGCCAAGCAAGCTAAGAGATACAGAGTTCAGAATAATGGTTATAAAGGATGCTCAAGGACCTTAGTAAGACTATTAAGGAAACTAGTGAGATCACCAATGACATAATAAAGGACCAATCAGAAATGAAGGCTACACGAACTGAAATGAGGAATAATTTACAGGGAATCAACAGTAGAGTAGAGGACGCTGAGAATCAAATCAGCAATTTGGAACATGAGGAAGCAAAAAACATTCAACCAGAAGATCAAAAAGAGAACAGAACCCAGAAATATGAAGATAGTATAAGGAGTCTCTGGGACAACTTCGAGCAGCCCAACATTCACATTATAGGGATACTAGAAGGATAAGAAAGAGAGCAAGAAATTGAAAACATATTTGAAAAAATAATTACAGAAAACTTCCCCTACCTGGGGAAAGAAATAGACTTACAAGTCCAGGAAGCACAAAGAGTCCCAAACAAGAGGAACCCAAAGAAGCCCACACCCAGACACATCATAATTAAAATGCCAAAGGTTAAAGATAAAGAGAGAACCTTAAAAGCAGCAAGAGAAAAGCAGTTAGTTACTTACAAGGGAGCACCCATACGACTGTCAGCTGATTTCTCAACAGAAACCTTGCAGGCCAGAAGGGAGTGGCAAGAAATATTCAAGTGATGAAAAACAAGAACCTACAACCAAGATGACTCTACCCAGCAAAGCTATCATTTAGAACTGAAGGTAAATAAAGAGCTTCTCAGATAAGAAAAAGCTAAAGGAGTTCATCACCACCACAGAAAATGTCGAAGGGTCTTCTTTAAGAAGAAGCTAATGAACAAAAGAATCTGACAAACTAAATAGACCCAGAGACATTGATGCATGCAGCAGACAATCATATCTCAGAGGGAAGAGGGAAGAGGGTGGGGTGTGGGAAGAGATTAACCAAAGAAGTTATATGCATATATGCATAACCCATGGACACAGTCAATAACGGGGTGAAGGCCTGGGAGGGGGAAGAAGTGGGATGGAAGGGGTCAAGGGGAGGGGAATGAGACACCTGTAATCCCTTCAACAATTAAGATAAATTTAAAATGTTTTTAATTTTAAAAAAAAAAGAAAGGTAGATATTTTGTCTAAATACTCAGCAACTTTCTTCAGAAAGTACAGGAAGATCTTTGATGCAGGAAGCAAACTGTGCCCACAGATGACAGCTGGGTCGGGCCTGAGGTGGCCTCAGGTGGAGAAGAACTAGATGGAGGACAGTGTGCTGTGGGTTTCATTACTCCTGTGCCCACCGCACCACCAGCAGGAACTGTAAGTTCATCAGCTAACAAATGTCCCTTCATGGCATAGAGACACTGTGTTCTAAGCCATTAGCTGCAAACTGTCGGGAGCAAAGGGAGGGCAGGGGGGATCAGCATGCATGGCAGTGCCACCTTCCTGTCCCTGTCATGCATCTGCTGAGCCCTCCCAGGGCTACCGGTGCTGAGGAAACAGACTGGTGACTCTGTGACTCCCCCTGTGCTTCCTGCCTGGTTTCCAGTCCCCTCTCCATGGGGAGGGTTTTGAAGAGTGAACGCTGCCATTCCAACCCAGTATTTTATTAGAACGACACTAATTAGAGGAAGCTGCTCTGCTCCCCTTGGTCTCCCACGGTGACAGGTGTACACGGATTCACCCACGTGCCAGGATGCACACTTGGGGACAACAGGCCAGGCAAGGTGCTCACTTGGTCCTCACAGACCTTCCCGACAGCCTGGATGATACAGGCACAGCATCTGCACCAGGGAGGTGTGCTGGTGACGTTACTGTGGAAGGACAGAAGAGGTGAACTATGTCTTCATCACGAAAATCCGATGTCATCTTGTCAGTCTGTAGTCCACCCACACAGGGTGTGCCCCCAAACTGTGGCAGAGACGTTCCCATTGTGCCCATAGAAGAACAATGATGCCACAGCCACGGTCACCACTGTTCCCTGGGCGATCACCGAGGCCGAGCATGGCGCTGGCAGAGGTACAGGGAAGTCTGTGTCCTAACTCAGCCCTCATGTGACGGCATCCAGCTCCCGCAGCAAACCCTGGGTCCATACCACCAAGGTCCCTCTAACAAGACTCACGCCACCTTATCCCCTGAAACGGCCCTACAGCTCCAGACGTCTAAGCAGCCACCCGAGCAATTCCTGCTGGTTCTCCCATTACCGTGAAGGGAGGTCCCACATCCTGCCAGCCACAGTCAGCGAACTGTCCCCAGCCACTCAAGTAACTGTGTCCCTGCTCTGTTCCCTGCCTTGGGGACGAAGCGGGAGATGAGCTTGGCCAGGGAGTTCTGCAGGGAACCCATAGGTACACCCGGTGCAGGGCCCTTGTGTCGCCCCTAAAGTGTGGCAGAGACGTTCCCACTGAGCCCGTATAACAGCGAGGACAGAGGAAGGAATGTGAGCAGGAAGGAAAGGAGGGTGCTGAGCTGACGCAGGTCATACCTCGTGCAGAAAGCGAAGGAAGTCAGAGTTCAGCCTGAATGACACCTTACACTTCCCACCCTGCTGCAAAACGGCCTTGGAACTGGGGGCTTCGACAATGAGTTGCCAAGATCAATTACAGTCACCTGAAAACAAAAAAATCTTGACTTACTCAGATAGAATTGAGGATACTGAAGCTGTGAAAACGGAGACCCTTTCATTTCTGGCCTCTTTAGCTAATAATTAGTTAATTGTAAATACCGACTGATTGGTGAAAAGCAGGCTGGGCCTCCTCCCGTGCATGTAGGTCAGCGATGCCGTGTTCACGGTGCTCTGCAGTTCTCGCAGCCGCGCCTGCGTTCCCCCTCCACTTGCTATGGCGACCCCAGTGGAGTGGTAGAGCAGGTCCTGCTATCCCCCACCTCCCACACGGGACACAGGAGCCTCGAGTGTCACAAAGACGGAAATTAGCAGCACCTGGACTCGTCACTTGGGGCAGGATTTCCACGCCTTGTGCCGCTTTCCCAGGAAGCTCCGGAAGATAGGCACAGGATCCTCATAAACAGGCGTGTCTGAGGGTTCCCCAGGCCCGAAATTAACCCAAGGTCACGAGCCTGTAAGTACCGGGTCCAGCGTCTTGCCGTCTTCCTTCCCAAGACGACTGTCAGGTTTCAAAAGCAGTTTTCAGCTCACAACCCAAACCGGCAAGTTCCGTTGCCCTGTGCTGTCAGCAACAAAAGCACGTACGTCCTGTGGAAACTGTTCCGCCAAACTCGGGGCACAAAGTCCCGTTGGCTTTAGTAGTTCACCCGCCGCCCACAGCAACACCTCCCTTCCTGCGTCACCTCCTCCTGTCCGCAGGCACCTGTAGGTGGGGAGCCTCAGCAGGTCCCCGGCCCGGGTGTGTGTCCCCTGCCACCACCCACTCCTTCCTGCAGCTGGAGGGCCGGGCCCTTCGTACCCTCAGTGATGTCCACGGGGCTTCGGAAGCAGACGAACCCTTGAGCTGCCCGTGATGAGTGTCCGGGGAGGGATCACCTTCATTCCGAGTAGCGGGGCCCTGTGCTCAGGGGAGGGCTGTCACTGCTCCCGGGGCGGAGTCCCTGCAGGCCGTCCGCGTCACAGAGGTGTAGCTGGATCCAGCATCCGCTGAGGCGAGCGGTGGGCTGATGACCATGTAACCCCAGCTCCAGTGAACAGTTCCCAACTATAACTTAAGTCCTTGAAAAATCCTTCTGTAATCTAATGGCACGAATGCCCTGGCCGGGTAGCTCAGGTGGTTGGAGTGTCATCCCACTACCCCAAGGTTGCGGGTTCGATCCCCGGTCAAGGCACATACAAGAAGCAACCAATGAATGCATGAATCAGTGGAACTAATCGACGTGTCTCTCTCCCTTCCTCCCCCTCTCTCTCTAAAAATCAGTCAATAAATGTAACATGAGATGTAGTAGATAAAATTATAAATGACAAATTTTCGACCTGTGCTTTTGCCTAACAAGACAAGGGATGTGTTGGCTTACACACCAGACTGTCTCGAAACATGCCTGATAAAGGGACTCAATACAGTGACTCCACCAGTGTCCGCCAGGCTCTGCGTCTTCCCAGGTGTGCCCTCTGCTTCTGCCCAGCGAGCAGGACCTCAGAGCCCGTGGGTTACAAATTCGGCAGGAGTTTCATCTCAGAGGTCTCCGTCGCCAGTAACTGGGCTGCTCCTGGGGTCAATTCAACCACACTCACGTCACAGGGAATGAGGTGGGTGTTTTTCCACTACAGATAATAACTCTTTCGTGGGCCAAGCACTCAATACACTGGAGAGGGAGTGATTACTTTTAAAGATTAGACTAATATAGAATAAAATAGAAATATCACAGTGCACCGCTGTTAGTAATATTTTTTAGTGAAACTTACTTAGTTTTCTATAAATGGGTGTGTGGCTTTGTGGGTGGGGATGTAACTTCTTTTCTGCGAGCTGCAGGGGAAAAGTTTGAAAGGTGGTGTTTGGAACAAGATCAATTTGTTCCCTTCCCAGAAAAATCAGGGTGCTGACTGGAAATGGAAGGGACTCTGGGTAGCAGCCAAAAGATAAATGGATGCTTCAGGGCACTTACTTGCCACCCACTGATTTATAATCTTTCTAATATGCAAATTATTGGCTCTTTCTTTACTAAGTACAGTTTCCTAAACTAAGAGCAACAGCCGTCTGACAGGTGTATCTGTGAGCTTGGAAAAGCGATCGTTTCCAAAGGCCATTTGCATCTTTCATCTCGGCCACCGGGACCCAGGCGTAGTCCCCACCTGACAAGCTCATTCCACCTGTGCCAAGAAGGAAGCACGACCTTTAGCTGAAGGTCCTCGTGTGCCCAGGCTCTTTCTCAGTAATTCCAGTCTTTTCTACACACGCTGGTTCTTTTCATTTCACTCTCGCACGTCGGGCCTCTGGCTGGCGTCCGTGGGCACTGGGAAGGGGTAATGTAAAGGAGCGGGACAGGACCCACCACCAGGGGCCCAGGTGCCAGCCCGGCCCCCAGCCAGTCCCAGCATCTTGGCTCTTCACACTGTCTGTGTTCAGTGTCTTGAAAGGTTAAAAGAAGAAAGACTGGGGGGTCCCTCCTAAGAAAACCTCCCTCTTCACAAGACTCATTTGGGAAACGGTGGGCTAAGCAAGAGGTTTCAGCTGTTAATGAAAGACGCCCACATAGCAGCTTCATTCTGTGCGGCCAGGTCTTGGCACAGCAGGAGAGGTCTCCCGATGACGGGTCACAAAGAGCAGGAGGAGGGGACGTGTCCAGCAAGAAGACACAGCGGACGGCGAGGAAGGGACAGCTGGCGTGCGCTCAGCCCACCTTTCCCTCCCCCCTGCCCACATCCTCCGCCTGCCATGGTCGTTTGTCATCCTCCAGGTGGTTTCCCAGCCCCTTCGTAGGTCCTTGTCCCAGGTGGTAGCGTCCCAAGAGGTGACGGAGGCAGCAGGGGGAGCCCGGCTCCTGCGAGTCCTGCGGCCTTCCTCGAGTTGTGGAAACCCTGTCTCGCTGAAACAGATTGTACCAAAGAGCTCACGGCGCGGGCCCCTGAGGGGCGACCAGCAGCGAGGCGTCTAGACCTTGTCTGATCGCACCAGGAGGGGAGGGGTAGCAAAGAACTGGCGATAAAGAATTAATTTCATCAGTAACAGAAGAAATACGACAGGACCTGAGGACAGGCTGGTTTTCGCCAGTCAGAGCAGAGAGGGAGGAGGGGACTGTGCCCAGCGCTGTGGCAGGTGTAAGCCCCAGGCGTGCAGCGCCCCTGGTAGGACACCTCAGGAAGAACATACAGTTACTCTGTGTTCTGTTAATACAGGCGAGTCCTGTGTGTGCTTAAAAGTCCTTGACATTGCACAGGAACTTATCAAATAAAAATAAAACATTTGAAAGAAAAGAGGTGAAGGTGAGAGGGAAGAAAGTAACAGAGACTACGACGTAAATTTCTAAAATGACCCAAGGCCATTTCCTTGATAAGTGGCCCCAGTGGCCCAATTCTGCCTCCAACGTGGTTTGCTTTGGAAATCCTATGCCCAGCGTTCAAACCATTGAGAGCTCAGTCTGAGCTGATCCGAGAGTATTTTACAACATCTCAGTGCCGGCTCTGAGCTATGGGTGGCGATGGATATAAACCTCAACAGTAGGACGGCTGTGCTTCGAGAATGCATGAGCTCAGTGGGAAGACACGACTCACGGTGAGAGCAGAGTGGAAGCCCGGAGGTCAGCCCACGAGCCACAGGCCGTCAGTTGCAGAGCTGGGCGGAGGGGACCCACACACTGCCCTCCTCCCCACAGATACCCTGTGTCTCCACTGGCCTCTAGAGAAACCAAGATATAAATTTACTGCTCATTTCCCAAATCCCTGGGAGCTCATGGAAGGAAGATAAATAGGAAACGGTGGTTGAATATTATGAAGCTCCTGCCAGGGTGACAATCCCGGGCATTTCATAAGGATACTACTACCTCTTAAGTTTCTCAGATTTAAACAAGAAGTATGGACATCAAGCCAAAGATAACGCCAGATCTGAACTCTGACAGTCTACCCAAAGAACATCACCTACAGGTTTCCTGGGAGCTCTTCAAACCCACTCTGGGCATAGAAGGTTCTAGAGATGAAGACAAGGATCCCTTCATGTTTACGTCTGTCATTCTCTCTAGTCAAACAGGAGGAAATGAACACACTCCTGTGTCCCACCCCCGGGAGACTAACTGAGTTTTCTTTGAAGCATTTTGAGATTAAATTTTCCCTAGGTTTTGCACTATTTCCAGTTCCGATATGACATATAAATCGCACACACAGGAGAACTCAAGTGGAGCTGAGCACCTCGTGGAAACATCCCGGAGCCCCAGAGGGCCCGTGTGTCAGAGGGTAACTCGTCTCCACTCCTCCCAGCTCACTGCTGATAAAGCAGACTCCAGGGACACTTAGGGACAGCCGGGGTTGGCTGCAACAGAGCTCAAGATAAAGGAGGCAGCCATGCACCTGAGATGCCAAGGGACTCGGAAAATAAAACCTAAGTCTTTTACTTGCCATTTGTCTTGAGTTGGTGCAAATCATAAAGAATATTTGCTGGCTGAACACTCTCTTATAAAAACTCAGATAAGGTGGCTGCATTGGGAAAACACCAGGTACCACCACATTTCAAACATATATTTAAACTTTATTAAAAAAGAGAGAGGGAGAGGTTCAAGCACCGGGAACAGAAGATAAAAGCAATAATAAAATTAAATCCATGTCCATGGAGTGCATGATGGGGAGACCTGATGCTACCAGAATACATAAAGCACAGTCCAGCCCTGAAGGAGCTACAGGCTAATACAGCAGGGAGCCAATGCAAGACGTGAAATGAGAAATAGCTCCCCAGGCTCAAATGAGGCAGCAAGGTTAATTACCTAAAGGAAGCCACGGCCTCTACACGGAGAAGGGAGTGGCCCAGCCTGAGCTTCCGAGAGGAAGGGTGGAGCGAGTGTGGCCGCAGAGACACATCGAGTTTCACACACGTGGGTGTGCAAAGATCAGGAAATCACTTCCTTCAAATCAAATGTGGTCCAGGCTGTGGTGCCTTGAGGGCGGTGGCTACTGCCTCTCAGCCAAGGCTGGGCAGGAGAGTCCTGGTTGACACCTGGGGCCTAAGCCTCCTACGTGGTGAAATAGGACCCCTCCCTCCCTCTGGCCCTTGCCCACCGCCAGGGAGCAGGTACTGTCCCCAGTATTCTCTCCCTGCCAAGCTCCTCCCATTCCGGGCCTGGAACGACTCTGTAGAGGGTGGAGTAGCGCCTCCCCCAGCCCACATCCAACCGGAACCTCAGATCATGACCTGTTTGGAAGTAGGGTCTTTGCAGATGTAACTAGCTGAGGGTCTCCAGATGAAATCATCCCGGATTTAGGGGGAGCCCTCAGTCCGCTGCAAGTGTCCCGATAAGACGAGGAGAGGACACAGAGACAGACAGACAGACAGAAAATGCCGTGTGACACCATAAGCAAAGGTTAGGGTCCACGAGCCAAGGAACGCCAGGGGCTGCCGGCCACCACCAGAAGCTGGGGAGAGCCAGGGGCCCTCCTCCCCACAGCCCCCAAGGGCCCACACTGCCCACACCCTCACCTTGGGCCCTGGTGTGGAGAGCTACGGGAGGGCGCATTTCTGTTGTGTGAGCTAATTCGTTGCGGCAGCCCCGGGAACCATTGCACTCTCCCTTCCTTTTTCCCACCCAACACAGCCCCCTGCCCGCCTCCCCCCCCCTCAGTCCCAAACATAGACTCCCAAGGACTTTGGCTTCCTAAATAAAATAAAACCAGGAAAACAGCCTGTCTATCACTAGCTTCTATTTTCTGACTGGAAGAACCCCTCTGCCCTTATTCAAAGATCTGCAAACGCCCGAGAACGCGTTTGGACAAGGGAGGGGGGAGACAGCGAAACACAGTCAACGTCTGGACAAAGCGCACCCCACGCGGGAGCATGCGGACCACCGTGCAAGCCGGGCAGCGAACAGCGAGGACTGCCACGGTCAAGGGACAGTGACGCCGGCCCCAACGCAGACACCACGGGGAATTAAATAAGGAAGGTCTAACGGAAATTAAAAGTAATCGGAGCACCACTTAAAGAACCTGGAATGCAAGAGGAAAAGGGTTGGCCAGAGATTCCCAAGTCTTCTCAGCACATGGCACCCTTTGTATCTAATTTTTTTCGTGGCACCTCTAGGCCAAAAGAAATACCTAATACCTCCACGTGTTCAGTAATGAGGCTCAAACCACTTAATAAGTACTTACAGCCTAAGGAGTTTACATATTAATCTCTAGTCACAAACACTGAAAGTTCTTGAGCAGAGGAATGGCCTCATCAAAGCCATGTTTTAGGTAGATTTATTGAAGATTTTACAAAAAGATGTCTACTAAAGGGAGACCTGGAACAAGGCATTCAATTCTGCTCACATGTTTTCTCTGAGAACCATTGTTTAGTATGTGAAAAACCCCTTGTACGTGGGAGTGCCTTCCAGTTGCTTGGCAGAAACAGGGCTGCTGTGTTCATGAGAGCAAACATCACAGTGCAAGCACTGCCCTGAGCGAGGGAATGGGCCCCGTTACACGTGAGAAACGTTGGAAGGTCAGTGACACTGCAAATCCCTCCTCCCCGCCTGGCAGGAAGACGCAGTGCTCACGCCCTGGGCCCCTCTTGGAGCAGGTGTGTGACAGAGACGTGGTTACCACGGTGTCTCAGCAGCCAGTGTCCCTGGGGAGTAGGAGGATGGCCGGGTTCCTCCTGTTCTTTAGGGCGCCCCTTTCTAAGAGGCACCCTTGGGTCTAACGTTGGCGCGTGCGGCAAACTAGGGGTCTACTGAGCATGTGCGAGAAGCAGAACTGTTTGCTGTTTGATTTTCAGGGGAAATTTCTTTATTAGGACATTTGTGCAACAGCAGTTTTAGAAGCGTAAGACTAAAAGGAAATTCTCTATACAAATAAGACATAAGCTATTTTAAAGAATTCTTCCTTAGTAGACAAAAATAAATCAGTTTTTCCAGAAAACAAACAAGGAACCAAGGTTCAGGAGACTTGGTTCTAGAGGCAGCTAACTCGTGACTAACTTGCTGTGATCTTACACAAGTCGAGTCACCACTTTGAGGGTCATGTTTTATTTCTAGAATAGAATAAAATAATAAAGTAGATAGAAAAACCAGTGTTAGAGCCAGAGGTCAGAAAGTGGCCAGTCGGAGCTGGACATGGGGGTAAATAAATGCATTTTGCCTGGCCCACTGGTTTCAGTTCCTTATTGTGAGTTAATTTCAGTGCTAAAAAGGGTTTCACATAAAACTCCAGGTACCTGCTGGCTTCTTCTGAACACTCCACCCATCTTCCCCCATGGCAGTCGGATGGCCTCGGTCACTGCTGCCCTCTGTGGACCCACCACACTCTGTAAATGAAACCCAAGCAGCGTTGCTTATTTCTGCTCCTAGTCTGGCCCTTGGAGAACGTGAGATTCCAACCCCTGATTGCTAAGCTACCAAAATCCTGAAGTGCCCTGAACAGACAGGGACAAAACGATGGAATGTAATTGGACAGGCACGTACGTGGATGTGTCTATTTCTCTAATTCTAGAGATAATTTTGCTATTTTCATTGTATATCTTTTTCTTTATCAAATAATATTCCCTTACTCTACAACTTTATCTCTCTAAAATCTAACCATCTTTGAGATTATATGGATGGCTTCTTGGCAAGCAAATATAGATGTGTTTTGGGGAAGATAATGTTATATGTATGTAAGTAGATGGAATCTGCAGAACGTATTTTACCAGCTAAATGTAAGTGGTGTGCTGGGTCATCAGCTAGTCCCCAGGGCAGCGTGCGTTTTATTTAGACAGAACCATGAGTCTATGATGTTCAGTATGAAATGGGCAAGGCTTAAGCTAGAAACCACAGGAAGGAATGCTTTTTTCATGAATGTTCCAACTAATCATCAATAAGCCATTAGCTAATCAGCCACTAAATGCAGTACACACATTCAAGACTTTAAAGTAGATTTTTTGGAAAAATCTCTATAATCCACGTGTCTAAAACCACTATTTCCACTCTAGCTTTTCTCCCAGGACATGTCCATGTGCACTTGGGTTAGAGTGGAAAAGATGCAAAATTTTGCTTTTCACTTTCTGCCATTTAGCCTGATGTTACACTTTTCCATGTTGAACTATTTTCATAATTTTTGCTTAATGACACTGTAATATGACATCAGCTACCTGCACCTTGACTGACTTAATTATTCCCATGTTTTGATAATTAAATTTGTTCTCTACTTTTCATGATAACTATTGTTGTAAAGAGCTTCTTTAAGCTCATAGCTTTTTTTTTTTCTTTCTTCTCTTGAAGACTTCCGTCAGGGTCAGTTGTCAAGTGTAGAATTACAAAGTCAAAGAGCATAAACTTTTCTATGGTTTACATACACACAGCCCGATTGTTTTCTGGCTTTATTAGGAACTTGCCAGCATTAGGCTATTATCAGACTTAATGTTTATGCTAATTTAAAACTTGTTTAAAAAGGCCTAATTATTGTTTAAATTTGCATTTCATTGAATACTAGTAATGCCAACATTTTTAACTGTGGACACTGCATATAGGATCAATTTTTCCTTTCCTAAATAAAAAGTGGAAGTAAGTCTGTCCCTTGTCCTTGAAATAAGTCCTAACACCACAGGAATGCTGTAGAACATGAAGAAATATGAGAGGATGTGACTTGGTGTATCCCAGCATGCACTGTCATCACCATCATAGTTTATCAGGAAATCGTCCAACCACATGGGATTATTTCCCTAACATTGACACCAGGAACAGGCCAGTCTCATATTCCAAATATACTCAACTGCCAAATAACTTATTGCTCATGGTACTTTCATTTAGTTCTGAAATGGTTCTGTAATTTAATCACAGAAGTAGGACACATTTAAAGCTCCTTCTTATGGCTGCCTTGAAGCCTTGACTAGACAGAGTGGGTTTTTATTGGTTAGGTTCATAATAACTGGGGAAAACTCAGGAACTGTTCATGCAACTCCAACTTCATGACTGCAACTAAGCACAAAATATTTCCAGGGTGGGGGAGGCTAAAGACAAGATATGTTTACTTGCCACCAGCAACATCCATTCTTTCTGCTTTTTCTTCATGAGCTACTGCTGTGAGATAGATCTCAATCTGTTTATTTGGCTTGCTGCATCTGGGTTTTAAGAAATGCTATCTGTCTAATTTTGGCTGGCAATAATTTATGAGAGGAGTGTTTCCCACCTGGATTAGTCACACTGAAGACTGTTTAGAAGTCCAAGAGTTAATTTTCAGTATGGTTTTCTTTAACCAAAATAAAAGATAATAATAAATAAATACATTCTTAGGGTAATTGTCATGAAATTGAGATCCAGAATTGGCGAAAACCTATCCAAGTGTTAATATTAGTTATCTAAATTTAATTCCCATTCTTTTGCTTTAAGATAGTGTTAGAGTGGACTGATATTAAATGTCTTACACTTAATACCAAAAATGAAGTAAGTTTCTGTACTAAGGATGTGATTGACAAAAACCATTTTTATTTCGTTTGACTGGACTTCCATTCTTGTCAAATAAAGTGGAGCTGTGTGTGGGATTATTGTCGGGTACAACCAACCAGTTCCTGTGGTTTGTGCTACAGAATAGAGTCTTTGAAAATGTTACCTCAACGAGGAGATTAAAGATGGCTGTGGACTGAGTGGAAGCTACACTGACACTCTCCTGGGACCAAAGTGGAATTAAAACTAAAACAGAGAAAAATCATCCTGAAAAATCAATTAAAGACGAGCTGGAGAGCACCATCATAGCCAAGGAGGAAAAGAGGAGACCACATAGAGACTGGTAGCAGCTGAAGGCAGCAGCTGAAGGTCTGCAAGGATATCTCAGCTGCGGGGGGTTCCCATTGAGGACTCTGGGGCCTAAATCTCAGACTGTGCTTCCCAGCCCAGAGCACCAGAACTGAGAAAGGTGCCCATGTAACATCTAAAAAGCAATTGGGTTTCTGTCTGCCAGGGAGAGACAGCTGGCAATGCAGGCACCCTCTTAAAGAGCCAATGCACAAAGTATCATGTGCAGCCACTCACCTTGGGCTCCAGCAGAGGCAGGGCAGAGTGGACTGGAGCTGTGTGAGGAGAATCTAGGGTTGTGGGCTCTGGAGATAGAGCTCAAAGGGCACCCCTCTGGATTCCTGTGCCAAGTCATTCCCCCATACTGCAGAGGCAGACATTTACCTTCCAAGCAGCTTTGCCTGGGGGTGAAGCAACTGCCCCACCCTGCTGAAAAACCTCTCACCCTACACCGTAGGGTTTCTACAGCCTGAGGTTCACTAAGAGAATCGGATTAATCAGCCTGCATGCAGAGGCAGACCTCAGAATGCTTTGAGTCCTTGCCTGATCTGCTTCTGGACCTTGGCCTTGGGAAAGCAGACTTTGGTATGCATCTTAGTCCTGTGCAACTGCACCCAGCCCCAGGAGAGAGGACCTCAAGCTATAGGGTGTTGATCCAAACAGGGTACTCAAGGCAAGTCACAAACATCATCTGACATTGGTCTGCACCAGAGACCTTCCAAAAAGACTGAGAGTCCTAGCAGAACTACCTAATACATAGAAACAAACCCAAATAGGCAGCCAAAATGGAGAGACAAAAAAACAAGCCCCAAATGAAAGAACAATAGAAGTCTCCAGAAAAAGAGCTAAATGAAATGGAGACAAGCAATCTATCAGATACAGCATTCAGAATACTGATTGTAAGGAAGCTCACCAACATGAAATAGCAGAAATGAAGAATACATGGGAAGGAATAAATAGCAGATTAGAGGAAGCTGAGGATCAGATCAGTGAATTAGAAGACAAGGTAGACAAAATCACTCAATCAGAGATCCAAAACGGAAAAACAATTAAAAAACAAGAGGACAGTCTAAGGGAGCTGTGGGACAACATGAAACGTAAAAATATTCATATCATAGGAATGCCAGAGGAGGTTGAAAGTAAGCAAAGGTTAGAGAATATGTTTGAAGAAATAATGGCAGAAAACTTCCCTAACCTGGTGAAGGAAAAAGTCACACAAGTTCAGGAGGCACAGAGAGTCCCAAGCAAGAAGAACCCAAAGAAGTCCATGCCCAGACACATCATAATTAAAATGCCAAAAATTCAAGACAAAGAGGGAATCTTAAAGGCGGCAAGAGCAAAGCAATCTGTTACCTACAAAGGAGCTCCCATAAGGCTGTCATCTGACTTTTTATCAGAAACTCTACAGTCCTGAAGGGAATGGCATGAAGTATTCAAGGTAATGCAAAACAAGGATCTGAAACCAATACTACTCTATCCAGCAAGAATATAGTAGTCAAAATAGAAATAAAGAGCTTCCCAGACAAAAAAAAAAAAAGTCTAAAGGAGTTTATTACCCCCAAAGCAACATGGCAGGAAATGTTAAAGGGACTGCTGTAATAAGAAGTAGAAATAGAAACATTGCAAGAAGTGTTAAAGGGACTGCTGTAATAATAAGAAGAAATAGAGAGAGAAACATAGACATAAAGAATTAAAATGGCAATATATAAGTATCTATCAATAATAACCTTAAGGACTTAAGGGAGAGATCAACAGCAATACAGTCATAGTCATGGACTTTAACACCCCACTGACTTCACTGGATAGATCTTCCAGATAAAAAGTCAACACAGAAACAGTGACTAAATGGCACACTAGGTCAGATGGATTTAATTGACATTCACAGAACATTTCACCCCAAAGCTTCAGAATATACATTCTTCTCAAGGGCACATGGGTCATGCTCAAAGATAGACCACATGTTAGGACACAAAACAAGTCTCTGAAAGTTCAAGAAGACTGAAATCATATCAAGCATCTCCGATCACAAAGGCATGAAATTAGAAATCAACTACAGTAGAAACACTCAAAAACATTCAAACACATGGAGGCTAAATAGCATGTTATTAAACAATGAATGGGTTATCAAGAAAGAAATCAAAAACTTCCTGGAAACAAATGAAAATAAACAGACAACAACTCAAAATCTATGGGACACAGTGAAAGCAGTCCTGAGAGGGAAGTTCATAGCACTGCGGGCGTACCTCAAAAAGCAAGAAAAATATTTAGTAAACTATCTAACCCTTCAACTTAAGGAATTAGAAAGCTCCCCTATGAAGCTGTCTGGACCAGCGCTTTTGTTTGCTGGGAGTTTTGTTATTGGCCTATTCAGGTTTCCTGATTCTTCCTGATTCACGTTTACATGATCTCACTCATATGTGGAATCTAATAAACAACATAGACTGAGGAACAAAGTATATCCAGAGACAAAGAAGCATGGAGCAGACTGATGAGTCTCAGTGGGAAGGTGGGGGTGGGGGATGGGTGGGGAGAGATTAATCATAGAACTTATATGCTTATATGCATAACACATGCCACAGACAATAGTGTGGGGAAGGCCCGGGGGGTGGGATGTGGGGTGGAGGCGATCAGTGAGGGGAAAAAAGGGGGATATCTGTAATACTTTCAACAATAAGGATAAATTTTAAAAAAAAAACAAAAAAAACATGTTAACTCAGCAAGTATTTCACATACTGATTTGAAGTTTATTCCAAAGACAATATTACCCTATGGGAGCTCCATTTCAGCAAATAACACTATTTATAGTTAAGGAGTAAACATTTTACGGTAAAAGAATAATTCATGACAGTGTATTTACTGAAGAAGGAAGGGAGAGAAATAGGAGGAGAGAGTATTCCAATAAATAAGAATTATCTATGTAATAATTAAATTAGTAGGTCAATTTGAAAATAGAGGACTATCTCAGATGCTGAAAAGGCTTTTGGTAAAAAGAAAAGTAAGTTAAGCTTGGAATAAGACGAACCCTCCTCTATGTGGTAAGTACACGCTATAAAACATTTACCCAATGCCAAATGCCAAAGGCATCCCCTCTCACCCTGGAAACAAGTCAGGGTGGAACCTGTCAACACCAAAATAGTATTAGAATATTTCTATATGGTGCCAAAAGTAGACCAAAAGAGAAAACAATGAATATATGTTTCAATTGGCAAAGAAAGATCAAAATTTTAATTTTTAAATATTTTTATGTGATTGCTTGCCTAGGAAACCTAAGAGAATTAACTATAAAATAATTAGATTTAATGAGAAAATGCAACAAAGTGTCTGAATAAAAATACACAGAAAAATAATTCTGAGGCATCTACCAACAGTCTTTAACGTGGTTAATCCTTTTGGTGGGAAACACTCTGCTTGCATAAGTGACTGCCCATCAAAATTAGACAATACATCATAGGAATGCCGGGGGAGGAGGGAAGGAGGGAGGGAGGGAGGGAGGGAGGGAGGGAGGGAGGGAGGAAGGAAGGAAGGAAGGAAGGAAGGAAGGAAGGAAGGAAGGAAGGAAGGAAAGAAGGAAAGAAGGAAAGAAGGAAAGAAGGAAAGAAGGAAAGAAGGAGGGAGGGAAGGAGGGAGGAAGAAAGAAAATCCAGTTCACTGACCTGCGGAAATTTTAGAGGTCTCCTTCCCTTGTTTACATCAGACCTACTTTGGCCCTTTCAATTATAGGACCATATTAAAGATGTGTGTTTTTTAAAGTACTCTAAGACTGAATCTAGGGTCCTAAAGAGATGGGCAATTATATCGCAACGTATCTGAGTAGCTTATCTGAAGGTTTTCTCACTACACATGGACGAGCACTATGCTCTCTTGCAGCAATGGAATGTATACTGAAGTTCTGGACAATAAGCCTTTCAGAACCCAAATTACTTAACTGTCTTTCCCATTTGACCTTTCAGCTCCTTGGCAGAATCAAAAGAGGAAAATCAAAGGACCTTCACACTCCTAAACTTAAAAGCACCAGGGGACTGATTTTATGCAAAATATTTCCAAGGCTTAAGGGTGAAATCACACAGCCTTTCTTTGGCTTCTTAAAAACTCATTTTTTCTGTGGCACTTTCTGATAAAGCAGCAGGCAGACTGTGAATGGTCCTGCTCCACAGAGCGACCAACTGGAGCAGCTTGAGCCTCACACCACCAGACAGCGAGCACTTATGAAGTGAATGACAAATGCCCCTTTTCTATATTGATGCATTACTTTATGCTCCAGTTATTGATCCCTAAAAGCCACTCTTTGTGCTGAAGTGCCTTAGTAGAAAGCTCATCAGTGACCTCATAAAATGACACACATGCAAAAGGAAATAATTAGAAAGTTAAGTCATATATATCAAAACTTGAATATGACACACAGTGTTCGGAATCTTTCAACAGAAATCACATAAGCACAAATAACATAAAGAGAAGTCGAGAGTTTTATATGCTGGGTTTTGTTCAAAATGGAGCGCAACCCCGATTTCCTACAGGAAACTGTGATGATGGATGGCATGGCAGACATCAGAAAGAGGGGAAACAGGGATGATACGTTAAAAACACACTTTCAGGAGACCTAAGACCAGGCCCTTGAAATCTGCGAAGAATGCATTTGGTGGGGGTGGGGTCAGGAGATGGCATTCCTGAATAGTCCAGTAATTCATCTTCATTTAACAAGGTGCAGGACACACTCAAGTGTGCATACATCATTCTGTGTTTGTCCATTTGTATCATGTGTGGCTTCCTAGGAGCACTGTGCACACTGCTGGTGTCAAGGAGAAGAAATATTATAGCAGTTACACAAAGGAAGGTTAGATGCCTATATGAAGGCATGGGATTCACCTCCACTCATCTATCATCAGGAATAAGTTCCAAACAGCTGTTGGAATTAGAAAAATTAGACATGACGTAACTAGAAATATCATGCTTAAAAAAAATACCTTGTGCTAGCAAAAAATAAGGTCCAGTAAACATTATGAAACCTGAGTGCTTCAAATTCTAGCTGTTCCAAATTTACCATAAGTAATATCTTTTATTAAGTCATGTAACAGTAGAGACAGATTCAATCAATCATTGTTGGGGGGAGAAAGACTGGAAATCTCATCCTGTAGATAACATGCAGTCAGCAGATGATGCATTAATTACTTTCTAATAATTAAAAATTTATTTGAAACTGTAGCTTAAGTATTTGTCCCCTTGCTGTTCTTTTCTTCCTGTCTTTGGCCAGGTCGATCCTTGGAGGTCTGTCTCACAGCTATTATGAGAAGAGGGGGAGGAAATACACTGTAGAAGGCGCGCGTCGACCAGTATCATGTGTCTGATAAAAAGGTCAAAGAGATCGATGGGGACCTCAGCAAGGGCACTTGGGATGATTACATCAACTTTCCTGACTCTCGCCATGCTGTGTATTCCTACAGATATTTGATGATGATTTGTTTATCTACTTTTTAAAATATGCACCTGCCATCTGATGCAATGAAAACTCTAGACCTGTGATTTTTTTAAAAAATGGTAGTTACAAGGCAGTATTTAAGTAGTGGTCACACATCCTGGAAAGTTCTTAGGTATTTTTAGTATTCAGGTTTAAGTTCTTTATTAACCATCCATTTTAGTAGATGGGAAAAATCATTTCCTCCTGAATTGGAAGCCAATAACTAAAGCGAAAAATCTCATATCTGGCCCAAACTCCGGATTCCGGGTTGAGAGAGCATCTTCATGATGGAGGAGAGGAAGGTTCGTGCTCAGCCGGCGCCTTTTACAGAGGCTGGTCTGCGTCACGTGGGCCTCAAGACGAACGTAACTGCAGCCTCCCCTCCAGCTCCTGCATACAGGCCTCATGCTGCAAGTCCTCTTTGCATATTTTCCCCATTAATATTATCTTTGGTGAAAAATTTTAATCTAACCTCTCACATTAAAACTCTCGGCATATGAGATATGAAGATATTTGGGGCATGGGGACAGAAGAGCTCAGTGTGATTGCCTCAGGCCTCAAATATTATCTCAGGTCAGATAACCATGACCTTGGGTAAATACCCTCCTTCCTTCCTCTGAATAAAAAAATAAAAAATAAATGCTTTCATTCTATAGTTTTCTTATCTTTACAAAGAAATTGTGTGTTTTTCCTCTGAACTCAGTGAGGATACCAGGAGAGGAGGGGAAAACAAAGTTAATAAGAAACAGCCATATATATATGTGTGTGTATAATTTATTTATTTATTTATTGTTAATCTGCACCCAAGGATATTTTTTCCATTGCTTTTCAGAGAGAGTGTAAGGGAAGGAGGGGAGAGAGATAAAAACATTGATGTATAAGAGACCCATCAATTGGTTGCCTCCTTTGTGCGCCCTGACCAGGCTGGGGATCAAACCTGCAACCCAGGTACATGCCCTTGACCGGGAATGGAAACCGTGACTCTTGGGTGCTTGGGCCAATGTTCTACCAGCTGAGCCACACTGGCCAGGGCAGCAGTCCTGTGTGTGTGTGTGTGTGTGTGTGTGTGTGTGTTTTAAGTCACGCACAAAAAATAGTTACTCAGAGGAATTTTATAAGATTCTGCTGCCATAGTGAAGATTCCTCATCCCCTCTGATTTAGTACCTCACTCAGTAATTTCATTTTATTATTCCTTCATCCCTCTTCAAAGCTTTCGCTCATTCCTGTTTTACTTTCAGTGTTTTTCTTCAGGACCAGAATCTTGCAGAAATGAGACCGGATGTGGGACCACTGAGATTCCATGAGCATTGCCTTTGTCTCTGTTAAGTATCTTCCTAAAGTAACACTGATAGTATACTTTTTATGGGAAGAAATCTTTTTCTATATGTTCTAAAACCAGGGGCCAGGAAAATCACACAGCACTAACTTCTTCAGAAATTTTTAATGGAAAATAGCACTGATAAGTAAATATAAGATGGCTACAATGTTTTTTTAAGATTAATCATTAGCTATGCTTACATATTGCAATTTTTTATTTATAGAGGTGATGCTTTAAAGCAAAATAACTACTATGCCCAAAAATATAGTAAAGACTAATGGAATCAACAGAGCTAGAAAATAAAAGCAACTTAAAATTTTGAAATATTTTATGGTTTCACACTATAGATAAAGAACATTTAGGGAATGGAAAAGCAATAGAGGATCTTTAGCTTGCATAAGAATTACTGAAGATGGAGAGGCAACAAGACTGCAGGGCAGGTCACCGCAGTAGTCACTGCCTCCCACAACCACATCAAAATTACAACTAAAATACAGAACCACCATCACTCAGAGCCTCCTGAAACATAGCTAAACAGAAGCCTACAACCAGGGAACTGAGGAAGCACTGAGGCCCGTAAGAGGGGCAGAGACGCGGGTGGATTGGGGCAGGATCGGGAGAAGCAGCCTTAGGCCCACACCCAGTGCTGGGGAGTAAACTCAGAAGGAACATCTCTGCGGTGGGGTTTTCCTGGAGGAGTGAGTGGTCCCAGCCCCACAGCAGGCCCCCAGCCCAGGGTCCTAGGGCCAGGAAGAGAAGTTCCCACAGCTTCAGGCTGTAAAAACCAGCGGGGACTGTGGCTGAGGGACAGGGAAGCTGCAGAAGCCACAGGCTTTCCTCTTAAATGGCCTGTGCACAGACTCACTCGGATGCGCTCCTTCTGAGCCCCAGCACCAGGCAGCAGCTTGAAAGGGAACTGGGACACTTGAGGAGGAACTAACCTGCCTGAAATCGGGGCAGGAGGCAGAGGGGCTGCTTTCTCCCAGACAGAAGAGTTGGCAGAGGCCATTGCTCCTTGGGCAAGCCCTACCCCCACAGAGCCAGCAGGCAGGCACCTTCTCTGAATCTGACTCACACTTTCCGCACCACCCTGGTGATTCCTGGAGACCTTGCCCTTCCCTACTTGAAAGCTCATCTGAGCCATTTCCAGTGGCTTTTCTATGCAAGTGGCCTCTCTTGCCTCAGGTTTAGGACTTTCCTAAAATCTCTCAAACAAGCAGCAGTGGGCCTCAGCATGCCCCATACCTCTCCATAAGTGGTCCCAGGCCTGGCACTATCAGCAGCCTGCATTGGTTCATAGCCTCTCCTGGACACCTCCAAACCCAGCATATGTAGCAGCCATCTATGGATTGATGTGTAGCTCATGCTGGGTGGCCCTGGCAGGGCAAAGGTAGGGGCTGACTTTGTACCTCACAGGAGGCCCCAGAGATAGTGTACCAGGTGGTCAGCTTTGACCATGGTGGATTATATCCCTACCACTTCCACAAGTTATGCACTGGAGGGCCACACTCGGTGAACACCAAAGCTCCATTGAAGTAAATCCTGCTCCATGGGGGTGTCTCCAGCACAGCAGCTCTTCAGCTGTAGTTGCAACTGGTCCTAGCAGCCAATTAGCCTGGGGATCAATTCCTCACACTGATGCCAACAGCAACCAAGGCTCAACTACAACAGGACAGTGCACACAGCCCACACAAGGAGCACTTAGAAGGCACAGCTCAGGTGACTGGGGAGGCTGAGCCACTGGACCCTACAGGACACCTACTACACAAAGCCACTCTACAGATTCCAGGAGACATAGCAGCTCTACCTAATACATAGAAACAAACACCAGGAAGCAGCCAAGATGTGGATGCAAAGAAACATGTCACAAAGGCAAGAACAGAAGAAATCTCCAGAAGAGGAACTAAATGAAATGGAGTCAAGCAAGCTACTGGATACAGAGTTCAGAATTATGATTATAATGATGCTCAAGGATCTTAGTAAGACTATTAAGGAAACTAGTGAGATCACCAATGACATAATAAAGAACCAATCAGAAATGAAGGTTACACAAACTGAAATGAATAATTTACAGGGAATCAACAGTAGAGTAGAGGACGCTGAGAATCAAATCAGCAATTTGGAACATGAGGAAATAAAAAGCACCCAAGCAGAAGAGCAAAAAGAAAACAGAATCCAGAAATATAAAAATAGTGTAAGGAGTCTTTGGGACAACTTCAAGTGGCCCAATATTCGTATTATTGGGATGCCAGAGGAGAAGAAAGAGAGCAAGAAATTGAAAACCTATTTGAAAAATAATGAAAGAAAACTTCCCCTACCTGGGGAAAGAAATAGATTTACAAGTCCAGGAAGCACACAGAGTCCCAAACAACAGGAACCCAAAGAAGCCCACACCCAGACACATCATAATTAAAATGCCAAAGGTTAAAGACAAAGAGAGGATCTTCAAAGAAGCAAGAGAAAAGCAGTTAGTTACTTACAAGGGAGCACCCATATGACTGTCAGCTGATTTCTCAACAGAAACCTTGCAGGCCAGAAGGGAGTGGTCAGAAATATTCGAAGTGATGAAAAACAAGAACCTACAACCAAGATGACTCTACCCAGCGAAGCTATCATTTAGAACTGAAGGTCAGATAAAGAGCTTCTCAGACAAGGAAAAGCTAAAGGAGTTCATCACCACCAAACCTGTATTACATGAAATGTTGAAGGGTCTTCTCTAATAAGAAGTAATGAACAAAAGAATCTGACAAACAAAATAGACCCAGAGACATTGAAGCATGCAATAGACGGTCATATATCAGAGGGAAGAGGGAAGGAGGTGGGAGGTGGGGAGAGATTAACCAGAGAAAAGTTATATGCATATATGCATAACCCAGGGACACAGACAATAATGGGGTGAAGGCCTGGGGAGGGGGTGGGTTCAAGGTGTCAGGGACCAATGGGGGGAAAAATGGGACAGCTATAATCATTTCAACAATAACGATAAATTATTTTTAAAAAATTACTTAAGGCCATTGGTTAAAATTCTGGTAGACTAGATTGCCTACATCCAAGAGCTGATTGAGTAGATACATCTGTATTGACAGAGGGGTGCCTTGATTTACTAGATCAGGACTGGGAACCTTAGATTTGATTAGAATTTATAGAAGAAAGCTCTCCAACTATGACTAATAAATCTTCAACTCTTAAAAAGCTATAATTAACAATAAGATAAGTTTGAGTCCACATGCACTTTTAAAATATGTTTTTATTGATTTTAGAGGGAGAAGAATGGAGGGGGAGAGAGAGAGAGAAACATTGATGAGAGAGACATTGATCCGATCGGCTGCCTCCCGCACTCCCCTGCTGGGGATCGACCCTGCAGCCCAGGCATGATCTGGAATTAAACCAGGGAGCTATTGGTTCATGGATTGATGCTTAACCACTGAGCAGAGCTGGCAGGGTTATTTTGTCTTTTTCGTGCCAAACACTTGTTTGATTGAATTTTTCACATGGCACACAGATGTTTTAAAGTAATGTCAACAAACTTTATCTTAATGACAGAAGTCAAGGCATTTGCATGTCACAAGTGTTTGCCACAGAAGCCTTCTTTTTCAAAGTTACATCAAAATCCTAAAGAGAAATCCGCTGAGGGTTAGTGGTGAGTGTCTGAAGGGAAAGTAATGAGGGGCAGTTCTTCTGTATACTTTGTACTGTCCAAGTCTCCCCTAATAAACATGATTCCCATTGTTGTAAACAATAAGGTAAAACAAGTCTATCAATGTAGAGAGAGACTGAGTATTGAGACAGCCTTCTGGCAAGATGCTGAGCCATAGATCCTGGCGTAGGATAGGAGGTGGCTAGATGGTGGCCTCTGGTCCCAATACCAAGTTTGTTACGAGTTGTAGTTTAATTAGTACAAGAATAGAAGTTAAATTCCTTTAAAAGAAGAAAAGTCTTTCAATAGAAAGCCGTTCAGTTCGCATACTGAGAATGAAGTCTCAGGTAAGTCAGTTCCATCTCGGCTCATAGGTAAATTTTTATTTTTCAAACATGACCAACCTGATAACCCCACTGAAACAAATGTGCATGCAGAGCCCTTTGAAATGCCATCACCCTGTCCCACATATTTCACTCTCGATTCTCTGAACGATAGTCCCCTGCTCTCATTCAGTGGCTGAACTTGTGAGTAGCCCACAGGAAGGCCCAGCCGAGCCAGGGTGCGGGCCAGACACCTCCACACAGATCGACCACACTCCAATGGCAAGAAGTCGATTTCTTTGAAGAACAAAACCATGCGTATATTAAGAATGTGAACAGAGCTAGATGTTAGTTAAGCTCCGGAAGGTGGAAACAGCGGCTAATTGACAGATTTTTCACTGGGTCTGTTTGCTGTGATTGACAGAGTGTCCACCTTAGGAGCTGATGAACGAAGGACCAGAAAGCAGGAGGGCAGGCCCCAGGGGCAGACAGGTCCCAGAGCCACTACACCACTGAGAGGTTCTAAGGCCTGCACAGGTGACTGGAGAGAAATTCCTAAGTAGAGACAATCATATGTTACACAGTCAACATGGTCAACTCAGTCCTCTGGACACAATTAAGTGGGGTCACGTAGATGCAAACACAGGCTTTCCCAAAGCACATTATGCCTCAACCGCACTCTTCCACGTATTCTCCGCCCTTCACTCTCTATTACCTTGGCCCCTCTGAGGCTGTGGGTTTTTCCTGCAAAACAAAATAAATTAGGCCGGGCATCGTGATTCACTGGATTCAGTCCCAGAGGCAACCTCCTCTGACCCCTAACTCCGCCACCCGTCCGCAGACTAGGGCAGGTGCCTGATAGTCTCTCTACGCAGCGCGTTCCTATGACAACAGTGAGTGGTGACGGTGGGTAATGTCGTAACTGACTGAGAAGCACTGGCTGTGTAATAACAGTGAAAATCAGGAAGCCGGGGTCCACCCCATCTCGCTCTAGCTCACCGTTACATTTCCACAGCCTGTTATATGCAGGCATATGGCACCGTATCCATGGATTCACCCCACTTGTTGATGGCCTACAAATAACTCACGCATGGGGAAGCATCACAATAGAATGAAAAGAGCCTGAGTTTGGGAATTCAATTTCTGCCGGTCATCTTGGTTCCTCCTCTCTCTCCTCAGCACCCCACAGCCGTCCTGCTTCAAATGTCACCATCTTGTGCTGGGGCATTGGAGTTACTCTGGCTAAGCCCGGGTTCCTACTTGTACACAATTCTAATAATGCTCTGTTTGCTCTCGTACAGATTACATAGCTCAGCACGTACAGGGCTCCGACAGGTGACAAGCACTGATGATGTTTCCTGTCTCATTGCCATCTCTGCTGCTGTTATCATATAGAAGTTCTGTTATTACTCTTTGTCAAAATGGTTAAGTTCTTAGGTAAAGGAGTGATATGAAACAGACACGGGTGGACACGTCTATACAATGACCAAGACTGACTGAAAGGAATGCTAATAATGGTTGGTTATTTATAAAGTCATGTAAGTAAACTTGATATGGTTCTCCTGGCTTCGTCTGCTTTAAATTCTATCCTATACTGAAAAGTAATCATTTTCTACATTGAGTTACAGTTCAGATTTTTCCAAAGAGCCAGACAACTGTTGGCCCCAGAGTAGTCAAGACTGAATAAGAAATACTTCGGTTACCACCTCAAGGCCTTTAGCCCAGTTTAAAATTATTTCTTTGGTTGTAAATGTGAAGCTATTACAAGTTTTAGACCTCAACAGGGTCCTGCTAACATTATTCCTTGCCCTGAGCAACAAGAGAATTATGCTCTCAATGTATAATTTATACACAAAACCATAGGCACAAACTACTAATGGCGTCTTCCAAAGATTAATTCTTACATATATTTTACATAAAGGGCTTAAGGAAAAGCACCTTTTCCAGCCGGGCGAGCAATATTCTGTGGAGGGAAAATAAAATGATCCTGGATCCCAGGGGTCAAAATGAGACCGCAGAAGGATGCATTGAGGTTAACCATTTGTTTTTTCAATTTCATTTCTTTCAAGTATCTGTGATGGATTTCAAGGCGAATTTTAAGAAAAATGAATGAGGGCACATACTTTTCTCTCGGATGCCAAGGTGCTGAGCTCCACCTAAGTGTAATTAATGCCAAGTGGACCGGGTCTTGGTTTCCTTCTTTCTGTAGCTACGAGGGCACTTTTCGTGTTTAGGGGAGAGACGCTGGGCATCCATCTTCCCGTTCCCAGTTAAATTTTCATTTTTATACCCAGTGCTCTAATCCAGGGGTTGGTGGTGACCTGTCACAAAGCCTCAGGCTGCAAATCCTGAATTTGTCAACATGTGATACTCGGGGCACCTGGGTCTCCCCGACATTCCCCCTCTAACAGCAACACACGGGTTCAAAGACTTGCTTTCAGAGGAGCAAAACAACTCCTACTTCTGGCATATTGGCTATTTTTTCCACCTCTTGAAATGGAAGGATCAGATATAATGAAGAAACATCATCTGAGGAAGCTGGGCCAAGGCTTCCTGGGTCTTTATGAAGCCAATGCTCTCAGGAATCGAGAGGAATCGTCCTTTCACTCCTACAGTGAGTCTCCCATGTACCACGTGGTGTGAGGTGGGCTCTCAAATGATGCTTTAATGTTTCAGGCCGGATCAGAGAGGCACCCTAATGATGTTCAGTCCTGCCTGAATATTAAGCAACAGTGAGTTCTAGAATCTGATGCCTCCCTGTGTTTTCCCCATTAAGACGGAACAAAACAACAGTTACTGCGATAGTTTATGCTGAACCTACAGGCACGACGCGCTCACACCGCCACACAGCCCTCACCCCAGGCTGCAATGAACCACACACGCTCCATCAGCACAGGAGGACTCCACTAGCTGCCCGGAGGAAAAAGCTGTTTTTGAGGACAATGCATTTGAAAATTAACCAAGAATTATAGAAAGTAATGTGTAGAGGTATTTTTTTATTTTTGGCTACGGATTAAAAGAATTTGATGACAGGATAAGGTGATCTTTTATCAGGGACAGGGTAGGACGTCACCTAGCATCCTGAGAAACCATGTCCTTCCCTTCTTCCGTGGGTTTACATGAGGGCTGTGGTGCCAGGCCCTGGGCCCGGGCAGCAGAAGGACCAAGTGCCCAGGGAGGGGGCAGCCCTGGGGCTGAGGCTGCAGCAAAGCTGCTCCTGCTTCCAAATCTTGCTACTTTCACTACGCCAAAGACCTTATACTTGTTAACAAACATTTCCTTCTGTTCATAGTTTATCTCACTGATCGTATCTCAAAGCCAATTAAAACACTGGCTTTGTTGTATATGTAATATGATTAACATCAAAAGAGAATTAATTTGAAAATCAAATAATTTATGTAGTAATAAATATTGATTCTTATAGACCCACATGAAGACACAATCTGTGTCCTGGAAACTTGTTAAAAATGCCAATTCTCAGATCCACACCTCCCCTAGGAATCCCACACCCCGGGGGTGGGCCTGGGAGCCTGTGATGTAACAAGCCCTCCCAGGGACCCCGGGGGGCTCTAATGTCTGAGAACCGCCTCTCTGTCTAGCCCATCACACTTTAAATTGTTTTATGGGATAAGAGAGGATTTTCACAGGAGGAATTCAACCTCGCTTACTTTCCACAGCACTGTTTGCAAGCACACGTCAAGGCAGACGAAATCCACATTCCTGAGGCTTCAGAGACGCCCAGCACCCCTGCCATTTCCCTGCCTCCCAGCCAGTCATTCTGCCGACATTTTTGGCTTTGGCCTATTTTTCACTTTAACATCTCCTGGAACAAGCGGGGTACATCTTCTGGAGCTGAGTAAGCAGTTCCCAGCTGGAATATATTGTCTTTTAAATCTCCCCCCATTACTTTTAGCAGCTTAACAGTGTCATTAGTTACTGTAACTATCAACCCAAACTCACTATTTTTCAAGGAGACGCGTACTTTCACTTACCAGCGATTTCAGGTCAGAAACAGTGATTTGTTCCTTATAAACACTTGCATTTTTAAAACGTGTTAGAATAACATTTTGCTTTAATTAGACATTGAAAATAGAAGAGGGCTCTGCAGATTGAAATGAATTTCCCAGAGCTCTCCAGTACTCACCCCTCCTTGTAGAAGCATCAGACACCTATCAGGAGACATGAATGACTTGTAACTACAGGAAGCACTGCTGGTTAATCTCCGAATCGGGAGACCCACCTTATTTCAGTGACTGAGCACAGCACTGAATATGTGAAGCTGAACGCAGTGCTCTTGGTTTTTATCTTCTTTAATGGTTTCTATAGGTATTTAATTTACAGACAGACTCTCTCTTTTATGTCTGAAGCTGGGTCTCTGATACAAATATTTTGCAGTGTATCAGGGCTTCTCAAAGGCAGACAGAAGCCTGAACTTCCATTTCTTGAGGTGCCAGGATTTATGTAAATGGTAATAACAGATATGCCAAAGGTAGTTACAAAATCTGTGTATATCCCAAAAGTCTAAACTGAACCTAACACACATGTGGCATTAAAAACTATTATCAGGCTCATTTGGAGATGACAAAGTCTGAGGGGTGGCACATATGTGGTGCCCTGGACAGATGGCCTTCTTGTCTCTCCATGGCCATGGCCACGACCACGGCCATGGCGACTGGTCCTTTATTGTTGATAACTAATATTACACTAACCTGGATTATCTCTCGAGAGGACACATTGTTCCTGGCCTTGATGTTCCTGGGTTGGGGAAGGAAGCTAAGGAGGACAGGCTGCCAGCTCCCTCCTTACCTGTCTGCTGGCTAAACACAGACGAAGGAAATACAGGCAACGGGTCGACCTGCTATCACACTGGCTTCAGTCTCCCACATGCACAGAAGGAATTTGTGGAACAGAGAGAGGGGACTTGACTCTGTCATCAGAAAGGACGATGACCCTGGGGCTCTACTTCCAGATGGGTGGGTGGGAGCAGCCACCCCTGGCGAAGGTAGCAATTCCCCCAAAACTGCAGGGAATGTGTGCCTCCGGTCAAACCTGACTGAAGAAAACCCCAAATAGTCCTAAAATACTAAATACCTCCTTTGTAGAAGAGCTTTTCTTTTCTTTTCTTTCTTTTTGTGTGTGTGTGTGTGCTGGGAAGATAGAAAAAGAGAGAAGAAACCGTGGATGTCCTCCTTTCACCTGCTCACACACCCGGAGAGGCGGGAATGCGGGGCTTCACCGTGTCCAGCTCCTGCGCTCCTGCCAGGAGCCCACCAGGAGCCCGCCGCCTGAGCCCAGCCGCCAGTGTCCCCTCGTGGTCAGTGACGGAGGGCAAGGACGGAGCCGCCCCTCCTTTGGGGATTACTGTCCTCCCGAGCCTGTGGCCCACGTAACTGGCTTTGATAACTGAAAGGCTGCATGTGCAGGTGCGGGGAGGACAGCGGGCCTCTGGGAAGGCGGGTGAGACGACCAGGAGACTTCCCAGGGTGGCCCCCTGGAACACAAGAGCAAAGGAAGCCACCCGATGCGTGTCATCTGGCCAACGAAGCCTGCCATCTGGACACTTCTGAAGGGTGACCGGTAGAGTCACTCCTGTAACGCCTCCAGCACGCAGAGCTGCGCTTCCCTCGCAAACCGGGGAAGCTGCAAGAATGTTTAACACATGCAACACCCGACTGTTCAGTCAGGGCGCTGGCCTCTTTTCCCCTAGATTGTCAAATACAAATATGACAACAGTAACACAACAGTCACGGCCTGGTGTGAATGAATAAAAATTTAACCTGTGTGTGTGTTTTTCAGATGGGCAAAAAATATAATACATTTTTTGGTGTGCCGTAGAATTGTAATAATTAGTTTATGTGCTATGAGATAAAAAGGTTGAAAACCGCTTATGTAGAGCAAAGATATATAACTTCCAGGGTTTTTAAAATTCTAAACTAACACTTTGAGGACATTGGGATCTAATGGAAGGTCTCGCTACACAGTGTCCAAATGGCCTCATAAAGTTAATAAACGACCACAGTGCTTAACTTCTGTATCATGGGGTCTCTCACCATTGCAATGCCCGGAAATTTCAACTCGAGCTGCCTTAAGTGAAAAGCTGGGTTTACAGATTCGTGTTCGAGAGTGTCCACGCGAGGCCGCGCTCCAGCCGCAGCTGCACTGGGCGCCAGCCCCTCCGGGTCCACTCTCCTCCCAGTCCCGCCTCGCTGGGAAGCCAGGACCAGCGGCACCGGGACCTCACGCGGTGACACCAGGAGCTCCAGGCTCACCCAGCAGAGTCCAGGTCCCTAAGGGGGGTTAGGGAGGGGTGGGGTGCGGCCAAAAAGTCCCCAAACGGTGCTGGTGTGTCTCTGCTTAGCCAGACAGACTTGGGTTGGGCCACACACTTTTCTCTAAGGCAGTGCCAGCGACAGCAGGACATACAGGTCCCCGCGGCCAGCCTGGGTCCCCGCAGCAAAGGGCTGGAGGCGCGCGTCCTGTTTCCCTGGAGAGGAGGGAGCCCCGGGCAGCCAACCGCCCCTCTCCACCAGGGACCCTCGGGGACCCCGCTCCCCACTTCCTAAGACTCACAGGGTCAAACGAAGATAAGAAATCATTCCCTGGGGCTCCTGCTGTGACGACAGCCTGGACGAGTGTGGCCGCAGCCCTTGCGCCCCAGGTGCCGCCTCCGTGGCTGGCCTGGCCCCGCGTGGGGAGCGGGAACTCATGGCCTGTTGGAGAGAGGTCCCGGTCCCGCCACCGCGGGCGCAGGGACGGTGCCGGCGCCTCCCCGGGACGCGCGCACTTCCCGAGGCACCCGGGGCGGCGCCACCCCGAGGGCGTGGGGACCGGCCTTGGGGTCCCGCGCACGGGCGTGGGTGCGAAGGTCCGTCCCCCTTTCCCTGTCCCCCCCATGTCCCCTCCCCTCTCCCCTCCCCCTCCTTCCCCCTCCCCCTCCCCTCCCCCTCCCCCCTCCCCCTCCCTCCCGGAGGCGGCGCGGGGCGGGCGCAGGTCGGACGCGGGGCGCGCGCAGGACCTCCCCACCGGCGCCGCCGCGGCAGGTCAGTGCGCGGGGACGCGGGGACCCGGCGGGGAGGGTCCCGCGGCCCGGAAGACGCGCCGGTGGCGGGGCTGGGACCGCGGTGCCCGCCTCCGCTCCTGCCCAGCTGGGTGACTCGGACGATGCGACGCCGCCTCCCGGCGACCGCGGCTTCGCGGCGTCGGCCCCGCGCTCGGCGGGCGGCTCGGGCCGGGGCGCCGCTGACCCGCCCCCCGGCGCCGGGGAACCGCGTT
The DNA here is from genome assembly GCF_964146895.1 of Miniopterus schreibersii. Classification (NCBI taxonomy): domain Eukaryota; kingdom Metazoa; phylum Chordata; class Mammalia; order Chiroptera; family Miniopteridae; genus Miniopterus; species Miniopterus schreibersii. The sequence continues at coordinate 7,721,226 of NC_138105.1, forward strand.
TAGGACGCCGAGGAGCGGGACAAGTTCGCCGGGGCTCGGCCGAGCTCGCAGCCGGGTCAGCGGCGCCCCGCGGAGCGGCCGCCCGCGCCGCGCGTGACACTCTTGCCCTCTAGCGCCCCGCCGGCGTCGGCGGCGGGCGCGGGCCCGGAGGATGTTGCATAACCGGGCGCCGGCGCGAGGCTGCCTCCCCGGACGGGCCGGCGGGCGTGGGGCTGCCTCGCGTCCGTGGGGTGCGGACACTTCCCCGCCGCCGCGGCGCCCCCAGCCTGGAGCCCAGGTAAGCGCGTCCGTCCCTCTCCTTGCGCAGCAGTGACCGCTCCGGGATGGAGGGGGTTTGGTAAATCAGAGCAACTTGTGTCCAATTAATGTAAGGATTTCGGGATTGCACTCGTGCCTGGTGTTATTCTTGCAGAAGAAATAGAGCGTTTTAATTAAGTCAGGCGGCAAAAGGAATAGCCTATGCTTCTGGGGTGGTTTTAAAGCTGCTCTTTCATAAAATTAGAGTATTAAGGAAATGATCCCTTGTAATTGTTCAAGGTCTCCAACCTTGACTCCAATTCTGCAGTCGGCTCGCCACACAACACACGGTGTTGCTCTCGGACTAGAAATCCGTAGGCAGCGTCAGACTGACCTATAGCTGCCTGTCTATGCTTAGTGCCTCTCCACAAATCGTTCCGTGTGATGCAGTTCATTTTATAAACGTTGGTAAAAGTTATACAGTTAGTAAAATTAAATGCAACTGGGAAGAAATAGCCAGCCTAAGTATTGAATGTAGATGCTTCAAATTAAAAGAAAATATATGTATCTTCCCTTTAATGCATCCACTTTGGGGGGGAAGAACCAAGTGACATTATTTAAGGGCTTCACCCAGATCATCTTCCAACTAGTTCTTCTACTATCTAGAAGAACCTTAAACTTATTTAAAGTAGACATTTTACCCATATTCTTCATAAACATTGGAGTGTAAACAGAAAATCTTAATATTAGATTACAATAAAATATTGAGATACTTGTGAAACTGATCTCAAATCCCCTGTTTCTTTGACCTCAGCATGTCTGTTATCAGCTACTGAGAGTGCTGTTCACCACGAGAGCAGAATGGCATGGGGAGAGCCTCTCCGGCATCTGATATTCAGCTGAAGGGCATTTTTCCCCTTTTTCTTCAACCATAGCTCCTTATTAATATTGCATTTGTCAAGGAGCTTTCAAAAATCAATTTGAAAGAGGGTCTTGAAAATTAGTCCTGACCATATAAAGAGGCTTGTCGTAGCAGGAGCCATGCCCTGGGTTGCTGTCTCCAGCTAACATGGTTCCTACCATCTCTGTGATATTTTTATTGCTCTTCTCTGTTGTCCTGAGGGTAGGACATGGGGCTTCTTTCTTTGTACAAGCAAATATTCCTATTAAACTGGTCCCATGAGTTCATATAGAATGGAGGATTCTCAGGTTACTAAAATGTTTTAGATAAAACTTTTTCATCTCTTTCTATAGTTTAGTTTGATTGAGTTATAGTATATCTTTTTTAAATTTTTATTTATTGATTAGAGAGATAGAGACAGAAAGATCGATTTGCTGCTCCACTTATTCAGGCATCATTGGTTGATTCTTGTATGTGCACTGATCCAGGATGGAACCTGCAACCTTGGCATATGGGGACGGCGCTCTAACTGACTGAGTTACCCAACCAAGGCAGTATATCTTTTTTTTTTTTTTGGGGGGGGAGTATTGCTTCTGAAGATTATGGCAAATATTAGAGTAATTTTTGGTGTAACTGAAAGATTTGTTGAAAAACAGATAGTAGAAGAAATAACCAGGAATTTGAGGTTCTTTTTATACATTCTACTGAAGAAGTTATTAAGAACTAGAATCCAAATATTAGTGGTTGACTTGTCATTTCAGAAGTTTAAAACTGTAAAGAGATAACTGATTTTCCTTTTAATTTGGGAAACCTTATTATATGACTCCCTTGAAACCTGGTTGAGTCTCAGCTGCTCTTTGGTGGTTAGTGCCAACTTTCAGACTTAAATATGCATTTGTTAAGGTATAAAATATATTCCAAGAAAACTATATTTAAATACTTTGTGGTTTGTATGTCCTATAAAAACGGAGAAATAAAATTAGTGATAAAAACACTATTCTCAGCTAAATGAATGCCTTGGGTTTCTAATTGCTTAACAGCTGGGACACAGGGAAGAGAGAGAGGGTGTGGGCACTCCCTGAGCCGTGGTTGCTGGAGATGCGTGTTCACTGAAATGCATGAGCTCCCAACGCCTGTGCAGGTTAGAGGATGCTGCCTGCCAGGCACCATCAGCTGGCATTGTAGTGACAAGTAGTCTGCACAATGCTCAAAATCGCCTTATGACTTCTCTTTTGAAGAATTGGTTTTAGAGAACCAACTGGTTTGTTAGTTTGCTTGTGTGTTTTTAGTGAAAACTATACCCTGAGGCTCTGGGACGTCGCAGTGAGTGATGATCCCTTCAGGTTGCTCCAGACATTTCCCATCACTTTCATGGAAGCTGCATAACTAGGAGAAAGTGCGTCTCTCCTACAACGTATGTATGTCATAAATTATATCACAAAGTCGCCTACAGTTGCTGAGAGCGACAACTCTTGATTACCCATTGCCAAACAAGAGCTTAAAAATCAAGTACTGAAGTCCTGTACTGAAATCTCTTGGCACTGAGTGGCGGGAAGCCATTTACATCCACCTCGCTTTTAATCCTTTCCTTTGGTCACGGTGTTTGAGGATAACATGAAGCTTGATCTGGACTCTAGGCCTGTTCTAGACGTGGTCTCGGGTAGCTGCCTGCGCTGGGCCCCAGGCCCTCCCCTGGACACGAAGGATCTCAGCAGCTCTTCCCTGTCCTCACTGTAGAGATTGTCCTGGAGGATAGGACACATGGACAAGAAAAGTACTAGAGACCAATACACAACTGAACTGTCGATAAGCGCTGGTGTCCAGATTTTCACTAGTAGATACGGCAGCTATGAAAGTAGCAACAGACACGCATAGCATGGTCCCAAGCACTGTTCTAAGACTTTACCTGTTAACTTTGAGCCCATGTAGTCTTCACAAAGATTGCTTGATGCAGATATGTGATCATTTCCATTTCACAAAAGAGAGACTTGAAGCCCCGAGAGGCTCCCTGCCTGTCTAAAGTCTCTTGCCTGCCAAGCGGTAAAGCCCGGATTCAGTCTGGGTCTGGCTCCACTGCACTTGGCCTTAACAACTCACTATGCAGACACATGTAGCTTAGCTCTGGGGACACATTCTGAGAAATGTGCATCATTAGACGGTTTTGTTGTGTGATCAACATAGAGGCACGTACACAGGCCTGAGGGGTCCACCACTGCACCCCGGGGCTGTGTGCTGAAGCCACTGCTCCAGGCTCTCACCTGCGCAGCATGTTACTGTACTGAACACTAAGCGACTGTAACATAACAGTGAGTATTTGTGTATCTAACATGGGCAAAGTACAGTGAAAGTACTGCATAAAAGATTAAAATGGTGACCTGCCCTGGGCGCTCTTATGAGCGGAGCCTGCAGGACTGACGTTGCCCTTGGTGATGTGAGGCCAGGACGTTACTGTACATGACTGTGGACTTGACAAACACTGTACTCTTCGGCTACACAAATTTTTTTAAAATATTTTTTCAATAATAAATTAATGTTAGCTTACTGTAACTTTTTTACTTTATAAACTTTATAATTTTTAACTTTTTGACTCTCTTGTTAATAACACTTAGCTTATACACAAACACGTACGGATGTGCAAAAGTATTTCTTTATGCCCTCATTCTGTAAGCTTTTTTGTATTTAAATTTCTTTTAACTTTCTAAACATTCTTGTTAAAAGATTAGATGCAAACACACACACTAACCTAGGCCTGTAAGGGCCAGGATCGTCCATATCACTGTCTCCCGCCTCCACACCTTGTCCCCCTGGAAGGTCCTCAGGGGCAGTAGCGGGCATGGAGGGCCATCTCCCCGATACCAAGGCCTCCTTCTGTCACACTCCCTGAGGGACCCGCTGGAGGCTCTTCCTGAGGGGGTGTGTGTGATCTGTTTCCTTTTTTCAGAAATGCGTCCATGGTGTGTGTGTGATCTGTTTCCTTTTTTCCATCACAGATAACTTGTAAGCAGATAGTGCACCGTGAACATTCCTCTATTAACAAAAACCCTTTGGTGTTGGGGGCCATGTTTTCAGACTTCTTAAGGAGCTGGCTGAGTCCTGTGAAAGCTTCTGCTAAACCCTTCACTGTGAATTTCCTTGGAGATTCTTTTTTTTTCTCCCATGGTTTCCTTTTCTTTATCAGCTATGCATTCCTGCCCCGGTGCCAGCTCTTCACTGTCAATTTCTTAGACACCACATGCAGGATCTCCTCTGAGTCACCCTCTTTTGCACCCAGATGAGGGTTGTTGCCATCCAGCCACAGCCTTGCTGGGTTTTGCATCTTCCTCAACCTTCACAAATCCTTGGAAGTCATGGACAGACTTCTTGAGTGTCTTCTTCCAGCTGTCAGTCCTACACCCGTTGGTGGTCATCCTATGCTTAGTCAGGGCTCACGGTGCGGTCACAGATGCTGTGATCCCTCCAGAATTGCGTCACCCTCCTCAGTGTCTTCCTCAGCTGCAGCCGCAGGAGGCCTTAAGAGCTGCTCCAATTCCTTGACCCATTGGTTGGATCAAAGAGGTTTATTTGGAGGGAGAAATGCTAGTTTTATATTGGGATGAAGATCCCCATTAAAGGAAGATTCCCGGAGCATTCCCAACCACCGGCCAAGTCTTGAAAGTGTGCTAATCTCCGGTCATGCTTCCCCGGTCTGCGGGCGGAGCAGTTCGAGGCATCATGGCCGAGCGGCCGGGTGACCCAGGACTTCTCAGGGCTCCTGTGGGACACTGGCAGTTTGTGCTGCCCGACATGCTAGAAGGCCCTGGGGTCCTCACTGTGCCAGGCCACAGAGCGTCGGTGTGTATCCTGCAGCGCTGCCCCGCACAGGACTATGGTCCTCTCCTTAAAAGTCTTGAACCCTGGCACTGACTTGGCCTCCTCTCCTTGTGGAGGAAAGTCCTTTCAGGCCTCCATTTCCAGAACAGCGAGGTTCCGTCCATATTGAATAGTTGCTCTGACAACTAATTTTCCTCCGTGGTCGGCTTATCTAGAATTTCCAAGATTTCTTCAGCTGCCTCCACATAGCACGCATGGCCTCGCCACTCACTTCCACATGGAGTGAATGATGGTTCTCGAATCCCTTAAACTGCCCAGAGATGGCAGTCAAGTCAACACAGTGGCCACGTTCAGCCTTTTCTTTCAACATACTAAACGAGCTCTTTGCTTTGGCCGTGGTCGTCCTGGCGCTGAGAGGGGCACCCTTCAGTGTCCAGGTCATTAGAGGTTCTCCATGTCCGACACCGGCCCTTCTAGAATCTCTGTTAGTCCCGCTGCTTCAGTGGAGCAGATCCTTCAACAGCTTCCATCACTCTGTTCTCGGTCTTCGAGATCGTAGCTGGTGGAGTGGGACGCACCTGACTGGTGAGCAATAACTAGCACTTTTAATTTCATTTTCAGGTCAGCTGCTCAATGTGGCCTCTTACTGGCGACATTAGCAGTGGATTTTGTACACTTAGGGCCGTGATGAGCAAAACAGCACACGGTTAGTGCAAGCACGAGAACAAATGATGCCATCAAGAGACGCAGGAACCATGAGCTGTATGAGGCTGCGGCTGACCTAACACAGCTACTGTCTTACAGCAGCCTTCTTTTTATAAGTAGAAACAGTACACCCTGCAGTAAATACATAAACTAACAACACAGTCGTCGTTATCATCAGCAGGCTCTATGTACTGTGCATAACTGTGCTGTACCTTAGGACTGGCTGGGCAATAGGTGTGTTTACACCAGCACCACCGCAGACAGGTGAGTAACGCGTCGTGTTGATGTGACAATGGCTGCAGTGTCACCAGGCAATAGGAATTTTCAGCTCCATTACAATCTTAGGGGACCACCCTCGTATATGTGGACCGTCGTTGACTAAAACGTCATTTGCTGCATGGCTATATTACATTGTCTCGCTTTAGGCTTTCAAATATTTGTGCTTGATATGCCTCCTGATGTAACAGAAACACCTCCTGTCCACTCCAGTCCCTTCCACCGCTGGCACTCCTCCATGTGAGACAACCCTCCATTCATTCGAGAGCTGCTTCTCGGACCCTGCACGGTGCCAGGGTCACCGCAGAGCCGGAGTATGACCCGCAGGGCCCTCCCTACGAAGTGCATACAGTGTAGCTCAGGTAACTTCCTCTGGTCTTTTCTAGCCCATTGGCTGCCCCTGGTTCTAGAGGATGCCGAGGTAACAGGAAGAGTGTCTGGCGTCTCCACTGATGCTCCCACAGGACAGAGCGTGTGGACCCCGTGCTCAGACCCCCTCAGGACTCCCTGCGTGTTTCTTTGGTGCTCCGCTCTGCCTTCCTGCGGCATCCTCTCTCTGTGGCCTGGCTGCCCCTGCTCCGCGGTTCCTGTAACCTGCCCTAAAACATGGCCAGGCTGATCTGTAGCTTCCCATCATCGGGGCCGGCAGACAAGGAGGGACTGCGTTAGGCCTCTCTTGTCCCCTGACTCTGAGGTTAGATTCCACCCTGAGAGCTGCGCTGGCCGCAGTCGTGACGCCTGTTCCCGGGGATGCATGGAGCGTACGTTCCAGCCCAGCCCAGGGGACAGAGGGAGCCACGTTCCCCTGGGTCCTGCTGGCAGGGGGAGGGCGGAAGGGGGGCAAAACATATTCCTCAAAACTTCTAAATACAGAGGAGGAGGGAAAGTTGCAATAGAAACTCATTTTCCATATAGTGGATCAGAGAAACAGAAGGCCCAGCCACTCTCCCATCCATCTCCTAACACTCCCAGATCTAGGCGGGGTGTGGTCCTGGGCGCCCTCCTTGTCACCAGCGCTGTGTCCGCCGCCCACCAGGGGGGCGCAATTCACGGGACGCATCTCACGCATCCTTTCCCAGAGAAAACATGTTCTTTGTCCATTTTTAATATTACTAAAAATTACTTTTAGCAACTTCATGTAATGTATTTGACGCCTCCCAGTGCATTTTTCAACACTATAAAATACAGTTAATTTTCTGAGAGAGGAATATTGTCAAGATCTTTTAAATATCTTTCACTTATGCTAGAACCTGGCGCTCTTCAGTTATTAATACTCATTTTCCAGATGGCGATTTTTTTTTCACATTTCTTGTGCTGCCAACTTCAACATGATTCCGTTTCATTTAAAAATTGATTTTTACTTTGGGAAGATGGTGGGTGTTCGTGGAAGAGAAAAGATGGGTTGCAGTGACATGTGGGCACTTCGCCTGTGGGATTGCAGTACTTCGCAAAACGTATGTTTGTATATATTCAGTCTCCGCTGTGTATATGGAACGGCCTGTGATTCCAAAAATAAACTGCTCCGTCTGCCTCCTGTTAATGGTAGATCATTAAATAATGGCTCTTTCCTCAGTGGAAAACAGATGTTTTCCTTCTTAAAAACAGGTGGATGGCAAAACAACTCTAGCCACGATGAATTGTGAAAAATATCAGGATGGGAAACTAGGTCTTGGAACAAGATCCGGGGGCAGGTACGCTGTGGACGTGCCTGAGGAATGGCCGTGGCCGAGGCGCCCTGCCACCCCCCGGGCTGCGATCGCCCTGACGGTTTGAGGCCAGTGTGACTGATGGGGGTGTCCACTCAGGGAAGACGGGTGTTCTTCGCGACTGCCCTGGTTTGTGAACACGGCTGCTCCTTGTAACATTCAGTAGAGGCTCCGTTTTCCCCCGTTTAACAAGCATTCGGCGGGCTGCTCTTCCTTCAAGCACTGTGTTCATATCAAGACTGTAGAGGTGAACAGGACACGTACTTACAGATGCTTCCGATCTACAGAAAAATATTACACAGAAGGTCAGGTAACTGACTAAAACTGCCATGTTCCACAGAGGTAAAGCGGATGTGATGTGTGTGACAGGGAGACCTGCAGATCTGGGGACCAGGGGCCTTTGGGGAGGAGGGACGTTAATGCTTAGAGCCGTAGGATCCAGAGGATGAAGCCAGGTGAGGTGGAGATGTTTGTACCCGGCCCAACCTTGTTTGTGCTGCAGGCTATCAGTTCAAATGTCAGGCCAACCACTGGGAGCCCAGGCTTGTCAGGCAAGTTACTTGGGCTTTAAAGGGCTGCACAGCCGGCATACGGTAAGCCGTCAAGGTCAGTGATGCTATGTTCCTCCGCCCGCCCAGGTGCTCCTGCTTCCTCGGGTGCCAGACAGGAAATCCTGATGAAGTGGCCCCAGCTTGCCACTCTTCTGTGTCCACTGTGACCACTCCAAAAGGCCTGGTTGAGTCTCCAAATGTAACGTACAGTTTCTTGGTCATCCAGCACACTGCTCGCCATAGATTGACGAGGCAGCCAGAGGTAACCCCATGGTGAGCTCTGTGCTGAGAGATGGCGTGTCCATGGAAACCTCCGACCTGCCGGCCAGGCCCTTGGAGAGCCCTCGGACCCCACAGGTGCCTGTAATCTCCACATGTTTTGTGGGAGCCCTTCAGGAACACAGGCCTCACCAACTGGAGTGTTTGCCTGTCGATCTAGTTGGCCCTTAAAATAGCTTTATTCCATTTGAAATTTGAAAGATTACTGGGAGTAACGCGAGTCCTACACCTTGGAGATGTCAGTCTAACAAGAAATAATGTTGCTAATAATATTCAGTAGAAGTTGTGATAAAAGCCTGAAGGGAAGGTGGCTATAATTAGCTTCCATAGTCCAGGGACCAGTCTACGGGGGCAGGAGCGGGGTAGGTCAGACGGCTTTGCTGAGGAACCGAGTCAATGTAGCCCATGGAGACTTGGCCGTCACCCGTCACTTTCCTGTATTTCCTCGACTGATTTATTTGCAGGCACCCAACTCTTGGATAGAACTCAGATCTCGCCATCTTCCAGTGCATCGCGGGTCACTTGTCGGAACCTTGAGCGCACCTCACTAGCTCAAGCCCATTTCCACCCCAACTTCGGGGTTCCTGTTACTGACACTCTTGGCCACCGGTCCCCAAGCCTGCCCACTCCCCCAGCCATACTCAACGGGAATCGTGGCCTTTTCTGTTTCCTCGCACATGTGTCTTCCTTGTCCTACTCCCTGATCACGCACAGTCTGGCCGCCCAGCCTCCCCCCGAGTCCTGCGACGGCCCCACCTCGGGATTGTCCCGACCCTACCTGCCGCCTCTGCACAGTGGGGCACGGACGCTCCATTCACGCTGCTGCTGTGTGTATTTCTGGCTGTTGCCGCTACACAGTCACCTGACACAGGGTTCTTACGTCTCTCTCCCGCTCAGTCACATCCAACGCTCTTGCTTCTGAGCTGACGCTCTAGTTGCTTCCATGGACACTCGTTAATCTGCACTCTCTTCAGTGAAATGGTATCTCCACTTTCTGCCGACGTGGTGGCTTATAAGTAGCCCGGTTTCACTCTTACAGGAACCTTGTGACCGTTTCATTTCTTCAGCCTTGCCGGGTTTTTTGCCTGACAGCTTCCCCCATCCTCATATCCAAATCCTGCCCATCACGCCACATCCCTTATAAACTGCCTCTGGCTTTCCTAATTTCATAATCTCCCTTGTCTCCTATAACTTGCCGCAGATACAGTCTGTACAGCACTGATCGCAGCTCGGTACATGCAACACGGTGCTGGCTAGCATTTCACGAGCCTTATTTCCCCCAATGGAGACCCTGCCTCGGCAGATAAGAACCACCCCCACTATTCTGCGTGACCCCAGCTCCTCGGACAGCACCGAGCTAAAGCAGGTGTCAGTAAAGATCTAGCAACCGATTTTGGAATGATTCATGGATAGGCATCTTTGGGTGGGTGAAGATTCAATATCTACCATAGTGGAATTTTTTAATGTTTTTAATTGATTTGAGAGAGAGGAAGGGCGAGAGAAGGAAACACTGATGTGAGAGAAACATCGATCGGTTGCCTCCCGTACGCTCCCTGACTGGGGATCAGACCTGCTCCTAGGCATGTGCCCTGACCGGGAGTGGAACCTGCATCCTTTTGGTGCCTGAGAGGACATCCAACCAACTGAGCCGCCCAGCCAGGGCCTCTGCCATAGTGGCTTTTTTAATCTCATGTTGGGGCAGGAAGACTATATTTTCTTAGTATTAAATAAAACAGGGACATTAAATCCAGCAAATGTATAATTATATTACAGTGATATGTAACCTTAAATATGTTACGGCATTAACCTGAAGTGGGAGGGTCAACTTAACCTACAAGGTTACTATGCGATTATATTCAACTAAGTCCACAAGCAGTCACAGGGTCCTCCTGTGCCTGGCCCGAGGTACTCAGTGAGACACAGGAGGCCTCACCTGCACCCTCCTGGAGCTCACAGACGAGGGAGGCAGACTTTAAACAAGATTTTAATGAACGGCATCAAGAACAAGGAGAGACAATTTCCACATGGCCGTGGGTAACTGCTGAGACTGTGAGGGTTTCATGGGACCTGTGGGCAGGAGCTTCACGTTCACATGCACCTACCCCATGATGACGCCTCAGTGGCCAAGGGCTCAGGAGAAGCCACCACAGTGCCATTTCTCGCGGTAGGAGTGACAGCCACAGTGCGCGCGTCCTGAGGTGCTCAGAGGCATCAGACGCACAGGATAGGAAGTCATGCTGGTGGACAGGATTACAGAAGGACACATACATTCTCAAAGTCACACCAGACTAAATTTGGCCACAGCAAAGTGAGATGTTCAGTCAAAAAAGGTTTGTAGAGAACTTAGAGCATCTTAATGTATCCGTGTGAATATGTGAGGGGAAAGCCTACCCTCGGGATGCGCACGGGAACTCACTCTGGCTTCAGGAGGAAGCTCGAAGAGATTCATGGAAAAGAAACGCCTTTGCGCGTTTGATACCTGCCGATGGCGAGGGCAGCTGGGGTAGGTTCCTCCCACCCTCCTGCCGAGGGAGAGCAGGAGCTCCTCACTGAGCCTCACGCAGGTAAGACCCGCGTGGGACGCACGCAGCTTCCCTCCTGACAGTAGAACAGACCACGGTGCGCTGCTGCCTGAAACGCAGAGCGTGGCGGGCCACCTGTGCCCCGACGGAAACATTCGAGGGCTGAAACCCAACGGGCGTGAGCCCGTGTCCGGCTGCCACACTCCAGACCTTTAGTCATTACTCCTTGTAACGTTAGAAGTGCAGTTTTCCAAGTGAAATAACTACAGTGACAGTGAAAACTCTTGGTTGTGCTGGTAATTTTGATTTGCTTAAATACCCCTAGATCTGCGCTGGATGTTTAAAGAGCAGAATACTATCCTTTCCATTAGATTTACTTGGGGCACAGCAGATCTCCTGGCGGCATTGTACTCGGCAGCAGGGTGATGTACCGACGGCCTCACGTGTCATACCTGGTTCTCCTCCCCCTGCAAGGTGGTGTCCCTTGCTGTCCCTTCCCTGTGTCCCTCGCTGCCCCTTTCCGGCACTCTCCTGACCTGCAATCACTGACAGGTCAGCACTGCATTGTGAGAAATGAGCAGGCACCAGCTGCCAGACTGGACTTTTGGGCACTGGTGGCCCCGAGGATGTGATGAACTGTGTCCCCCCTGGCGTTCACTCATTCCTTCTCCTGAAAACTCTCACCCTGTCATGTCCCCCCAGGGAGAAACTCTCAGGGGTCCTTGTGAGCTTTCACAACCATGAACTCCTGTGCTATGCAGTTTCCCCATAACCTGCGTGACCCACACTTTATAAAACTTGCTTTAAGATTCCTCACTCTTTCCCTCCGCCCTCCACAGGTTCCCTCACGCAGTACTGTGCTCACTGCTGCCTCTGTGAAGTTTGCTGAGTAGGTGCCTATTCAGGTTCCCTCACCCTTCAAGGACCTGCCCAAACCCCTCCGCCCCCCAGGGCATCACAATTTCCCCAACTCACCTTAGTCTCTTTTTTCTCTCATTCCATTATAGTCATTTGTCTCTAATCAACAACCCATACACTAATGGTTTCATTCTAGTCACTATACAATTTTGGGTCATTTGAAGAAACTTACTCTGCTGAGCATTTATATTTTAAACAGAAATACAATTACCCTATAAATATTTGAAGAATGACATAGATACCCTAAATATTTACATGGATAAACTAAAGTATACAATTTAAAGGATTACTAGCATATTTACCCTATAAACATCTTGCAGTTGTACCCCATAATATGTTATTCATAGAGACAAACATCTATTATTCAAAATATTTTTTATTGCTTATTTCATTGGTGGTATCACAGAATTTTAGAGCTGGAGTGTTCTTTGTGATCATTGATTTTAACCTCATGATTGTACTTGGAATGTCCTGGAGTTAAAGGGACATTGTGGTCACAGACAGAGATATAAGACCCTGATCTATTGGAAACGTTAGATCTGACACTCTCCACCAGACCTTGTCCCCCCAGCTATCTCCCCATCTAGCTTTCAGCCTGCCTTACGGACGACGAGGAGAACATTTTTTTTTATACTCCATGGTATTTTCTTGCAAAGTACCAGGACCATAACACTCTAATAATCTCAAGCTGTAACAAGCACCCATGTTTCTTTCTTATTTTTCAAAGGTTACTAAATTTTTCAAAGGTTACTGTGAATTGCAGCATACCAAAGTGTTTCATGAAGTTTTCATTATTTTCATTATTTTTTTTTAGACTACAATAAGTCCTTTCTTGATATCATCTGTAGGTTCTTGGAAACTGTGACTTTAAATGAAACAGCATACAGTCATGCATCACATATGACGTTTCATCAACAATGGACCACATATGCGATGGTGGTTCCATAAGATTATAACGGAGCTGAAAAATTCCTATGGCCTAGGGACATTGTAGCCATCCTACTGTCATAGCACATCACTTGTGTGTTTGTGGTGACACTGGGGTAAATCATCTGAATGCACTGGCAGTGTATAAATGTCCAGCACAGGTGACCACAGCAGTGGGCTGAGCCATCTAGGTGTGTATAAGCGCACTCTGTGATGTTTGCACAATGATAAAATCATCTGATGACACATTTTTAAGAACAACAGCCCATCATTAAGCACTGCATGACTATGACAAAACCAGTGTTACTAGAGGCTAATTGATAACAACTAGAGCTAAGTTCCTACAGCATATTTCTTGCCCCAAAACGTTACCAAACTTCTACATACAGACCCAAAACACTTCTAAATTGAAAGATAAAAACAAATGTGAGCTATACAGACATTTCAGAAAGATGAATAAAAGCAAGTTAAATATTTTCCAACTGATGGTTTCAGTTCAGGGTCTCTGGGCGGGAGCCTGTCCCTTCCTGTCCCGCAGCTCAGGGTGCCAAGTGGGACCCATCCTGGACTGATTGCCCTTGCAGGGTCACTCTCAGGCACCCAGCTATACTCAGACGGGACATAGAGAAAGCCCTTCATCTCATGTGCACAGCTTTGGAGTGTGGCAGGAGACGAGTCCTCGGAAAAAATCCCAAGTGGATGTGGAGAGAACTCGCAGACTCCACACAGACAGCGGACCCAGTGGGGAATCAAAACTTTTTTCTCCATAGCATTAAAACAAGACAATATTAAGCAAAATGACATTATTCAAGGACCTGCCATAGTTTCTAAGTATTTTTCATAAAATTACTAAGCTCTTTTCCAAAAAGTAAAAACAGAGCAGTACATAAAATGAGTTCATAGGTCCATGTTTCCTCCACAGAAGTACAGGAGGCCCCCATGACCTCACACTGTGAAGGCCCCAAGGCGACACTTTACCCCTCACGTTCATCTCACCAAAATACCGTTCTGATTTTTGAAAATGCAAACTCTGTAAATACACATCTCTAAAATGATCATTTGGGTTGGGAGACCCTAGCTGCATTTTTAAAGGGTTATTCTCATGAAAGCAGCTATGATAGGGTTGCTTATCTAATAGGTTTGAAATGTAAATGAAATGTCAAAATTCATTGCATCATTAACTTTTCAGAAAAAAAAAAACTACTTTCTTAATTGTAGCATTTAATGAATTGTGTCCAAAGGTTTATAATCTTTCAGTATATATAATTAAATACAAATAGCCCGAGATGACATTACATGATGTGGCAGTGTGTGGCTCAGGTGGCCTCTGTGGTCTTGGGTGTATTTTCTACAGAGTTTGAGGCAAAGCTCAGTGAGCTCAAGCAAACTTCCTGCTCACGGGTGTCTTCTCTCTACCAGGGTCCCCTCGCCCTTCCCCTCGCCCTGCTCCCCCCCTCCCCATCCAGGCCCGGGAGGCAGGAAGACTTCTTACTGAGCACGCACCCATGCCCGTCGACAGCGTGAAAACTGCTCGTTTCGATGCCACGGAATGAATGGTTTCTGTTCTCTTTTCTACTTTTCAGACTGTTTTCTGTGAGTCCCAGTCGAGCACTGCCCATGAGCTGCCATGGTGACATAATCTCCTGGCTGAGACTGGAGAGGTAGCCGAGCACCGTCCTTCCTCCCCTTCCTGCGGTTCGAGGGGGTCCGAGGGAGGTGCCCAGCCCGGCCATGCGGCTGCAGCGGCGCTTCCAGAGGACGGTGGCCCTGCTCGCCTCGCTGTGCGTGCTGAGCATCGCCGTGTCCGCCTACTACCTGTATGCGGGCTACAGGCAGGACCACGACCGCGCCGAGGCGGCCTCCGAGGGGGACTGCGGGGACTTCCAGCTTCCACCCCACAGGCCGGCGGGCGTGAAGACGGGCAGGCTCCCGGGTGCCCCGAGGGCAGACCCCACAGTCCTGGTGTTCGTGGAGAGCCAGTACTCGCCGCTGGGCCAGGACATCGTTACGATCCTGGAGTCAGGTCGGTTCCAGTATCACACTGAACTCGCTCCCGGGAAGGGGGATCTCCCGGCACTTGCAGAAAAAACGAAAGGCAAATATAGTCTCATTATTTACGAGAATATTTTGAAGTATGTGAATATGGACTCCTGGACGCGCGGCCTTTTAGATAAATACTGTGCAGAGTACAGCGTGGGCGTCCTTGGCTTCCACAGGGCGGGTGACAAGGGACCGCAGAGCTTCCAGCCCAAAGGCCTCCCTCTCTCGGCGTTGGGGAGCCTGGCCCTGCGGGGCGGCTGCATTAACCCCCACTCCCCCTTGCTCCACGTGACCAGACCTTCCAGGCTCCAGAAGGGTTCTCTGCCTGGAGCTGACTGGACAGTGTTTCAGATTAATCACTCCGCATACCAACCAGTAATATTTGCCAAAGTACAGACCCCAGAGAACGCCTCTCCTCCCACCTCCAAAGGTGCTTTCTACGCCACGGTGGTCCATGACCTGGGCCTGCACGACGGCATCCAGCGAGTTCTTTTTGGCAACAACTTGAACTTCTGGCTACACAAGCTCATCTTCATAGACGCCGTTTCCTTCTTGTCCGGGAAGAGGCTGACCTTGTCCTTAGATAGGTACATCCTCGTGGACATTGACGACATCTTCGTGGGGAAGGAGGGAACACGGATGAACCGCAAGGATGTTCAGGTAAGGCTCTGTTGGCCGAAGGCTCCCAGGTTGCCTCCTCTGTCAGGAGGCTCCACCTTCCCAGGAAGTTCAGCTACATCAGGGAAGCCTTGGGCACACTGGGATCAGTGGGCCTCCCTATCTCTTAGCCCTAGAGCAGCAAAGTAGAGAGTAGATTTCTCTCTGAATCAAGAAAAATGAGGATTGTTCTAAAGGATTGATTGATTATGGCAGGATCCCGAAAAAAAACTAGAGTGGAACCATTTTGTTTAATTACTTTCCAGAAACTATCTACCTTAGAAAACTATTCCTGATCTAAGACTTTAGTCCATTTAAATATGAAAACAAATGATATTTTTATTATTTATTTATTTATTAAATTTATTGGAGAGACTGGCTAATGAGATTATATAGGTTTCAAGCGTATAATTCTGATACATCATCTGTATATTGCATTGTGTGTTCACCGCCCAAAGTAAAATCATCCTCCGACACCATATATTAGACTCCCTTTACCTTTTTTTACCCCCACCCTCGTGCCTCTGGTCTCCACCCTACTGTTGTCTGTGTCTGAGTTTTTGTTTGTTTGCTTTTATTTGTTCATTTGTTTTATATCCCACATATGATTGAAATCATAGGGTTCTTGAGTTTTTCTGTTTGACTTATTTCACTTAGCGCGATACTCTCAAGATCCATCCATGCTGTGGCAAATGGCTGAGTCGTGTTCCATTGTATATCTGTACCACACCTTCTTTATCCAATCATCTGTTGAGGGCCACTTTGGTTGTTTTCACATCTTGGCCACCGTGAATAATGTTGCAGTGAACATAGGGGTACAAATATCTTTGCAAATAAATGTTTTTCAGTTTTCTGGGTAGATTTCCAGAAGAGGGATGGCTGAGTCATATGGTAGCTCTATTCTTAATTTTTGAGGAACCTCCAGACTTTTCCATAGTGGCTGTACCAAGTTTACATTCCCACCAGCTGTGAGTGAGGGCTCCCTTTTCTCCACAACCTCTCCAACATTTGCTATTACTTGTCTTGTTGATAATAGTCATTCTAACAGCTGTGAGGTGGTATCTCATTGTAGTTTTGATTTGCATTTCCCTAATTGTTAGTGAGGTTGAACATCTCTTCATATATCTGCTGGCCATTTGTATGTCTTCTTGGGAGAAGTGCCAGGTGCTTTGTTCATTTTTTTATTGGTGTGTTTGTTTGTTTGTTTGGTGTTGTGGGAATTTGTTTTAATCAAAATAAATACTCCCACAAATTTTTAAGAATTAAAGATCTCATAAGTAACAAGTTCAGATATTTTGGGATGTCAAATGTGCAACCCATTTTCTCTTAATTTTTAAACTGAAAATTAGCACTACTAAATATGGAGAGCTTTAAATATAGGCGTTAAATTTTTCAGAATTCATCAGACATTTTCGGTACATACAAGGTGTCCCAAAAATTGTATACATACTTTAATAGCTGATAGTTCAATTTTGAATATGAAATTTATTTTAATAAACACTGCCTCTATAATTATTCACCTTTTGGGACACCCTATATGTGAAGGCCATCATGCTGCATCTAAATTGCATTAGATTTCTTGTGTAAAACTGCTACTTTAAACAGAAAACAATCATTTGAAAATAGTTGTTTATTATTGTGAATAGATTCTGTTGCACAAGCAACTGGTTGTTTATTATTAATGAAATTTAAAATTAAACTGATCTGCATTTATCTTTGTTCCCCATTCAAAATGCCACAAGATTCTGTCTGTTTCACCACATACTGATTTCTCACAAAGTGAAAAGAGAGGCTCTGGATACGTAATTTTTATCCTATAAAGCTTTGACCTTTTGATAAAGTATAAATAGCTAAATTGGATAGAGGCCCTCTTCCCTACTGTGTGCTGCTGGGGGTGGGGTCCTTACAATTTCTCAAAAAAAAGAATTTTCTGAGACACACAGGACAACGAGTGATTTAATTGTGTGGAGTTAAATTCCTGGGTTTCCTTTTGTCCAGTCATAGAAGTGTGGCTGGAGTTTCAGTGGAGCTAGAAACACAGTCAGTGTCCAGAGTTTCCTTTCCATGTTGCAGCTGGGTCCGGTTTAGCATCAGGGTAGCTTCAGTCCATTAGTCCATTATGGATGGGGTCCGCATGGCCGTGGGCCCTGTGGGTGAATGCAAGGTAACCCCCTAAGTGCAGAGTCACCCAAGTCCCAAGAGTCCCAAGAGCAGTAAGAACACAAGAGCAACAAGAGAGAAAGTTCCTTTGTTCAAGGGATTAAATATCCCAAATCTTCGAGCACTTGCAGTGGCCATGCCCATTCTGGCCAACCATCTGTGTCCCCAGGTATGATTGACAGCAAGCACCTTCCCTAATCCCCCCAACTTTACTGGGCATGTGTCTGTCTCCCCTTTGTTGGACCTCTGGGGAATATAAAGTTGTAGTTTCCTAGTGAAGCTGCCTACAATGTCTGACTGCCCCCTTACTCTTTGCCTGTTGTTAACAACTAGTTAATTACAACAGTATCGTATCTGATAGCTTTGCCTGACAGCTAAGGAAGGGCGGGTGGGAGGTGCAGCCCCCCTGACTGCAGCTTCTTCGGGTGAGGGACACCACTCAAGACTCCGTGCCCCTGAATCCCGCATCACCCAGCTGTGACATAGCTCATCATAGACATTTGGTGATGGCCATGGGATTCCTCTCTGCCACCTGCCACTGTGTTCAGTCCCACAGCTGACTTATCATGGGAGAGAAACTCCTGAGCCCCCAGCACCTGAGAAACCTGTGATCCCCCTGTTCCACCCTCCGCCAGGTGTAGCCACAACCATTTTCCTCTTGGCGCTCATGTGTGTATAGATGAGCCCGGGTTTCAGGCTCAATTTCCAGTAGGGGGCTTGCAGGAGGCAGCCAATCAATGACTCTCTCATCATTGATGTTTCCATCTCTCTCCCTCTCCCTCGTCTCCCTGAAATCAATAAAGACATATTAAAAATAATAATAACCTTTATTATGTCATCTCTCTGATCCATTGCTCTCCCTGCCAGTCCAAACGGAACCCAATATTCCTGCTGAAAAGTGCTTGGCAGCTAAACTCAGGTCACCTGGGTCCAAACCTGAGCTCTGCCCCTTTCTGGCTGAGTACCCCTAGCACATTTCTCACCGTCGGTTTCCATACCTTCACAGTGAGCCCCACACCCAGCTCACAGCATGGTGTCGCCTGGGAGGATGACAGTGTGTGTCAAATGCCTACTTGCAGTGGGGCCCAGTAAATGTAAGCTGTGCTTTACTGCGCACGTACCATGCACTGGGTGAGGATACTTGAGCAGCACCCTGGAAGGAACTCTAAATAATTAAAATCAGTTCTTCTAAATACCTTAGGGGGACATCAGCTAGGAGAAAATGAGACCACTTTTAGTCACCCCCTCAAAGACTGCTGCTTGCTGTCTAGACTATGTGCCGGCCATTCTGTGAGGCTGGTGGTACCTTGGTGGCCAAGACGGGCAAGACCCTGCCTGTACATCTTCCTCTCTGATAAGAGAAACAGACAATAAACAAATGAACAAATAAAATAACTTCAGGCCCTGCCAGCGTGGGTCAGCAACTGAGCATCGACCTAGGATCTAGGAGGTTATGGTTCGATTCCAGTCAGGGCACATGCCCGGGTTGCAGGCTCGATCCCCAGTAGGTGCTTGCAGGAGGCAGCCGATCAGTGACACTCTCATCATTGATGTTCCCATCTCTCTCCCTCTCCCTTCCTCTCTCTGAAATCAATAAAGATATATTAAAAATAATAATAACCTCAGGCAAGGAGAGGAGAGGTGTGAGCAGTGGTGGGCAAGGCTGGGGGTGGGCCCAGGAGTGGTGATTAGGAAGCTGGACAGGGAGACCCCCTTGTGTGCAACATTTGAGCTGAGACCTGAAGAGATGAACCTGCGATGGAGACACAGACTTGGGGTGAGAGTCCCAAGGAGAGGGACTTTGGAGCATGTTCGGTGTGGTCAGGAGGCCAGTATGACTGAGCACTGTGGGTGGGAAGGAGCCCTAGTTCAGAAAGGTGAGCAGGGGCCACGTTATGTGGGGTGTGGTTGGCTGTGGATTCTGTTCTAATTTTATGGAGCAGCCACTGGAGATCTCTGGCAAGGCAGAGATAAGGTCGGACTCAGGTTTTTAAAAAAATCACACGGGTCATTGTATGGAGAATGGGCCATGAAGAAAAACAATAGGTGAGACCCCAGGCAAGTGGCCATCACGGACCAGGAGAGGGACAATGGTGGTAAGAAAGATGGAAAGAAGGGGGCAGGTCTGAGATGTATGCTGGAGATGGGGCTGAAGGACCTTGCTAATGGATGGCTCGTGGGGGCTTCAAGGAGTGGAATGAGGGGCAGCCCCGAGGATTCTGGCCTGACAGTGGGTGCTCCCTGAGTTGGGGACATGGGGCTGTGAGCATGGGCCCTGTGGACATAGACCAAAGTGTATCCCATCTTCATCGCTGACCTGCCTCGGCCATACTTCTCAGTCTCTGAGTCTCAGTTTCCATTTATGTAAAAGCAGGACCATCATAGCACCTATCTCATGGCTGTGCCTGAGGATTCAGTGGCAAAATGCCCATCTCATGGTGTTAGTTACCATTACGAGGAAAATCAAGAGTTCTCTTTGGACTTGTCGAGTTTACGATGCATGTGTCTTAGATGCCCACATGGAGGTGCTCGGGCGGCGGGGCCTGCGAGTCCAGCGTTCAGGGAGCAGCCAAGTGCAGAAAGTACACGGGGAGTCCCGGTGCAGCGACAGGGCTGGCAGCCTGGCGCCGGCGAGATCAGCCGGGAAAAGGCGGTGGGGGAGGGGCCAGCCCGGCGCTCACCTCTCAGGGCGCCGCCCACTTCTGTTTAGAGGTCACGGGAGTGGCTGGGCGCCAAATGCATTCTTTAGCTCATTCTCTGTTTTTTGTTGTTTTTTTAAATATGTCTTTATTGATTTCAGAGAGAGGAAGGAATGGGGGAGAGAGAGATGAAAACCTCAATCTGAGAGAGTCATGGATCCGCTGCCTCCTGCAGCCCCCTGCTGGGGATCGAGCCCGCAACCCGGGCCTGTGCCCTGAGCGGACACTGAACCTCAATCTCCTGGATCCTAGGTCGAGGCTCAACCGCAGAGCCACGCCGGTTGGGTATCATTCCCTATCTTTAGGGAACCTCCTATTCCTAAATTAACTCAGAGATCTCACCTGAAGTTGTGGATCAGGAGCTGCCCTCCGCCTGGTATCTCACATGTGCTTCTCCATCGGAGAAGCTCTTTGTGATTAGATTACATGGCAACTTTTTAAATGTCCTTCACTGTCCCTGCCTTGGAGGAACAAACATGGGCTCTCTCAGTAATGGCTGGTGGATTAGTTATTTAATGAAATTAAAATGGAAAAAAAATTTGAATGGATCATTTGTGTTTTCATGGTATCATATGAATAGTTACTGAGGCCATGCATTATTTTGCTCTATGGAAGATTAATTGAGTTTATTTTATTGCAAAAAAAAAGTGACCCCTTTGAAAGACCAAAAATGAACCCAGGCTCATCACTAAGTGTGCCTTCCTGGAAGTATCTTTTTCTACTGCTCAAAGAACAGATGTAAAGTGAAAACATAAGGGGCTTTGCTCAAATCTCATATTCATGTAAGTGTCTTCGCTCGTCTTCTCATCTTTAAACCAGGGGTGAGCACAGTGCCCGCCTCACGAAGGCTAAAGGAGGGCGTGGCTGGCATGAGTCGGGTACCCACGGGTTGGTTTCCTTCGATCTGCACACTATCACGCATCTTACAGAAGGTGTCTTGCTCTCACGCGTCCATTGCTCTCAGTCACGGCATCGTCATGCTCGTGTAAAACGCGGTGTGTTCTTTAAGTGACGTGTTCAGTGCAAGTGGTAGATTGTGTGTGTGTGTTATCTGTAGATAGTAAAGCACATTGAGTTGTAAAGTGTGCTGCTTAATTTTTACATAAATAAATTGGCTTATTTCTAAATTAAAATGTAGGAACGACAAGGTCTTTCACATGTACAGGAGGGATTTGTTACAGGTGTACTGATTTCTTGTTTTCAGACAGATTTAGCAAGAGCCAGAGGTAAGGGCTGCCATGGCCTCACTACTTCCTGCCCCCCAGAGGATGAACTGTGTGAACTAAGTACATTTAAAAAGGGAAAATGCTTCTTTGCTGAATCCCCATTAAGCTACACCTTTACTTACTGATGCTGTTTTAATTTATTAACTGTTAATTGTACCTCACAGTAAGTTAACCCTCCTTTCTCCACTCAATGTGCCAGATGTAATAGTTTCATAAAGTTGCAAACCAGCCCAATGACTTACTGAAAATGCAGACACAAAAGAACTCCCCACAGTGTTGAATCCCAGAAGAGTTTCCCAGCTTTTGTGAACCTAGTACTGATGCTCATTTTTGAGCCAGGAGCAAACCTATAAGCGGTGTGCAGCACAGTGCTCTTGTCTTAGAAAGCTGTTTATGGCCATGTATGTGGACTAGTTCCCAGGCTTCCAGCCATATGCTTGCTCTGCGCTCTTGTTTTTAGCATGCACACTCAGGTCCCCATCTCAGGGCCTCTCTGGTCCATCAGAGCACAGCTTGTGGGATGACTGCCTGTGCCACCTCTATTCTCTGCGGCTGCTTTGGATAATAGTACTAAACTGGATCTTTGACTGTCGGCAGAGATCTTTTTCTCTGCTACTTGTCAAGAACTATAAAGGATCTGAGATTTCACCCCACTTGCAAGCTAACAAGTCAGCTTGCCCCAGTTTCAGGGATGCCGACGGAAGGTACCTTATCACTCACAGCAATAGCCTGGGCATCCACATTGGAGCTGGTTCTCCAAGTCCCAGCTCCTACAGGGTGACGTGAGGAGTTCCAAGTGACTGATACCCACCCGCACACATTGTGGGTCCCTAATCTTAGGGAACTCGAATCTTTTATAATGGGTAGTAAGCCTGCATGACCTTTGCCCCGGAGGTAGATGTGGTCATTTTCATACTGGAAAGTAAGCTTGCTCTTTGCTCTGAAGGAAGACACTATCTCCACCTGACAAGGCTGTTTGCTCTACGCACACCTTGAAAAAACAGTACAAAGCAAAGGCAGGCAGTGCATCTGCTCATGATAAGCACAGGGATGCAAGAGAACCACGTAACTGTCGTCCGGCAGCACAAGAGCCTTTCTTCATGTGCCTGTTACAGACCACTAATGTTTGCAATGCATTCTCTCAAAGTGAACATGGACTTAGTATTGTGAACACATAATCCCACAATCATAGTCCTTTTGCAAAGGACTTTTTAAAAATAAATTAAAATTCAGTTTTTGAATTCTCAATTTATTTAACCTCTCTGTGCCTCAGTTTCCTCCAAAAAAAAGTGAGTTAAATCATAGCTAATTTAATAAACTGTTGAATAGACTGAGATAATTCAACAACAGTGAGCTGTTGCATAGGTTAAATAAGATCGTTCATGTTGAGCAGAGCTGGCAAACATTAAGTCCTATTGCTCAATGAATGTTCACCTTCATGAGAATGGACTACAAGTGCCCTGTGCTGAGAGCTACTTGCTGCGCCCCTTCCCTGCACCACTGCCCCCCGGGCATGCTGGCCTCTGCTGCGTAGAGCATTTATCAGGAAAGGGTAGAAGGAAGGGACATTCTGAGGACTGTCGCCTGTTCTAAGTTGACTGTTTGATCTCAAGCCTCTATGGATCACTTCCACTGTTCTGCGCAACATCTCATGAAGAAGGCATCATTGTATAAAAGGGGAGCTGGGACCCAGCTCAGACATCTCCCAAAGCCACCGTCCGACCCCGTCTGACTCTGGTCCTACTCTGTTCTTTTCATTCTGACCATTCAGTCTGCTTCACTCAACTGCTGTCCATCTCCGGAGACAGTGATGTAGACAACGTGCCAGTTTTGAGTTGTACTTGTGGCCCAAACACCACTTTTTGTGCCACAGTCTGTAGGTCCAGAGGTCGACCAGCATGCTCTCCTCGCTCCTGGTTTCTGAGTCTCTGGGGAACCTTAAGCACCGACAAAATCTTTGGGAAATGCGAGCAGACCCACTTCTGTGGTATGTCAGCTTTTTCAAGAGCCATTACATTAAATTATAAAAGTAAATTATCATTATCCTAATATAATAAAAAAAAACCTCATTCCGGTAAAGCATACAAGCTCACTTTTAACTTGAGAAGATAAACTCAGTGCTCACTACAGCGAGGGTGAAAATATGCTCTTTTTCATTTGGGTCCATAGGAATTTCCTCTCTTACCAACTCTTCGTAGAAAGCCCATTTTACATTCTTTCAGGCAACTCAGAAAACTCAGGCTGGAAGGACTAATGACTGCGTCTTGACACAGAGTGAAGTTCGCTCTAGATCTGCTGCATAATTAAGACTTCGTATTTTCTGAAATCTTCGTTGACAGTAGCTAACTATATCAAAGTCCAAAATAATGCTTCTAGCTCTCAGAAATGCGCCACATCAAGAAAACTCAAAAAAAAAAAGGAGGTGGGGGGCCTGGCCGGCATGGCTCAGCAGTTGCACATCAGCCTAGGATCCAGGAGATCGGGGTTCGATTCCCAGTCAGGGTACGTGCCCGGGTTGCGGGCTCCATCCCCAGTAGGAGGCGTGCAGGGGGCACTCGCCCATCAATGACTCTCTCATTGTTGATGTTTCTCTCTCTCTCTCCCCCTCTCCCTTCCTCTCTCTAAAATCAATAAAGATATATTTTCAAATAGAATTTTTTTTTTTAAAAAAAGAAAAAACTGTCTAGTAGAAGAGCTCAGACAAGCCTCAGAACTGCCCAGACACATTCGGAATTCACATAGAGTCTAGACAGATCCGCAGAGGAAAGCCCTGGTGTGTAGCCCAGGGCAGTCACCAGCCCTGAAAGGGTAAGTTGACACTGTGACCTAGGGACAGCCGGCCAGCAGGGTGCAGAGCCACGTGGGGAAGCCTGCAACTCGGTGCTGGTCGTGTTGCCGATCCAGGCTTCCTCCCTCGCCCGTGCTGGTCACGCCTAGTTTTTGCTAAAGGTGGTGTTTTGTATTGTTTTGTTTCTGTGCTTTGCCCACTTTAAAAACTTTGGTGGTAAAGACGCAGATATATAATGTAGCCTCACGAGAAAATGCGAACACAAAGCCAGGAAATGAAGAGTTTCCTCCGTCCGCCTCCCGGTGGCCCCTGGACTCCAGCCACGGGCCGGCTTTTCTTGGTTCCCTGGGCATTTGCCAAGAACATCGACGACGGAGCACCACGGAGACACCAGGCCGTGGTTCTACTCACATTACCTGACATGCTTCAGTATTTCAGTAGCGAATTTCGCCTGTCCCACACCCCTCTCTTTGTAGGAAAGTTCTGTCATTTAACTGGAATGCGATGGCGCGTGGGCATTTCATTTTCTTAGAAACACACTCCTGTACTGTGGCTGTTTCTGAAAAAGTCTGTGACAGTCTCATAGCTTCTTCCTGCCCACAAGTCCTCGGTCCCTCACACAAGGTACCTCATGTTTCCATTTCAGCACCTTGAAATCAAGTCTCATTCCTAAAGCTTGGCCTGTTTTGTTTTTTTATTGTTCAAAATATTGCAGATGTCCCCTTTTTCCCTATTAACCCCTCCCCCACCGCACCCACTCCCCTCCACAGTCCCTCCCCACATTGTTGTCTGTGTCCTTGGGTTGTGCATAGACGCAGGTGGATTCTTTGGTTACTCTCTCCCCACCCCCCACCCCACCTTCCCTCTGAGATTCGTCAGTGTGATCCATGTTTCTGACACTGAATCTGTTTCATTCATCAGTTTATTAAGTTCTTTAGATTCCACATATGAGTGAGGTCATGTGGTACTTGTCTTTCTCTGCCTGGCTTATTTCTCAGCATAACACTCTCCAGGTCCCTCCACGCTGTCCCAAAGGGTACGAGATCCTTCTTCTTCACAGCTGCGTAGTGTCCATGGTGTGAATGTCCCACAGCTTTTTATCCATCACCTACTGGTGGGCACTGGGGCTGTTCCCAGACCTTAGCTATTGTGAACTGCGCTGCTATAAACATAGGGCTGCATATATTCTTTCTGATGAGTGTTCCAGGATTCTTAGGGTACATTCCTAGGAGTGGGATCACTGGGTCAAACGGCAGCTCCATTTCTAATTTTTTGAGGAAACTCCATACTGTTTTCCACAGTGGCTGCCCCAGTCTGCATTCTGATGGTTTCATGACTTACATTTAAGTCTTTTATCCATTTTGAGTTTATTCTTGTGTATAGAGTAAGTTAGTGATTTAGTCTCATTTTTTTGCATGTATCTGTCCAATTTTCCCAGCACCACTTATTGAAGAGACTGTCTTTACTCCATTGTACATTCTTGCCTCCTTTTGTCAAATATTAACTGACCATAATGATGTGGGACTATTTCTGGGGTCTCTGTTCTGTTCCACTGATCGGTATGTCTGCCTTGTGCCAGTCCCAGGCTCTTTTGATTACAGTGGCTTTGTAATATAACTTGATATCTGGTATTGTGATCCCTCCCACTCTGTTCTTCTTTCTCGAGATAGTTGTGGCTATTCAGAGTCTTTTTTGGTTCCATATAAATTTTTGGAATATTTGTTCTAGCTGTGTGACCTGCTTTTAATTTATCAATAGTTGAGGAAATTTCTCTGCACTGTCTTATGAAATAAAGACTAAGATTCAAACAACGTAGTGAGATCTTTTCAAAGACTTTCCTCAATTCATTGACAAGACCCCATCCTCTCAGGCGTGTTTCCCTAGAAACCCTCACTTTCACAGATTTTGCCAGCATGCCTAACATTTTGAGGTTAGTCATTCAGACACCGCCCACCTGCCCCCAACATCCTCTTCCTGAAGCAAGGAGGGGCTCACATATCTGCGTCACCTCCTGCCAGCTCTGCGGGGATTACATAAGAGCCATCTGCCAGCCACCGTGGCCCAGGACAGAAGTCACATTCAGTGTGAACGTGAAAGTCCGTCCTGCTTGTGGAGGGTCACAGCAGAGAACGTTAAGGCCTAACTCGCAGGCTGTCCGGCCTCAGTCTCTGCCTGATAGTGTAGATGAGGGGATGTGTAAATGCCACACTTTCATCAGTGGCCCAAGTTTCTTCCATTTTAAATGCTGTGTGTGTGTGTGTGTGTGTGTGGCCCCAATAGGGGACTGAGCAGATGGGGCCCTGTGGGGGGGGGCTCCCATCTACAAAAACAAATGACCTCAAAACAAAAACAAAAAAAGAGAAAAGAAAGAATGGCATATTTTCCAAGTTTGAGGGTCAAATTACTAACTATAACTCAAAATTTAATCAAGCCTAGGATTGATTATCAAAGCTACTGGGAATGGTCCCAAGTCACAATGTAAAATGAATGATTCTAATGGGGGAGTTAAATGATGGTTATAAATAAATATACACCCATAGTAATGCTAATAAACTCTGTGATTAAAAAAGTAAACCAAGGAAACCAAATACGGAGGGATTTATTTAAAAGAGGGTGGTGAGAGATGGTGTTGAAGCGGAGACTGAGGCAGGTGAGGAGGAAGCCCCGAGGGCCGGGAGACGCCCGTCAAGAGCCAGGACTGCAGGCCCGGAGCAAGGACACCCCAGGGCCTCGGGACCGGCAGGAAGACAAGCACATCCTGAGCTGGGGTAGGAAGCAGGATGGCGGGAGATATAGTCTAAATAAAGCAAGGGTCAAGTGACACAGGCACCGGTGACACCCACCAGCGCTACCTCCCAGCACCCAGCTGTGTCTGAAGTTGTGTGCGGCCGATGAAGGAAATGCTAACTCTAAAGTCTGGGCTGAAACACTGAATTTTTGCCAGCCTCTCAAAAACCCACACTCAACATTAAAAAGTCTCCCCGGCTTTCGTGGGGCTCGCAGCTCCTCCTGTTGACTTACCAGAGATAACTGGGGTCAGAATGCACCCAGGGGGCGCAGGGAGGGAATGAAAACCACCACCAGCGGCCCCCAAAGGACACGGCACGTGGCATGTGGCACGGACGAGCGTGAGTCTGCATGTGAAACTTACACGGTTTTCATTTCTGTCTCTTCGACTTACTGATACACTCACTCTGTTAAAGAAAGTTGGAGAAAATCCAAAAATATATAAAAGCTCCCATTTCACTCAGTTCTCAGAGCTCAGTTTCTTCAAATTAGATCTTTTTTGCCTTCAACTAGATCTTCTAATGCAAATTTTTTCCACTTTGTAGAGTGAAAAAAAACATATAGACTCAGATTTGAAAACCCTAACCGTCCCCGTACCTGTCTCCAATGACTGCCACCAGGTCACCCTTTCGCCTCCTCAGGGGTGTGGAAACACCAGCCATCCCGTGCTCCATCTCTGAGTGCCCTTGGGACCCACCTGTGACATGGGTCAGTCATGGACACAGAGGGGGCGGCCGTGCCAACAGAGAGGTGATAAAAAAAGACTTAGACACCTAAATTTCAAGAACTTACCACTGGCCAGATGGACTTATGTCAGATTCAGTAGCTGTCCTCTGCTTTTGTCCAACAGGCATAGTGGCTGCGTTCACAGACAAGTTGCGCGGTCATGGGACAATCTCCGAATAAAGACCTGCGTGTCTGTTTACCCCCCAAAGAGAGGGAGCCCGTGACCATGACAGGGCCGGGCCCCCGGGGTCAGCTCTGCTAAGAAAACCAGACTTTGATGTGGGCCAGCGGCGCTGTGGAGGCGCAGGCCGGGCGTGCAGAGCAAAGAGCCCCTGGTCTGGAGGGAGGCGACGTGGGACCTGTGCGGACTGCGCTGTGAAGTGGGGGGTCGTTTCTCCCGTGTCCTTACGTGTAAAAGAAGTTTAGGCTCAGATCTCGATATGCCTGCCTTTCAGTGCAGCTTTCTGCTTCAGTGAGGTGGGCACTCATCTAGGGCGTGGGTTCCTGTGTGAGAGACAGAGAGAGGGGGGGAGAGAGGGGAGGGGGGGAGGGAGAGAGAAGGCATATAAGAATAGGAATTTAAATAACAATGAGACGAGAACAGGTCTATTAAATACTGCTCATAGCATCATAAATACAGGGTATGGCCATTAAAACTGACTGCGAATAGCTTCATGCGTCTGAGGTGTGCTTTTATATTTGTTTGTTTCTCTGCTTTAAAGGCCTTGAATTTTGAAGCCGGGAGATTCACCTGAGAGCTACAGTGTGCTTCTCCCAGTTCCCTGCGTGTGTCCCTTAGGGAGGGCACCCTTCTTTTGACAGTGGGTGGTCTAAGTCCTGAGGGGTGAAAGGAGATATGTTTTATGTCCTAGCTACTAGTTCCTTTGATACATGCAGAATAAACGTTTCGTTTTACGTCCTGCTCCTGGCCGACACTTTCTGCTGATTTATTGCGGGCTGAAGGGTAAGTCTGTTCGTGGGTTTTATGTAATCTCGAGAGCATCTCCCCTTTAAGTGATAAGGAAAGTCCTTTCCTTTCCATCCTGAGTTCTCTGCTGTATAAAGAGGTTCACCCTTCGAATGCAGAAGGAAGATATCTTTGAAAGCTCAATGCCCTTCCCCACCTGAGACATGTCTAAAAATTATGTCTTTCAGGCCCTGCTTGAAACTCAGAGCCTTTTACGTGCACAAATTACAAATTTTACATTCAACCTGGGATTTTCAGGGAAATTTTACCACACAGGTAAGAAAGGGGGGAGTAACGGTTCCTTTCAAGGGCTCTCGGACTCTGCTTAAAACTGGCCCCCCTGCCTCCCCCCCTTCCCACGCCCCTCGGTCCCGCCCCAACTGTATCTTTTCCCGTCATTCAGTTCCACCTAGCAGGTGATTTTCAACCTTTACAAAACGTCCGTGGTTTGAAACTCGATTCCCCTTGGTATTCTCTAACGGCTTTCCTTCCCACTGGCTGCAATTTACCTTTATAAACTGCATAAATAGTGAGTGTTCAGTGAATTTTCACCAAGTGCACACAACGTGTGACCAGCATGCAGGTCACGGAAGGAAAAGCTACCAGGTCCCCCCCAGGGGCACTAGCCTCCTGCAGAGACAGCCCTGCCTGGCTTCCTTTTCTAATTTATCTTTATTGTTGAAAGTATTTCAGATGTCCCCTTTTCCCATTGATCCCTCCACCCACACCAGCCCCCCGTAGGCCTATAGCACTATTGTCTGTGTCCGTGGTTGTGCATATATGCACGGGAGGTCTTAGGTTAATCTCGCTCCACCCACCCACTCCGCCTTCCCTGAGATCCCTCAGTCTGCTCTATGCTTCTATGTCTCTGGATCTATTTTCATCAGTTTATTTTGTTCATTAAATTCCACCTATGAGTGAGATCATGTAATACTTGTCTTTCTCTGCCTGGCTTATTTCACTTGGCATAATACTCTCCGGGTCCCTCCATGCCGTCTCAGAGGGTAAGGGATCTTTTTTACAGCTGCGTAGTGTCCATGGTGTGAATGTCCCACAGCTTTTTATCCGCTCATCTGCAGATGGGCACCTGGGCACCAGATCTCAGCTATTGTAAACTGTGCTGCTGTGAACATAGGGGGGTGCATGTATTCTTTCTGATGAGTGTTTCAGGATTCTTAGGATATATTCCCAGAAGCAGGATCACTGGGTCAAAAGGCAGCTCCATTTTTAATTTTTTGAGGAAACGCCTTGCTGTTTTCCACAGTGGCTGCGCCCGTCTGCATTCCGACTTCTAATTTCAAAAATTCACCTGCCCGGTGCTGAGGCCTGTGTAGAAGAGGTTAACATACAGTGTGGACTTTTCTCTCCCCAGCTAGCGCTGCTCAACATGAAGCTGGCGTCACGGATATTACTGTGTGCAGCTGAGATTCTCTCTTTGTCTTTGCTTCGTGGTGTTGCGCTGTTTGAATGCACGGAAATGTCCTTATTGCACTCCGTGCCACTGCTGACGGGCGGGTGTCTCCCGTCTGTGGCTTGTTTTGAACGGTGGTGTTAAGAAGGTCTTTGTACCCGTCCTTCAGAGGACGTCAGTGTGCTTTTCTGTGGGTTATCAACCGGGAGCAGAGCAGCTGGTTAGAGGGCACACTTGCGATCAGCCTGAGTAGAAAAGGCAGACAGTTCTCCAAAGCGGCTGTGCCACGTTACGCTCCCAGTATCAGTGTTTGTCTTGTTCGCCTCAGCCTTCCACGGGGACAGTCAGAGGTGTCACATGCTGGTTTTAATGTGCTTTTCTCTGATGAGTAGTGACATGGAGCTTCTCTCATCTGTTTCTTGGCCATTTGATATCCTGTTTTGTGAAATACATGGGTGTGTTTCTATTGGGTTGTCTGCTTTTACTAGTGATTTTTAGAAATTCTTTATATTTTTAATGAGTCCTTTGTCAGTTATATGTGTTGCAAATACTTTCTCCTACTGTGTGAATTGTCTTTTCACTCTCCTAATGGTGTTTTTTGATGAACAAAAATACTCTCATGTGGTCCAATTTATCTTTTTTCCCTTGATGGTCAACTCTTTGTGTCTTTTTAAATCTTGTGACATACCACAAGATTATGGAAATACGTTCCTACGTTCCTAAAATGTATAAATCTGTGCTCCATCTGAAATTGATGTTTGTGTGTGTAAGATCAAAGTCAAGATTTAAATTTATTCCTTGGTGGGTTTTTTGTTGCAGTAGTAACTGGTGTCTATATTTTCCATTTCTTTGTTGTTGGTCTATAAAAATACACCTGATTTTGTGTATTGATCTCGTATCCAGCAACCTTGCTACACCGACTTATTAATTCTACAGTTTTTCTGTGGAGTCTTTTGGATTTTCTGCTGATACAATCATGTAATTTTTGAATAGTGAAAATCTGATTTCTTCCTTTCTGAGCCTAATGAATTTTGTTTCTTTCCCTCACCTATTGCCCTCCCTTGTATCCCCAGGGCAATATTAAATAAAAGTGGTTACCCTCATGTCTTGTCCCCGACCTCAGGGGCAGATCTCTCAGTAGATTTGTTCCTGTTCTCTGGGAGACCCTTTTTAATAGACTGTTCTGTAGAGACTATGAGCTTC
This sequence comes from Miniopterus schreibersii, assembly GCF_964146895.1. Classification (NCBI taxonomy): domain Eukaryota; kingdom Metazoa; phylum Chordata; class Mammalia; order Chiroptera; family Miniopteridae; genus Miniopterus; species Miniopterus schreibersii. Next base: position 7,752,722 of record NC_138105.1, read on the forward strand.
AGGAAGCTTCCTTCTATTCCCAGATTGCTAAGAGTTTGTCATAAAGAATAATAAGCTCAAAGTTCGGTAAGCTTTGTCCGTACATTATGTGTGTTTTTCTCTTCCCTCCGTAAAATGAGCGCCCCGTGAAGGCCCTGCCTCCGTGACCCAGCCACCGCGCAGCGCCCGCTGAAAAAAATGAATCGGCGGACAAATGACTGCGTGAGAGTCAAACACCTGCATTTCAGTATTTGTGTAGAACAGGGTCAGAGAATAAAATTTGACTATGTTGTGTTGTGAAAGGAAATCATTCAAAATATTAAGAATAATTAAAAAGTTTCTTTCCCAAACATAATGGAAATACAAGCAAACACTTCCTAGTAACTCAGTGCTTTTGCCCAGTAGTGACGCTGGATGAAGGGGACCGGCCAGTGGCTCGCCTGCCTTCTTGTCTCTGAAAGGGGCGTCTCCTTCTTTACTGGGGCGCCTCCCCCCCTCCCCCCGCGCCCGTGTCCTCCCCAAGCCGGAGCACAGGGCACAGAGCACGGAGGAAGCCAAGGCCACGGCGCGAACGGGCCTTGTCATCTGTATGTGACACGAGGCGTCCACAGGCATGAGGCTGGGGTTGTCTCAAACCAGTCAAATCGCATCTCAGTGGGAACAGGTATAAAATGTAATGCTCTGAATCTTTCCAAAAGCAGATACTGTAAAGCTTGAATTACGGTGTTGCCCTTTCTAAATGAGTAATTCCTTCTTCTAGTAAAAATTCTATTTTATTCGGTCTTGGCACGGAGGAGAACAGCCACTGCTGTTTGAGGAGAGACTTTATTTCAGGAGAGGGTTTCGTCTTGTCTGACTTTGGTTTTTGAAGCGGTTGTGCGTTTCGTGAGAAATAATAGAGAGGGAGGAAATTAGAACTACCGTGCCCTTTTAGTATTTGGATAAGCACTTTTTCATGTGCATTTTCATTGAACCCTAGGAGTTAAAGAATATGTTACCTTTACTTCTAGATAAGAACATAGAACCTTAGAGGGGCCCAAGGTCCTGCCGCTGGTTAAGTGTCAAAACAAGGCTCAGCTTCAGGTCCATCTGAGCCCACGGCTTAGAAAAGATGTATAATTAAAATCCTAGGCTAGAACCGACTGGCAAAGTTTCTCCCCTTGTCGGTAGGTTCTCTAGGTTCGTATGTTACCCCAAGTAGCGGAGAACCAACAGTGTTTGTAAATCCCAGTTACATCTCAGGTTAATGCAGTGCGTGAGAGCACTGTTAGTAAGTGCTGATACCATTTCCAAACTACTTTGGTGAGTGAACGAGAGCAGGGGGCCCTGAACTTGGAGTTGCTTGCTCTGGGTTGGAATTGGGGTCCTGCCCGGTATCCTCGGTGACCTTCGATACATCACTTCCCCCGCCCACACGTCAGCTTCGTGGTCTGTAAAGGGAGTTAGCGGTGTCCCTAACCTCGTAGGGTTGTAGCGAGAATTAAGTCGATGACACTGCAAAACATGGAACAAAATGCTTGACAGAAGGTAACATCTCAGGCAGTGAGGCTTCTCGTAAAATAGCAGAGTGGGGAAAACTGCAGATAAAATACTGAAGGGACCGTTTATTTAACTAGATAGTAAAAATAATAATGCGCAATAACTTTATGATATTTCAGTGTAGTTTTTTAGCAGCTTAGCAATGACTCTTAAAAAGGATGAGTCTGACCCCTGGTTCTTCTCTTTCTCATGAAGGTGGGCAAAGTGGGGGCTCAGAGGTGGCCCAGGCCAGGACACCCCAGCCACCACAGTGATGGTGCAACTGCTTTTTTAAAAAAATTATTTTGCTTTATGTTTTCCAACACCATTTATCCCCTCTCTGCCCCCCCCCCCGCAATCCCACACTGTCATCCATGTCCATGAGTTCTCTCTCCTTTCTTTTCTTTTTTGCTCAATCCCTCCCTCCCCCACGTATGTCCCCCCCGCACCAGAGCTGTCTGCCAACTCTCTATCTATGAGTCTGTTTCTGTTTTGTTAGTTTATCTTGTTGATTTGATTCCACAAATGAGTGAGATCATGTGATGTTTGTCTCTCTCTGCCTGGCTTATTTCACTTAGCGTAATTTTCTCCAGGTCCCTCCACACTGTCCCAAAGGGTAAGGGATCCTCCTTCTTTACAGCTGCGTAGTGTCCATGGTGTGAATGTCCCACAGCTTTTTATCCACTCATCTACTGAGGGGCCCTTGGGCTGTGTCCAGATCTTAGCTATTGTAAACTGTGCTGCTGTGAACATAGGGGTGCACATATTCTTTCTGATTAGTTTCAGGATTCTTAGGATATATTCCCAGATGTGGAATCGCTGGGTCATAAGGCAGCTCCATTTCTAATTTTTGAGGCAACTCTGTACTGCTGTCCACAGTGGCTGCACCCATCTGCGTCCCCGCCAGCAGTGCACAGGGGGTCCCTTTTCTGCACACCCTTTTTATCATAATGTTTAAAGTAATTAGTAATACACACTTTTTCTCAGCATAATTAATTCTGATGTGAAACATCCCCAAAGTTGGATGAAAGGAAACGCGACAGGAGAGAGTTATAAAGAGGAAAGGAGAATGCGGTTATGCCCACTGGGAACCTACGCCAGCCCCTCCGAGGGAGGCCCTCATCGGCCTAAGTCCTGTGTGACTCCAGTGCAGGAATATTTCAGTAGCCGATTTCACCTGCTTTCAGGAAGGACGGACGCCTGAGCCGTCTCCCGGAGCCCTGTGGGACTGTCAGGTCCCCAAACTTCACGGAGACGAGCAGGGAGAGGCGGGGAGACGGGAGTTCCAGGCACAGGCACAGGAGTGACAAGCAGCAGGAGGGCGACTCCCCGTCCCTGGGAGGCCTCAGTTCACTCCCCCCGGGGGGGTCAGGAATGAACTGGGTACTGGGAACCCCCAGGCGACTCCTGCCCATTCTCAATGTGGGAAGTAAACCTGCAACGAGGAACTGGCTGTGATCCTAACGGAGATGGAGTCCTGGGGACGCACAGGAGGGGACTATCTTGGATACGAGTAGAGATGTTTAATCGCAGGGAAAACAAATGACATCATCCTTGTGTCCAAAAAACATGGGTTAAGCACCACCAGTCACATGTGGCAAATGCTTCCTTGGCCACCTTATTTGGCACCTAAGAAGTAGCAGGACCCAAACCCTGCCATGATCGGTCGGGCTCATCAGAGAGTCTAGAGCGCTGACCCCTTTTCCTGTCCTTTGAATCCCCTCTAGAAGGCTTCCCTGAGCTGTAAGGTAACCACCCAAAGCCCCAGGAACGGTCCGTGGTGACCATTAATCAGGCCTATCAGTGAATATAATGGCTTGCCGGTTCTTAACTACAGTCCCCTCTGCCCCATAACACTCAGGTGAGACCCTCCCCCTACAGTATTACAGCGGGGAAAACACAACCCAGAACTCCGGGCGACGGGAGCGACAGGAGCAAGGCGTGGGGAGGTGGGCAGTGAGAGTCCCGCGTGTGTCAGGGTGACCGACACCCTTCCTCCTACCTCAGTCCCAACACTTACGGGATCCATGACTTACCCGCAAGTGAGGGAATCTACACACTGTCTACAAACATCAAGACTCGCCCTGGCCTGTGTGGCTCCGCGGTTAGAGCGTTGGCCAGCGCACAGAAGGGCCCAGGGTTCGATTCCCAGTCAAGGGCACATATCTGGGTTGTAGGTTTGATCCCAGGCCCTGTCGGGGGGCATGTGGGAGGCAACCAATCGATGTGTCACCCACATCTGTGTTTCAATCTCCCTCCCTTCCATTCTCTCTAAAATCAATGGGAAAATATGGTCAGGTGCGGGTTAACAAAGTAAATAAATCAAATAAATAAGAACGTCGAGACTCCACGGCTGTGCCTGTCCCTGCGCTATGGTGACGTGAGTGCGTGATGAAGGGGAAACAGTAGGTTTAGAGACGCCCTTTACCGAGAGAGAAGCTCCTTCCTGGAGGCAGAGCGCGTGAGCAGGGAAAGGCGACATTTCGGGCTGAAGGACTGTCCTGCAGTCACTCTGCGCCCCTCTCCTGTTCCTCAGCATAAAGGAGACTGCCTGTGGCCCTGTCCCCCTGCCCTGCTGAGTCAAGGTCATTGCCCAGTAGTCACAGGACCAGTTCCTCCCCTGCCGGTGGGCTCCACCCTCCCTCTCCTGGGAAATTAGAGGAGCCCAGGGAGCCAGCACGCGGGGCACAGCCATGGTCACCTCCGCCTGAGACCAGCGCCATCAGCTGGGCTACTGAAGGTGCAGGAGGACATGTCCCCACACAGGACATGCGACCTAGAGAATCTCCTGCTCCAGTGCCTGCTAGAGTCAGTGTGCCTATGATTGAAGAGGGGCTGCAGGAGTTTGTGACGATCGTTACCACCTGTGACACCCCAGGATGGTGGTGGCCCACCTGCACTCTCGTGCCTGAGTGAGGAAAGGTGCCTGGAGGTCCAAGAAGACACCCCAGCCCCTGGTGCAGGGTAGGGGCTCTGCACCCTGAGCTCAGCCCCTGGTGCAGGGTAGGGGCTCTGCACCCTGAGCTCAGCCCCTGGTGCAGGGTAGTCCTCTGGGCAAGTCCCCACCCTCAGCCCAACCCCTAGCGTGGGGTCGGGGCTCTGGGCAAGTTCCCACCCTGAGCCCAGCCCCTGGTGCGGGGTAGTCCTCTGGGCAAGTTCCCACCCTGAGCCCAGCCCCTGGTGCGGGGTAGTCCTCTGGGCAAGTTCCCACTCTCAGCCCAGCCCCTGGTGCAGGATAGGCCTCTGGGCAAGTTCCCACTCTCAGCCCAGCCCCTGGTGCAGGATAGTCCTCTGGGCAAGTTCCCACTCTCAGCCCAGCCCCTGGTGCAGGGTAGTCCTCTGGGCAAGTCCCCACCCTCAGCGGACCTGCGTGGGGAAGCCAGGCAAGCACCCCAAGCGTGGAAGCCAGAGGAATAAAGTCGGGGACTCTCAAGGAACCAGGATTTTCCTGATGGGAAGCCAGCTTCCAAGGACCAGAGAGGAAGGACAGGCATGGGGACAGGGCTGCCACCAGGGCCCCCTGGGACTGTCCTCAGCACCTCCCTTCACTCCCATCCTGCCCCTTCCTAGATCTCTCCCCCGTAATGATTCCCATGCTCCCTCTTCAGTCTCCTTCACCTCCCTTGGTTTTCACTGTTTCTGAGTAGCTTCTGTTCAGACATTGGGAGCATCCCGGATAAATGGCGGCATTGCTTTGCTGTGACAGTTGTGACACGCTCTGCTGGGGCTCTGCCACTCGCTCCGCTACTCCTGTTCCTCCCCCACTTTGCAAAGCACAAGTCACACAAAGATGCTGCAAGCTAAGGGTTCTCATGCCCTTGAACGGTTCTGTATTCCCAGCACGCGGTGTCCAGGTCTCCTGTTTAAAAACTTTTAAAAAGAACTTGTCCCTTGTTCCCAAGTAATAGATTTGTTGTGCTACATTTTATGTTCAAAGTCTTATATATCTAAGACCATAGGAATGGTGTCTTCCAAATATGTATCTAGGAGTATAGAATTAGATCGATGATAAACTGACTCGTAGGTGATAGATAGATGATGAAGATAATTGATGATAGATGATGATAGATAGATAGATAGATAGATAGATAGATAGATAGATAGATAGATAGATGATAGATAGATAGATAGATATAGATAGATATAGATGATAGATTAGATAGATAGATGATAGATATAGATCAATAGACGACAGAGAACCAGTGTAACGGGAATTAATTGCCCCCCAGGGACGGAGGAGGAAGACAAAGGCGACGACCGCCTGCTGGGGTCCGTGGCCAAGTTCTGGTGGTTCCCGCACATGTGGAGCCACATGCAGCCCCACCTCTTCCACAACGAGTCCTCGCTGGTGGAGCAGATGATTCTCAACAAGAAGTTTGCCTTAGTAAGTACCTCCCTTTGCACCACAGTGAACTTTTGATGGGAACGGCCGCTGTTTGTGCCGAGGGCCTCCTGGAGGCTGGGGCACGTCACACCTCTTGGCAGGTGTCCTTGTGTGGTCGTCGGGCGACTCGGTGCTGCAGCTGTCATCTGCGATCCTGAGTCCACTCTGGGTGCTCGTCACCATGGCTGAGGCACCAGGGCTCACATCTGAGGGGGACTTCACAAGACACCAGAGTGTTGCTGGCATTAGGGTCAGAGCTCACAACATGTGGCCCCTGTCCAGGAGCCTCCTGCTGCCTGGGAGGCCGGATGCTCACATAAACAATTCTCCAGCCAGACGCGGTGAGCCTGGCCTAGTGCCAACTGTACAGACGTAACGCCCCAGCTCAGAAACGTGGGCATCGGGAGTGGCCAGGAAACTGTCCTGTGGACGTCGGACCTTAGGAAATAAGAACCTGAGTTAGGCGTCAGGAAGAACTGGCGTGAGAGGGGCTGAGGGGGGAGAGCAGGGAGGAGACCTTCATGGGCCCAAGGCCTGAGGCCTCCACGGGGAAGGCAGTGGACTTGGAGGAAAACCCTCATAGCCACTGGGCACAGCGCCTTCTCTCCCCAGCCTGGAGGCTCTGGATTAGAAAATGCTGTGGGCAGGAGGGTTTCCCAGGGAGGGAGCTGGAAGGACAGACAGAAGCAGTGGGCTGCCCTGGGAGTCGGGTCAAACAAGACGGGAGGTGACGGGCAGAGCTCAGCATTCAGCTGGGTGGCCTAGCTTGAGGACATTTAAATACCTGTCCGACTAAGAAGAGAGGGCCGTCATGTCGAGCCCCTTTGCTTGGGCCTCTCCGTCACCCCCCGCAGCGCACGCTGCCCTTTGCAACAGCGGGTCTGCTGCCCTGCTGGAGGCGGGTGCCCGCCTCGCCAGGGGATTTCGGGTCCCTGCTCATTTAGCTCTGAAAGCTCCGTCCAGGAGCTCATTACGGAAGGCCATGCAAATCCTTTAAGCAAACCTGCATCTGATGATTACAACAGGAAGCGCAGCTTCAGAGGTGGTTTAGAAAATATTTTTAGTTCCCTAATATGGGCTAATTCAGGGATTAAATCGAAATTTCAACAGGGGACGGTTTTGAAAGGTACCATTTCTGAGGCAAGGACTACGTGTACCATTAAGACTTGCTCTGCAACACAGTTTGAGAATCTGCTGTACAGCTTTAAAAATCGGACAAAATCCCATTAGAAAAGTGAAATAGCATTTGCATTTAAACCTTAGAAAATCATCAGTGTATATGCTCTCAATTGAAGAATTGGATCTAAATTTTGGCAAATTACGGTAGTTTAATTTTTAATGATAATTAATAGAAATTTTCATCATAGAACTCATAGCCAGTGTCAGTGATATTAACACTGTTAAGGGCGATACTATTAAAATTAGTGCTAGTGGGGCAGCGTTCGGGTCCAAGCACGGGAAATCTTGCCTAGGGCTGTACTTTTTTTATAGCCTTGTCATCAGTCTTCCAAATAGTGTCCTTTCCCGGCTTTTCCAAGTTCAGCAGAACCTGCTAATTTGCATTAGCTGAAATGCCTATTGCCAATTATGTGACTTTTTAGTTTAGTGAGCACATTAACGTCTCTAATATGGAAATAAAGATTACAGTATCAAAATGTAATTTGGAATATATCGAAGGACTTGCTGGCTTAAGGAACACGTGGTAATCGTTTAATTGGTTTGCTTGGCGGCGGAGAATGAATTGGTTCCATTATCCTCACTTCACTGAAGCACTTTACAAAAAGGCACACTCGATGTTCATTGTATTGACATTGGGAACAAGGCGTGATTCCAGGGGCCCTGGCACAAACGGATGAATTCAGGGAGCAGGGAGGGCGGCGTCTTCTGGAGCAGCCCTGGCGGAGGTCGGAGGGACTGCGCCAGGCATTGTGCTGGGCGGTGCGGGCTTTCCAGGTGGCGCGGGGCAGCAGGGGGTGAAGCCTGCGCCTGGCGTCGTAGAGAGAGTGCTGGAGGGCCTTGGGGAGGGGAGAAGACTCCGGGATGGATAAGCAGGGCTACTATTCAACTTAAAAATCCTGTTGCGCCCGGCTGGCCGTGGCTCAGCGGTTGAGCGTCGACCTAGGATCCAGGCTATCGGGGTTCGATTCCCCGTCAGGGCACAGGCCCGGTTGCGGGCTCGATCAATGACTCTCTCATCATTGATGTTTCTGTCTCCCTCTCTCCCTCTCCTTTCCTCTCTCTGCAATCAATAAAGATATATTTAAAAAAAAAAAAAAAAGAAAGAAATTCCCTCTAAAAAAAAAATCCTGTTGCTACTATACTGAAAGGTCCTCACTACTGCCCTCCCCCTGCCACCCAGCCCTCCCCCGGGCCACCCTCCCTCCCAACTGCTCCGCAGCTACGGGCCCATCTCAGCGCCAGCGCCGGCTCCAGCTGCACAGCGCGACTCTGCGGGGTCAGTGCCGCGGCTGCCTGGTCAACATTGTGGGGTCTCCCTGGGCATAATCAACCAACCTCAGGATTTAGAAGGGACTTGAATTGTGCTCGGAAAGTCAGTCGTAGCGGAGGCATTGCAACCCAGTTTCACGCCGGGGAGGTCTTCTCCGGATGAGCGTGTCCAGAGTGGGAGTTGCCATCTCAGTGTGTGTTAGGTGAAAATGTGAATAAATATTTCTTCCAGATGTTAAGATTTTATCATTAATGTTTTAAAATGTAGGTTTTATCATGGTTCAGGCACGGTGAGGCCAACAGAGGAGGAGACAAGCGCCATTGACAAGCTAGCTGTTCCCCAGAGGAGAGAGCTCGCCACACCCGGCGGGGGCCGTGGCCGGCACCCGCGTGGGTGGGGACAGAGCGCGACGGGGAAGCGTGGGCAAGAGCCTCTACTGTGGTTTCTGCAGGCGGAGGTTGGCTGGTTTGGGTCATTTCCGTGGGCAGTGGCGCCAGCTGTCTGACACCTGCCCTGAGCTGAGCAGGGCGGGGAGGTAGCCCTGTGAGAGCCCAGGAGAGGGGCGGGCGAGCGAGGCCCTCCGACTGGCGAAGGCTCTCGGGCAGGTGCACACATATGGCTTCTGCATCTCACCAAGCCCCGGAACAAGCTGAACAGGCTCAGAGGAGCACGTCTTAATTCCCTTAATTGCCTTAGGATGTGCCCTTAAAAATCTACATGTTTTACTTTTATTATTATTATTATCACCAGAGGATTTTTCCATTGCTTTTCAGAGAGAGTGGAAGGGGGAGAGAAAGATCGATGTGAGAGAGAAACATCAATTGGTTGCTTCCCACGTGAGCCCCAACTGGGGCTGGGGACCGAACCTGCAACCCATGTATGTGCCCTTGGCCAGGAATCAAACCCCAGACCCTTCAGTCCCAGGGCCGATGCTCTAACCACCGAGCCAAACTGGCTAGGGGCACACATGTTTTGCTTTTTAAATTACCTTAAGATGTGCTCTTCTGAGCCTGGAAAACACTGAAATAAATTAGTTTATTATAGTTTACAATTTAGTTTATTGTCTTTTCATCTGATCTTATGCTTATGCCATCATAAGTATTTTGAAAAGTTGTTTTCTCTCACAGAGAATGTAGAAGCAGAAGAGAGAGTGGGTATTTCTGCTTTTTCCTCTATCATTAAAGTATTTTAGACCCGGCCCCAAATTGTGAACGTGGGATAATATTCCTTGTTTTCCTTTTACTGATCGGAGTCATCAGTTAGCAATTTATGGAAAATAAACCCATCCTGAGACTTAGCTTCCTTTGCATCTGTTTTATATAATTTTGTTTGTTTCATTTTGTTCACTGATTTTTGTCCCTGCTCAAACCCCAAAGCTCATGGAACCAGCATGTTTTGTGTAACTGAAAATTAGCATCCCATTCATACTTTATTGGTTGCTATTGTGAAAATCTCACAATCAGAATGTTACTCCTTCCCTAAAGAGTTATATTTTAAAACAAATTCAGAGTGTTAAATCCTGGCTTTCTACAAGGTTTTCTTTTAGATGGCTGTATATATGACTTACGTAATCTCTTGTGTTTGTGCAGCCAGTGCCGCAGGCATTACCTGTCCAGGTGGCTGTTACAGACACCAGAGGGCATGCAACAGTCATAGCGACAAAGATCATGATCAACTTTCCTGTTTTTTCAGGAAGAGTAAAGCTCAGTTGAAACTGGTACTATGCACACATCCAGATTGCCAGTCTCCATTCAGCCTTCTCTATTTTCAGAAAGATTCAGTGTGTCTGCAGGCACTTGGGGAATCTGAGCCTGTCCCCGAATTGTTTCAAGCTTTATTACAACCTCTCAAGGACCCCAAAGCCCATACAAAACTCATCACTTCAACTCTGAAACTAAATCCTCCAATTTCTCCATTGTGTCTTCAGATCATTATATTTTAAATTATTTTGCTACAGCATAAAAAAATCAAAGCTCCACAAATTCTTTTTTTTCTTCGTTTCTACAAAGTCCTTCATGTGTTTACGTGAAGACACTGTAGCAGTTTGAAAACATCAAGCAGGCCCATGGGAAGTACGAGTGTTTGCATCGTGCGTTGGAGGGTCCTTACGAAAGTGCACCCTTTCGTGGTGTGTTTACTTGCGAGAAACTCAGCGAAGACAGGACGACACAATATTCTGAAGGGAACTCTGAGAGGGGAAGCGGCCTGCTCTGCTAACTGGAAATTTACCTGAAATAAATTATATAATATAAGGGACGAGTGGAAGGAATTCTGTCAACATCCCCCAAACAAGTCTTCCTTAGAGGTTACGGGTGAAAGGAAGGTGAGAGCCGCGTGGCTTTTCTTTTTTTTCTTTTTTAAATATGTCTTTTTTGATTTCAGAGAGAGGGAGGGAGAGGGGGAGAGAGAGAAACATCAGTGAGAGTCCTTGACTGGCTGCCTCCTGCACGGCCCCTGCTGGGTGGGGATCGAGCCCGCAGCCCGGGCCTGTGCCCTGAGCGGGATTCGAACTGCCATCTCCTGGGTCCTAGGTCGACGCTCAACCGCTGAGCCGCGCCGGCCCGTGAAAGCTGCACGGCTTTCGTCACGCTTTCCAGTGTTGCTGCTGAGCTGTTAGCTCACCTGTCGTTTCTGGAATTCCTGATGCATTTGGCTTACAAATCAAATTCCCCTGAACTTCCTCAGATGACTGCGGTTGGGGGGGCGGAGGGGGCACGTGGTGTCCGGGAGGGTTTTCGCTGCTGTCACTGTTACATTATCCAATTCATGGTTCACCAAGGGCCTGTACCTCCTGCTTCATGCGCACTGTCAGCTGCCTGTCGGGGACACGGGTGCTGCGCCGTGAATCTCTTTCAGAGACGGTGGACGATGGGGCATCTTCTAGAAACGCCTGCCCTCAGATAAGCTCGCCAAGTCTCCTGAGGGGGGACGTGATGGTGGGAGGACTCCCGGGTTACCTCTGATTCCTTGCTTTACCTGTTGTTTCAGTAAGGAAGAGAGCAGTGTTAATGAAATGAAAGGGCGTGAACGGCCACTTGGCCGCCCCCGCGCACGCCGTGTCTGTCACCCTCCAGGCCTGGGTGAGGGCGTTCACTTTATGCCCTCGCCTGGCGCCTGAGCGCATTGTCTCGGTGACACACATAACCAGCCGGGTCCTACGACCAGCCAGCCCAGGACTGTGTGCTGCTCCCTGCCCCGCGGGTCCCCGGCCGGCGCTGACCACTTTATTGTCATGGGCTTGACGGCCTTTGGACGTGAGGAAAACAAAGCTCTTGCCTTGCTGCCCGGTTAACGCGCCCTGCGCGCTCGTCTCCAGGTGTAGCTCCAGCGATGTGGCCGCGCTTCTGGTGCATGAGCTCCTGCAACGCCGTCCTGCGTCACAAGAGCTCACTAATGCCTTTATCCAAAGACTTGTTGCTTTGTCACTGTACCCGTGTTTGTTTGTTTTTTAAATCTAAACAAGGAGACAAAGAGCATCACTTTCCTGGGGTTCCTGGACCCACAGGACTGTCGCTAACCAGGGAAGCGCCCCCGCACGTGGTGTGCAGGGCTGTCGTTGGGGTTTCATTTCCTAGACTTGGCTGCTGAATCACTGGCCACACGACTGAGCTCGGTCCCCAGCCACCGTCCCCTCCCTGGCTGATACACCGGCTCAGGCCCCAGTTCTCTGTCACTGGCTGGTCTTCCCGGCACAGCCCAGCCCCATCCTGAGCCTGGCTGTCGGTGCAAACTCAGGTGTGCCCCAGGTCCCAGGGAATGCCCATCACGGGAGACTCCAGGGAGGGAGGGCTCACCTCCCAGAACAGGGATGCTGAAGACCAGCCGATGCTTTATTACTCGACAGCTGCCCACGGAGATGACTTTAAAATCTTAAACCAAATCTGTTAAACACACGTAGTCCATCCTTCACACACCAGCAGGCAAACAAATGTGCATGATGAATGAAGATCGCCATGCAGAACACCAGACAAAACTCCATGGCCAAACCTACAAAAATATTAACCGAACTTAGGTAAATGTGCCAGGCCCATTTTAGGAGGTTATCACGCCCTTAAATATACAGGAGGAAATTTATATGTGTCAGCTTAAGATTAGATCATGGATTAAAATAGTACAGTTATATTTAGAACAACACTTCTAAAACCACGAAGATTATGTCGAAGAAACCCAGAATTTTAAACCTCAACTTTAGTGACTGCCTGCACAATCCCTTTATTTCACAGCTGAGAAGAAAAAAAAGAAAAGCCAGGGTCCTAAACTAACAAGAACATTCATTTCGAGCCGCGCCAGGAACGTGCCTTAACATGCACAACGTCAGCATCCAGTACCCAACCTAACTCCCAACCTACGGCCAACCCTGACTGCCTGGTTTGTCCCGAAGTGGGGTTTCACCCACCCTGACAACCTGCACCAGACACACGTCAGGAGGCCAAAGGGCTAGGAAGAAAAAATGTGTTTACACTGGTTCCCAAATATTTGGAAATATTCCAAAATAAGGGCAAGCTCTGCACGGGACGCCCCTTTTCCTCCCCTGCGACCCTGCACAGGGCCGACGCCCGCGGGCATGCAGCCCACCTGCGCCGCTCAGCCTCTGTTACGGGCGGGGAGACCCTGGGGTTTTACGGTGTAGCTCCCCTCACTGCGGGGGTCACCGTGCTGCTTCCTGCACCCTTTAAAAAGTTCATTTCTTCCTTTAAATAGCTGCCGCTGAAATTCATCTTCCTCCATCTGGTCCATTATCACCGCGCCCCTCCTCTTCTTAAGCCGATTTAGATGAAAACGCCGCCGACCTTGCAAACAGAAAGTATGTGTTGGCAAATGATTCTTAGTTGGAAAATAATTACTTTAGTTCGAGTTTGGTAAAACCAGTAAAAAAGCAACAATTTCTAGTGAAACTATAAATGGTATAATGATTGCGTAAGTGTGGTCATTTCTACAAAGTGCAAATAAAACGAAGGCAGGAAACTTTGGCGCTCATCCTTCAGAAACCCAGGAATGGCCCCCAAACGTGTAAGGCAACTGTCTGTCTCACAGGGCCACACGGCCGCACCCCCTCCCTGCACCCTCCCCACAGCTGACTGCAGGGAGTTCCAATGCTCACCATTCCGGGGGGGATGTCACAGGCAACCGCTCTATAAAAGGTCCCACATTGCCTGTCACTGGCCCACTTATGGAGGGGTCAACAGAAAGGCCGCCCACTTGGTAGGAACCAGGTAACAGGCAAAATAACCTGCTGTCACAGGTGCAGGGTCCGGGTGTGTCCATCCTCTGTCACAGGTGCAGGGTCCGGGTGTGTTCCATCCTCTGTCACAGGTGCAGGGTCCGGGTGTGTTCCATCCTCTGTCACAGGTGCAGGGTCCGGGTGTGTCCATCCTGTGTCACAGGTGCAGGGTCCGGGTGTGTCCATCCTCTGTCACAGGTGCAGGGTCCGGGTGTGTTCCATCCTGGTCACAGGTGCAGGGTCCGGGTGTGTCCATCCTCTGTCACAGGTGCAGGGTCTGGGTGTGTCCATCTTCTGTCACAGGTGCAGGGGTCTCGGTGTGTTCCATCCTCTGTCACAGGTGCAGGGTCTGGGTGTGTCCATCTTCTGTCACAGGTGCAGGGGTCTCGGTGTGTTCCATCCTCTGTCACAGGCGCAGGGTCTCGGTGTGTTCCATCCTCTGTCACAGGTTCAGGGTCTGGGTGTGTCCATCCTCTGTCACAGGCGCAGGGTCTGGGTGTGTTCCATCCTCTGTCACAGGTGCAGGGTCCAGGTGTGTCCATCCTCTGTCACAGGTGCACGGTCTGGGTGTGTTCCATCCTGTGTCACAGGTGCAGGGTCCGGGTGTGTCCATCCTCTGTCACAGGTGCAGGGTCTCGGTGTGTTCCATCCTCTGTCACAGGTGCAGGGGTCTCGGTGTGTTCCATCCTCTGTCACAGGCGCAGGGTCCGGGTGTGTCCATCCTCTGTCACAGGTGCAGGGTCTTGGTGTGTTCCATCCTCTGTCACAGGTGCAGGGTCCGGGTGTGTCCATCCTCTGTCACAGGTGCAGGGTCCGGGTGTGTCCATCCTCTGTCACAGGTGCAGGGTCCGGGTGTGTCCATCCTGTGTCACAGGTGCAGGGTCCGGGTGTGTCCATCCTCTGTCACAGGTGCAGGGGTCTCGGTGTGTTCCATCCTGTGTCACAGGTGCAGGGTCCGGGTGTGTCCATCCTCTGTCACAGGTGCAGGGTCCGGGTGTGTTCCATCCTGTGTCACAGGTGCAGGGTCCGGGTTTGTCCATCCTGTGTCACAGGTGCAGGGTCTCGGTGTGTTCCATCCTCTGTCACAGGTGAAGGGGTCTCGGTGTGTTCTATCCTCTGTCACAGGTGCAGGGTCTGGGTGTGTCCATCCTGTGTCACAGGTGCAGGGGTCTCAGTGTGTTCCATCCTCTGTCACAGGTGCAGGGACTGGGTGTGTTCCATCCTCTGTCACAGGTGCAGGGTCCGGGTGTGTTCCATCCTCTGTCACAGGTGCAGGGTCCAGGTGTGTCCATCCTCTGTCACAGGCGCAGGGTCCGGGTGTGTCCATCCTCTGTCACAGGTGCAGGGTCCAGGTGTGTCCATCCTGTGTCACAGGTGCAGGGTCCGGGTGTGTTCCATCTTGTGTCACAGGTGCAGGGGTCTCAGTGTGTTCCATCCTCTGTCACAGGTGCAGGGTCTGGGTGTGTCCATCCTCTGTCACAGGTGCAGGGTCCAGGTGTGTCCATCCTCTGTCACAGGTGCAGGGGTCTCGGTGTGTTCCATCCTGTGTCACAGGTGCAGGGTCCGGGTGTGTCCATCCTCTGTCACAGGTGCAGGGTCCAGGTGTGTCCATCCTCTGTCACAGGTGCAGGGGTCTCGGTGTGTTCCATCCTCTGTCACAGGTGCAGGGTCCAGGTGTGTCCATCCTCTGTCACAGGTGCAGGGTCCGGGTGTGTTCCATCCTGTGTCACAGGTGCAGGGTCCGGGTGTGTTCCATCTTGTGTCACAGGTGCAGGGGTCTCAGTGTGTTCCATCCTCTGTCACAGGTGCAGGGTCTGGGTGTGTCCATCCTCTGTCACAGGTGCAGGGTCCGGGTGTGTCCATCCTGTGTCACAGGTGCAGGGTCTCGGTGTGTTCCATCCTCTGTCACAGGTGCAGGGTCCGGGTGTGTTCCATCCTCTGTCACAGGTGCAGGGTCTGAGTGTGTCCATCCTCTGTCACAGGTGCAGGGTCCGGGTGTGTCCATCCTCTGTCACAGGTGCAGGGGTCTCGGTGTGTTCCATCCTGTGTCACAGGTGCAGGGTCCGGGTGTGTCCATCCTCTGTCACAGGTGCAGGGTCCAGGTGTGTCCATCCTCTGTCACAGGTGCAGGGGTCTCGGTGTGTTCCATCCTGTGTCACAGGTGCAGGGTCCGGGTGTGTCCATCCTCTGTCACAGGTGCAGGGTCCAGGTGTGTCCATCCTCTGTCACAGGTGCAGGGGTCTCGGTGTGTTCCATCCTCTGTCACAGGTGCAGGGTCCAGGTGTGTCCATCCTCTGTCACAGGTGCAGGGTCCGGGTGTGTTCCATCCTGTGTCACAGGTGCAGGGTCCGGGTGTGTTCCATCTTGTGTCACAGGTGCAGGGGTCTCAGTGTGTTCCATCCTCTGTCACAGGTGCAGGGTCTGGGTGTGTCCATCCTCTGTCACAGGTGCAGGGTCTGGGTGTGTCCATCCTGTGTCACAGGTGCAGGGTCTCGGTGTGTTCCATCCTCTGTCACAGGTGCAGGGTCCGGGTGTGTTCCATCCTCTGTCACAGGTGCAGGGTCCGGGTGTGTTCCATCCTCTGTCACAGGTGCAGGGTCCGGGTGTGTTCCATCCTCTGTCACAGGTGCAGGGTCCAGGTGTGTCCATCCTCTGTCACAGGTGCAGGGTCCGGGTGTGTTCCATCCTCTGTCACAGGTGCAGGGTCTGAGTGTGTCCATCCTCTGTCACAGGCGCAGGGTCTGAGTGTGTCCATCCTCTGTCACAGGCGCAGGGTCTCGGTGTGTTCCATCCTCTGTCACAGGTGCAGGGTCCGGGTGTGTCCATCCTGTGTCACAGGTGCAGGGTCTCGGTGTGTTCCATCCTCTGTCACAGGTGCAGGGTCCGGGTGTGTTCCATCCTCTGTCACAGGCGCAGGGGTCTCAGTGTGTCCCATCCGTCTAATAAATGCTGGTTCTAGTTTGTGGGGCATGTTGAGTTTTGTTGTAACAAGTACCTGTCACTGAACGTATTGAAACAGTGAGAACAGGAGACCAGGGCTGTGACAAGTGCACAGGACGTAGGCTCTCACAGGTCGTTCACAAAAGCCACTGGTCCTGTCCCAGCAGCTCTTGCCCCCAGACACACAGACACAGGCGGGCGGCCACAGCCAGGCTGCACGATGCCGGGACGCCTTAACACTTGTCACTTAACCTCATCAAACAGTTAAGGAAGGCGGGCCTTACGCACACGCATCCTAATGCCCGTGGCCATCCTGGGGTAGAAGGAGGGTTGTGACTCAGGCTCCCGCAGCCTCACCGGCATCTGCTTGGCCTCAGGAGCACGGCATCCCCACGGACGCGGGCTACGCGGTGGCCCCGCACCACTCGGGCGTCTACCCGGTGCACGGGCAGCTGTACGCGGCCTGGCGGAAGGTCTGGGGCATCCGGGTGACCAGCACCGAGGAGTACCCGCACCTGAAGCCCGCGCGGCGCCGGAGGGGCTTCATCCACAGGAGCATCATGGTGAGTGGCCCGGGGGGCGCGGGGCCGGCCCAGCCCCGGCCGAGGGGAGGACCACGGGCAGGGGAGACCGTCGGCAGCCCAACCCCAGGGGAACTCCAGGCTGCAGGAAGTGCACCTGTCACTTCTAAGCAAAAGCTGTTTCAGCAAAGCCACTTCCTTTTCATCTTCAAGGACAGCTTAAACTGCTCTTCCACTGCCCCACTGCTGCTAAAATGCTAAGGAAATGCTACAGAAAATGTGCAGCTAACGTGCAGATATTGTGCAGCTAGCACGCAGCTAGCATGCAGCTAGCGTGTGAGGTCCTGCTCACCCTTCACAGATCACAGCACAGAGCACATGGGAGGCCACGTGAGCCACACCATCCAGGGCCTCTGTCCAGTTCTCTCCAGTTCTTTCTGTTGTATTTTGTTTAGCTTTTTTTTTTTTTTTTTTTGCACTGGTGACAAACATATTTTGTTAAGACATGTCATTATCTAATACTTTGAGAAACTTCCCAAAGTAAGTAATTAAACCCTATTTTCCCCCCAAATCAAAACATCCAGCATACAGGTAAAGTTCGGGTGGCCTCCTGGTTTGGACTCACAGACTAGGCCGGGCCACCTGCAGGACACCAGCGGTGAGGCTCCATCACTCTCTGTCACAGTATTTGAACAGATGTTTACCCTCCAGAATCAGCTGAAACTGACTTCTTTTCAGACAGCTTCCAATGTCTGCAAAAACTACAGAGTGGATAATGAATGACATTTGACTTGTGTCAACTCCCATCTGGACTTTTCCCTCGATAAAAACTGTAGTGAATGATGGCAACATGAGGCCCCATTTTATCCCAGTCTGCCCTCCTCCCACTCTGCCCCAGCTGCCGGCCTTTGGCTGGGGATAGTTTACAAGGCCTGGGGTACAGCCCCATGAGAGCGATTCATTTCCCATGTCTCCTGAAACACGGCTCACCTGCACTATAAAGGGAATAGAGGCTCTAGCATCTCCCGTTCTGTGGCTCCAGGTCTGCAGCAGTGCAAGGAGGCCATCTCTGTCTCTGTATGGGCCTCGAGGGAGAGCTCAGAGTGAGAGGTGTCCAGCAGCCAAGAGGAGAGGCAGTCAGAGAGAAGTGGGGTGGACTCTCGCACCCAGAGCACAAGCTCCGGGAGAGACGCTAGGGAAGGACCAGGAGCTGAGCAGCAACCGTGCTTAGAGCACACCCACATTTTGCATGAGATGAGGAAAGGTTTTTTATAATTTCATTCACAAACCAGACTCCCGAGGCCTTACATGAAACTCACTGTCTCCCCTCCACACCAGCTCTTGATCCTGCGATCCCTAACTCAGTCCTGCAGTGTGGACATCATGCTGACCCCCATGTCCACTCAGGCTCGGCAGTCCATCACCCATTCCTCCATAATATTTCTAATGTCCCTTCCTTTCCTGCAGCCTACTCCCTGTCCTGACGTCCACATGGAAACTGTGAGCCGGTTCCTACTTGGTCTCCCCCACCCAGTATGCCCACGCACAGTGCCAACCCTTTACTCTGTGTATGACGCTGATTTCTCTTGGCTTTCCCACCCTGGGTTCCTCCCACTGCTTCCACACCCTTAACTTGCTCCTCAGGGACCTGGAAACAATTGAGACTTAGCCTCTCCCCATCTCCGATGTTCTGCCTCTGCCACTGGCCCTCTCCATCTCTTCCTCCTCACTGTCCAGTCCTTTATCACACTTAATTAACCATGAAGCCCCCAGTGCAGAGCGGCGATACCTAACTCAGCACATGGATTTTTCTCTCCTCTGAGTTCCTGTAACACCTCTTCCAGGTCCACCAGAAACAGAAAAGCCTCCTGCACATCAAGGTGCTTGGGCCCTAACCAGAGTCTCTGGGCTCCTGTCCATCACATTGTCCACTGGGTGGTTTTTATCTTCCTGTAAGAAGGCACTGCTGGAGGTCAGGGCTGCCCACCCTCACCCGGTGGTTAAGGGTGGCTCTGGGGAGGGCCAGAGACCTCGAAGCCCAGACTACAGATCCCGATACCGCCTACTCTGTCTAATGGAGATGCCCTGGGTGGAGATGCCCTTTCATCCTGCTGGAAGCCTCCCAGGTAGTCTTTACTGGAAACTCCCAGAAGCATTTGTGGGCAGTTGCTCCAAGTTTGGACCTTAAGTAAAAGATCCAGGCTCTAGATCCCATTTGCCAAGATTCATGTTGAGTGTGGCTTTCGTAACTGTGAGCAGCTGTCAGCTTCCCAGGAGCTCATGTGTGTCTTGAAGTTTGAGTTTAATACTGTTACACTCCCCGCACCAGCTCTAGAGGGCGCTCCACAGCAGAACGCCTAACAACCACTCTCCTTCCTCTTTAACACACAGAGCTGCTCCAAGAAGCATGGGGAGTGTTCTGTGGCATCATGTGCAGAGCAAGGCAGTGGAATATGACCCTATCACACTTCAATGCCTCCTGCTCCATGACCACCCAGGGCTCCTGGGGACTCTCGTGCTCTCACCAGCAGGGGCCCTCCCGAGAGGTGCTGGGTAGAGCCTAGAGCTTCTCCTCCCCTGTGTTCAGACTCAAATGATTTCAGAAATAGACATAACTCAAATTTCTTTACTCTTCTCCATTTTGCATGGAATCAGCTAGGCAATCAAGTCCCAAAGATATCTCTTTGTACGTTTCAAATGGAATCCTAAACGTGATTCACAGTCATGCCCTTTTAAAACGTAGCACTAAGGGAGATTCCAAGATGGTGGGAGACTGAGTGGAAGCTACACTGACACTCTCCCAGGACCAAACTGGAATTGCAACTAAAATATAGAAAAACTATCCTGAATAATCAACTGAAGACTAGCTGGAGAGCACCCTCATAACCAAGGACCTAAAGTGGAGACCACATAGAGACGGGTAGGAAGAGCAGAGGCACGAGAGGGCTGGCTGGGCTCCCACCGGCAGCAACTGAAGGTCCAGGGGGTACCTCAGCTGTGGGGGCTTCCACTGAGGACTCTGGGGCCTAAACCCCAAGCTGAGATCACCATCCCAGAGCACCAGACCTGAGAAAGGTGCCCACATAACATCTGGCTGTGAAAAGCAAAGAGATTTCTGCCTGCCAAGGAGAGATGGCTGGAAATACAGGCACCTTCTTAAAGGGCCAATGCACAAAGTTTCGTGTGCAGCCACTCACTTTGGGCTCCAGCAAGGGAGGGCGGAGTGGACTGGAGCAGTAAAGGGAGAGACCAGGATTGTGGGCTCTGGAGGGGGAGCTTGGAGGCCAGCTATTTGGATTCTTGTGCTGAGTCATTCCCCCATACCGCAGAGGATATCTTTCTCAAGCTGCTCAGGCCAGACAGCTTTTACCTGAGGGGGAAGCAATTGCCTCACCCATTGGAAAACTTCTCAACCCACCCTGTGGAGTTTACACCTTGCTGTGGTCTACAGCCTGAGACTCATTAAGAGAATCAGATTAATCACCCTGCAGGCAGAGGCAGACCTCAGAGTGCTTTGAGTCTTTGCCTGATCTGCTTCTGGACCTAGCCTTGGAAAAGCAGACTTTGGTGTACATCATGGTCCTGTCCAAACACACCCAGCCCCAAAAGAGGGGACCTCAAGCTGTGGGTTGTTGATAGCTCCAAACAAGGTATTAAAGGCCAGTCACAAACAGCACCTGACATTAGCCTGCACCAGAGACCTTCCAAAAAGACTGAGAGTCCTAGCAGGCTTACCTAATATATAGAAACAAACCCAAACAGGCAGCCAAAATGAGGAGACAAAAAAAAACAAATCCCAAATGAAAGAACAAGAGAAGTCTCCAAAAAAAGGGATAAATGAAATGGAGATAAACTGTCAGATATAGAGTTCAGAATACTGATTGTAAGGATGATGAGAAAAGATAGGGAAACTGTAGGAAATGAAGAATGACACAGCAGAAATGAAGAATACATTGGACGGAATAAACAGCAGGTTAGCAGAAGCTGAAGATCGGATCAGCAAATTTGAAGATAGGGTAAACAAAATCACTCAATCAGAGATCCAAAAAGAACAATAATTAAAAAACAGAACAGTTTAAGGGAGCTAAGGGACAACATGAAACCTAACAATATTTGCATCATAGGAGTGCCAGAAGATCTAGAAAGTAAGCAAAAGTTAGAGAACCTGTTTGAAGAAATAATGGCAGAAAACTTCCCAAACCTGGTGAAGGAAAAAGTCACACAAGTTCAGGAGGCACAGAGAGTCCCAAGCAAGAAGAATCCAAAGAGGCCCACGCCCAGACACATCATAATTAAAATACCAAGAATTCAAGACAGAGAGAGAATCTTATAGGCAGCAAGAGAAAAGCAAACTGTTACCTACAAAGGAGCTCCCATAAGGCTGTAAGCTGACTTCTCATCAGAAACTCTACAGGCCAGAAGGGAATGGCATGAAGTATTCAGGGTAATGCAAAGTAAGGATCTGAAACCAAGACTACTCTATCCAGCAAGGCTATCATTCAAAATAGATGGTGAAATAAAAGCTTCCCAGACAAAGAAAGGCCAAACCAGCGAGTTTATCACCAAACCAGCATTGCAGGAAATGTTAAAGGGAATGCTTTAATTAGAAGTAGAAATAGAAACATTGCAAGAAATGTTAAAAGGGACTTCTGTAACAATAAGAAGAAATAGAGAAAGAAACATAGGCATAAGGAATTAAAATGGCAACCTTAAGTGTAAATGGATTAAATACTCCAATAAAAAGACATAGGGTAGTTGAGTGGATAAGAAAACATGACCCAAATATATACTGTCTACAAGAGAACCACCTCAGAACAAAAGACACACAGGATGAGAGTGAAGGACTGGAAAAAAATTTTCCATGCAAAAAAAAGCTGGGGTAGCAATACTCTTATTTTTCAAAATGGACTTCATAATGAAGACCATAATGAGAGACAAGAAAGGTCACTACGTAATACTAAAGGGATCATTCCAACAAGAATATATAACCCTGATAAACATATGCACCCAATATAGGAGCACCTAAATTTATTAAAAAACTTCTGGAGGACTTTAAGAGAGAGATTGACAGCAATATAGTCATACTAGGGGACTTTAACTTCAATGGATAGATCTTTCAGACAAAAAGTCAACTTCAGTGGATAGATCTTCCAGACAAAAAGTCAACACATAAACAGTGACTAAATGGCACACTAGATCAGATGGATTTAATTGACATTCACAGAACATTTCACCCCATAGCTGCAGAATATATATTCTTCTCAAGTGCACATGGGACATTCTCAAAGATAGACCACATGTTAGGACACAAAACAAATCTCTACAAGTTCAAGAAGATTGAAATCATATAAAGCATCTTCTCGGATCAAAGTGGCATGAAATAAGAAATCAATTACAATAAAAACACTTAAAAACATTCAAACACATGGAGGCTAAATAGCATGTTATTAAACAATGAATGGGTTACCAAAGAGATCAAGGAAGAAATAAAAAACTTCCTGGAAACAAATGAAAATGAACAAACAACCACCCAAAATCTATGGGACACAATGAAAGCAATCCTGAGAAGGAAGTTCATAGCGCTACAGGCTTACCTCAAAAAAACAAGGAAAACTTTTAATAAACCACGTAACAACTTAAAGACTTAGAAAGAAACAACAAGAAAAGCGCAGAATAAGTAGAAGGAAGGAAATAATAAATATCAGAGCAGAAATAAATGACATAGGGAGTAAAAAACAATACAAAAGATCAATGAAACCAAGAGCTGGTTCTTTGAAAAGATAAACAAGATTGATAAACCTTTAGCCAGACTCATCAAGAAACAAAGAGAGAGGACCCAAATAAAATCAGAAAGGAAAGAGGTGATATAATAACTGACCCAACAGAAATACAAAGGATTGTAAGAAAATACTATGAACAACTATATGCCACCAAGGTGGACAGCCTGGATGAAATGGACAAATTCCTAGAAAAATACAACCTTCCAAACTCCATCAGGAAGAGTCAGAAAATCTGAATAGGCCAATAACTACTGATGAAGTTGAAGCAGTAATCAAAGGGCTGTTAGCACACTAAAGCCCTGGCCCAGATGGCTTCACAGGGAAGTTTTACCAAATATTCAAAGAACTAACACTGATCCTCCTCAAACTATTCCAAAAAATCCAAGAGAAAGGAACACTCCCAAGCTGGTTTTATGAGCCAGCATCAGCCTAATTCCAAAACCAGATAAAGACACTACAAAGAAAGAGAATTACAGGCCAATATCCCTGATAAACATAGATGCTAAAATCCTCAACAAAGTATTAGCAAATCGGATCCAGCAATATAATTAAAAGATGATACACCATGACCAAGTGATATTTATTCCAGGGATGCAAGGCTGCTACTATATTTGCAAATCAATAAAAGTGATACATCACACAGACAAACTGAAAGGCAAAAATCACATATCGTATCAATAGATGCAGGAAAAGCATTCGACAAAATCCAACACCCATTTTGATAAAAACTCTCAGCAAAGTGGGAATAGAGGGATCATACCTCAACATAATAAAGGCCATATATGACAAACCTATAGCCAATGTCATACTTAATGGACAAAAACTAAAACTGTTTCCTCTAAGAGCAGGAACAAGACAGGGATGTCCACTTTCACAACTCGTATTGATGATAGTACTGAAGTCCTAGCCACAGTGATCAGACAAGAAGAAAACATAAAAAGCACCCAAATTGGAAATGAGAAAGTAAAACTGTTATTTGCAGATGACATGATATTGCACATAGAAAACCCTAAAAACTCCACCAAAAAACTACTAGATTTAATAAATGAATTCAGCAAGGTAACAGGATACGAAATTAACACCTAGAATCCATGGCATTTTTATATACCAACAATGAACTCTCAGAAGGGAAACTAAAAAACAATCCCATTTACCATTGCAACTAAAAAATTAAGATACTTAGGAATAAACTTAACCCAGGAGCTAAAAGACCTGTAATTGGAAAACTACAGGACACAGAAAAAATAGAGGAAGATATAAACAAGTGGAAGAATATACCATGTTCATCGATTAGAAAAATTAACATCATTAAAATGCCCATACGGCCCAAAGCAATCTCTAGATTCAATGCAATTCCTATTAAAATACCAAGACATATTTCACAGGTCTGGAACAAACACTCCAAAAATTTATATGGGACCAAAAGAAGACCCCCAAATAGCTGCCCCAATCTTGAGAAAGAGGAACAAAGTTAGAGGGATCACAATGTCAGATACCAAGTTATACTACAAAGCCACTAATCAAAACAGCCTCGTACTGGCACAGGAACAGACATATAGACCAGTGGAACAGAACAGAGACCCCAGAAATCGACCCACGTCATTGTGGTCAGTTAATATTTGACAAAGGAGGCAAGAGCATACAGTGGAGCAAAGACAGTCTCTTCAATAAATGGTGCTGGGAAAATTGGACAGGTTCATGCAAAAAAATGAAACTAGACCACCAATTTACACCATACGCAAGAATAAACTCAAAATGGACTAAAGACTTAAATATAAGTGGCAAAACCATAAAAATCTTAGAAGCAAATATAGGCAGCAAAATCTCAGACATGTCTCGTAGCAATATGTTTGCCGATCCATCTCCTAGGGCAAGAGAGACAAAGGATAAAATAAACAAATGGGACTGCATCAAACTAAAAAGCTTCTGTACAACAAAAGAAACCATCAAAAAAATGAAAAGGGAGCCCACTGTAAGGGAGAACATATTTGCCAATGACTCATCTGATAAAGGGTTAATATTCAAGATATATAAGGAACTCATACAACTTAACAAAAGGAAGACCAACAATCCAATCAAATGGGCAAAGGACCTGAATAGACACTTCTCCAAAGAGGACACACAGATGGCCAAGAGACACATGAGAAAATGCTCAATGTCACTAATCACAGAGATGCAAATTAAAACCACAATAAGATACCACCTCACACCTGTCAGAATGGCTCCATCAACAAATCAACAAGTGCTGGAGAGGATGTGGAGAAAGGGGAACCTGGTGCACTGCTGGTGGGAATGTAGACTGGGGCAGCCAGTATGGAAAGCAGTATGGAGCTTCTTCAAAAAATTAAAAATGGAGCTGCCATTTGACCCAGTGATCCCACTTCTAGGAATATATCCTAAGAATCCTGAAACACTAATCAGATAGAATATATGCACCCCTTTGTTCATAGCTGTGCAATTCACAATAGCTAATACCTGGAAACAGCCCAAGTGCCCATCAGTAGATGAGTGGATACAAAGCTGTGGGACAGTCACACCATGGAATACTATGCAGCTGTAAAAAAGAAGGATCTCGTACCCTCTGGGACAGCATGGTGGGTCCTAGAGAGTATTATGCTAAGAGAAATAAGCCAGTCAGAGAAAGACAAATACCACATGACCTCACTCATATGTGGAATCTAAAGAACAAATAAACTGATGAACAAAATAGATCCAGATACGTAGAAACATGGAACAGACTGGAATCTCAGAGGGAAGGCAGGGGTGGGGGAGTGGGTGGGGAGAGAGTAATCAAAGAGCTTACATACTTATGTGCACAACCCGGGGACACAGACAATAGTATCAGGAAGGCCTGGGGTGGGGCGGATGAGGGGTGGAGGGGATCAGTGGGGCGGAGGGAACTGTAATACTTTCAACAGTAAAGATAAATTAAAAACAAACAAAGCAAAAAACCCAGTAGCACTAGCCTGGACTTGCATAGAATTTAGAATAAGTATTAGATGATGAATGAATTCTCAATAACGCTTTAATTCCCAGACAACAACACTTCCGCGAACTGCTGGGGAATATTTATAATCCAGCTGGCCTACCTCTGCCTGCCTTTGCCCCTAGTTTTTTTATCACTGACTTTGTGCATAACATTATGAGAATGAGCAGTGCTTCTAAACATAGACGTTCTCAGAGCTACTGCTCTGTGATGAAACTGAACTTCTTTTAATGATTCCGTCAAGATAAAGGAGCTTCCATGGCTAGAAATCTACCAACCTAAATAAACTATATACAGTTTTAATTTATACAGCAATGTGTGACGTGTTGGTTGAGCTGCGAAGTACATTTTCTAAGAAAACTCCTCAGGGACTGGACTAAAAGTTATTTTAATACACATTAAAATTAACACAAAGAACCAGTAGATTTGCAGACGGTTGCAGAGCGTGGGACATCCTCTATGGGTCATACTTTGAGAGCACTTACCGAACCAAATGTGCTTTAAGAATCAAGACAGAAAATGCAGACCCATCTGCTTAGGCCAGTAAGCAGACGGCCGCCTGTGAGTTCTGTAGGACGTGTGTCCCGCCACCGGCTGGTCACTAACTTTCTGCTACTTCAAGAGGATAATGACAGGTTGTTAAGAAGTCGAGCTGTAAGATTCCACCAAAGGCCGTGCCCCCTGCCCAGCTTCCCTCCACGCTGGCAACTGTCCCCCACCGATACCAGGGAAGCTGTGAGACCCTGGAAAATGTCTTCGTCACAAACGTGCATAATTGAAGCAAATGATAAATTTCACATACAAAGGAAGGAAAGAAGACGTTTACTAAGGGGCCTTCTATGATTTTGACAGTTTCTAAAGTTACCTAATGTGTATCTCTCCCACCTCTGGCACCGACCAGCAGGACTCTGAGGGGATCTGGGCAGTGGCCACAGCCTTAGGGGCCCTTCCCACCAGAGCAGAGCCGAGGATTTGAGTCTCCAATGTTTGCTCTAATTCAAAAGGCCACTTCCCAAGAACGGCACGGAGTTAAGGATTGACGTCATTTTCTAAGACACGCGTGGGATTGGGCGGAAAGGATTAGCCTGGGAACTTCCTCCTGCAGGAGTCACAAGGCAGCACAGGCCCCTCCTGGTTTTTTTAGGTCTCATGTTCTTCTTTTTTGTTTTATTTCTTAAGATGCTGGAACATAGCAGGTTTTGTAACAAAAGCACTGACTCTGGATTTAAAGTAGATACGTGTCTAAAATAACTCACTGCCCCTCCTAGATTTAGAACATTTCCTCGGCGGTCTCCATCCAGCGTCCCTGCTGGACCCATGTCGTCCCCATGTTCCTATAATTGAATCGTGACGCCAGCTTGTGCGCTGTCTTCTGTGAGAAAACAAAGCTGGGTTTCAACACGCCAGCGGGTGGGAAGGAACTCTCTGCTTACTGTTCATTCTCCCTTCAGGTTCTCCCAAGACAAACCTGTGGCCTTTTCACTCACACGATTTTCTACAAAGAGTACCCCGGAGGCCCCCAAGAGCTGGACAAGAGCATCCAAGGGGGAGAACTGTTCTTCACGCTGGTCCTCAACCCAGTAAGTACCTCGGGCTCCACATAACTAATGAGAAGTGAAGGGGCAGCTGCCAGTCCCCCTCATACCACAAACGCGTGAGTGATTCTGGTTTTCGCAGCAGGAATCATCCAGTTCTTCTAACTTATCTATTACTTACAAATGAGAGGATCTTCAGGATCACCTTATATGGCTTTCTGATCTTTTTTCTCAATTCTGCGAGTAACACACAGGCAAAGACTGAAACCAGTGCCTGATTCTGAACTGCAGACTCGGCCCATATGTGCTATTCTAACATTTCCACCAACAGTTTTAAGACCCCTTAATCTATAACCTATAAAACTCCGATGTTTTAAACTTCCTTTCATCATAGAGCAATAGGACTACGAACAGATAATCATCTATTTGACTCAACCCATGGTTGCTTTGACACATAAGCAATTCTTCATGGTATTGTAATTCTAGAACTTTCTATTCCAAATTAGTTCCACACAATGTGGAAGAAATTCAAAATTGGATCATTCATGTACAATAGATTTACAAGAAATATTATACATTCCACTAATTAAAACCCAAATTATTTCCTTAATTGAAAAAAAAAAAATCTTGTAGTAAAGCTTGTGTTAATCTCAGATACTAATTTGGACCAAACTAACTGCCCAGACTCCCTGAATGTTGAGCCAACTTTGCTGCTTTTCAGGCCTTTGTCAATAAATCTGGCAATTCCGTCTGTCTTGATGAGGAGATCCACAGGGGGGAAGGGGAGAAGAAACCTTCCCACAAAACTGTTTTTTTCTGATTCAGAGAGCTTTCAGGAGACAGCACCTTCCCATAAATGCTGGGATTTATAAATAAGTGACAGACCGTCAGACACTATGAGGCAGGCAAGGGACCCGCGCTGACTTATCCGCACCAGCTCCAGTTTGCGGCCGCCTGCAATCCCTGGCGATGTGGGTCGGAAGCCACTTCTGGACGCAGCCCCAGCCTCGCCGAGGGAGGCTGCCGCCTTCTTTAGCGCTGGCCGCCCGGCAGGACAGGCGAGGGTGACGGCCAGCTTCCCGTGAACTCTCCATTCCCGAATTCAACGTTGGGATACAGTTTGTGTGGAAGACAAAGAGCGATCCAGGTGCAGGCTGGCGACTTAGCAGGTGACCTTCTTCAGGTCAGGATGAGAATGGAACTGTGATGGGATTAAAGTAGACATTAGCCACAGGAAACATACGGATTTTCATGATCGCGGATTTGAAAGATAGCACCAGAAGCTTCCCTAACCCCCGGGCCTTGATCAGATGCCCATTTTCTGAGAAACCGAATGAGTTTGTTGTTTACTGTCAAAAGGTAGATGTGTACTGGAAACAAACCTTTGGTTCCTAAATATATTCAAATACATCTGAGTTGAAAAGGAAAATACAAGCAGGACTTCGTTAATGCATTTTAAAGTTTTTCTTCCCACGGGCCACGTAATATCAAGGGGCTGCCATACCCAGCACCTCTGAGGCTTCAGGTAAGCCAGTCACAGCGAAGGTCACAGGCTCCTCACACAGACCAGCCCTCCAGCCTGACGCGTTCTGCCGTTAACCCAAGCACTTCTCATTGGTCAAGAAGAAAGTGTCAACCAAGTGAATTCAATACTCACGGTTCCGAGGACAGACGTCGGCCCCATCCAGGAGAGAGAAAGCCTTCTCCGCACAGAGCTGCCATGTCACAGGCCAGCACCC
The DNA here is from genome assembly GCF_964146895.1 of Miniopterus schreibersii. Lineage (NCBI taxonomy): Eukaryota > Metazoa > Chordata > Mammalia > Chiroptera > Miniopteridae > Miniopterus > Miniopterus schreibersii. Next base: position 7,781,774 of record NC_138105.1, read on the forward strand.
TCTGATGGGCGCAGGGATTTTCACTGATGGACTCTGAGGTTCAGGTGTCCTTAGGAGGTGGGCCCTCAGGCTGTCTGAACCTGGGGCCCTGAAGAGTTCAGACCTAAGTCTTTTTCTGATTCTAAACTGAGCAAGCAACTTCCTGATCACACTTTACTCTCAGTCCTACTGTAGGAAAGAATGCGTTGATCCTAAGAGCTGGGACAGTAATTTGCGATGCACTTTTATAAATCTCTTGACGGGTGAACAGCTGCCATGTACCCTGACTGCCAGGAAAGGAGCCTCTCATTGTGCAGATTCTAATATTTTGGTCCCACTACAATTCCCCATTTTAAACTGAGAGCTGACGTTCTGGTTTTATTTGTCGGTTTTGTGATCTTTGCTAACTTGATCCTGCCCTTGGAAATGGAGGCCCTCTGCCTAACTAAAAGCTGAAGAGCAGACCTAGCGGCTCCTGGTTACTGAGGTGCCGTGGAGCACTTGCTAGGACCACTCACAGGCGGAAGCGAGGCTGGTGGTGCAGCTCCCGGGACGGTGGTGCACGGAGGCCCGTGCTCTGTACCCACAGGACGCGCGTGGCCTCGCCCTGGCTGCTCTCGGCGCCTCCCTGTAATGGGTGCGTCGGGAGCCCGCTGTTTCCTGTGGAGGCTGGAAACTGTCAAGGCAGAGTTTAGAGACAGCCTCCCAGAGCTCTCGTCCATATGTCAGACTAAACTTGATATGAAAAATCGTATTGGTTTCCAGCTTCCTAGAGCATCCAAAAGGGAAAAATGGAGCCCAGCCTTTAAAAATATAAAAAGCATCTGTCTGCACAGGAAATTCTGCTCTGATATTTTGCAAATGATGCCCACTTATATTTACAAGAGAAATCAGATCTCACGAACTACGTAGGCAGTAACGAATGCATCATTTTGTTCAAAATGTAAAAATATGGATTGGAAATTCTGACAGGCTGGCCGGATGGTGCACGAAGTATCCTTGTGCCCAGACCTGGCCGGGGCTGCCTGGCATGACCGGAAGGAAGCACCAGGGTGACCAGTGAGAGGACATGGGCTGTGGCGTCAGGCTGCTCACGCAAGCCCATCTGTCAGTGTACTTACCCCTTGAGCTTCACTCTGGTCCCACACGAGTTCCTCGCAGGAAGACTTGGAGCCGTGTCACTAACTGTCTGGCACGGAGCATTCTGACGTTTGACTTCTCCTTGGCTCCCTCTTTCCTCTCTCTCTCCTATCACAAACGGATTACAGTGGGCCTCGCAGAGAAAAACCGCACTCCGGGAACAAGAGCCACGGGCCTGCTCCGTACGGGGGCAGCGAACACATCCTACGGGCGCTGTAGCGACCTCAGCGTGTCCTTGCCCCCGAGAGGCACAGACACGGCAGGAGCTTGCTCGCCCGGCCCTGCGGGTGGAGGGGGCCCGGCAGCCGCTTGGGAGACGTGAGCACGCGGACGGCCCGTGTGCAGCTAGAGTCCCGTCTGTCTTCCTCTCGGTGGCTAACCCTCGGGGGCCAGAGGCTGGCTAGCTGGCCTGTGCTTCCCTCCACGCCCCCCGGGACAGCGCAGGGCCCTTCCCTCCCCCAGAGCGAGGCGAGCGCAGATCCGCACATTCTCTCCCTGTTGGAGCGAGGCGGGGCTGCAGGGCACCGCTGTGCGTTACCAGCTCTGTTCAGCTAATGCTGTGCTGACGGTTCGCGGATTGTTCATACCCACTAAGTACATTGAAATTACAAAGTCCCTGCTTCCTGGGATCCCCTCTCTGAGTGTGAGTAGTCCACATGCGTGAGGCCATCGGATGTGACCATCAGGGTAAATTATTCACGTCATTCTCCCCGCACCCGCATGGGTACATGGCAGCTGGATTCATTCGTTTTGTTGTGAAATATATTAAAATCTCAGGGAAAATGCTCATCCGGTCTTGCTAAGAACGCATCCCCTGGCACGTATGAACATGAGACTGTTTGGTCTGTCCGAAATTCAAAAGTGTGTCATGAGTGGGTGTGAAAAAGGAGCAGCATTGAGGCCGTGGCTCTGCCCCCGGGGGTGAAATACCGCGTGCACACTGACGTCCATTTCCCTTTTCCAGATCAGCATTTTCATGACCCACCTGTCCAACTACGGCAATGACCGGCTGGGGCTGTACACCTTCGTGAACCTGGCCAACTTCGTGCAGAGCTGGACCAACCTGCGGCTGCAGACTCTGCCCCCCGCGCAGCTGGCCCGCAAGTACTTTGAGATCTTCCCGGAGCAGAGAGACCCTCTCTGGCAGGTGAGACCGGCTCAGGGACTGGCGTGACTACCCCACGAGGATCCCCCGGAGCCCTGGGTCGTTCAGACCTGAAAGGTGGAGGCGCGGGGTGTGGGGCGGGGAGCTCATGCTTCTTGGAAACGTTAGTGGGTTTGAGAAGCCACTTCTCCCTGAATTGAGGCTTCGCTTCCTGCTTCCTGGTGGCCGGTTCCCTGTCCCCACGCCCAGCAGGAATGCCGGAGTCCCGAAGCTCCGTGCAGGGTCGAGTGGATGTAACGGTTTCGGTGGAGGGTGAGGGGTCGGCGTGCAGACTGAAGGGTGAGAAGACAGGCAGCAGGGTGGGCGTCAGGCAGGCGGCCGGCCCGTCCACCTTGAGCACCTGCCCACCTCCAGGGACTGAACACACTCAAGGGACAGGTGAGGAGAGTTCAAACTGGTGTCAGCCTACAGAGCCACGGGGCAGCCGGCAGCTGCAGGATTCGGGCATCTTTCAAAAGTATTACTCGGGAGTGGACGTGGCAAAGTTACTTGAGCCTCTTAATATCACATAAATATGGGATCTTCACACTGTTCTAGGGATAACCAGGGTCCCAAAGCACATGCCCTTCTGCACCTGGAGTTGCAGTAACACGCTTTGAACTTAACCCCCCCTCCGTGATCTGGGAAAGCAGCAATCTTAGGAAATAACTACATAGTACTTCCTGTGTCAGACTAGGTTCTGTACAGTGTAACCCATTTAATCCTCACAACTACCCTATGTGGTAGGTACAGTCATCCCCATTTTACAGATGGAGAAACTGAGGCACAGAATGGCTGAGACACTTGAGCAAGGTCACCCAGCTAGTGAGTGGCAGGTGGGAGTCCGTTCTGGGCCATCTTCTCAGAGGCTGTGCTGTCAACCACTCTCGTAAGTGCCCTTGGAGCGGGACAGTAACACTCGCCCCAGGCAGACTCAGTAAGTCCCACAGACTGAGTTTCAGTAAGCTCTGAGCTCCAGGTTTAATTCACTCAATGCTGAACCTGAGCTAATTACTCCTGAGCACGAACAGAGAACCCCAAATGAGACACAAGTACACAGTTTAGTAGGTTAAAGTAGGTGGTTGTGGAATTATCACTGCATATAACACACATCTTTTACATCTTCTAATCTTTTAGTCTTTTTTTATCTTAGCCAGAGGAAGGGAGGAAACAGGGAGGGAGGGAGAGAGAGAAACATTGATGTGAGAGAGAAACATGGATCAGTTGCCTCCCACATTCGCCCTGACTGGGGATCTAACCCGTAACCTGGGTATGTGCCCTGACCGGGCATCGCACCCGCCACCTTTTGGTGCATGGGGCCAGGGGTGACGCTCCAACCAACTGAGCCACCCAGCAGGGCTCTTTTTCATCTTAACCGCTACAAAACATCACCAAACGTTAGCCACTGGAAAGACATGCAACTTTCCTACAGTTTAAACCTTATTTTTAAACTGAAATCATTACGGTTTCAGGTGACAGGTTTGAAACCACTATTTTTCTAGAACAGCAGCCAACAAGAATACCCTCACGATACTCTTAACACCTGCTGCTTATTGTAAATAGGCAGAAGGTGTGTTTAACTACACATGTCTCCAGCACTGACAGTAAAATAGAACGTTCCTGTCCACCCATTTCTAAACCAGGAGGAAAGGGTACTGCAAAGTCTTCACATAATATGTACTTTACAGTTTAAATTAAGGATGTTCTACAGCCACAATTTCCAGCTGCTGTGCCGCAGAATCCTTAAAGCATGCAAGACCTGACTGTTTAGTCAGGCACTGACCTCTTTTCCCTTAGACTGTCAAATAAAAAAATGACAACGGCCAACACAATAGCCATCCAGTGTGAATGAATTAAAATCATACCTATTTTTTGTCAGATCAACAGAATATAATATTTTTGTGTGTTCCACAGAATTTTAGTAATTAGTTTATGTGCCATGAGATGGAAAAGTTTGAAAATCGCTGGTCTAGATAGATCTTGCACGGGTCCCTAAGGTCATAGTTCACCCTCATTTTCCCATTTTGCCAAAATGTAGTGCTTTTTAGCACCATGGTCTGTAAAGTTATAGGTTTAGATACACATTTACTGACCTTTGGAGGCCGCTGAAAGAAATCTGCTGTCCCTTCAAACAGTATTATTATGGCCAGATCTGTGTTCCTCTGACGTGCAGCAGTCACTTAGAATAAACCCTGACCCCTTCTACAGTTCAGCTACCCCTGAGGGCTGAGCTTGGATCTCCTTTTAGGTCGGCATGGAGCACAGTATCTGCCCAACAAGCTCATGATTTTAACACACTCGCACATGCATGCATGCACATGCACACACATGCACACTCACATGCATACACATGCCTACACACACACATGCACACAGGCCCACACACGCACACAGGCACACTCTCATGCACACATGCACATGCACACATACACACAAGCACAAAACTGCCCACAGAAAAAGAAATACTGCAGCTCAGAGCTATGGGGGCCTCTCAGCAGAAGTGTGTCCCCTCCTGCCTGCTCAGCGGACACTCAGCCTCAGGCCGAAAGGAGCGGTTTGAAAGCGCCCACGATGCCACTTCGCGGCTTGGTTCCCGGGGGTGGTTTTTTAAGGCCAGGGGTGGAAAACTCTAGCACACAACAGACACTCAATAAGAAGAACCATCTCTCATTCCTCTCCCACTCAGAATCCTTGCGATGACAAGCGCCACAGAGACATTTGGTCTAAAGAGAAAACCTGCGACCGCCTACCAAAGTTCCTGGTCATCGGACCCCAGAAGACCGGTGAGGCTTTCACATTATGGTGACCCCACAGCTCGGCAGTCACCCCCAGTGTGACGCGCGGGTGGACAGACAGCCAGTTCTCACTGGTTCCCAGGCCTCCCGCCACCCTGCCGAGGGAGTGACACGTTTTCTCCTCTGACCACCTTTGCTCGGGTGGAGAACGTGTTCTCGCGCCTGTCGGGGTTGTTTATAGTGAGATGAGAAAAGATGCCACACAGTTTGAATATCCAGCAGGCAGTATGGTGGCCAAGTCACCTCTATCCGGAATCTCAGTTGAAACGCGTTGCTATTAATATTTCTCAAATGAAAACTGTGCATTTAGAAAGTGACTGGCAGGACGTCCTCAAGTCCAGATGGACACGATGAGTGTCTAGAACTATTATAACTCCCTTCCAGAAACACACCTCTTCCTGCCATCGAGCCATCACGGTTTATTTCCAAACTCTCTCCTTCAGGGACCACTATTGTCTAAAAGTCGAAAGGCATTTGACAAGCAGATTCCTAGACAGAAAAAACCTCTGTGCTGAGAAAGGTGTTTACTCAGACCCAGGAGAAAGCCTTTGCGCCTTTTCTCGGGCTGGTGTGCCATTTTTTTCCATAAACTTCTGGTTTCTGTAAGAATCAGTGTTAAAATAAAGCGCAGTGGACGTTTTAAAATGCCAGACGTTCATGTATCCTGCACGAGAAATTCTCTGGGGCCCTTGGATTCTGGCTTCACAGAAAACAGCCATTCAGGCCCCGCCGCCTCCCGAGGGGCAGCTCCCTTCTCCGCTCGCTCTACAGAGAGAACCGGGAGTTTCTGAGCAGTTTCACACGCGTCTCGGTCATCTGGGTGTGCGGAGACGTGGCGTGTTAAAACTAACAGAAATATAAAGACTGAACCTCGTGGGTGATTATTTGAATGTGTGTATCCACGACTCTATACACACGTGCACACACGCACGACACACACATGCACATACACGCACAGGACAGTTTATTCAGACCCAAGAATACTTGTAGGCAAAGATAGAATTCAGAAAACACAACTTAATTTTTTGACCACTGACAAATTACATCATGCCTTTTACCAACAAGTAGATCTAAGAATTAGATCATCTCCATTTTTTTCCGCTTGTCTTATTAATGCTGGTCCTGCTATTAAGGGCAAACAACATGATTTAATACAATTCTTAAAAATAAATTCAGAAAAGAATGCTTCCAGCTGATATAAGAAAGGAATTAATCTGCTTTCTCTTTCTCACATTCTAATGGCCATTGCTTTCTATCCTCGGGAGATTTTATTCTCTTTATTTTTTAAATGCATTTCTGAATTGTATCTCAATAAGTTGTTATTTTTGAAAGCCTTACTACTACTCAGATGTGGCTCTCTTCAGGTGCTTGCACAGAGGTTAGCTCACCTGCCCTGTGAAACCCTGATCGCCAAGCATTTCCCTCCCCACTAAAAAGATAGGACAGCGAAGGCTTAGGTTAGATAGTGTGTGTCCGAGCTCGCCCAGCTGGGGTGTGTGAGAAATAAAACTCCCGATCCTAGACTGACACCTGATTCTAAAGGACCGTGCTCTGGAAAGACTGCCTGCACTGCGGATTTCAAATAAGGGAACTTTTCCCCCAGTAAGTTTTAGATTTTGTTCCCCATTTCGGCTAAGTCGGTGATTTTCCATGTGCCGAATCCGAAGCCCTGGGATAGGGCGCAGCTCCCTGTGTGTTGACGAGCCCTCCCAGTGAGTGCGACGCTGGCTGGGGCCTGGGAACCACGGTGAAGACATTTTTACTTCGTATATCCCAGATCACTCTGTTTCAGTCCCTATGGTCGCCTCCGATGGCAGATAGAAGTTCCCCGTCTGCCTGAGCTCCCCTCTCGGGACACTGCCTCTTTCATTCATTGTTTCAGACAGTATTGCTGTAGACGATTATAAAATGCTTCTGTTGTAGTGATATGGCAGATTCAAGTACAGTGTGAGATAAGCTTATCGGAGAGGTAAGAAACTTCAAAATGTGGAACAGGTGGCGACATGTCAGTATTACGTAGAGAAATCAGAACAGTAATGTCCCCAAGTGGTCAGCCTACTCTGACTACCGGAGCCAGCCATTGGCCTGGAATACAATGAACAGGTCCAGCCCCATCCCGGCTGGGTAACAACGTAATCACAGCGGAGAGGGGGACCTGGAGGGTACCCTGCTCTCTCAGGAGTGCTGCACACATAGGCCAGGAACAGTGTCGCGTCAGCAGCTTGTAAGCACAGTCGCTGCTACAGACGCCTGAGGAGCTCCTCGGCAAGCTGAGCTCGGCCTCCCCACTTCCTCCGGCAGCAGGCTAACTGCGCGGCGCCCTTTAGCTCGTAATTTAGGCTCTAGAACACTAACTACAGTTCATGACATTGCTCCCTTTTTTAAAACTCACGCTCTTGATCCCCATAGTTACAAATCTATATGGATATCTGGGATATGCCTTTCTCTTTCAAAAAGTTCCGTAAGTTATGTCACTAAAAAGGGCAGCAATATTTTTTCAAATTTAGTAATTTAAACAATTTTTGCCACTACTCTTTGTAACTGTAGGTACATTTGAAGTGGAACAAACTTGTTGAGAGATTAAATTCTGCCTCAAGTATAATAAGTTTTCTTAGGCCTCAGGAAGCACTTTATGGGGAGCCCAAGTATTGACTTTGGTAATGTCATATCTTCTATTAAATAATGACACCGTTCATTCAAATAGTGCTTTACTCATATCAAGGTGTCTCTAGGTACAATATGTCTTTTTATCCTCAGAGGAAGCCTGTGAACTAAGCGAGGCAGGTGATTTCTTACTGACAAAGCCAAGACCAAGAGAAGCCAAAGTCAGAACCCAAATCGGTGACTGGGCTGGAGTCAAATGCCAGCTCTCAGGTCCCCACACATGCTCCGCTCACCTCACACCAGCTCTGAGTTTTAGCATCTACTGCTGTTTAAATGCTGGCTGGCTCTCCAGTTTAATTTGAAGAATACTTCTGCGTACCTGTCTGGCGCGTTGTGGTAGTTAGTTTATTAAACTTTGTAATGCTAATGGTAGGAAACTGTGTTTTCATTGAATTAATCTCTGAACCTCTCCTGTCTTTGCAGGAACCACTGCTTTGTATCTGTTCCTGGTCATGCATCCCTCCATCCTTAGTAACTCCCCCAGCCCCAAAACCTTTGAGGAGGTACAGTTCTTTAATAGAAATAACTACCACAGGGGGATTGATTGGTAAGATGGGTTATTAGTATAAATCTAAAAGTATATGTACTGTGCACAGTATAAAATGAGCACTCACATGTATAAACGTTTAAGTTTGTAGCCACAAGTAAATGTTACCCTCTGCGCCTTAGAAATTGATTGACTACATGAAAGATCACAGAAATTATTCATAACTTTTTTCAGTTGTTGCAGGGACTTGTCACCTCAAGAGGCCCACATGTAATTTCCATTTGCATTAATTATCTTTGATGGTAATTACAGATGTGAAGTCAGAGAGACTCCCGTAGCACCTAGGAGTTTCGTTCCTCTCCACTGTTAAGAAAACACTTTTGTGGCTTTCTCTCCTCATGCACTTTTCATTAAAGTGATGTTACCGTCCATATACATGATTTTCTATTTTGTTTTGGTATAAAAGGTAAATAGACAGAACTAGAAATGGGTACAAATCTCATGAGTAATGAAAGCCGTAAAAAATATCAACAATATACAAAATTGAACTGGCTTTTGAATTCATCTTAGAACTGTATCAGCCATTTGAGAAAAACAGTTAAAATTAAAAGTTAAAATGTCAAGTACACACAAAATACAGTGATGTAAATACAGCAGTGTAGTGGGAAAGACGTAGCAGGCATGTTAATCGTAAGGTAAATCTCCAGGCCTTGCTGTTTACGGTATGGATCCCGGGCAGGAGGTGGTATAGAGGAGCAGGATTCTTAGAATAACTGCAGAGCATGAGCCTAAGTGTTTTGCATGAATTTTAGCATAAAGAGCTCTTATACATTAACCTCTGCTGTCAATTCTATGACCTCAACTGTGTAAGTATCAACGCCCTCCAGGCTCGCTTATGGGTCGCGGGGGTGGAAAGGTAAAGAAATGGGCTGAGCACCACCTGAGCACCTACGAGCACTTACGTCCATTCCGGCTGTTACGTGCTTCCCTGCGGATTCCTCAGCACCCTGCCTGACGCTGCCTCCGTGTCCCATCCCACGGTGGTGGTGACAGTCCGGAAGGCGCCCAGGCATGTCGGCCTCAGGCGACAGGAGGCACTGGCACTGCTGTGGGGTGGAGAGGAACGCGATGTCCGGGCTCCCTGAGACGCAAGGTATCTGTGAGAATAACCAATTAAAAAGGAAAGCTGTTCAGGCGCCAGGGATGTGTGGAGCCTCGACGACGGGAAGAAAATCCCTTAAGCCGTTTATAAAGACGACAGGGAGAAGCAGAAAGCTGAAGAGCAATTAAAAATTTTAATTATAAGTCACTAAAAACACCCCAATTGCAAACACTGTTGACTGACAAATTATACGCGTATAAAAGGCAATTAGTGCAAATGACAGATAATAGTAACTGCAGGTGTCAATCTGTGAGCGACGACAACCAGGATGCCCTCCACGTCGCCTGGGTTTGGCCCTAAGACCAGCCTTCCCTCCAGGAGCCACCAGCACCTCCGCTGCCCCTCAGGGCCCCAGAGCCACAGGTTGGAGGTTCTGTGCCTCCAGGTGCCAAGGTCACGGGATGGAATCCACCCAGCAGTTAGTTCACCTGGACATGGATCGGCTTTTTTGGAGAACCAGGTAGAACCAGGGCTGCGTTCAAGGACAGGCAGCCGACACAGGCTTAGGGCACAAGCAAAGCAGGGCCAATGGAAGTTAGAAAACTCCGTCGCTGATGCAACAGCAAGAGTCATAGTCAGAAGATGTCAGAAAATGATTTGGGCATGAAGTCACGTCTGCTGGTTTGATGATTAGCTGCTGTGATTACGGGGGGTGCGGTGGGGTGGAGGGGTGCATGACAGCCTTGGGGTCCTGTTCACGTTAGAGCCTCTAAATGTCTTCAGATGGCTTTGAATAAAATCACTGAGAAATACTCGGGTCAACCCAAGTGGCAAATGTGGAGTGTAGGAAAATCACACTTTCTCAGTAAAAAAGCGCTGAGGTGTTATGGCAACAGTAAGGCTTGAGGCAGACATTCGCTTTTACCCTTTAAATTGCTCAACCACTCCAGTTTTTCTCTTTTCTGTCCTCACCAGAGGATATTTTTCCCATTGCTTTTCAGAGAGTGGGAGGGGGAGGGGGGCAGAAACATCGGTGTGAGAGAGACACATCAATTGGTTGCTTCCCCTACTCGCCCTGACTGGGGCCAAGGGATCGAGCCTGCACCCGAGGTGCGTGTCCTTGACCGGGAATGGACCCGGACACCCTTCGGTCCCCGGCGGATGCTCTAATCTCTGAGCCAAACTGGCTACGGCTAGTTTTTCACGAATTCTTTGGATAACCTGAATTCATAGTCTCCACATATGGACCTGTTTCTACCCTGGAAATATGAATGAATTCGATCTGTTTACTTGTTCGCCCATCGAACATTTTTCAAGGACCGATAAGTGCCAGCCGCTCCACGAGAAACACGTGGCCCCACAGGAGGCAGCAAGCGGGCCCTGCGGAACCAGCACCGGGGGTCCGAGATCCGGAGCGGCTCGCCCAGGCGGTTTTCAAGGCCAGCCCTGTTCCAAGGGTAAAGGGCCGCCAGGGAGGTGGACAGTTTTAGAAAATGAAAGTTGTCTGGATCCGGCAGCACCTGCCCTTCTCTGTGACCCGTGGAGCCTCCTTGGAATAAGCGAGTTTGAGACAAGCTTGGACCGAGTGAGAAACCACTAGACCCTTAGCTCCCCCGGAACAGTGTGAGCGGCTAAACGAACCTGTGGCCTGAAATTTGGGACCAACCAGAAATAGTAAAGACACCAAAACAGATCAGCTGATCCAATTTTACAGAACCTCATATCTCCTTCCCCAGAAAGGTTGCCACAATGATGGGTCACCACAGGCAATTTCCAGAAGACACGGGCGGCTTTCTCTATGGCCCTGAGTTTCTAGACGTGGCTTTGTTGTACCAGACAAACTGCTATATGCTGACTTGAGTCCCACCAGCTGCTCTCTCGTGTGAAAGAAAGAAAACGCCGCACTGAGAGAAGTCACAGCACGGTGCTGACGGCCCCTGTTCGGTAACTGTGAGCTCCCTGGTCTCCGCAGTCAGCCTCACGGTGGCCTGTGAAATGGAGGGGGGGTGGAGGGTGAGGCTTAGGAAATGTGAGAGCCCCCCTACGATTATAGGGCTGTTTGCTCACTCTGTCCACATCTTTGCTGCCCCCCCATGCCTTTTTCCCTGATACGAAGCAAAACGAGAAAATGTATTTATTTAGAAAAGCATCTTCAAGCGCACGACTAGCGCTCTGTGTATCTCCCGTCGCTTGTCACCGTGTGGGACGAACGCCTTGTAGAAAAAGGCTTTTGTTTGGGAAACTTGTAATGAACCTGTGGGACTCCTTTAAAGTCTTCATCACCAGGGGCTGTGTGTAAGCCAGAGTCGTCTTCTGAGAAATGTTCCTTTTCCAGGTACATGGATTTCTTCCCGGCCCCGCCCAACGTCACCACAGACCTTCTGTTCGAGAAGAGTTCCAATTACTTCCACTCAGAGGAGGCCCCCAAGAGAGCAGCTGCTCTCGTCCCTAAAGCTAAGATCATCACCATCCTCATCGACCCCTCGGACCGGGCCTATTCCTGGTACCAGGTAAGGAAACCCCGACAGAGCCCAGCGGGAGCAAGGATGCAGACTGGAGACGGTCGCAGCAGCCGCCACCCCTCGGGTTTTAATGAGAAAGATTTGCTAGGTGGTTGTTTTTTTTCAAATATGTCTTTATTGATTTCAGAGAGAAAGGGAGAGGGAGAGAGAGAGACAGAAACATCAATGATGAGAGAGGCATTGATCGGCTGCAGCCGGCAACCCGGGCGTGTGCCCTGACCAGGAATCGAACCCCGATCGCCTGGATCCTAGGTTGATGCCCGACCGCCAAGCCACACCCGGCCGGGCAATATTTGCTAGTTTTTATACCGGCAGAAAAGCAAATAAATTTTTCTTTGTTGTCAGTGGAGAAACTAACTTTCTCCTTAAGGTTTTATTAATTTTGTACCCATTTAATTAACTTGTTGAATAAGATGCATTTACGCAACGAAGTTAAATTAAAACAACAAACAAAATGATGCCTGCTGGTGTATTCTGTGCTTCTGTATCGCTGCACTTCAAAAGTAAAATGTTATAATAATTCAAAATCCTTACTTTTCACCTAAAACATGTGTCACGCTGCTATCATCTGTTTTATGGCCGAGTATAATCTGTTCCCAGAGGCAGGAGTCACGGGTCTTCCCGGAAAAGGGCAGGGAGGCAGTGTTCCCAGCTTTGCCGCCACGAGGTTGTTCTCTGCGGCAGTTCGGCCTCTGAATGAGCTTAGCTGTGTTCCAATAAAACTTTATTTACAACAAGCGGCCAACCCAGTTTAGCCCGTGGGTTGTACATCGGTGACCCTGACTCGAGAAGAGCTGCAGTCACTGCTTGTACGGAGAGGCAGCAGCCACGGCGAATGCCAGGATCCCTCCTGGTGGAGGCCGCGCCGGCTAAGCCCGTGGAGCCTTCCTCGGACCCGCTGCCGGGTCCGACGCCGGGGAGGGCCGCACGCGCAGATGATCACTGAACTAGTTTAACAGACACTGATAACGACACTTACCGGTCCTGTACATTTTTGCTTTAATGAATCATTAAAAACAATAAGAAAAAACTGCCCAGTGATATTTTAATTACCAAGGGGAAAAGATTCGATAAAAAGCAGGCAAATGAAATGTCAGAACATAGAGTTAACGGAGTCGGTGCCGTGGCCTCTCGGACCCTCATTCGTCTTCCTGTTTGGTGACTTGGCAACACCTCCCTGATGCTGCGCGTCCGGCTGTCCTAGTGGCTGCCACGTGCGAAGCACTGTTCTGAGTCGACCTGAAGATAAATTAATAAACACGGACATTGCACGCGAGGCCGCTTTCAGTGTAACTGGAGAAACATGTAAATAACCCGTGTACAAATCAGGACACACAAAGTGACAGACAGAACCCCACCGAAGGAGAAAGCCCACCTGACGAAGACCCCGGGCACTGCAGATGGGGAGCCCGAACACCCAACAAACCACTGGGCACCGCCCGAAAGAACGGGAGGGTTTGTAAGGGGAGAAATTTAGGTGAAATTAAAATGGAGTGTTTGGTTGGCACAAAGCAGGGCTGTGTGCGTGTAAGAGGGTTATCAGGGCGGAAAAGCAGACTAAGGCTCCCGTTTCTTTGGAAATTATCAGGTTCAGATAAACATGGAATGTTGTGTCCAAAAGCCCCTTACCTGAAACTGGGCACCTGAGTGGCAACAAGGTGACCCGCATGGCTCCCAGCCTCCAGGTGAGACAGGGCTGCTCCTTCTCACTAGCAAGATTTCAAACAGGTAAATTCCCGACCATCCACGATATTAGAGAGCAGAGTTTCTCACACAGGGCCCGCTTGCTGGTGAAGGAAAGCCAGCTCCCCAGGCTCACAACAGGAAGAACACGACACCGGACAGGCTCTGTGGCTGGGCCAGGCAGGCGAGGTCCCACCGGCAGACAGATGGGGTCTCGGACAGGCACATGGATGGCAGGCCGCCTAACAGGGTGGGAGACGTCTAGGAGGCTGAAACCCACAACCGCACACCAGCCGCTCGCATCAAACTCCTGGAGGCACCTTGTAATCACAACAAACAGCAAATTGCAAATTGCAAATTGACGGATTCGACGTTGCATCACTTACCTTTTCCATCAGGTATCTGGAGAAGAGAGAAATGAGCCTTAATTGATTCAAAGAGAAAGAAGAAAATTGGAGCCTGGCAACCACTTAGCACCTGAAAAATTGAGACTTTGCTGAAAAAGGCAGTTTCCAGGCTGCAAGCTAACAAAATGTCCTAAATATGACAAATAAATTGCTCCGCCTGGCAGAACGCAGGCCTTGGCCAAGCCCCGCGGCCTGTTGCACCAGTTTGCTGCCCCTGAACCCTGAATATTTATGGGGCGATTTCCTCAACCCCCTGGACCCCTCCTGAGCCCGTAGGAAACTTTCCTGCTTGAGGTGCTGCTCTCTGCATTTTCTGTACAGTAAATTATCCTGATTCATCACAAAGGCTACCACTCAATAAAATCACCCCGGCTTCTAGACGCGAGGTGTGTGTGGTAAAGCTGTGGGTTTCAGACGGTGCACCTGTCCGGTGTCCAGCAGTTTCTACACTTACAGTAAGGGACAGGGCTTTTGTGACAGTGCATCCCATCCCCAGGGGAGCAGACTGTGGCAGAAGTGAGTTCCTGGGCTTGGTGACATTTGCTCACATGATAAATGGTTTTCTTATGGGCTCAGAGGGGGAGCTCATACAATGTCCAAGAGTTATTTTCAGAATGAAGTATATATACCAAAGAAAGGACTCCGTAAAGTTGGTTAAGGAATCCTATCAATAAGAATTCAGCCTCCACCAAAAATTGCCACAAGTGCTCTCTCCTGGGGGTCCTAGCTTTCATTCCTGATGCTCCAGGAAAAGTCCCCACCCTCTCTTACCTGTGAAACACGCCAGCGAGGTGCCCTTCCCTCACCCGAGACTTGTGAGAGGTTGACTTGTGATTACCAGTGCCTGTGGCTCAAGTTTAATCACCCCCTTTCCTCGTAGCACCAGCGATCCCACGAGGACCCCGCAGCACTGAGGTTCAGCTTCTTCGAGGTGATCTCGGCGGGGCCCCGTGCGCCCCCCGAGCTGCGGGCCTTGCAGAGACGGTGCTTGGTGCCCGGGTGGTACGCCAGCCACATCGAGAGATGGCTCCTGCACTTCCCCGCCGTCCAGGTAGGAGCGGTAAGAACCTGGCTTGTCACAGGCACATTGCACGGATGGCTCTGCCTCCGGGATAGAGGGAAGTTCTACCCATGAAAACAGCACCAGCTTCTACCCTTTACTTGTACGTAATGAGACAGGCAACGAATAAAAAATAGGCAGAGGTAGAAAAGCTGTTTAATTCTTTTTCTTTTTCTTTTTTAATCCAAGGATATTTTTTCCATTGCTTTTCAGAGAGCATGGAAGAGAGGGAGAGAGAGACATGGGTGTGAGAGAGACGTGTCGACTGGTTGCCACCCTCACCTGCCCGGACTGGCAGGGGATCGAGCCTGCAACTGAAGTACGTGCCCTTCACTGGGAACTGAACCTGGGGCGCTGGGTCCTCAGGCCAATGCTCTGACCACTGAGCAAACCCGCCAGGGCTGCTTCTCTCTTTTAGTATTTCAGGCTCGATCGCCCTGCTGTTTCCAGCTCACGCCATCCCTGAGGCTACGAGCTTTAGCAGCCCTGGTTCTTATTCCGAGAAGGAAGCTTGGGCGCCTCTTAACAAACAAGGCAGATATCATTTTGCTTAATTAATCGCCATTATTTCCCTTGCACCACCTTGCTGAATTTTTCACGAGTCCTTCGTTGTTCCTGGCTTCCTTGCGTCTCTCCTTGGCCGGGCATCCACCTCGATGACACAGTCAGGGCTGACACTGACGGGCCCACAGCAGTCCAGTCACGCCCGCCGTGCCTGTGTGTCTGCAGGCACGCTGTCCGGCCGCTCCCCCACGGGGCCGTTTGAACACATACTGAAGTTGCAGAAAATGAAAACTTCAGCCCCTCAACCACATGGCCCACATTGCAACGGCTCTGCGGCCACCTGGTGGACCCCCGTGGGCATGGCCATCCTCACCGATCGGTCTGCTGAGCAGCGCGGGTCTAGACCAAATGGAAACAATGGCGAGGAGGTGGAGAGCCCCCCGCACGGCAGGCCGGAGCCCTCCACCGCGGGCCCACCCTCCCTCGCCCGAGCCCCACAAACTCTTCCTCTGGTCGGCTGAGGAAGCACTGCCCACAGGCAGGTCTCTGGGAATCGTACCTTCTCCTCTAACGGGATTAGAGATTTCCGAGCCCTTGGCGGTGCTCCCCTCGGGTGGAGTCCCGAGAGTGATGGGTCCCCTGCGTCACCGCGCCAGGCCCTGTTCGAACCTTTCTTGTCTCTGCCCTGCCCAGTGCAGAAGGGGCGGCCAGTGTCCGGGCTCCCACGTGTGGTTTATAGGCATGATCCTCGGGCTGTCTCCATCCCTCGAGGGCTCCCGTTCTCACAGTGTTTGCAGGGCTCTCGGGTTACAAAGCAGGAGCACGTCCCAGTCCAGGCCATCGGCGGGGAGGCCCGGTTGGGTCTCACACAGCCTGTCGGTCCCTCCGCTCGAGCCGCTCGCCGGGAAAGCGGGGTGCGGGGATCCTCGTTGCACGTTGCGTCTTTTCTCAGCGCCTGCTGCCTTTCTCCCCCTTGGTAATCTAGTTGCTAATTATCGACGGGCAGCAGCTGCGAGCGGATCCTGCGACCGTGATGGATGGCGTGCAGAAGTTTCTGGGCGTCTCCCGTCATTATAACTACTCCGAAGCGTTAACGTAAGTTTATGTTCTGATGGGTTCATTGAGGTGTCGGCAGAGAACTGGGTTTAAAGAAGCCGTCGTTTGGTGACGCGAATGTCGCGTCAGCTGCTCCGCACACACCGAGCCTCATTCAGACTGACACGGGCCCCTGGGGAGTGACATTTCAACAGGGGCAAGGCAGCGCCCCGGTGCCCCGCTGATTCCTGTGAGAGGTCCCTCTGGGGGCACCCGACCCTCCAAAGGGCTGCTTATGCTGGGGGTGCCCAGCCTGTTCGCAGACAGCACTGGGCCTTCCTGGAGGTCTGCCCAGGTGACTCCCCAGCGTTGGTGCGCCGGTTCCTCTCTCCTTTCCGCGGGTTCAGGCAGCAGGGGTGGCCCCCAAGGCCGGGCGCGGGCAGAGGGAGGCGGGAGGAGGGGGGCGGGCAGAGGGAGGAGGGGGGCGGGCGCGGAGGGAGGCGGGAGGAGGGGGCGCGGGCAGAGGGAGGAGGGGGGCGGGCGCGGAGGGAGGAGGGAGGAGGGGGGCGCGGGCAGAGGGAGGAGGGGGGCGGGCGCGGAGGGAGGCGGGAGGAGGGGGGCGCGGGCAGAGGGAGGCGGGAGGAGGGGGGCGCGGGCGGAGGGAGGCGGGAGGAGGGGGGCGCGGGCAGAGGGAGGCGCGGGCAGAGGGAGGCGGGAGGAGGGGGGCGCGGGCGGAGGGAGGCGGGAGGAGGGGGGCGCAGGCGGAGGGAGGCGGGGGGCGCGGGCAGAGGGAGGAGGGAGGCGGGGGGCGCGGGCAGAGGGAGGAGGGAGGAGGGGGGCGCGGGCAGAGGGAGGCGCGGGCAGAGGGAGGCGGGAGGAGGGGGGCGGGCAGAGGGAGGCGGGGGGCGCGGGCAGAGGGAGGCGGGAGGCGGGGGGCGGGCAGAGGGAGGCGGGAGGCGGGGGGCGGGCAGAGGGAGGCGGGAGGCGGGGGGCGGGCAGAGGGAGGCGGGGGGCGCGGGCAGAGGGAGGAGGGAGGAGGGGGGCGCGGGCAGAGGGAGGCGGGAGGAGGGGGGCGGGCAGAGGGAGGCGGGAGGAGGGGGGCGGGCAGAGGGAGGCGGGAGGAGGGGGGCGGGCAGAGGGAGGCGGGGGGCGCGGGCAGAGGGAGGCGGGGGGCGCGGGCGGAGGGAGGCGCGCTGCTGCTGCTACCCGGAGGCAGACGTGTCTCCCTGTGTGACCTCCCCCTGGAGGTCTGACTTGTCCCCTGTCCTTCAGAAGCCTCAGCCCTGTTTGGTTTTCTGTCGCTGGCTCCCTCTGATTTCCTTAAGTAAAGACTCCACCTAGGCAGGGGCCGGGGTGCGGTGAGCCAGGCACCGGCACGGAAGGAGATGCACCCCCGAGGGGCTGTGCCGGTGCGGGAGGGTGTCTCTTTAAACGTGTGCCCCCTGCTGACCGCAGCCCTGGCTCGGGGCCTCACCGGGCGTCTCAGATAAGTCCTGCATCTCACTGTGTCCATGAACAACGAGCGGTTGGCCGTCACACTGACGAGGGCCGTGCTTGTTCCTATGTCACAGGCCTGGAGCAACTTGCAGATACTGAGCTGGATGGGCCATGACCCGACTCTCACAGCAATATATATATTTAATTGTAGAGCCATGGACTGCACCTTAAAGAAACTGGAAAGGACTGTATTGTGGAATTCTTCCATCACGTTTATCAATATAGAACTCAGTCTACAGATTGGCTGATGCTCTCTCTCCGTGGTGCCCTTATTTTGTAGCATTTAGGCAGGATCCACCTCCCTTTCTGCAGCCCCTAGTGAAACATCAGCAGGAAAACACCCAGAGCTGCTTACGTCTGGCAGGAATCACGTGCAGGGACACGTGGGAGAGGGACGTTCGGTTCCGCTGACCGGGGAGCAGGTGGAGCTCGAGTCCCGAGCTTCCCTCCTGAGAGGCGGCTCCTGTGCTGGCGCGATTAGCCTGCCGGCCCGTGAGGTCCACCCCACGGCACTGCGGGAGCTGAGGCCTCGGGTCAAATGCGCACGCGGACGCCAGCCAGAGGCGCCTGACTCCCAGCTTGACAGTGACGAGAGCCGAGTGGCTTCAGTTTGCATTTAGAAACTCAAGCCCGCTGTCTGCTTCATAGTTTCCTAAGTACCTCCCAGAAGAGAAAGCTTTTCTTCTCTACAGTTTTCTGTTTCAAGTTGGCCTATCTTGGGTTTGTGCATTGTGTTTCCAAGAGCAGTGGAGTGTCCGACAGACACGCTCCCTTTTCTATGGAAGGTCCCCCACCTGCACGCCCGGTGTTTCTTTGTCCCTCGGCACCCAGCTTGGCTGTGAGCCTGGCCCTGTCCTCCTCGTGGGGAGAGAGGCGTGGGGAGGGGAGGGGAGTAATATCCACGCCGTGTGCTGGGGCGCAGAACCCAGCTCCCTCTGCGCCTGGGGTGCGTCTGGCGAGGCTTCCCCGCCACACGACGCCCTAGCCTGGCAGCTCAGGGAGACCAGCAGCAGATTAGGGACGTGTGGCCTCCGGAGGCGCAGCCTCTGGTCAGGGGCGGCCTCTCGCCGCCCGCCGCCGTAGAGGTAATGTGCCGCGCCACGCAGCTTCTCATTCGTTGTCTCATCGGTCATCGGTGGGCCTGACGCACCTTGTAAAGAGCAGCAGGGACCTGCTGTGGAATACTTGGAATTCCGTGTCACTGCTGTCGGTCTAAACGGGTCTGAGTGCCCCTTCGCTGTGCCCCCTGCTGTGGGTCACTAGTGGCAGCAGCTGCACTGAACAGCTCTCCGGTGCCTCGGGCATGTGGGGGTGACGGGGGTACAAATGCATGCTCTCCGGAGTGGCACCTATCACTTCATGTTTTTCCTGCTACTGATAGAGAAGCCTATCTCTTTGGTACTTAAAAAAAATCATCTAAAGCCCTCTAAAAATGCAGTGAACTGCAGACAGGTAGGAATCCTCCACCAACCACAGGACGCCAGCTCTGTGCACACAGGAGAACACGTGAGCGAGGCCACGTCTGCCCAGAGGTTGACCACACGGCCTGTGTGGAAGAGGGGTCCAGTCTCAGAGATCGATGAGCTGACGGCCTTTAACGTGGAACCTCCAACTTCAAAACTGTTTTCAAGAAGTGGCACTAAGTTTCCATTGTCAAGAATATGATTGGATCCCTTTCCGCAGTCACTACGGAAGGTGGTGAAGACTCGCGGGGTTGCTGGGGCACCGGGCAGTGGGTGATGTCTTAAAACGACTTACACCATCGTCATGGACTCAGATGACACATCAAATGTGTAAAAAAATACGATTTTCTTAATGAGTGCGGTTGTGATTTGAAATAAGCAGGATAAGCTTTAAACAGCATAAATGGCAACTTTTTCAGTTAAGTAAGTTAACACTTTACAATTCTTGTTCAAATAACCTTCATCCCTAGATTATAAACAGGACGGATGTACCGACGTTATTTTGGTCTTCACAGTTTGTGTGACCGAGTGGTTTAAAGCTGACTGATATTTGAGAGAAATCAGGGAAAATGATGGTTAGCATGGAATTATGCTAATTTATATTAGCTAAAATGAAAAATATAAACTTTAGATCTTCCCGTGAACACATCCATTCACGGTTCTACCAGCCCCCAGTGGCTCGGCAGGAGGGGCAGAAACACCAGTTAGAGAAATGCCTGAGCCTCTCGCCTTTATTTCTCTGTCAGCCAACATGTTTGTTAGCATGAGTGCACCAGACTGGACTGCATGGATTTTTTATACTAACTGACTGAAACCATCAATAAGTGGGCAATAAGGGATTGAAGGCCAGAGTTAAATAGAGGTTGCACTTGTTTTGTTGCGAGGATGGGGCTTCGCTGAGAAGGAGCTGAAGCAGCTTTGGCATCAGAGGACTTGTGCCCTGCCTGACCTGCTGCCCGGCGGCCAAGTCCGGGCAGCCCAGGAGCTCTCCCCGAGCGCTCCAGACGAGCGGGTGGAACGGCGCTGACTTAACCCTTCCTGGCAGGAGCGGCAGCGAGGCAGCCGAGGCCTCCGCTTCGCCAGGCCACCTGGGGAAGAGCCTCGAATGCCAAGAGGTGACAGAGAAGAAAGTCGTCTGCTCCCATTTCAGACGGTGCCTTTCTCTCAAAAGTGTCTGTGACATTTCAGAATCGGAAAACACTCCCGTGTCATAAGCATTTTGCATTATTGCTTCATAACAACCCTGTGTGATGGGCCCCGCTCGCTCCATTTCTCAGGGAAGAAACGGCACAGAGAAGCCAAACGCAGGAGGCAGGACTGACCCTGCACAGCCGCACCGCCGGCCCGCTAAGCTCTTCCAGTGGCACCAGGTGTTCAGGCCTGAGATGCCAGCACTGTGCATCTCGCTGGTGAGCAGGACGCCAACAGGAAGCGCCTCCTTTAGAAACTGGAGCCTTCAAGGGGGCTCCTTAAGTTGTCCGCAGCTCGGCTGTAGAAAGACGCCCTCCCCACACTGTCGCTGTGCGTCGTAGACGTGCAGTCACACTGCTTTGCAGAGGAGCCACACTCACTGACACACACAGGGGCTGTGACTCACAGGCAGTCCCGAAGGTTGGCAAGAAAGTGGAGACGCTGGACCCTCCCGTTGCTGACCTGAGGCGTGGCACGTGGCCGCTCTGGAGAAGCAGTTTTGCCGATTTTTAAAAATTGAACAGACATTCGTGGACACTCCAGTGCCCCCTAGGAACCCATCCCAAGAGATATGAACCGTCCACGGACGTGTCCACAGCGGAATTCGTCACAACAGCCCCAGACTGGAACCCACCCACGTGTCCTTCAGCTGGTAGAGGGACTAACAGAATCTGGCGGACCCTCCCCAGCGCAGAAAGAAAAGAAAGGGAGAGCCCAGGAAGGACGGAGTCGGGAGGAGAGGGGGCGGCCACCTGCGGAGGGGCCGTGGCACTGACTGCCGTGGGCCCCGAGGGACGGGGGCGATCAGGACTGACTGCCGTGGGCCCCGAGGGACGGGGGGGCGATCAGGACTGACTGCCATGGGCCCCAAGGGACGGGGGGATCAGGACTGACTGCCGTGGGCCCCGAGGGATGGGGACATCAGCACTGACTGCTGTGGGCCCTGAGGGACGGGGGCATCAGGACTGACTGCCGTGGACCCTGAGGGACGGGGGGGGGGGGGGGGAATCAGGACTGACTGCCGTGGGCCCTGAGGGATGGGGGGGGATCAGGACTGACTGCGTGGGCCCCGAGGGATGGGGGGGGGGATCAGGACTGACTGCCGTGGGCCCTGAGGGACGGGGGGGGGGGGGGATCAGGACTGACTGCTGTGGATCCTGAGGGACAGGGGGTGGGGAATGCTCCACACCTGGACTGTGGTGCTTGCACAGTGTGGTGGTTGAATTTCCTACAAATCACTGAATTGCACACTTAGAAGGGTGAGTGTTATGATGGGAAAACTATACCTGAAAAAGCTGTAAAAAATAAGATGTGACAAACAGTTGCTTCTCTTTTGTTTCTATTCAACCATCATTTGGCAAACACTCACAGGGCCACATACTATGCTAAGTGCCATAAAATGGGGAGAAGCCTTCACTCCAGGTCACCGAGGGGTTATAATGAAAGCTCGGATGACAGAGAGGTAAAGGAAATATTTTAGTGAACTAAAATGTAAATTCAATGTGTGCTATTATTGTGATTATAAAATTATTGCATGAAAATCTAAATTTATAGGCGCTGTTGCTTTCCTACAGAGCTGGTAGCAAAGTAAGAAAATAGCTGGAAGAGAGTTCGGTGGATTCTTGCTGGAGAACCCTAAAATTAGTTACCCCGTGTCGCGCCACAGCCCTTCTCTCCCATGACCCCGCGACTGTACGGCCCAAGGACTGGCAGTCCAGAGGTGTGGGTGAAGCCTGGCTTGTCCTTTTAAACCCCGGAAAGGGAAAGAATGGGCTTGAAATTGATGAAAGCTTTTCCTTCCAGTTGCAGGAGGTAGGCTTATTAATTTCTATTAATAGGAGGCCTTCTGCTGACAACTTTTCTGCTAGGGATCTGGCCAACCCGCAGATGTGACAGATGGACTGAGACTCTGCCAGGAGACTTGCAGCAGAGCGATAGAGTCAAAACCAGGCCAGTTTCCCTGGTTGCAGATTAACACCGAGCAATAATATTCATCTGTGGGGTCATGACGTCTTATGCGTTGCCTGAAAAATACATTTTTTTGGGTTCTTTTCTAGGTTTGATTCTCATAAAGGATTCTGGTGCCAGTTACTGGAAGAAGGTAAAACAAAATGCCTTGGAAAGAGCAAAGGAAGGAAATACCCCCCAATGGACCCTGATGTAAGTTGAGAACTTAAAATGCAAACTCAGTTAGCAAAATCCTAAATGATAATACATCTCGTTTCTTAGAAAGGTGGTTAAAATCCAAATTCAGCCTTCCTAAAAATTAAAAGCGACGTTTGGATTTTAGAGCAACCAGGCTGCCTGTTTTGATATTTCCAGTAACGTCTCACCTGTCGGGCAGGAATATAGAAAAGCTGCAGGACTTTCCATTTTGAGTCAGAACAAAGAAGGCAGCATCTCATTCCAAAAGGAAATGTTAGCACGAAAAAATGTTAACAAAACCAAGGAACATATCAAGCGGAAACTGAAAATAGGACCAAAAGATTTCCCTCTTTCTCACTGGGCCTCTCCGCAGTAGTGTGTGGCTGCCTGACAGTAACCACCAGTGTGCTAAGCTTTGCACTGTGACGGGGTCGCTGAAACCCTTGCCAGGTTTGAAAATGGTGCCCACAAGCCGGTAAACTGAGGCAGCTGAGCTGGTCCTCAGTCTCAGGAGGCTTGTGCCAAACTCCAGGGGATGGGTAGAAGAAACGGAGCCCAGCGCGCTCCAGGCTGAAGTGTTGGGATGTGGGACCATCAGCAGCCAGCTGGCAGCAGGGCTCAGTCACAAGGGGAATAATTTGAGTGAGCTGCTCAGGGAGAATGGGAGGGGACCATCGGAAATTCAGACTGTCCCCCAAGAGCCAGCTCCTCCCTGGACTCCAGGTCTGGCTGGAGCAGAGGTCACAAAACGATCGGGCTCCCAGATGGGGGACATAACGTGTGTCCACCTTTGTCTGGCTGGAGCGTGCCAGCCGGGCTGACAGGCTGGAACAGAGCAGATCAGGCAGACGAGACAGACAGACACACAGCCATACAAAGGGCGGGTCCTCCTTCATCCCAGGGAGGCAGCTCCCATGCTCAGTCTAGTGCCAGAGACCACAATTCCCGCAGAACCCCCGTGTCACATGAAATTACTACACAGGAAGAGACTTTCCCTGTGCCACTTAAAAGTAAGAGCACAGGGAATGAATAAAAGCTTTACGAAGGACAAACTCAACTAACAATCTCAGGGCGATATAACGCGGGAGGTACAGGCACAGAGGCAGTGCCGCCCCTCACATTCCCGACCACCACACGGAAACCCCACCGAAGGCCACACCACGGCC
This sequence comes from Miniopterus schreibersii, assembly GCF_964146895.1. NCBI lineage: Eukaryota > Metazoa > Chordata > Mammalia > Chiroptera > Miniopteridae > Miniopterus > Miniopterus schreibersii. The sequence goes on from NC_138105.1 coordinate 7,805,758, forward strand.
TTTCCCGTTTCTGACAGTTTCATTAGGAAAATGTTCTTCTTCACTGAAGTCAGGACAGCTTCCAAGGCATGCTCTTCCTTCCCTGGCTCAAGTAGGACCAACAGGCCGGGTCACAGTTACCTGATGGCCAGAGCATTTGTAAGGCTCCCCACACACGGTTTCTGAGGTCAGGATTTTTAAGTGCCTTAAGAGTCCTCCAAAGGACTCAAAATATAAATGGAAATCAATGATGACCGAGGCGTATTTAACAGTACAGATCTGCCAGGCTCTTTCTCCAAGACGGGATGGTGTTCACAGAGCAGACTAGTAAATTGTCCGTTGTTAAGTTATATATCTAGGAACTCAGTCTAGTTATTCTAACATTTAATTCTGCACATGCAAATCAGCCACGCATTTACTCCAAAAGCTCCTCCCCCAGTGAAAGAGCGTGTGTGCGTAGGGTGTGTGTTTTGAGGAACAGAGTCCCTGGGTTTATTTTGTGATAAATAAATAGCGCAGGTGCCAATCCAGGAATGGAGATGTGTGCAGGCTTGAACCCGTCAGGGTTTGTGGCGTTTGCTGTGATGAACTGTAAACAGACTGCGCTTTCCCCCCTCCGCCCCCCAGAGCAGAGCCTTCCTGTCCAGCTACTACCGAGACCACAACGTGGAGCTCTCCAAGCTGCTGCACAAGCTCGGGCAGCCCCTGCCGGCCTGGCTGCGGCAAGAGCTGCAGAAGGCGAGGTAGGGCCCGGACACTTGGCCTCCACGCACCTTCCCAAAGCTTCCGGAAGCTACCAAAAGGCTGTTTAAAAATATACCTCTGCAAGAAGGTAGAGCCAAGTTGCCTCCATGTGCCGGCGTGCAGACGGTCAGAAAGACAAAGAGCCTGTCCCCGGCCGCGGGGCCGCGGCCTTCCTCCGGAGCCGGGCTCCCTGGGGCCGCTGTGCGCTCGGTGGAGGTCAGCGGCAACCAGCAGGCGTATAAACCCAAACGCAGAGCTGCTCCATTCCCCACAAACAGTTACCCTTTTATACATCAGCTAAGATTGTCCCTGTAGGTTTTTAGACTGTTTGCCTGTACAATGTTTTCTTACTCTGATTCTAGAAAGTGTCCTACGAAACAACAAGCAAAATAAATGTCACAATGCAGCATAAAATGCCAAAGGCCTGACACCCATGAAAAACACTTGCTGAAACACAAACCCACCAAAGTATTTAGAAAGAGCTGTAAGTTACAGTTTGTGTGTGATCAGAGTGGAAAAATTAGGAATGAGCTTCATCTGTATCCAAAAAAGTAACTGCTATGAGGAAAAAAGTGGTTTTCCAAACAGTGTCTAGTGCGTTTATATAAAAACTACTTACTCCTCTGTCCTAACGCAATGCTCACGCTGCCGTAAAGCCATCGGTGGTGACCAGAAACACACCGAGTGCTCCAAAGCAGCAGAGAATAATGGAGCGTGCACTGAGTCCTCTAAAGGAAGGGGCTGTCGGGGTCCGGAGGCAGATCGCTGACAGCCATGTCCCCTGCTGTGAGCCGCAATCACCCGCTCTCCTCCCGGGTCCTGCAGACACCAGCACAGAATGGGAGAGGTGGGTTCTCTCCAGACACAGACTGACATTTAAAGGGGAATAATTTTTTTTTAAAATGTTCCTCAAAACAAAACCTATTCAATGAAAACTAGATGATATGTTAAGTTATTGACACTTAAAATTATAGAAAAACTACATTTTTAGATTGTTCAAAATGAAATTGTATAATGTAGAGATTTACAACAAAATCAAATTAATATAGGATTGCTATCTGATATTTGCAATGATACTTTTCATACAAGGCAGAAAAGTTGAGCAGGGCAGAGTCCCATTTCTGTAGAATATTTCCTACATCACTCCCATGGGAGACAATAGAACACCCTACATTTATGGGTCATCTACTAAATTAGATGAAGTACAAAGATGAACCAGGCACAGCTCTTAAAATATATTTACACTTAAATTTCAAATGACTGTATAAATAGCAAAGTATTCAAGAAAGGAAAGAATGCCATATGTATTTCCTGTGTTTAGATTTACTTAATTTTTAAATGTACACTACACATAAAAAAAATTAAGTAGTAAATAAATTCCCTGCCATGGTTGCAAAAGCCTTTATAAAATGTTATCAAAAGTATGATTAGGAATAAAAAAGATATGCAAGGAAAACCTATAGACCAAATATTTGCATTGTTATGTGTGAAACTGTATCAACTATTCACTAATTAGATAGCAAATTTTAAGATCCTTCCACTTACTATTAATTTTTAAATTTACATTGTAATTACTAGTTAAATGTTTCTTAAAGTTGTATGTGCCCAAATGATACACATGTTTTTAAACAAAAAAGCTGTTAGCAGAAAGAATTGGTGCAAGAATTGGTTTTTAAGACCCCTGGCTGCAAAGTCAAAGTCATTTGGACGAACGTGGTAAACTCGGCCTTCACGCTCCTGCCGCCTTTCTCCAGCAGCAGCGGCGGGGCTGGCGCGCTGGGAGGACGCACACAGCCCGTTTCAGAAACTGGCCGAGGGTCAGACGCAGCGAGAGGAGGCCCAGCAGCTACGGACAGCGCCGTGTTTTCAGGCTGACATGTCTACCGATAAAAGGAAAAAGGAGATCACAGAACTGATACATTTATGTCTCAACGACAAGATGGGCATTTAAACTTCTGAACAAAACTGCTCATGGCATGATTTCATCCAGGTAAACTGAGTCAACTGAACAGCTCACCCTTTGAGGTAAACGTTAAAAACGTTCCTGTTTAATGAAAGAAGAGAAAACAACAGGCCCTACCAAGATGTGCTCATGGGGGCCATGCTGCCTAGAGCAGGGAGGCGTCCAGGGGACTCCGGCCCTCGGCATACCCGGGGGACATCGGGGTTCCAGCGGACAGACGACCCTGCACCCTAACCCCAGCTGGCCGTGGGTGCGACACAGCCCAGAGCAGCGGCCGAGCGGCGTGATGAAAGGAGCTTTGCGCGGAGCTCCTGCGGCTCTGCTGCGGGCGCGGCCCTGCCTGGGGGGGGGGGGGGGGGCGCGGGTATTCGGGCGCCTGCAGCCACCCTGTCCCGGCGTTCACATTGAATGAAAACTCCTGGGAACGTTTTTCTCTCTGAGTTGTTTAAAATTAAAAACACACCTGGATATAATTCTGGTGGCAGCATGGACCCGCACATGGACAATAAACTGCGGTGAGAAATCGGGGAGTCGGGCCTGGAGGTTTCAGGGCCCAGGTGGGCACCGGCCGCGCCCGCGGGGACCGGGCGGAGGCGGCTGGAGCGCGGAGCCCGCTGATGCAGCGCGGACGGACGGGGGCGGGAAGCTTCAAGGAAGAAGAGGGACGTTTGCTTTTAATCACATAACCTTTCACAATTCCTTCCACTCGATTCTTTTCAGTTCCAATAGACGTGAGCAGTTCCTCTGGGGACCCTCGAGTGGAGAGACGAGCCCCGCGAAGGTCTCCCCGCAGATCGGGGGACAGGGGACGCCCGGCCCGAGCCGCCTGCTCCCGCGGGGCTCCTTCCTCCAGAGCCCCGAGTGCTCACTTGTCTTTTATTAAAAACCTAGCAAACTGCCCTGTGTGTGGGGGGGGGGGGAGTTAGGCGCTCCCCTGAGCTGCCCACAAGCAGTCTCTCCTCTATTCCAGTCCCTCCCCTGTCCGGCGTCGGACACTCTCAGGTCCACACCCCGCCGTGCGCCGTGGCTCTGGACACGCGTGCCTGGCACAGAGCGCCCCCATCTGGAACAGTGCCCCCTCCCGTTTTCTATGGACATACGCCACCTCGTATCCCGCTCACGGGTGACTGCCCGTCAGTGCCCCGGCTTCTAGTGACAGCATCTCCTACTTCGCAGATACCAGCCCTGCGCCGGAGACACGGTCTGGCCAAAGCTCCTAAGGAGGAGGCGCGGGCTCCCGCGTTCGGTCCGAGGGGGTCTCACTGCGAAGGGCGCTCAGCTCGCTCCTGTCAGAGTGCGGCGCCCGGCTCCACCTGCAGCGTTCCCGCTGCCTTCTCCCAGCCCCCACGAACTCCCCACACACGCACTCCCACACACGCACTCCCACGCGCGCACCCCACGCACGCACGCAACACACCCCACACAATACGCATCCCCACGCGCGCGCACCCCACGCGCGCACCACCCCACGCATGCACTCTCCACGACCCTCCCACGCATACACCCCACCCCACGCACTGACACACACCCATCTGCAAACAGCCGCAGTCCTGGAAGGGCAGAGGGTGCTGGTGCGGGATAGGCCGTGAGGATCGGCGCGTCTGCCGGACGCGGGTGTCTCCCCGCTCCCTGGAGCTGAGCGCGAGCAGCCGCCGGGCGTCTGGCGCTGCCGGGTGGCGCGGGCTCTGCCGTGAGCGCCCCCTGCGGCCCAGGGGCCTGCAAGCCGTCGGGCCACCGCCCGCGCAGCGCGCCCGAGGGCTCTTGCGGTCGCTGTCCTACGTGCGTGTAAGGCGCGCTCTGTGGGGCCGGCACTCTTGGCAGGCGTGCCCATCAGTGTGTGGCACTTCACCGGCCCCCGGCGCCTTCCCATTGCAGCCACGGTAATCTCCGCGGCTGACCACGGCTCAGTCCATTCCCGGCCGCTGCGGACAGGAAGATGGACACATGGCTGCGGCCGAGCCGGCCGTGCCCTCGCCGCCGCCCGCAGAGCCCCTCGGAGGAGAGGACCCCGAGCGCGCAGGAGGCGGGTAGAAGGACGTTCACGCGCCGGGTCCGTCAGACTCTTCACTGGCTCGGCGACCCCGTGGAGGACGCCCGGCCAGCGCCAGACGGTAAGCGCCCGCAGCGCAGCGCCTCCGGGACCCTGCGTCCCCGCTGGGCACCAGGCGGGCGGAAACCCGACGGGGCCGGAGGGGACGGGCGCAGCCCCAGCGCCCAGGACCCTGGCGCGTCCCGTAAACCGTCTCCAGCGAGGCTCCTCGGCTCTGCGGGAATCGGTGGTGCGGGAATCGGCCGCGTGCGGGAATCGGCTGGTGCGGGAATCGGCTGCGTGCGGGAATCGGCTGGTGCGGGAATCGGCTGCGTGCGGGAATCGGCTGCTTGTGTGAATCAACTGGGTGCAGGAGGTGCCTTCTGTCTGCGTCCCGATGCCAAGAGGCGCCGTTTCCAATCGATGGCTGAGATGGAAACCAGACCTCCTCTTAAGTGTATGCATAATTTATGCAGTTGGACCACAGAAGACTGGCTTTCTTTTCTCTATTTGGTAAATAATATTCTGAATCTGAATTTTTTCAGTTTCAACCACTTTAAACAGAAATGCAAGCTGGAAATTCTGTATACTCTTAGGGTTTTGTGCATCTTTTCAGAACTTAATTTATGTCCCTCAAGGCAAAAAGAATTTGTGAAGGCACACAAAACATATACTATCAAAAAATAAAGTTCACTTCACTTTCAAATGAATAACTTGACAAACTTAGAAGAACCTAAAGATTATCATTTTTTTTAACAAATAAAAAGCTATGAAAATATAATACTAACAAATCCTCACTCCTGCCTATGATCAGCTTGATAAAACATGTTTCTACCCCCAGTTAATTGCAGGGGCCTCCTTGGTACAACTGAGTAACAGTGTCTGTTCTTAACGAGTAACATGGGTAGGTCACTTTTACTTTGGGGGCTCAAATCCCCCATTTGTCAACAGAAAAGGTCAAATGTGACCATTGCCAACTGCCTTTCCCCTTTTATCAGTTATTGCCACATTGTACCCTCCTGTCCCCCACAGTCTGCCCGGGGCAGGGGCCACCTACTGGTGGCAACTTTGGCACAGGCACAGGTTGGGCCTGAACAGCTCCCCCCACCCCCTCACTTCTCTTTGGGAAACACTCCGGCTGCTTTTGGCCTGTGGTAAATTCAGCAGAAATCTATGTTTAAATACAAGGTATAAAGCCACAGGTATAACAAACAGAGCTAGATACAAAAATAAAAATATAAACGCATGCTCAGAAGTTAGGAAGATGCCCGAGAGCCTACATGAGGAACCACCATGTAAGCGCCTCATCCCCCCTGTGGGGGCCGAGAGATGCTGCTTACAGCGGAGAAACCCCAAAAGCCAGGTAAAGGCCAACTGGAAGTGCAGAGGGAACCCACACAGCTGGAGGGAAATGGCAAGCGGCTCTGCCTGGGATAAACGGGACTAGAGTGCAGGACCAGAGAGAAACAGTTGAATTTGTATTTCCAAGTGCATGGGCTACTTTTTTATTTTATATTATTTATTTTTTATTGATCTTAGAGAGAAGGAGGGAGGGAGAGAGAGAGAGAAACATCAATGTGAGACAGAATCATCGATTGGTTGCCTCCCTTACGCACCTTGACTGGGGACCGAACCTGCAACCCCTGGTACGTGCCCTGACTGGAACTCAAACCTGCCCCTTTTGTTGTACAGGATGACAGTCCAACCAACTGAGCCACGCCAACCAGGGCCGTGTACTCCCCTTATAACAAAGCACCAATGACTTATTTAAAATAAGGCTAAATGTTCACGACCAGCAGTGTCCAGTCTGGTGGGGAGATCACAGAGGCAAGAGACCTAAGCCACAGGCGACGTTAGCATCAGCTGTTGGATATTACCCAGGAGATAACTGATAGGTAAGACTCCCCATCGGAGCCGTAGTGAGCACTGCAGTGCACTGGTTCTCGAAGCATTGTCTGTGGGCCGACCCATATCCCCTTCAGGGATCTGCAAGGTCAACCACTGTTGTGATATTTTCTCTTATTTTGTGACAGCAATAGGGGGCCACGCAGGAGCACTGACCGGCACTGGTAGTTGGTGATTCCTTACCCTCACACACTCATGAAAAAGGTCAGCTCCACCGGTAAGACTGGTACCATCAGAACCCCCTGAGCGCCTGCCCTGATCGCATTCTCTGTGACCAAATGTGAAGTGTGCCGAGAACACTTCTGCTACCGACTGATGTGGGCAGGTGCCTCAAGAAAAAGCACTTGGTCAATTGTTTGAGTTGCAAATTGAATGAGCTGCTTTATATTTTTTTAATTCTTACGCAATTTATTTAAACTAAAAAAACTGGCTACCTTATTTGTGGAATGTCATTTTTACTTGAAAGAATGACAGAGGACAATGGTCATTCAGACTTGAGTAACTGCCAGGCATTTTTTGGAAAATGAACAAAGTGAGAGTGTCACTTGGAAACAAACAACTGACAGTATTTATTGCCAAAGATAAAATTTGAGCTTTTGGGGTAAAATTAGAATTCTGTAGAACTTGTACCTGCTACCAGGAGCTTCACAGCTGATGGGCACTTAAGTTCTCTTTCTGAGGAGATTGAAGGTGACATTGACAAATATGATTTTCAGATATTATATGATGAAATGTGTCAACACGAGGAACATCTTCATAACTCAGCGAGCCCATATTTCCCAAGGACCAAGGCATGGGGTTGCAAAACAGTCGCACATGGTATAATTGTTATAATGTGAACAGATCCGTTCTCAGGGCAAGATGAACTAACAGTTGTTAATGTCTCAGAATAAGAAAAGTTCACTGATACATTTCAGATTCACATTCAGATATCCTCTAAGAAAATACCACTTGCCAAGTTTTAGTGTAGTATCAAAGAAAAATAGCCACAGCGATCTGAAAAGGCCATAAGTATACACTTCCCTTTCCCCAAAATATCTCTGTGAGGTCAGATTTTCTTTATATACTTAAACAAAAACAACATATAAAAAAAGCTTGAATACAAAAATAGATATCAGAATCCAGCCGTCTTCTATTAAGCCAAACATTAATGAGAGTTGCAAAATGTAACACAATGCCATGCCTCTCACTAATTTCATTTTGTTTTGGAAAACATAGTTATTTTTCATTAAAACTGTAATATTATTATGAGTTTGCTCTTATTTTAAATTACTTAATATTTTTAATTCCTCAATTTAAATTTCTAATGCAGTAAATATTGACAGATATAACCCTTATAAACAAAAGCCCTTTGGGGTCCTCAATAATTGTTATAAAGAGATGCTGAGACCCAAAAGTGTGAGAGCCACTGGCACAGGAGGTGCAATAATTTAAGTTCCAAAAGCCACAACGCATACCATAAACAGCAGCACAGAACACAGAAAAGTGACTTCCAGCAGAAATCACTGAGAACAGGCCCCCGGATCCAAAGGGACGTGGGGCCAGGCGGCCGCCTCCGACCTGCAGGACTGCTGACTGTCCAGCCTGGGAGGGCGCTGGAGGCCGCCCGCCAAAGACGGAGCTGGATGCGGTCCATCCAGTGCAGGCAGGGGACAGGCGACGGGGGAGGCCCAGGTGCCACCCCTCAGCTTACCTTCATTGCCATGGCCACCTTGGGAAGCGAGGGAGTGAAGGGTCCTGAATATAAACATACCCCAGGTCCCACGGCAACAGTAGAGACGCCAGCAGGGTGGAGGCTGAGTGAGCCAGAGGCTCGGGGCTGCAGCGGGAGGGGGCCCGGGGCAGACTGTGGCCTTCCTCGGAGCCACCGGGTCCATCCCTGAGCCACGCCCGGTGTAATCTTGCCCTGAGTATGGGCGGAGCCTGCAAATCTGTGTCACTCTCACTCTTTTTTTAAAAAAAATTTGTTTGTATTGACTGTCACTCCCTTCATCAGCACTCCCCACATTCAGCGCGTCAACGAACGCTGCTGGCTCCCTCCTGCCTTCCATCCAAAGCCAGCCCCGCTCCCCCCTCCATGCTGCCAGCTGTTCCGAGAGCATCCTGGTTGCCCTGGAAACCAGGGCTTCCATCCGGTCCCCTATAATCTACTGTCAGTCACCCCCAAAGAACCCTCTGCACACATCAGGTTAGCGGATTCTTCTCTTACAAGGCCTCAGCCAGAGCTCAGGGCTCGATGTCCATGGACTTCAGGACCTCGGTTCCCCTCCCCCTCCTGCGGCGACAGGGGGACCGGGCCTTGCTGACCCTCAGAGCCCCAGTGGGACCTCCCTCAAACGTCCACATCACTAACTCCTGCAGCATATTTGGCTCTGTGCTCAAATGTCATCTTTTTAAAAAGTCCAACCCCAATAACCCGGTATGAAAAGCCCCCTCCCCTCCCCTGCACCCCTGCTTCCCCTGACCCCGATCTATTTTTTTACCATAACACCTATGATCTTGTAACTAACTACATAACTTACTGATTTCATCACACCTGTGGTCTTCTCCTACTCAAATAAGCTTCTCTTCTTAATATAAACTTTGGAATTTTTTTATTTGATTTTTTAAAATCCTTACCCAAGGACATGCTTAGGCAGAGGAAGGGAGAGAGAGAGAAGCATCCATGTGAGAGAAACATCGATCGGCTGCCTCCACCCACTCCTGACAGGGACCAAGCCCCAGCCCCCTGGTCTACGAGGCGACGCCCCAACCAACCCGGCCACGCTGGCTGGGCTAAAATTTGATTTTTTTCTTTTAATTTTAATAGATCATTTTGAAAGTTTTAGGAGAAATAACTGTTTAATTGAATCTATTGGGTGACATAGGTTAATAAAATGATACAGGTTTCATGTGCACAGTCCCACAGCACATCATCTGTACACTGTCTCGTGTTTATCACGCAAGTCAAGTCTCAGATAAGCCTCTTGAACGCAGGAGCACGTGTCTGTTTTCTTTCATTATGTGCCCTCCGCCTAGCCCCTGACACAGAATAGGTGCTCAGTAAATACTTGTTGAATGAATAAATTGATCGAGCAGTACATAACTGGGGAAGAAAAAAGGTAAAGAATAATAGTTTTAACATTGCACATTTCCTACATGTAAGTGTTAGGAAAAGTATAAATTTTTACAAATCAATAAATTTAATTAATAAAGATATATATTTCCCCAATCATGCAAAGACTTACAACTCTATGTCTTTCTTCTAAATAATAAGAAACAAATTCAAACTTTAAATAACAACAAATTCCTAAAAAGAATTAAAATTAGCAAAATAATTTATAAATGTAAGACCAAAAATAAAAATAAAAAACCCACCAAAAAACAAACAAAAAAACCCCACCTAACCTTTATAGACCACTTTCCATGTACCGGGTAGCCTTATAAATTTCCTAACAGCAGCCCCTGGAGGGAGACACGGCCAGCCCCCTCCTACAGATGAAGAAGCAGGTTTGGAAACAGGAGAACTTTCCCCCGGTCCATAGGAAGCACAGGCAAGGACTTGAGAACTGAGCCCAGAGCTGCATTTCTCTTTCGCCTCCTGTGCTTCGTCTTCCTTCTGGTTGAGCGCGGACTCTGGGCCAGTCCCAGGCCTCTCCTTAGGTTAATCACGTTATTTCTCTGGGCTTCAACTTGCTCATCTGTGAAATGGAGACAACAGGAATCCTCACCCAACTGTGGCGAGGGCAAAGTGTGCTCACTAACGAGCAGAAAAGTGCCCTATAAACGTTAGCTAGTGTCGGTATCACACCCTCGAGGTGATCATAACGAGTAACTGTCCTTTTCAGACCCCTTTTGTGTCTGCTCATTTCAAATAATTTCCCTCCTTAGACCTGCTAGGTCATTAGTCCAGTGCCCTAAAGGATGGCGAGTGTCCAAATGTTCTCAGTGCTTTAATCAAACTGACTGGATTTCAGGGATTTCTTTCAGGACTCTCCAGATTTCTAGGACATACTCATTTACATAAATTAGCATACAAATGGAAGGGTTTTAAATCAGAGAAACGCAAAAGCCGTTTCTCTCGTTCTAATTCTATTGGTTTTCTATATGTTTACTTGGATAAAACTAGGAAATAATTACTAAAATATCTTGCATATTAAATTGGAGTATTCTTATATACCACTTGAAGTCTTTTATTTTTGGCTTTAAAATAATGTTACTTCTAGATTCAGCTCAAGCTTAAATTTTTCAGAGAGAGTTATAAGTCCTGTCATTTCTTCGAGGATCAAATAGAAATTGATCGGTACAGTCCTTACTGTCTCATGAATGTAAGCCTCCCAGCCTGAGATTGGAGGCAGTGAAAATCTATTCCAATTATAACTATTGACTAACAGGAGTCAGTTCCAAAGTTTGCCATTAAATTTTCTCTGTGAAATGATTTTCATTATAAAATTTGAAATATATTCTCACAGGAGAAAAACAAAAACTCAATTTAAAACTCTGGCAAAGACAGAGGTAAGATGTGCCCAAGGTGAAAAACCATTTGTCTTTTTTGCTTTAAATATATGAACTTGCAGCTCATTTTTCCTTTTGAACAATGTGTGTAATTTCCCAGAATTTTTTTTTTTTACTTTATCCTACCAGCCTCCCTGCTGGACACTAGCTCACTAGTCGCTGCCCCAGGACAATAGGAAGACACCCTTGTCCTGGGGTAGACTGGGCAGAAATACTGCATTTCCCCAGACTCCATGTGCCTTGATGCACCCACATTAAAAGTATCAACTTAAGCACCTCTCATATCAGGAAATGAGTTAAATGTCTACTTGAATAATTTAGTATTTTAAAAACCTACCCATCAAGTTGGCATATATAAAGGTCTGTGGTATTCCGATTTTATTCTTCGAATCTGCCTCTGGGGAAGGTTGTTCCTTTCTAGATGAATCTCAGGTTTTCAATGTTGACTACAGATATTTATCATATAAAGTGGAGTCCAGGAGGTAGGTTGATACAGCCATTATATATGCATTTTCATGTTACTATCCACACACTCATTTACAAAACGTTCATGCACAATAATGAAGGAGTGTATTTAATTTTAAACCTCAGGGCTTTAAACAGACCTAAGTACTGGGGTAACACCGCCACCTAGTGGCCTCCTGAAATCGGGTACTTCTAATTTTTATTCCGTTGTTTTATATAAACATAAGCTTATCGTTCACTAATATATTTATAATCTTTGTAGATGGTGGATCAGAGGAATTTTGGATCTGAGTATTAGAGTAAATCATAAAACATTTTTAAAATTGATTTTAGAGAGCTGAAGGGCGGGGGGAGAGAGAAACATCGATGGGAGAGAAACATGGATCGATTGCCTCCTGTATGCATCTCGACCTGGGATGGAACCTGCAATCTGGGTATGTGCCCTGGCCAGAAATTGAACCTGTGACCTTTTGGTGCTCCAACCAACTAAGCCACAGTGGACATGGCAAATCATAAAACATTATAGGGGAAAATAAAGAAACACAGGTAAAGAGAATTTTAGCAAATGATCATTAAATTTTCAAATTATTTTAATGTCTAGCCCTGGCCAGTGTGGCTCAGCGGTTAGAGCATTGGCCCGAGCATGAAAGGGTCTTGGGATTGATTCCCAGTCAAGGGCATGTACCTGGGCTTTGGGTTTGCTCCCTGCGCCTGGTCAGGGCACATGCAGGAGGCAACCAGTCAGTGTGTCTCTCACATCAATGTTTTTCTCTCTCTTCCCCTCCCTCCCAGTCCACTCGCACCATCTCCTAACTCTACCTTCTCCTCTCTTCTCAAATATCCAGCACTCCTTCCTCACCCTCACTCTCGGTTGATGAATTTACTTTCTATTGCTCTGGGCTGGGGGTGGGGGGATCAATAGAAGAAAACAGTGAAAAGTTCAGGATGTCCTCACCTGCCAGCCTCTAGACCTGTCTCCTGCTACTTCTACAGGTGAACTGCTGAACCTCTCAGGCCAGCTCCTACTTTGTACACAAGATCCCACCTCACAACCAAGCACCTCACCAATGTTCGAGCATCATCAATTTCTCCATTTCCGCTGGATTTTTCCCAGCAGAATACAACATGCTTTACATTCTCCCACGCGCAGAAATAATCCACTCTTGGTCTCACCCCCCTTCGGATACCGCCCATTTCTCATCCTCTTCAGAGCATAACTCCTCAAGTGAGTTATCCAAATCCAGGATTTCCAATTCTCCTCCTCGAAGTCTCTCTGAAACTGTCCTTAACAGGGTCCCAGATGCTCTCCATCGCTGAACCCACGGTCACTCACGGTCACAACCCCAGCCTCTCACTTGTACTATGAACAGTGGTCACTCCCTCTTGACTCCCGGGACACACTCCATTGCTTCCCTCCGGCCTCACCTAACCTCACGCTGTTTTTCCTGGTAGATAAGTGTCACGCGCCTGAGTGCTCGGGTTTGGCCCTGTTTTCTGTCTATATGGGTCCCTTGGCAGGAGCAGGCAACGTTATGGCTTGAGTGCCAGTTTGACAGCTGCCACACGTGTTTCTCCAGCCTAGACCCGTCCCTAGGACCCCACACTCATACTGAATTCACAGTTTAGCAATTCTATCTGGACGTCTAACAAGTGTCTCAAACACTGTGAACAGCGCTGTGCTCCTGACCTCCGGCCCCCAACCTGCTGCTCCTACACTCATCCTGTCTCAGCAAATAACCAAAGACCTTGGGGTCATTTCCCCATATCCTGTGTCCCTCTGTTATGTCCTATAGCCAATCCGCCATCAAATACAGTCTGCTCCACACAAAAACATATCCAGAATTGAACATTTATTTCCTCCACAGGTCCCAATAAGCCAGCCCCATTCTCTTACCTGTGTCCTTGCACTAACCCTAACCCACCACTCTCCAGGTCTCCTCTCTGCAGAGCTTTGAAAGTCAGATCTTGTCACTCCTCTACTCAAAACTCTCCAGTGGCTGCAGAGCTTACTCCTAAAACCCCTAAAAACTGCACAACCACCAAAAGGCCCTAAGTAGCCTATTTCCTTTCTAGCTTCACTTCCTACTCGCTTACCTCACTCCAGCCAAACTCGTCCCATGCTTGTTCCTTGAATGTGGCCAGTACATGAGTTACCGATGCCGAGTAACAAATTATCCTGGAATTTACTGATTTTAACAATATTGTCTCACACACTCTCTGCAGCTCACATCCAGGTGTGGCCGAGCTGGGCTCTCTGGTGCAGGGCCTCCCACAGGCTGCCATCAACAGGGGGGCTTGGTCCTCTCAGGCCCCACTCCAAGCTCACTGCCTCGCCGCTGGCAGGACTCAGTTCCTCCTGGGCTGCTGGGCTGAAGGCCACAGCCCCAGAGGCCTCTCCTGTAGAGCAACTTGCTTCACCAAAGCAAGCGATTTGAAAAGGCAAGGTGGTCGCAGACACAAGGCAGAGCCCTTTGCAGTGTCATCTCAGGGTGACAGCACATCATTCTGCCACTCAAGGGAGGGGGCAGGGGATGGGGACCACGGGGAGCTGGAAAACGCTGTCTAGCGCAGCAGGTGAGGGGCCCCTTGGGATGCAGGGTGCTTAGAATATTCTCCTTCCAGGTATCAGCATATTTCACCCTCACCTCTCACCTTCTCCAAGTCTTTGACCTAATGGCACCTTCTCACCGAGCCCTTCCTTGAACACTTAAAATTTCAATTCCTAGCCCCAAATACTTCCAGTCCCCTTCCTCGCGTTTTTTCTCCATAGCACTTGATGACCACACCACGCAATTTATTTACGGCGGCTGACCTGTATTGTGACAACTTCCTGAGCTAGGGCTACGGTTCCATCCTGTTCCCTGAACAGCGGCAGGTTAGCTTGGGCCAGAGCCACGCTCACGAGATGGGTGAGGGGTGCGGAGCGGCAGACTCTTCACCTCCGAGGTCAGACGGGGCACGGGGGAGGCTGCAGACCTGGCACGCGGCTCCTGTGCGCCACCCCGTGGGTGCGGGGCCCCTGCCGGGCCGGCGCCTTCTTCAGCTCCTGCCACTCTCCCCGGTTCGGTGATGGGACCAGCTCCTCCTCCGGGCCCGGAGATCAATGCAGGTTCCAGGCCATTCTCTCGGATTCGGGTTCATCTGCTTCAGTTCATGTATCAAATGCAGAATTGAAATGCTGTCCAGCCTTCATTTGATCAGTTCTAACAGCTTTACCTTGCACGCTACATTTAAAATCCTTAAGCCAGCGTTTATTTACAATCAATATTTAATTCTTCTATTTATTATTCCACATTATCTCTCCTGTGTATTCTAAGTCTCAAAGATTTAGCTTCACAGTGGACAAATTCATTAGGTTTGATCTCAAATGCCCACAAATTTATGGCCATCTTAGCCACAAATTTCACATTAAGAGTAGACAGAAACCGTCACTAAAGCATTGCTTATAATGAAAATATAACAGATTGGAAAGTTATGAATGCTTTTTATTAGGCTTTAAAATAGTTTTATGTTTACAGAAAAGTTGCAAAGTAAGCTCTCAGATGGAGACAGATTGGTGGGGGGGCGGGGGAACAGGAGTCAAAATGTCCAAACTTCCAGTTACAAGTCAGTCACGGGTATGTGATGTGCAGCATGGAAACTATAGTAAATAATAGTGTATATTGTATATTTGAGATCTTAAAAATATTCTTAAAAATGTCAATGCAAAAAACACTCAAACCTGTGAAGAATTTTTGTGAGTTTATTTGAGTCAAACTGGGAAGCAGAATTACTGGGAAGCAGAATCTCAAAGGAGTGAGCTAATGCGACTGACATAGTGCTCCGGCGAATGGCAGTTTTACACCTTGTTTTATACATTACAGTCAAAAGGGGAGATGTGCCCGGCTGGGCATGGCTCAGCGGTTGAGCGTAGACCTAGGATCCAGGCGATAGGGGTTCGATTCCCGGTCGGGGCACATGCCCGGGCTGTGGGCTCGATCAATGACTCTCTCATCATTGATGTTTCTGTCTCTCTCTCCCTCTCCTTTCCTTTCTCTGAAATCAATAAAGATATATTTAAAAAAAATAAAGAGATGTGTGTTACCTGAAATCCACTGGTGATAGATTAGGGAGTCAGGGAAACCTCTGGGGTTGGATAAAAAGTAAAATGATAGACACACACTTCTTTTATCCTGGGTGCAGGATAGTTAACAGCCAACAATTAACATGGTAACAATGACAATGACGGGATTTGTGGCCTCAGCTCTGTGCTTTGAGGGGTCAGGAAAAGGGAAATTACTTTGTTTTTGCAAAGGCATGTTAATCAGGTATGTTCTCCTAGATGCAAAGGCAGTCCTTTGTTAGGGGGAAAAATGCCCTAGGACGCGACTATGCACCAGAAACTGATTTTAGTTAAAAATGTTTTCATTTCAGGCCATCCTTTGGGGTTACTTTAGGTCCCTCAAGGCCCCCACGCAGGCCTCCCCTGAGCTTGTCAGGTTAGCATTTGGCCACTTTTTGTCCACAGAAGAAAAAAAAATTGTAACTGTGTGGAACTGAGTTTAACAAGAGTTAGTGTGGTGATCATTTCACAATATGTAAAATATCAATCATGTTGTACACCTGAACCTAATATGACATCGTATGTCAAGGACACCTCAATTTTAAAAAAGAAAACAGGTGGGAGGTGATTCAGGATGCGAAGAGCACACAGAACTCGGGCTGTCTCGCTCTCACTGGGCGATGTTTTGGCCGGTAACCCAAATGCAAGCATCCGTCTTAAACTCTCGGGTTGCTCAGTACGTTGGTGTCACCGGCAGGCTCTGTGTCCGACCCACCTCAATCCGCCTGCTGACCTCCTGACCCAGAACCCCAGGCTGGCTCTGGAGAGGCCTCTAAGGAATCGGGTCGCATGAGGTTGGGGGCGGCCCTATGCCCAGGTGGCTGCTGTCCTTACAGAGCGCGCTGAGCCCCGGAGAAGGCCCAGACGCAGGGGAGGGGCGCCCTCTGCAGGCCAGAGAGAGGAAGGGACGCTGGGGGCGCTGGGGGCGCTGGGGACCCTGGGGGCGCTGGGGGCGCTGGGGGCGCTGGGGACCCTGGGGGCGCTGGGGGCGCTGGGGGCGCTGGGGGCGCTGAGGACACTGGGGGCGCTGGGGGCGCTGGGGGCGCTGGGGACCCTGGGGGCGCTGGGGGCGCTGGGGGCGCTGGGGACCCTGGGGGCGCTGGGGGCGCTGGGGGCGCTGGGGACCCTGGGGGCGCTGGGGGCGCTGGGGACCCTGGGGGCGCTGAGGACACTGGGGGCGCTGGGGACGCTGGGGGCGCTGGGGACCCTGGGGGCGCTGGGGGCGCTGGGGGCGCTGGGGGCGCTGGGGACCCTGGGGGCGCTGAGGACGCTGGGGGCGCTGGGGACGCTGGGGGCGCTGGGGACCCTGGGGGCGCTGGGGGCGCTGGGGGCGCTGGGGGCGCTGGGGGCGCTGGGGGCGCTGGGGACCCTGGGGGCGCTGGGGGCGCTGGGGACCCTGGGGGCGCTGGGGGCGCTGGGGACCCTGGGGGCGCTGGGGGCGCTGGGGACCCTGGGGGCGCTGGGGGCCCTGGGGGCGCTGGGGGCGCTGGGGACCCTGGGGGCGCTGGGGGCGCTGGGGACCCTGGGGGCGCTGGGGGCGCTGGGGGCGCTGAGGACACTGGGGGCGCTGGGGACGCTGGGGGCGCTGGGGACCCTGGGGGCGCTGGGGACGCTGGGGGCGCTAGGGACCCTGGGGGCGCTGGGGGCGCTGGGGACCCTGGGGGCGCTGGGGACCCTGGGCGCAGGGTGTCCCCGGTGAGCAGCCGCACTCCTGCAGGCAGGCCCAGCCCCGCGTTTGGAGGACGGCGCCCGGGGAATGACAGGTGGGAGCACCGAGGCCCGGGCTCGCTCAGACCCGTGAACTCCTGTGAGCTTATTTCAGCCAAACCCTGGGGCAGCTGCGGGAAGCCAGAGCCTCAGGGGGCTGAGAGCGCCGGAGGGGGCCGGTGGCACCGCGCTCTACACGGTACAAAGGGGGAGACGGGGTCACACGGAACCCAGGGTGATGGGCCAGGGAGGCGGGAGGGAGCAAAGGGGGAGCCCCGGGGCTGGAGCGGCAGCGAGCCCCAGGCGGGCGCGGGCGCGGCAGCAGTAACAGGAGACCCCCGGTCCCCGCCAGGCGCGGAGGGCCCAGAGAGGGGGCGCTGCTCTGCAGAGGGGCTCTCTCAGGGGCGGGAGCCGACCCACAGGGGGAGGTGGGCAGGAACCCTCGTCAAGGGCAAACACCGCCCGCGCGTCCCCGGGGCCCGGCCTCTGCGCCCCAACCTGCGCCGACGCCGCGCTCAGGGCCGCGCCAGCCCGCGGGCCCCGGGCCGTGCCCGTGCGGCGCCCGCACTGCGGGGGGAGCCCCCCACGCCGGGCCCACAGGGACGCGGCTGCCCGTGGACCGAGCCCGTGCCCGTGCGGCGCCCGCACTGCGGGGGGAGGCCTCCACGCCCGGCCCACAGGGACGCGGCTGCCCGTCCCGCGTGGCCTCACCGCCCGAAGGCGAGCTCGCGAACCGCCCCACCCGCGTTCCTACGAAACCCCCCGAAGCACGGGGAGCCGCCGGCCCACACCGGAGCGTGGGGGCTTCCGGATCTCGCGGGAGCTCTCGGGCTCCCCACACGCCCCGCAACCCGCTCGGGAGCCACCAGAGCCGCCCAGCGGCGGGGCGGCCCCGGGAGGCGGGGAAAAGCCGGCAGCCGCCGGAAGGAGGGAGGGGGCGGGGCGGAGGGAGCGGCACGCAGGCCCCGCCCCCGGGATGGCGTCATCGGCCCTATAAGAGCGCGGGCGCAGGCGCGCGCGGCCTTTCGCGTCGGAGCAGCGTCGCGTGTGAGTGTCTGTGGGCGGCCGGGGTTCGCGCGCTGACGTGATTGGGACGGAGCCCTGGGGCCTCGTCGGAGTGCGGCGGCCTCGAGGGTCGTGCGGGGGCTGAGCGCGGGCGCCCCGCGGCGCCGGGGGATGGGGGCCTGAGCGCTCTCGGGGTTCCGTAGGCCGCGCGGCCGCCACGTGCCACCCTGGGCGCCGAGCCGGGGGAGGCCCGGGGCCGGGGGAGGCCGGAGCCGGGGGGGGGGGCCCGGAGCCGGGGGAGGCCCCGAGCGCCCCGCGCCCACCCCGCCGCTGCCGAGCGGGAGGCCCGTGGCCGGCGGCCGGCCGGGCGCGCCCGTGGTGAGTAGCGTCCGCTTGCGCGCGTGGGCCCGCGACCCCGCGTCTCCATGTGTCTTTGGGACCTGTCGGCTGTGGCAGTCTCCCTTCCTAGCCATGGAAGAGCATTTTCTTGTTTATTGGCAAAGCTGTCACCATTTAATTGGTATCAGATTCTGACTTGCACAAGTAACATTCTTCGCTTCTAAAGCCCGGGGGGTGCTGGGTTATTGCGCAAAGATCTGTTTTTCAAATGTTTCCGCGAAGTTGAATTAATTGTTCCAGTGGGTGAGGAGGTACGTTCCTTTTTATTCGTATTTTCGAGTTACTCTTACGGCATAGGGATTAGGCGGCCAAAATTGGCCCCTTTTGCCGGCATTTCTTAATTGGAAAGAATCAGCCGACCGAATAGGAAGTGGCTGGAATGCCTGCTCAGTCTCAGCTCTGAGTCAAGCACACGGGTCAGGTCTGTAAGGCTGCGCTTCTCTTGCAGGCGCAGGAAGCCCGGCGACACTGAGCCAGCTCCCTGCCGGGCGCGGGACGCGGCGCGACTTCAAATCCCAACAGCTCCAGGATGGAGGGGTGAAGAATGTTCCGGGAATTATCGAGGCGGTATTTTCGGTATAGGCCTGATTTTTCTTTTTCTTGAGAATGGGTGCTTCCTTGTTATAACTAAATAAAACGCTTGGTTCTTCTGAATATTTGGTGTTTCCTGACTGGTTCGTGAGTGGGAAGGTGGTTGTAGATGCTCAGGAGAGCGGGTGGAGGGGGCATGAGGGAGTGTTCGAGGGACTGCAGGGTTTGGGGGAAACATACATGAAAATGAGGTGACCCCTAGGGGAGAGAGGAGTCACCTGCACCACACAGAAGATTAGATTAGGCAGCTACACAAGATGAAAGGCTATGCACTTTATTTTCATAAACGTGCACTCACCATTTGTATCTTACAAAAGTCACACACTTAACAAATTAGCTAGAAGAAAGGCATATTTCATGAATCAAAAAGTTGAGGAAATTGTATGCCACCTGTTAAAATTTTACTGTGAATGTTGCTTGCACCAGGTTGTGAGAAAGTTCCGGGAAAGATAAATTTTCTCACCTGTAGGGCACTGACTAGCTCATCGCTAGATGGAAATTATTATAAAGTTTATCAAAATCATGAGCTTTTAGAAAAGTTGTGATTCTACCTGACTAGCACTGCAATTCTGCAAAGTGAACTATACAGCAAAGCACCATTTGGTTAGCACCACTTTTTTACAAAGCTGGGGATTTACAAAACACAATTTGATAGAGAAGGGAAACGGGAGAAGTCCCTCCTTAAAAGGATTATACTTAATCACTCTTAGCCCTAAAATTCGCACTGGCCTCTTTTCAAACGTTTTTATGCATCTGTCCTTGGATATAGAACTGAGCTACCTGGGATTTGGAGGACTCATGTCTGAACAGAATCAAGTATCCTGAGGGGCGTGCCTTTTATATTTGGGCAGAGACTTGGCACTGCCACCAAGAATACTGTGAGGGCACAGTAAGCAGCTATTCCTTACCCCTTTAGGAAATATCCAGAGAAAAAGGTTCCTTTTAGGCAGGAGAACCATGAGGGGGCAAAACACTGTTAGTATTGGGCCCCCTGTCTTGGGAGTTTGGATTCAAGTCCTTTTACCAGCTCTCACCTTGACCTCCAGGCCTGTTACCTTGCCTGTAACCTTAGCGGTGCCTGAGCACACCACCAGTGTACCAGTTAAACCCCATGAAACAGTTACTTTGGAGTTTTTCTCCACTGTGGGCAGGGAAAGCAGTTTTAGTGTATTAAATGGCACCATCAGGCTGGTCTTAGGATATATCTACAGGTTTAAGTCAATTACCATAAAGTTTCAAAGATGGCTCTCAGGTCATGGTGAAGAAAAAAGTAACCAGAGTAGATAACAAATAGGGTGGATAAATTAGGTTGTGTGTCCAACAACCTGAAGACAGTATTGTGTTCCCAGGAAGTCTTCCGTGCTTTTCCAGCAGCACACGGCAGGTAGAATGTTTTCCTGTGATTGCCACAGTGCCTGGTACAAAGGCTTAATTCAGGAACTTTCTGTGACAGTGAAACTACCCCAGTCTGGGTAGTCAGTAGAATTCCTTCACCTCTAGGCCTTGATTTCCTCACCTGACAAAGGTTACAGAGATCAGATGCATGACTGGTCAGCTTTTGGAAAAAGAAACTGAGTTTAAACCTATGTAGACAGAAAACAATGCCACTCATTCTGAGTGTAGTAATGAGTATTTTTTGTGTCAAATATGGCCATATGTCATTCATTCCGTTATAAGGAGTTCTCCAAATGTAAAAACTGTCACTGCATGTTCAACATATACAATAATCTCTGGAAAATCTGAGAAATAAGTTCAAATGGGAATAAATTTAGTCTCCAGTGAAACCAACGTGGTGGGGCAACTGCTAATTAAGGAAAACCAGGACCACATGGAGGTTTCTAACAAGTTCACATCACAACTCCCAGGCAGCAGAGGGGTGCGTGGTTTTTATCACAACAGCACAGCTGGACCTCGGTCCCCGTTAGCTGACATCTGGTTGAAGACTAAGGTGGCGGCTGAACGTTTCCAGCAGATTCTTCAAAGACTGTTTTCTCGAGGTTCCCATGAATTACAGTTTGGTGACACTTTTTATCCAAGGTACAAAGGCTGAAACTTTGGTATAAACACCAGGCGAATCCTTGGCTCCACAGCCATAGCCCCAGGAGGTCACCCCATACACCACCCAGCTGGCCCCTGGGCGCTCACACACGAGGGGTCCCCCACTGTCTCCCTGGCAGCTGTCCACGCTGCTGCGCTCATGGAGATTTCCAGCACAGAGCATCCTTCCCGTAAAGCGGCCCTTATAGCGCTCTTCACACAGCCTCTTGGGCAGTAAGGGGATGGCTGCTTGCTGTAGAGTTCTGGAATAGGCTCGTCCTGTGCAAACCAAAGAATCTGGGTTAGCCCGCTTCTAGCTAAAGGTCCTACAGAAAAGAGCTACATTCACCAGTTTCATGAACGCTGAATCGTCTTTCAAATGAAAGGCGCACTGACATCTGCAGTTGAAGTGGTACACGATGCCATCGCCTGCCTTTTGTCATGCTTGCACTCAGCACCCTCTTACCCTTCGCTAACCTGCCTCAACACTGAAAGTTTTGAAGAGTAACAGGAATGTCGATGGACTTGCTACAGAGACAGGTAACTAAAGAAAACCCAGGTGCAGGGGTCAGCGTCTGAACTCTGCATTAAACAGCTGAGGGTGTACTCATGCCGGTTTGGTATTAGCACGTCCACTCCTCTAAGATCCATCTGCCTCACTGACTTGAGAATTAGTTACAAATGACAATTATCTATACGCACAGAAGGTGACAATAACCATCCTAAGCACAAACAGTATCCTCATAAAGATGATTCAGAAACAAGACACTCCTATGTATGACAAGCTTCAGTTCAACACCCCCAACCCCCAGGATATGAATCCAAATTCCTGACCACATTTAGCAGAACTTCCAAACAACTCACCTGAATCTGCTAAGACTTTACAACCAACTCTACGTACACCCGTTGCATGGCCCAGACCCAAGGAGGAGCGGATCTCCTGTGGCATTTCCATTACCTGTGTCTCCCCATCCTGTGATGTAACAGTTGGTGGCTGTCTTCTGTGGCCTCTCTCTCCAGAGTGGCAGGCAGGCCGGCAGGACATGGCTGCTGAACCTGGCGCACTGCTCATCAGGTCCTTGCAACCTAACCAGGGCGATGTCATAGTCACTGCTGTCTGGCCGGTACCCCCGGTGAACGACAATCTGTTGAACTCCGATTTCTTCTTCAAACTCCTCAGGCACCAGCGTGTGATAATCCCCAACCCGGACAGCGTAGTTCTTCGTGCTGTTCCCATACCTGGAGGTGGACAGCTCGTCAGAGGCGTTTCAAAGGCTGAAAGCTGGCCATCGCCCAAGCGAAGGCTCCTGGAGACACCAGAAGCCCGTTTGCCCCTCTGTCAGCCCCTCCCGAAATTCCCCTTCTTTCCATTCCTCCCCCAGCACTTTGCCCTGGAAAGCAGTCACCCTTCAACCCCACGGGACTTCGCTCCTTGGACCCCACTAGCTTTTCCAGTTCAGCTCATGACCTCCCCCGCCCAGGCTGCATCCCACAGTCCCTGTGCAGACACTTTCAGCCCTTCTGTCTTTCTACCTGCCAAGCTCTGGCTCTGGCTTCGTCAGCTCCACCTGCTAGACTGCTGAAAGGGGAAAATGACCTTTGATAGTTCTTATCTTAATTTTTTCCCCAAAACATGAAAGTCTTCCACTGGAAACCAAACCTGTACCTGAATGTGAATATAGAGAAGCTGGTATTTTCTAGTGACTGCCTATCTATAGAGCGTAACCTCCCATTTACCCCCATGTACTCCTGGAAGTTAGACGCTGCTCGAACATTCTAACAGCCCTCCACAGGGCTCTGCCGCCTCTGCCCTGTGTGAGGCAGTTTAACCATCCAGCTCAAACACTGGAGGATGCCACAGAGATGATTTAGCTTACGCAGCCGCCTACTGTAGACCTATACTGCCAGTAATTTCCTGTGCCTCCTGGAGGGCCTCCATCTCCAAGCTTAAATCACCACTGCCTCTCACTCGCGGGCCTTTTACATGCTGCACCTAGAGAACGTCGCCTTGTGGGCTCCACTTCAAAATCAAAGTAACATTTAGGATTGTGTCACATCCTGAAACTGTAAGAAGTGATAGTCATGGGCAATAATCAGATGTTTAGATAATTCTCATATACTTTCTGTATACTGATATTACAAAGATTCCATATGCCTAATTAATGGACTCTAGTTTCAAAGTAAAACCGCAAGTGATTTATTACTTTTCTAATAAGAATAATTGTGAGAGCACCCTTGAAAGTGCTGCTGAAATGTTTCATGTATCTTTGAAATAAAATTTTTTATATGTTTTTATTGAATTTTAGAGAGAGAGGGGAAGGGAAAGGGAAAGAGAGGAACATTGATTGGCTGCCTCCTGCATGCCCCCTACTGGGGTTTGAGCCCAAAACCTGGGCACGTGCCCTCACTGGGAATCAAACTGGTGACCTCTCAGCGCATAGGATGATCCTCAACCAACTGAGCCACACCAGCCAGGACGAGAATCGAATTTTTAAAATTATCTTGAACTTCACTGTCTAATACAGTAGCCAGTAGCCACATGTGTCTGTGGAAGAACTTGAGATGTGTTTCGTCTGAATGGAAATGTGCCTAAAGTATAAGAGGCTCAAGATTTTGAATACTTAGTATGAAAAAAGGATGGTATACATAATGTCTCTATAGATAATTAATAAGAAAATTAAATATCTCAATTTTTATATTATATTTTACAATACCACTCTTCCCTCCCCTCATCCTCATATGGCAAAAACTGATTTTATCTTTCCAAGTCTCAATTCCAGAATACCTGAGGAAGGGCTTCTTGCCCTGCCCGACACTGGCCCATCCTTTGAACACTCTCAGCAGCAGCATTATAGCATTTGTGACAGTTTCTAGGACTTGCTAAGTGGTTAGAGGCGGCTCAGTTTAAGGGCCATGTCTTGTTCACCTTCTGTGACAATCACTTCAGGGAAAGAGCAGGCTGAGGTCGCTGGTGTGACTGTGGACTTGGGAAGCACTAGCTACGGTTCCAGGCTGCTCAAGAAAAAAGAAGAACCCCTCTTTCTAGATGACCTTTTGTTATTTTGCTAGACTTTATTATATTAAAATATGTTTCTAAAATAAACATTTCAGGTTTTGGCTGACATGCCATTTAGTTGTTTGCTTTGCTGAAATGCCTTAGATTCCCCCTCAAATAAAACTTGGTGAAATTCTCAGACAAGCTTGAGCAGGAGAACACAGCAGCTTAGTAAACCCAGCACCCAATTCCTCTGAGAGCCTACAGTTAAAAAACAGCAACAACAAATTACTAGAATTAAAAATAGCAGTTAATGCAGGTTGCAGGGTCATTTCTCTGTGTTGTCTACGTATCCATCTCTTCAAAAAGACAGCATTTGAGCCCTGGCTGGGTGGGTCAGTTAGTTGGAGCAGCGTCCGGTGCATGAAAACGTGGCGGGTGTGATTCCCAGTCCAGGCACATACCCAGGTTGTGGGTTTATCTCTTGTGGGGTGCATACAGGAGGCAGCCGATGGATGTTTTTCTCTCACATCTATGTTTCTTTCTCTTTCTCTCTCTCCCTCTCTCTCCCCCCTCCTCTAAAATCACTAATAGCCCAGCCAGGCGTGGCTCAGCGGTTGAGCGTCAACCTAGGATCCAGGCGATCGGGGTTCGATTCCCGGTCAGGGCACATGCCCGGGTTGTGGGCTGCAGCCGATCAATGACTCTCTCACCACTGATGTTTCTGTCTCTCTCTCTCCCTCTCCTTTCCTCTCTCTGAAATCAATAAAGATATATTTAAAAAAATAAAATAAAAGCAGTAATAAAAAAATTAAAAAAAGCCTGTGCATGTCTGCTGCTCTGTGGTCTGGGTGAGAGAAGGGCCTGTGGTGAGCCTCACCCAGCCCGTCGTGTGTGCAGAAGCTGGCCTGACCCACGGTAGTGCATCCATTGCGCCAAAGACCGTGTTCTTAAGAACTCTGCCACAGACTAAGTCATGATGGAACATATGCGAACCACTGACACACGGGGTCTCCAAAAGCAGGTCCTATAACCTGAGGCTCATCTCTCTATACAGAGATCTAAACGTTTCTGAATCACAGAGCCACTCTCTCTGACAATTCCCAGCTGCTACGGTGCTTCTAGGCAAAAAGTCAAAAAGATAAAATCAGGAAAACCTATATTCTTATGAAGTCAAATATGCAGTAGAATTTCAGAAATAAGAGGTGTTTGGGGACCATTCTTTCCTCCAAAATGGTGTCTGCTATCAGACTAAGTGACTCAAGGAGATAGTTTAACACTCAGGAATTTCCTCTCACTTGTACTAGTGCCCTACCAGAGAGGGGTCCTTTCAGGATGCTTGTAGTTGTGACTTAGGGCAGAAAACAGCAAAAACAAGCAATTTATGTTGTGCAAGATTCATAGGGCAACTATGAAAACACTTTATCCATGTTTCCATGTGAAGGGACATTGGGTTCCAGAGTCTCTGCTGCATCAGCCCAGGGGGAATGTGCAGGGTGCGGGAGGCCTGACGCGTGATGGTCCAGCTGCCTCGGCACCCTTGCCACGTTTGCCCACAAGCCGGTCCGGGCACCTCCCATCTGTGAAAACTGAGTGAGGAGCTGCATCGCCAGGAACTCTGCCAGCCCTCCCGCAAATGGCCTCGGCATCCAAAGAGACCGCCAGGATGGAACCAGCGGGCGGGGTGTGGCTGTGAGCGACTGCATGCCGGCTCATGCTCCCAGGCCCTCCACTACTTTGACAGGAGATCATGAGAACAGTGATGGCTCCACAGCAGCACAAATAAACATACACAGCTCTTATCCGATGACAAACACACATGGAGGCACATACAGTTCCTGCCTTATGTTCAGAAATGGGTGCTCGAGAGCACTGGACAGGACCATCACCGCAGGAGCACACAGGAGAGCAGGGGACTAGACCCCTGCAGGACACAGAGGAGAGCATGGCCTAGACCCCTGCAGGACACAGAGGAGAGCATGGCCTAGACCCCTGCAGGACACAGAGGAGAGCGTGGCCTAGACCCCTGCAGGACACAGAGGAGAGCGTGGCCTAGACCCCTGCAGGACACAGAGGAGAGCGTGGCCTAGACCCCTGCAGGACACAGAGGAGAGCGTGGCCTAGACCCCTGCAGGACACAGAGGAGAGCAGGGCCTAGACCCCTGCAGGACACAGAGGAGAGCAGGGCCTAGACCCCTGCAGGACACAGAGGAGAGCGTGGCCTAGACCCCTGCAGGACACAGAGGAGAGCGTGGCCTAGACCCCTGCAGGACACAGAGGAGAGCATGGCCTAGACCCCTGCAGGACACAGAGGAGAGCATGGCCTAGACCCCTGCAGGACACACAGGAGAGTGTGGCCTAGACCCCTGCAGGATACACAGGAGCACTGGCCTAGACCCCTGCAGGACACAGAGGAGAGCAGGGCCTAGACCCCTGCAGGACACACAGGAGAGTGTGGCCTAGACCCCTGCAGGACACACAGGAGAGCAGGGCCTAGACCCCTGCAGGACACACAGGAGAGCAGGGCCTAGACCCCTGCAGGACACAGAGGAGAGCGTGGCCTAGACCCCTGCAGGACACAGAGGAGAGCGTGGCCTAGACCCCTGCAGGACACACAGGAGAGCAGGGCCTAGACCCCTGCAGGACACAGAGGAGAGCGTGGCCTAGACCCCTGCAGGACACAGAGGAGAGCATGGCCTAGACCCCTGCAGGACACAGAGGAGAGCGTGGCCTAGACCCCTGCAGGACACAGAGGAGAGCAGGGCCTAGACCCCTGCAGGACACAGAGGAGAGCGTGGCCTAGACCCCTGCAGGACACAGAGGAGAGCAGGGCCTAGACCCCTGCAGGACACAGAGGAGAGCATGGCCTAGACCCCTGCAGGACACAGAGGAGAGCAGGGCCTAGACCCCTGCAGGACACAGAGGAGAGCATGGCCTAGACCCCTGCAGGACACAGAGGAGAGCATGGCCTAGACCCCTGCAGGACACAGAGGAGAGTGTGGCCTAGACCCCTGCAGGACACAGAGGAGAGCATGGCCTAGACCCCTGCAGGACACAGAGGAGAGCATGGCCTAGACCCCTGCAGGACACACAGGAGAGTGTGGCCTAGACCCCTGCAGGATACACAGGAGCACTGGCCTAGACCCCTGCAGGACACAGAGGAGAGCAGGGCCTAGACCCCTGCAGGACACAGAGGAGAGTGTGGCCTAGACCCCTGCAGGACACACAGGAGAGCAGGGCCTAGACCCCTGCAGGACACACAGGAGAGCAGGGCCTAGACCCCTGCAGGACACAGAGGAGAGCGTGGCCTAGACCCCTGCAGGACACAGAGGAGAGCGTGGCCTAGACCCCTGCAGGACACACAGGAGAGCAGGGCCTAGACCCCTGCAGGACACACAGAAGAGCAGGGCCTAGATCACAGCTGCAGGAGGGAAGAGAAGGCAGGTGAGTGAAGACCCCCACCCACGAGGAGTGAGGACCTGTCACACAGGTGGGAGGCCAGGAGTTCCAGCATTGGAGACACAGAGAAGAGGGGGGCAAAGCTAACTTCTAAACCCGAATTAAATCAGACTCCAAGAAACCTGAAGGGCGGTAACCTCTCAGAACGGAGTGCTCTGTCTACACCACAGTCTCCGCAGTTCCAGAGGGAACCTGTCTCTTTTGGCGACTTTCTGAGTTTCTGATGATTATAGGAGGGCTGTTTTAACCCAAAGTCCCTGAACCCAGAAGAACATGTAGCTTGTTGTACTCACTGGTAACTGTCCTTACACCTTTAATAAACTCACTGCACTGAAGACGTGAGCTGTAGCCTCCTTGGGCACCTCAGAACTGGAAGCCAATAGAGCTAGTGAAGGTTGGGGGCCCAGTCAGATGGATAATTAGTACGTCTGCAAAACAGCCTTCTCCCTACTCGCATTCAGAGCGGCATTATACCCAAAGCGCATCCAAGTGCCCCAGTCCTGATCTCCCCCACTTTTCACCCACTGTCTGTGTCTCCTGCTGCGCACACAAAGGGAAGAGACTCTGAATGGCAGTTATCTGTCCATCTAGGTTTAAATTCCAGTCCCCTAAGAGTCCAGGCACTCTTAACTATATCCAGCTCTGGCAGCCGGCCCCACTGTCATCACACAACAATTACCAAGTAATAGGCTAGATACAGTACTTGGTTTACAAACACAAATGAGAGGATCACTGGCTTTAAACAATAATCTGGAAGGAGCAGCTGAGGGAGTGGTAATGGTATGTAAGCAAACAAACCCAAACATGTGCCTAAAAAAGATCTTCCAGGGACCCCAAGAGTCAGATCCACATTTTCAACCTCAAGGGGAATTTGGGGGCAATTCTCCGCTTTTGTTGGGGCAGAGATGTTGATCATGCTCTGTTAACCGTGACTGTGAAAGGGGGAGGCCACCTAACAGGAATAGGACCACAGCTGTTTAATGATGATTCCCCTTACTAACCAAAGACAAGAAGTTTCCCTACTGACCCTGGGAAACTGGAGGGTGTGCTGCAGAAGAAAAACAGCTGTCAAAAGATGAGAGACACCTCGGGGCCTCCATGGGTCCATTGCTCAGAAAGGAAAATGCGTTTTGAGAGCAGACAAAGGACAGGATGCACTTTGATCTGGGTGCTTGCCTGGAGCCTGAACTCCCTCGAATGCCGACCATTCTCAGGTCCTAGGAACTGGTGGAACTGGGTTTTAATAGCACTGAAAATGAACTACCTTGTTATGGGACTTCAAGATCCCAGAAGGAGACACAGGGACCACAGACCCTGCAGCCGTCCTCACCTCCCCGCCATCTCCTTTGCACGCAGCCTATATAGCCAGCCAGGTAATACGGGAAGGGCAGAGCAGATTTTATGTGGACAAATCCCACTGCTCTCCCATTTGCCCGCAAAAATGGAATAAATGCTCAAATGATTCAACCTTGTCTCTGCTTAATTGGCTGAAGTAGCGACAGGCAGCCCGGACCCATTGTGTCCCATTTCACTTTCATGCTCTCAGCCCTGAACCCCCAAGTCTGTAACTTCTAGCAGAGACTTGAAAGACAAGGAGTCCTGAACAGAACGGTCCAAATGAAACCACTGGATCATTTTGCCTGAACCCTAAACCCCAGGCCGGGATTCTCCAGGTCCCCACAGCATCCACCTCCCTCTTCTCCGCTCGTCAGTGGAATAAAATCATGCAGGTTCCCTACTTTTACTAATAATCATCTTTGACTCCTTTTGTCAAACTCCAGCATCCTAACCACCAGCCCTGCTTCTGAATTTTCAGTTTACAAAACTCTTTCACGTGCTTTGCAGGTCATTTGTGCCTCACAGTGGAACGTTATGGCCTTCGTTGCACAGATGAGAAAACGGAGGCTCCACGAGGTAAACAACCCCCACGGAGCTCAACATTACGCACGGGAGGAGCTAGGGCTGTGGTCTCAAGGGCAGGCCCATGTCTCTTGCTACATGGTACATGTTGTACAGGTTTGCCCAGTGGCTCTACCTCTCTCCCATCTCCTGTCCCCCTCCAGTCCCTTCCATAGTGGGGCCTACTCACTTGGTAACACAGACCCACTTGAGTCCCTCCAGAAAAAGGCTATAAGCATATATGCAAAGATTTTTCATATACTGTGAAGCTCGTTCTCAGACCCCTAGATTAACTGCTTGACCCACTCAGATCTACCCCAACATCTCCAAATGACTCACCTCCTAAAACTCCTCTCTGATCCCATTTCAAGGGTCAAACACCTTGAGTGGTTCCCCACGACCTACTGAGTGACCCCCACTGTAGCTGCCCCTCTACATTAGACGTCACCTACCCAGCCTCTCCTTACGTGTGAAGCCAGCCTCTCTTTTTTACACTCTTCCTACCGTGAAGCCAGCCTCTCTTTTTTACACTCTTCCTACCACATACAGCCATCTCTGAACTGACCAACGGCTAGAGAAATAAAAACCAACAGCAGCAGCAACAACTCTGTGGAGCACGTCTAATCAGACTCCACACCGTCTCCTCCGCCTGCCCTCCTGGGGCGCGTGTCACCCTTCGCAGAGTGGCACCCTCACTGAGCGCAGGACACAGCGAGGCTCCGGGCTGCTGTGCTGTCCCTGTTCTGTGGGCCCCGCATTACATCAACGCATATTAAGGCCGATGACACTAAAACCCATCAGGCCTTTTCCACTTGCCTGTACTTCAGCCATTTGCCTGGGGCTAAAGGCAGCGTTTACTTCCTCCCGATTCCACGCTGCTCATTAGCCCATCAGGGCCTCTGCCACAAGGAGGCCCACCCTCCAGCACCAGTGTCCCTCCGCATCTGCTGGCATCCACACTGTGGCTGACTTCACATCCATGTCCTTCGAGTCAGTGACCAACACGCGCACTGGGACAAGGGCACGCATCCCGGCCACCGCTGCATTCTTCACCGCGCCTCCCGGTTCGGACCAGTCTGTGCTGCGCACAGAGCACATGCGCTTAACCTCCCGTGTACATAACTCGCTGAAGTGCCTGAAAAAAACACAGCTCCACAGACTCAAAAGATCTGGAGTAAGAGCCCAGGAGTCTGGGTTAACAAGCTGAATGTATCTAACATTGTGGTAAGAAGACCACACTTTTAAAGTGGTGCCCCGAACGTTTCTTGATCCTATAATATCAGCAATGTTAACGTTCCCCCCTCTGGGACCCTACAGCTAAACTGAAAACGCTGATGAAAGCAAGGCCCCTGTCTGTCTGTTCTCCACTCTGTCTCTAGTGAGTAGGAACATGAGGAGCTCAATAACTTTTTGTTAAGTTACTGAATGACTGAAATTTTTACTGTCTGTGCCACTCGGGTGGCACATGAATGCACTGTGTGTTACCTTCAAACTCTCAGACTCAGGTGTTACCCCAAAAATGACGAAGGTGATGTGAGAGAGACTATGTCACCTGCAGCTCCTTCAACTTGGGAGGTTACTACATAAATATTTACCAAGACAGACAAGAGGAGGTGAACAGAGATCTAAAGGCAAAGACAGAGGAGAGCCTGGCAGGTGACACATGACAGCAGGTAAAGAGCGGGATGCTCAACAAAACGCACTAGGAAACTATCCATAGAGAAAGTACCAAGTCAGGTCCCTTGCTCATGCCCTACACCATACACAAAAATAAATGGCAAACAGTAAAAAGCTAAACATAAACTAAAAACTTTTTAGTAAAGAAATAAGAGAATGCCTTCATTATATGGGGCTAGGGCAGGACTTTTAAAATAAGATCTACAAAAGCATTTATAAAACTTTAAAGGGAAAGGCAGACACATTTAAATATATTAAAGTTAATATATGTCCCTAAAGAAAGGACCTTAGGCGAGTGGAAGGCCAGGCCCACTGAGAAAAGGTATTTGTGATACATAACAGGACTGTGTTCTCAGAACATGGCCAAACATTTAAACAGTCGATTACAGAAAGATAATCCAACAGGAAAACAAGCAAAGGCTATCATCAAAGAATTCATGGGGGAAGAAGACACTAATCAGGGAAATGGATTTTTTTAAAAATCTCGAAGATTGGCAAGAATTAGAAAAGTTGATGGCATCATACTGAGGTGGGGTGCGAGGACCGGCCACACTGTGGTGTCATAAGCAGACCCCGTCACCTCCGAAAGTAACTTGGCAGAGCCAGTGACACCGAATGTCACCGTGGTCCGGGATCCAGCCAAACGCTGCATGCGCATACCTGATGAAACGCGTCATGGGTGTCTACCCAACACCGTTTCCATGGAAACGCCCTAACTATCCATCTGCAGGGGATAAAGAAACTGCTTTAGTCTCACAGAGGAGCTAACATTAAACTGGTGGTCAAAGTGAAGACATTCCCCATGAAGGGACCGCAGATGCACAGTGAGACCACAGGATAGCACATGAAAAAAACATAAATATTCGCTTGGAAGAACGTTTTTACAATATGGCACCCATTTTATTTAATACTTTCGTTAGGAGCACTTTCAAATACACAAATGAGAAAAGCATAGTGGAACCCTGCACTCATCACTTGCTTCAGAATTCTCAATATTCTGCCAAGTTCATGCTGGGAAATGGCCATGAACCTGGACCCCGAGAGCACAGGACAGGAGGGCAGAGAGCCTGGCTGCAGAGCAGGCGCCCCCCTGAGCCTGGGATCCTACTTGCTAACTTCCTCCGCTGGGTGGGGGGGGCTCTGAACTGGGGAGACTTCAGAGGGGACTGAAAGGTGTGTGGGAGAAGAGGAAATAATCAGGATGTGGCCGGACTCTAGAAGGTACAGATAGAGAAATCGAAAAGATACAAACACCAAGACCCAAAGGATCAAAGGCACTGAAACCGCACACTCTCCCACCCCCGTCTTCCTAAGCAGATACGCAGGGGTCTGTCCCAACTCTCTGGGGACAGGATGTTACCCTCCCCCAAACACCATCTTCTGTTCTAAACCTAGGCCCTGCTTTACCACCAGGGCAGCAAGGAGCTCCTTGAGGCCCTCTGCTCCTGTGTCCCTTCCCTCAAGCCCTGCCGCCCACGTGGCCAGCATGCCAGGGAGCAGGAAGGCACTGGAAGGGCTGGCAGAGGGCGCGCTGAGCTGTCTCAAGGCGGGCACGTACCTCTTGAAGCAGTGTGCGGCCGTCAGCACCCAGCAGCTGCTCAGGAGCGTGGCCCCGCAGAGGAGCCTGCCATCTCTGTGGGATGACCTGAGCCTCAGTGACACCTGCCAAGGCCAGCCGCCCCTGCCAGGAAAGTAAGCGGCTCATCAGCATCCACGAGAGGTAGGAACACAAAGGAGGGCATCCACTAAGACAATGACCTGGTAAGCTTGGGGGTGGGGGGATGAAAGGATCCCACATGAAAGACCCTCCTGCTTCGAGGTGGAGTCCCCCGGCCCTGCACACAGACAGGCACTGTGTGCGACCCCCTACTCCCCATTCTAGAGACAAACAGATTCTTCTTTATGCTTCATGATGAGAAGAGTGCTCTCCCTCCTCACTCTCCTCAGTAGACTGAAGTGTGTTCCATGGGCAAAGCGCTGGCTTTCCACTGATAATCCAGCGAGCAAAATATTTATGTCAACATGAGTCAAGTCCAGAAGGAACAGTCTAAATTCAGTGAATCTGTCCTCACCCACTGTTCAGGGCTCCGGGTGAAGTGGTGGCTTCTGCCACACACCATGTGGGCAGCAGGTCCATTCATAAATCAGGACAGTGACCTGAGAACACGTCACAGGATGTGAGGGCTCAGTGTGGTCCATATTTACTTAGAAAATAGCACGAGTGAATCACGTCCCTACTAACAGCAGAAAACCCCCAATTTGTAACCCTGAGTGTATCAATAGCTGTAACAGGGAAAAGCCTCCTGAGGAACTCACCTTAGAGAATTTCTCCCACCAATGATCCGCTTCTGCCGACGGGGAAGCAGCCTGAGCCCACAGACAGGCGGGAGGGGCGCTGAGCAGAAACGGGAGGAATTACTCTCAGATGGCCAGGGGGACAGTCACAGACCCTGCTGCTCCCACCCCAGCTCAGAAGCCTTCCTCCTCAGTTTTAGGGTGCTTTTTCTTACAGTGAAAATAAAAGTTGTTTTCTCTTTAACTAAGCAGTGGTCATTCGCAAGCAGACGAGGGCGTGCTGTTTCCCACGCTCGACTCAGAGGGGTTTCCTGGCAGCTGGGGGCCTGACCCTGTGGGTGCACCTCCTCCTCTGCTCGTCAGAGGGGCCGTTTGGGGTTCAGGAACATGAACCCAGGCCAGAGGTCTAAAGCACTGCTCTTCACGTGCAACTTCTTCCGAGCGCTGTACGCACATACAGCTCCCCAAGCGGACACCCAGGGGACTTTCTGGTCCGAACTCACACTGACTCATATTAACAGAGTTTACAGGCTTACTAAGCCCCTTTAAGTGGCAAGCTGTACTTTGTCAAAGGTCCCAAGGTAACAAATTCTGTCAAGCGCATAAACAACAGCTAAAATAAATATATATGCTAAGGTGGTATCCCAAAGAAGACTAAATCTAAGTATAACTAGTTCTTCCAATATTTCAGAA
Source organism: Miniopterus schreibersii (assembly GCF_964146895.1). Classification (NCBI taxonomy): domain Eukaryota; kingdom Metazoa; phylum Chordata; class Mammalia; order Chiroptera; family Miniopteridae; genus Miniopterus; species Miniopterus schreibersii. The sequence goes on from NC_138105.1 coordinate 7,840,196, forward strand.
AGTAGAATTTTATCTTTTTTTACACTCAATGCATTTAGCAACTCAACAAGGGACATATATGCTGAGTCCAACTTAAAGATGAGGAAGCTAAGGCTCAGAGAAGAGGGTAAGTGACGGCGCCAAGGTCACACAGCTAGCGCCCGAGAGCGGCTTCTGGAGCCTGTGCCATGAGCATTCCACGCCGTGCCCTCAGCTTGACCCGGCAGCTGCCTCTCCAGCCAAACTCATGCCAGTTCCTCCTTTCTTTCTTTTTAAAATCTCTCTGTATTGTGGAAAGTATTACAGATGCCCCCTCTCTCCCCACGGCCCCCTCCACCTTCCCAGGCCCCAGCTGGGAGCATTCTGTTCTCTGGGGAAGCACGTGTGTATAAAGGGGAGATGCTGTCTCTCTATCTGGGGAAGAGGAGTGGGAATCTGCCAAGAGCAGGGACACCTGGTCAGCACCGTGGTGTCCCATCGAGGCCGGCCAGCCGGAAGGGCGTCGGCGCTGGTGAAGCCTTACGGAGGACGAGGTTCCAGGCGCTACCAGGACGGCTGACCGCGCCTGACCTCAGGCTGTCAACCTGCATCCCCATCGCCTGGGACGCACGTCCTCTAAACGACACCAAGTTACAAGGCGTTAGAGGAACATCTGTTTCCAACAAGGCTCCAGGTCAGGTGAGTGTGGCTGCTGCCAGGAGGGGGCGCGAGGTAATGCTGAGCAGCAGGGCTGAGGGCTGGCCTCGTTATGGGGCAAAGCACCAGCTTGCAAGAGAGGAAAACCTATTTAAGACCATAAACTCGCTGCTACAAAAAATTAAAAAGCAAAATGAAGTTCTTCTATCAAAGGATCCCAGCAGGTGACCAGTGGTAAGTCTGAGTCACCTTTCCGCAGTCAGCCACTGGGCTTGAGCCTCAGCAGCAGGCCAACAGGCAGAGCCCAGTCTAGCTGGTCTGGGATAAAAACCTTTCCACCTGACAGACACGGCGCTGGGACCAGGGGCATGTATCAAAGCAAGTGCTGCTGCAACTCCAGGGGCACACGGACACAATGCGTGAATACTAAGGAAATCAATCTACGGTATGTCGTAGTTTAAAATAGGTTTACATGGAAATGTAGTAAAACATCTTACAGTTACTGAGTTTTTGTGTCTTGCTTAAGGAGTGATCGAAAGAATGTTGTATTAGTTACATTAGTTACAGTCGACCTGTAACTGTAGTTTGAATTACTGAAGGGAATTTAATAAATTAAGTTATAACCACTACTCAGGGAAGACTGGCTTGCCAATTCCTATTTATCACATACATAAATACATGTATCTCAGGGCACAAAGGATTGTAAATATTTATCTCTAGTTCAAAAGCCCCTCAGACAGTAGAGAACTGTATTAACAACAAACGATTTATTCACTGTCTTCTTTTGGGCAGATATGAAAAGATGTCAGAGGAGAATGTTGAAATACAGATGCACCCAGTTTTCGGAAAATCCAGCGTGTCAAGACTGTGGACTTGGTCCACGTAAATAAAGAGGTGATTGTTCTTCTCATAAAATATAACCAGTTTCCTCCAAAATAGCAAGTTTTTCCACTAACGCAGTGCTTGTGTCATAAAAACTAAACTCAGGGCTCTCCAGAACTCATCTATTTCAGCATGACGCACCGGTTACTGTCTTATACTAAAATTATTTCTCACTCTTCTGACATTTTTATTTTCACAGAATAAAATCAACAAAAAATATTTTTCCTTCTTGTATTTAAAAAAAGCATCCCTGTTTAAAATGTTAAAGTGAACAGAAGTGCCTTTCCTTTCAGTCATTCATCTTCATATTTTCATTTCTTTCCTCCTTTTTACGAAGCAAATGTCAATTCTGGGTCTTCAGGACACCAAGGACTCGGACTGTGTTATTGCATCCGGAGAAGGCAGGGGACAGGAGTGGCCGAGGGGGCAAACACAGGAGGTGGGAGAGTACGGACCCTGCACACGCCCCCCGCCCCGCCCCGCCCCGGGCTCTCCCGGAGCCACTCACTGCCCCCAGCAGGGGCACGGGGCAGGCCACACATGTGCCCTGGGCATGGGATTTGTGCTGCCAGAGAACTGCCTCCAGTCGGGGCTGGGGGTTGGAGCTCCTGACTGCACAGGCCAGGAGGGGAGTGACCTTTATTACTGTTACCTGGTGCTTTCTTGCCAAAATAATCGCAAATAACGCCTGCATCTTCGCTGTGCCGACAGTTGTGGCTCCCGATCTCCTGCTTGAGGCAGTCGGCCAGGGACCGCTCGCCCCCGGTGCACTGCACGTTGTCCAGGTGGATGGGTCCTCGCCCTTCCCCAAAGTAGGCCATGGTTCTTGCCCTGGCGGGGCCCCTGGAAGCAGAGCAGTTTGAGATGGAGAGTGAGCGGGTCACACGTCTGAATAGGTCACACGTACCTTTATTAAGGTTCTGAACATGTATTGCTAAGGCAAGTCCTTGGAAAGCAAGTCATGCATTTGAAATGTGTATAATGAAAATGCAACGATTTGAAGGAAAGGTTTTCCGTCTTACTTTGAATGACACAGTTCTCTCTGTCTGGGATGTGTTTCTGCTCAGTGTTAGTAAGGGATCTAGCTTTATTTTAGTCCCTAAAGCAACTGTCCCAATAACTTCTGCTGTTTTGAAGGGCTTTTTATTTACTTACTTATCAAGCTGTCTGTTGTGAAGCCATTTCTTGGTCTCTAGAGCTCAGTAATTCCCAGCCTTGACAACACATTAGAGTTACCTTTGGGGGCTTTTAAGATACAGCAAAACCCAAAGCTGTGCACGGTGCCAGGTGGGTACTGGAAATATCAGGGGTAACTTTTTGTAAAGTATATGGTTCTCTAACCACTGCACTGTACACCTGAAACTAATACAAAATCATAATGAATGCAAACTCTAACTGAAAAAATACTAAGATACAGCAAAACCTGAGGCCCACCTGACATCATTAAAGTAGACTCCGTGGAGTGGGACCAGGCATGGGTGGCAGTTTTTATGTCCCGATGTGATTTTAATGGACGACCGAGGCTGACGACCACTGCCACAGCGGGGTCATTGGGCCTTGCCTGCCCGTGTCACATGGGTTTCATTTCAGATGAATCTGGAAATTCGAGCCCCCCTCGCTTCTCCCTCACGCCAAGAAAACAAAAGATTTTTATGAGGATAGCATTTAATGTGTAATTAATCTCTAATCTGTCGTCCCGTGAGGATTGCGGTGGGTCGTTTACTAGGTCTCCTAGCTTCAGCGAAGGCCCAGTTTTTTTCACACAGGTCTCAGTCCGTGCCGAGTTTACTCCTGGGTTGTTTGTTTGCTTTGTCCCTTCTATAAAGGAGGTCTTTTCTCTTTATTCCCAGCTAGCATACAGGAACACTAATGCTTTTAAAAACACTTGTAATTTATGTTGCCACATTCATAAACACTAGCGCCAGTGCCTTTCCAGTTGATTCCCTTGGGTCTTCTAGGTGGAGAACCATTTTATGTAGCAATTCTTAAGTCTCTCTCAATACCGACCCCTCAGTTCCTGACGACGAGCGGGACCCGGATCCGGGTCAGCGCCGCTGGACCAGGCGCCATTGCTTCCTTCCTTTCATGCTGGTTTGGGATATAAAATTAAGGTGCTTTTATTTTGTCCTCAGATTCCTAAGTGATATTACGGAATGTTGATTTTTTAATAACTTTTCAACATTAAGATGATCAGATTTATTTTCATTTACATGACAACTAAAATACCTTGAACGTCTCAGCTGGAACCACTCAGTTTCCTCAACAGGTCCCGGTTGCTCGTGCTAAGCTGTCCTCCGATACACTGTTGGGTTCACGTTGCTAGTATTTTGTGTGGAATGTTTTATGTAGATTCCTGAGCCTGGGGTATGGTTTTCTCTGTGTATGTGTATTTGTCTTGAAATCAAGTCATAGGAGCCTCATAACGGAATGGAATATTTCCGTCTGTTTTTGTTGGTTTTCTGTTCGTTTGTTTTGTCTGCAACAATTTATGCGGCTCAAGAGTCATCCGTCTTGAAGATGACAAGGCTTTTCAGCAGCAGGTAGTCATTTCCTCCACGGCAATTAACCTATTTGGTTTCCTATGAGCTATTCAATGTTGATAATTATATTTTTGTTGAAAATGTAGGTAACTGTCCATATCAGCTAGATTTCCAAGTTTATTAGCTGAAAGGAGTTCACAGTTTATACCCTTTTCTCTCTCTAATGCTTACTTGTGTTCTCCCCCTTTCTCCGTTAGAACTGCCAGAAACTGTTTATTAATCTTTTTAAAAATGAAACTACTTGCTGACATGTGGTTGTGTAATGTGAAGCAATTTGAAATTCAAATGGGCATAATTTGAAGAAAGTGAACAATCAGCGGCCTGCAGAAACCAGCTCTCCAGGGGATTCGCACCAGTGTGAGGAGGGCCTGGGTGGAGGAGGGAGGAAGTTACTGGGTCCTGAGCATCTTGATCGTTTCCAGGAAGCAGAAGTGACAGATGCTAATTTTTGAACCGGGTAAGAAAATACGGCAGTTGTTTGCTAAAAGTTTAAAGAGAACTTCTAGTAGAACAGTGAGCATGCTGGACTTCCAGAAAGCCAGAGAAGAAAGAAAGTAGGAAACTGGATTGCTTGCAAATCAAAGACCAGAAGGCTACAGAAAGCAGACAGTGCACGACACACAGCATAACCGTGGACCGCAGGCAGAATGGAACAGGTAGAAAACCGAGTTAAGACTCATTCAGTAAAGCAAAAGTAGGATTTCTCAGTCATCTATCAATCCACTCACAGACTAAAAAAGGGCAGCATTTTAGACACATCAACAAGTAGAAATCAGAGAACATTTTAACTAATAAAAGTGCAGGATTAAATAAAGACATTCTCAATGACAGAGTGAATCTAATACATTTTTCTTTGACTTTTTTAAAATAAATAAGGACTATGTCATTCTAGGAAAGAGAGAAGGGAGTTCTCACGGGGTGGGGGCCTGCAGCGACTCACAGTGGGGGCTTCAAGGAGGCGCTGGGCTCTACTACACTCATCCCGTCGGCTCCTGGGAGCAGAGATGACTTTCCCAGGGACACACAGGCTTTGGGGGAATCGGCAGGCAGGTCCTCACATGCCCTGTGCATCCTCTCTTAAAGCTGGTCTTGCTGAAATCACAATTAGCTTCTCTTTCAAGGTTTCCCTCTCCCACCTCAAAGGGAAAGACACACCTTTCACTTGCCCAAGTACTACAACCGTGCACGTTGTTCCAGGACTTAAACGCCTCTAAAGTGGTCAAAAGAACAGTTCACAGACAAAAGCGACCATGCTTCCTTAATACAAGCCCCAAAGCCCAACCCAGCAGTCTGAGTAAGAGTGGGAGCTTGGGTCAACTTTTATCTCCTATGTTTAATAACTGCTTGTTGTTTTTAATCAGTGTGTGCTAGAAATCTTAAAATCCAGAGAGGAACTTGTTAGAAGAGTTTAATTTCTCTCTCTCTTGCACGCTTCCTGTGTGTACAAGTGTGCACACACACACGTGTATGCATATATGTGTACACACACACATTTTTAAAGCATATTAGAATTGTGTGGGGAAAGAAAGCTTAAATTATAGTTTCAAGGAGAAAAACAAACTATATAAAATTTGTGAAGGTAAAAGAAGAGTTTGTTCATATATTTTTTTAACTGACAGTATGTCAAATCCCTATGATATTTATATTTCACTGGATGTGATTTGAGTGATGTAACTGCTCTATTTTTAAATGTCATCTCCAAATATGCCAGAAATGAAATCCTTTGCAGCTATTTAGATGAGATAAAATTTAGATATACTTGACTTTAGGTCTCTACTCAACCAGAAGAGCTCCACCATTTTTAAAGTTCTTTTCAGGGTTACTCTAAGCGATATGCAGTCTGGGGAAGTGCCACCTTGAAGCGCGTGCTAAAGGAGTTCAAAGGCAACAGACCATCCTTCGGGGCTGCTTAGTCCACCTTAACGAGGTGACCCGCCCTCAACACACTCTCTCTGAAACCTCGAAAAACAACATGCCCGTGTGCTAGCCCTTCTCAGGCCTGATGTAACACATCATGAAATAATGCCGCTCACCTGCCTCTGACTCCAAGCATCTCTAGGTTACCATCACGGTCTCTGGTCTTCTTAACTTCGTTTCTGTTTCCCCCACTAAGAAAATGTTTTGTAATGCTATTTTGATTCTCAGTGTTTCTAGGGACTAGTCCTCAAGTATGATAGAGCTGGCTGGGAACAGACCTCCGGAACTGTCATTGATAAGGCTCATTTGAAGCTTTTGACAGCTTTAAAGTTTTCTGGATTGATTTCTACAAACAAATGCTTTATTAAAAACTTTTAATGATTTCAAGGTATGCATGGGGAAAGGATCCCCTACTCTAGTCACAACCTGTTCACAATTATATACATGTTTTCTCATGAAACCCCATTTCCCCTAGTGGGAAATTATTAAAAAGTTCAAGTACATTTACACAGCAAATATCTAAATGATTCTCATTTAAATACTACTTGATGGGAAATTGTGGGTTATGCACTAGAAGGTGATTATCCAGCTTGTTATATAATAACATTAAATTACTGTTTTACTTCCTAAGAGACTTTATTTAAAAACAATTACAAAGTAAAACACTCTTTCAATGCTTTTCTTGGTGATTATTACAGAAACATTACTGAAAACTGCTGCAGACACTCATCTGGATTGTTTCTCACCTAAGTTCACCATTTGAGTTGGATGTAAAATGGACTAAGTGTGATAAGCAAAAGGCAATGAACAACGTAGAAAGAGGTGGAACATTTCCCATCCTTCACTGTGGCTCACACACGCAATCTGAGGATCAAACTTGGCCTTTCCTTTCACATTTCCAATGGTACTCCGAGATTTCCTGGGTCCTGTGTACGGAAAAACTAAAGTATGGCCCTGGCAGTGTGGCTCAGTTGGTCGGGCACCCTCCCCTGCACTGAGAGGTCGCCGGGTCAATCCAGGGCAGGGCAGGCATCTACGGTAGATCCTCCTACCTGCCTCTACTGCCCGTATTTTCAAGGCTGAAAATCTACATCACATGCCAACTGTGAACACTGAAAATGTTATCACCAATAACACACTCCCTGACCACAGGACAACTGGAATTGTAACTAGGTCCAAAACTGAGCAGTAACTTGTAGTATGTGAGTAACAAAAAACAAACTCTAAGTTAAAACATCAGAAAAATAATTTTGAACTTTTATTAAAATAGAAATACTTTTAAAAAATAAACATGTATTCTGCATAGAAATAACTAAACTTATCACTATCAAAACGTACACAGATGTATAATGAAGGATATATTTTAAACTCCAAACCACTATTTGTAATCCACTACGAGCTGGGCAGTGTGCACAGTAGCTTAAATTTCATGATCCTCTCAACGGGAGCATGTTCCAGATATTCCCACAATCACCTGAACACAAGCATGAAGCCTCGATAATGCTGAATGGGCAAGTGGGAGTCTCTGGGAGGAGCCCTGCCTTTTTGCCTCAGCTCACACTGGCGACCAGCACCCTCTTCCCGGGCTGGTTAGGGCCACGCTGTTGCTAGAACTGCTGCTCGGTGGGGCTGGGAGCATGCGCTCTCCCCACAGGCACGCACAGCCTCTGCGCGCAGCGAAGCTACACAGCCTGCAGCACCAGGCTGTCCGAAGCAGAAAGCACAAAAAGGCAAAGAAAAAGGGCACCTGGAGACTGCAAAAGCCAGTGTTTGCAAGTCCCAGGGCTGAAAGGAAGGCTCAGCAGCGCCAGCGTGACCTCTGCGCGGAAGTGAAGGCGCAGGATTCGCTAAGTCAGCGACTTTAGGGAACGTAACTACTGTGTGTGAGGGGACCGGTTGTAACTTCCCTGACTCTAGTCCCTCACACTGCCTGACAGAAGCAGGATTATGAATAGTTATTACACGATTTGTTAGTGAATAAAAGCTACATGTGTATGTGATGTGATGTGTGTTTCTTGTGAGAAGACAGAAACACTTAGTCTACTTAGTATTCTTTACAATTCTGAATCCAATGACGTAGACTGATTTTCAGGAAATAACTCATTAGAACAAGACTTAAGGAAAGCAGCAGTGCCCGTGAAGCAGCCGCGGAACAATCAGGCTCCCTCACCTGTAGCCGAGCTGCCGACAGGCGACGGCTGCGTCGTGGTCAGTCCACCCGTCGTCACAGACGGTTCCCCACTGGCCGCCGATGAGGACCTCCACGCGGCCCTCCTTCTCGTCCTCGCCGTCCACCAGTCTGACCGGAAAGCCTGAGGCAAGGTGCGCAGGCATTAGGGAAGCCAAACAAGCAAACTGAGGCAGACACTGCACTAAATACAATTTGTTTTTAAATCAGTCAGCTATAAAATCAGCTGGGCAACAGAGAGAGGGAGAGAGGAGACATCAACAGACGTGTCCACCTTGGCACTAGCTGGTGAAGCCAGGAGGTCGCAGTGCTCGGCTCGGTGGTCCCAGCATCCGAGGGATGGGCGTCGTGGCAGAACCAGACTCCACATCTCCCCCTTCCACAGGGGCCTTACCTGCACTCTTCCTAGAATTACCTTTATTAACCTAGAACCCGGCTTTTAAACATTCCACCCATCACAGACTCAGATGCAGAAAGTGTTTATTAAACAACTGCTGGTTTTGAGAACAGCTGTATTCACACTTCAAGTGCACAGTCACCCCTCCCATAGTGACACAGGAAGGGTGCTGCAGCCCAGCTCACGGTCGCGGTGTCCAGGGTGCTGCTCACAGCACCGCCCGAGCTCCTCTCAGGCCTCTGTCACACACGCAGTCCTTTCTGATAAGTGGGAGAGTGATGATCTCTCTGGACGAGTAAATGTTAATGTGATTCTACTTCAAAAGGAGAGCCGGCCCTGACATAAAGTTCTTCCGACAAATGGAGAGTTAATAGACACGTCTCTGAAATTAGGCCCAAAGAGATTCACAGTAATGATCACATATTTTATTAATAATTACCTCCCTCTGCTTTTAAAATTTTTAAGAAATATGTCTGGAATCCTACAATTAAGAAGATCTTCAGAGGACTGAGCTCCCCATGGAGCTACCTTCAGCACACAGACCGTCAGAGGAGTTGGGGGATGGCTCTCGTGTGGCATTTAGACTCGCGTCGCCTGGAGCGTGACGGAGCGTGCCTCACACACACTCCACGACCGGCCGCCTGCTACCTGAGCCGCCAGGACCCATTTCTAGCAAACAGGTTGCATTTCCCCAGACACTTGCAATCCTTCATCCCTCAACCCTGGGATGATCATAAATCCTCCGGGAGCAGAGGGCGGGAGGCAGGGGAACAGTGGAAAGACACCACATTGGAACGTGGCCTGTGAGGGCGCAGTAAGCTCTGTACCCCGCCCAGCCTGGTCTGGAGGTGAGGAAGCACCATGATCGCAGGGCTGAGGTCCACTGAGGACCTACTGGGCACCTCGACAACCTAGGTACCCTGTGGGGGTAACATTGTGGGGATCCACAAACTCTGCCTTTTATGGCACGAAGATTTAAGCTTCACCATCTCAAAATGGGGGTGGGGGGGAGCGCAGAGGGGTTGACAGACCACCTATGGTTATTTTAACACCATTCACAAAAAGTGCATTGCATGGAGATGTTATACAGAGGATTACACACAGGGTTACACAGAGACGGGGGCAGGGCTGTGCCGTGTGTTACAGGGTTATAGAGACGGGGGCAGGGCTGTGCCGTGTGTGTTACAGGGTTACAGGGACAGAGAGCAGGGCTGTGCCGTGTGTTACAGGGTTACAGGGACAGAAAGCAGGGCTGTGCTGTGGGCTGGCATGTGTTTTGATATCTCTCCCACATGGTTACTTCACCTCTGCTCCGCCCTCATTGGAACGTAAGTCAGTCAAGGACATGCTCACAGAGGACCTTTAACCCTAAATATTTCAAGGCTTAGATGAACTACTTACGTTTTATTTGACTTTAAGTCTGAACTAACTTGGAACTGGGGACTTTGAGAATAACAGGATATCGTGGAAAGATGGGCAGGCTGCTCACTGCAGTGAATGGAGATAGGAGCCCCTGGGACACCTGGAAAGCCTGGGTCAGGCCAGAGTGATGGCTGGCGGGCGACCACGACTGCCAGGACGCCAGGACTGAAGCAGTGCGCAGGGGCAGGAGACAGCTAGCGCTTTGCTCTGACTCACTGCTCAGTCCTGTCTCTAACAGTCCCTCAGAACGAGGTCAGTGAGCACCTGTGGGACCCATGAGGCGGAGACAGGACAGGGCAGCCTCCTACTCCTCTCTCAGGTGCCCGTGGTCATAAACACTTCAAGTCGGAAACTTGGCCTTGAGGTAAAGAGGAGTAACTTTAGGAATGTAAATTTTATAACATTGGTGTAAAGACTCAAGAGTATTTTTTAATGCAAATTACTGAACATGAGGACACTGCGGGAAACAGACGGAAAGGTCAAAGGCGAGGAGAGCGTCCCCCGTGGGTCAGTGGGCAGCGGCTCGAGTCCTCACCTGGAGAGGGCCGGTGACCCTCGCCGCCCAGGTAGCAGGCCACGCCGACGTCCTCCCGGTGGCTGCAGTCATGCAGGCCCCACGGTGGCCTGGAGCACTGGAGGAAGCTGGTCTCCTTTCCTGAGCAGCTGACGTCATCCAGCCAGATGGGCCCCACACTCTCCTCAAAGCGGCTGGCAGAGGCCTGCCTGCCATACCTGTGGCGACAGACAGAAAGGTGCAGGCAACTGCTGTCTCCCTTCATGGAGCCACACAGTGTGAAACAAGCAACCTGATTAGCTGTCATGGCCCCAGAGGACACGTGTTCTCTTTCCTACTTGCCCTCTGGTCCAAGAGCAATGCCTGTGCCCTCCCACGTTCTGATCATGGAGACAATGTTGGCTGGGCCCAGTGGATCCCTGATGGGCAGCTAATCCTTCTTCCCTGTCCATCCCTGGGTTTTGTCTGCAGTTAACCCGCCAACCAGAGAGAAAGCAGACAGAGCTGACCCTCAGCTTCCTGACCACACAGCTGCAGCCAGGACCCGGAGAGAGAGCGCTGGTTGAGCTTGGACCTCTGACCAGCCTGCTGAGCTCCTGGGGTCTCAGCACTTTCTAGGCCTCTTTGGTATCCTCTCCTCCAACAGAAAATGTGGGGAGCAGTCCAGCGATTCCCCAAGCTCGGTGCCCAGTGCAGGTGACGCCTGGACTCCTGCCCATCAACATCAGAACGGTGACAGCATTCTCAGGTTCTCATAAGGCTGCATGAACTTGATTTTTAAAATTGTTGTGATACTTGTGCTCCAATTGACTGTACTGGTAACACTGCACTACGGAAACCTAAGTGGGTGATGATAAATATACAAGCTGCAGAAGCAAGAACGGTCTGCAAACTGAGGCCGGGTGGCCAGTCGTCTGCACCTTCACTCATCTTCCTCAGGGCTGTGAGACCCGCACTTCCAGAAATCTCAGAGCCAAAAGCTGTCTGCTGAGTCTCTTAGTTCTTGGCGTCTGTGTAATTAAGTGCTGCCTCGTAAATGGGTGTTGCTATTATTTGTGCACTAGGAATATAAGACATCTTTCTGTCCTTCATGAGTCTTCCTCCTCCTCTCCTGTGCACCTAGTGATTATATTTATTTAACAAGAGCAACATTTGAACAAACTAAAACAACGAAACTTTTAATTAATAATTCTAAGACCTCCTATTTTGCTGCCTAATCAAGTCCTAGCTGGGAAAGGAATGAACCTAAATCACATATTGCTATCACTTTCCATTTACACCCTCTCCCACAAAACGCACCGATCTGATGACCACCTGTCCCTCCAACTATACAGCACATCACAGGAGGCCACTTTACTCCGAGATTTCGCTTGTACAAAGACACCCAGGTTCAACCCTTCTCATCTCAAACGAATATTCTCTTTCAAAGTTCCCATGTAAACTGAAAGGTGTATGTAGCACATGCCTATTCTAACACAGTCATTCAGAACTTTTACAAATATTGTTGAGAACATTTTAGAACAATTAAGTTCTAGTAATGCAGAATGAAAAATACACACAATGGATTTGTGAGACAAAAATAAATGAAATATGGAGGAAAAAACTCTCAGTGTCACTCAACTGTTTACCTTAATAAGGAAAAATATGAAAATAGTAAATAAAAGTATTTACAAATTTTTCTAAATCTCTGAAAATGACACACAGTCCCCAGTGTAACAGATTTACTTAAAGATGAAATAACTACTAAATACCTTCTATTAATTAAATATCATTATTTATTTGGCTGGTATGTCATACCTCTTGTCCCAAAAATTATAACTACAGTGCCCATGAAAATTAAAATTATCAGGCACTAACATGCATTTATATCTTCATAATAGCAGTATTTATAACAGAGAAAAAAACTAAACTAACCTAAATATTAAATAAGTCATGGCATAAACATTCAATGAAAATTATGCTGCCATTAAAAATTATAACTATGTAGCAAAATAAAGGTAAAAATGTGGGTAGAAAAGTTCCATACCCACTACTAGAGGCATTATGAAGGATACACCCAAGTTATTCTAATGATGGTGTAAAAATGGAAACACTGGGCAGTTTTTATTTTCTTTCCTTTTCAAACTTTTGCTCATATTTTATATTATTTGTACAAATTAAAATATATATATTAACCATGGCCATGGCTAGCTTGAATGAAAGTATATTTTTAAGGTTTAATGAATATTTGCATTGAGCTCTGTCTCAGGCTGAAATGAAATAATTTTGTCAATTTTTCAAGCACGACACAGAAATTGGACAATAGGACAGAACGGGCATTCATAAGCTCCATTCAAACATCAGCCAAAGCATCGTCTGCAGCCACTTCTGCCAGCCTGCTCTGCAATGCATCATGTGTGGGACAAAAAATATGTCGCCCGAAGTGTGATACCCAGCTTTTAAGAGTGAGGTCAAGGGTGAGTTCCAAAGGTCACCTCATGACAAGGAGGCTGTTTTCTCAAATAAAAGTGATAATTGTCATCACATATTCTGAGAAAGGGAACGACGTAACCCCAAAGCATTTGGCACGGGCTTCTCTGCCACTTGAGATGCAATGACATCAGAACTGGCGACATCAGGAGGAGGGAGGTGTCAGAACAACATCAAGCACTCACAGCACACGTCTTACTTGAACAGACACAAAGGGACATAAAAGTCACCCCTGGCTCCAACCAATTATTCAAGGAGAAGGGCTGTGGCAGGATGGTGAAGGAGACGAACAGCCAAGACCAACACATGGTTATTTATCATCAGAGAAAATGTTATTGTTTCTATTTTCAAGCTTCCAAATACAGGCAGGCAGGCAGACAGAGACCATGCATTTTTAGTATTACAGAGATTACAAGTAAGGGCTCAAAATCAGACTCTAAAATATAATTTGGCCTCTAGCCGCCTCGTATCCCTGGACCTTACTTAAATCCCAGCTGCAGGCACACCACGTATGTATTCAGCTCCGTCCAGCCATCGTCACAGACGGTCCCCCACTGTCCCCGGTAATACACCTCCAGGCGACCCTCGTGGCTGTCCTGCCCACCTGCAAGTCTGAGGGCCCCATCTGTGATGAGAAGGAGACACAAACACTAAGCAAAACAATTCTCAAAAAGGGGCAACACAACATTTTCATTTCACTAAAATATCACCAGATTTAGGTATCTCCCAGCTTTTTGTTAAATGTATTCAGGACTGTACTCAATGCCTGAGGTCACTGCACTGTTTCTAAGCATGACAAAACATATACCTGTCCTAATGAAATATCCTTTCCTTTTTATCTGTACTCTTGTTCTCTGAGTAGAAAAATATATTCTGATGTAATTCCAAAGTAGCTATGTAGATTTCTCTGAATTAAATCACATTTGGGAAATTTCCTATGGCTTTAATCTCCTTATGTCTGAGCAGTATTAGTCCTTTAAACTTCAAAAGTAAGAAAACACAGTAACTTAGAAATAGTTCAAAACTTAACTAAAAAAAAAAAAATTTGCAATATGACGCCAGAAAAGTTACACTGGTTAAAGTGAGTGAGCTCCTGTGCCGATGCATTTACTATTCCTCAGGCATCGTGAATTATAAAAACAAGGGCACACATCTTGTCTCTGTGCTTTTACTGATAATGTAGATTTGAATTTGAATATTTTGAACCCAAGGAATATTAATTGCCAGAGAATCCTGTAACAAGCTTCTATGCAGAGTCACAATACTATAAATCTATCTGCCAAAAAGTAGATTTAAAAACCATTTCCATCCAAAATAATCCAAATAGTGCCCCAAATAGAACATAAAAATAATCTTGGGCAAAAGTCATACTTTCCATGAATCTTTGGGATCTTTTAGAGCAAAAGCACGTCTCTTAGCAACAGAATGCCTTATTAATGTAATACTTTTCTGTCCACACGGCCGTGACCCCGGCAGCAGCACTCCAGGCCGGCCGTTGGACAGCAGTGCCAGCAGGGCTCAGGCGCAGCCTCTGGAGTGTTCTCCACGCGCAGTGTGGATAAATGTTGCTCTGCTACTGAAAACAACAGCGTGTTCAGAAGCGTGTTAATGAAAAGGTGTAACTTCATCATTTCGTAGGCCCTAAGAAGTTCTTTTAAATTTCTTTTAAAGGCAGTTTAAAACCCCACATTTTTTCCTGGAGTGCATTACTACAGAAACAACAGCTTTGTGAAGGTCCGACTTCCCTGGTGCACATGTCCCTCTTCTGCCCCCGGGGCAAGTAAGCACATACCCACCCACGGGCCCTCAGACGCCCTCCTTACAGCACGAGGCGGCGTAGGACGGCGTGCTATGGTTTGGAACCGTCTGGAAATTGAGCACACCAAGGCTAACGGTTTCTTTAACAGCGCTGAGTCAAGAACCCCGCCAATGTAGTTTCACCAGCTATAAGCACATTTGGAGAGTCAAGGCAGGTTAATAGCAGAATGGACTGGAGGTATAACACCTAAAATCTGAGACTGACCGCTGCATGCGATTTTCATTATTGGGTACTACATACTGCAACAAAGTCGTATTTTCTGATTTGGCTTTACAGGAATGTATGCCCTTTAAATGAAAACTCAGAAATATCTATGAATAAGGAGATCGTGTTTTGGGTTTTTTCTAGAGAGAGTGGAAGGGAGAGAGGGGGAGAGAGAGAGAGAGAGGGAGAGAAAAGGAAACATCGATGTGAGTGAGACACATAACCGGTTGCCTCCCCCATGCACTCCTAACCAGGGCTGGGGATCAACCAAGGTACATGCCCTTGGCCAGAATCGAACCTGAGACCCTTCAGTCTGAGGGCCGATTCTCTAACCACTGAGCCAAACCGCTAGGGCCGGAGATAGCATTTTAATAGACAGTTTTTGTTAGTTTTGGTTGTTTTATTGGGCATGCTTATTTTTATGCTCATTTACTAACATTATCTATATTGGGAAAGAGGGAAGGGAAGCCCAAACCGAGCTGGGCAGGGTTGGCAGGGGAACGGGTGGCAATCTTACCCGTCAGAGGGGTGCAGGACACCCCAGCGTCCTCGCTGTGGCCGCAGTTGTGCTCGCCCCAGGAGCTCTTCGGACACTGCTCTATGGACAGCTCGTTGCCCGTGCAGCGGACCTCATCCAGCATCACGGGGCCGGACCCCTCCCCGAAGTAGGCCTGGGTCCAGGCTCTGGCAATGCCACTGAGCGAGGCAAGGATTCTGGGTTAGACACTGGGTGGTAATTAACTTCTTTGGCTCCTGGTAAAAGTTTAATGGTGATTCGCCCACAGGCTCCCTCATCAGTTGTCCACAGGTCACCAGGACTCTGCGCCCCGTTTGTTGCTCTTTATATTGTTGCACATGACAAATGCTTCAAAGACTACTGATTATGACCCAATAGTGACTCTTCCATTAGGAATGGAGCCTCAAGTTCTTAGGAGGATGACGGCTGTCCTTCTGGATGACCACATTTGTTTGTTGTAAAATACACGTAACATAAAACTTATCCTTTGAAGCATTTTCAGTGTGCAGCTCAGTGGCAGTGAGCACATTCACACTGCTGTGCAGGGGCCCCCCCACCGCCTCCAGGACTGTCCAGCACCCACACGGACACTCCACACTTCAGATGACCACGCTTGGGCCAGTGATGCGTAGGCAGAGTGTCGTGAATCCCTTCCTCCTCCCTGCTGACTCCAAGGCTGAGGTCATGGCAGGAGCCTGGGCACTATCTGGGGCCCTAGAGCCACACGAGGAAGACAGAACTCCAAGAAGGAGGAGCCAGGCCCCGATGACTGCGGACCCCGGACCAACCCTGAGCCGGCCGGCTCGGGTCCCATTTCTTGAGAGAGAAATAAACTCTTGTTTATGCCTCTGCTACTTTCAGTTCTTAAAGCCAAACATATTTCCTAACAAAAACACCCCTTTACTCAAATTATTTGTACTGACTTTACTTCTCCCATGATTCAGAGGGACACCACCTTCTAGAACCCAGATTCCCGGGGAGACGACCGGAGTTGCCTGTCAAAATGACTGACTTAGGAAACGGCATCTCAGCACCCTTTAGCCTTTTCATTGTTAGACTGGAGATCTAGATTTTTTTTTTACATATATGTTTACTGATTTCAGAGATAGGAAGGGAGAGCAAGAGAGAGAAACATCAACGATGAGAGAGTCACTGATCGGCCGCCTCCTGCACGCCCCCTGCTGGGGATGGAGCCCGCAACCCGGGCCTGTGCCTTGACCAGGAATCGAACACCCGATCACCTGGATCCTAGGTCGACGCTCAACTGCTGAGCCACGCCCGGCTGGGCTGGAGCATTTAGATTTTTAGTTTACTTTTAATGACGCTGCACTTATTCCCCACTATTCTTCTTGCCCTTTTCTCGTAACATTACAACTATCTTGAGAACATACAACCAATTATATTGAAAAAGAAAGTTTGCTGAATAGTTATAATACCTCAGTAACGGTAAAGTCTTGAATAGGAAACTTTGGCTAAAGAGCAACTTGTTTGACTAATTTTATTAAATACTATGAAAATTTCTCTTAAGAGAACACTTATTTAAAAAAATCTGAACGTTAAACACTTTAAATACCATTAGAACAAATACGTGTTCCGTTCCACCCAACCCACTTTCTGTGCAGCACTCAGGTGGGGCGCCAAAGGGGAGCACGCAGGAAAGTTCACAGCAGGGGGTGCAAAGGAAGCTGAGACAAGGGAAAACAGGTTAAGGAGGGTGTCTTGGTGGAGTTAGTTTTATAATTCAGAATGCTGACACTGATTCACCAGCTGGTATTTGCCGTACAGTGGATAGGGAGAAGTCTCCCCCAACAAATATTAAAGATTAGTATCTACAGCTAAGTGCATAGATTCCAAAGAGAGAAAAAAGAAATCCTAACACAAGTGATACTGTCAAAATGACATGATTTTGTGAGTGCATTTGTTTTATAAGGGAAATATAATAACAGAAGAAAAAGCCATTTCTAGTCTTCTGGAGAGAAGCTATTAATGTTCAGTTATTAGGATTTTATTATTATTATTTTATTTTTATTGTTGAAAGTATTACAGATGCCCCCTTTTTCCCCCCATTGATCCCCTCCAACCTGTATCCCTCCCCGCAGGCCTTCACCACACTACTGTCTGTGTCCATGGGTTATGCATTATGCATATAAATTCTTATGTTAATCTCTCTCCACCCACCCACCCACCCTCACCTTCCCGGGGAGATCCATCAGTCTGCTCCATGCTTCTATGTCTCTGGATCTATTTTGTTCATCAGTTTATTTTGTTCATTAGAGTCCACATATGAGTGAGATCATGTGACACTTGCCTTTCTCTGACTGGCTTATTTCACTCAGCATAATACTCTCCAGGTCCCACCATGCTGTCTCAAAGGGTAAGGGATCCTTCGTTTTTACAGCTGCATAGTAATCCATGGTGTAAATGTCCCAGAGGATGCTTATTATGATTTCAATCTTTTTGAACTTGTAGAAACTTGTTTTCTGTCCTAACATGTGGTCTATCTTTGGAGAATGTCCCATGTGCACTTGAGGAGAATGCATATTCTGCAGCTTTGGGGGGAAATGTTCTGTAAATGTCAATTAAATCCATCTGATGTCATGTGTCATTTAGTCACTGTTTCCTTGTTGATTTTTTGTCTGAAAGATCTATCCAGTAACATCACTGAGGTGTTAAAGTCCCCTAGTATGACTGTATTGCTGTTGATCTCTCCTTTAAAGTCCTCCAGAAGTTGTTTTTTCCCCAAGCCTGTGTGAGTCTTTTGTTCTGAGGTGAATCTCTTGTAGACAGCATATATTTGGGTCTTGTTTTTTCATCCATTCAGCTACCCTATGTCTTTTGATTGGGGCATTTAATCCAATTACAGCAGTTCCTTTAACATTTCCTGCAGTGCTGGTTTGGTGGTGATAATTCCTTTAACCTTTTTTTTGTCTGGAAAGCTCTGTATTTCACCATCTATTTTGAATGATAGTCTTGCTGGATAGAGTTGTCTTGGTTTCAGATCCTTGTTTTGCATTATCTTGAATACTTCATGCCATTCCCTTCTGGCCTGTAGAGTTTCTGATGAGAAGTCAGCTGACAGCCTTATGGGAGCTCCTTGGTAGGTAACAGATTGCTTTTCTCTTGCTGCCTTTAATTGCTAAGGTGAAAACTCCGTCTAAAATGGCTGACAGTTCCCCCTGGGGCTTCCTGCTATGTTCCCGTGAGCACCAAACCAGAAAGGGTTTTTCCCCGCCCTAAGCAAGGTATAGCTGCCACATAGACAGAAGCATGTGCGTTATGTAACTCCTTGCATGACTTGCTCTGGGCTCAGACTTTACAGTTGGACTCCTCTGGGCCCGCCAGCAAAAAATAAACCTCCAGAACCCCAAGCCTCTGAGTGCCGCCTGGTCTTTCCCTAAGGTGGGCGTCTCCAGTTCCGCAATATAATATTCTCTCATTGTCTTGAATTCTTGGCATTGTAATTATGATGTGTCTGAGTGTGGGCCTCTCTGGGTTCTTCTTGCTTGGGACTCTCTGTGCCTCCTGAACTTGTGTGACTTTTTCTTTCACCAGGTTAGGGAAGTTTTCTGCCATTATTTCTTCAAACAGGTTCTCTAACCCTTGCTTACTTTCTAGATCTTCAGAAACTCATAAATATGCGAATATTGTTACATTTCATGTTGTCCCACAGCTCCCTTAGGCTGGTCTCCTGTTTTTTAATTGTTTTTTTCTTTTTGGTTCTCTGATTTTTTTCTACCCTGACTTCTTATTCACCGATCTGATCCTTAGCTTCCTCTAATCTGCTATTTATTCCTTCCAATGTTTTTGTGTGTTTTTTTATTTCTACTATGTCATTCTTAATTTCCTTCATAGTTTCTATATCTTTTCTCATGCTGTTGAGCATCCTTACAATTATTATTCTGAACTCTGTATCTGATAGATTGCTTATCTCCATTTCATTTAGCTCTTCTTCTGGAGAATTATTTTGTTCTTTCATTTGGGGCTTGTTTCTTTGTCTCCCCATTTTGGCTGCCTGGATTTGTTTCTATGTATCAGGTAGATCCGCTAGGACCCCCAGTCCTTTGGATGGCCTCTGGTTCAACCCAATGTCAGATGCTGTTTATGACTGGCCTTGAGTACCCTGTTTGCTGTAGAAACTCCACAGGGTGGGGCAGCTGATTGTTATCAATCTCTTAAGGAGCCTCAAGCAGTAGAAACTCCATGGGGGTGGGGCCAGAGGTTTTCCAGCAGGGTGGGGCAATTGCTTCCTCCCCAGGCAAAAGCTGCTTGGAAGGTAAATGTCTGCCAGAGAAAGATGTCCTCTGCTGTATAGGGGAATGACTCAGTACCAGGGCCCAGATGGATGCCCTCTGAGATCTCTTCCCCCAACCAGCCCCCCTGGATTCTCCTCACACTGCTCTAGTCCACTCTGCCTCCACCAGAGCCCAAGGTGAGTGCCTGCACACTAAGCTTTGTGCATTGGCTCTTTAGGAGCGTGCCTGCATTTCCAGCCCTCTCTCCCTGGCAGACAAAGACACTACACTGCTTTGCACAACCAGATATTATGTGGGCACCTTTCTCAGTTCTGGTGCTCTGGGCTGGGGAGCCCAGCTTGGGGTTTAGACCCCAGAGTCCTCAGTGGGAGCCCCCCACAGCTGAGATCTCCCTTGGGACCTTCAGCTGCTGCCTGTGGGAGCCCAGCCAGCCCTCTCGCGCCTTCGCACTTCCTACCAGTCTCTATGTGGTCTCCCCTTTTCCTCCTTGGTTATGAGGGTGCTCTCCAGCTCATCTTCAGTTGCAGTTAATCTATTTTAGTTGTAGTTCCAGTTTGGTCCTGGGAGAGTGTCAATGTCATTTCTACTCAATCTGCTGCCATCTTGGATCTCTCCCGTTAATAGTATTTTTAAAACAATGTGTTCAGTGGTTTCAATGTGGGTCTATGTGCTCATAGAAGAGAGCAATCTACATAAA
This sequence comes from Miniopterus schreibersii, assembly GCF_964146895.1. Taxonomy (NCBI): domain Eukaryota; kingdom Metazoa; phylum Chordata; class Mammalia; order Chiroptera; family Miniopteridae; genus Miniopterus; species Miniopterus schreibersii. Next base: position 7,860,630 of record NC_138105.1, read on the forward strand.
TGTTCACGTTTACTGACCCCAGCAAGAGGTCGATTCTCTCCAAGCTGAATCTTTGCACAGCAAAAGTGGATGTGGGAACAGGCCTCAGTGTGAATCTGGGCTCTAAGGTGGACTAACTCCTGGAACTTACCAAAACATTCCAGGCCTAACAGGTTTCTTTTTTTTAAAAAAAATATATATATCTTTATTGATTTCATAGAGAGGAAAGAAGAGGGAGAGAGAGATAGAAACATCAATGATGAGAGAGTCACTGATCGAGCCCGCAACCCAGGCACGTGCCCCGACCGGGAATCGAACCCTGATCGCCTGGATCCCAGGTCGATGCTCAACCGCTGAGCCACGCCCAGCTGGGCCTAAGAGGTTTCTTTTAAATACAGAGATAGTAACTACTCCCTCACAGGGTTGTGAAAACTACACTGAAGTAGGAACTCAGTCAATGTTAGCTCCCTTTCCCTTCCCCGTCTGGCACGTTTGGAAGCTTCCCCTACAGTTGATGGATAATATATCTTCAATGCTAAGCAATTCACCCAAAATTCACTTGGTATTTAGTTTAAACAAATACCACAGTTTCCATTCCTCCCACTCCCGAAAAGGCAGACCTGGGCAAGTGGTGAGGAAGATGGAATCAATTAAAATCTTAGCATTTCCTGGTTCTATGTTGTAAATATTTTTCCTTATTTATTTTAAAGTAACTTTTAAAGTAACATATTTATGGAAGTAATTTGTAGCTCCTAGGACACTGGATAAATCTGTGTTTTTATTATAAGACAGTGGTCCAAAATATCATGAACTTGGGCTTTTTGTGGCAGAGCCTGGAGGCTTCAGTGGTTTACTGCACTCGGTGTTTTACAGAAACAACAGTGTGGCCAAACAAGCTTGTTTTTAGTAAAGAAAGCATTATGTCCCGAGGAAGAGATTTTTATACCAAAATGATCTTGAAATAGTAGGGTATACCAGCTGTGAAAAAATTAAACAGTTGTGACCTGTGAAGATCATGTGAAAGTCAAAGCTCCCTGTCGGGACCAATGCTCTATCCATCGGAACAAGCCCCACCCAGAGGCACACAGCTTAGGTCTCTGAGTGCTTTCTCTCACAGAGGCAGTGGGAGCCACAAAGCCTAGAACTTACTGTCCAGCCTTTTCCAGTAAAGCCCACACTGCCCCTGCCCCAGAGGAGCTGGTTCATGACAGCAGGTGGGATGGACCTAGGGAACACTGAAAGCGGAGAGATTGGACAGAGCCAGGGAACACTGAAAGCAGGAGGGATTGGACGGACCTAGGGAACACTGAAAGTGGGACAGATCGGACGGACCTAGGGAACACTGAAAGTGGGAGAGACCAGACAGAGCTAGGGAACACTGAAAACAGGAGAGATCGGACAGGCTTAGGGAAGACTGAAAGCAGGAGAGACAGGATGGACCCAGGGAAGACTGAAAGCAGGAGAGATAGGATGGACCTAGGGAACACTGAAGGTGGGACAGATCGGACGGACCTAGGGAACACTGAAGGTGGGACAGATCGGACGGACCTAGGGAACACTGAAAGTGGGAGAGACCAGACAGAGCTAGGAAACACTGAAAGCAGGAGAGATAGGACAGGCTTAGGGAAGACTGAAAGCAGGAGAGATAGGATGGACCCAGGGAAGACTGAAAGTGGGAGAGCGGAGGAGGGAGCAGGGTGCTGGTGGCCGGCAGGAGGAAGCCAGACAGGATGGCTGCGGGGAAAGGAGGTCAACAGCTTCCGTGGACCTTGGCCCTGGGATAAATGCTAGAAAAGAAAAAGATTTATTAAAACATTTTCAATGGGCATAAATCATTGCACCAGGATTTGGTGCTATAAGAATACCAGGGACTAATATGAGAGAATATAAAATTTGATCCCAAACTCAACAGAAACAAAAATAAATTCCAGATGTTTCAAAGATGTACAGGAAGGAAGGAAGGGAGGGAGGGAGGGAGGGAGGGAGGGAGGAAGGAAGGAAGGAAGGAAGGAAAGAAGGGGGAGGAGGGAAAGGAGAAGGCAGCAGGCAGGCTAAAGAGCGACTAGAATAAAAACATTTCTCATAGCCTTGGGGTAAGATTCCCTGAGCAATATCAGAAACCTAGACTTCAGAAAACAAGGACTCAAAGAGTTAAATTTGACCACGTACAGATTTAAAACTCCTGTATAGCAAGACACACCCTAATCAGAATCAAAAGGCAAACTGATGCTCTGGAAGAAATATAGGAACTATGTAACAGCAACCAAAGGAAAAAACTCCTAGAAATTAACAATAATAATGTATTGTTATATTATAATGAAAGACAAAACAACCGATATGCGCACACACATACACAAAACAGGCTGCTCACACAAAAAGAAATATCTATGGCCACTGACCATGTGGTAAGATGCACAATTTACAGTGGCCAGATTAAAACTATAATGCATTCCTACCTACACCATTTTTAGAGATTTTAGAGATTAATATCATTTTCACACAATATTTACACTAAAAGGTTACAAACTCAAGGCTTTTTATCCTCAAGAAAAAGTAACCAACCAACCCTAAAATCACCCACTGGCAGAGTGACTCAAGACAGGCTGCACAGAGTAACTGAGATCCACCGTATCTCAAACGTTAAAGATGAGGTGGGCACTCTTTCAAAGACCACTGGGCTGTGTTATTGTCTTCCTTATGTATTTACATATTTTCCACTGTTCATGAACATTATTTTAATGATCACAAAAATGTTTAATTAAACTAATCAGGGGGGAAAAACCCAACTCAAGAACAAAAAACATTAGGAAACAATGATGGAACACAAATTAGGTTTTCTAGCTAATGTTGACGTTACTAAAATTAAGAAGATACTATTTACATACACACACACTCCTTCTGCCAGTCACTGGTACTTCCTGGTGCCATGGACTTCCAGGTGAATTCCAAAGACAGTGTAATTCTGCCCTTAAAGAGACTGTGCAGCACTGGGACAGCAACGTAAAGCCTGTGGGCTGAGGGTCAGTGCCCTGTGAACTGGATGAAGCTGCCTGCTCTGTCCTTCCTTGCGCAATGTCCCCACAGCCCTGGCAGTCCATCTGTGGTGGCAGCCCCCGTGCTGCAGGTTTCTTAGCCTCTGACTAGGGTAAATAGGGGAATAGGTGATCTGACAGAATACAGTTAGCGTTTCCTGTAACACTATTTCAGCGACAGAACAGCAATCCCCAATAAACACAGAGCTGGTTCTATGTCCGATCCTCATCCGAGACATTCCTAAACCTACTTCACTAATCAGACTGTATTTGTATAAAGGTTTGTTGTTACTGTTTTTCATTTTAAAAGGACCAGATAAATAGCCCCATCAAACTAATTCAGTCTCCAGGCCCAGCAACTGCTTTGAATAGGCAATTCCACTGTGCAAGGTGATTACTTGTTAGGTTATGAAAAATTGGTCCTTTAACTGAAAATACCAGTTTGTGACACTTGTAACCTACGGATGAAAGAACTCATTTAAAATGCTTAATAGCCCAGATTTCTCCCTGGAAAACAACCCCTTCCATCTCCAAGAATGGGAGTTGATGGATACTGAATGCTCGCTGTATGCTGGGCACTAGGCTAACAGCTTCACATGTGTTAGCTCATGTAACCCTTCCTAAAACCCATGATGGTACTCTCCCCGCTTTACAGATGAGGAAACTGAGGCCCTGGTGTTAAATCATTTGCCCAGGGCTACACCACTGCTGGATGGTAAAGCCTGCCTGGCTACCCAGCAGTCTCTGAGATGCTCTGCTATCTTCTGGCCTCTTGGGCCTTTTCAATGAGGTGCCCGTGGCCCCTCAAATACTGTCTATCTAAAACATAGTCATTTTCTTCCAAAAACTAACTTTTCTTTCTTGACTTCCCTATTTCTTTCAGCCCCATATTTGTATTTGTTCTTATTAACACATGCCTATTTTGCATAGTGTAATACGAAAGAAAAAATTTCTACATTGTGACCACTAACCTCCAGATTCTGGCTCTTGCCAACAGTCTGACATCTGGATGCTGGGTAATCTCAGAGGGCCCAGCTTCCTCCTCTGTTAAACAGGCCTCTTTCCTGCTCAATAATTTCTTAGACCAGGCTATCTTTATGGTGAATTTTACCAATATTTTAAAAAATTAAGGAACAGTAAAATAAAAAAGCAAAGCAAAAAATTTTTAAAAAGCAATTTGTACCAGAAGAATTTTTATTCTGGCCACCCAATAATACGGTTTTCTAGGAAAATTTTATAGCAAGAAAAAACAAACAAAAAACTAAGAGGAAAGAAGTGTTCACAATTTTTAAATTCCTACGTCAATTACGGCACATCCACACAACGAAATATGTAACAGCCCTAAGCTATGCTTTTACGAGTTCTGGAAGACATAAACAGGAAATGCTTTCATGTTAGTGCATAAAAGCAGCTCTAATTAGGATGTCTCCACCTGGAACTGCACGGTGTGCAGATGCGTCCTCAAGTTCAATTTCCTAACATCTGGCTGCCTTCTTTCCTGCTCCTCTCTCTCCAAGTTCTGGGTTAATCAAATCTCAGGATCTTAAGTACAGTAATTCCTCTGCAAATTTAGGAGGCTTGCCAGCTACCAAAATCTACAGACACCACTGAAAGATGAGCGTGAACAAAGACAACATCTAACAAAGAAACTCATCGCCTCTGCAGGGAGGCATGAGGTAGTCTCCCTCTGGGAGACCAACAAAGCCATAAGACTGGGACGCGCTTCGCTCAAGAACGAATCATAAACGGGGATGAGCAACAGTCACGCTGTCTGCTTACCGTCATGTGCCACTAAAAACAATGCACCTAGAAGTAGTGTGCTTCTAGGGAGCAAATTCTAGAGGAGGAGCAGTTGTAGAATGTTGCTTTAATGCAAATGTGTGAGAGAATTATAAAACCAAGCGGAAGAGAGGCAAATGGACACCGTCGGCTGAGAGCGTCAGAGCACTTAACCGAGGAACGAATCTCTACCCAGCTGTGCGTGGGGTGGGGCGCGGGTGGGGGCGGCTGCACAAGCTTGGGGACGACTTTGTTGCCATGTGTATTTGGAGATATTTTTCCTTTCCTTTTAATCGCTCTTCCAAACATGAATCCCTCATACAAAAGACAGCACTGAGCTAATGCTTAAGAAACATGTATAAACACATGTAAACACGTGTAAACACATGAGAAGGAACCTGCACGCGTTCAGCACCAATATACTCTTCCTTGCGATTCCATCTGTATTTTCTTTATGTAACAGACTGCTTGTCAACGGGGTCTCTGTTTAAGAGCTGTTTGTGTGAGTAGAAAAAATCTTTTCTCCTTTAGAATCACTTCTATAACTGTAAATATAATTAATATTCAATGTGTCATTTAAATGTTATATGCCTTTTACTGAGCAAAAAGCTTTCCTCTTCCCCACAGAAATATAGTAATATGATTTTAAAAATGCCTGATAGCTGAAATTAGAGTAATACATACTATAACTGGTAATGTTAAATTGCTATTACTTACTGTACCCTCGAAATTCTTAAGACTTTGGACAAAGACATGGGCTTCTCAGTAACTCACATGAAAGTCAGTTAGCACATCCTGACCACGTAACTGACACCCGGTGAATGCACACTTTAACCAGAGTGCTTTTAAAACGGGAAATTCAGAGGTACACCTCAGCAAGCAGGAGTTCTGGACGGAGGAACGGTGTCTGACACCCTCACTGCTAAATGGCCAGTATACTTGGAATATTTAATAACGTCTTTCAATTGTAAGAGATGCTAACAGAGTCCTGTGCACGTCCACGTGGCTACGCTTTCAGACACTCCAGCCACACAACAGGACGCGCTCGGAGGGGGAAGTGCAGCTAGGGGGCGCCACGGCCATCTATCTCGGCTGGTCCCAGGGCCGCGCCGCCAACCCAGGCTGCTCTGACTCCAACAGCACCTGAAGCCTGAGGGAAACGGATCCTGAAATTGAAACCCAATCAGAACAGTTTCAAAATATAGCCTTAAAATTTAATGGTTAATAACATTTTTCTCAGAAGCAGCTAGTTGGTCCTATTGCTGACCCATGGAAAGAGTGATCACAGTGCTCACACCACACCCTCAGCACCCCGAGCCATCAGTCCTACAGACCAGGCTGGTCCTGCTTGTGCCTGTCAATACGGGGACTGTGAAATGGCACTGAGGTCCTGGGGTCAGCGACGGGGCACTTCACTTCCCAGCGGAGGAGCTGGTGCTTGGTCTCAGTCTCACCATGGGGCAGCCAGAGCTGCTCCTGACTCCTGGCAAGACGCAAGACGAGAATATATCACCTGCCATGACGTCCAGCCAGACTGCTTGCTGAGGTCCAATCCATCCTTCAGACCAAGGCTCCCATCCCAGGAGTTTCAAGAACCAAGGGAGCAAATATTGCCCCCAGGAGCGGGAGGCACTCTGCAGAGAAGCAGCTTGGTCCCTCTGACAATCAGTGTCCCAAGGAAGAGTGTGCTCTGAACTCAGAGGGACCCTGAGGCCACTGCTCAGCCAGGACAAGGGCTGCTACAGATGGACCACCTGTTAGGACGTTGTGGGGCAGCTACGGAATCTGAATGTGATGGCTGTCAGACACTGTCGGGTGATTATTTGTGATCAGGGCAATGTGGCTACACAGCACAATGTCCTTATTTTTAAGAGATGCAGACAAGTATTTAGAGGTAAAATATCTGTATTTTACTTTAAAATACTTCAATATAAACACAGACTTTTTAAAAAGAGGAATGACTGACTAAAACAACTGCAAAAAAATGAGTCGAGATGGTTCACATCTCAAAGGTGACAACTGTCAAGGAGGACGCGTCACTGGACAGACGGTGCCAGAGAGAGAAGCCCCCAAGTAAGTGCTCAGTGAAAAATCTCATCTCAGGTAAAATACCCAATTTTAAAAGCTCCCCTAAAAGAATTCAGAGACACCTGCAGGCTTGTTACACGGATGCCTAGAATCACTAGAGAGGGACTGGGGACCTGGAGTGGAGCACAGTGCCCCAGGACAGGTACCCCTGCGGACAGGAGCAGCAGGGCGCGCAGACCTTCACGGGCCCCCACGGTACTCGCTGCATCTGACACCCACACGGAAATTATTTACTTTGCTCATCAATCAGCACCCTTTGTTCTGCACACGCCTCACGAATAAGGAAGCTAGGGCAAGGCTCAGACCATGCTGGAAGAGAAGCTGGGCTCCATGATGCCATCCTGTGACGATGGGTCGCCGTGACCAACAGGTCGCCTTGGCGGGCAGCGCCGGCTGTGCCTGGAGCAGTGCGAAGGCTGCGCTGAAGAGCCTGCCAGGCTCAGCCTCTCTGGGGTAGGAACTCCCTGGAACTCAGATAAAACTGGAGACTGTGGAGCACATGCGCACGTCCTCCCAGGGAGCCTGCAGCCCAGTGTGGGGACCAAAGCTGGCTTTCCCATGTGTTCAGGGACACGCACAATCTGCACACACAGCACCCGCCTTCTGTATGGAAATATTAGATTCAGAAGTTAACGCAAACAGGACAAAAACAAGGAAATCGAACCTGAGGCCCAGCTGCCTGCAGACCACTTCTGCATCTAGGTCATCCCACTGGTCGTCGCAGACGGTGCCCCACTGCCCGGCTCGGTACAGCTCCACGCGGCCCTCGCGCACACTGCTCCCGCCAGCCAGGCGCAGAACGGGGGAGGCTGGGCCTGCGCCTGGGAAAGCAAAGGCCGCAGAGTCACAGGGAACAGTAAGACTGGGTCCATCCTGCTTCCTTCCCAGTCTCGGAAACTGAGTAGCATTCACTAAGCCACTCCAGAGACAGCAGGCTCAGGCCGGTCCTGTCAGCACCCACTCGAGTCTAATGTACGCGTAAGTCAGCTAGCACTTATTAGCAAAAAATTAAAGACAGGTTTAATAAGCATAACTGCTCTCAACATTGTATGTTAGCTTCTTACAATTGATGGCTGAATTATGGTAGAAAACAAATTTGCGTAAGTTATTGTGTGTATTTTCCTTTAAAAAACTTGGAAAATATAGAAAAAATAATTTAAAAATGTGTAAGTTTCTTAAGTTATTATATTTTCCCGTCTCCCCACCCCTTACCACTGTGGTAAGTTTAGAGATGAAAGGAAAACAAAATATTCTAAGAGGGCTTTAAAATCACCTACAACCCAGAACGATTATGACATATTACCTTACATTTTTAATGTCGTGTTTTATTTTAAAACATGTGGCTTTCTGGTTTTATAATTGTGAAAATACAGAAAAGCTCAAGGACAAAACTGAGTCAACATCCCACATCCTCCCAACAAACCCACAAAGAATCATTTGAAAGAAAATTCCATGAGATAGCTGACTCATGTTTAACTTTTGGACAAATAAAACCCCCAGATGTTTTCGTGGAGGTTGCTGTTTCCCATGTTCAGTGCCCACACAGTGTCCTGCTCTGCACGTGCTGGAAGGGCATAGGTACCAGGAGACAAGACACTAAATGTAATTTCCCAACTAAAAAAAAATGCATTAAAGTCTGCTCTGGGCCTTGAGGCAGACTCAGTGTTTGCTGGTTTGAGCTATTTGCTTTCTTGGTCTCATTTACTTTTCCATAAGAGTATCTTTCTCTCATTCTCACTTCAAATTTATCTCAAGCTTCTATATTTTATATAGGCTGATAAATGACCTTAAATTTATCTTTGTGACCATAATTTAAACAAGTGGATAGCTTATAGAGAGTAGAAATAATTTTTTAAAAGTAGAGAAATCTACCAAAAGAAGAATAGTTATTGTTTTTAAGATTTTGCTTACCTCACTACCTGAAAATGTTGACCATTTTATCAATCAGGTTAACCCAGAATACAAGCAATAATCTACAAAAAGGCAGTGCACTGTAGAGCCCAAGCCACACCATCCCAAAGATGCAATACACACACCTTTACTGGCCAAAAGCAGCCTCAGCCAAAGGAACAAGGGAAGAGAAGGGAAACCTACGAGACATCCAGGTGGAACATGCGCCCGGCCACCCAGAAAGGTCTGCAGGTCTCAGAGCACATCCTGCACAGCCCCACACACCCGCACAGCTCCCCACAAGCCCTGCCTGGCCCCACACACCCTGCAGGGTCCCTGTTCCACAGCGGCAAGGGTGCCTCCAGACAGCTCACAGTGAGGACAGTTTCTAAACTGGGTCTCTAGGTTCTGTGGTGGGAGCTTCTCTCTCCCCCTCCTGACACTTGCACTCAAACAGAAACCACTGCCCAGGGCTGGCTGCTAGCACTTCAAGACCTGGGACATCTGGTCACACTGCTGTCTCCCAGGAAAATGCAAAAAGGGATTCTGTGTCAGTGTGGTGGTTCCGGGTTGTGATCGCACATTAAAATACACCACAGTCCCCAGAAAACCCACCCGCCTTTGTGAGGGCAGCTGCTCCCCCTCTTATGTTCCTATGAACGCATGTGTATCTGTGGACTGAAGCCGTTCTGCTGGCCACCTCATGCCTGTACATGGTGCTTAAAGGTCATTCCATAAAACCCAAAGGGGAACTGGCACCATGATCACACTTTGCCCTATAAAGCGGAAACATCTTGCTATAGTTGCTGCATTTATCTTTGGTCTCAAGCTGATTTTCTACCATGACGCCATCATGATTTTCCGTTACCAAAACAAGTGTTTCCTACCCAGCATATAATTTTTCTGTGAGCAAGTTAGATAAAACAGAAAGCATGCTAATTGTGAGGTTGAACGGAATTCAATTTGTCAGACACACTCCTACGAAGACTAACTGTGAGTGAAGAACGCGCTGGCTCAGGCTCACGTCTGTATGTACACCTCCCGGGAAGGGGTTTAAGGAGACGCCTTTATCATCTGGACTCACGCTGAAAACACAATGAAGGGAAACAAGAACATATCTTTTTTACCATGGGAAGAGCTGCACCTGACAGCAGCTGCCATCTTCTGAGGACACGCCCCGCCCTGCCAGGTATCCTTTTCGCAGAGCAGAATGTTTTCTTCATCTCCACGGCAACGGACGCTGCTCCAGTGAACGGGAGCAAGGCCCTGGCCGGAAAACGGGGTGTGTTTCGCCACTCCTTTTCTTCTGCAAGTACAATGATCGATGTTAGGTTTATCAAAGGTAGGAGAATTTTTATCAAATCATTTAGATATTTTAAAATGGAAGAAATCCATAAAGATGGAAGAGTAAGAAAAAGAGAAACATATGGGTTACATAAGTTTCAAGGAAATCACACTCGGGTGGATGGCCCATGGCCATCTTCTTAGTAATCTTGAACCACCAATGAACGGCATGCATAGGCCTTGGCTGTCTACGGCTGATGTTAGAAGAAAATGGGCAGATACAACGGAGATGAAAAGGGGACCTGGGTGGCTGTGGGAGGAGTATGTCACTGCCTGAGACCTGTAGTCTAGAATGGACTCAGCTCAGATCACTCCTCGCTGAGTCTGTCCAGGCTGCCTTCGGTCATAGGAAAGAAGTCTGGGTGCTCAAAGAGTCCTTCTTACTCCCATATGTTAACCTAGATTTTCAAAATGATTATTATTACTATGTCTAAGCAAGCTAGTATCAAGAGAAGTCCATCCACATTTTTAAAACCTTATATACAGTATATGCTAGAAGCCTTTGAAACTAATTAATAAATTAATAACATGCAGATAAGCTCTGCTTTTAACACATCTAATTGACATGCTTTTATATGTACAAATAGAAATTAAATTTTAAAAAGATTTGATAGTAACCTGATTAACATGGTAATCTCTAGAACTGTCTCCATGCAACAGCTTCCATCCACCCCACAGTAAATATTTGGAGTATGTCTAAAACATGACTGTGTCCCCAGGCTGCTCTGCTCCTACTGTGAAACTCTGACTAAAAGTGACCACTCAGTCCAGCTGGTGTGGCTCGGTGGTTAAGAGTCCGCCCATGAATGGAGAGGTCACCAGTTCAATTCCCTGTCAGGGAACATGCCCGGGTTGTGGGCTGGATGCCCAGTAGGGGGAGTGCAGGATGCAGCCAATCGATGTTTCTCTCTGTCCCTCTCCCTTCCTCTCTCTCTCAAATCAATAAAATCATATTCAAAGAACAAAAAACAAAAAAATACAAGGTACCACTCAGAGATGCTGTAAGCAACACAGTTGTCTGAAGTGTGCGTTTGCAGAATGGAGGTCTGTGCACTCTCGTCCGTCGGTGGACTGGTAGCCACCCTGGACTCCACCATCCACTACATGCTCTTGCTTCTCCAAGTCAGAGCCTCAGGGCACAGTGTTCCTCCTGGATTCTCAGGGGGAACCAAGGCACACACAGATGTGTGTATGAAGGAAGACACTGACGTCTACACACTGGTCACAACCTCAGGCTCTCCAAGAAAAAGCGTCAACATTCTTTGTGCGAAAAACACCCATTGATACAATCAGTAGCTAACATTCCTAAATAGCGCACTTACATGCCCCGGCCTTCTCCTTCCCAATTTATACCCACGCTCGCTTTTAAAACTAGTTAGGTAATTAGGTACATTAACCCTGTTTGCTGCTCTAATAGCATCAAAAGTCCAAACAAAACGTAAGCCTTCAAGGTTTGCCTCTATTACACGCATTCCTCCCCCTCCTCATGGGAAGGCAGGAGCAAACTGGCAAAGATCTTAACAATTTCACTAGAGTTGAGCAACGTTTTCATTGCTATCATGGTACTAGATATTATCACTCTCTGATTATTAATGCAGAATATTTGACAACTGCAAACCTTTCTTTCAGGCTTTTAGACCTGCACTTTTTATAACAAGATATTTCTGATGTTTTCTAAAGATCTCTGGACATAAAGGCCAAGAAAAACATACGGCACGTGTAGTTAGAAAAAGAAATGAAACACAAAATCAGAACAATAAGAATAACAAAATAAAACTTTTGTTCCAAAACGGAGCCCCTGCTCCTGGTGAAACCCCTGGGCCCAGGCACCGAGGTGCTGGGCCTGGGGCCAGCATGGGCACTGATCTGTTTTAGTGAGAGTGCTCAGGGTTGCGGGGAGCCAACGTCACCCCAAACTATCAGGACAAGAGCACAGGTGAACGTCACCTCCCTCACACAGAAACACGGAATCTGGGGGAGCTGAAAGGAGAGAGAGAAGAGCAAGGGGCAGCAGCCTCTTGACATGAGCGTGTTAATCACGGCTCCTGAGGAATTAGTTCTGGAACCAGAGGCCCTGCTTCCTAGGACTAAACAACTGTCTGCTTAAAGAGAAAGACCAAAAGTTGGTTTCTACTTCTGCCCACCAAGCATGGCCCACTTCCTGCCGGCAGGGGTAGCGAGATGTGGGGTGCACTGTGAGTACACGCGGGGTGCCAGCTCATTCCCTCCCGGCCCTACCTCTGGGCTCTGCTGAGGAAAGCGAGAGTGAGACTGGGGAAGGAAGAGGGGACCTTTCCACAGTAACTCGGTGCGCGTCATTCTCGGACACTCGCAGGCTGGCCTGTGCGAGGACAGGACCAGGACGGGGAACTCACCCCAGCTGTAGCTGGTGACAGACGACGGCAGCATCGGCGTCATCCCAGTGGCTGCTGCAGACTGTGCCCCAGGCTCCACTGGCAAACACCTCCACTGTGCCTTCCAACTCATCCGGGCCACCACGAAGTCGCACCAACCCTGAAATGCAGAAGGACCCCAGGCCCTTTAATGGCGATGATCGAGTGAACGTACTAGACGGGCCCTCACTTAACATACTTCTCCACGGAGGTGGCGCAAGACCAGCCAGAGTGGCTTGGCCTCCACTCTTCAGAACGAGGCTCTTCCTTTAAATGAGGATTCAGCAGGGCTTATGGGGTTTAGTGGGGTTTTTGGTGGGAAGGGGGGTAATTAACAGGCTCATGTCAATGCTAATTACACTGCAGTTTTTATCTGGGCGAAGAGAAAGTGCAGCTGTAATTTGAAGGGGAAGTGGGAGTGCGTGACTGACTCCGACACCGCATCCCGAGCCGCAGGTTACATCTGCAGGAAGCTCTCACCCCTCACACATCACCTCCCGTCCCCACGTGAGCTCATGTAAGGAACAGAAACAAAATTCAGGGCTCTGCCCGTAACTTCGCTGCCACTGTCTGGGTCCTATCTCCTTCTACCTGATTTCTTCCTCCACGAGAAAACAATAAAATGCTTTTCCCCCTTCAAGCAGCATAAACCAAAGATATGGCTATGATTCCCAAACCGTGCTTGCGTGGAAACAGGCCTAACGTCAGTCTGAGGGGACTGTCACCAGGTAGAGTGGCTGGAGTGACTTCCCCTCACAGACCATCCCCACCCAGCTGCTCCATCGCCCACGGTTTGAGTCACCTTTTCAGGCTTAAAAGGGGCAAAATTTAAGTTCAAGAACCACTCAGAAAATAAAATGTTAAGTTCCATTCAGTGTGGACCAGGCCCTGCACTGCTCTTCCCGTTGGCCCTGGCGGACGGGGCCGACACCTAGGGCAGCAGCTGGCAACAATGTCCGAGGGAATCAAACTCGGACAGCTGAAGAATTTCACAAAATCCTGTGAAAAGTCACTTAGAAACGCCTTTACCTTCATAGGTAAAGAAATTAAGTCCTACCAAAAAAATCCCGGTATGTTTTGCATATTTCAAAGTTATTATATTTGGATTTAAAACAATTTTCCAAAAACACTCGATTCACAAACGATCCCTTCATCTCACTAGCACCAGCCTTGTCACCAACAACTATTCTTCCCACATCACCATCCCCGAACATGTAACTGTCTAAGAGAAACATCCTATTTCTCATGACAAGCAGTCATTTCATTCAAAGGAAAGGGGACGATAAATGGAGACAAGCACCACGGCCGGATCCTGACTGTTCGGGGAGAGCGTGGGCCTGGCGCTACCGGGCAGGTCATCTGACACCCTGACCTTCAGTTCAGGCTGGGCAGAGGAAGCGGCTCAGAGCAAAGTGTGAACCGCTGAGCACTTTTAAAGAGACACAACTGAAGAGTTTAGCTGAACTTCAGTATGTTTTAATCATAAGACCTCTTCTACACAAAGCCACATAAATCACCATAGTATGTATATCACCAATGCCAGCAGTTTATTTCATTCCAAGGAATCTGTTTGTTTACCTCAAACCGACATTATCTGAGATAATACATTTAATCTATTATCTCTTTATTAACCCAAAGCCACCACCACCAAATTACTCATGTCAAAGGTTGGAAGAAAGATCTGGTAGTGAAAACAAATGGAACTCAACTTAAGCAGGTTAAATAACCCTAATGAATGTAAAAGGGTGCCTCAGTCACTAACCAGCAAGCAAGAAGAAAGGATTAGGCAGCCAGAGGCAAGAAGGAGGAAACTGCATAAAGCCTGCTGTCACCAGGACATCAGTCTGAGGCAAAGACAGTGCTGGCAGGCCTCCAGCCATCTCTCCCACCACTTCTCAGGTGCTGCAAACCTGCCCGAAGCCTGCTCCCCGGAGCTGCATCTGTTGGACAGTAGGGACCTGCAGCTCTCCTCCAGCTTCCCTTCAACAAGTGACCACAGATGCCTGCAGGCAGGAAAGGCAATCTGCATGCCAGTGACTGATAAATTCTCCTCCAGAATCCACACAGCACCGGAATCCACACAGCACCAGCACCCCCAGTGCACACCTTCCTGGCAGCTCCCTCCAGCCAGTTTATCCCTCCCTGAACAATTTCTAAAGTACTCTGAGACATCTACCTTGCACTCAGAGCATTTCCTAATGGTTATAATTCTATGAGTCCTCAATTCTTCTAAAATTTTGTGCAAGAGTTTTCTGGCATTTTTTTTAAATCAATATAGCCCTGACCTTGTGGCTCGCCAGTTGGCTGGAGCGTTGTCCTGTACACCAAAAAGGCTGCGGGTTCCATTCTCGGTCCGGGTGCATACAGGAGGCAACTGATCATGGTTTTTTTCTCACATTGATGTTTCTCTCTCTTTCTCTCTTTCTCTCTCTCTCTTCCTCTCTCTCTAAAATCAATAAAAGCATATCCTGGGGTGAGGATTTTAAAAAAGTCAGTACAATATGTTCCAAAATGATAAAAGTGTGAACATAACTTACACTGTACACATTTAAAGTAAGAAGTTATTTCTTTGTTTTGGTTTTACTTTGTTCTTGCTTCATTTATTCTCTTAAAATGGTTGAGGCGATGGAGATTCTGAAAACAGTAATTCATTTCCCTCAGCTTATGGCTGAGGACACTGTGGACCAGTCACCTGAGCAGCTGCAGAGCAGTGGGTACTGTCCCCTGATCCCCCACCACTGCACCCGGTCTCCAAACTCGGGCAAAGAGCCTGCGGCATAACAAGCGCCTGCTGCTCCTGCCGGGATCAGTCACTTTCAGAGTTGTGCCGCGCCGGCTTTCACCACGCTGTGTGAGAGATGACAGCCAATCTGGCCAGCGTTCTGCGGGAAGACGTCAGCCAGCAGGAGCACAGGGCAGCCTGGAGAGTCTGTGCTGGGGACACAGGAGAGGGGCCTTCCCGGCTCTCCTTTGAGCCTGGGCCTCCAGGGGGCACTGCTCTGTCCCATGAGCTGCACAAATGTTAGGAGGAGCATGCGTTTGCACAAACCTAAGGGTGCACAATTACAAGGTAAAGAGGGAAAATATCCTTAGCTCAACGGAAAAAAAAAAAAAAAAAAAGAATAAAGCAATCCAGAAAGGTCACCACCTGGTGAACTCATTTCCATTGCTAACATACTAACAATAAAATTCTTCAGGTACATTCTAGGCCAATTTCTTTGTTTGGCAAATGTTCAATTGTCACAATCTCTTACTATCAAAACCTGACGCCCTTCCTTGGCTCCCACTCTCTCCTCCAGCTGAGCACTCCATGTGCTCCCACCAGTCTCAGCTAACGTCTCTGGACCACACCCCAGCGACCCAGGACTAGGCTGTGTTTAAGTGTCTCAAGTGCCATTTGGGTGGAAACTCCTCTAAATATTCCTATTTTTAAAATGTGTTACCAGTAGTAATTGATAATCTGAAGTCTCAAACGGAGGTTTTAGGTCAGCAGTAACAGGCATAACCAATATACAGACCAAACCAGTAATAGAAGAGTCTGCAACTGTAAAGCTACTCATGATGGCAAGTCATGGACAGGAGCCCTGAGCTCCTGAAATGAACTGGTGCAAAAAATAGTCAAAAAGCAATCCATTGTAACAAGTCTGCTGGTACAACCACCTAAAGGTGAAATGTGCCCAGGTCCAGGATTGATCAGAATTCTGCTATCTTGTCTGCCAAACATGTTGAACTTACTGTCATTTTACTATACTATTATTTTTCTTCCATGTAGATATATCTCCAGATTTATAAAGAAAAGGGAACAGAAAAGATTCATGTTAAAGAAATTTGCTTTATGGGCAACTTTGCTAAAAAACAGAAATTCCCCAAACAAAAAGACACTGCAGAGGGGTTCCCTCTGACCATTTCACCAGTCTCAGTCGATGCAGGTAATCTAGAGAGGCACATCAGGCTAGATTAAAATTCCCCTCAGTCTCAATGGGTTTTCGGTTCTTAAGGCTACTGTAATGGGTTGAATTCTATCCCCCAAGAAGATGCTGAAGACCTAACTCCCAGGACCTATGGATGTGACCTTATTTGGAAACAGGGTCTTTGAGGATGACCATTTAAGATGAGGTCATTAGGATGGGCTTTAATCCAGTATGACTGGGTTCTTGTAGAAAGGGGAAATCTGGGCACAGACACACACACGGGGAGAACACCACCCACCCCCAGCCAAGAAGCTACCAGAGGGTGGGAGAGAGCCCAGGAACAGAGCCTGCCCTGGGCCCTCAGGCCTGGCTCTGCAGACACCTTCATCTTGGGCTTCTAGGGTCCAGAACTGTGAACCAATAAGTTCCTGTTGTTTAAGCCTCTCGTTTTGTGGGACTTGTTACAGCAGCCCAAGCAAACTAATCAAGCCGTCATGGTGTCCCCTCCCTGGACAATCTACCTCCTCACACTCCAGACTTCAGGGAGGCCTACAAGAAATAGCAGGAAAGAAACCAAAGGTCAGCTATCTTTGTTCTCTAAATCCAGCTCACTCCAAAGTAAACCAAGTGAAAAGATAGGCCTCCTTAGTTACCTTCTCAAGATGTACTTACAGAATAGCACTGACTCACCTGAAGAGGAAGAAAAACACAGCAAAAACAAAGACCTGTCTCCATAGGGTTTTCTGAATAGAACTGATAATACATATTTTAATCTTTTAAAAATCAGTTTGACAAATGAGTAAAAGAAAATTAACATTATCACATAAACTCTTTCTCATCTATTACTGAACTTCACAGAGGCACAAAATAATAAACTTTGGTCATATCTATTGTTCCGGTGGAATCAGAAAAAATGCATGCTGGAGACATCGAGCTATCATCTGATCCTTGATAGGAGCATATGTAAAACTGACAGCGACATAGAAATTTCAGTTTGTGATCTATTAGAAAAAAGAAAATGTCTATTACATGTTGGACAATTTAGTACACACACGTCACATGTGAGTTAAACATAATCTATATCTTATACCAAAAGCAACACTGGAATACACTAAATGTTTCTTAAGTACAGTTGGTGGGAGCTAGATTAATTCTGATGTTATTTTCTTCCTACACTCTACCTGACAACACTAAGGTATACTACTATTTTTGTCTATGATTATATTTCCCCATAACTGAAACCAGTTTAAGCATGGTGAAACAGATTTTACTGAAATCATGCCACGTCAAAATGAAATAAAATTATTTTTAACATATGGAGCAGTCCCCTGCACAGAGATCCAACGGAACTGTATCTGCCTCCATTAGCTCACATCTATAATTCATACTAATTGCCATGTATTATTTATGTAGATACTGTTAGTACTGAGAAAAAAAAATCTGAACTGGTCTAGTTCAAAATACAAGCATATCCTCTGAATAGCAATTCTACCCATTTACACTGGGCTTATCAGAAACTTATAAATCTTATCAAGTATTCTCTGGTTTGGAACATTATACAGTATTATACAAAAGAAGAAGACTCTATGCATTAATTTATGGTGTACTAACAACAGATGAATGTACCCACCCTCGCAGAAACCTCACAAGCGATGTGTGAGAACTGCTCACGCGTGAACAGATGGTACGAGTGTCACCATCATATGTATATCACTGGGAGACGAAACAGACTCCACCTCAAGTAACCCTCTTCTGCCTCCCGGGGCGGGAATCACACGAAAGGCAATGAAAATGCTCAGGATTCTTCTGACACCTCAGCCGGCCTGTGGGTGTCCTCAACCGGAGGACACGGGTGATTTCTTAGGCATCTTTGTAAAGTCTGCTCCTGGTGTGAACTCAGCAAACATTCAGTGACTCTACCCTCGCCTTGTTACATGAATCAGCATTTTCCACTCTTGGTAATCCTAATAAAAAGTACTGAGGCTGAATGTGTAGGCATGGCTTGTAGGAGGAAAAATCTCATTACTTTAGTGCTTTGCATACAATAATTGTTCTTAATAGTGTGCTGATTTGCGGAAGAGGGGAGAGGGGTGAGAGGAGGAAACTACTCTGGAAAAGTAAGATGCTAAAGAGGCAAAAGTCAACATTTTCTGACTTTCAGGTATAGATTTCTATGATGCATGATCTGTATATTGCATTGTGTGCCCACCATCCAAAGTCAAATCATCTTCAGTCACCATATATTTGACCCCCTTTACCCTCTACTATTCCCACCCCCCTTCCCTCTAGTTACCACTATACTATTGTCTGTGTGATGAGTTTTAGTTTTATATCCCACATGTAAGTGATATGATACGGTTCTTAGGTTTTTCTGCCTGACTTATTTCACTTAGCATGATATTCTCAAGATCAATCCATGCTATCACAAATGGCAGTGCTTCATCTTTTTTACGGCTGAATAGTATTCCATTGTATATTTGTACCACATTTTCTTTATCCAATCATCTATGGAAGAACACTTTGGTTGTCTCCATATCTTGGCCACTGTGAATAATGTTGCAATGAACATAAGAGTGCATACATCTTTGTAAATAAGTGTTTTTGAGTTTTTCAGGTAAATACCCAGAAAAAGGATGGTTGGGTCATATGGTAGCTCTATTCTTAACTTTTTGAGGAACTGCCAGACTTTTCCATAGTGGCTGTACCAAGTTTACATCCCCGCCAGCAGTGAGTGAGGGTTCCCTTTTCTCCACAATCTCTCCAACACTTATTACTTGTCTTATTGGTAATAGCCATTCTAACAGGTGTGAGGCGGTATCTCATTGTAGTTTTGATTTGTATTTCCCTAACAGCTAGTGAGGTTGAAGATCCTGTCATTTATCTGTTGGCCATTTGTATGTCTTCTTGGGAGAAGTGTCTGTTTAGGTCTGCCCATTTTTAATTGGCTTGTTTATTGAGTTTTATGAATTCTTTATATATTTTGGATAGTAAACCTTTGTTGGAGCTATTGTTTGCACATATCTTCTCCCAAAGTTGGTTGCCTTTTTGTTTTGTTGGGGGTTTCTTTTGCTGTGCAGAAGCTTTTTAGTTTGATATAGTCCCATTCTTTTATTTTTGCCTTTACTTTCCTTGCCTTTGGGGTCAAATTCATAAAATCTTCCCTAAGATCAAGGTCCAAAAATTAGTACCTGTTTTCTTTTATGTAATTTATGTAATTTATATATTACCTATATTTAGGTCTTAGATCCATTTTGAATTAATTTTTGTGCACAGGGAGAGTCTATAATCTAGTTTCACTCTTTTGCATGTGGCTTTCCAATTTTCTGAGCACCATTTACTGAAGAGGCTTTCTTTTCTCCATTGTAGGTTTCTGGCTCCCTTGTAAAAAATTATTTGGCCATATACATGTGGTTTTATTTCAGGGAAGTAAAAGTATTTTATATCTGCCTTAGCCTGAAAAACAGATTGAGCTCAATATTTAAAATCCAGCCAGGAAATGTATCAAATCTGGCTTTGCTAATAAATGTTTTTCAGCACCTGCTAAACATAATCAAAATGCAGCATTTTTTTAAGGGACAGCTTACAACCAACTTTTTAATTAGCATTCACTTCAAACACCAGATGGACATGGAAGAGTCCAGTCTGTGAACAACTGTTCTTCCCATCGTCTGCTGCGTCCACCTGCAGCAGGAGGTTTGGGTGGGTAGGTACATATGAACAGATCAGCGTGACACGGCAGAACATCAGATCCATGCACCATTCTTCCTGGTAGAATGCCAATTATTAGAGCATTATCATTTATTGTACCTGTTTCACCCCTCAGTCACCAGTCGCCTACAGTTGGGTTCCACCTGTGCGCTGTAATGAAGAGGACCCCGTGACACAGAGTCAAGCAAGCTGCCTGCCTGCCACGACCATGGAGACGGAGACTCCCCCTCCTAGTCAGGTGTTGTCGAGGACATCATTGCCTATTCACTCTTCCTGCAGACACGTGAAAACAACCTGGCTTGGGTTCAGTTCAGAACGTAACCTGGTGAACCAGGCTGCTGTTATCTCACACTGGTCAAATGGACACCAGGGGTGCCATTTTCCTACCCACACACAAGGGAACATGCTTGACCCTAACCTAGCAGGACTAAGTCACAGAAGGGTGGATGCACTCGACAAACAGTTCCCTTCCTCCCTCCTTTCAGACTAGGGGGTTTTTGGGCCACATGGGAATTCCCACATGTTTACATAACTAAAGAACTAGAGCTAAAGGAGCCTTGAGGTGACGATGTGCACCACCGTGTAATGCTGCTGTGAGAATTAAGTGAGAAAATCAGTGTGCAACTCGCTGAGCCCAGCACCCAGCACACAGTGAATGCGCGGCTACCCCAGGCAGCTAACTGACCAGGCCGGGCTGTGGCAGCGCTGCTCAGAGCTGGCCAAGTCCTCTGAATGAGCCTGTTCAAAAACTGCCTTCTCCAGACAAGCCGTGGGGGTTAAGACATGTCCCCAACATGCATCGCTGCTCACGGAGCCTAACGGACACCGATGTTCCCTAGAGCACAAGTCCATCCTCTCTTTCACCAGGCGTGGGAGCTCTGCTCACGCCCCTACATGAACGTGGCACCGAGATCGCCACGAGGTTCCGAAAACGCCAGTCCTTTCCAGGTAAGAGTTATGCCCGGCAGACGTGGGAGTAAATGCCAGAATGGGTTATCAAGACTGAGTCTGTGAGAGCAAGTACAGCGTTCCAAGGCCAGCTGGGGGCAGGGGCACTGATCTCCCACCCTGGCGGTTTCTTTGCCTCTCTGTGTTCCCTCCCTTCACTCCAGGAAGTGCACAGCTTTTATACAGAGTCTGGACTTCTGTCTGGTGGGATTTCACCATGAATATAACAGCATCACAGTAGCTGTGCTGTGTGAGGTGTAACTTTCTCCTCAGCCCCAGTGGGGGAGGCCACTCCCTGTGTGGAATATAAAGTAACTTGGAGTCCCACTGTTTCTTCCTACAGCTACATATAAACTATGAAATAAACACGAGAGCAGGAAAATGAAAGGCTGCGCTGTTTGCTAAGCGTGAGCTTTTCCTGAGACTTTCTGGGAGGGTGAGAATTGTAAGGGCTGGTGGCCTGGCATCCTTCGGGCGGCGCTTCACAGCCACCTCTGCATTCTGTCCACGGAACACAGGCAGAGCGATGACTTCATTCCGTAGGATGAAGGATGCGGGGTCTAACCTTCCTGTCATGTTAGCACTAATGCAATAGAAGGCCCCAGTGCATAAAACCCTGTAGGGAAGAAGGCACTGTGACACCTAACCTGCAAATTACCTCCAAAAGGCACGAAGGACATCTTTCGGAATCCCAGTTCAGGACGCCCCTGCCCACGGCCTGCATGGAGAGCTGCCTTTTTTATCTTTTTTTTTTTTGAAGGAAAATGTAAACTTTGAAGGACATAAGCTTTTTCTTCCCCAGCTGCTAAGGAAGGAAGCCCTTGTATTAACAAAACCCAAGCTCAAAGCAAAGGGCTGTTCTAAGGCAGATCGTTCATGTTCACGAAATCCACTCATGTGATGCCTTTATTACCACAAAACTAGAACATCTCTCCTCGAATCGCGGTTTCCCACAGAATCACGCAGGCTGAGCAAGGGCGCCGTGGGGCTGCCGGCCGTGGCAGCTGCTGCCTCCTACCTCCCTCTGCCTTCTCCTGCCTTCCCTCCCTGGAGATGCTGCCCACGGGCTGCCTGGGCAGCCAGCGCCATCATGACAAGTGTCATTCTGGCCCAGAAAGTCTGCCATACTTCTTCAAACAGAGGTCAATGTGGAAGTTAGGACACAATCTTTACATTTTTTTCAAATCGGAGTCTGTGGGGAGGGAAAAGGTTATTGGTTGTCATATTAGATTTAGTACTCCCCTTTCCAAAACAAGTAACTAGAAACTTGCTTCTTTTACACCTTTAAGGCAAGCTGATACAAAGAGCACACTTCCACCCAACGCACGTGCGCGTGTGCACACGCGCACACACGCGCACACACACGCACACACGCGCGCGCACACGCACACACGCGCGTGCGCACACACACGCGCGCACACATGCACACACACATGCACGCACACGCGCACACACACGCACGCACGCACACACACGCACACAGACCAGGCAGAGACACGACCACATCCACGCACCCGGAGCGCAGCACCTGGCGCAGGGACCATCACCCCTGACAACCCGGACAACGCACACCCTGCAGTTTAACTCAGGGTACCAAGGCACGCGGCTGGAAACTCCGGGCAGCCCGTCGCCCGCACCGCCACCGCCACCCGCGCCCGCCCTCCGCTCCCAGGAGCCCGCCCCTCTCGCCGCCGGGCCCAGCCGCTCACCGTGTCCGCAGTCGCAGCGGCCCCAGTCCACCCGGCCGCGGGCGGTCCGGTAGAAGCACCAGGGTCGGCCCGTGCCGTCGGGGCTCCGGCAGAAGTTGTGGCGCTCGGCTCTCAGGGGAGCCCAGCCCGCGGGGGGCGCCCGCTCCAGGAGGGGCGGCACGTCCGCCCAGCGCAGACACGGGGCGCCAGAGTCCGTCACGTTGACCCAGGGGCAGTCCCGGGGGTGCGGCCGGGGCGCGCGTCCCGCGTGTAGGGCGAGAGGGCGCTGCGCTTGGGGCGCGGGCGGGGGGCGCGGGGCGGGCGCCCGCGGGGACGGGGTGGTCCTCCGGGAGCGCTGAGGGGTGGGAAGGTAGTAAGGAAACTGGAGACCTGCAGGGGGCCGGTGGCGATGGCGGTAGTGGACGGGGTAAACGAGGACCGGATCAGAGCTGACCATTTCGGGGAGAGCCCCTAAAATCAGAGCCACCACCAAGCGCAGGGGCGTCATGGTGCCGGAGCAGCAGTTTGGCCCATGCCCCCCGCTCCCGGCTCCGCGGGTCCTGGAGGAGGGGCGGGGCGGGGCGAGGCGAGGCCCCCACTCGAGCCCCTGCGCCCCTGCGGCCCGCCTCCCTTCCCGCGCCTCCGCGCCGGCCCTCGGGCGCCGGGATCTGGAGCGCCGCTGAGCAGACGCCCGGCCGCAGCGGCAGACGGAGCCCAGGTAGCCGGCGGCGCGCGGAGCACCGCCCCCTGGCCGCGGGGACTCGGCTGGGCCCGCCCGGCTCGGCTGTCAGCCCGCGGACGCAGACCCGCTGCCGGCACCGCCCTCCGCGCCCTCGCCGCCCGGCCAGGCCGAGGGGGCAGCGCCGGGCGGTCCGGATGCCCCGTGCCAGCAGGCAGCACCGCCGCAGCTCGCGCCCGGCGGCCCCCGCCTGGCAGCCCTCCTTGCAGCATCTCTCCTTGACCCGCTCATGTCCGGTTTTCTCGGTTTTTACAAGGAAAGCGTGTTTGGGTCCAGTTGTACCTGTCCCCTGACGAGTCCCGGGACGCAAGTTATCGAGCCTACGAGGACTGCTGAAGGCGTTTTACTGAACCGTGCCCCTCCAGGACAGGGCGCTTCTTTCCGCTGGACACCCCAGTGGACACTTACTAGGCTCCAATAAACATTCGCTGAAATTAAACTCCGGCACCGACCCAGGGAAGGGGGCTTGAGCCGGTGCGGTCCTGCCTCCCACTTTCCTCCCGGTGTCTAGACAGTTGTCTGGTTATATTGGGACGCTGTTGAGGCCCTCTTAATACCAAATTTCCTTTCTAGTCAGAGAAGACTTCTTCCGCCCGCCTCCGTCCTACCCAAAA
Source organism: Miniopterus schreibersii (assembly GCF_964146895.1). Taxonomy (NCBI): domain Eukaryota; kingdom Metazoa; phylum Chordata; class Mammalia; order Chiroptera; family Miniopteridae; genus Miniopterus; species Miniopterus schreibersii. Next base: position 7,884,743 of record NC_138105.1, read on the forward strand.
GTCCATCCCTCTAACACCTGCCCTCCTGTGGGGCAAGGGCCTGCAGCCAGGCCTGCTGTGCCTCTCCACAGCCAGCAGTTTGTGGCTCACCCTTGGTTCCCTCCAGCACTTTCAACAGCCCACCTACCCCACAGAAAAGCTGGCTTAGAATTTTAAAAACCACTGGAGCTGGATGTCTCAGATTTCCCTTTCGGTTGGGCCTGACTGTGCCACAGGAAGGCAGTGTCTTACTGCTGGCGAGCATGCTGCGGTGTGGGGAGGGGACATCCCATAAGCTCCTTGAGCTAAGGAGCACAACCCAGCTGTTTACTGTTAGAACCTACGCTTCACGTAGAGATGAGTTAATTCCCTACACCTAGTTCAGTGACCCACCTTAGCTTACGTTTTGCACACTATCTGATTCAGTGTTTTTTTGTCCTATTAATGAAATATTTGATTTTACTTCATTTCCCTCTGAATAAAATATTTACTCAAGATGTTTCACTGGAGAAGCTCTTCCCATCATTCTGGTTTTTCACTAATACCTTTCTGGCTCCAAAACAGAGTTAGCCTCTTGCTCCAGGAAGAGTGTAGGGCAAAACACAGGCACGGGGAGGGCGACCTGCTGTTTTAGGAGAAGGGTCCACAGAGTTGACCAGGCACAGATCCTTGACAGAACAGGCAACAGTTCTAAAGGAAGTCACCCTTTCCCCTCCCTGCCTCTCCTCCGCCCCTTGCTGGCTGCCCCAGGGGAGGCTGGTCCTGGATCCCGCTGGCAGACCCCTGCTCTCCTCCCCACTGCTCTCTCCCTTCCTGGGGGCAGCAGGCAGCCCCGAGCTACCTGAGAGGAGCTGGAGGTTTCTGGGGCCTACCTCTGAACAGGCCATAAAGCTGCCGCAGAGCCTTCCACATCTGGGCCTCATTTGAGTGCCCAAACACACCTTTCCCAGGAAACAGAACGGCAGTTAGGGAACTGAACTGTGAGTTAGGGGCCTCGGTGCGAGCTGTCCTCTACCTCACAGGGGGGCAGGACGTGAACACAGACACTGTGTGCATGTTACTCAGTCCTCTTAGGCCACCTCGCAGAGACCCACGTGCAGAGAGGTAGGGTGTCCAATTCCTATGCGCCTCCACCACATGAGGTGTGCCTGTTGGTGGGGTGTGGGGTGCAAGGAGAAATCCTCTCCTGCCTGATTAGGCTCTGCCTAGTCACAGCTCCCCTCAGGTTCCCAGACCCTCTAAGTTCAAGAAAGGGAGGGGCACCTCCATCTTGTTAGAACTGCAAGAGCCCCAAGCTGACTCTCCCCGCCTCCCAACCCCTCTGCAGCAACAAAGGAGCAGGCAAGGGAAGGGAAGAAACCAAGGCCATCCGCCGGTTTCCACCACCACACTAGAGACCAGCAGTCCCCAGGATCCCTGCCACCGCAGCGAGCTGATTCCACCAAGCACCCATGCTGCTCGGGGCCCACGCGCTCCCTCAGCGTCCCAGCCTGAGACCTGGGCAGTGAGCCAGGGAAGCAGGCAGGGTGGGCGGTCTTGGAGTGGAGGTGGGGTACTGTACGTTAGCTTAGTTGTCTCTCCCAAGGCAACTGTGTTCTGTAAGAAAAGTTGGTTTTATGGTAGTTTGGGGGGTGGAGGGAGAGAATCAGCTTCACATCCACATGGGCTGAACAGCTCTTGAGTAGTTTGATTTGGAAATATAACAAATATGCATATTATTTTTACAGAATTCCAAAAACCAATATACAAAATAACTTCTGGGAAAGTTCCATTTACAATGTGGGTACTGCCTGTAATGGAAAAAGCTAAGAGCTTTTAAATATATGGCCTAACAGCAGCATTTACTTGTACAATTCCAATCCAATCATATAAAGGGCCCATCTAGGGACTGTGGGAGACTAGAAATTATAAGACACGATCAGGACTTTGGAGGGGGAATACAGTAAAAGAACATACAAAATTTAGTTAAAACTCAGTAAAATAAAAGACCCAGCAAGTAGTAGTGATTGCTAGATGAACGGCACAGTGACTCCGAGGCAGACGCCCTCTGCTGGCGGGAGGTCGCAGGCAGTGGAAGTCAGGTTTATGCCCTGGCTCTGCATTGGCCGCACACTTCTTCAGCAGCCCTGGGCGGTGAGGGTGTCTGAGGCCCACGATGGCAACAGCCGCCCTGCGAATAACTATATACTATAACCACATACAAAGGGTGCTGACCTCATACATGGTGTCCAAGAGCTAAAGAGGGCTTCTGCTGACTCATCGTGTCCATATGCTCCCAAGAGCCACTCGATGTCTCCCTTTCTCGTTGTTTAAAATTAAACTTTATAAAAGAGAAAAGTTTTTTAGTGCTGACCTGGGTGTGGTACAGTAGCCTCACTGACTGCCTTTGAATTCTTAACCCCTCACACAAAGTCAGCCTGTGAAAACCCGCCTGGAGGAAGTGGGCAATCTGTCCTGATCCTGCGCCCCCCTGTCATGCCCTGACAGTGGAGAGGCTGCTTATGTGAGTGCTGGTCCTCTCTCTCCCTCAACAACTTTGGTCCATGAAAGCCAATGGAATACTAGCTAGTGCTTGGAGTTAAAACACATTTCCTAGGAGTCTGAATGAATGTGAGGAGTGGTTTTTGGTCCATGAAAGCCAATGGAATACTAGCTAGTACTTGGAGTTAAAACACATTTCCTAGGAGTCTGCATGAATGTGAGGAGTGGTTTTCAAACCCCTGGGTTGCTAGTGGGTGGCCACAGATGAAAGACTAAACATTGAAAGAAAGGCAGTGGGAATCACAGTCTCACTGTTGAGGACCTAGAGCCCCAACTTCCTGTCCATGCAGGAATCCTTCCCAGAACTTCCTGACACGTGGACTTCAGTTATTTCTTGAAAATTGTTGGTGGGAGAAATTCCTTTCTGGGAGCCAGCACATCCATCTCTATAAAATCCAAATTATTGGGAAAATCTTCCCTTCCACCAAGCCTGAGGTTGCCTCCAGGTAGAAACCAACTTTATCTAGCTGTGATTCTGGTTCTACCTTTGGTTGACTTGGTATCGATTTTAAATCCAGCAGACCTGGGTTCAAATCCCTATTAAATTATTACCTGTAAACCTAAAAGTGCTCTCAAAAAAGTCTTTAATTTAAAAAAAAAAATGGCAGCTAATAAATAGTACTTGAACAAGTGAGATCTTCAAATAAAATGCAAACGAGCTTTTAAAAATGTTTTATAATATGGTAGCACAGTGTCTACAAGGGAATTCACAGATTAGCAGCCAGCAAGATGGTCATGCCACCGAGGTATATTTTATTTGGTACAGAATCTTTTTTTTTTAATTTTTAAAAATGTATCTTTATTGTTAAAAGTATTAGAGATGTCCCCCTTCCCCCCCCATTGATCCCCTCCACCTGGCTCCCCCTCTGCTCCCCCCAGGGTACAGAATCATTTAAAAAATTGAATTTCTTGCTTTATTTAAAAACAGTAGCTTATTCATAAAATTTCCATGTAATGCAGGGTCAGCTGTAAGCAAAAAGTCTTAATTTTCCCACAATTGTATCTCACACTCTATATTATGAGCAGGCTCAGTCTTGTTCTGTCTGGTTGCAAGAAAACAATAGATTTTATCAATGAATTCAGGTATCCAGACTCCCAGTAAAACACTCCAAAGTGTCCCAATTGCCTGATAAGACCTAATGTGTCAACCGTCTGGAGTTAACATTTTTAACACAGACAAAGAATGCATGGAATGGCCAAAGGGGTTATGGGATTTCAGGCATCCTTGTACTGGTCTCAGGGGAACAGGAATTTGGACAAGGAGATGCCTCCTGAAATTGTATCAGTTGCAAGGCTGTCCCTGTTAGAAGACTGCTGAAGACAGAGATACATAAAGCAAAACAAAAATGGCCACTGGATGAGATTATAAATCTTTTCAGTTAAACTGTATTCACCATCTGTAAAACAAACAAATCCCAGCATTTTGCAGTGCAACAGAGTTTCTTGTTCAAGAAATTAAACTACACATATTACTGTTATTTTCCTAGAGGCCCTAACCCCAACAAAAAACCCCAAAGCATCAAAAGGTTTCTATTTATGTGTAATACTGCTGTAACAACTAGAAACAACATTTTCTGGTAGAGCTGAAATCTGAAAGAATTTCTTTTTCTCCCACCACTTTCATAAAAGTTACCTTGTGAAGGACATATGACCTCATTGTGGGACTGAAAGATAGTTTTTAAATAGAGACTCATTGGCAGTATTTATAGCTGAGTTGTATAATAAAATAAACCCAGGGCATTGAAAATATGACGTTACTCTAGACTACTCTCTATTTTTAGAAGGCTTAGAAACCTCTACCCAGGGTAAAAGGCTCTCTCTATATGACCGAATGTTCTTTACTATCAAATGGTCATCAGAAAGATGAAGTATGGTCAGCCAGTCAACAAGAAAAACAATACTTTGCACACAGTGTCAGTTATGTTGGAGCTCACAGCTAAATTTAATCTAAGAGCCTAAAATAAAACATATTAACTAGTAAGGTTTTGCTCTATGAAAGAATGCCTGTTAATGCAATGCATATGTCTTGTGTAATGCTTGTCTCTAGAAATATTATAGGTAAATTATTTCAAAGAATCAACAATAACTCTTAATAATATTAACCTTTAAAATTTAACTCAAAAGGGCATATAATGATTACAGCAGAAGGAATAAACCTGTTAAGCAACGGGTCTCCTGAAGAGTTTAAAAACTGAAAATCAACCCAAAACCCTGAACATCAGCATCAGTTTTAAGAAGGTAACTGTTTAATGCCACAAGTTCGTTTCTGATGGCCACGCGTTCTTATTCCTTCAGATCAGTGCCTGTTGAGCCCTCGCTCATATCCAAAGCTTCTTCAGCAGCATAAAATTTAAGGCCGGGAAAGAGGCAAAGTAACTGTCTTGACAACTTAGGTTAAATAACAAGAGCTGACATTAACTGAACACATACGTTCAAGTTCCTGCACTAATTACAGTTTCAACCATTCATTCAGTGCATATTTATTAATCCTTCCCAAGTTCCATAATATAGGCATTATTATCCATTGAGAAAAGAACTCTGAGGTTTAGAGAATTAAATCAAGGTGCCTAAGTCCGCAGAGGTAGTGAGTGTGTGACTAAGATGAGATCCTAGGCAGGCCCTCACCCACTACACTACAGAACAGAAAAATCATTTTATTTTCAACTGAATTATCCTCGTTGTTATCTTCAACTATAAACGTCAGGACAGGCATTCAGGTGACCATTTCACAAAGGCAACGACAAAGACAAAGATCCTGGCAGACTTACTTCATTACCCCACAAAGCTCTACTGAGCTGGAGACTAGAACTGGGCTCTAGTGAGTTGCAGCCACACGGCCACGCAATTCAGAAAAGTAGGTCTGAGAGCCCTGAATTCTCCGGGTCAGTGACTGAGTTTATTGGGCAGGCTTCACCTTGAGCGCCTGCTGAAATGCAGATCTGGCTGCTGAGACGCTGAGAAACCAAGTGGTGATACAGCTAATGAGAGACCACTGCTTGCCACTGAGCTGAGGACTCGCCTGTCCAAGATGCTATCACAGAGTCCAGCTCTAAGGCAAATCTGGCAGCTACCACGCAGGCTCTGAGGACAGCTCGGGCTCAAACCATCTCAGCAGCCTACTACTGATGTGGCCACCCCAGCAAGTTACATAACCCCCCTAAGCTTCCTAAAATTATGAGAATTAAGTGGGGTGGTTTTTGCAAAGACCTGGCCTGTTTGCTTCGGGGAGGGGGGGAGAATTAAACAAAAAGATTTAGTTCATAAACTGGTCTTATTGAAAATAACAAAAATGGGTATTTGAAAGCTGCTGGCCACTAAAGAAACATTTGCAAAGAAATTCTGTATGTACTACGTCACCTTGTGAATGTAACTGTTGGGGTTAAGCTGCCAAGCCTGTGTTCATACCAGAGTCGCTTCTCACCCCGGAGGACCGGCCCCGGGCTCATTTCCGTTAGGGCAGTTTTCTCACCTACGAAACGAGGTCACTAATACTTCCTCAGGGCCATCACTGTTGTGATTAAATAACATAGGAACGGCACCGTACTTGGCATATAATAGGTTCTGGATGCATGGAGGATTAATGTTTTAATTATTATTAAAAATGGACAAAATGGGAAATCTAAAGCTCAGGGGAGGGAAGGTGGCTTTTCTCTACTACTTCCAGCTGGCTCTGGCCACAGACAAGACAACCAAGGCTGTCTTCTGAGACAGGGAGGGAGGAGGCAGGGATGGGAGAGCTGAGTTCTGGACACCCTTTGATGCAGCCACAGTTAGAGTCAGCTGGCCCAGGGCAGGGTAAACGTTAGGCTCTCTGCTCTTAAGCGCTGGTGCTTAGAGCATCGCAACCTCCTACCAAGGGAGGTACTGACCCATGCGCGTCAGTGTTACCTGAAAGCACCTGCATGTCTGTGCTGATTCTGTGTGTTCGGAAAGGAAAACCAGAGGCTGTTGGTCTCTGCATTTTTTAAGTGCTCGCCTAGACTCAGCATGAATTCCCGAATATGAAGAGGCCGAGGGGATGAGAAGCAGCCCCCTCTCCTCGCCCTTGGTGGACAGTGCGCCCAGGGCAGGGCGTCCACACAGGCCGTGCTTAGCTGCGTACTTTAGTCCCCTCCCTCCCCGGGCCTCCTCCAGGCCCTGGATCCTTGGCCAGTCTCTACTGGCTGACTTTCCCATAGGAAGAGGGGGTGTTACAATCAAGGTGGCCACCTACAAGCTGAGCCACTAGGTTTTTCTTAACATTAGTAAGAATAACTTTGCACTGAGACAATGGCATCCGAGAAGGGATACGCTGTTGCCCGGGGGGCAGCACACAGACCATCAACCGAGGGCAATGACTCCAACCCCACACCCTTTTCACAAGGCAGACCTGTGCTAGCTCCTCGGAGCTGCACGGCAGGTGCCAGCCTCCTCAGTGACTCAGAGTGACGTGCAGACGCATGAAAGCTCTGTGCTATCTCCTTCACAGGAACACAGCTAATAGCACATCTTTCGTCCCATTTCCCCCTCCGTTCAACACCTTGGAGGCTGATGGTCTGCCCACCGGAGCAGGTGCTGGGAGTTTCACGCCAGGTCGGTGGAGCTGGTCAGGAAAAGGTGCTATAAACCTTCGAGAACACGGTAACCTTAGAAAAGATCACATCCAAATATTGTGTAATTAATTAAAATCTCAGCTTTTTTGTGGAAGAGAACTTGGTCTTTTAAATTGGTAAGCAAAGGAATTTAGACCAAATTAAAGTGTCCTGAAGCCTCTGAGACACAAATGGAATACTGCCTCTAAGGACTAAGTTATATACTGACACTCCGGGTCCCATACAGGAGTTTCAACCCTTTTTTACGTAAAAATATAAAGCACTAAGCCCTCTAAATTGTGTCTGTTGTATAGCTTTCTAATCTCACTTTTTAATCAAGAGGTCAGCGGCCTAGCCTCCACTCCCTGGGCTTCAGATACTCCCTGTGATGACTGTAGCACTGGGCTCTGGGTTGCCACTGAGCGCCTCCCACACCCTGGCAGTGCAGCAGCCAGGGACAGCCCTTTTCTCTGTAAAGGGGGGCTGCTGTCATTGTGTGTCCCCAGGTCTTAGCTCTTGTCCTTGTTGTTATGGGGGTCTCTACCCAGAGTAGCCCTCTTCTCTCCACATCCATATTGAACAATGCTGGTCTAAGAGGTTCTGGCTTTTCCTGAATGTTCTCCAGGTCACAGTGCACCCTTTAAATTCTCCTTGCAATGAAAGAACCTGTGTTAGTGCGGCCCACCCTGCTGGCTTTGTCTTAGACTTCTGTCTTTTGTTCCCTTTCTTTGGCCACACTGTGCTCTCATTGTCATCGCTGAGTCCCTCCAGTGTGTCAGGGTCATTGCTAGTTCATGCCGCTGTACTTCTGCTCCCTCCTCTCAGTGCCCCTCCCCCGGGTCTTCCCAGGGCCAGCTCCTCATCTCTCAGACCTCAACCTTAGGTCCCCTCCCCAGCAGGTCTCTCCATTTCCTACCTGAAGCACTCCCCCACACCCCTCTCCATCCCAGCAGACTTCCTTCCTTCCCTCACACATGGACCAGCCCCTGAAATGGTCTTTGTCTCCTACTCTGCCTACTGTCTGATGCCACCTGGAAGGTGAGCCCCGTGGAGGCAGGAATCTTGCTGTGCCCTCTACATGCCCGCACATGCCTCACGGTAGTCGTGAAGGAGTAAATGAATGAATCAAGGTCTTCATCTTCCTCACCACCTGTCTAACTCTTACCAATTAACTGAGGTCCGTTTCCTCTCTCTAGGTACCCTTCCAGAGGACTCTACTGATCGAAACGATGGCCCTCACTTTTAAAAATACTAAACTACCTGGTAGAATGCCTCACTACTCTGCCCTAAGTTTCAACTGCCAGTCAATTCTGACTCAAACGACTGCCCTTGATTTAGGTTCGAACCCATCAACTTTGACCCCAGTTAGTTCTCAGAGCTATTCAGTGAGTCTGCCATCCCTTAAGGCCTCAGCCCAGAAACTCAGCTCAGGACCTCGAGTGCCCCCAGCCTAGTCGAAACTCCCACACCAGCAGGCCCAGGCTGCCTCAGCTGCTGACGGGCACCAAGCCTTGTAAAGCAGGAAGATTTCAGAAAGCCCTGGATGGCCTGCTCTTCCACACTATCCCCATCAGGCGTCCTCTGTCCTCTCTAGGAGCTGCCGCCTGACTTGGGCCCCAGGGTCAGGTTTCTAGCTGTTGGTACCAGGAGTGGCCTTTGCAGGGCAACGCTGGGCTCTGCATGTTTCTCCCCAACAATCCCTCAGGGCCAGCACTTCCTGGTGGGCAAGACAGGCTCTTAGTGTTCCCTGGTGGTTAATCTGATAAATTCCTTTGAGCTAGAACTAAGGAAACCCTCGGGGCCTCTTCTCCATGGCCAACACTGAATTGTAGCTTTTTCAGATAACCACCCACTTGCTGTGTCGTGGAAAGGAATGAGAGGTGACATTGTAGGCAGGTGACAGGTAAAGCAGCAGCAGGCCGGACATGTGCCCTAGAGCAGCTGCAGCAGCTCAGTCCTCAGTCCTGGGGTGTGGCCGGCACCGCTCTCTGGGGGCTTCCAGGACCTGACACACAACCAACACAGGCACGTACTCTGGGGAAATGAAGTTGTTCCCTCAATGTTTTTGCTTTCTGGTGATTTCTAACCACCTGGTCCCCAGTGGCTCCCCCTCGCTTTCAGCCATTTCCCGAAGGCTCTCCATCTCTCCCATCCCATCAGTGATGTTTTCCTGCTCCGCTTGTTGGGGAAACAGAGACGTTCACCCTTACGGAAAGACCAAGCGGCACTCGGAGGCTCGGGGTTCAGGAGGTTTATTTTACATCGATGGGCCCAGAGGAGTCCAAGTCCAAAGTCTGAGCCCCGAGCACAATCGGGCAAGGAGTTATATACGGTCCATGCTTCTGCCTGTGTTGCAGTAGGAGAGCGGGCTAACCTATCTAGTTTGGCATGCGTGGGAAAGTGGCGGGGTGCAGGAAGGGGAAGCCCCGGGGGGAGCTGTTGGCCATTCTAGACCGAGTTTTCCCTTATCAGGCTTACTGGGCCTGGAATGGTCCCCCCCCCCCTTCTGTTTCCCTCTTTCATGTACATCTCTATCATTTTCAAAATCCCTCCTTTGGCCCGGCCGGGCGTGGCTCAGTGGTTGAGTGTCGGCCTAGGATCCAGGCGATCGGGGTTCGATTCCTGGTCAGGGCACATACCCGGGTTGCGGGCTCAATCAATGACTCTCTCATCATTGATGTTTCTCTCTCTCTCTCTCTCCCTCTCCTTTCCTCTCTCTGAAATCAATAAAGATATATTTAGAAAATAATAAATAAATAAATAAATAAATAAATAAATAAATAAATAAAATCCCTCCTTTGAAATCTGCTACTTGTATAATGAACATGCCAGCTCTGAGCTTCCCCTCGGGAATGGAAGGACTAGAGGGAAGGCAGGAGGAGGGGGGTTAAGGGGACCTGGGCCTGTTTCTCTTCCTCCTCGGCACGGGGAGAGGGAGACAGAAACCAGCCCCCAGAAAACCCAACCTCCGCTTTCCTGCTCTCCCTTGAGAGACTGGATCTTTCACTATCTGTCTAAGCCATCAAGCGGTTAAATAGTTTGCCTTTTACTTCTGTTCTATTCTAATATTATCATCACTAACATTGATCATAGTAAAGAGAAACAATGGACTTGCTGTGCTCTTTAACCCTCTGTAATGTTTAAATAGCCATGCCTTTTGCTCTCATTAAAATATAGTGGTACAGGATACCAACACTAAGAAACTACTGCATCTTTCAGTTTGGCATTTTCCGAGAGAATTATTTATTACAATATAACTTTGCACAAACTTAAAATGAACTTTAAAATTTCAGCTTCTTGAGTGACACAAAGCCACTCAGATGTGAATCACGGCCTCTGTGGTGTGACTGGGAGGCTTTATCTCCAGGTTTCCAGAAGGCCTGGGAAGATGCGGCTGTACGTTCACCGTGTGCCGGCGAGCACTGGGAGCTGCTGGGTTCCTTCCAGCTGTTGAGGGTGGGCTTGTGGTAGAGTCGGGCTGGGTTCCTATGTGGTGAGGCTTAGTGTGGTAACAAGGGCACGAGGGAGACTTTCAGAAACCACTTGGGTTTGAAGCGGAGAAGTGTACTGAGCTAGGAAGAGGCAAACGTGCAAACAGAGCCGGCGCTGTGTTTTAACCACACGGTGGAGAAAGGGAGGGGGCAGCGGGCGATGAGCACGGCCGTGAGCTCACTCGACCTGGAGCACCAAGACAGGGGCGTCCAGCGAGGAGCCAGGGGGCGGCTGCTTCTCCACAAAAATACTGACCACAGACACATCAATAAACTCTAGTGGAGAAGTCACGAGAAAGTCTGCTACTTGTTTTGTGCCACTTGAACAATAGACAGTCCCCATCACTTGACTGATTCATGGCATGGCAATGATAAAATAATTTCATATGTGTTACCTCATTTAATCAACCCCGCAGTTCTTGGAAGCAGACATTCTGCATGGAGACACTGAGGGTGGGGAGGTGAAGTGTGCAGGCAGCCCGTGGCAGGGAGGAGGGCACGAGATTTCTTCTCACTTTCAGACAGGTGTGTATGGGACTCTCCAACTCACCAGCGAAAACCAAACCAGAGCAGAAGTATTAGAACTCTGAAGTTAGGAAAACCTGAACAAAGCCAGTGGGTTTCAGAGTCCAAGCTTTATTTGGTTTCTTTGATTGGTGACGAAATATAACTGAACTTGTGAGAGTCTCAGAAAGAGAGACACGCGTGGGAGAAAATATGCAAAACATGATAATCCTTTGGACTGTTCTTGTAAAATACACCACCTCTTTCAGGCAGCAACAACATTACTCATGACTTACACATTCTTGTTAAAATATATCACTGACTCCATTTAAAGTTCCAAAATGTGTTACTCAGCACAGAAATAGAGTAACAGTTGTTACAACCAAACTAAGGCCCCTATGGGATGTTACTGATAGAAGGCCGGTGCTCAGGAGCATGGGCGCCTCTGAAAAAAGGGCTGCATTCTCAAGCTGGAGCCTTGGGTGGGAAATAGCTTCTGAAATGGATGCTTCAGTTTCAATTACTCAGTTCACATTGATTTTTAAAACAAGTGGCTTTCTGGTTACTGACTATGCCTAGAGCTACTTCAGTTCTTGCTCAATGCCTTGTCTGTGCTCTAGGCTAGAGTGGAGCGCATTCCTGCAATTATTTGCTTACCTCTCTCTCACTTGCTAGACAGAGAGCCACTGGGGAGCAGGGCCTGTCTGATCCCTCTTCTTAAGCTCAGGGACTTGACAATGTCTAGTAACAAGTAGGCACTTACATTTTTTACTTTCTAAATACATACCTAGAACAGAGTTTCTCAACCTCAGCACTACTGACATTTTGGGCCAGACAATTCTTAATTATTGGGGAGGAGGTGCTGTGCACTGCAGGATATATAACAGCATCCCTGACATTTACTCACTAGGTGCCAGGAGTTCCCATTCACCCACCCAAAATATCTCCAGATGTTGCTAGATGTCCCCTGGGGGGCAAAAGCACCCCCAGCTGAAAACCAATGACATAGAACAAAGCACGCACATGCTTATATACAAACATGATGCTTTTAATTTATTAATTCACAGTCGCACATCGCTTAACGTCCTGAGAAGTGTGTCGTTAGGCGATTTCATCGCTGTGTGAATGTTATCGAGTGCACTTATACCTTGGTGGTCTAGCCTACTGCACACCTCGGTGTCCGGTATGCCACCATTGGATGCATGGCCCCTCACTGACTGAACATCATGTGGCGCATGACTGTACTTTTTCAAATTTCTTTGAATAGGTAACAAGTACACAGAGTACAAAATCAAAAGAGCAGAAGAATATATAGTAAAAGGTAAGTCTCTCTCCTGTTCCCTCCTCCCAGCCAGTTTTTCACTGGAGGAAAGGCACTCTTACACATACACTGCCAAAGGGGAGTAAACCAGCAGAACTTCCTTGTTGGACAATGTAGCAATATCCATTAAAAATCTACATGTGCATAACCATGTTACTATGGTTTGAGAGTCTGTGTAGGCCCCAAAGTCATATGTTGAAATCTTAACCCCCAATGTTGATGGTATTAGTAAATGGGGCCTCTGGGAGTTGAGGTCATGAGGATAGAGCCCTCATGAGTGGGATTAGTGCTCTTATAAGAGATCTCACTGACCCCGCCCACATGCAAGGACACAATGAAAGTCTGTGGGAGGAGCTTCTGTCCAGAAGAGGGCTCACCAGGCCATGCTGGCACCCAGCCTCCAGGACTGCAAACAACACATTTCTGCTGTTATAAGCCACCCAGTCTGCGGTATTTTGTTATAGCAGCCCGAATGGACTAAGACATTTGTTCTTATTCTTAGGGATTTCAAAACATATATAGGGAATGTTTAATTGTCCTTGGAGACAGAGAACTTGGATAACGGAAACATTCAAGTCCACTGATTTACACACAAGCGTCAATCCCCTAATTCATTAAAGGTTTTATTAAGTCTTCTAAGAAATAGCAAAACGATGGACAATGTGATCCTCTACTTTACTCTTTCCCCAAACCACTCTTGACAGATACATGGCTAAACAGCCAGCAACAGGGAGATACAGTGCAAACAAAATGCTGTATATTCACCAAAACGGACAAATCAGCCACTAAATAATTACGGTCCACTATGCATAAGAAAATTATGCCTAACAAGTACCTTCTGCTCAGCCCTTTCATTATATCATGTGAAATGGGCTGCACAGAGGAAGTGTTTCCATAAGTGGTTCACAGTGGAGTTTCAATGGGGACTCAGAATGAATTCAATGGTCTAAATACAGAGACGAGAAGGAAGATCTTTAGAAAGATGCAAAATGGCTGGCCGGCCTGAAGTCCTCACACCTCTTCAGGGACTCCCTCTATGTTACCTAGTCCCACAAACAAGTCAAACAGGTCAACTCCATCCAAGAAGGCATCTTACAGTCACACAAGTGTCCCTAAATGGCAGCTGAAGTGAAATAAATCAAAGCTTTTCACCTTACAGAGTCACCACCCACAGTTTTCTTAATGAGCAGAGTTGCCAGCTAGGCGTGCAGCCCGCCGTGCCCACCTTGACACTGAACACTTGAAATGTGCATGGCCAGTGCAGTAACAACTTCCTACCACACGGTCTAAAATGTTTACTTTAAATATATACAAAATACATTACTGTGTGTGTGTCTCAGGAGAGGACAGAAAGCTGAGAAAATAAAGCTGCCTTAACAGCTAAGACCTATTTCCTCTAACACAGGACAGTTGTTCACATTCAAGATTCCAAAGTTTAGGTGAAGAAGTTACATTGTCCTCTTGGTTACTCCTTGTACCTGGACCTGTCTTTTATGTTTAAATGCAATTATCAGTTTAGACAACATTTATTTTATAGATACCATGGTTCTGAAAATATTCTGTCTTCTCCCTAAGCTGTTGAGTATTTTAATTTATGGTTTTCATTGTTATTTTAGAGTAAGACTCCTTAATTTAAAGTGTTTTGTATTTTTGGAACGTAAGCAATTACAACCAAACTATGAGCAGCAGCAGGACTGACAATCTGGGGTGGTTTGTTACGCAGCAATAGTCGACAGATACAAAGTTATTCGCTGCTGTGTTACTTATTCTAACAGGAAAGTGGGAGCAACCTAAGCAGTGGTGGGGAGTTAAGTAAATTAAAACACATTTCCTTGGAGGAATATTTTATGACCCTGAGACTGTTCCTATGAAGTTAGCCCATAGCCATGCTGACCATGAAGTGGAATCACTGGATCACACAGTAGTTCTATTTTTAATTTGGGGGGAACTGCCAGACTGTTTTCCATAGCAGCTGCACCATTTAACAACCAGCTGTGTACAAGGGTTCTAACTTCTCCACATGCTCATCAACGTTTTTGTTTTTCTGATAGTCACCATCCTAATGGATGTGAAGTGATATCTCACTATGGCTTTGACTTGGATTTCCTGTTAATTAATGATGTTGAGCATCTATTCATGTACCTGCTGGCCATCTGTATGTCTTCTTTGGAAAAATGTCTATTCAGATCCTTTGCCCAGTTTTTAACTCGATTGTTTTTTGCTACTGCGTTGTATGAATTTTTTACATATTTTGGATAGCAGTCCTTTATCAGATATATAATTTGCAAATATTTTCTCCTACTCAGTAGGTTGCCTTTCATTTTGATGATTTCTTTCATGCAGAGCTTTGTAGTTTCATGTAGTCCCTATTTATTCGTTCACACTTTTGTTGCTTTTGCTTTTTGTATCATACTAAAAAAAATCATCACCGAAACCTATGTCAAGAAGCTTACTGCCTATGTTTTCTTGTAGCAGTTTTATGGTTTCAGGTCTTACGTTCAAATCTGTAATCCATTTTGAATTAACTTTTGTGTATGGTGTAAGATAGTGGCCCAGTTTCATTCTTTTGCATGTGGCTGTCCAGTTTTCCCAACACCATATATTGAAGAGACTGTCCTTTCCCCGTTGTATATTCTTGCCTCTTCTGTCATAAATGAATTCACCATATATGCATGGGTTTATTTCTGGGCTCTCTATTCTGCGCCATTGATGGATTTGTCTGTTTTTGTGTCAACGTCATGCTGTTTTAATTACTACAGCTTTGTAACATAGTTTGAAATCATAGAGTGTGATGGCTCCAGCTTTGTTTTTCCTCAAGATTGCTTTGGCTCTTTGGGTTGTTTGTTGTTGTTTTTTGTGGTTCCATACAAATTTTAGGATTTTTGTTCTATTTCTTTGAAAAATGCCATTGAAATTTTGACAGGGATTGCATTGAATCTGTAGATTGCTTTGGGTGGCACAGACATTTTAACAGTATTGATTCTTCCAATCAAGACATGGAATATCTTTTCATTTATTTGTGTCTTAAACAACGTCTTTCATTAATATCTTGTAGGTTACAACATATAGGTCTTTCATTTTCTTGGTTATATTTATTCCTAGGTATCTTACTATCTTTCATGCAATTGTAAATAGGATTGTTTTCTTTATTTCTCTTTCTGATAGTTCATTTTTAGTGTATAGAAACACATCAGATCAGAGTATTAACTTTGTATCCTTCAACTTTACTGAATTCATTTGTTAGTTCTAACAGTTTTGAAGGAGTCTTTAGGGTTTTCTAGATATAATACAATGCCATCTGCAAACAATAACAGTTGTACTTCTTCCTTTCCATTTCAGACGCCTTTTACTTCTTTTCTTGCCTAACTGCTCTGGCTATGGTGTGCTATGTTAAATTAAATGATGAGAGTAGGCACCCTTTTCTTGTTTCCAATCTTAGAGGAAAATCTTTCAGCTTCAGACCTTTGAAGACGATGTTAGCTGTGGGCTTGTCATATATGGCCTTTATTATGTTGAGGTACATTCCTTCTATACCCACATTGTTGAAAGTGTTTTTGTTTTGTTTTTTATCATAAATGGATGTTCAATTTTGTCAAATGCTTTTTCTGCACCTATTAGGATGATCATGTGGTTCTTATTCTTCCTTTTGTTAATGTGGTGCACTACACTGATGATTTGTGGATGCTGAACCAGCCTTGCATCCCTGGAATAAATCCCACTTGATCATGGTGTATGATCCTATTAATGTATTGTTGAATTTGGTTTGCTAATCTTTTGTTGAGGATTTTTTGCATCTATGATCATAAGGGATATTGCCCTATAATTTTCTTTTCTTGTGTTGTCCTTGTCTGGTTTTGATATGAGGATAATTCTGGCCTTATAAAATAAGTTTGGAGGAGTTCTCTCCTATTCCATTATTTGGAAGTTTGAAAACACTGATATTAATTCCTCTTCAAATGTTGGTAAAATTCACCAGTGAAGCTGTCTGGTCCTGGACTTTTGCTTGTTGCAAGGTTTTTGATGACTGATTCAATCTCCTTATTAGTATTCAGCCTGTTCAAGATTTTTTATTTCATCATGATTCAGACTTGGTAGGTTGTAAGTTTCTAGGAATTTATCCATTTCTTCTAGGTTGTCGAATTTGTTGGTATATAATTGCTAAGTAGTGTCTTATAATCCTTTGTATTTTTGTGGTATCGGTTATTTGGCTTTCATTTCTCATTTCACTTAAGTCCTCTCTATTTCTTTTTGAATGTTAAGCAGACTGAAACCAAGACAGGAAAAGCAGGTGAAGCTGACTAATGCCAGTTGTAGCACACTGACAAGGGAGTCTAGGAACCCCTACAGTGTGGACCACCCATCCTCGAGCTGTTTTTCAGCTCCTGTTCATTCCTGAACCTATTTTACAAACATGCCACTAATTCTGTGACTTATTCATTACTTTTCCAATAAATTCCCCTATCTGCTTAATTTTGCCAGAGTTTATTTTGTTACTTTCGTCAATACTTGCAACCATACTTTTCCGTATTTTGGAATATTAGATTAAATATTTTCTTATATTAAACAAAGACTTGATAGCATTGAGATTTTTGAATAAAACTTCTTGACGGTTTTTCTGGCCTTTCTATGTGATTCTGAGGGCAAAGTAAATAGAAAAATTCTTCCTATTCCTTCAGTAATATGAACATTCTGATTCCTACAAGAAATGGCAAAAGTAATTGCTTTTTTTTCTTTAGAACAAGAAAAGGGAATTACTTTTTATTCATATGCTCTTTGGTGGTAATGAGCAGCTACTGCTGTTAAGTGTTCTAATGAAATGATTGTGACTAGGCCCTTTAGTAAAGATAACTTGTCAACCATCAACTTAAGACAAGAGCTGTATACCAAACACAGACCTGTGGGTGGGCACGAGTGTATAGTGTGGCTGTGTTGGAAGAGGTGGGACAGAGTTTGGAAAGAGAGACGGAGAGCACTAGATATCATGGAAATGGTAGGCCATTGGTTATTAACTGGTTCACCTCTCTAGGATGATTCTTCCTCTGTTGTTTCTAACCTAATTTGTAGTTTCCTTTGTAAATTACAAAAGGTATTCCTGTTATTGTGTATTTAAATTCATCACTCTGCTTTGGAGGTCCAGTTACCAACAATACATACAGTTGTGAATTTTAACAAACATTTGTTTAAAATCTGTCCTAATCCCAGTTCCTCTTTTAGGTTTGTCTGGGAACTTCTGTTACACACTGACAAATGCATTCCTATGCCTAAGACGTGTCGGAAAATGCAGCTAGACTGGGTTTGACCCTGACCATCTTATTATTTCTCTGTAGCTCGCCCCCCCCAACCCACCAAATAAGACTAAACAGTTTATCTTTGAACTGCTCAGACTTCTTTCAGAAGATCTGAATTACATATCATTCATTGTCCAGGGGTAATTTTTATGGCGTGGGAGTTTTAACGTACTTATTAAGAACACAGCAAATGAAGTCTGTATTAAATGAAAAACATATTGGTGACTTCCCATGAAGATTAGGGCAACCACACTCTAAAATCATTAGCAAAGCTACTTGGTTTAAAGAGTTGTGTCTCTTTCATATTTTTATGGCAAAACTCTTTAATTTACTTGGAAAAATATACATGCTATTTTCTCTGTAGGCTTTGAGATTCATGTTTCTTTCCTGTATGGATTTAGCTAAAGATTTGATACATCCAATTTTTAAGGAATAAAAAAATTAAAAAAAATGACACTTGCAAGTTTTTAAACTTGGGCTTCTGTACAAAATTTTTTGGTATTTTATAATATATTATTTGTATTGTATCAAATCTGACAAACAAAGAATCTTCACTATTTACTGACTCAATATTCATTCATTCATTCATTCAAATAAGACATGTGGAGCTAGACAGTGAATAAAGGAGAGAATGAAAAATCTACTCTTACAGAGCTTACAGCCTAGTAAGGGATGGCACACAACACATATAAAATCATAAAAACGTATTACAAGCCAGATGGTTATAGATATTAGAAAAAAACCTAGCAGGAGAGGGACATGAGACAGGACACAGAGGTGACTAGTCTTTTTACACAGCTCTCTCAGGATCTGAACTGCTGGGTTCATCATATCCATCTGGAGATCAACGTAATTTGGGGGTCATACTAGTAATTCCAGGGGCAGGTCTTTCAGAGAATCCACCACACCAGTACCCAATGTGTCCCTACAAATCTCTTAGAAAATACAGCTCTTCGTGTTTGACTGGATGATGAATTGCACACCTGAGCACAATGTGATTCAGTAACTACACACATGCAGTATGAGGTAAACTAAACATGGGCGACTTCCTGAGACACCAGAGGCTTCCACTGAAAGCACGCTGTGTTGTAAAAGTTCACTGGCAGATGTGTATCTGGATCTCTGAACACATTTTCTACAGAAATAATATTGAGTACAAGGATAAATATATTCAACTTTATTATGTAGCTGAGATGCAATTGATCAAAATACTAGAAAGTAACACTATCTCCAATTACCATAAAGAATAAAGCAGAAAAGCTAAAGAATCAGATTTTTTTAAAGACTTTTCTTAGATTTGGAAATAATCAAAGCAGCAGGGGAAAAAGCTTATTTAAAAGAATATTACATTATAGCTTTATTTCAAATAACATAGTTGGAAATAAACTCAATATCCAGTCCAGTTGTAAGAAAGTGGAAAAGAAATTCAGACTTGGAAACACTGAGGTCACCAAAGGAAAAGTCTCTGAAGAATATTAATCTAGTAGTAAGCAGACAGAATGTGTTCAGGGTAGGTAGGGGTGCTAGTAACAGCACTGTGTGGGCCTGTAAAGATTTGTCTATAAGCTTTTCAACCAAAATATGAAAGCAAGATCTCTGGGTGGTAGAATAACTGGTATTTTAAAGTTTTTTCTTTACAATTTTTATTTCTGAAAAGTGTAGTGATTTTTATAATTTTAAAGGCATTTTTCAGAGTATGAGCTGCAGAACAGGTGAAGTAAATAAATAAAAGTTTTAGGATAACTGTGTTAAACATATTTAAAGAATATATGTGGAGCCCTGGCTGGGTAGCTCAGTTGGTTAGGGTGTTGTCCCAATATGCCAGGGCTGTGGGTTTGATCCCAGGCGCATACATGAAGCAACCAGTGGGTGTCTAAATAAGGGGAACAACAAATGCATGTTTTCCTCCCCCTCCTTCTCTCCCCCTCTTTCCCTAAAATCAATCAATAAATTAACAACAACGTACGTGGAAAATAATATTCCTGAGAAAGATCTGCTCTACTTTATCCCCCCCAGAGGGCACAGCCCGACAGTGAAACCCTGTGGACAGACTCTTGGTGCCCAGACCCCAGGACCTATAACAGCTCATTTGAAATCCCCTCTGTGAGCTGTGGGTGGGCCTTATTTTCCTGTCTGGTACTTTTCTTCTAATAAGCAGTACCACCTGGATAACAAAAACTAGCCCTGCAAACCTCCACGACTGCATCATGAGTGTTCTCCTGTCCTCCTCCTAGTGCCCACACAGCCTGCAGATGCCCCTGCACAGGGAACAAGTCTCTCCAACCACCACTGTCTTCAGCTGGCACTGTGGCCTTGGGCAGGGTAAACTGTGGACCAGGATCAAAGAAGGGTTTGAATATCTCAGAAAGGAGATTATGGAGGAAGAAATCCCTCTTAGAAGTTGTCCCAATTTCCCCACAGGAGCAGTGTGTCCAGAATGCATGCCTGTTCCTCTCGCTATCCAGTGCCCCGGGAATCAGGGCCCCCTGGTCCAGACTCTGCGTTCCTGCCGGGCAGCAACATGTTCACTGGCGCTCTCACCTTCAATGAGTGCCACCAAATTGCAGGAACCATAAAATAATTGTCACTTCCTTGTATTCTGAAGTTTCCTTAAATGAGCCTTAAGGAGCAGCAAACTTTTTTTAATCATGTTGGTGGTTTCTAAAAAATGTCAAAGACTTAATAGATTGCTTCATTCAAAACACTAAACAGAAACATAGTCTCCCCTGTAATTTTCTCTTATTATCTTTCTAAATTGAAAAGAAAAACAATACAATAGCAAAAGCAAGTTACAGTAAAGATATGTTTTAATGCCCTGTCCTTCATCTCAGTGCACGGAGGAAAGACTGTTTCCCCAATAGGCCAGAGGAAGAGAGGCCTTCAAGGCCACCCAAGCATCTAAAACACACTGCCTCAGGCTGTCTGTTGCGTTTTACACCACTGGTGGTAGAATTTTTAACAATTACACTGATCTGAAATGATACAGAACCAGATAAGGGAATTAGTAGAACCCAAATCAAAAGAGCAACCTTGCACCTTTGCACAGAAGCAGGACAGGAGCCGGTCTTGTCTGGCTGGGCACGGCAGTAGGCTCCCCATCAGAGGCTGGCTCTGTGAAGTGCACATGCGAGAAAGAGCAGGTAGGCGCCCATCCTCTTTCCAGAGCTACTGTGAGCTGTGTTAGACTTTTCACTCCACAATTTCCCTCACGGTTTCCCAAGCTTTAACACACCAAAGATGGAACTGATCGTGCCAGTAGCAAAACACTGCTCTATTTGCATAATTATATTATCACAACTTTGGGGATTTTCTAAAACTTTAGTTTTGTGTATGCAGTCACATCTTTAGGATAGCCATCCAATAAGCAGTGCTTTCCTATTTCAATTCCCGTTCGGGAGAACACTACGGTTCCAGCTCACACAGGAGGTCAGGAATGGTCAGTGATTTGCAAAGGCCCATGGTAGGCGGCAGGAACCACTACCTGCAGGACCGGCAGGCTCAGCATTTCAGCTTTGCTGCCTCACTTTGCAAGCTTTCTTTTCCTTACCACTGCAGTCCAGGTTGCAATGCAATCTCTTTAGAAACCCATTTATTTGTCCTTAGAATAAATCCCTAAAAGCAGCAGTCTGATTCAGAGGACACTCAGTACCTCTTACTACACAGAAGCAGACTCATGTAGGGTGGAAAGCGGGCCTCCCCAGCCCGTCTGCCTGCATCAGAGCCTCACTCTCCCACCCTCAGGCCGGACATTCCCAGATGAGTTATCCATGGCCCAGCTCCCCAGCATAGGATGGAGTTGTCTGGTACCTAACTGAGGACTGCTGAGAGGAGCAGTGAGTAAAGTCACTTAGAGCCTGGCTCACGGTGGGTTATCAGCACATTACCAAGTGGCCCTTGAGCCATGGTGTATGACTTTGCACTCCCTAGAAGCAAGCAAGCATTGTTATCATCTTCAGCCACCAAAATTTTGAGTTCAGATTTACTTCTCTGGCTCATATGACCTCATGGGAGCAAACCCAATACCAGGCCTGCTTCTGGTTCTCAGGCTCCGAACGGTCCCTAGGAGCCTCCTCCATTTGATGTCCTCAGAGAAAACGCCACACCTCCCACAGTGTTCCCTCACCGTTGCACATGATCTGCACTAAGGACACGGATTACAGGCTAGCTTTTGATCAGTTCCCACCCTCCAGAGAGCTTGAAGCCACCTGCAGAATCTCTTTAGTTTGAGTCTTACACAGAGAGTTCACTGGCTTCCGCAACGCAGCGATGGCCTCTGAACACTGCCCTGGGAAGCCGGTGGCCCAGGCTTCTCCTGGCCTTTATTCCCCACTTGCTGCACCGTTTGCTGAGCAGCTCTTGTGCAGACTGCTAGCTGGGGGATAGGAGATGAGCAGGCACAGTTCCAGCCCCCTAGGAGCTTGCAATGCAGTCTTCTAACCATGTCCCCACCCTTGTCTCAAATACACCAGTTAGTTCTAGGGGAGGGGAAGTCTGTGGAACACAGACAACGAACGCATGAGGACAGGACGTTCCTCCGCACGCCTCCTACATAAACCCTGTTCCTTCAGGCCACTTCGTCTGGAGGTAGACCAGGCTCACAATAGGATTCCTCTCTCCTCGAGGGGGGCCTACTGTGCCCCTTCCAGCCCCAACATTCTAGTACATGCCTAGAGGTCACCTCCTGTGTGCTCAAGAGCCCTGTCATCTCATGGATCAGGTCTTGCCTCTCCTGTTCCTCCTCCCCGTGTTGTGTCCTGGAAAGCCGTCCCCAAGCCCTGCCTGGGAGGTGCCACAGCACTCACTGCTGAAATGGTGGGAACTGTGCTCTCTTACTTCAGTGAGAAACTGAAACCGGGTCAGAACTGTAATGTGACGCATTTCCTTTGCTGGTGGCTGGCTAGTAAGAGAGTTTTGCTATCTATTCGCTGACCTCTCTCCCTGAACCCATATGTGGTCAGTGGGGCTGAGGGAATCCTACCCGAGCCCCACCCCAATTCTCTCTGCTGGCAGGGCTCAACAGGTCTAAGGTATGCCCATGCGGAGGTGAGTTCTGCAGTCCCCATGGTTTACTCTGAGCCTGGGAACTTCGCTGCACAGCCTTATAAAAACAATTACACACCAAACTTTATAGGAACAATTATACCAAACTTCTTAAGAAGACTGTGTTGGAGTGGTGGTATGGTGTATGAAATCTGTCCTTATTTTCTAAGGTTCTGTCATGTAATTATGTGGCTTTTATAGTGAAAACAATTTTATAGCCGTATCAAGGAAAGGTGTAGCCGGTCTGGCAAGTCACACCTTTGCATGGCTCCAGCTGCGGACACCTGAAATCACGCTCTAGGGGCTGGTGCTGGCTCCTTGCTACTGACGCGGCCCACCGGAAACAGGCTGAGTTCTGGGTAGAATTCTATTTATAGTCAGGAAAAAAAGTTCAAGACAGTGAAGCCGAGGCAGAAAGCTATGTTTCTATTCCAGTAGGTGAAATAAAATAGTTAAGGATATTTTCTCTGATTAAACAAAAAATTGCAAATGTAAAATAAAATTAAAACAGCATTTCTCCCTTATTTATCCAAGATACATACGCATTCTTAAAAATTTTCCTGTGTCCATTATAGAAGAAAATTGAAAACATGGAATAAAATCACATAAAGTCCCACCACTCCTAGATAATCAGTTATATTTTGTGCATTTTCTTCCAGTTTTTTAGGACCTCAGATTTTATCTAATATTATATAGCAAAAATATAATAAACAATATGATTTTTTACTATAAAAGTAATATATTCTTACAGAAAAATTTTAAAACTGTAACATATAAAGAACAAATTATCAAAAATACAAAACAACTGGGTTAATGACATGTGGTAAGGAGCCAATAGATATGTCTCTCTCACATCAATGTTTCTCTCTCTCTCTCCCTCCCTTCCTAAAAAGCAATGGAAAAAATATCTTCAGGTGAGGATTAAAATGAAAGTATGGAATCAGAAGATATAGACTAGCGATAGAAGATAAAGGTAAAGAAAAACCCCTCTACTGAACTCGCTGAAGGACAGGCTGCCACCACCAAACATCTTGTGGTCTTCAAGTTGGAATGGGCTGTTCCTGGACAACACACCTTAGGCAGTGAGGGCGGTCTGCTCTCATCGTGGGAAACTCTAGTGTCCTGACAGAGATTAATGAGTGCTTTGAGAAAAGATGAAAAGATAAAGCATCGTGGGCAAACACGTCTGAGAAAAGTGGGATATTATAGTTCCCTCCTAGAAACATACAAAGGGTGCAGCGTATGAAAACTCTCGGAAACCAAGCATCCGTGTTGCTTTGTTATTTCAGAGTTTCTCACACTTACTTAATAAAGAGACTCACCTTTCCCCCTGCAAACACTTATCTCACAAAGATGTCCTAAAGAATCCAGTTTGGGAAATGCAGACAGTCCAACTGACACCTATGCAGTCTCATCCAATTACCATGGATGTTAAAAGATAGTCTGAGCAGTCAGTGGTTCATTGCTCGTGAACAATCTCTTCCTCACCTCCAGTTCAGTCTCCTATTGCCCACCCCACAGCTTCTTTCAAGCGTCCTCTCCTGCTTGCCAGTCCCCCTGCTATGCCTGCCTGGCTACTAGCATCCCTTAAACACTAATAAATCTGACAGACACTGATTTAATGATTCCAAGTATAAACCATAACTATTCTGCTACTCCTGATAATCACCATCACCATCATCATCATCATAGTAAGTTGTAAGAAAATGTCCATCATCATCATCATAAGTTGTGAGAAAATCTCCATCATCATCATGATCATCATCATCGTAATAAGTTGTGAGAAAATCTCCATCATCATCATCGTAATAAGTTGTGAGAAAATCTCCAGTGATCTTCCCTGCAACTTACCCCCTCTTTGAGGAGCATCTTTTACTCCGCCTAAATCCTTTATAAAACAGGAGGTCTCATTAAGTTCTGGAACTAATCTTACCTCTAGAGGATAGAAAACTTATTTCTTTTGGAAAATTCCAAAGCATTAATTCAGAGCTTCTCAATGGGGTTGGTGAAGCACAAATAATTATCAGGTGTGTAGGGATAGCTCCCCCTTCAGCTCCAGGGTAGGGGTACCTGTGGGGGGGACCTACCCCACAGGGCAGTTGCCTCTAACTACGGGGTTTTCTCCTGCTGCCTTAGAAATATCATCATGTCTTATGTTGCCAGGGCATGAAAACGTTGGAACGAACATGAATATGCTCAGTGAGCACTTTTTCATAAGTTGGAAAAGAACATGAAATATTGAATAAAGAAATCACGAAGTTCAGAAACAATAAGAAACACACATTAGGAACATTTTCGACAAGCTATGAGACATTTTAGTAGAACTATTTAACTATGAGTTAGAGGATGGTGTTTAAAATATTAATAATAAAAATCATATTACTCCTAACATGTGAGAGATTCATCAGAAAACGTGGTTATACAGAACACTTTCTTTTTAAACCAAGAGAAATATCCACAGAAGCTTCTAAATGAGGTTGAGCTATTGAAAAGTAGTGCCCTTTGAATATTATAACCCACAGAATTCAGCCTTCATTTGATTACACAGTTCACATTACTATGATTGAATACAATATGTACAGAAATGACATAACACCTAGAAGCCATTATTAAAGAGCCAAGAAGACCAAAGCAACTGCCTAGTGCAGTATGCTATGCATGACAGAGCAGCATCTATCTACCAGCTACTCTGTGTAATATACCGTTCACATGAGAGTTAATGGCAGGGAAAATCGTACTGATGAATGGAAGTTTAGACAGTGAGTACACGCAATGAGATAATACTGTCAGAACAAAACAAGTGTGTTGTTTTTAACTCCTGATTGATAAAGCACATAAAACTCAACAGAAGGCCACCTTTTGAAAGAGGCCACTTTATACTTTCCAGATTTACAGCGCAATTTTCTTTGCATATTAAATAACCACATTTTCAAATTTCCACTCCTTTCCTAGACTGATGGCTGGAGGCAAATTTCAGAATAACCTCTAACACTTTTGATGGAGAAATATATTTAAAGCAAGAGTTTATGTTAATCAAATATCCATCTTTCTTCTACGCAAGGCCATTCAACTCCTCCCAGAATGTGCTTTAAAACACATGCATCCTTCTGCTGGGAACATTCCTATTCTTCCCTGAATGTGCACAAGCATACTCACTGTCCAGGAGCGACAGAGCTCACACACATCACTTCCACTCGCACCGTGAGCCAGGCCACACCCTCATCTCACTCCATCACTCTTTCCTGTCCTTCCCATCAGAGATGTATGTTCACATCAGTATGTTCAGGATGTGTCCTAGGCATCCGAGAATATAGCCCTGAGAAATAATACACTGTCGTTTTCTCCATGGGTGTTTTGGTACATAAATTCTTTTATCCTACAGAATTCATTCTGTATTTCCAAGATCTATCCACATTGGTAGGTATAAAAATAGTTTACTTCTTTTTTCTGTTTTTTGTTAATCCTCATCTGAGAATATTTTTCCATTGATTTTTAGAGAGAGGGGAAGGGAGGGAGGATGGGGGGGAGGAGAGAGTGAGAGAGAGAGAGAGAGAGAGAGAGATCAATGTGAGACACATAAAATGGTTGCCTCCCACATGCACCCCTACTGGAGCTGGGGATCCAACCTGCAACCCAGGTACGTGCCCTTGACCAGGAACCGAACCTACAACCCTTCGGTGCGTGGGCCGACACTCTAACCACTGAGCAACAATGGCCAGGGCAGTTAACCACTTCTCATTGCACTTGCTGTATTGTGTTCCATTATATGCACACACCACACTCCAATTCTCCACTTCCTTAGGGACAGATTTCAAGGCTTCCTGTAATTTCCTGCCAACACAAATAACATTGACATTATCCTCATAGACGCCCCCCTCAGGACTTGTACACAGTAT
The DNA here is from genome assembly GCF_964146895.1 of Miniopterus schreibersii. Classification (NCBI taxonomy): domain Eukaryota; kingdom Metazoa; phylum Chordata; class Mammalia; order Chiroptera; family Miniopteridae; genus Miniopterus; species Miniopterus schreibersii. The sequence continues at coordinate 7,911,374 of NC_138105.1, forward strand.
AAACCCAGATGTGGGAATGATATGTATAGATATGGATGATAAATTTCACTAAGTACCACAAGTTTACTCTGCACCCACCAGTGTGTGAAGTTCCCCATTTCTCCTCATTCTGGCCTAATGGCACAGGAGATGAGCAGAGAGCAGATTCAGGGAAGAACAGGAGATCAGACGGCAGATGACAGGGGACCCAGGAAGCCATGATTATCCGAAACAACAGAGGAGAGGCTGCTAGGAGGGGACAAGACGACACGACACAGATCGTGAACAGATCTAAGAGACTGCTTGGGTACCTCTTGACCCTAAGAGGCAGATTCAAGGCTAGGTTCCAGGATTCTGCTGGTAGCAGGGATCAGAGCATCCTTTCATTATTACCACCACGGGGCTGCATTTAGCCATTATACTGTTCCAGCTCTCCCCTCCCACGCCAGGTGTGGAGAATTTACAGAATTTCAGATTAAACTAAGGGTATGCAGTGCTCATCATTTACCCTAGTATCTGTTTACCTATCATCTACCCGTATATAGAGATAATCTTACTAGTATCCAGCCTTCAGAAAACTCACTGATAAGCTCAGAAATGAGCCTTCCTCGCCACCCTGCAGTGGTGTGCAGAAGGGGGGGCACTGCCTCCGCCAGTTCCTCAAGTCACTCCCCAAACAGGTACTATTCCAACATGAAATGTTCATTGCTATGGTTTTAGATTCCACACTGCAACTGGACTTTTAAGAAATTACACACGTCAAGTTTCTCTGTAGTATCAAAGAAAAAAAAGTTTTAAAGGCTTAAAGCCCTTTCAAACATCTGCATGAGGTCAGACTTTCTTCACAGACTTCAGTCAAAACAATCTATCACATCAGAAAAAAGGCAGAAAAAACAACCCAGCCATCAAGCCAGATGCTGGACAGATTTGAAAAATGTAAAACAATGTCTCTTTTCTCAAAACAAATTTTTTGTTTTGGAAAATAGTTATTTTATTTTTCATAAAATATATTTTTATGCTAACATGTAACAGGATAGTTATTTTAAGTGAATTAATAAATAGATTAAGTTTTTCTCAGTTTTAATTTCTGATATTATAAATAATGACTGATATAATCCTCACAAACATAAATGGAGCTCTTTGAGGTCCCCTTTTTAAGAGGGAAAAGGGGTTCTTCAGCAAAATGTTTAAAAAACACTGAATTGTTTCATTCCCTTTGGCTTACAGTTGAGGAACCTGTGATACAAAGTGGCTAGATGCCTCACCTTAAGTCCTTTCAGAAACCCTATGTGATGCATCTTATGAGCTGCATGTATTTCAAGCCCAGCTTCTTTGAGAACGATGAATAGTATCTATCGTCCCTTCAGAATCAGAGTTCTATCTTGTGTAAGTTAACAATTCTTTTTCCAGGTCTATTATTCTACTGAGTTCCATAAAGTCTTAAGTAATGAATTCCAACCATATCAGAAAGTTTTTTTTTCATTTTAAAATAAGAACGTGTCTGCAATGTTCTATTTATATGATCCATACACATATAACTTTATAAACCTACGTGTTTATAAGGTGTATTTCACTGATTTTCTCCTAAAGTGCTGAAGCTATGCTGGCATACTGGGGAGTCTTATTCTAAAACACAATTTAAAATTCTTTGAGGCAATTTTCAGCCTAGCTAAATTCCAAATTTAGGTTTAACAGCAACACAATGCCCAAAATTAATCTGACACATGCACTCTAATTCCTCTGCTGTCTCCAAGAACGCCGCCTCCTCCGTGGAATCAAGTCTTGCTGTTGTCATGCAATAAATGTGCGGTTCCTCACCAATACAGACGCTGTTTCACATAGCATTGGGGTGAGGTAAGCCAGCGGTATGTCCTTTAACACAGTGAGAACGAGCTGTGCAGACCTGTTCAGACTTGCCTTGGTACGTCGCAGAGTTATCGGTAAAGCTGCTGGGGAGGAATTTCCAGTTTTGGAGCTTATGACAATACAATAACGGTCTCTTCTTTTGCATTTGGAATCAAGACACATTTGAGATATCTTTTGTTCCACATTTTGTTTTTGTATTTCATACAATATGAATAAAGGATATGACTTGGTAATTTAAGTTGAATTTATCAGAACTCAGAACTCATTTTTCTTGGTTCCTCTAATTAATTAGCTATATTATAAACAGTCTGTTTTGAGGACATAATGAATTTATCAATAGTTGAACAATCAAAAGAAAATTTGCTTTTCCAAAGAGAAATGGAAAAGTTCAACCTTTAGTAACATTAACTGAGTTATGCCCGTGTGCTGGGTGTTTGGGATACGATGATGTGACAGGCAAGGCCACTGCTTTGATAGGTTGCTTTAAAAAGTGGGGCAAGGTAAACAAGTAACTTTAGCTAGTAAAAAATAAAAAACAGAAAAAACTTTAGCTATAAAAAATAAAGCAACAGAGTAATGACACAAAGTGGCAAGAGAAAGGCGGCTTCTTTCAAAAAGCAGGCCACCAGGCCCTGGCTATTGTGGCTCAGCTGGTTGAGCCTTGTCTGATGCACCAAAAGGTTGCGGGTTCGATTCCCAGTCAGAGTGAGTGCAGGAGGCAGCCAATCATGTCTCTCTCTCTCTTTCTCTCTCTAAAATCAATAAAAAACATATCTGAGGGTGAAGACTTAAAAAAAGCAAGCCATCAGTGAGGCCCCTTGGAACAGTGGACACGTGAGCTGGGGAAGGCTGAACGAGGAGAAGTGAGCCTGGTGAAAATAAACACAGGGAGGGTCCGGCAAATTAAGGGACGATGTGGGAAGGAGCTCGTTGTGCTTGAGGGACAAACAAAGAGGAATGTGGCTGTAGTTTAGTGCAGTGTGAGAGGGAGAGAGGTCAGAGGTTCCTGCACCGGGGTGAGGTGGGGGAGGTCAGAAACAGTTAGGCAGGCCAAACAGGGCAGGTTCTCATAGGCTGTGGTAGAGTTTGGACTCTCTTCTCAGCACTAAGTTTTGGAGGATTTTAAGTCATATCATATAAATTACAGTTTTAAATTAGGTGAGTGATGATGGTGGGTTGAACCTGGGAGAAAGCTGTAAAAATGGAGAGAAGTGGACATATTTGGGTTTTATTTTGGAAGTGGTACTTACAGGACCTGCCAATGATTTGGGCGTGGAAGGTGAGGGAAAGAAAGGATGAATTTATTTACAGACATAAAATTCTAACTATTATTATATATCCAAAGCATGATCCATGAAAATAAAACAGACTTCATCAAAATTAAAACTTTCTTTCTGTGACTGTTAAGAGAAGAAAAAGACAAGCTACAGATTGGGAGAAAAACATTTGAAAACCACATCTCCAACCAAGGAAAAATATCTAGAATATATGAAGAACTCTCAAAACTCAACAGTAAGAAACAATCAATGATTCCATGGGCAACAGACATGAAGAGTCATCTCACTAAAATATATATATATAAATGGCAAATAAGCACATGAAATGATGTTTGGCATCATTTATCAGGGAAACGCAAACTAAAGCCACAATGAGACGGTTTTGGTAATATCAGAAAGTTTTCTCATCTCAGAAGAAGAAATGTGTCCGCAATGTTACATACCCCCCAAAGATGTTACATAAATCACACTATGCATCTATCAGAGGGTAGATAAAAAACAGTGACAGTGTCAAATGTGGGCAAGGATGTAGAAAACTGGATCACTCTCCCACTGCTGGTGGGAATATAAAAAAGCAGCTCTGGAAAACGGTTTAACAGTTTCTTCAAAAACTAAACATGCAACTATCATATAACAGGGTAAACAAATGTACTCCAGGCATTCATCCCAAAGAAATGAACACTTATGTTCACATAACAACCTGTACATGAAAGTTCATAGTAGCTTTATGCAAAATAGCAGAAACTGAAACAAAGTATGTGTCCTTCATCAGGTGAGTGGCTACATCACAGTACATCCACAGCATCCGTGCAGCACTGCTGAGCCACTGAAAAGGAATGAAACACTGATGCAACACTGGAGTTACTGCCAGAGAATCATGCTGAGAGTAAGAGATAGTCCCAGAGATTACATAGTGTATAATTCCATTTACAGAATATTATTGAAAAGACAAAATTATAGAAGTGAAGACGTGGACTTCCAGGGGTTAAGGAGAAGGTAGGAGATGAGTGTGGCTGTAAAGAGCAACAGGAGAGACCCTGTGGTGATGGAACTATTCTATCAAGGTAAATATCCTGGGCATGTTGCTGTATTACAGTTTTGCAAGGTATCACTACTGGGAGACATGGGTAAAGGGTACATGGCTTCTCTGTATTATTTCTTACAACTGAATGAGACCAACTGTCTCAAAACAAAAAGTTTAATTTAAAAAAATTTACTATTTGACAGGGTTCCCCTATACATATAACGAAATCTTTCACTGAAATGTATAATTGGACTTGTGCAAGTTTTGGCTAGAACTCCAAAAGAGCAAATACAAAGCAAAGACCATGACCACCCTGTAGGGCTTATACAAGAAGTAGGCTCTACAAACTTGATCCACTTTGAAGGTCTCAGATGACTGAGAACTAGCAATCAGAGAAGAAAAGTTTCAGAGGTCACTGCTATTATGGTGTGATACCGGCCCTCCCCTCAAAAAAGAGTGGTAGAGGGTGGTCCTCTTCACCCTAGGTCAAGAGTAGAGGCTTTAAGAAGATGCTTGGAGAACCTACAGTCTGAGGGACACCAGAGTGTTTACCTCCCATCTGGAAAATGTAAAGAGCTAGAGAGTGGCTGGCTAATTGTTCTGGGCCAGGATGAAGGGGTAGTATGGCTGTGCAGAGTGGCCACTGGCCACAGGATTCTTGTTTCCATGAGTTCCAGCAGTAAAGCACTGCCTCCCAAGTCTGTGGGGGAAAGATGTGGCTCTCCCATGTACCAGACGTAGGCCACTCACTTACGAAAGCCACTAAGCTTATGCCCAAAAGGCTAGCCGAGAACAATGAATGCTGTTCTGCAGAAAAAGCCAAGTCAAAAATCAAGTCAAGGACCAGTTAGCTCTTGCCAGGGAACCCCCCAGGAAGGGTGGAGAGGGTCCTGAAGGACCCCATGAACATGCTCCTAAGAGTCCGTGTCAAAGGTCTGCAAGTCCAGAGTCCTGGTGCTAGACTATGACACAGAAGAATGTGAATCCCGTCTCCACCTGCCAGACCCGGGATCCTGGAGGCCTGACTCAGATGGAGCTGGGCAGCAGGAAAATGTTCCAGGAGCAGCAGGCTGCACCCTCCTGCCTCCACCTCCCCAACTGCCAGCGCCAGGCCGGTGACCAGCCTGGAGATGGGGCAGGAAGAGAGGCCTTGGCTTGAAAGCCAGAATTAAACTGTGATCTCATATTTTGATTGTTAAAATGAGACTGAAGTTTAAACAACCAAATAACTGTTTCTAATATTTAAGATGATCAGAAAAAGTATGAAGGCTGCTTAAGTTTTGATCAAGGGACAAGACCTCCGAGAAAGGGCAGTGGAAAAAAAGAATTAATTTGCTTTACAAATGAACACTATGTGTCCTGCCTGTTCAATAGTCCAAACACCAAGGATCTTCCTATACATCTTAATGAAAATGCTCCAAGTTTTACTATTCACATGTATACACATGTGCACGTGTGTATGTACATATATATACATAATTCTGTGCTTCCCCCGGTATGACAGTATCTGTTCTGAGCAACTACCAGCCTGCACTTAGATACCGACGTGGGAGAGGATTTCCAGTCTCCTGAGTCAGTTCACTAACTAGCATTCAGAACTGCGATGGAAATCTGCGGGTCCCAGCTGGAGGTAAGTCTCGCTACATGCAAAGCTCAGCCTGAGGAAAAGCAAAACTGCTACAGTTGGAAACTGAAGGCAGAATCCAGCTCCTATCCAGATGAGAACATGCCCAGCTTTTTTCCTTCAGTAAAACTTTTCAGGCTTCTGTGGCCACTGCCAAAGCTGTTTTTATCTCTAACTTTCACCAGGATCAACATGCTTTGATTTATTGTGCATTTGGTCCATAAATGAAAGAGAGAGAAAGCAGCAGAGATCATTCCAATCAGAGGGAATTCTGACCAGCCAGAGACTGGCCAGTGAACACTAACTCTACATATTCCTAAGCCATCGGACAGGAGTGCCCAGAGGAGAGGGCTGGGGGTGGAGAGTGAAGAACCAGTGACTTCGCTGGATGCACTCATTCGTAATCTGAAACAGACTTAGCAACTTAGCCATAACTTGGTTTTAATATCTTTTTTTGAGCATTTATACAATGATTGCCTTTGTATATTCATTTGAATTTTTTTTTTGGAATTAAATTTAGAAATTTAATTGTAAGTATTGTAAAAATTACAATATTTGCATTGGCTACAATATGCCACATTTTAAAGAATGTATACAACTAAATCCATATTTTTGGTGGTTAGGTATAAAGTAACAAAGATGATTTTTACTATTTTTTTGGTCCAGGTCTCTAGAATAGGGACTTTCTTTATAATAATATTTTTTTAATGGCACAAAGTTCACTAGTACTTTGTAAATTCTGAGAACAGATCTTCTACCATTTATAAAATCCCAAACGGATTATTAATAGGCAGCACTTAATGATATTATACCATCAATCTCTTTGAATGTAGGTTTATCTCTAATTCATCACAGAATGTGTTTTTTTCTATTTGTTTTTACCATTTCAAATTACTAAGAGAATATATTCAACTTAAACATAAGAATTAAGTTGTAAAAACAGACAAATTTGAAAACATTATTAAAGCATTAAAAGGCTGTTAGTTTGAATTAGCTACATCCCAAAATGTCACAGGCTTTTAAAAACCAGAGTAAGCTCCTAAAAGTATTTGCTCCATAAACAATCTCACTTCTTAAGTGTTAATTGTAATTTTCTTAGAGAGAGCTATAAGCTTTATATGAACAGTATTTCACTTACCTTGACAAGTCTAGCTCAACATTTTCTGTATCACAAGCGACAAGGTGACCTGTTAAAGAAAATAGATTATAAGAGATAAATTAAGAATAAATGAATTTCATCTCAAAGGGATAGTTCATTTTACTAATTCTTTCACCCCAGATTTTTAAAATAGTTGAATTATTAGTGTTTTAAAAATGGGAATTTACAGAGACTATTTCAGAAATTGTTTAGTAATAAAAAAAATTGTTATAGAAAGTAGTTCTATGTGTGCATTTTCTCCTAATTATCTATAAGCATTTTAGAGACTCTTTCCTCTCCTCTTGATAGTTTAAATGCTTTAAAAATGTAATGGACATTTAAAAAGATGACTGTAATGCTACTCAGAGTGAATTACAAGGAAATTCAGGGATTAGTCCACTTGTTGGAAGAGCACTTCCCTTCATCTGGATTCTGCTGTATTTACCCCTGAAACAGCTGTTCCGGTCTCAGAGATAAAGTATAATTGGTATCAGTGACATCTACACAACGCTGTCAAAATCCATTAGTGTCTTGTCCTTCACGTGGTCTTCCCTTTTCCGTAAATCAATTAGGAGAAAGAAATCTTTCCCACATTTCACCTTTGGGTTTGCCCCTTACTTTCCTATTTTTGTCTTTCAGTCTATTAACCAATAGCATTTGTGACTGCCTTTCTTCTCTCTCTGTAATCCTTTGGCTTATGCTATATGACTCTACTTCTTAGTTTTCTGTTTCCTCTAGTTGGCATGAGAAACTACCTTGATGTGGCCGCTGAGTATACTGCAGGCCAAGCTATCCCAGGAGTTGTGGGACAGACAGGCTCAGAGACGAAATGGAAATGCTCAAACCAAGTTTATTAAATCACTTTGCAGCAAGAGGGAAGAGGTGGGGCACATTACCACACTCAGGTGAGGGCGCAGGCGGGAACGACCACAACATGGATCCCCAGCTATGAAATGTTTGTATGTTCGTGTCCCCTCTCTTGCCTCTCTCCTGCTGCAGCCTGCCCAGCTGGTGGTTAGGGGAGAGACTAATGTTTGAACAAGGAGGTCAACAGATGGAAGTCTGGTACCTGGGTGAGTGATACACTTGCTCTATTCAAGAGAAGCAGAGGCAATTATGCCTCGCCACAGCTGTAGCATCCCAAGTAGCCTGCCAACAGCTTATGAGTACCAGCATCAATTCTCAGGTAGAGCACATCTGGGTCCAGGGTGGAACCCTGGGTGGCTGGGGTAAGGGTGATATGGCTGTCAGCCCAGAGATGGCACGACTGTGATTTGGCTTTTCCCTCCACCTCCATCCATAAACAAGTCTTGTTCGCTCTGTCATATGTCTCATTTAGTCTACCTAGCTTTACATCTTTCAGGTTGGTAGGTAACTTAGTCTCTATGTTCAGCAATCTTCTGAACTCCGCCTATGTCTCACGAGCTACCTGCTTACTGATTCTCTGTACTTAATGCATCCTATGGGACTCATTCATCCTACTCTGTACTCTATAGCAGAACCGATTTTTTCAAATAATGCAGTAAACTACTATGGTACTAAGCAGCATTTAAATAGTTTCCTTCACTTATTTGGTTAAATGCATTGGCATTACTTAGAATGTTTTGTAGTTTTATTCTTTTCAACTTGCCTTTTCTCACTTTGCTCCCAATTTTGATTATTTTGAAAAGGAGAGTACTATGCTAAATGAAATAAGCCAATCAGGGAAAGACAAACACCATACGATATCACTTATATGCAGAATCTAATGAACAAAATAACAAACAAATAGAAACAGACTCAGAAACACAGAGCAGACTGACAGCTGTCAGGGCAAGGGAGTTTGGGGGATGGGTGAAAAAGGTGAAGGGAGTAAGCAAAAAATAATAATAACCAGACACAGACAATAGTACAGTGACTGCCAGAGGTAAAAGGGGAATACATGGGGGGAGGTGGGAGAGGGCAAAAGGGGGGTAAGCTGTTGGAAAGAGACTTGACTGGGTGGTGAGTAAACAGTGCAGTGTGTAGACATGTTACAGAGCTCTACACTTGACATCTGTATGGCTTTATTGACCAGTGTCACTCCGATAGATTCAATAAAAAAAGATATTAGACATGTTTTGTGCAACTTCTCCCCTAAAATCAAATGTATTAAATTTCTCCATGTTTCTATTTGATATTAACATGTAGTATGTGAAATATAACTCTCCTTACTTTATATTCCAGGAAACCAATGTCTTAAAAATATTCTTATATATCATACCCTTAAAAACCTATTGACAACTGATGAGAAAAACAAACTTCATCCAAATTTCTTACATAGTCTATTTATTTGACACACAGGGCTTCTGAAATATTCCCTTGAGCCACAGCTGCTCTAGACCTTAATAGTTGTCCTGCTGGGCACAATAAAACACAGACTGAAAAACAGTCTGCACCTAGTGGCTATGAATGCATGTCCTCGGAGGATGCAGAATGCTAACTGTCCTCTCCCTCCCAACACTCTGCTCACAACAGTCTTTCCAATAAAGCTCAGGAAGGGTAGGGAGTTACTTAACCTCAATGAACAGGTTCATCAGCAAACATCTATCGAGCGCCTGTTCTTTACAAAGCACTGGGAGAAAGCAGAAGCTACCAGCAGACTCTGACATTCATTTCATCTTAAGTGCTTTCCTGAAAAGTTCTGCTTACCAAATAGTGTTTGTTTTCAAAAGTCATTTTAAAGCCTATTTCTTTATTTTAGGAGACTTTTCTCTTACCCAATTATATTCATAAAAAGTACAGGAAAGATGTTGCCCTGGCCAGTATTGTTCAGTGGTTAGAGCACTGGCCTGCACACTGGAGAGTCATGGGTTTCGATTCCTGGTCAAGATCATATACCTGGGTTGCAGGTTGATCCCTGGCCCAGTCGGGGTATGTGCAGGAGGCAACCAATCCATGTGTCTCTCTCTCATTGATGTTTCTCTCTCCTCTTCCACTTTCTCTAAAAAAAAAATCAATGGAAAAAATATCCTCACTCCTTGGGTGAAGATTAAAAAAAGTCATGATGTCTGGGGAAAAAAGACAAAAATTTTAATAAGCCTGGAAGATCAGGTATGTAAACAATAGAATGAGGCTGAGCAGGGAGCAGAGGATTATATATAATGCTAAGTGGTAAAGATCTTTATCCCCCCTCAACCTAGATGTGTGCCATCCAGTAGGGTAGCTACCACCAAGATACAGCTAATTATTAAGTTTAATTAATGATTAAAACATCAGCTCCTGGATACAGGAGCCACAATTCTAGTGCTCAGTGGCTACACATAGCTAGTGATTACTACAGTGGTTAGTGCAGGTAGCATATTTCTATCATTATAGGAAGTTTTACTGGACAGTGTTACCATTGACATAAAAGTTTTGGGGCAAAGCTGGAAAGACGTAATTATAGTTTTCCACAAATTTCTAGGAAGAATTTGATGGCCTGGAAAGCAGCAGGCCAATGAGAATACGAACCAGGATGCACACCATCCATGGGCTGTGGTTATAGAAATGAGAGGGTGGGTGGGCGGGAGAATGCCTGTGTCGGCAGCAGCAGAGGGGCTGCTGACACTGAGACGTGGAGGCTGAGGGAGAGGTGGAGTGCTCCTCGCTCAGGAAAATGGGTGGATACCGACCCTATACTCTGAGATAGGAAACGCTAACAGAGGTGAATTGATTTTTTTGAGAGGATGGGGGGTAAATGATGAATGTAAGTTTTATCCATTTTAAGTCTGAGATTGTGAGGGACGTTCTAGTAAGATGTACAATAGGCAGTGGGATACAGAGGTTTGGAGTCATTCTCAAGTACCTTCAAGGGAGATGAATAAATTACAGCTCTCTCCTTACTCCCTTAAAATAAACGCCTAGAAAGAAACTGCTTTTTCTAAGAGTATGAATAGGACATGGAGATCTCCCAAGTTTCTTTTCCCTGCCTCCCAGCGCACACACCCCCTGCTGGCCCTTATGTGTGCTGATAAACAGATGTTACTGACAGGCGTGGTCAGAGTTGGGCCTGCATTTGTGAAAACTGAAAGCCCTCTGCTGACTCCAGTGGCTTTGTAAACACTACAAGGTAATAGCCATTTGCATCCTTGTCAGTCTAGGTTCCAGGTAGGAAACCAGAAATCTAAGGAATTTTAAACAGGTAGCTTTTACCAGAACCGTGTACAGAGGTGTTAAAGGCTAGAAGATCGAAAGGCAGACCCTAAGATTAAATCAGAAACTCCTACTTGCAGGAAGTGGCTACCACCCTAGAGCTGGTAGAACAGAGCAGGAGGGAGCCTTTTAATTATCAGAGCTCCAGAGCAAACTCACTGCTGGGGTGCCGCCAAGGGTGGGAAAGGGAAGACAGGACCACCAAGGAGGGGCTGCTGCAACTGTCGCTGGGATCCTATGAAGGACACAGCCATTCCCTAGGCTGCCAGAAAGCAGAGTAAAAGAAATGAACACTAGTTTTCCCATGTCCCACCTTCCGACTCCCTGCTTGTGCCTCCTTCTGCAGAATGTTAGGGAAACCACCTGACAAGGGAGGCTGGGAGGTGTAGTTTGCAGATCCCAGGCCAACCACCACCACAGGGAGGAGTTTAGGTGAATATGAGGCTCAGAAGCCACAGGGAACTAGCCTGCGCTGCGCTGCACTTTATTGAGAATACAGTTTCCTCCTTTAGGTGTTAACTCAATAAAGAAAATCCGATTTATTTGGTCTTTGATCTTCTATGAACCTGACAGGCTCCAGGCAAGGTCTATCACGCGACTACCACATAACATGCTCAGTAAGTACCACGAAGTATTTGAGGGAACAGTGCCTATCCCCATCATTGATAAATAGTCCAAATCAATACTCAACTTATATCACTGGCAAGTAAAGTGATATTCAAAGAAACACTTTAACGCCTATGTACAAATTAGTATTTTCTTTTGCAGTACAGGCCCCCGGAAGTTAACACCTTTTTCACACAGTGCTGCGGCCACTCCAGAGACTTTCAGAAGCCCTTCTGACACTCACTCGCAGAGCTGGTGCTTGAGAAGCAGGCGATACTGGCAGAGCCTCGTCCTGCCCATTCGGCCCAGCCTGACTCACCAGGTTCTCACCTGGAAGACCTACCATTACTGTATTTTCAAAAATGAACTCCCCTCTGGAAGAATAAGGACTTGTTACTCATGTTGGTAAGTACTTGTCACAGTTTCCACCTAAACATGTGGATGAAAAGGGGCCACAACCAACCTGACAGGCTCAGGGAGGCCTGCCTGGGGCCTAACAAACTTGAGAGACACAAAATAACCACAAAGGATGGTCTGAAATCAAAATAACCACAAAGGATGGTCTGAAATTAAAATAACCACAAAGGATGGTCTGAAATTAAAACTTTAACTAAAAGCAGTTTATGGTGGTTAGTCATGTCCTAGGCTGGTAGCTTCCCTGACAAAGGTCAATCTTTACCCTAACTGAGTCTATTGTCTTTTTTTTGCATCTAAAATAACGTATCATTGGAAGTTTCCTTTTCCTGGACGGCTCTGTGGAGACCACAAATGCCCTCATTGCCACTGAGTTAACTGTCGACAACCCACCTAAGAGATGTGTCTGTCATTTTATTTTACCCAGGACCAGAGCTCCCAGCTTTGCTTTCTCCCCCTAACCCAGCACCAATGGGTTTCATGTGGCCCACTTACATCTCTCCCTGACTGAAATCTATAAAATAAGGTGCAAAACTGCCATTCCCTCAGCTCAACCCGCTGAGGTTTTGGCTTCCCGGCAATGGTCAACAGTTTGGCTCAAATAAACTCACAAAAACTCCTCACAGGTTTGCACGCTTCTCACGCTGACAGCGGAGGCAACATGTCCCAGCGGCCTCCTGCCTGCCTTTGGAGCAGAGGGCGCGCTGAGAGCAACGGTAATGGCCTCAGCCCCGCCTCCCCGCCCTCCCGAGAGGAGACCCCACAGCCAGGCGGCCCGGGGCGCTGCTTCCACCACGGGTATTTCCAGCCACGACAACTGCGCAAGCACAGAAAGGGGTCCCCGGCCCGTGACCCCTGCTACACCCGCCCACTCCCTGAAGGGGAGGCCTCGGAACTTCCCCGGCCGCCGCCGCCTCACCGGCCGCCTGAGGGGAAAGGAAGGGACGCGGCGCCTCCGCAAAATCGCGCTGAGCGCGCAGGGCGCACGCGCCAGGGCGCCGCCCGCCCCACCCTCGCAGCGCCCGCGGCAGCCCCGTAACTTCCCCGAGGTGATGAACTACCCACGGCCGCTCAGTAAGCGGCAGCTCCGGTTCAAACCTGGCCGTCTGCCTCCCGTTTGTGCGTTCAGGGGGGAAAAAATATATATCTGGCAATATCTAAAATGTCAGGACTGGCAGCAGGGGAATTAACGGAAAAGGGAATCGAGAAATCGGCCCACACCTGGGAAACAGTGCTGACACCCCAAGATGTCTGACGTCCCGGGAAGGAGCACCAGCGGGCGCGCCCTCCGCGGCCCCGCCCTCCGCGGCCCCGCCCCGACCGGCTCCTGCGCCCGGGCTCCGCCTCCGGGGTGGGGGCTCCGAGGCCCCGCCCACGACACAGCGGCTCTCATTGGGCCCCTTCCTGTGGCGTAAAATTTCAGCGCCCGGAAGGAGGCGGGAATTCCGGCCTGGGGAGCCAATTCCGGCCTCGCCGGAAGTGCCCGTAAGGATGAAAGGTACCAGCCGTCCGAAGCTCCAGGCAGTTCTTGTGTTTCGCGGACTCTGAGGAAAAATCGGGCGGAGATTCCTCCGCTGATTGCCAGGCCTCCGGGGCAGAGGAAACCGAGACTCCCAGACATGGACAGTCGCCTGCAAGAGATCCGGGAGCGGCAGAAGCTACGGCGACAGCTCCTCGCCCAGCAGGTCCGCGGCCCAGGGAGGGATCGCAGTGCGCGTGCGCGGCCGCCCCGGCCCCTCTCGGCCCCTCGCTCCCGCCCCGACCCCTGCACGTGCCTGTCCTTCCGGTTCTCAGCTCTCACGGTGCCCCGGGGAGTTCGCGTTCCGGGTCGCGGTGGTGGCGGCGATGCGAACCCGGACGCCACGGCTGGTTTTCAGCAACCGAATGAAATTGCCCGCGCCCAGTGATGGGCGTGCAGAGCTTTGGTCTTTCAGTGCGTTACTGCAGCCCGCGCGCGAAAGCGACTTGTCAGCCCTCCGTTTCTCTTCACCGTTCGCATGCCCTTCTGCCTTGACTGCCCTCGCAGTCAGCACCTAACTGTTGAGGTTGTGGCTTCCTTGTGAAATGGGTTTACAGGATTGTGCGGGGGGGTCCTGTCCAAAGACTGCGTTGCAAGTGGCCTGAGTGTAAATTTCAGATTCTGCCCCTTGCGCGTTGCAATCCACTGTGCAACGTGCGGCATCCTCGTCGTCACCGCAGCTGGTACGTGAATTCATACTCGGTATCACAACAAAACCCTGGTATAAGTAGTGATCTCCCCTCGAAGGAGGCTCTAGGTTAAGTAATTTTGGCCCAGGGTCAATCGCTGCTGGGCCGGAAAGTTGAACCCCGTTTGTTTCTCCAAAGCTTGTCTTCACTACCGCTTGCCGACGGGCAAAGGAGGAATCAAGATGCCAGGGGCACGCGTCTCTGCTTAAGTCGGGCTGCGTTTTACATTCTGCCGTTCAGAGCAAAGAGATGGGGATGCTCATAAGCATTTTAATGTTATTTTTTTCAGTAGTAAATCTTGGTTTTAGTAAATGGGAATCTGGAACCTCTCCTCTTATAATCTGATGAAAAGATTTATGATAATAGTATTAAAAATGTGGGAATTTGGGATCATTATGTTCCCATCCCAGTGACATGATCTTGGGCAAGTCGGGTATCTTTTTCTAAACCTCCTTTTCCGCAACTTCTTTTATTATGTTATCTTCAAGTAGCTTCTTGAGTTGTACGGATACACATCTTGTAGATGAAAAAAAGAATTTCAGTTTCGTGCTCAAACCCACAAAGCTGGTGAGTTTGCGAGCTGCAGTTTTAGGCCCTTTGATACTTTTTCCAGTGCATCTAAGTGCTCCTGGCCTTCTAGTTGGATAGGAACCATCCCACCTAAGTTAAGATGTCCAGTATAATCAGTGACAGACTTCCACTTTACCTCTAATTTCACCCTTTCTCACTACTTTTCTCTGTGTGAACAAGACAGGCAGAACATGTTTTCACTTAATCCAGTCACCTCACAATTTTTTAAAAAGTTTTGGAACTTGAGAAGACAATTACATGTGAAAGCAGAATTTTGATTTAAAACATTTCTCTGCAATACATTGTTTTCTAACTTAGGTCCTAGTAGGAAATCTTATTGGTTCCTTCACCCATTTATTGAGCATGTACATGAGTCATGCTGCTGAACATACAGATACCGATGGGACAGACAGTTCTTCCTCCCAGGGGAGAACAACTCTGGGGGAGAAGTAAACTAATAAAATAATTTAAGTAGGCATACAAATAAAATAATTGGAAGTTATGGTAGAGACTGTGAAACAATATAAATAGGGAGCAAACAAAAGTAAAACAAAATCATTGAAAGTTGTATTAAGTGCTATGATCCGAATGAGGAAAGAGGTACAAAGGAGAACCGTGGGAGGGAGCTACTTGTTCCATATACAGTGTTCATGGAGAATCCTCTGAGGAAATCACTATGCACCTGGGTATGGGAAGAGGCATCAGCTGTGAGAAGGTTAGGAAGCATTCCAACTTTCTCCTGGGGAAAGTGGCTGTCTCCCCTGAGCAGGGAGAATAGGGGTCTGGAAGATCTTAGGGAACAGTTAAAATTTCAGGAACGAATGTACTGGAAGAGTTTTATCATTGGAGAGACGTTGGGGGAGTCATGCAGTGGGCAGACTAAACTGGTGACTCTGGGCTCTGATGTGTTAGTGTGTCTTCCTCTCTTTAGTGTGCCTTCCCCTCTTTTCTGGCTAACGGGACTATTTAATACAGTTTTTCTCATGCCCTTGTGCATAAAAACAGATGTCTTCTCATGGCCTGCCAGTTGCATTCTACACTCCTTGGTCTATCTTACATATTCTGTGAGCTGGTCCCATTCTGCTTATCCAGCCTTTTCAGTTTGTTTACATGTGTTATATTTTGTAAAATTTCCCCAGCTGCCAAACAGAATTTGCATTGCCATCTTTAAGGAATTAGTACAGTTCATTATTGTATCTATAAACATTGTATAAAGACTTGGCTTGAATAAAAGTTAATAAATTTTTATTAGAGCATGGGATAAATAAAGTATAATAATATGTTAGTTGATGATGTGAAATGTTTAACATAGTGCCAGCCACACTATAAACACACTATTAGCTTTTTTGGTTATTGTAGCTATTGCTAAATCATGCTTTATTTACTTTAAAAGAAGAGAGTGGCAAAGTTAAGTGTCTTAATTTCAAATATAACTAAAAGCATAATCTCATTTCTGGTTTTTGTTTTTCTCAGTTGGGAGCCGAAAGTGCGGACAGCATTGGTGCTGTGTTAAATAGCAAAGAGGAGCAGAGAGAGATTGCTGAAACAAGGGAGACCTGCAGGTCTGTCAAGTAGCTGGTTGTTGTTTTACTGACATGTTAATATTGTGAAAGGAGCATTGTTTTAATAAATAATCTCAGGTATGAGTGTGTTGTTATGAAAGCACAAAATAAAGATTTCAGAACCAGTGGTTTTTACTGTTCGTGAATTTTGAATATTCTTTTCTGACTATAGTAACTTCTCATGTAGTAGTTAGGAAATGGAATGTTACACTAAGGATTAGCTTATATACCATAAATAAATGATTATATTTTTTAAGTTCTTATAAAAGAAAACAGACTTTACCCTAAAAGTGGTAATCATTTGATAGTTCACAAAGCATTTCAGAATTTTTCAGTATCCTGGTTATCAATTTAAGCATTAGTTTTGCTTTAGACAGATTAGAATGATACCCAATATAGAAGTTCCTTCTTACCATATATGCCTGTAACAGCTTATTTTCTCATTGGGTTGCTTTCCCATAAAAACAAAGTACAGAATTAACAGTCAAGTTGTGTGACTTTTTAGGTAACTTATAAACTGGGTGAATAGGAACTATTTAATCAGGAAAAATTTGCTTTATTCTGTTTCTATTATCTGTTATTTAATACTATTAATAGATGCATTTATACATCTTGTATATACTTGTGTGTGATATGTCAGTTTTAATTTTCAGAGCTTCCTACGACACCTCTGCTCCAAATGCAAAACGTAAGTATCAGGATGAAGGAGAGACAGATGAAGACAAAATGGAAGAATATAAGGCAAGTAGAGAATGGGGCAGTTTTATTGTCAAGGAAAAACAAATCCTTACAATAATAGGTCCTTATTGAGGAAAACAAACTTGACAGAAAGCTGAATATTAAAGTGTCTCAAATAATTGTCATAAGTATAATATATGCATAAGCATATGTATAATCAGTAAATTAAGACTTTGTATCACTTTCCTCATTTTAACACAAAAGTGTGTAGATTAAACTAGGTGATGTATGGAAAGCATTTAGCATAATGCCTGGTAAACACTGGGCAATAATCTTCACTAACAGTAAGGAGGTGAGTGTATCAGAAACTTTGGGTAACTGGGTCAGATTTAGATTTCTGCTATTCAGTGTTAACAATATAAGGCAGTATGGTGTTCAATGGTATAAATACCTGATCTTATGAATCCTGTTTTGTCTGTTGCATTTTGATACATGTTAATATGTAGCTTAAACATTTGTGATTGTTTTAGGTCAAACCATATACAATTCCCAATATTCAGACAGTTTTGACCTGTAAAAATAGTTTCATATGGTCCAATCTAATAGAAATAAAATTGGCCCATTGGTGGTTATATCTTTTGATTCAAGCTAAATTATAATAAACTAGTTAGAACTTATGATGAGAAAGCAAAGATTTTAATGTTTGACTTCAATGATAATTTGAAAAATTTATTATCCACTAGGGAAATAAAACATGTATGTTGTCTTAATCAAGATGTTGTAATACATAGACTATTATTTCTCTGCATAAAATGTCTACTCAACCTCTGTCTTCCAGGATGAGCCGGAGATGCAGCAGGAGGACGAGAATCTGCCGTACGAGGAGGAGATTTACAAAGACTCCAGTACTTTTCTGAAGGTAAATCAGTGATTTCCAGTCTTAAAACCCTTCACATTTCAGCTCTGCGCCTGCAAAGAGATTACATACATACTTGTTTTCAAGATTATTTTTTTAAGTTATTAAGGAATCATTATTATAAAATAAAGATCATTTAAAGTTATTCATGAAATAGTCTTCTGACACTTGGCTCATTAGGAGGAGATAATGTTGTGTTAATGTCTGTAGCTGCTGGAGAGAAATAGTATTTTAGTTGTGTTTTAATCTAGCAATAGACTTACATTTTATATGGCTTCGTAGTAAAAAACAAGGCACAGAATGAGTGTTTCAGAGTGCATGCTAGTAATTCCATTTTGATTTTCTTTAGGGAACACAGAGTTTGAATCCCCATAATGATTACTGCCAGCATTTTGTAGACACCGGACATAGACCTCAGAATTTCATCAGGGATGTAGGTATGTCAGATTTGTTGGGACTGTGCTGTTGCTAACTCTTGCTTACATGTATGTAATTTATTTAACTTGTGGATTATTTTTAGTTAGGGACTAATTCTAAGTAGATTTGTCCACAAGCATAACCCATTAATGTAAGATCATCAGCAGTATTTCATCTCTACTATTTTTTGTCTCTCCCTTTACCTAATTATAAAAAATGAAAGAATACTCATTTTCACTAGATTCTTTAGGAAATTGTTTTTATCCAAAAGAAAGAGGGAAAAGCATGAAAGAAAGGCAGTTGTTTTTCCCTTTCCCAAAAAGAAAATGGTTAAACTTGATGTTATAAGCAGATTATTTAACTTAATGAATATGAGAAATTAAATGGTTTGGTGACTCGGACTTGGCTTTGGAGTGTCTGGGTTTTTATCTGTCTATGGAGTGAGGATCATTAGATATGAAATGTTTAAAAATACTCAAAATTAGCTTTCTTAAAAGGGCATGTGAGTAAAGTGAGGGGTGTGTTTGGTTTTGTTTTCCTGGGAGGGCTCCTAATCTTAGAATTCTCTAATATTAACTTCGAGTGTATTAAAGTTTAGAATTGCTGTTTTTCTCAGGTTTGGCTGACAGATTTGAAGAATACCCCAAGCTGCGGGAGCTCATCAGGCTGAAGGACGAGCTAATAGCGAAATCTAACACTCCTCCTATGTAAGTGATGTTTTAAATTACTTTCTGTCCCCAACTCAGGCTTAAAATGTCAGTCTTTTTGTCTGGTAACCTTTCTGTTCAAAAATTATTCAGCACCTATATAAGGTTAGCACAATTATTATTTCTATTTTTTCTTTATAGTAAAATAGATCAGGTTGAGACTCCAGTGCTGAGTACACAGTAGGGTCTTATTTTTTTTTTTTAAGTTTTTCAGATCATTTGCTTAAAGTATCTTTAAATACATTTTTCTAGGAAAATCATTCACATCTGTTGTGTTCTTGAGTTTACTTAAAATGTTTTTAATAGCTTTTCTTCTCAAAAAGTTATTTATTGAAGAAAGTTTAGGAAACTTAGACAAAGGAAAAGAAGAAAAATGAGAAGGAATTCAAACTCCACATCTGAGGCCACTGTGAACATGTTTGGGATATGGTCATTCATTAAACAGAGTCATGCCTGCGTTAACGTGGAGACGGTCTTCGAAATTGGAGAATCTTTTATTTCACCTTTAGTTTACTTTGAACATGTTGTATATTTAACAATTTGCTGACATGCAGCCTGTTCTTTAGAAAGCCACAAGGAAGTCTGAGTATGTGGGGAAATGTTAGCAGACTCTAGTGTTTGACCTATTCAAGGACTCTTACATTTAAAGTATTTTATATTTAAATATTTCATATTCAAAATACTTCCATATTGAAATAACCTTTCAATAAAGGCTAGTGATACAATATACTAGGTGGCCGGAAAAGACTATTAATATATAGGAAAAGAAAACTTAGAAACTATTTTAGAGGCAGGAATTTAAAATTTACAGAGAAATCGTATTTCTAAACTAAACAATGAAAGAAAAGTAATGTGATCTTTCCTTAGACTAGTCAGGTGGTAATGGAAAGGGTTGAGTCTCACAGCTGAACATGGATTTTCAGGGTGAAAACAAGGGAAGCCTGTCGTCTGGACACACGTGGGGCACTGTGATTCTACCTGGCGGTATGATTGTGTGCATGTCCTGCCAGAGAGCGGTGTGGACGCTCCATCTGCGCTGGGGAAAGCCCTCAAGGAGATGAGCAGTGATGAGTTCGGGCTGCTTTGTGAATAGCACTTAGTAACACTGGAGACATTTCTCACTGCCATCTGTAAGGTATTTGAAAGACTCCTCCTCACTTTCTGTGCTTTCCTTACATAGGTACTTACAGGCAGATATCGAAGCCTTTGACATCAGAGAGCTCACCCCCAAATTCGATGTGATTCTTCTGGAGCCCCCTCTGGAAGAGTATTACAGAGAGACCGGCATCACTGCTAACGAGAAGTGCTGGACCTGGGACGATGTACGGTGACACTGTCCACCTCGTGACAAGTTGTTCATTTTTCAGATGAATAAAGACTATAAATGTCATCCCTCTACTTTTGTAGGGATCATAAATATTGACTTATAGTATACTGTGGCTGAAGGCGAGGGAAAGTGGTGCAGGCAGTGAGTGGGTGGTCTACAGGAGGAGCAGCGGTCCCCTCCAGCTTCAGAGTCCTGTATACAGCTTCACAAGTCTGGGACTGTCAGGACGATTGCAGCTCATTCTGCATTTGGTTAGCTTTGGGAAACATCAGAGAATAAATATATACGTAAAATAGTTTCTCCTCTTTAAGGAGCTGACTGTAATGGATAAAAAGGATGTGTAATTTCAGTATAAAATAATTGCGATAGTTATATTTTCCTAAATAAAATTAAACAAGCTGATAACAGTTACAAAAAGTAATGTGTTCGTTGTCAGTAACAGAAATAACATACGGTGGTTCCTTGGTTTTTGAACGTCTCCATGGACGAGCATTTCGGGTTATGAACGCCGTAAACCCGGAGGGAAATGCTTCAGTTTTCCGGAACGCCTCAGAAGTCAAACAGGCCCCACGGCTTCCACTGAGGGCAAGATCCTGAGGCCCAGCTGTCGGCTGTTGATCCCTCGGGTTTCGAACGTTTCAGGGCTCGAACGGGCTTCTGGAACGAGTTACATTCGAAAACCAAGTACCACTGTATTTATTAAGCGTCACTGCACTAGGCAGTGTGCTCTGTGCTGGAGATTCAGAGATAAGTAAGACCTACTGCTTAGATGTCATTATATTTCATTTTAATTTTTCCTCCATCCTTGAGGTAACTTAACCTGTTTTCATCTCACTTTCTTTTTCTGTAAATGTTAGAGTGTTCTCAAGCTACATCTATAAAATTCTGTAAATACGGCTTCCTGCAACCTTTCCGTGTACGAGTAAATGTGTGCATTTGTGTGTGCATGTGTTGTCTTCGTATTTAATAAGGAGACAGTGGAACAGGAAGTTATAAACTTTTTCCCCATTATGTTTTCCAATTAAAATTAGTGCATTTAAAGAATAAATCCACTGAAAATCCTGACACTGCAGTGGTGGTTCTCAGGATGAGTGGGAAACAAAACTGCTGTGCTCTGTTTTGGTTTCTCACAGATTATGAAGCTGGAGATAGATGAGATTGCAGCACCCCGGTCGTTCATCTTCCTCTGGTGTGGTTCCGGGGAGGGCCTGGATCTTGGAAGAGTGGTGAGATGGCGTTTTGTAAAGTGGATTCTTAAATTCATGGGAAAAAACATAGTACAGTACATTGCTTAAGGAGTTTGAAGATTGACGTTTTGCCTTCTGTTTCTTGAATGGTACTAAAACATTACGAAGAAAAATATGCAGAAAAGAATGTATGAAAGGCAGTGCCCTCCCTTAGTTAACAAGCAGCAGGGGTGACTCAAAATGTGGTTTATCACAACTGCAGGAAGAGAACAGTTTAGAGATTCAAAACTAACTCACATCTCAAACACAGGCTGCCTAGTGTCATCATTGCTCCTGAGTAGCTAGAAAGTATTTTTCTGAATTCCATTAACTCCTGAATTCCAAATGGAATTCAGGTCAAATTGGCAAAATAGTGCAGCGTCTGGAACTTAGTTTGAATGAAGGAACAAGAGTGACAAGGAAGTTATGATACCTCAACTTATTTTAAGTACCTTGTAGTTAACTGCATTTCAGAACTTTTTTTTTGTTTGATTGGAGTATCCTGTAGTGGCTGTATAATCAAAGACTAGTATTTTTTTCCATATCTGCACTAAAACAAAATTACTGTGATGCCTTGGAAGTTAGTGTCTCAAGCCTCTAGGAAATTTTTTAATGCTGGTGGTTATTTTAAATATTTCTTTTAGGTAAGGATTTTTTTTCTCTCTCTCATTTCTAGTGTTTACGCAAGTGGGGTTACAGAAGATGTGAAGATATTTGTTGGATTAAAACCAATAAAAACAATCCTGGGAAGACTAAGACTTTAGATCCAAAGGCTGTCTTCCAGAGAACAAAGGTATTGCCTCTATTATCTACTTATATTAATTTTTAATGTGTTCTCTCAATACGGTTTTTTAATTTTCATTATTTTCCCAATGACTATGCTGTTAAATTAATTTTGGTGGAAAGGTCTTTTTCTTAGACTTCTACAGTGACATTGAGCATTATAATAATACTCCCAAGTTATTTTTTTTATTGCAGTGTAACTGACTTACTATATCGTATTAGTTTATTTATAACGATATTTATACACGTTACACATGATCACCATGACAAGTCTAGTTACTTCTGTCACTGTGCAGATTATTAGCGTATTAGTGACTAAATTTTCCATGTTGTTTGTTACTTCCCAGTGGCTGATGTATTTTATAGTTAGAAGTTTATATTCCTCAGTCCCTTTCACCTAGCTCGCCAATCCCCCACCCCGTCCCTCTGGCCACCACCACTTTATTCTCTGTGTCTTGAGTCTATTTCTGTTTTGTTTTGATTATTTTGTTTTTTAGATTCCACATATAAGTGATACCATGTGGTATTTATCTTTCTCTGTCTGACTAATTTCACTTAGCTTAATACATTCCAGGTCCATCCATGTTGTTGCAAATGGCCAGGTTTTATTCTTTTTTTTCTGGCTGAGAAATATTCCACTGTATATGTACCATATATCAGTCTTTAATAGTTTGTCCTCCAGTATTTCACTCTTTAGGGAGTCATTGGTAGGAGGGTTTTTCTTCTTAAGTCTTTCTTGGCCTGGAAAATTCTTTTGAAGGGAACCTGAGCCACCCATGCCACTGTTGGTGCATGGTATCAAGTGAGAGATTGTCTATTTAATCCTATTTAGTCCTGCCATCCAGATTAAGTAGAGAAGGTCTGAAAATGAACAAAAAAGAGAATTGTTTTGATTAAGTATCTGGAAGTCTATCCATGCTTAAAGTCCCCTCTCCATATTAAAAGGCCTATACCTTGTGTGTAGTTTCAATCTTGGCTCATAGTAGGCCCAGTATAACATCATTTTAAGGTTCCAAGGTCGAGTTCCATGTTTCCATACCTGTTGGAAACAGGTTATCATCAAGGTTTGCAGAGGAAGAAAGACTATGGTCGCTGACTCAGTTCTAAAATGTGGTGGCCCCAAGCCCAATACTCTTGTCTAGCTTCCCTGCAGTCTCCCCACATCCACAAACCCAGGCTTTCCTGTTGTGTTGCCCATAGACCTGCATCCCAGAGATTCAGAGGAAGGAGGCTTGTTTTGGAATTGGGGACCTTGGAATGTGAAAGGCTGTGTGAGATGTGACTGGAGGAGATGGTTGGTCTTTCCTTGCTGTTATTAGGAACATTGCCTCATGGGGATCAAAGGGACTGTGAAGCGGAGCACAGACGGGGACTTCATTCACGCCAATGTTGACATTGACCTGATCATCACAGAGGAACCTGAAATTGGCAATATAGAAAAGCCCGTGGAAATTTTTCACATCATTGAACATTTCTGTCTTGGCAGAAGACGCCTTCATCTGTTTGGAAGAGATAGTACCATTCGACCAGGTAGGACATCAGAAAAATAAGAGAACTTTCTGATTCCTTGGGATACAGGTGTCAAGAAATACCACACAGTGCTGTGTAAAAGTAAGGCCCTTAAGAGTTTGATCTCGCCTGGTTATACTGCAAGTGTGCCAGGCCCCTCCCTGTGTCCTTCCTGTCAGCCGAGTCTAAGCCAGCCAACTTCCCCTCACTCCCCTCCCCCGGCCACTCTTTCCCCTCAATCTGTTTGTTTCTCTGCATCATTTACATCGTCCGAACTGTAGATTCGCTTGGCCACACATTTGCAGTCAGGCTCAAGCACGCAGACTCGCCTTCCTTCTACCCATATTCAGATTGTCCAGGAGCTGTTGTGTTGAATGAAGAGATGCGTAAATGAGTGAATGATCCTGCAGAAAATACCGTTCATCGTGAAATGCAGGTCTTGGCTTTTTTAGAACTAAAACACCTGGCTTATTTCCTTACGTGTACAGTGGTGGTATCTTTTCAAAACTTTACTAATTCAGTGCAATGTGGGTTCACTACTGAAAAGATGAGAAAAATGTGGCCCTTATAAACTAGGGCTTTTTAGAGGGCACAGCTTTTATTTATAGTATATTTCGTTTCCTTTATTTCTCCAAGTGTGACAGTAACTGTTTAAGAACACTGTCACCTCAGTCCATGGCACAGAAAGTCAGTCTGGGGGGGCCTTCCCAGGTTAGAAGTACTGTTTGAAGATGGAAGGAGCCAGAATCTTGTGTGTTTAAAACAGTCTCCACTTTATAAATAGTAAGCAAAGTTGAAGAGGTTACAGGAGAATAGTTGGCCTTAGAGTTTCCTGATCTGTTTGGGCCTAACTTAGTGTCTTACCATTCACGTGACCTGTTCTGGGTTCCTCCTTTCTCTTGCTTCGGGCCTAATGAAGAGGGCTGTAAGCTTTGGGGTGTGGCCATCCCTCTGTATTGATCGTCCAGGCTATGGCTCTAGTGCTTGGGGAAACAGGAACAGATTTTCTCTTCCATCATTGGCCACAGTAGCTCCCGAATCTGGGAACACTCTCCAGTGGCAACTGCTGTTTCACGGAAGTAAGAACTTGAGAGTTTTTGAAGAGTAAAGGCAAAGACCATATAGATGGTAATCTTTTAATCGAAAAATCAGTGAACAGCATGAAAGGAAATTTTAGGAAAAAAAGCTTCATTCTCACCACCTCCAAGGATTATTTCCATTTTTACATACTTTCCAATCCTGTGTATACAGAGTTTTACATAGTCGTAGTCATCATTTTGTGCTTTTCTCAGTATTATGTCAAGTCTGTTGTCAAGTCTGTTTCTGCATTTTAAATAACTGTCATTTTAGTGGCTTTATAGCATTAGGCAGAGAGAACAGATCATCATCAGGTCACAGGTATTGGCATAAGCAGCACGGAGGTCTTTGCTTAGTGCCAGTTTTTAGTCATGACACTCCGTGGGTTCTCCTCCCTGGAGTTGTGGCCTCTTACCCACGTCACTACCTACATTCTCTCTCCTGCGATGTCTCTCCACCTCTGTCCACCAGCTGAACAAATCTCAGAGGCACAAGTTTTACTTTTTGCTTGAAAACTACCATCTGATTCTTTACTGTTGCCTGTTCTTGCAAAAAGTTATTTTAGTGTTAGCTCAGTAAGTCAGAACTAGGAAGGAAAATCTGCTGGGGGAGTTACGTGCAGAAAGGGCTTAACCACATAAACGACAGTAGGAGCACCTGAGAGACTGCTCAGGGGGCCTCACTTGATTGGGGCTAAATCCTCACTTGTTCCTCAGGAGGTAGTCTGGGCAGGTCTGGCGTATTTTAAGGGGTGGAAAGTGCTGGGTCAGCACATGGGGGGGGCTGTTCTGCCTCCTCAGGCCCCTTTAGAACATGGAACAAAACGCCCACAGTGACGAGTTTGCAGGTGGGAGGGAGGCAGAGCCCCTCGCACTTCACTCTGCAAAGACTTGCATGTGTGGCCACGGGAGAGGAGATGTGGCCTGGAAGAGAGAGTATTAGCTCTTGTTAAACTTCCACGCTTTCTCCTTACCCGACTCATGTGTGGTCTCTAACAACACTGACCTTCCCTTGACCAGCTTGGAGGGAGCCAGTGACACTGGGCTCAGCTGCCCTGAGACCAGGTTAGCTGGGGCCTCTGATCTGAGGGCCCCTCCCTGCTCACCAAGGTGTCTGCTAATGGCATAGAGGGAGCGCAGTGTTTTACCTGGTATTTTTTTCTTTAAATAGTACAAATCTCACTGTATCTGTGCACTTAGATACTAATGGTGTGTTTTTTTTAAAGGAACAAAAATGGCTACTACATTTTGGAATGTGTGTTATTTTATTATGTATCTAATCTGAGAAATAACCTTGAGGGTGATGGGGCAGATGCAGAACCTAATTCTTAGGGATCACCTGCCTTGCCCTTGCGGGATCCCGTGTCCCCTGTAGCACTCAGAGGTAGGTTCCCAGTCCCCAGAAACCATCAGCTGTAGGAGTCACCACACCTGGGAACCCAAAAGCATGGCAGCCATTGGGCACGTGCAGTTCACTGTAAGTCTTGCATTCCAGGGCTTTCACCGGTGAGGGCTGCCTGTGGTGGAAGCAGAGCTGTGCGCAGTGTGGCCACAGGCCTCTGGCCCCAGGACTGTGCCATGGGGACTGGGCAGTGAGGGACCCGCTGGTGGAAGCAGAGCTGTGCACAGTGTGGCCACAGGCCTCTGGCCCCAGGACTGCGGTGGGGACTCGGAGAGAGAGGTTGCCTTCATTTCACTGGAGGTGCTCCTTGAGCTGCGTGTTGAGGGGACTGTCAGCCAGCGGACGGGAGAGAAAAGGGGCTGCGGTGGAGCTGAGCACGGGCAGGCGCTGTGGGGTCGCTGCTTCCTCAGGGCGCTGTCCTGGACCCAGACTGGAAAGCTGGGTCCGCCTCCTTGGAACAGGCCTTGAGGCCACTGGGATCGTGGGAAAGCCCAGGAGGCGCCCCGAGAGGCGACAGCCCGAGCTTGCTGCAGGCTCCGGCTCTCAGGGGCGGGCTGGGGAGCACTCCGTGGACGTGGACATCTGTCGCGTGTGCGGGGTGACAGCAGAGGAGGGCAGGCGGCGCCGAGGGCGGACTGAAGGTGGGTGGCGGGCCGCAGCGCGATCGCTGTGCGAGGGCGGGCCCCAGGCTGTCAGAGGGGCGGGTCCGCGTCCACGCGAGGAGGTGCGGTGGCCCGGCGCGGGGCGCGGCGTCACTCTCCCAGGGGCGCCTCGGCTGCGCTGCGGCGGCCACGCGGGGGGGGGGGGGGGACTGGCGGGGCTGGGGCCAGGGGCCGCCGCGAGGGTCCCAGGCCGCCAGCGCCTGCGGGACGGGCGCCGCGAAGGACGCTGAGCTCCTCTTGTCCTTCCAGGCTGGCTGACCGTCGGGCCCACGCTGACCAACAGCAACTACAACGCGGAGACCTACGCGTCCTACTTC
The DNA here is from genome assembly GCF_964146895.1 of Miniopterus schreibersii. NCBI lineage: Eukaryota > Metazoa > Chordata > Mammalia > Chiroptera > Miniopteridae > Miniopterus > Miniopterus schreibersii. The sequence continues at coordinate 7,938,814 of NC_138105.1, forward strand.
AGCGCCCCCAACTCCTACCTGACGGGCTGCACCGAGGAGATCGAGAGGCTTCGGCCCAAGTCGCCCCCGCCCAAGTCTAAATCCGATCGGGGCGGGGGGGCTCCCCGCGGCGGGGGCAGGGGCGGCACCTCTGCCGGCCGCGGACGGGAGCGGAACCGGTCCAACTTCCGCGGGGAGCGAGGCGGCTTCCGGGGGGGCCGCGGGGGCGCGCACCGGGGCGGCTTTCCCCCTCGGTAACCCACGGCTGCAGCGGGCCTCTGCCTGCGCCCCGCTGGTTTCCCAAGACGCTCGGCCCGCCCCGGCCCGCGCTGCCCCAGCGGCCCCAGCACCCCGTGGTCCGCCTGCGCATGGAACCCCCGGGAGCAACGCAGATGCCTCCGAGTGCAGAGCCCCACCTCGCGCTGAGGGACAGGCTTCCTCGTGCCGACGGACAGGCTTCCGCTCCGTGGAAAGGGCTGCAGTGAGCAGAGCGGAAGCCCCAGGCCGAAGCCTCGTAGCCTCGGGCCCCGCAGGACGCAGCGGAAGCCGTGGTAAGCTTGTGGTCGGTTCTAACATTTTCTCGATGGCACAATAAAAAGAGACTTTTTTTTTTTTATCTTAAACTCATAATCCGACTGCAGAAGAAATGGAAAGACTTGGAACAAAGTCACCTCCCAAGCCGAGATCTGCGCCGGGAGGTGGAGCTCCCGGGGGTGTAGGGCGGCAGAGCCCGGGGGGACTTGAGCTCATCCCGGTGCCTGCGCCACGCGCCGGAGGAGAAGGCGGGCGCGCGTGGGAAACTGCAGCTTCTGGGCAACAGCGAGCAGCGGAGACAGCAAGAAATACTGGCTCAGCTGCCGCGCTTAAATGTTTGGGGAGTTGAGCCCTCGGTGATGAGGACATGCCCGTCTTTAAACGAGGAAACCGTGTGAGACCCATGAGCTCGAGCAGAAGCCCGGCCTGAGAAATCGGCGGGGGAGGAGCGGCGGCTGCTCTGGCCAAGCGCACGGGGGCTCCCCAGGGATGGGCGGCAGATGGGTCCCTGGGGTGACACGTCGTCTCTCTCAGCTCTAACTCATGCTTTAAATGAATTTCATGAATGAAATACCACTATTCTTGATAAATATCTTATTTTGTGTATGATTTTTCTAATGAAACCTGAAACTCAGAAGTGTTTTCTGTAATTGGAATTGCGGTTGTGTCCTGATGGAGGGCTGACCTGGGGTGACCCTCTCCTGGTCTGGGATGCACTTCACTGGCTCGCACTGTCCCTGAAAGCAGCTGATTCCCACTGAAGGCTGTTTGAGGAAAAGGGCTGAGTCATAGAAATAGGGCTGAGACCTTCAAAGCCAAAGGAGTGTGAGGGGCTCCACCTGCCGGTCCTTGCAGGGCAGGTAGCATTTGATGCCTCTTGAAGATCTGATGTTGGTTAGCGGTTTCACTGAAATGACGGTGTATTTTCAACTCCAGTAGTTACAAATTACCTAGAGACAGAGCTGTCAGAGTGGACCAGGGGACAAAGGAGGAGAGCTGTCCACTCGCCCAGTGTGGGTCCTTAGAGACACCACCTGGGAAGGCCCCGACCTACACAGCACTCGCCTGACGTCTGTGCCCTGGGTGCAGCCAAGGGAAGGCTGCTGTGCTGTACTCACCTGGCCTGTCACCTGGGAGGCGTGTGTCAGTGTCATCTTATGGAAGGTTAGGAATGACCTCTGTGTAGGTTGAAAGTTAAAGGGAGCCACGCCCACCATATTTAGAGCAAGAGCAGGTGGTTGGAGAGAGTGCAAGGCCTAGAGTTACCACAGGACAGCGTCACATGGCATATTTTACAACAGGAAGATCGCCTCACGTGCTTCCCTTCCTGCCAGTCCAGGTGGCAGCACCATTTCCACGCTAGAATCTTCACTGAGGACAGGTTTCCAGTAGACACCAGCCCATTGCTCAATGCTTCTGACTTTTCATCAGCTTTACATTGACCTGTCTCACATTTTCAAAGTTATCTCAGAATCACCAAAAGCAGTTTTAGCTGCTTCACTTACTGATTCCTTATGGGGATATCAGCAGGTAATTATGAAATAACCCTCCATTTTTTCCTAGTTCTCAAAGTTCTAAGACGCACATCCCTAACATACATAATTACAGGTCTGGATATTCGAGGCCAGATGTTTGTTTTCAGTGGCAGCATCGCTCCCTGTGCCCTCCTCCTGCAGATGGTGGGCTCAGGATGCCCCAACCACTGCCCTTGACTTCCCCTCCCTGGAGCACAGAAAGGGGAGGAGCCGGTAGTGTCGGCTGGAACACGTCATTGGGGGGTATCAGACCCAAACTGCTGAACCATCAGCCCCTGGAGACTGCAGTCGGGGTGCAGGGAGGTCCCCACAGATGGCACCGAGGGAGAGAGGACAGGGTCACGTGGAGTCTGGTGTAGCAGCCAGTCACACCCACAGGTAGAAGGACCAGCACTGGCAACGGCGATCTGCTCAGATTCTTTGGTGAGTAGAAGAGCCTCCTGCGAGTCCTGAGCTCCTACACATGGAACCTGAAACCACCTGCCTCCCTTGTGCAGCGAGGGAGGTGTCGCCACAGCTGGTGGTAAGTAAGCGGAGTTGTGGAAGGAGCCGGGTGACCGCTGACTGGCCCTCGTCTCGTGGAGCAGGAGCGATTCCCCTCATGATGTTGAAATACTTCTACCATCATAGCTGCTAATTACTATCTGATTAGCTACAGAGGCTTACTTTAAAACCCATAATGTTCTCATCCTGAGTGTAATATTTGGTCTTTGAAGTATACGGTTCCAGATCTTACTGATTTAATACAGTTGCTATTGACTCAACAAAATGATGGCCCCGTTGGGGCTCATTCTAATTAATACTCAGAAAGTTTCTCAATTTTGTAAGCTGTTAAAGCAAACCTTCGTTTATGAGCAAGGCCTTTCTTAAAGCAGTCCTGTAATGTTGGGTCCGTGTGGGACTTAGCAGTTACCTGCCTTGATGTTTGGTGACCGGAACTAAGCTTTAGCTTGGGTATCAAGTATATGTCATCAGCTTTGAAGCTATAAATCTAGGACTTCCCAGAAAGACCGTTTATCCAGACAACGGAGCCCTCTGAAGTCTCCATTTCTGGAAAAGCCTGCTCGCAAAGCCTCCGTCGTCTACACAGATGTAAACACTGCCAGCTGCGAGCACGGAGAAAACACTACCTCCTGTAAACCCTTCCCAGCGCTGGACAGAAGGTTCAGGTGATCAGCTGGAGTATGTGTCAGAGTTCCTGCCTCTAACTACATGTGCCAACAACATGGAGTCACATTAGGTTTTTCTAAAAACACTAAGTAATTGAGACTCGAGGTGCAGTGTAGCAGCCACACAGGAACCGAGCATATAGTACAAGTCAGTGGAGCAAGCATTCGTGTGCAGGTTGAAGACTGGAGCACTTACTGTCACCCCCTTGCTCTCCCCGTTTATCTTGTCTGCGCTGTTTTCCCACTTTGATGGGTTTTCTCAGCTCAGAGCACCTTAATCAGCGGCCAGACCCACCTCAGGGCCATGGAGACCAGACCTGAGACAGGTGCTGACAGGGGGGCTCACACCCTGGGTCAGGTGGGCATCGCTGCTCAGCTCCAGCTACTGGCACCACAGGGAGAGGGTAAATCTGAGGTATTCATGTGAACTCCCTACATTTGCATCATGGAACTAAATTTCTTAAAATTAATTTTGCTAGCTAAATGCTGTAGGCACATTTTAAGTTCTGCCCTATAAACACTACATAACCAGTTTTACTAAAAGTGTTACTCCACTGGGACGGGACCATCACCTCTGAACGCGTGTTATGTTGCCGGATGCTTTGGCCACGAGATTGCAGAGCGGACTGATCCTCACAGGGTGTGACTGAGCCACTCACCTGTGCGCCGGAGAGGAGGTGGAGGGTTGGCCTGTGGCAGAAAGAACCACCAGATTACTCTGTCCCTTTATGTAGTTTCTATTTTGTCTTTAAAGCAGGGGATGGGAAGTCAAGGGTAGTTTTGTTCAGAGGTGTCCAGTTTAGTGGCTTATGCTGGGTACACTACCAAGGTCACTGCTTATGGAATCTGCTGTCCTTTTACAGGCTTGTGCTTTTAATGGCAGCTTCAGGATAGGCCCGCACACTTCAATACTGAGTGAAGGAGAGATGGCTGACGTAAGGATCTTGCCCATAATTCAGATGAGCTGCACAGGTGGATGGAGGAAACGGCTGTCCAAAGAGCTAGGCCCATGTGCCTGGGACACAGGAGGCCCAGATTAGAGCTTTCTCCCCCTGGACGGGTAGGTCGCTCGGTTGGTTAGAGCGTCCTCCCGATGCACCAAGGTTGCAGGTTTGATCCCTGGTCAGGGCACATGCAAGAATCAACCAAAGACTGCGTAAGTGGAAAAGCAAATCAACGTTTCTCTAAGTTCAGTTTTTAAAAAAGATTAGAGCTTACTTTTCTACTGCTCTTATTTTTAAAGCATGTAAGCACGGTTAAGAATATTGTATTTATAAAAATAAGTTCCAAAGCAAAATTTAAGAAAATAAGCTCAAATGTCAGCTTGTCAGCCAACTGACTCCCTGAATCTTAAATCCCATCTCCTAGGGGTGGTGCTGACAGGAAGTAGATGGGGGTGGCCTCAGAAGCTGTCGTGGACACTCCAGTTCTGGTTGCTTCCGCTTGTCCTGATCAAGGGGAAGGCAACCAGTGCAGTTGATAACTGCGCTTCCTCACTGAGCCCCAAACCTGTGACCCTGCTCCTGCCCTCTGCCCGGTACCCACGTTATAAAGGCAGAGGTGGACTTCCCCAGCTTCTAAATGTCACAGTCAGTGCACAAACAGCCTCTGCGCCTGTGCTTGCTGACACCTGGAAGTAATTCCCGAGGTGCCTGTGGCCTCTTTACTCCCTCTGCTGGGGCTTTCTTGCTTCACAGGAAGACTGTTTTTCTAAGATGGATTATTTTTTCTCTCAAGAGAACATTATGGTTGAGGCTCAGGATACAAAGTAATTCCCGCAGACCTGGCACTTCTCAGTGGACTTACAGAACCAGTTTCCCCTGGTCTGACTTTAAAGGCACCTCTTTCCCCAGGATATAAATTTTTAAATACTTTCTGTCAAATGCAACCTATCCCCGGAATGACAGTGACTTAACTGTCTGCATCACCTTGCTGGTAAGAGCTGAAGTACAAAGTTAGACTGGCTCCTCCCGTGAGGAGTAGGGCCCGAGGGACAGCACATTGCCAGACTCGGGGGTCAGGCAGCATGAGGGGTCCAGGAGTCCTGATACTCATGGCCCCAGGGAGGTGAGCTCCCTGGGAACTGGCTGAGAGTGCACCCAGGAAAGTGTTGGTCCCCACACCTGAGCACAGCAAGGCAGCAGAGTGGCCCTGGGCTTCAGGGGACCATGGGGCTGAGACCGGTCCCCATGTGGGCCAATGAGGAAAGTTCCCACCGTCCTGTGGGACAGGGTCAGATACCATGACGGCGATGTGTAAAACGGGACTTTTTTTTTGCACACTAGTGTTTCCTGTTGCAAAGTCACAATCTATGTGTTAAATCTCATTCCCCCAATTCATAAATGTAAAGCCTTTTTTCCACATAGGCATTAAACCCCATAGAGCGTCCCAAAGCTGATTTCTTCAAACACAGACAATGTTTTTCACGAAAGTTTTTCGTGGACCCAAAGGATACCGCAATTTGAAAAACTCCTACAATTAAAAAAGACTGGCTTAATAAACTAAGATCTTATTCTGTAAGAAGTATTAAAATTGAAAATTCTTATACAAAAGAGTTTTATATTTATAACTAGCTGGTAACAATTTTTAAAAATATTGTCAAAGGAAAACACCCCTTAGACAGTCTTGCACAGCTCACCCTCTGCAGCTGCGGTGTGATAGGAGTTAACTGGACACTCGCCACTTTCCTCCCAGGTTCCCCTTGTTCTGATGTGACACAAGCCTGGGCCTTTGTGTACTAAGCTTGGAGGACAAGGGCTCTGGGATCCATGCTCATGAGGACTCGCTTTGGGAGCTGGAAGACCTGCCTGGACAGGTGTGGGCCTTGAACTACCTGGAAGCCGCCATCCAGTAGAGGCAGAACTCCTCTGTGGCCTCAGCAGATACAGAACTGCACAAAAAGGAGGAATTTCAGGAAATGGTCTGCTAAGTAGATTTTCTAACACAGGGACAGCTGAATGGCTGCTCAGCCATCTCAAGCAGGGTCCAGGAGGGAGTGCGCCTTAGAGAGACACTGGACCATTGCCAGCCTCTCTCATGTCTTGTATCCATATCAGTCAGCATCTCATCCTGTGTTTGCAGCAACCCGAGTCCACACGTCAGCTCTCCCCAGAGCACTGCCTTTTAGGGAAGATTCTGACTAGCCTTTCTGGAGGTTCAGACACTTCAGTGTGTACTGCCTCCTCCTGGGCACACATTCAGCTTCAGGTTCTCTTTCTATGTTCACACACATAATTTGAATTTTTATCTTTATTGTTTTATTAATACATGAGAAATATGTTTCCATCTGACCGAACATTAGAAAAATGCACATACCCCTTAACGATTCCCTGTGTCACTTGGGTGGGCGTCCAGAGCGAAGGTGGTGCCTTTCTGGGCCCTCGACCTCGGAACACCTAAGCCTGAGTCTACCAGCTGAGCAAGAACATGTGAAGGGGTTTACTGGTGCTGGCTGAGACCCATTATATGCAGGCAGAAACCTTCAGAATTGTACAGAGAACCACTAAGAGTATTGATAAAGACAGCTGTATAGACAAATTGTACCATATACAACCTATAATTATGAAAAAATGTAGAACACAAATTGTTCTACCAAATAGATTCCAAGGTCATTAAAAGTCTGCTATGCAAACCTCAAGTTGAAAAATGTTCAGTGGGGTTACATGATTTTAAAAAATATAATGAAAAAAATTACGTTTTTCTCCCTCACTACAAATGGGAGATGAACTGAGAAAAGTTTTTACCCGAGTCTATACATTTTGAAAAATAATTTATATGCCTAGCATGGAGAGAACGTCAGGGTGTTTGCAGTTCTGTAAACTGTGCATCCGTGAAACGGGACTGTCCGCTTGAACAGTCGCACGAGTGGGATGAGAAGCAGATGGTCCCCTGTAAGGTGCAGTGGCCCCTCCACTGGCGTCACACCTGAGCACCAAAGCTGGCGATCTAAAGGCCGGCCTGGAAAGCTTTTCTGAAAATGAGCAAGAAATCAAAAGCAGCCTGCTATCTATCACCTGGAAAATTAGGCACCACGAAGAGAGGGTCTCCTTAGCAACCAGCACGTGCCGCAGAGAAGGCATCAGTTCAGCAGCTGGCAGACGCCCTTGTGCACGCAGCACAGGAAGTCCACGTAGGACGGCCCTCCGTCCAGCCCCTTGTCCTCCACCAGGAGCTGCCGGAAAGCCATCTCCGGCTGTTCTCGCTGCTTCACAATCACGAGCTAGGAGATAACATAAGGAAGCTGGTTATAAACACTTCCTGTGTAGGGCTCCATTTTGTATGCTTCCACGTCACCAAAGTCACTGTGTCCACTGTGGGAAGCATTAGAGGACATGGGAAGTGCCATCATCCAGAGTGGAGGGGCGCCCACCCCCAAACATCAGCAGAGAGCTAAGGGAAAGGCCTCCCATGGAGCTGACTAGCAGGGGACCATACACCATGCGCCACACACAGTCCTGGCTGCATGTAAACTAGCACACACTTCTGAAAGTCAGTGGGAGCTGAGGGGCAAATGACGTAACCGTCACTTCAGGCTTTTGTGGAAAACGGGATCCAGGAGGTTCAAGCACAGGTAGCAACAGAGAACAACACCTTAGTGAGGTGAGGGGAACTGGCTGGGGACAAGATGACCGGGGTCTGAGCCGTGTGGGCACAGAGCAGGGGACCACAGGGATGCGGGGAGAAGGCCTGTCCCTACTCGAGGTTCTCTAGGCTGTGCTGTCCAACACCACAGCCAGCGGCCACATGGCTGTTGACCACTAGAACGCAGCTGCTCCCGGCGGGACCGCAGTGCGGTACTGTGAATACACAGTGGATTTCTAATATTCACTGTGGGGAAAAAGCTAAAACTCACTAACTGCTTACACTGATCACATGTGGAACGGATAACAGTTTGGATATATTATTAAAACGAACTTCTTGCATTTTAAATGTGACATTACAAGACAGTGCCACTACAGGGGGACAGATGCAGGGGAGAAGCCCAGGAGACGGGTGTTCTGTTGTGAAGGGCCCTCCTACCTGCCTGTCCTCACTCCTGTCTCAGGAACCAGTAGGTGATCAGAATGGTCAGGTTTGGTATCTGTGGAGCCCACCCACTTCCTGCATAGTCATGGGGGACCACCCAGGGGCCTGCAGTCCTGCCTCACCAGCCAAAGCGGGAAGGGAGGTTCCATTTGGCCAGGAGGGCCCAGCCCCCACTGCTGCTCTCTAGGCTCTTCAGTTGTCTAACAGGAAGACTCCGTCAACACACAGTTGCTTTTTTTATGTTACTTGGCCTGTAAAAATAATAATCTAACAACAGCTCTGGCCGGTGTGGCTCGGTGGTTGGAGCATCAACTGGCCTGTGGACTGAAGGGTCATGGGTTTCAATTCCGGTCAAGGGCACGTACCTGGGTTGCTGGTTTGATCCCCTGCCCTGGTCGGGGCACGTTCAGGAGGCAACCAATCAATGTGTCTCTCACATCGATGCTTCTCTCTTTCTCCCCCTCCCTCCCTTCCACTCTCTCTTAAATAAATCAATGGAGGATTTGATTAACCAAAATAAGTTGGTGAGGATTAACCAAAATAAGTAAATAAATAATCTAACAACAGCTGCTGCTGCTGACAACGCAGCTCAGCGAGTTCCATGTGGGCGGGGACATGGGTGATGCCGGGGCTCCCAGGGTCAGTGCTAGGCACTGGGAAGTGACACCACAGCAGCTGTGAGGAGACGTGCGTCCTGCCGAGCCTGCAGCCAAGGCTGTTGTCTTACTTGGGTTGTGTCCACCTCCTCCCACATGCCACTAGGAATCGGCTGTTTGTCCACGACAGCAGCGGCCATGTGAGTCTGGCCCCCGTGCTACAAGCCAGGCTGAGACTGGGCAGAATGAGACACTGCACGGAAGGATTTGAGGCTCTAGGTTCTTTAGGATGTCACTTCCTCTGGGAAGTCTGGGGGAAGTTCATGTTGCTCACATGTGGGCTATTTATTCTCTACGCTGCCATGACCTCACTGTGAGGGCTGACCAGGGGAGGGAGCTCCTTTGTGCCCACTTTCACATCTGTGACATGGAGAAGGGGGAGCTGGATGGCTGGGGCTGAACCAGGTGTCTCCTAGATTCCTTTCAGCTCTAACAAACATCTGTAGATCTTAGATTTTCAAATTCTGTATATAGACAGTACCTGGAAAGGCCTAAGGAATCTTACAAACAGATACACTTGCCAGTGGCACATAGAGAATCTGCTTCTCTAAAAAGGTAAGTTAAAATGATTTCACCACGCAACTGCTTCTATTCTGTTCACATATCATTTAACCCCGATGTTTTCATAACCAAAGCTGACACAGCCTTCATGAGAGTTATCGCAGCAGGTGGGAGGCAGCAGAGGAGAGAAGAGGGTTACTTTTCCGGGAAGGAGGTTCCTGAGCAGATGGAATGTCCCACACATGTGCACTAGGGACACCAGCGCTTTCCATGTGTCACGAGACCCCCAGATTCATCTATGTCCCCAGGGTGGTCAGTGTCATGTGGAGTGTGTTTAGTGTGGGACTTCCTGCCATCGCTAGGTCTTATCCTAAAACTGAACTCAAGCAGGTGCTGTGTGGAGTGAAAACTGTTCTAGAAAGTTCTGTATTCACCTAACATCCTAGAAATTGTAAAGCTCTTCGTTAGTTCAGTTTGCTGGTTGGCCTGAAGCTGAGGTCTGCATGCAGGAGGGTCTCTCACAGGGAGGAGGGTGAAGCTGAGGTCTGCATGCAGGGGCACCTCTCACAAGGAATAGTGCTGGTTTAGAATGACACCACATTCATGTTTGGGGAAACTGGCCCTGCAATGTCCTGGTCCCTGGAGGCATCACCTGTGCACTCCAACTCCAGGAGACTCTGACACTGAGCTAGAGAAGGAAGCCAAGTGAGTAAATGGGACTCAAAAACAAGGCTCAATTCTCCTGAGTTAGAGACATTTTTAGTTCTTTTACTCAAACTCAAAAATGGCTTAAAAGGGGCTTTGAAGGGCCAGGATAACAAAGCTTTGCAGAGATCATAAATCTGAAGTTGTAAAAATAAGATTTTACAGATGTTCTGAGTGGAACTTCTATAACTTGGTATTCTAAGCACTGAAGGGAAGTCTGGCAAAGGTCTCCGTGATGACTGAGGTAGGACTTCCTCTAATCACCACAGATGTCCTGGGGCAGTGGCCATCTACTCTGTACGTTTGGGTCTGGTGAGTAGGTAGATATGCCTAGAGGTTAGTGTGAGTTTTCTATCCTATAAAAACATAGAACATACATTTATGAAGTCTGTAATGAAATTCAAAAAATGAAGAGAGTTAAACATGAAATCTCCTTCTTACCTTCATTGAGTACGGCCTCTTATGCTGGAGGATGCCCATGATCGTCCTGAGTGTTTGAGAGTAAGGGGTTCCCACCTCCGGCAGCACTGTCTACAATTAGGAAAATCAACGTCTTAGTATAACTTACATTTAGGTAGAAGCAGCAATGAGATTATTAGAATGTTACAGTTAACATCCTCCTAAACCATATATTTCACTAATGACTTAGTTCATTTCCCTAAACATAAAAATGTGAGCCACTGCACTAAAATGCTTTGTTCCTGTTGACACACGTGTCCTCCAGCGAGCTCTGGCCCTGAGACTCCCTGGATTACACAACGGGCTGTTGTGCAGAGGACGTCCTTGGGCCACTGGGCAGGTGCTCCTTCCCTGCATGAGGTGCGTGTTTCCAGGCTGTGCTGTGAGCAGAAAGATGCAAAGTAACCAGCTGCAGGACCCTGAGGCACTATGAGGTTTGGAAAACACCATCCAAGTACCACCGTTCCACATTAGAACCAAATGTTGATTTCTCAAGGGGAATGCAGCCTCTCAAATTTCCCTGAAATCTGCTTACAGGTCCGCAGAAGACACCTGTCCAGCTGCACAAGGCCTTGGGGATGTGGGGATCTGGCCTTAGTGCCTACACCCAATAAGACAGGGTGAAATGCTAATGCCTACTTCTTAGCCAGAAGCTACCAGGAGTAACAGTCCTCTGTGAGCTGCAGCTGAAAGGGGGAATTCCAACATTTTACCAGAGTCATAGTTTCAGCAAACGACCATGGCCACCATTTTTCATAGTTGTAAAGAAAAGCCGAGCAGAGAAGACAGCAGCACCACAGCCACGGTGCCCACCCAGCAATGGATAAATAAAGCTCACGGTAAATGTTGACTCAAACGAGTTACCATCGCTGGTTTTTCCTACTATATTTTAAGTCACTTGAATTCATTCCACGTCAAACCACAGAATCTCTCTGGTAACAAGTGCAGCAGAGGCGTGAGTGATGTTTTTGTGGGAGTACTATTTTGCAGTTCATCAATCTGACGTGGTCTGCAGCTGAGTGTGAGAGATTTCCGTCTTCTGTGAACCGTGCAGTGCAGCTCCAGGGATAAGCCCCAGACTAAGAATGACTTCAGTTCCCACCTCGGCCACTCCCTACCTGAGAGCACTTGTCCCCAGACCTCAGCTGATTCGGCTATAAACGGTGATGACAATACCCATCTCACTGACTTGTTACGTGAAGTAAATGAAATGATGTATTTGAAGTATTTAGAGCACAGTGAAGGTTACATAGCGTTAAAGTCACACATTTGGGTTGTCTAATACTTTCTACAACTTTATACCAGCTAATTGTTATTAGGCAAAACATGAAATTTTCTTGCTCTCATACAGAACTATATGCCTTGCTTTTCCCTCTCTGTAATACATGGTTGCACATGAACAAAAACATTTAAGAATTTGTTTGTATATTACCATAGAAACAATGAAAAATACCTACCATATCGGTGTTGACATGTGCCAGAGACGGCACGCTGAATATTCCCTGGATGAGTTCTGGTGGGCTGCTGACTCCCAACCACAGGAACATGTTCAGACCATTAGAGAGGAGGAAGATTCCTTCTTCTGAAAGACGGGACTCAGAGCAGCGAATGGCGGCAGGCACTGCTGTGCTCTTGACATCTACCGTGTGCTGGGCAGAGGCGGCAAGAGTTAGAAACCCATCCTCTCCTCCTCCCCCCTTCTCCCTTCTCCCTTCCTCCCTCTCCCGCTCCCCCTTCTCTCCCACTACACATCGAACAGGTGTGCTCACTATGGGCAGGAGCTGCGGGTAGAAGAAGAGCTGCGAGTCAGCCACACCCATGGTCATGACCAGCTGTCTCTGGTACGCCCGCTCGTCCGTCGGGATCTCGGGTCTGCTGAGCAGCACACAGTTTTTCAACAAAGAGTTCATGTACACTGGAAGGACTTTCATGGAATCCGGCAAAATGAGCTGAAAAAGAAAGACACTTTTTTCAGATGTTTAACCTTCTCACAACTCACTTTTGTAAAAATAGCTAAGAATCAAGACTGATCAGGGCGCCACTTCCTTCATGTAGCAGTGGTCAGTGGGTAAGGAAATATCCAAAAGAGAAAGAGCATATAGATCATTTGCCAATAGCAGTGTCTTAGCTTTCCATCTTAGTGATGAAAAAGAACAGACACTTATCACAATCCTCGCGGGGAAGAAACTCTCACTCGGGGCCCTGTCTTGTTCCTCCACGTGAACCCTTTGCGTCCGGCCTCCTCAGGCCCCTGATAAGGAAGGTGTGGGATGAACCTCCCCCCTGCTTCTGAACAGCTCTCCTGGCAGGTGGTTTCTCTCTCAACTTCTAATCTCTCAGAGAACTAAAGACAGTCATATGCTCCTTTCTTCATGAGTAGCACACACTCTTCCTGCAATTTTTTCTCTCACATAAACTATTTCTCTCTGGCCTCTCGTGCTGGCCTACTTTCTCACCCAAGGGAGATTCTGATCCAAAGATGGAGGTGCAAGATTATGGTCACATTCCAGAGCCACGTGGCCTCGTGCTGTTTCTGGGTGGTTACCAGCTGGGTATCTGGCGTGTTATAGATTAAGCATGTTCTTATATTCCATGTACAAGTGTGTACACCCAGTTTTTGAATATCATCTTGCAATTTCACAGGTTGCTTCTCATGAATCGGGTCATCTTGAGACAGTTTAGAAATCTGTTATCCTCAGTGACACAAAGGGGTGAGCTTGGCCCAGGTGAAACTATGAGGACTGAAAGTCTGATTATAGGAGACGGGATGATAAGGGGTCAGAGGGAAGAAAACTAAAGATGTAAATAAGAAAAACTGAAGAGAAATGGAGCTAGAGTAACAGAAAACAAGGAAACAGTCTCAGTCAGTGAGGCAGGAAATAAATGTGCAAGGGGGCACTGTGCACCTTCCTCCCCTCCCGACCTCTCCATCGCTGACACAGCTAGAGCTCAGGACACAGGCGGGCACAGGTAGGACCTTGGGACTCATCAGCGGCTTGAAGGCACTAGAGGCCACAGGGCACATAAGGCCCCAGGGACTGAGTATAGATGGACAAGAGAAGCTTCCAGAGCCTGACACTCTTCCCAGGACGTCATTCTCGGGGAGAAGATGTGAGTGAGGTTGGAGTGGAAGCTCCTATGAGTCCAGTTTGATTGAATTTGAAGGATTTGTCTCTTCTTTGGGTTTGAAATGACAGAAGTGGTAATGAATCTAAAAACAACCCTATTACTTTGCACATAAGTCATCTGACTTGCCTTCTGAAGTCACTGTACACCCAAGTGATACATTTAAATTCAGAGCAGTGAGCTATTAGATTTAATAAAAAGAATCTGCCTTGCTTATGGAAGCTTAAGAAATCTTTTCAATATTGTCTATAATTACATCTTAACCGAGCATGGACAACACGACCCCAGAGTGGGTGCCCCCTTCAATTTCTCAGCCCACGCCTCTCTGGCCTCAACCTCGTCAGCAAACCAGTTCTAAAGCAGTTCTCTCCCGGGGCCCAGTATCACACAGTCCAAGCATGCCACTCCTTAATGACTGTGTTTGGAGCAAGGAATCTGGGCTCTATAGTTAAACAGTGGAATTCAGGTACTGTTTCTCTCACGTTTGGGTGGGGTTTCAGATACGCTCTCAGTACCCTCTTTGGACAATGAATGAACCAGAAAGTTTCCCGATCTGTTGCTCACTGTCTTCTTTTAATCCAAATTCTATGCTCAGAAACACAACATGGCTCTGAAGAACAGCATCAGGTTTGACTGACATGGGGAGGAATGTGAACAAGAGGAGCGATGTGGAAGTGAAAGGGGCCTGAGGTCCTGCTTTACGGGAGAGTTGAAATGAGGGTTATTTAAGGGAGTGTCTGAAATTTCAAAGTACTGGATGATGGCCAGAAACAGTGCTTTCAAAACTCTTCATACCTATTGATTTTTAAAACATAAAGAACTCCAATATCTATACACTACATTCATGTTTATAAAATATAAAGAACTCATTACTGCCATTAGCTAAAGTCACCTTTGTTAATACATCTGGAAAGTATTTAAGCACACATACTTCACAACCAAGTACCCATCTCCACAGGCAAAACAGACTCTTGCGTGTATCATGACAGTGCTCACGTGCACAGTGCTCACACAGAACACCTCTGCTCATACACAGTGCAGCCCTGTCAGCCCAATTTGCACACACACTTCCTGGCTCACTACGTTTTTAACGCTGACTATAAAATGCAGTAGTCCCCAGATGCCATCCTCAGTGTTGCTTGTACCTAAGTGCCTGGACCACAAGCCTTCAGCCTCCAGCCCAGCACAGGAGTGCAGGGAGGCTGGGACGAGGCATCTCTCAGCACAGGAGGTGCTCACCTGGCTGGCTGCGGATGGGCTTGCACAGTTCTTCCGGTAGCAGGCCAGCATGTGAGAGGTCTGGTTCACTAGAATCTCCCGGATGAGCTTCAAGGGTTGATGCAGAACTGCTTTAAAAGCTATTTGCACAAAACAAAGAAAGGATGAGTTTTAGCTCAGAAATTGATCCCTTCACACATAATAAAAAAGAACAAATTGCTATTATCTCTGACCACTAAGCAAGGAATAACAGCCTATAAAAATGTTAGTCATTGGCTAACGCTCCTCATGATGAAACATGATGACCTAGCCAGCTTGAGCAACAGCCAAAGCCTACCTGTAACAAAAGGCAGGGAACTGGTCCTAATATTTTCTTGGAATATGAGAAATGGAACTCCACACCAGAGAGAAGGACCAGCTTACCCTCTTCTGACGTTCCAAATTCCTACAGGCTAGATTGCTGTTTCCTCTAAGCCCCAGTATAGAATCTCCATTAGGATTGGGGGGAGAGAGGGGGAAGCCAAAGAGAACTCCACCTCCGGCCACTGCCATTTCACAATTACCACAGTTTGGATAAACGAGTTCAGTCTACGTTAGGGACCACCTTCTTCCACTGTCTCCAAGTGCCAGAGGGCACACCCACATACCACAGGAGGCTAACTATCACTGTCCAAAGTTTAGCTCACACCCCTGGAAGGAAACTTTAAATAAAACTGCACAGTGGGGCCTGACTCAGTCACCTCTTTATTAATCTAGTTAGACATGCTGACTAGTCTCCTTCACCCGTGGCATTTATAAATTCTGAATTTACCCACCAAAAGACTGCACCACCACAGTGCTTGCCTGCTGCTCACTGGATTAACCACAGGCTGACTGAATCACAGTCGGCCCTCCATATCCACGGGTTCCACATGTGCAGACTCAACCACCCATGGACAGAAAATATTGAAAATATGTTATGTAGTTGCTGACGTGAACTACATAGGCCCACAATGGTTGTATCTGTACTGAGCATGCACAGATTTTTGTCATTGTTTTCTAAACAATACAGTATAGCAACTATTTTCACAGCATTTACACTGAATTGGGGTTATAAGTAATTTAGAGATGACTTAAAGTCCAGGGGAGGATGTGAGTAGGTTATTATGCAAATGCTCTGCCATTTATATGAGAGACTTGAGCAGCAGCAGATTTTTATATCCTTGGGGGTCCTGGAACCACACCCCCGCAGATACAGAGGGACGACTGTCCTAGGCAAGGTGCACTGCTCCACGGGTCAGCAAAGCTCACCTGACTTGGCGAAGAAGTTGATGAGAGCGTCTGTCTCGCAGCTCTTGTAGAGGTCGGCTAGCTGAGAGCTGCAGCTCAGGGCCAGGTTGTGAATGCGCAGTCTCCTCTGCCCCCCAATGGTGGTGTAGAGCACAGCACACTGCAGGGGCAGCAACCAACACGTGCTGCCTGGTGAGCACGACCCCTCACCCCCTCCAGTGGTCCTGACCTCACAGTTACAGGGCAGTGTGTGTGGCTGGAAGACCTCTGCACCCTCTCACAGACTTTTGTCTGTTATTGTTATCGCTAAAGGAAAGGCACGGTGACTCATGCACACGCTGGGCTTCCATGCTGCGTTTTACTGGGTGAGGCTTACACTTGAATCGGGCTATTCACACGCAGCTTCCTGCCTGCATCCCCACTACGTTACCTGCGATTTGGGCCAGAAGTAATGCCTTCCTGTCCTACGACCTACACACACTCCCGGCTCTTAGAAACAAACACTACGATGCTGCACTCAGGTGTGTGTCACGGTCTATCTACACATGTCCAGAGGCAAGCAGGTCACCAGTTACCCAAACGCCTGTGGTTTAAAGTAAATATTAGGTACACTTCTCCCTCACCAATGCCAGCCTCTCTCCGTTCCTTAAGGGTGATACTCGAGTAGGTCTAGAAACTATGTCCATGACATATAATTTTGCAAGATATGATTTTTCTTGTCTCCACATTATTGACTACAAAGTCCAATCCTATTTAGAACATAACATGCTTAACATGGTGTCTGATGTGAGGCAGGAGCACAGTGCTGAGCCTGACATCTAACCCTGGACACCAGTCTGCTGAGGCCATGGCACTGACCACAGGCCGGGGCTCTCATGCAATGACGTGACTGCTGCTTCACACAAGCAATAGGCACGAATTAGAGTACAGAGGATGCATGATGGGGAGCTCTAACCTAATGCCTTCTGCCTTTGGGAGAACAGAGCTGAATTCTTTATGGGGAGACCAACATGGTCGATGACATTTTGGTCTCCCTGCTGATCACTGTCAGTAACAGAGTAGAGAGCAGAGGTGGGCATAAAGGTCACGTCACCTGGATCAGGGCCCCGCTGTCTTCACCGAGCTTGTCATCGTGCTTGAACTCCACCGTCACCGCCTTGTCACAGTCGATGGCTGCCATCTCCACATCGGTGGTGTTGTTCATAATAATCCCACCAAAGAAGTCAGTGGCTCTGAAACCTAAGGGCAAGGGCAAAGGAAATGCTGCTTCTCCCTACTTTACCATTATTTTCTTCATTGGCCTGTCATGAATTTGAAGAGGAAACAACTATACAACAGACACCTGAAAACAGCATAAATGAAAATACCTGTGCTGGTTCGGACCCTCATTATAGCATCAAATCCTATTTTCTTTTCAATATCATTTCTGAGGTCATTCAAAAATTGTTGGCTATCCAAGTGCATCTGAAAAGATAAAATGCGGTCAATGTCCACCAGATGGCAGTAAAACCCTTAAAACAATAACTCACTTTTAAAATCTTAATGAAAATCTACTTTATCCAGAAATCTTAGAAAGCGTTCTTAAAGCTTGTTCAATTTAATTTCATTTGCAATCTCTAGTCTTATCAAATCCCTTAACTAGTTTACAATATCAATATGGCTAGACGATTCAAGGTAATCATCAATGATACAAAAAAAATAGATGGTGACTAACATCTGTCATTACCTTGGGGGAACACTCGTGCCCACTCCATGTTTCCATGTGCAGGTACATGAATCAGAGGCACCTAAGCCATTCTGGCCAGGTGAGGGCAGATGACTTATCTGATTAGTAAGTCTGGGAGAAGGAACAGGTGGGCATAGACAGCTGAGCCTCTTCTGCACCCTCTTTCTGGGGAGGCGGCTGGCACATTTCCTGCCCTTCAATATGGTATGTTTTCAAGGTACCAGTGTCCCCAGGAGAAGCTTGTAGCTATGCCTACCCTGTGCCTGGTATATTCATCTGTCACACTGAGGAGACCCGGGTCTGTTACAGTGCTCCTCTCTTGACTCTCTCTCAGTTCTGACTTGGAAGGGACGGGTATCATGAACTGATCCCCCCCAAATTGTAACAATTTAAAATAAATATATTCACTTTAAAAACAATACCTTAAATATACTGAACATAGGAGTTTTATATACAACATATTTTCCCATCGTGGGTATTCAGCTGAGGCTGCACAAGCTCCATGTACTGCAGACACTCAGGACATGGGAGAGCAACAGCTTCCATGGCTCTGAGTTCCCATCTGTCAGCTGCTCACAGGGGGTGCAGCTCTCACCTGGGACCGAGCATACAGACTAAAACACCACAGAAACCCAGGTGAACATATGGCTTGCTTTACCTGGAAGTTGTTGTATTTGTAAAGAGTTCCTCCTGTGAGCTGGGGCACGAGGCCCAAGGAGGCCACGTCCACGTACTGGCTGGGAAAGAGGAAGAGTGTCACACAGCAGCCGTGGGATACGCAGTCCCTGGCCAGCGAGTCGTAAACATTGGTTTGGGGCTGGAAAAGGATCTGAGGAAAGATGCATGAAAGGAAAATGAAAATCACAAAATGTTTTTGGTTTAAATTTTTAATTCCTATTGAATTCTTACTGAATTTTTTTAAATAGAAAAAAATTATTTTTGAGTGCAGCAAACAGGGCTGAAGAATGAATTACAACCATCAGTGCAGCCCTTCGGGCTGGGCCCCGTCATCTGAAACACGGTCTGCCCATAATTCTATCTGATACTCTGATCCTCCAACAAGTCTCAAGAAGCTGATCCAGCTGACCTCCCTCTACACACTTGGGCAAGGCCATGTGTCCGGTTCAGGCTGTCATCCTGCCCACGGACGTGTTCCCATGGCTGCACCATCCGCAGTGTGAGCAGAGCAGATTCTGAGAGGAGTGTTGTCACAGGGAGCAGCCCACACTCCCCTCTGCCTTTACCTCCTTTCTCATTCCCCCAGGTCCTCCATTCCTACAACTGCCGTAGCACCCAGTCTCACGCTAATGACTCATGGGAACGGTCGGAGACCTCACTTTAATGTAGCAGTATTTCGCACATCAGTTTCCTAGCAATAGACTTCTTACATTCCTTGCAATTCTAAACACTCCTGTTAGCCACAACGCCCTGGATTCACGCTGAGCTCCTCCCCTTTCCTGTGTGGAGTGCACCTGCCCTCCTCCACTCCCGAGCTGACACGCAGACACTGTGGAGGCAGCGCCACGTACCTTCTCTTTGTCTGTGTTGATCAGCTTCTTATCATCCCTGTTCCTGAGCTTCCCAGGGGCTTCCGCTGTGGGCAGGGAGGAGTGGAAGAGGAACAGCTTTCCGGGACAGTCTGCAGCCTGGAAACAGTCACAGGAAAGGTTGTGGGTAGGAAAGTTTTAAGAGAATCAGAAAATCAATTAAAACAGAAGTACTTTCTATAAGGCAAGTACTAAGAGCACCTCATCTAATCCTAACAGTGAGCTTTTTTCCCTTGGGCAGGTTCCAGTCTACCCTTCATAGAGATGGGAACACTGAGGCTTCGAGAGAATGAGTGATTTGCCTCAAGTCACACGAGTTGTACGTGAAAGAGCCAGTATTTTACTGTAGGTCTACATCCACAATGCTGTAATAACTAAGTTGTGTAGTGTTTAGCATACGGTGCAGTGTTTCAGGATCAGGGAATCCTGGAGCAAAATCAAGTGACAGGACTCCCAGGGCCGTGATGCAACAGACGCCAGTGAAACCTTCAGTGAACATGGGTTAAACCTGAAGTGGCCTTTCAAGGAAGGAAGCACAGAACACTCGGAAACCCGCCACCAGGCAAGATGACAGAGGGAGAAACTTGTGCTCGCATTATGTCTCTAGGCCCTGGAAGCAACAAAAGGATGACTTGGGCTCCGAGAAAGTGAATTCAGCTTTAAGAATATTTAAAATCTTATTTAAGGAGCTACAATCACCTAACAAGCAAAAGTGACTGACATGAAAGGATCCTATCTAGTGCATCCTCCGCTCTCGCCTTTCCCCAAACCACCTAGCATGTGGCTCTGGAGCACTGTCTGAATAATGGCAGCTGTTCTGGTTGCATTTGGGCTTTTCTCCTAAAAAGACTCTCTGATACAGGACAAAGCCCACGTTCCTTTGCGGGGTGGGGTAGGAAACAGTGAGATCCGCTGCCTCCGGCACTTGCTCTGTGGTTCCTTGTTTGAGTCTCAGCCTTGTGGAGAGGGTCCTGTTATCTGCACTCTGAGGACAGGAAAGCCGAGACACAGCCAGTTCTGCCCAGGTCCCACAGCCAGTGAAGGGCAGCTTCCCAGCCTCTGCAGGTCAGTCTGTCCAGTCTAATTCCCAATGCTTCCTTGCCCTGCCAGCCTCACACTGGGAGTTTCTTCCCTTCCTGGAATATGTCATGTGCCTTGCACACTTGAATATTGTTGCACATCTGCTCCCTCAGCCTGGAGCCCATGTCTCCCTTTTCCTGGCCTGGAGCTGGGTTGGGGGCACACTGATGTGCCTGGATCAGCCGGGAGATGTCCAGTAGCATGCTACTAATAATAAGGTACTTGGGTTTGAGAATAATTTCCTTAAAAAACAAACACAGAGAAGTCAAGGTTAGCCTGTCCCAATGTGTCGCAATGAGGGACATTCTGATATGCTTTGTGGAGTGGGTCTCCGCAGTGGGGTCCCAGGTGACACAAAGAGTTTGTGCCTGGTCTTGTGTTTGCTGTGGCCGGTGGTGAGTGGTGACTCCTTTACTGCTGGCAGCGTGGATGAGGAGGCAGGAGGATACATGCAGCACAGGCAGGGAACACGCATATACACTGCGCAGCAAAGACACGGCCACACTGTCCGGTGAGGCACATTTGTTCCAACACCCAAACCCAAGCACAATTCCTAGTGATACTGATAATGACATGTTAAAAAATTTAAAATTCTAGGACTATTTTTTTCACTGCTATCACTTCTATTATTACAAAAGCATCTTTTGTTTAACTCAAGTAGCAGTAAAGGTGTAAACTTTTAAAAATTCCATCTTCTCCCCGCTCCTTTTGCCTAGCCCACCTGATTCACCTCAGGACTTCACTGTGAAAAGTTCTGTCCCCTAGACATTCTCTACTCGTGGACGTACTATGATCTGATTCCACAGCAGTGAAGGGCACGGGTTAGAGTCTCAGCCACTTTGTGAGCTGAGTGACACCAGGCAAACTGTTTAACATCTCCAAGCCTCAGTTACATAGTATATGAAAGAGGAAAAACAGTCATGATATAAATACTCTTGAGAGAATTCAGTGCTGCAGTACAAGGTGTCCGTCATGATAAACACACGTAACTGCCTTGTTAACATCACTTATGGTGCAAAACTCTAAGGTAAAAGTCAGGGCCCATTAAAAAAATAAGGTTCAACCCTGGCTGGTGTGACTCAGTGGTTACAGCATCAGCCTGCACACTGAAGGGTCACGAGTTCGATTCCCAGTCAAGAGCAGGTACCACCCAGGTTCAACCCCGGCCAGGTGGGGGCACATTCGGGAAGTAACCAAGTGATGTCCCTCTCTCACATCAATGTTTCTCTCTGTCTCTCTCCCTCCCTCCCTTCTACTCTCTCTAAAATCAATGGAAAAATATCCTCGGATCAGGATTAACAAAAAAAATAAAAAAATAAGCTTCAATATTTTTTAAGCCCTATTTATCCTTTCCTTACATAACGGCTGTGAGTTTTATAGTTTCACTAATCACATACTTATACATATTTCGTCAGTAGCATAAAAGGGAAACCCCGTGGCGATGCATCTGTCCCATGCTCTGTATCTGACTGTGACACGTGGCTGCGCTTCAGCATTAGATGAATGACCCCGTCGTTCTTCCTGTGATGGAAGGCGGGCTGAGGAAGGCTGGCCTGGGGGGCATGTTCAACATTCAGCTCCTACGTCCCTCACTGGAAGACGTGGCGCCTCTATGTCGCACCACTTCACGTCTCTACCGCCTTCTCCAGACCACAGCTCCGGAGGAAGGAGGGGCCTGACTTCCCCAAAGGTGCTTCTCCAAGACCCCCAGGGCCTGGGGCCTTTCACGCAGGCTCCACGGACACTTGTGTACAGAATGTTATGATGCATCTTCTTGAAATCGAATACAGACATATATAAAAATAATTTAAATTCTCACCTAGTCATGTATCTGAAGCACAACCACTATGGCCATTTCCCTCCGGCTTTTTGCCAAATGCTGTTTATTTAGGCCTATGGTGGAAGTAAGAGCTAACTCAGAGCACGGTTCTTTGGCCGACTGAGAAGAGTGCCAGAAATTCACAGATTTGGGGTATCAGTGTTGGACGCTGTGGACGGAAGGAAGCACATGCTGCAGGATATGGTGTGGAAGCCTCTACTGGACAGCTTGGGACTCCTGGGCATGCGCTGGATAATGTTCCGGTGAGGCCCTCTCTATCTTGGTGACAACCAAGCACACGCTCTGTGTGAGCTCCTGCCTACTCTCTGCTTCAAGTTTATTACCTCAGATCATCTAGAGATTTCACTTGGCATCCGACAGAAAGCAGGCTGTAATGCAAACGGGTGTGCAGCTCTAACACGTCTCTACTTGGACTCACAGGAAGAAACACTGAGCTTCCATGTCCTCTCAGTTTCTATTCCCTGTCCCCAGAGGACAGCACGCTCATCCTGGCTGCTTGTGCAGAACATCTGCATCTGTGACTCCCTGGCGACAGTCCTGGGCTTTCTGAAGGAATTCTTTGCCCCCTTTTTTGGGAACAAGCAATAATGTCATGTCTTCTGTTGCAGTCACATCTCCTATGGCACTGTGAGGAGCTCAGAGGCAGGGCCATGGTCCTCACGTGGCCTTACAAACACAGGCTCTGAGTGTATCCTGCCAGGCAGGGGGCAAGGCACTGGGAGCCCTCCTGCCTGTCACTGACAGTCACAGGCTCCAAGGAAAGAGGGGGAAAGGGAGTTTTTTCTTCAGATCTGATAGTTCAGGTACTGTTGAAATATTTTTAAGTGGATCATATGAAGTTCATATAAAAGCCAAAGGGAGGAGCTAAACTGGAAATCCTGACAGATCAGTGGCTGGGATGCTCACAGGCCTGGAAGGTAAATACCAGGAGCCATCCGTGGCTCAGGTCACTTCCTCCTGAGGTCTGTGGGCGAGTCTGGAACAGCCTCTAGCAACCCATGTGTGCTAACAAGGGCAGAATATTCTTTCACAGCTGAAACCTCCTTTTCATGTGTGTCTTGTTTTTAAACTGCATTTACTAGCAATTAAAAGAGGCCCTTCTCACCTTCAGGGCTTCCATGCCGGCCTGAATGACAGGTGCAAAGACGGTCTCATTCTCATTAGAGTCGGCGAACATCTCCGGGATCTGGTCCAATAAACTGTAAGAAATGCATGAGCCAAGGTTCTAAATGATCAGCATATTTGTAATTAACTTTAAGAAACAAATCTCTCACATTTCAAGCCGTAACACATGCTATTTTACCCCAAACACCTAAAGGTGGAATCACATCCTAGCACAGTTTGGAACCAAATTTATGATTTGGTTGGAATATTCATAGAATCACACTCATCGTAGATATTTCTTCTACTCACTACATTTCTGATCTCTTAGACTGTATATTCTCGAATAATTCTTTCATTATTACAATTATCACTGGACACACTCATCCACATGCAGGAAATATCAGCCTTGTGTGAACTTACCAGCAAAAAGGAGGAATTGATATGGCTGAGTGTGAGTATTAAATTACTTCTGTCAGAGACTGGTCTACATTAAAAAGAGGCAGCACTAGCATAAATGACAGAGTTTCATAATCCCTGTGTTTAAACCCTCTGCTAATAGCAGAACTAAATAATGTGTGATTGAATCAAAGCAAAACTAGACACCTAGTTTGTATCTAAATTATGAAACGTGATATTTACTTGTGAATCACAGACTGGGACTCTTGATAGTTGACAAGAAACCCATCCAACAAAGGGACAAAGACCTCGCCCACGTCGGTCACCACCATCATCTGAGGCTGCGCCAAATTACTCTTGACATTAAAGAAATGGAGGACTTTGTTATAGGTGATGAACCCAACACGAACCGCAGAAGTCTCTTCTTGCTCTTCCCTAGGGGGAAACAAAAAGCGTGAGGTTCCTTCTTATTTACAAGAAAGAGCTTTCTCAGGAGCTCAGTAAGTAGAGCTCCATAAAACACATGGAAGATGTGTTTAAAGTTTTGGTCTAAATCACTGTTTACCAGATGTAAACAATACTGAGTCACAGTGGTTGGGAATGGGATAGTACAGAAATAAGTAAATTGATAAAGAAAAAGATTCTCAAAATTCAAAGTAAAAAAATAAAATAGATATTTTAAAAAATATTTCTCGTATTTCTTTAGTCTCATAATTCTTCTTATACTTATTCTCAATCCATAGCAAATATTTTTTTATACACAAGCTAGGCTTATTCCTTCTTTACAAACAAAGCCCTCTCGGAGCCACTGTCAGCTGAGATGGATGGAGCATTTGAAGCCAGAGAAGGGAGCACATGCCAGACGGGACAGCTCTTCCTGTCAGGAAGTGACCTGCTCCTCTATGTGACTCCTGCACATTCAGGAGAATCTCCATAGAAAGTGGGTGGATTTGAGAGCCATACACCATATACACAGTGTAAATATATAAAATAAATCACATGCACAAACTGACGATGTAATTCATACTAGGTAACAGGTGACCATTGTGATGGTCATGGGAAAACAAGAAAAGCTCCAATATTGTAGCAAAAAATAACATTTTTTGAGGAATTCCAAGACAAGCCTTAATCCTACTGAGAGTATAAAGGCATGAATGTTCCCATTCAAGTCCATGCTAAGTATACTTTGAATGGAGGGGTCTAGACTCCAGTTCCACATTTACTGAGGTATGTGTGTGCATGTGTGTGCATGTGCATGTGTCTGTCTGTCTCTCCTCGCTAAATAGCACACCTGGACATTCCTGAGGCTCCTACTGGCTTTCAGCGGTGGATATAACACAGAGCTCCATGGTTACATGAAAGCCTCAGGAGATAGAGATGTTTTGATCCTTAGGTGTCCGTAAAGCTGACTTTGCTTAGGGCACTTCATGAAAATGCACCTGGTTGGCTCAGTTTCTAAACCCTTCACATGACACAGAGTGAGGAGCACAAAAGAAAGGAAAAGGGAAGCACTCATGTGAAAATGTCTGAGGTCCAGCTTGCTGATCCCACAGCACTTCCCAGCTCCTCTGATGTTTGAGCGGGCGACTCGAAACTGTTTCATTTCTTCTCTCCTGCCTTTGCTAACTCAGGTATTGGTTCTTCACTGTGGCCTGGACACAATGGGTACGCAGTGAAATTGAGCCCCATAATCCCTTCCAAAAGTACGAGGTAAATGTTTATATTCTGGAGTCTTGCAAAATTTTCAGAAATGGGAATCCTTACCCTTTGTAACTGAGCATGCGCATGCACACCCCCAGTGCCCCATACTATACACCTCCATGCACTGAATCACTGCACTGCACTGTGTCCACGATTCCCCTCCTGCCCTATTGACTAGAACGTTAGTCTTCAAGACCAAGAACAGATCCTTCCTCCTCTGTGGCACCAATGAGAAGGCATTTCCTCTGTAAAATTCTCTGAATCATTCCCATGGGGCTCCTCTTAGTAGACAGCACCTTTCAGTTAACATTTCATGAATCCTGGACAAGAAACCAATACAGGGCAGGCCCAAAAGTGTGTGCTCTCTGCTCCCATGGGGTACAGAAAATGTGGGAGTTAGGGTTCTGTGGATGATGATCACCCTGATGGTGAAACACTGTATCTGACTGTACATACCTCCTCCCAGCTCCAGTGTAGTAACAATCAGCCTGGCTAGAGGTGTTACACCATGGGCTTGAGCAAACACAACCTTCAAGGCTTTATGCGAGGGCAGTTTAACCAGCATACCTCAGGTTAATGCCAGTTTCCCAGCAAACCTTTGATACATAAGGCAAAAAACGTCCAGCGGATCATGAAGGACAATTATTTTCTTTTAATGGTTAATTTAGAGTCAACTAAGGCAAAAATCAGAAAAGAAAAATAACCGACAAGAATCCAGATTGGTTTTCCCACTGGATTTGGACATTTGCAAGTGATGGGAAAGGAGCATCCTGGGATTCATGGACTCACTTAAAATTGAATTGTTTTTAAAAAACATCTCATCAGAACATCTCACATTATTGCAAAATATTAGTACATATTTCCATGGGAAAAATTTTTCTAAATTTGAGAAACAGGGAACTATCTTAAAATTTTCCTTTGAACAGTATCACTGCCTATTAAACCATATCCAGAAAAAAAAACTTTGGCCACTCCTTCATGTTATCCTACCCAGTGTAGCACAGTGTAAGGGGCATCACACTGAACAACACATTTTGTTCTGCAGGTCCATTCCCAGTTCCCTCAACACTCATCCTGATCATTTCAATGGGAGTACTCTGACAGAGCAACACTGAAGACGTTACAAACTACATGAATCAGAATGTCCCCAAACCAACCATTCTGAATGCTGTAGCTACAGCAGCATTAAATACAATCAGAAAAAACACAAGTTCAATCAGTAAGACAGGTGAAACACTTCAAATCTTTTCATTCCTGTTCCAGAGAAGTAGGACAGAAAAGCCAGGAAACTTACGATTTCAAAGATGTAAACTCAGAGTTAAATAGTAAAAAGTGGAGCCTTCTCTTTTCTAAATATCAGCTAAGCGATGAACATACCTTAGACACTGACCAAGACATGCTGTGCTTCCGAAGGCTATCTGGCACATTACCCACTCTAGTTCAAAGAAGTCCTCAAATTAAGGGCAACCTTACCATGAACATTATAAAGTTATACACATACATAGCCCCAAATAAATTTTGGGGAGAAAATAACAAATTTGTTTTAAAGGGTAAAGGGAGAAAAGAGATGTCTTCCAGGGTGAGGACTACCAACAGTACCCTATTATTTTTTTCTCTTCTCTTTGCCAGAGTTGCCCACCTGTTCCAACAGCTACACAGCTACAGGATACCTGAGGAAGGAGGGGGCTTCATAACTTCTATCAACAGCTATAAGCGTCATGCAGTCAATGTTGAAGGAAAGGGGGCTGGTGAAGTGACAGGGAAAATGGCCCAGCTCGAAGGAACAGTGGGAGAGGCCAAGAGCCCAGAAGTTAGAACCCTTTCCTCTCATGCTAACCAAGCTCGAAGCTCAAACTCAGACCTCAAGCAGCCCCGGGAAGGCAGTGTGGAGTCCACACTTCCCAACTGCCTGCACTGACCCATGCCTTTCTTATGCCCATTGTCCATGTACTTTCAGCTCATCCCTAGTTTAGAATTCTGTCTGAAAGCACCTCAATGTTTTTTAAACATCCCCACTGCTTCTCCAAACCATCCTCAGGAATATTATGACTTCGGGGTCATGGATACAAACAAAATTGCTACTGTGAGTCCAGAGTCACCTCTGCTCCACCCTGAGGACCTGGGAGCCCTGAGGGCAGGAGGCACCCACCCCTAAGCATCCCTTTCCAGACAGATGCTTGTGCCCCGGAGACGGGGAGGGCAGATGCTGATTCTGGCACAGACACGGTTTCTTAGCCTATTTTCTGAAGCACGTCTTCCTCTCATGAAGGAAGGTGTTTGCCCTGCTCCCAGTTTCTTACTAGGCGCTAGTTCCCATCCTGAGCCGCAAGTCTGCCCCTAAAAAACAGCCATCTTTGCTAAGAGCGTTCCCCTTTTCCTTCCATGCACTGTCCCTGCGGTGGCAGGAGAGCCATGAGCCTTGGGGTCAGACAGTGCATCAAGAGGGCAAGAGGGAACCTTGGTGACAACAGTGCCCTTTTCTGGCATCCCTGAGAACTCTCTACCACACCCAGCAACTACCAGTTTCCACTGGAAAACCAACGCTTTTGAAAATGAGCAACACACTCCCCACGTTTCTCCCACCACACGGATCTTCTTTGGAGTTTATAAAGGATCTGGACCACTGTTTACATGACACTATTTTTTACCACTTTCTTTCTTTTGCTTTGTACAAATGATCACTCTGACTTTTTAAGGGCTCTAAGAGTGGTGCTATCTGAAGAATAAATAATTACTGAATGTTGTCACTGGCAAAGATGCTCAGGGTCACTCAGGCCTATCTTCTGGCCAGTACACTAATTAGCAATAATGCAGAGGCTCCTTACTTGGGCAGTCTGTCCAGCACAGTCTTCAGTTCTTCACAGATGAGCCTCACGAGCCCACTCTTGATGTTACTGTAGGAAACGTCGATCATGAAGATGAAGGCTGGTGGGTTGGGAGGCTTATTGTTCTACAGGAAGCAGACAAATCACAGAAATACAATTAAAAGGTGTATACATTCATCATCAAACTAAAACACTCAGCAGCTCTAAAAGGTCACCAGGTGTTTCATTTAATACTCAGGATATGACATCTATGGGATTAAATCATTTTCTAGAGCACAGTCCCGATGCTGTAAAATGATAAAAGCTGTTTATCGTCCAGGGCTGACCTGGGGGCCACCATGGAATCAGTATCACCATGCTAGCAGAAGGCTCCCTACTGGGTAGCTCCCAAGGCCCGATTCCTCCAAGTGCCCAAGGGTGAGTGCGGTCTGGTGGCCAGGCTTGCCTACAGCACTGCCTCATACAGAGATGTATGACTGGAACTAGGCAAATGGTGCCAGAAATGAGAACACATAGTAATTAGCTCTCGTCTTTGAAGCTGTAGTAAAACTTCATTAACTTCATATCCATATTCTCAAATCTCTTTCTTGATAAGTCTTTTCAGTTTTAAACATAGGGATTTACATACTAAAATATAATTGTGTACTCTTTAAAATTATAGTATATTGTTAAATACTTCCCTACTTCTAACATATTTATGATAAAACATGAAATACTTGGCCTTTTCTCTATCTGTTTAAAATAATCACTTTAACACAAAACAGCTGCTACATCAATGTTTTGCAGCTGTCAGACGCTCACTGGCTGGTGTTCAAACAGATCTTAGGAAGTGATTCTTCAACTGGATCTTACAAAAATATTTAGAAAATCGAGCCACAGGCAAACGACTTTAGTGACTCACACTAACAGAGAAAATAAAGAGTTAAGACTAGCCCAGCCGGGCGTGGCTCAGCGGTTGAGCATCTACCTAGAATCCAGGCAATTGGGGTTCGATTCCCGGTCAGGGCACATGCCCAGGTTGCGGGCTGCAGCCGATCAATGACTCTCTCATCATTGATGTTTCTATCTCTCTCTCCCTCTCCTTTCCTCTCTCTGAAGTCAATAAAGGTATATTTAAAAAAAAAAAAAAAAAAGAGTTAAGACTAATTTAAACTTTATAAGAAATGATAAAAATATTCTAAAATTTGTATTTTAATTGATACAATTATAAAATTAGATAATATCTCCAAATTATCTTACTGATTCATTCTATAAGCATCACAAGGCTAACATTCTTCTAATAAAAGCCCTTCATTTGAAGAAAATAAGGCCCCAGCCAGGTAGTCAGTTGGTTAAAGGGTCGTCAGGATTTGCCAAGGTTGTGGGTTTAATCCCGGGTCAGGGCAAATACAAGAATCAACCAATGAATGCATAAATAAGTGCAACAATAAATCAATGTTTCTCTCTCTCTCACACATTAATCAATATAAATAAATAAATTTACTTATTTACTTATTTATTTATTTATTTATATTGAACTTAAAAATCATCAACCTGGCTCTGGCCGGTGTGGCTCAGGTGATTGGAGCATTGTCTTATGCACCAAAAGGTGGTGGGTTCAATACCCAGTTTACAGTCTGATCCCTAGTCAGTGTGTATACGGGAGGCAACTGATCAACGTCTCTCTCTTTCTCCCTTCCTCTCTCTAAAATCAATAAAAAATCCTTAGTTATGTATTTAAAAAATTTTAAAAAAACAAAAATCATCAACCTGAAAACTACACCCTTTGCCATATCCAAAATCAGACCAACAGACAAATAAACAAATCTACTGCTCTTCATGTGAGCATTATTGAGATCACTCCTGATTCCATCTAATCTAACCCATACATACACTTACACTGATGCATACTACGAATGAAAAGAATCATTTCCATCAATTAAACTAAAACGCCTTCATGACCAACCCAAAGGCACCTTACCACTCTGTATGTTCTCACCCTTACCACTCCCCGCACCGCCAAGTATCTCCATGTCTCCAATGAACACATTCCACGAGAAAGCTTCCTGTCACATTTCCTGTGTGTGCAGAGCTAATTCATCGTTCCTCTAAATGACACTTTCTTCCCAAGTCTCTTTCTCTATCAATACATCACCACACACCAACCCAAAGGCCAGAAAACATGCCATGAAATTCAACTATTCCCCTTCTTCCCATCACTGAGTCCCATTGGGTGATCCTTTTCAGATACATCTTTCACCTTTTACCCCATCCCTACGCTTCCCCATCCAGAACTTTGTCATCTTGTGCCCAGAAACTATAATGACTTCACCACTGGCTTCCTCCATCCATTGCTCTACCCACTAGATCCAGCTTGCTTAGCCCAGCCAAGCTCAACATGTGTGAACTCCATACAAAACTTACTAAAACCACTCTCTTAAAGGTCACTGCTTCCTGACAGACTTGGAATAAAATCCAGCCCTCCTTCTGAGGCTCTTATCTCCGCAATTTTGGGCACCGCAGACCACATTCACTTGTGTAGCCGCCAAGGCTCCATGCTGTCAGTTCCTCTTCTACTTTCCTGACCGCTGCTTCTGTTTCTCATTTCATCTTTCCCTAAAAAACACCCTCTTCCATCTCCTTACCATAGCTCCATCACAGAAATCCCATTCTATACTCAGTTTGAACCAGCACCTCCACACAGGCGACTCCTCAAATTCTCTCATCATGGTTCCTTCTGAGCTCCAGGCCAGCATCCCATCTACCAAAGCACAGAGCCACATACAGGTCCTGCTACACTTGACACTCAAAGTTCTAGAAGTTAACACAGCATTTCTCCAACTATGCTGGTCCTTCTGTAAGAAACTCATGGAACATACGGTCCTCTGGGCTTGAAATCTCATTCTCTCTGCGGAACCGTCACCTCCCTAGCCCTCTGCACCCTGCCCACTGTGCAGCCCTCTGTGCTTCTTCCAGTACAGTCCCCAAACTTAGACCCTACTGTCTCTCTTTTCAAATTATCTTTAATTGTAGTAAAATGCACATGACATAAAATGTGCTATCTTAACCACACGTAAGTGCGCAGTTCAGTGGTATTAAGTACATTCGCACTGTTGTACAACCATCAGCACCATCCATGTCCAGAAGTCCTTTTATTTTGCAGAACTGAGACTGCACCCACCACACAATAACGTACCATGACCTCATATCTCCAGCCCCTGGCAAGCTCCAGTCTACATTTCTATAGTCTGCCTCTATGAGTTTAACTACTCTAGGTACTTTGTATAAGTAGACTCACACAATACCTGTCTTGTATGTGACTGGCTTACTTCACTTCGTACAGTGTCCTTTAACATTCATCCATGTTGTAGCACATGTCAGAATTTCCTTCCTTTTTAAGGCTGACTGACATTCCATCGTTGGGTATAACACATCTTGCTTATCAATTCATCCACCGATGGATACCTGGGTGCTTCCAACTTCTGGCTACTGTGCATAGTGCTGCTTTGAACATGCTGCACAAATGTCTCTCTGAGACTGTGCTCTCAATTTTGGGGGGATATATACCCAGAAGTGGAATTGCTGGGTCATATAATCATTCTATTTTTAACTTTTTGAGGAATTGCTATATAGCCCTCATTGTCTCTTGCTTGGTCAATTACATTAATTTCTAACACCTCCCGCCTCCAATCCCTCTCCTCTCACTATGAAGACTGCTGTCAGAATAACCTGTCGGAGGCACCATACACGTCACAGTGTCACAGTGTCACAGTGCTACTGCCCTGAGGACGGGATACTGACTGAGTCCTCAAGCTGAGAACAGAGCCTGGCACAAAATGGAGTGTCAGTACTGTGACCGAGTGAACAAATGTGAGGTAGGGTGGAGGGGTGGATGGAAACCGCTCCCTCCTTACCTTTAATTGTGCTCATGGCCCAGTGAATTAACAAATTCTTCAATGGGCTGGCATTTAAGACTCCCACAGTACTCATTTAACAGAGATGTATAAAAAACAAAGAGATCAAAGACAGGCAGCCAAACCCAGCAGAAAATAAAAGGAGAGTCTGTGTGTCCAAACAATTACCCAGCTTTACTTCCATTGTTTCCCACACACATTCCTACAGTTAATTCAAGTGCTTGCCATTTTCAAAACACTTCCTACCCAGAAGTCACAGCCCAGTGGGCCTGGGTCAAGAAGCTGGCCAGAAAAGTGTTTTGTTTGGCAAAGTATTTTTAAAAATATTTTAATTTGAATGTGTTTTGGAGGAAGGGGAAATACTGTCCAATTATGCTAGGCCCCATCCTAGGCCCACGGCCTCGTCAACAGGGCCTGCCTAGCCCTGAGGAAAGTGGAGAAAGTTGCTAATAACTTATGAAACTGCTTCTGCTCACAGTTCAGTCTCCACATGTCCATCCCTGCTCAGGGCTCAGCCAGCCCAAATGTCACTCCTTTGCGTCCTTCTCTGATCCTCCCAATCCTGAGTTCCTACTTGTCTGCTTTCCTATGGCACCCTGATTATTCTACTTACAGCGTTCACAGCACTTACACTGGGTTGATATCTAATTACACACTTTTCTCATCAGGCCTACACAGGGGAAGTAAAATACCTGGAGATCAGGTTCACTATCTTGCTAATTTGGGTCTCCCTCACAGCACAGGGCCAAGTGTGTGGACATGCTAGGCGTCAAAAAAAATGTCCAACTGAAGTAAAACTAAGAGGAGAAACATTTTCATTTAGAAGTAAAAGGTTGGTTTAGAATGAGAGTTCTCACTTCAGGTACACTTTATATGCAGATATAGTCCATAAACTTCTAAGTAAAAAACTGTCAGTTATGCAACAGAGTGGGGTCTTTCTCTCCATGGGACTTCGTGGTGATACTGGGAAGATTTGTCTACATGTCCGCAGAGCACTGACAGAGGCCAGGGGCTCGATGGTCTGCTACACTGCTCTCTGTACTGTGACCCGAGCTGGTTATCAAACTCTCCAAGCCTCAGTTTCCCCATACAATGCTGGTGCTCACCACGGGGAGCCCTGTGAGAATGAAATCATACAGAACGTAGAAAGCACTGGGCATAGAGCATCACACATAGTAAATGTTCAATAAATGTTCATCTTAATATCTAAAATTGGTATTAAGATAAACTAAAATGAACAGGGAAAATATGATTTTGCAATTCTTCAAGTTCGTAAGTGCTAAAAATACACATATAAATAAAGCTCTTTTTCATCATCCAAACTCTAAGGCAGCTCATTATTATACTTGATGCACATTTAAATTATAATTAAACTTCAAGACACATGCAGCATCTTTCATTATGAACTTCATTTGGAATAATAAACTAAGATGAAGCTTACAAAAAACTCTTCAAAATGTACAATTTTTATTTGGTTCCTTGACTGCTGGTTGAGACTTCCCATCAGTCAGACATCTAGGACATTTCCAAATAAAAGAGGTTAAGATACTGAGACTTTTGTTCCCAGAAATAGATCTGACTCTGCCTAAGTTTCTACTAAAAAAGCATAAAATCAAGATAATGTGGCCTTGTTGGCAGAGAACTGGAAACTCAGACACAGTGAGAGTATGTCCACAGCTATGGTTCCAAAGGCCAGTGAGTAAATTCTGCACCCAGTTACGATGGCTTTATCACGTTTAATCAGAGTCAGGAACAAGCAAACTGTCCCAAGTAGTTGGTACTTTAGGACATGTTTTCTCCCTGAAATAAAGCATTTGTACCAAAAATGTTCTTAGGTTCTCCAAACTATGTTCAAATGTTATATTTTCAATTAATAAAGCATTACCCTTTAATAACTAGTTCTATGTACTGTAGTAAAAAAAATACAAAACACTAAAATAAATGCAAAAGTTAAGGTAACTGAAAAAAATGTTTAAATTCAAGCAATTGGAAAAGCTTCTAGTTGGAAAAATGTTCTTTGTAATTTCTACCCAGCACACGGACCAGACTGTCCCCTAGCAAACACCTCTGAAAGAAGTCTGGTCAGAGGCTGTTTCTGAGAACCACCCGGCATTAATCAGAGGCTTTCGTTTTGGGGAGTGACAAAATAAGTCAGAGTGAATCTGTTTCTTCAAGTGTACACGTGGTACTTCAGATATAAGCTAAAACCTGAACTGATGACAAAAAGATAACTTCAAGTTACGGAAGAACTTTCAGGCCCTGCAAGGTACCCACGATGATGTCACCATCACCGTGCCACGGCCACTCCTGGGGATAGCTGCACACCTGCAGACTCATCATTCACTCATCACTCATCCCACATCCCCTGATGAGCTGCCTGCCCTGTGCCAGACGCTGTGGCAGACACCACAAAGTTAGTTGGGACAAGATTCTTGTCCCCAAGGAGATCAGAGCCTATGAAGAGGGAAGACATAGAAGATTTAAAATCCATGGGGATAACTGATAAAACAGATATGGACCAACTTCTATGGAAACAACACAACAAGAAAGATTTAGTATATAACCACAATGAAGTGAGAGAAAGCTGTGTGTGCACACACATACACACCCACATAAAATAAAAATCGGGCCAGGTGCTAGGGAGTATTCAGGAGTCTGCCAGGCAGGGCATATCTAGCTGTAACAGAAGGATGACCTTATACAAAGGGAGAGGAGTTCAGAGCAGAGGTGAGAGTTTTCTACAAATGAAGACAAAGCTGAGGTGGTAGTCAGGGGTGCAACAGTTAGTGGTCTTATAAGGAAACTTATCACTGAATTTAGTATTTTAGATTAAGGCAGTGGGGGGAGCCTCATGGCTACATTTCAAAGCAGAGGAAACCCGGGGCCAGGATCCCAGGCTGCTGAGGGCCTGGGGGGATTCTGAAGGCCTTCACTCAGCGTGGTGACAACAGAGAAGGGGGGCACAGAAACACGTCAATGATCCTATGGAACACACTGGTTGAGCTTTTGCCTTAAAAGTGCAATTTTTCTGAGATGACAAAACAAGTAGAGCAGAGGCAGCATTAAGAACCCAGCACATTGCCCGGCCGGGCGTGGCTCAGCGGTTGAGCATCGACCTAAGATCCAGGCGATCAGGGTTCGATTCCCAGTCAGGGCACATGCCCGGGTTGCGGGCTCGATCAATGACTCTCTCATCATTGATGTTTCTATCTCTCTCTCTCCCTCTCCTTTCCTCTCTCTGAAATCAATAAAGATATATTAAAAAAAAAAAAAAAAAGAACCCAGCATGTTCTACAGGGTAAGGACACAAAGTGAAATCACTGTTTTCTGTGTCTGGCACCATTTTTTACAAAGGACCACTGCAGTGCATGGTTTGCCATTTTATCACATTACCAGCCTAGAAACTTGGTATGCTCCTCAGGCACTTCTGCATCCCCACAGCACCCACATGCTTTGTCAATTCTTCACGCACGAAAGTGACTCATGTGGATCTGACATCACATATAAGCACTGGCGTCCTGGGAACACTTACTCTGCAGTAATCCAAAGTAGCAACGTACTCGTAAGATCCTAGAGACAGCTCCGGCTTCTCGTAGTGGTCCAGTCTTCTGCCAACGTGGTCCAGATGTTGGAAATAGGATGGCGGGACTAACGAAAACAAAATGGGAATGGAAATCTTTTATTTTCATAACAGACCATGTAATAAGTTCTCAAAATTTACTATGGGAGGAAAGGAGTTCATATGAGGGGGAAAGAAGTATTTAAAGTTGGAATGTAACATAGCCTAAAGCCCCACTATTTAAAAAGCATGTCTTGGAAAGAACGAGGGTTTTCTAAAAAGATCCTCTTGACCCTTCTACAAGTTACTGATGACAAGGAACATTTAAGACTTGGACACTGCAGAGAAACAGGATGCAATCACTGGTGTTCTTAAGTTGTCACAACCAAAATCTAATTGTCCCTATGTAATTACCTCCTTTAAAAGGAATTCTGGCTTTTCTAACTATTTCAATTTTCAACACACCTAAGAGAAATATACATTGGTTATTTGGACTGTACTCTGAACTACAATATTTATTACCCTTTCATTAAGGATGCCTTCAGCTACGGGGAGCCTGCATGGTACTCTGCATGCTTGGGTTTCAGAGCAGAGAGGATTACTGTATTAGGGAAAGACTGCACCACCCTGATCTCAGCAGAGGAACTCTTAATTTGATTCAAATGTCTAAGAAGGCTCGTTCTGGCGAAGACCTGGAGGTCATCCAGCAGCCCAGGAGCAGTCATGAGTCACACACTGAACACTTGCACAAATATGGCCTGGTATCTGTGAAAACAAACTCCATAGCCTTGAGATTAATAGGGCTGGCTATTAAACACTGGCAGTAGAAGGGTTTGGAATAACCAGCAAAGCTCTGGCTTTAAGCGTTCCATAAAGAACAACATTTTCATTTGTGAAACCACAGAATGCCTTTTGTTTTAAAACCAACAGCTCAGCATTCTTTACTTTCAGCTGTGAACTACCAGGTAGATTACAAAGGTTGGACTTAAAAATAACCCGAGGCTTGATTTTCCTAATGTCCTACTATTAATGGCTGTTTCTCATTAGATGAGGTTCACAGGATTCATATGCACATGTGGATCTGAATTTGGAAAGGTCAATATCTTGGAAAGATTCGGGAGGAGGGAAACTGCCAGTCTCAGCTGAGCTAAGTGAGCTAAGGGCCTTAGCTGGCTACTGCTGACACTTAGATAAAGACAGAGGACTCCGTACTGGTTGTGGTAGGGTATATGGTACAATAATTTCTACACAGTTTCTAGAATTCACTTTTCATTCAGACATTTGCATATGTAATATGTGAAAATTTTTCTCCTTACAATGAACTAATGTTATATTTGTTAGCACTTCATATTGTTTGCCATGTTTTATAAATCAGAATTCCGTTACCCCTGAGTTACACACTGCCACGTGACAGCTGTCTTCCTGCAGGCCTTCTGGCCCCATGGGCTTCCCACTGTGCCATCTCCCAACACTTTGGAGGGAAAAGGAGGAACCATGGACCATGCCTGCTGGGTTCTTTCTGACTCCAACAAACCTGTCTTCATTAACAGAAATGAAGACTGCAGGTGTGAGTGTCAAGCTAAGGGAGTCTGGCTTCCATGTAGAGACAAATATTTGAGCCTAGTGTGAATAAGAATAACCCTATTGGACAATGAACATGGCAGCCTCCTAGGTGTGGTCCTCACGGGGGCAATTGGTGGTGGAGACACAAGAACTCCGTGGTTTCTTCACCAGGAAGGGGCTGGCCTTTGAAGGCTCTAAGTGGACACTTCTGGTGCAAGTCCAGGGAGTTCACACAAATTGCTGATCCTGGATAAGGTTTTGAGCAACCTCCTCAGAAAGCTGGGGGCCTGGGTGAGGAGTAAGCAGCTACTGAGCTTGGTGGGGGCATTCACCACAACATTCCTCTGCCTCATGACTTCCCCCCAAACTATAGCACAGGGAAGTGACATGGCACTGGTTCCTAAAACCTGGTTCATAGGACAGGGTGACTGCCAGATTCCGTCCAGGATGAAGGAAGGAGCAAGGTCTTCCCTGGAAAGAGCAGGAGGGGTACAGGGCCACAGGGAGGGTCTCATGGTACATCCTGTCTGTACTGAGTGGACGTTACAGCTAGAACAAGGAGAGGCAGCCCAAGGGGATTGACACAGGCCTGGAGGTGAAGCTGGGACCCACCAATCCAGCCCACAGCAGGGCGTTTCCACAGACTGACCCAAGGTCTCTGTGAGAAAGCCTCACGACGCAGGGCTCTCTATGCTGGGCAAAGTCATGGGCTGTGGTGGGGGCCGGGACAGGGAGACAAGCACTGCTCTCCCCTAGAAATGCTCATGGGGCTGAGCCATGAGGCACCAACACAGGCGAAAATCGATGCCTGCACTCTCCGTTCTCCTCCCCTCAGGGAAGGAGCAGCAGCAGCATGGAGACATGGCTCCGGGCAGAGGGTGTGCAGTGTCAGATCTAATGACGTGCAGGAGGGATGTCCACAAAGATGAGGAACAGAGGGAAACAGAGAACGTGAGTTCTCACAATCACCACAAGCTTCTAGAAAACTCTAAATGTCAATGAATATGGGAATGTCTAGGCCTGAGTATGGCTTTATTTGACACCAAAGAATTAAAAATTTATGATGTCATAAATATGATAAATGTAAGCACGTTTAACAAGTTTGCAGTTTTTTCAACATCGGTGAGTCATACGGGAATGAATTTGAGTACATGGAATCTAGGAAAGCCCCACATAGTAATGTTTAATGTTGGAGGGGAAAATCTACATACATGTTAAAACCCTCACTTATAACAGCTTTTCCTAAATACTGAAGAGCTCACATTTGAGAGTGATTCAGAGGAATGCAGAAAGAGGAACTATCTGTCAGGTTTATCATCAGTAAACACAGATAAAATGTAATCTCCCTGGAGAGAAACCAACCAGGACCTGCTCCCTTTATGACTTCAAGCCCCTCTGAGCCTCACAGACATGCATGAGCCCCACATGGAAGCTCCTGTGTCTCTTGTAAAACTCAGAAGTAGGGAAATAACATTATTTCTCATTCCCTTCCACAGAGGCTCAGCTGGAGGAAAATGAAATTTTGCCTCTCATATTGGAGATGCTAAACCTGAGAGGTTTTCCTCTCCTGTCACTCCTCTGAGCAATTCTCAATGGAGAGACATAACTAGGAGCTGTCACCTATTTCCAGAGGGCGGAGGCACATAGACTGCACGCTTCCCTCATCAGAGAGCTGTCCGGGCGCCTATGAGGCACTTACCTTCATTCACGCAGCTGCAGAACCCACACTGGAAGCGCCTGCCACCCTCAATGAATTGCATGAAGGGGCACATGTAGGCTTTGCAGCGGTTGCACCTCACTGGGCCAGTCTCTCCGTGGTTCACCAGGTAAAGGGGAGTCTACAGGAAGTAAGTCAAATGAACACACAGGTGGGTACAGCGTTTCCAGGTATCTCAGAAATCCCATGGAATGACTGTAATTTGAAGTCTTAGAAAAGTGATGATTAAGGACTTCTTACCCTTCGTGTTCGCCAGGAGAGTAGAGGCCTCTCTCTCTACATGTTTTTATTGATTTTAGAGAGAGGAAGGGACAGGGAGAGAGAGAAACATCGACAAAAATGAATTTAAATTGATGTCTGTTTTATAAGCATACATGTGTAAGTGTGTATTTATGTACATGTGTACGTATAACTACCCATGTAAAGACAGAAAATGAAAGGATGGTACTAATACCACTAAAACTTATTACAAATGTCCTCAAAACCTTGTATCACATATTTTGCTAAGTCTGTTCACTGACTACAAATACAGGAGTGAACAGGTCTGATTTTACAAGCTCCGTTTGCATGTGGGTGCGCCATTTAGACAGCTCCATCCAAGTACACACAATGGTTCTGACAAATGCCACTGTGAAGAACTCTGCGTAACATTCACTGGTCTAGCAAGGAGGCTGGCTGCCTGCTGTTAGTCAGCCCACAGCAAAAAGTCCTCTCTCTCGACTCACGTCAGTCATGCTTTTGCGAGGACGGAAAAAATAAACGTTCCAACTGTTTCTTTCTCATAAACATGAGTGAAGCCACAGCACATCTTTTATTTACAGCTTAAAAGTGGAAAAGCTCAGCATTCGAAATCTGCCTTGTTTCTAAGCTCTTCCGGCCTTCAGAATACAACCACAAAGGCTCCTCTTGTTTTTTATAAATCTCCCTAAAGATAACATTTCTGGAAAAGCTTGAGAATTACTGGATCTGGCATATCAACTACATTTTTCTTTAAAGAAAAAGATGTAAACAAAGCAGAATGCTTTTTAGAGGAGACCTCAGGAACAGGAGGAAGGTGGTGATGGGGTGGGGGTAGGGGGGTCAGAAGGCCATTTTCTGCTCATCTTAGAAAACCAAGAGGTGCTGTTTGTCCCTGCCCAGATGTTCAATGTGAAAATTAATCTACTGCTGAGGGTTCAAAAATGAGCTGTGAGGTCTCAGAGCAGGAAAACAAACACAGGTTTAGGATAGTACATGAAAGAATCAAGGAAATGATTCTTTAGAAATCCAGATTCATTCTCCACTACCTTGCACTGCCCCACCCCATATCCTGCCCGGAGGAATCCACAAATGGATTGGACTTTCTCGTTTATCTCTTCTGACCCCTGCATGGGCACAGCTCTGGTGCCCACTGGTAGGGCTGTGATGAGGATTACAGGAAAATTCATGTACAGTACAGAGCACTGTGCCTGGCATAAAACTGTTGGATAAATGGTAACTGTTATCCATTTATGCAGAATAGCCTTCCCTCTCAAAACCACTCAGCTCAGAAGAGAGTATATTTAATAGGAGATAGGCTTGAGTTTCAAAAGGCATTTATTTATATAAATACTTAAATTAGCTAACTTGTTACTGTAAAATGTTAATGTAAACATGATCTAGAGGCCGGGGAATCTACCTTTCAGATTTTATTTACTTATTTGTAATCCTCACCCGAGGATATTTTTTCCATTGTTTTTCAGAGACAGTGGGGGAGGGAGAGAGAGAGAGAGAGAGAGAGAGAGAGAGAGAAACATCAGTGTGAGAGAGACACATGGATTAGCTGCCTCCTGCACACGCCCCAACTGGGGCCGGGGATCGAGCCTGCAACCAAGGTACGTGCCCTTGGTCAGAACTGAGCCCGGGACCCTTCAATCCGCAGGCCGACGCTCTAACCACTGAGCATCCAGCCAGGACTATCTTTCAGATTTTTGATGCAATCTGATGGTAAAAAGCTAAGAAGTGCAATAGATTTTAAAACACTCTAGGAATCTGATTTAAATACACATATATCTTCAAATGTTGACATATATAACACTTCTCTATATAAACTTTGTTTGAAAGGCATGAAGTGTCAAATGTTTGTCCTCTTTAGCAGGTAATGAGAAGTCATCTGGGGGACAAAGGGAAAGCAGAAAACAGCTGTGGGTGCAAGCGGAGAGTCTTAGGGCAGCAGATGGAGAGTTAGAGTAGGAAGTCAAAGTCAAGGTCTATCAGCCACATCTCTGGTTGCTGTTTGTCCTGCAGCCATCACCTCCAGGACCAGGAGATGCTTTCAAGAGTTAAACTAGGAATAACGCCTGCAATATACATGCACTCCAGTTAAGTCTACTTTTCTCATCATTTTATTTTCAAAGATGTCAAAGGCTATCACCAATGCCGAGAGACCTTAGGAACAACGCACGATGCAACTATTTGCTAGATAAAGCAGAGAGAGAGAGAGAGAGAGAGAAACATCAGTGTGAGAGAGACACATGGATTAGCTGCCTCCTACACACGCCTGCACACAGGCAATGCAAGCAAAATCAACCTTATTTTTACTGCTGTGATTTACTCAAAGGCAGGCCCAGCCTAAAACTACATTCCAGTCCTGGCAGAGTCTGGCCTGCAGAGCTAAAAATGAAAGTCCAGCAACACACTGGAGTCCAGTAATGACTGCACCAGGCTGTTAAGCACACTCACATTTTTTGTATCTTCACTCTAGGAAATGGGGTGATGGATAGGTCAAGTTAGGTCTTCAGACAACTGAGGTGACAGCAAAGAATGTTAAAAGCTTTTTAAGTGGTTACATTTTCTTGTGGGCCCCTCGACCAGGGCAAAGTGGCAATGCCTTGTTCAGAGGCTTTCTGCGCCCTCTGCAGATGTCTACTTATCTGTTCCACAGTAGAGTGCACAAGCTCACACAACGAATCTCACCTCTCGAGTTCAATTTTAGTGTATACTGCTTTTTGTAAAAAATCACATTTACGGAAAAATTCCCCCCAGAAATTGTTTTTTTTCCCTTACCAAGGACATTATATCATATTTACTTCAGAAATATTTTCAGATTTTATAATTTTGTTTATAAATGTGCTTAAATCTTTTGGCCTCTAGTGCGTTCCTGCCTGGTCCTTCTTTTCAGTTCTTCTCTTCAGTGGAAAGAGTGACACACTGGACCAAACCCTCCTGTCACAGTTGTCGTCCTGTCCTGCATGATGTGTGCTGCATGGCTCACAGACAGGAGCTGAGCAAAGGGAGGAAGGCCACATATCTGATCTTGTGCTTGTTTTTAGATTACCATGGCTGTGCCAGATCTATGTCAGAACTAATTTTAATTAAGATGAATAAAATGTCTCTTTTTGTGCATTATTAGTGTGATAACATCATGGACTATTTGGGACCACAAGCAAGAATATAATTAACTGAGAAATAGGCTCAGTGTGAAAATGAAATAAGT
Source organism: Miniopterus schreibersii (assembly GCF_964146895.1). Taxonomy (NCBI): domain Eukaryota; kingdom Metazoa; phylum Chordata; class Mammalia; order Chiroptera; family Miniopteridae; genus Miniopterus; species Miniopterus schreibersii. The sequence continues at coordinate 7,981,395 of NC_138105.1, forward strand.
GATTTGAAACAAAACAAAACAGAACACTTGTAGCTATTTTTCCATGTGAAAGAGCAGACAACAAAATTTATCAATCAGGAGCTCTTTGGACTACCAGTGCAATTTTTAAAGTTTTCTTATTTTAATATATTTTTGGTTTTCAAGTCTTCCTGCCATTCTCCCAGGTAACTTTACATTTGTGCAGTCGGTGCTGGGCCTGTTGTCCAGAACATTAAACAGACCAGCAGGCAAAGATGCAATTAGAAGCTCAGGTAGTAAAGCTGACACGGGAAATTGTCATTAGTAAAAGTTCTCTTCAGCTTAGAAGGCAAGGCTCAGCTACTCACAGACAGATTTCCAGAACAAACACATATGCTCAAAGCGAAAAAAGCACAACCTACAACAATCCCAAATGGGGAGTTGTGGGGTTTTTTGTATTTTTTTGGTTAATCCTCACCTGAGGATACTTTTTTCCACTCTTTTTCAGAGAGAATGGAAGGGAAGAAGGGAGAAAGAGAAAGAAAGATCGATGTGAGAGAGCTGCACTGACCAGCTGCCTCCCACATGGACCCCAAACAGGGGCAGGGAGCGAACGTGAAACCCAGGTACGTGTCCTTGACCGGGAATCGAATCTGGGACCCTTCTGTCCATGGGCCAACACTCTAACCACTGGACTGAATAAGCCAGGGTGAGTTTCTATAAAGTGTTTAACCTCTGTATTTTTGTTTGGGAAACTATATAAGAAAAGTCTGAATATACAAGTCTTACTACATAGCCTGTGTTTTAGAGAAGTGATGACTAGCAAGGGTGGCTAAATATTAAAAGCCTGTTATACTGGATCTGGACAGCTGATGAACACAGATCCACTAGGTGGTGCTGTGCAACTAAAAATTAAAACCATACACCTGCCTCAGTAACAAAACATTCACGATAATCATGCTATATTCATTTTATGTAACTCTAATAGTATTTAACTGAACTTATGTTCGCTATTACCATCACAAAATTAAGAAACATATACTTTTCCTGAAAAAAAGGTGACAATGGTTAAAAAATATTCTGCGTAAAACAAAATGAGATTAAACAATGTGAAACACAGGCTATTTTAAGGATAAACTGTATAGAAATGACAGATGTGGCAAATTTACTGAGGATAATAGCCAAGGAAACTTATTTAAGAGTTTCTAATCCTCTACCCACTTTTCCTCCACGGTACAAGGGAAGCAGAGGCCTTGTCAGGAGAGGCAGCCCCAAAGTATAGCAGGTGACCTCACACTTGCTTACTGATTTTGAAAAAATACATATTTTGCATTTTTAAATATACACTTCTCCTCCCTTTTCCCTCTTCTTGTATCTCCTTCATCTGCAGTCTCCAGGAAGCAATCAGTGTCCTGTGACTACAACTGTCCCCACACACACCCATAATTCCACCGAGTCCTGCAGGAAGCATCTCTGCTATATCACTGTAGGTAACAGGAGAGAAATTTTTGCCACCATGGTTCCCAAATCAGACCAGACTTACAGCAAGTAGACCTGCAAATGTGACATGGTCCTCCAGCTTGATAAAGGGTGCTAATCAACATCGGGGACAGTCCTAGTAAGTCATGTGACATATGTCTCCAGCAGCCACGGGCTCTCGTCCAGTGTGGCTTTGGCACACAGCTCCTGGACTGGAGGGCAGCTTATTCTCGGGCCTACCTCAGGGGGAGTCAGTGAGTGGTTTGGATTAACTGGGAGATGTAACTAGAAGCATGGCCATGGTGTGGGAACAGATAGTCCAGAACGTGGGATAAACTACCACCCCTGAAAAATGTCAGACGTGTAGACTCTCAGGTAAGTGGCATATGAGCAGTCAGGCTCCCAGGGGATTATGCCCAGAAGCTAAAGGGAAAAGAGAGCCCGCTTCAACTGCACTTACTACCAACTTTTAAGAGAGAGGAGGGGCAACTTGCATGTGTCCATTTTTAGCTTTACCATGTATGACACCAGTCAGCCTACACGGACAGCTAAGGTAAGGCCACAGGCTACTCGTTGGACACACTAACAGGCAGTACTATTTGTCTGACTTTCTGAAATAACAAGTACAGCATGAAAGAGTATTTTCTTGAATGCCTTTTAAAAATCGTGTTATGCATCTTCTAGAAAGAAACAGGGCCTGACAATAAAACAGCAATGTGTTGTATTAATTCTAAGAATATCTTTACACTTTTCAAGAATGTTTTCAATTGGCCCTTGTTAATCTAAAACTTTGCATTTCCATATGTCCAGAAAATTAACTTCATGCTACTTTGAGTGTTCGTGGCACTTGAGAGACAATTTTCCATTTTTTTCTCCAACATTGCTATTAGAGTCTATTTATTCTGGTTATAACAAGATCTAGTCAGTAGAGGCTTCTTTCAAGGAAGAGATGTGTGGTTACTAGGCATTGTATTTCTGTGGACAGAGAGACAGTTTCAATCAGTGAGAACAACACAACGCAGGAAGAAATGTGGGGTGACAGTGGCCAGGAAGCTAGGAGGCTCGTCCACTGGGATGGAGGAGAGAATAGGAAGGCTGCTGTGCTCTGTGGGGAGCCCCCCAAGCCAGGTAGGGTGGTGGGTCCTGACTGACCAGGTCTCTGTCTGTCTGTCTCTCTCTCCTCAAATCAGTTGTTTACTCCAATTACGACAGAAGATAAAAGATTTCACATTTCACTAAACTAAAATGACATTTTTTGGGGAAAATGGTATATTTGATATATGTTCTGAAATCTGCTTATAAATTAGTAAATTCTATCTAATATTTTACAATTGCCATGAGGGGTTTTTAGAATTTGTTGTATCATTTCCTATATTTTATTCAATTCATAAAACTCTTAAATTACATGTTTGAAGTAATTAGAGTTTTCCAAAACTTTTTAAACCATTTAGGACAAGAGAGGGTAGAAGCTTAAAACTCATTCCCATGTTCAAGTCTATGGTACCCTCCAATTCACCAATGACACAGTCCAACTTAGGGCTAAGGAACACGGTCTTTGAGGCAGACTAGACCCGTGATGTCTGCATACACCAGACTTTATAACTATGGCTCTTCTGTTTTACCTGTATTTTGCAGAAATATTGTTCAAGAAAGCCAATGACGACCTTATTTTCCAAAACAATGAATAATGTTTCAAAGACTTAAATCTTTTTCTACATGTCTGTCTCACATATCTGCTCCCTCTCTTTCTCTCTTATCACATGTATATATCTCCACTTTTACAGCACGATGATATGGAAAGAAACAAACATATGCAGAATCTTACTATCCAGGAAATTCTTCAAGCAACTGTTGCCCAGTCAGCACAGCTGTCTGTCTGGCAGTGAGTCCCCCAATGGCTATTTTTCATACAAACATATGAGTAGGAAATAAAATATTTTCTTTGATCCACAACATGGAAATGGAAATAAACATCAGATGCCTGGATAGAGATGACTCAGAAATGCAGGTCCAGGCTTAGCTTGGCTCCTGGATTGTCAGTTCCCTGTTGACTATGTAACTCATTCAGATCAAATTGCATTTGTACAAAGTAGATGCTCAATAAATGTTTGTGCACAGATCCTTATGGTGAGAATCTCATCACATTACTTGTCCTCAAAATTCTAGTTTACTTTCACATATAACTGATACTGTGTAGTGAAAGAATCAGATCTTTATCTAGCACAAAAAAGTTCCAGGAACTGCTTTAGGTCTTGGGAATACAGTAAGTGTCCCTACCCTCATGGGACCTAGTGGGAGAATGACACAATCAAATAAACACAAACACAAAATCGCCAGCTGTGGTGCATGGTGTCAGGAGCCTCAGGGGTGCTGCGTGGGATACGCAGCAAGGCTCTCCCGAGGATATGACTTTGGACTGAGATCTAAAGGTTGAACAGGAATCAACTAGACTAAAAGGACGGACAGTGTGCGGAAGAGGAAGGAAAATTCTTCCAGTAAATGCCCAGAAATACCTTTTGAAAACACAAAAGCTGTACGATGTTCAGGTACCAGTGGGTGCTTATCACTGAATAACAAAAACAGAAACCAGTAGTGCAGCGCTGAAACAGAGCACGCTGCGTCCTTTTAAAAAATGCGAATGAGAGGCCCACTCTTTCCTCTCATCGCTGAATGTGACTTGTGGCGCCCACATCAGTCTCCTCCTCCTAATAAGATGTGTAGCTGCCACGGTCACTGAGAGAAGGTTAGCATCCCACTAAATGCATACACTTCAGGTAAATTTAAATTACTGGAGTCTTCACATTTCTCTTTCCTGTACAAAGTAGACACCCAAAATCAATAATTCCTGGGTTAAATAAAGTTTTCCACGTAGGAATTTAATACTGTACAGCAAATTACCATAATAATGATAAAGATGAGGAAGAGTGTAACTATGATTCCTATACTAGCTTATTTCATTTTATTTTAAATTTTCATTTATTAATTTCAGAGAGGGAGAGGGAAAGAGAGATAGAAACATCAATGATGAGAGAATCATCCATCAGCTGCCTCCTGCACACCCCCTACTGGGGATCGAGCCCAAAACCCGGGCCTGTGCCCTGACCAGGAGTGGGACGGGTGATCTCCTGGTGCATGGAACGAAGCACAACCTCCAAGCCACACCCGCCAGGCAGCTAATTTTATTTTTAAACAATTTTTAAATTCAGTGAAATTAAGTGATATTAAAAGTTTAGTTATGAGAGAAACAGGCTTAAACACCTGAGGTGAGGTTGCTGAGGTTGTGATGCTGGGAGGTAGATTCAGTCTGTGCACAGGGCCGCAACCTGACTCTAATCCTGCCCTGCCCCCCTCCTGACACCAGCTGAACTCCTGACAAAGAGCCCTTCCACACCCACTGGGTGTCAGGCAGACCTGGGATCACTCCACACACTGCTCCAGCACTTCCGAGCTAAAGGTCTACACAGGGTTTCTTCCTCCTTCCTTCCTGCTTACAAAAAGGCCTTGATTAGTTGTTTTAGCCTTTTATTCCATGAGAACTTGGTGCCTAAGAAACTTTTAAATATTTAAAGTATTTGACTGTTTCAGACTTGATCACTAAGGGGACACATCAACGACATACACCTGAAGCCCTTGTATTACCTAAATATCCACAAAATTTGACTGAAGTTAGCAACCATGAAGCAGGTATAAATAGAGTATTTTCCGGATTCTAAAATCCCATTAATTATATGAGGCACCACCCAAGCTTCCAGTGGAACCTGACATAATGCTAAAAAGTTGCTTTAATAAGACATATTCCAAATTTAAAATGTGAAAATGTGAGAAAATGTGGGCCTTACAAATAATGAAATGACAACAAGAGGCTGTAAAATGCTGCTCCCCCTGCAGGGGCCCCTCCCTGCCGCCCTCCACTCCTATGTTAGGGATGCTGCAACCCAACCCAGGCACTGCAGCCCAGTAACACCAACCTACAGTCGCCAAAAGTTAAATCAAGGCAGAGGGCTTCCTTTTTTATTCTTGTTTCTCCTGAAGTTATTCTCCATTTAATAAAAAATGAAGATTTACAGGAATACCTTCGTGACTGATGAGAAAATAAGCTTGATGCATTCGGTTTCTAAACTGTAACTTAAAATCGGATTCTAATGACCTCTGCCCTGACAAGTGTGACAGTCAAGGCATCTGCAGTTAACACCATTCTAAACAAGGACAACATTCTGTTCTGCAGCTGTCAAAGTTTTCCATGGTACTTTTTCATAGCACTGTACAGTGACCAGAATCCTTACAGGATATGATTTCATTTCTAAAGGAACTTCATACGCTACAGTCTTTTAAATGCAACATTCATAACTATTTCTATTTCAGTATATGCATTTTATTTTTCCAAGTTTTTATGTTAATACTTCTAAAAATATGCATTAATGCAGACATTTCAGATTATAATACATGTATTAAAAACAGACTCAGGCTTTTGAAGCTTTAATTTAGAAATAATTTAAGTTATACATCTTCTTTAAGTTCTTTAAAGAGCAGAATATTATGCAGCAATGAGTTTCATTTCAAGGCAAATGCATCACTAAAGCTAGTAAATTTGAGCTACATGTAGAGATGCAAACCTCACAACCTTCAGGTGCTCTTTACATGAACAACACACTCAGGGTTTCTTACACTGAGAGTACAGTACAGACAAAACCACTGTGGGTCGAGCTGCGCAATAACATAAAGTATGCGTGATAAGTTCGTGGCCATCCATGTCGAATGCCCCACAAAGAGTGAAAGAGTAAGGTAGACACTAGACATGCATGTATCACTCCTAGGTTTATAGTACGTCAGAGCCAGAAGTCTCCCTCTTGGCAATGGAGGCCTGAGGTCACAGTACAGGCCCAGTGCAGACCCAGCTAAAGTCACTTTCCTGGCTGAAAGTAGTCTATTTTTATTGGTTTCTGAAATATCTTTATATGATCAAAACTCCTTTGTTCTTTGCATTCTGCTCTTATAATATAACCTCTCTCATAAATATGCTGTACAACACAGCTGTGATCTCTCAGATGATTTTTTTTCTTTGCCCACAAAACTGGAGAGGCAAATGGCCATGAGTTGCAGTCCTTTAAAAGTATGAAACAGCTCAGCCGGGAGTGGCTTAGCAGTTGAGCATCGACCTAGGATCCAGGCGATCGGGGTTTGATTCCCGGTCAGGGCACATGTCCGGGCTGTGGGCTCGATTCCCAGTCAGGGGAGTGCAGGAGGCAGCTGATCAGTGATGCTCTCATCATTGATGTTTCTATCTCTCTCTCCCTCTCCTTTCCTCTCTCTAAAATCAATAAAGATAATGTTTAAAAAAAAAAAAAGAATAAAACTATGAAACAAAACAGCCAAAATGGGATGTTTCCTTCATTAGCGACATGTTTATCAACAGACCCAACTGCTGCTGAGGAAGCTAATGATTAAGACTTGCTGTGCTGAAGATATTAAGAGGCCTAAAACACCTAGAAATCAGCCAGCACTCGTAGTTTGGTTTATCTTTGCCTTTTAAATGTCTATCTGACTGTGATGAGTGCATTTACTCAACCAAGACCCCTATGTACTATGTGCCCAGCCCATGCCAGGTTCTGGATGCTCTTGGCCTTCCAGGAGTAGAACACTTTGAGACAGCTCACAAGCTTGCGGGAGCACAAGGTCCACTGCTAGAACTACTGCCAGCAGGAAGAATGAATGACATTCCATGTGTTTATCCAAATAGAAGCTCAACCAGCTTATTCACAGCCAGATGTAGACGGAACTTGGAATTTGGACTTTGAGTGCCAGCAGCATCACTAGCTGTACGTAGAGTTGCTACCTCTACAAAACCTGTTAACACAACTTCGCAAGCTGCCATCTTCCTAAGAGAAGGATGAAGGATGCGCAGACAAAACACTCCAGTGCTACAGAATCTCGTTCTTAGATGCATTAAGCAGCAGTGTGAGCTCTGCCAGAACTAGACGGACTTGTGTCAGCAAGCTTGGCCGAGGAGTCAGGAAACAAGCAAGCCACCCTCTGCAGGTGATGGAAGGGACCGGAAGCCCCCCCATGGAATGAGTTGGGGTGAGTTTATTCTCTGACAGCCTTTGCTTTTTTTGTTAACCCCATCCATCAAGTTATTTGACATCCATTCCTTTTTCTTTCCAATGGCACTGATTCTATCTGAATAGGAACAATCATTAAGGAAAAAGAATTTAAACAGTATTTAATAATAGGACAAATGTCTATTCATTAAGTCATAACTAAGGCGACCTGAACCACAGCCGAGGGTATCCTCATCAGAGCCTTTCTCACACTGGACAAAAATGAATTATGTACCCCCACATTTTCTAAGTCCTGGACAAGAGGAACTCTCTAAAGTCCACCTCGGTTTCCAGCAGAGAATAAGGAAAGGACCAAGTGAAATTTAAAGTCTTGGGTAAGCCAGGCCAGCGTGGCTCAGTGGTTGAGCATCAACCTATAATCCAGGAGATCGCTGGATTCCTGTTTGGGGCACATGCCCAGGTTGCGGGCTCAATCCCCAGCCTGGGCATGAGGGAGGTAGCCGATCGGTAACTTTCATTACTGATATTTCTCTCTCTCTCTCTCCCTTCCTCTCTCTGAAATCAATAAAGATATAAATAAATAAATAAATAAATAAATAAATAAATAAATAAAGTAAGTCTTAGGTAAAAGAGTATCTGCACTCTGCACTAAACTAATTCAATATGAAAGGAAATTACTTTGACTATGATGTCCATTTGTAATCTAAAAATATATATGCAGATATTCCTAAATCTAGTCACAGATGGAGTTAAAGCTTCTGCCATCTGGTTTATAGGTGATATTACTCAATTTCATGTATAATTAGATGTAGGCAACTGTCCAAAGTGTAAAGATTTCCCATTTTAAAGGAAATGCAAAATTAAGTATAATCTTCACTCCTCTGCACTGGAAATCTATACCGTTTCTACCTCAATTCTTAAAATACAGCATCAGAGATAAAATCGCAGTTATGAAACAAAGGAGCTTACAGGCTAGCCAATTACTTATGCTGAATAAGTATTTCCTAGTTAATTATATTAAATGTGGCAATGGATTTCATTTAAAACACATACAAAAAAATTAAAATTTAAGGGAAATGGACTATTAAACCTGAAGACATAAGATATCACTTAGCAATAGCATACATCTCCAAGGCAAATGCTCGTAAGGAACATTCTCAGATCATAACCAGTGGGTGAGGTTTATTTTTATAGGCGTTACTAACACAATGACATGCTTTAAAAGGTTCTGTTAAACAATGGAATCAATTTTTTAAAAGAAAACTGTAATATACTAAATAAATCCTTTTGATTGATGCCAAATCAGGAAATCTTCAAGGATATCTTTTTCTAAATTGAAGTGATAATGGCAATATTAGTCAGATAAGAAATAAAATCCTAAAATTTTACTATACATAAAAATAAGCAAGTCATTTAACATAGACAAAAATAAGTTAAAATGCTATTCAAACTGTGTAAATGGTGCAGCCACTTTGGAAAATGATAGAACTGAATAAACATGTACCCATAAGCTAGCAATCCACTCACAGGTACTAATCCAAGAGAAATGAATATATGTCCACAGAAAGACTTGTACAAGAATATCGATAGGAGCTATGTTCACAATAGCCCAAAACTGGAAAAGGCCCAGATGTCCCTTGTGAAGGAGTAGATAAACCGGTATAGCCACACAATGAAACACTAGTCAGCAATGAGGAAGGAAAGGCCACCCCACATGCACCATCACCATGCTCTCTGTTACATCTGCTGAGTGAAAGAAACTTACTCAGAGAGCCCATACCCTAGAAGTCTGCTTACCTGAAGACCTCACTAGGAAACAGATCTATGGAGGACAAATCAGAACCACAGCTGTCAGAGGAGGAGGCCAGGGGGAGGGGTGGGAGGCAGGCTGGGAAAGGCATGAGGGTGGCAGTAATACTCCACATCTTACTAGGGGTTTGGCTTACACAGGTGTATGCATCTGATGAAATTCAGTGAAACCTTTACTTAAGATATGTGCATTTCATTGTAAGTGAATTTTGCCTCAAAAGGAAAAATAATCTATGATCAAACATGAAACTCTGGTTAATGGTGTATCTGCTGGAGTATTTACAGGGAAGTGTACTGATACCTCCAATTTACTTTGAAATACATTTTAAAAAGACGGGTTGATGGACAGATGAGTAATATGTGATCAAACACATACGGTTAAATGTTAATGGTAGAACCTAGGTGGCAGGTATATGGGTGTTCACTAGAAAATTCTTTCAAATTTTCTGTATGTTTGAAAGTTTTCATAACAACTAGCTATTTTAGCTAGCTATTTTCAACGTCTTATTATGGAAAACACACACATATCATATATAGCACACTCTCTTTGTCGTTACAGATCGGTCTACTTTATCTTACCAAGCACAGTGATTTTACAGAGGAGTTTGGGAGCATTACATTAAGTCAGTCCTGATAGTACTCTGCATGGAAGACTGGCTTCTAGGAACAGCCCAATGCCTCCTCTATGCCCAATGCACACCCAATCCACTTGACTCCCAAAAAGGAAGGATGGCAATGCTCTCCCACACTCACAGGAGAGTGAGGGGACATCCTAAAGGGGATGAAAGCCACTGTCCACATGTACCCATCTCTGTTCTCTTTCTTCACTGAAGTGACATAAAGCAGACCCCTCCCCCTTTCCCCAAGCCACTGTACCCCCACACTAGCCAGCATGGCCCCCCAAGACAGGTACAAATCTGTTCTCTCTCACAGATGCCCTGCCTCTTCTCAGGTGCTACTGGGTACACAATAGATCAGCATCCTCCCAAAGACCATTACAGACAAGCAGAGGTATAAACTGGGAAGGGAATCTGGGGCTTTGTCCTTTAGCACAGCAAAAGGAACCTCAGGTTCAGCCTAGTTCAAGGGACCACTGCAATGGGGTCCTCATCAGAGCTCCAGTCGTAAGTACAGCCATTCTCCCCTCCCACCTGACCAGCCCTGCTCTAGTGCCTATGTCTCTGTGAGCAGGTGGGCATCCGCCACTCAGGAGCACAGCAGGAGGAATGAGGGCTGTGCAAGGTGGATGTGCTGGCCATAATACCCACTGAGATCACCCTAGTGCAGAATCTCTAAATCATCCCCCTTTTGTCCTTTCCCCACTTACCCATGTACTGAGGACATCTGACCAAGCTGAGACATACAATGTACCTGCTCTGAGTAGGAGTTGATGGGCGTTTGGTCCAGTGATTGGTAAAGCAGGTGCAGTAAGACCAAGGACCTTGGGCTCTGTTATCTCCCTTCACCAGAACACCTAGACATCAGGGCCCTGACCTAGGGGCTAAGGGCCTCACAAGAGGGCATGGTATTTACATGCATTGTTCCAACAGGCCAGAAAGTGACCCAGTCCATCAGGGTTTGGTATACAGGATGCCAAAAACCTAGCTTGTCAGATTGTTGTTTCCTTAACAAATTGAATGACTACATGTTTTTGCATTATATGCTCATTTTCTGTTTACAATACAAAATAATGTATAAGAAAACGATGCTGCAGGCAGATTTTGGAACTGGCAAGTTACTGATCTGCTACCTTCAGGACTCTTACCTCGTTTGAAGGAACTGTGGCGAAGGGCGTGATGACAGCGGCTAAGGGGATCTGAGCCTGCTTGGCCATGTCTGACGTGCAAGGGAAACAGTATGTTGTGCAGCGGATGTACCGAGGACTGGCATTGCCTGAAACAGTCAGAGACACACTGAAAATCTGCTTTGAAAAACCTGCCTGGTAACATTTAAACATTTGTGAGGTGCTTCTGGATAATGCATTGCCTTATTTGTAAAATGTTCTTCATGATTCCTAAAAATAGAGTAGTGCTGTGCAATTCTACCATCTATCCTCTAGGCACACTGCCATTTCTCCCACAATACAACTCTCAATACGAAAGGGATGTTTTCATCGTTGTCATTTCCCATGAGCAGGTGATTAACACAGCCAAGTTGCAGACCTGAAAGGTGTTTAAGTCAATGGAAGAAATGAAGCAACGCACAGGAACATGAGAGCACAGCACTCCTTCCCTGTCTTCTGTCAGCTCCTCTGCTGAGGGAAAGCTGAGCATCTGGACACCCTGACACATCAGCAGGTGATGCTCTGTCAACTGCGATTCCATTTGACAGTGTTAGTTTAAAATTTGAAAATTTAATCTAGAAATGAAAATTCTACTTGTAACAGGAATATTTTGTAAAAGACTATAATCTATTTTTAACACACATTGTGTTTCCTAACCAATTATATTTACTTCATGGCATACATGAGTATTAAAACACTATCCATGGCATGAAAAGTACTTTGAATCTCTAGAAAAACTTACCTAAAATAAATTTTGAAATTAAACTATAATTAAAACCTATAATATATTATAATCAAAAGGATGTAATCCTCAAACAAATATTTATTGAGTGTCCACTAAGTGTTAGGCACTGTCCCTACAGAGCACATAGACAATTATTAACCCTAACAAAGAGTGCAGTATGTGGCATTAGATGAGAAATTCCATGGAAAAACACACATGGTTCAGGAAGACAGACTGCAGTTTTAAACAGTCACAGAGGAGGCCTTAGACTCCAAGGAGGCAAGGGGTTTCCCAGGCAGGCACCTGGGGTAGCTGTTAGTCCTCACTTGTTACTGAGGGTGGGCAGCTCTGAGGTACAGAGAGGGAGAGGAGCAAAGCTCAGCAGGCAGTAGGTAGGAGCCTGGATCTGTGTGCAGGTGTGTGGGGCATGCAGGTGTGGGAGGCTCCCTACAAAGCCCCTCTGCCCTGCCTGCTCTGTAGGGACAGCACTGAGGAAAGCTCAGAGGATGGACTCAGGAGGAGGGGACACCCCCCAGACTAGAACCTGGCTGGCTCCACAACTCTAAAATGACACAAAACGCTTGTTCACATACTGACATTACACTTCTAGGTTTGAGTACATGACTCATTCAAACAGTATATCCAGAATCTGAGGTGTCCGATCTGACAGGTGGATTAAAGTGACAGTAGGCATGGGGCAGAGTCAGTGACAATGCTCACCTGTGCCTCATCCTAGCTGGAAGGAGGGAAACCAGACCCAGAATGTTAGAGCACCTGTTGAAAAGATGTTGCTGGGGCCTGAACGTGGTCTGCCGACATCTCCAGTATTCAAACCCCTGCTGCTCTGTTCATGCCGCCCTGCCAGGTCCCCAGTGTAGTAAATAAAGGGAAAAAGGAGGGTACAAGCTAATACACACCCATCAGTGAGAGTACAGAATCTTCTGAGACTGTATGTTGTTGCATGGCTCCTCATCAGAAACTAGACACTTCGGCTGACAGCTCCTTGTCTGTACTTGAGCGACTAATGGCAGACTGACTACGTGAGATGCTCTGTGCTCAATGCTTTCTATGTTCTGTATGATTTCGTTCTCACAGTGCACCCTGTGGTGAGCACCAGCATTGTATGGGGAAACTGAGGCTTGGAGAGCTTAAGTACCAACTCAGGTCACATGTATAGAGAGTGATGTAGCCAGACCACCAAGCCCCTGTCCTTTACCAATGCTCTGCAGATATGCAGACAAGTATTTACAGAATCAACTATAAGAGCATTCCACATCAGTGAAGGCATTACTGAAGGGTATCAGTGTATGAAATGAAAAATAATAGTGCGAAATTATAAAACCTCAATCAAAATTGTTGAAAGTAAATACCTTGATCTTGTACCACGCAGTCTGTGGTGACCAGGGGAGGGACCTGGCCTCTGGTGCTGGTGGCATAGACCTGTCCCCCTCTGGTGGCTCGGTCATTCTCAATCACCTGGATCTGATCAAGAAGACAGCAAGAGCGAGTTAAAGTCAAGTCTTTTCAACATGCTCGCCCCCCTTCATTCCTCACATAAACAAGGGCACTTTCTATACCTTCAACTCACTTCAGAGCAAATTCCCATAGAAACCACCACGGCATGCGTCCCACCACTGTGCACTGTCACAATGTCAAACTAGTAGCTTCCAAACTCTATTCTTAGTACCCTGAGCTCAGACCCAATCCTTCAGAGAAGTTTATTTTTATTCAATTTGTTTATTGGGACCATAGATAAGCATTTTTTAAAATCTGGTAGGAAAATAAATTGAAAATAACTTTTTTAAAGAAAATACTTTTTGCAGTTAAAGAAAGTTCTAAAAGGCTAAAAGTGATTGAATTTAGAAAAATTATTTACAACATACAACCTAAACAAGGCTTAACTTCCTCTTCAAATCCTGCTTGGTCTTCAGCATCCTCTGGTTCCACACACGCACCCTCACCCCCCACGCACACCTGCTCCCTGAGACATGAGAACAGCACAGTGTCCCAGGTGGGGTTCCCAGGGCACACAAGTCAGAACAGAACACAAGTCCCTAAGTTGTGTCATTTCATTGGAAACATCTGACATTTCTCTAAGAAAACACTTATTGATGAAAAATTGAGAGACAAAAATTGTCTTTCTGTTGTGAGCTTAGGGGTGAAAATAATGAGCAGGATCTAGTGTGCAGAGCTAGAAGAAATGAGAAGGAATCCTAAGACTTCTTTCCTCTATCTTCTCCCTGTTTTCCTTCTTCCTTCACAGGATAAAAGAGACCAGGGGTTAGACAAAGAAGAGAGGAAAAGAGAGGGAAAATAGAAGAAAGGAAACAAGTGTCAAACTGAAGTATGTAGCTTTGGAAGATATGTAGTTTTTTTACGTTCCAAAAGAAACTATTCACAATAATAAACTGTCTTCCCCCAAACTCTGAAATGCTGCCCTGTCCATTTCCCCCATCTCACTCCACCAGGCTGGGCTGGCACTGACACCATCGGTCTGATGGCATATTGGACAATGGTTCTGCCTGCCATTAAGTTTATACATTCTGTTTCTCTAACTCAAATCATAGGGTTCCAATTAAATTAAAGATATAGAATATGCTCCAAATAATATTATCATAAAACACAGATGAGACTAATGCTAGCATGGGCAGAGACAAGCAACAAGCAGGATAATCAAAACACTATAATTACATTCTATATTTCAGCCACACTTTCTATAGCTCAACAATAATCTGGTTCATTCAATACTGGAATAGGTTTTATATTCTCAACATTTATTGTAATCATTTCCCCAATGAAGTCTCAAACATGAAAGTAAAATAAAAATCATGATCATCAATATGTTGAACATACATAGTTCTTAGTCTTCTAACAGATTATTTCCAAAAAGTTGACTTTAAATTAGCCACTTGCAACTTATAAAGCACTGGCTCCAAAGAAAGGATATTATACATGATAATTACATTTCTAAATTCATCTATATACTGGCTGGAATACACAAAGAGAGCAGGAAATACTATAACAGTTCTGTAATTTAAAAAAAAATATTACAGCTTTTAAAATTTACCTCAAATGCATATTCTCAGAAAACAGGCTTAAAGATAAGACTTATTAACAGAAATTTCAATAGAGATTCTGAGTGTGACTAGGTGCTTCGATTTAGTGACAGTGACTCCTGACAATGCCAAACCAACCTCAACACATGTAGATGGCATTTCCCTTCAGAAGAGAAGCCACGAGAATTACTTTCACACTTATCTGCTACAAATAGAGTGTTCTGGGTTCATAAAACAGAATCAGGAAAGAGAAAAAAGGGAGATTCTCTAGGGATAAATGAACAAGGGTCAGGAAGGCACAGGATAGAAGGGGTGTGTCTCGGGTGGGCTGTGGAGGACAGATGTGAACTTGGGAGAAAGAGGACAGGAGAGCTCAGGTCTGAGCTCCTGTAGACACAGAGGGAGAGTCTTGGGGAGGAGACCAGTGTCCTTGCTTTTCAAAGATGGACAGAAGCCCACCCAAAGGGTTGTGGGCACTAAGCACTAGCTCAGACTGCTGTGTAACAGGAGTTCAGTGAACACGATTTTACACCTTTCTTTCCAAAAGAATAATTTAGTTAGTTAGCAAAGCATGTTACTTTGGTGACAGGAACATAAACAGGCTCCACTTGGTATTGCTACTTTATTACTTTTAAGGTACAAATAACACTGGACTGATTTTTATGTATGTATTTTAATGTCTAGGATGAATCATGGCATATACTGCTCTTGCTTTCGTTATTAATGTTCACTCATTCATTTGACAAGCATGGGAATGCCTGCTACCTATCATGCCCTGGTCAACAGGAGGTTCTGCCAGTAACCCAGGTGGAGGAGGGAGAGGTTGGGACATCAGGGGCACCAGAACAACAGGACCAGGACCGAGAGAATTAGCCAAAGGACTAACTGTGAGGCGAGTGAGAAAGAGAATCAAGGTTTTTGGCCAAGAAACTGGAAGAGTGGGGTTAGAATTTGGTTTCAGGGAAAGGTCTTGACTAGGAATTATCCGAGTTCTTATTTACAGCTACGAGGATGGAATCACTGAGGGAGCTGCTTCTCAAACATCAGTGTGCCTGAGGATCACTGGAGAGCTTGCAAGAGCACAAATCCCAGCCCCTAGAGATCTGGATTCAGTAGGTCTGGGTGCAGCTGAGAACACAGATCACTAACAGCTCCCAGCTAATGCTGAGGGGCTGTCCTGGGTACTCTAGCGGAAGCTCTAACAGCTGTTGTACCCTTTCAGTTCTCTTCCTTTTCTCCCTTTGTCATAAAATAACATATCACCAATGGGGTGTCCCTTCACCCTGGTTTCTGGAACAAGGGCACAGAACAAACTGCAGCTGCTGCAGCCTACAGGCAATTTAGGCGACAATAAATCTCTGTAGTTGTAAGCAGAGTTGGGGATTGTTTGTTATGCAGAGTAACCTAATGAAAGCTGACTGATACAGTTCCTAGCATAGTTCTCCACTTGGGTGGAGAAGAGTTAAGTTATAGCTCTAATCATATATTAAACAATTTTAGTTTTTAATATGCAAAATATAATATACTTTGTACTTTCACACTCCACAGGGATCTTACTCTTATTGAAAAAGGTCCTTAAGTTATTTAAAATTGCATGTTTATATAGGATACACTCTTACTACTACTGATTCATTGAACGTTAATAAATACTGCCAATATATGGCAATATAAACATCAGTAGATACTGAAAGTTCATAGAATATCAAAGAAAACTCTACATGAGCCGCTTTTCTCATGGAGAGCCCAGTGTGCCATAACCCTGTGCCCCAAACACACATACAAGAAAGGACGCCTTCTCTATGTGGTCGGCACTGTGCTTCCATCGTAAGAGACAGGGTAGATGCCAACCCACTGGGGAGTGTCTGGGAACAATGAGAGCAGAGTGGCCCTTTGTGAGGGAGACTGAGAAGTGAGAAGGGCACTTACTGGGCTGGGCACAGAGTCAGGATCCAGCTTCCTCTGGGGCGGGGGTGGACCAGTCATCTGCGCAGGCCCTCCGGGGAAGCCTCCTGGGTACCCGAGCTGCGCACCAGGCATCTGGGGGCCATAGTTGGCTGTTCGGAAAAATTTTTACAAATGACTATAACCCAAATCCTAGATGTGGGGCTCATGGATAATGTCATGCTGTTCAGTCAAGCATGTTGCGTTTTTCATCCTTCACATGGGCAGGGAGCTACACCTGACCATTCCATCCCTTTCTTTGTAGTTGTCACACTATTTAAAAAGTTCCCTTCCTTAAAAGTGAATGGCAGGTGCCCAGTAACAGGAGAAAAGCTGATTTCCCAGTAAGGGCAGCCCCAGGTAACCCAGACCTTGCTCTGAGCCCTTTACACCTTACCCTGCTGTGGTGGGTATCCGGTGCCCAGGGTCTGTCCTGGAAGAGGCGGAGGCTGCAGCTGGGGATTAGGAGGCAAGGGTGGTACACCAGGGCCGTTTAGTGCAGTGGGAGGTGGTGGGAGAATCTGAGACCCAGGCTGCAAAATAGATGGCTGTGGAGGGCGTGGAGGACCCTGGCACGAAGGTGCAGACAGGGAGCCTGGGGACCCCTGGCCGGGAGGAGCCATGCCCGAACCTGTGTGAGAAAGAAGAACAGTCACCCAAACACTGCATTTCTCCTCTGACTTCTGCCAAGGACACGATGGGGACACTTTCCTGACATGAAGCCAGGAAGCACCCTTACAAATGACACTTTCTTCTCTGATACAAGGTGAAACCTTTACTCAGAAAGTGATACAGATGCTATTTGGGGCATTTTATACTGGAAAATTTTAAAAAGGTAAAGACAACATTAATAATTTTAGTGAGGAAATTAGTAGGATAAATTTTAACTCAACTGTATTAACTTTATATTGATATATGCCATTAATTAAGGAATCGTATCTGGTACAAAATCTAGACAGTCATATAAAAGAAAATGTTATTATGTAACAGGCATTATTAAGGTAACCTATATGGTTGATAAGTTATTTGCACCCTGTGATTTTCTTGATCAAGTGGATTCAGAACTAGGTAGAAGTGACCAGGGAGAACAGATGGGCCACTAACACGTTTTCCAATCATATTGGAAAGAGCTGTAAAGCCAGATTATTTTTTCCTTTATCTGATTATGTGAAATTGAGTTGCTTCATTAGAGACTTATACCCATTTTGGAATCAGTAAGAGATAGGAATATTCTGAGGGGTTTTTTTTACTGGTAATTCTAAAAAGCTAACGCTAAGTAATGGAAACATTCTTCATGAGATAAATGGCGGACTGTGCTGTTATTACAGAGGAAAGTCCTCGGGCCCCCAGAACACCCAGTATTTCTGTTGAGGACACTGTTTTCTCTCCAGTTACTGTCCTTGCTGCCTCGCAGCATCTGAGCGCCAATTCTTCCTAAGACCTAAATGCAAAATCAAAATGCTCTGTGAAACAAATATTCTATTTCTTATTTTAGGGCCCCAATACATAACACAAGGTTAAAACTACCCTCATGTTTCTTAAAATAATTTTGCTGTTCTAATGTTTGTGACATCAGTATTTTTTGTTTTCTATTGTTCTAGTATTAAAAAAAAGTAAGGTATTCTGAGGGCCCTTCAATTACCTTGAAATACATGGCAGCATGGTCAGGGAAAAAATAATTCTAGCCATACACTATACAGATAAATAATATAAGAATGTCCCAAACACTACTTGGGTATGCTGTGCCAGAGTTATGTCTCTTGAAAAGGAAGAACCCTTTCTTATTCACAGTGCTCCTAACGGACAAAGAGCCCTCCTAGTGACAAGGTTACCATAGCTGCTGATGTGCATGGTGTTGAGCTGGCTGCCCAGCTGGGAGATGGATGAAGTGGACGCAGGACTTGGATATGATGACTGTGTAGCGGGTGAATATGGGGCATAGGAGGGTGCCCCACTGTTGACAGGTGGAGGACCTGGAAATCTAAGAGAGAAAGAGGGATGTTAAGCAAGATCGTAGCGTTTCATATACACATGGCATACAACAAACATCAATAACTTGTAAAATTAAATGAGCCCATCTAGAGGGCATCAGGGAACTGACATATTTATGCTGAGTCTTTCATGTTCTTGAGGTGAGCTCAAAGTGAATCGTGTAGCAACATCCTCGTGACCACAGAGGCTTAGGTTGAACATGAGGCTTCCCTGACCTTTTCATGTTTCACCCATTTCCAGTCTTTCATTCACAGTTCAAGTTGAAGAATGGTGGAAGAGAAGGGGCAAAGTCTATGGGTGCTTGGCTGGGAACCACAGGTAGAGCAGATTCCTAAATGAAACTGTCACGAGTGGCTGGCCTGGGCCAGTAGGGACTGAAGCTACGGAGGAAAATGTCTCCACCAGTGGAAATGGCACTGACGGCCACTGCCACGCATGGAACCCTGCCTGGGCACTGCGTGCTGCACAAGTCTTCTCATGTTCACCAACACTGACACTGTTACATGGGTGATGAGGAAAGAGAGGCATGAGGTAAAGTTCCTGGCCCACAAGTCACTGCCTGAGCTAGGATAGCAAGCATGTCCCGACTTTAGAGCCAGGCATGTGCTGAGCTCACAGCCATACACGGGTCTGTTTGATGGCAGAGTCCATGGTTCCCTGATTCCCAAGGAACCTAATTCAGGTAAAGAAATGGACAGAACCTAAAAGGTCATTCCTATCCTGGCTAACACCAGTGACCCAAGCCTTCTCTTAACTTCAAAGCAACTATTTGATTTTTGCGTTTCTTCTGTAAAAATAAATATATATATCTGAGCCCTAGCCGGTTTGGCTCAGTGGTTAGAGCGTCAGCCCATGGACTGAAGGGTTTTGGGTTCGATTCTGGCCAAGGGCACGTACCTTGGTTGCAGGCGCAACCCCCACCCGGTAGGGCGAGTGCTTGAGGCAACCAATAGATGTGTCTCTCTCACACTGATCTTTCTCCTTCTTTCTCTTCCTCTTTCTCTCTCCCCCCTTCCACTGTCTCTGAAAAGCAATGGAAAAAATATTCTCGGGTGGGGATAAAAAACAAACATCTGAGATGCTTGGCTATTCATGACAATAAATTTTTGCAGATCTTCTCCCTGCTCCTCTGGAGGGAGAATTCTATTTCCCCATGTTGCACATGAGGAAAATGAGGCCTAGAGGCCCAGGAGTGCCACCAGCATCACATGGAATTAATGCTTCAACCAGAAGAGGTTTTGGGTCTCAGCCTTTCTGCTCCCCACTCAGGGCCCCACCAGGGGCAGCAGGACAGGACCCAGGTCTGCCCTTTGACTTCTGATCCTTACTGAAACCACAGTCACACTCATCCTATTTCCTGTATTTACCTTCACCTGCCTCTCACAGCTACCACTTCAATGGCAAAGGTTATCGGGACAAACAAGAGTCAGGAAATGTCAACCACACAGTGCCCTATAAGAGGATTAACGCTGTGATTCTAAAACTCCAGCAAGTTTTCCCACTAGCAGGGACTAAAGGTTCCTTGACCAGGTGACTAAATGGACTCACCATCAACAAGGTCCAGATTCACACAGGTCCTCCTCCCCCCAACCTTGCAGCCTAACCAACCTCAGAAAGAAAGCTGAGAAATAGCAGCCTCTGGGTAAGCCTTGGAGAAATTCAAACATAAACCCACTCTACTGGGCACCAGCTTCTCACAGCAACACCTCACTGGATAACAAGTTTCCAGCAGAGGTGGCATGGGTCCCTTCCCAGGGGACAGTCCCAAGTGGGATGCAGGGCTGAGAGCATCCATACCTCTTAGACTTGGCATCACGAGGCTGCCTCCAAAGTGTTCTTCCTTAATTATAAACACAGGCCCAGATTTCCTTGCTGTGTTGTTTTCACTACCACCCTGCCTTTCAGGGGTCCCTCCCTGGACAGCAAATCCACTCTCAACCCTGCACTGCATCTGACTTAATTTTTAAATATTTATCAAGCACCTGCTCGTACTGTACTCAGTTCCATCAAGGAATCCAGAGACAAGGGAATTTAAAACTGTACTGGGGACTACTGGACATAGACATCTGTGGAATGAGAGATTGATACAGAACTCTAAAATAAGATGAATATAACCAAAGAGTAAAATGTCTGTACTGGCACAGAAATTTTTATATATTTCTAACTAGCATTGTTTTTTCCCCTCCTAACTTTTCTAAGTGCTTTGTATCCTAGGGCAAAAAGATGTAGATCCTTTCAAGAATGTGGCCAGATCAGGAGGTCAAACTTTTGACCAATAAACACACGAGTTTAGAAGGGACTTGTGAGACAATGCTAGTGCTCTATACAAATGAAGGCTGGAATCCATCTCACTCACCTTTGGGGAGGATGACCCTGGGCATGAGCTCCATTCTGGCCAAACTGATGGGACCCAGGAGGTGGGGGGCCCTGAGGCAACATGCCCCCGGGTGCAGCCCCCAAAGGCCCTGCTGGCTTCATCATACCTGCAAGGGAAGGGCATGGATTTAGATTCAGAAGAGGACAGCAGTACAGAGACAGGACACAAAGACATCAGGTGGGAAATGCAACTGGGAGGGGAGGGGGAAGAAATGGGTTAGGACTAGTTAGTTGTCTCTTAACCATCACAGGCCTATCAGTGCCCAGCTTGGGCACAATCATTTGACCACAGTAATGACAGAGAGAAGAAAAGAAAGAAATCATGTTCATACTAAACAGGAGCTAAAACAGAAGCAATAACCTCTGCATCTGGCAGAGGCACCCTGACAAGAACACAGGATCACACAAAGCTCCAACCACAATGGAAGGACATCAGAAAATCAATCTGGACATCAGAAAATGGACATCAGAAAATCAATCTGGAAAAAAACAGTACAAGACACAAAGCATCCTGACTCTAACTGGGGGGAAAAAAAAAAAAAAAAAAAGCTCTTGAGAATGCCTGTATGTGAGTTATAGCAGGAGAAAAGCAGAGGGAGGAGCCTGTGTTTCTCCAGCAAATACAAATCCAGAGCACAGCTTTTGGGTTAATCATTGTTCCAGGACCTAAACAACTGGGTGACAAACAGTTGAGGGACTGACTGCTCAGGTCCTCAGTCACTCACATGTGATGCTAGGTGCTCTGGGCCGGGACTGTGTTTCCATTTACAAGTAGTTCTTCTCAAATAGAGATCATTAACAGTTTCTCTTTAGACCTGTTTTCAGACATCTTTCTCTTTTCTTCTATGGAAATTGTGGCACGGGAGAAGAACCATGGGGCTTGCCAGCAGATGTGTGGACTGGGCAAGAAATTTGTCTTTGAGGACCAGTTTTCCCTCTTACACTAGAGTACAGGGGACCCCCCCCCCCATCCTAGCTTTTTAAAAGGACAAAAAGAAAAAGTACATGTCTTGTATTTGCTCTCCCCACTCCCATCCTGCTTGTTTTTGCTGCAGCCTGTTCGGCACATGTGGACAGGACCCTGTGCTCTGTGCTCTGGCACTGCCATTGGAGACCTCCTAGTGGCCACATGCCTGCATCTGACCTCATGATGGCATTTCACACTCAGCATCTTCTTTCTTCTTTTACCTCCCTCTAGAAAGTTTATTTTCCCAGACTTTGCAGTTGCCTAGGAAGGGTTTCTGATATTGTCATCACAGCACATTTGAGAGTGTGCTTTCAGATGCATGGGTAATCTAGAATGAAATATAGCCAGTGAGGGGGCAGTACTCTTGAATAATACACAAACTTTTACAAGTTTCTTCTCCTAAAACAGGATTCCTCAAACTTAATAAAAATTTTACATTAACTTTACAGTCACAGTTTTACTTAGCAATTTTTCATATACCTAGAACAAAACCAAAAATATGATTCTTACAACATTAAATTTTATATAAAGTTCTAAACCCCAAACCCAGCTCATGAGAACCTAAGGTTTGCAGTCACACACAGGCTTGAGTTCCTCCCCAGCATTTAACAGTTGTGACCCTGATAAGACACTTAAATACTTAAAACCTGGACTTGACCACTGCCATGGCAATACTGTCCCCTGTCTCTGAGGGCTGTTCTGAGAGCATCCAGAACAGTGCCTGGTATATAAAGGTAACCACCCAACAAATCCCAGGGTTCTCTCCCCCAGCCAGGTCCCCTCCCTCCTTTTTTCAAGGATTTATATTTCAATAACACACACACACCATAATTATATGCACACTTGTATTTTCACTTTAAAAACATTATTTGGGACAAAAGTAGAAAATTTACAACACTAAAATAGTAAATAATTACATGTACTACAAGAAACCAGAGATATTCTCATGTCTTCAAAAAGGAAAGAAGGAAACAGCAATTTCATCAACAACCCTCATACATGTGCCTGGAGAACTGGAAACTAGTTCGTGGAGTTACTCACACGTCTGGGTACTCCTGTGTGTGTGTACTATGCACATGGTAATAAACTTGTTTCTAAAAACAAAACCATAACCAAAAAACCCAGTTCTCTTATACTTCAGCAGAACTGTCACACCCCAATCTTACTAAAATGTTGCTTCCTTTTTATTTTAGAGATTGACTCCATGGCAGTGACTCGACTCATTCTTTTTTAGCATACACTCAGTGCCTGTGGGCAACGAGCTTGTAGAGAAGATGCCCACACAAACAGCCAGTCGCCATGGGAGTGTTCTCTCTCCTGTGCACACAGGCTGCCTAACTCTTCTGGGAACTAGGAGAAGTTCAGAGGAAGGACTGCTGAGGGCAATCTTGAAAGAGAAGCAGGAGTTTTCTTAATGTAGACAGGAGAGGGGATCCAGGCAGAAGCAGAGCTGGAGCAGAAGCGGGAGATAGCATGGCGTGACCAGGACTTGTTAGGCATCATGTAGACGTGAGAAGAGCCAGAGCAGAGGTTGTCCAGATTGGCTGGGGTCAGACTACAAAGTCCTGTGTGCTTTTGGACTTTATCCTCAGGGCAAAGGGAGGGCAGTATCAGTGTTATCTATAAAGACACAGTCTTCTAGCATTTAAAAGTGATCAGAGTTATAAGAGAAATCAGGTTCTTTATAGAGCAGTATGAGAATTTTAAAAGGAAAGGAAAATCAGACCATGCAAAAGAATCAAAGATACTTATGCCAAAAGGAAGTATCAAAATCATGAACTGGCCTTTCATACAGGGACAGATACCATAGACTGGCTCACTACCAATTCCAGTTCCTCTCTGGCTGGCCTTTCCATAACTCCCTTACAAACTAGGTTGCCATGTGTTCTAAATTCAGCAAAGCCACATAGCTCTGGGGGCTCTGGCCCACGCAGAGATGTGGTTCTGGGGAAGAGAGGCAGTGGCTGCTGTGGGAGCTCTGGCCCAGAGAGAGATGTGTTCTAGGGGAAAGAGGCAGTGGCTGCTGGGGGGCCCTGGCCCAGGCAGAGATGTGGTTCTGGGGGAGACAGGCAGTGACTGCTGATGGACTGGTCCCGCAGGGGTGCCAAGCCTGGTTCTCTGGCTCCTTCTAATATTCTCAAAGTTTCCTAATGCCGTTAACAAATCCCTTCTGTGACAGTGGTTTCTGTTATCAGCAAAGAAACCCAACCAAAATATCGCAGAAAAGCATGCCTTGGATTTGGCCCTGGATCTGACAAACTAAAGCCAAAATTAAAAACCATTACTGAAAAAAACGTGTATCTAGAATAAACAAAGATAAGCTCACCTGATATAGGCAGAAGCAGACTTGTAATGACTGCTGCTCCCAAGGCACTATACGGGGTGGTGTACCTTTCTTAGGCCTCACCAGCCCCAGCTCCAGCCCCAGCCTGGCCCACAGTTCTTGCCTCTTGGCTTCCAGACAAGCAGTCCTCAGCCAGGGGTGGTATTGTCCCTGAAGGGACATTTGGCAATGTCCAGGGATTTTGGTTGCCACAGCTGGGGGATAAGTGGAGGGCGAGCACTGGTGTCTGATGGGTAGATGCCATGGATGCTGCTAAATGTCCTACAATGCACAGCACAGCACAGCCTCCCACAGCAAAGAATTAGGGGCCCTGAGTTTCCAAAGTGCTGAGGATGAGAAAGCTGCTCCTGAAAGCAGTGCGACCAGCTGCTCCTCCTCCACCCCTTCTAAGGCAGAGTGTAACTCTTCCTGAAATATACACGGGACCTGACCCCCCTTCCCAGCTTAAAATGCTTTGGGCATGCACTGCCCTTAAAATAAACCCGAAATAAAGCCTTCAGCTGGCCCCATTTCCACTCCAGGCACCTCTCACTGCTCCACTCGACATCCCAGCCTGGCTGACCCTCCCGCAGGTCCTCTGACATGTCACCTCCCCACCCACAAGATGCCTCCCCACCTGTCCACCCACTGAATGCATGTCCCACTTGAAAGTGTACAGGACTGAGGTCAGGTGTGTTGTATTCATCACGACATCGTCACAGCATACTATTCACTCAGTAAGTCTGTTCCACTAGGTATGCAGAGCACTGGCATTACACAAGGCACAGAGAGAGGCACATAGAGAGGAACCACACCAAGAGTCGCACTGCCAGATCTACAGGGAAATATGCTTCTGGAAATCACAACCAGGCTGTCTGTGTCTGTCAGAAAACCAACAGCATCACCAAAAGACCAGAAAAGGCGGCCTGTGATGCCCAAAGATGAAGAGCTCTAAGGTCATTAAGCACAAAGAAATAAAGGCTAGGCTAAATCATTAAACAAAAATACCACAATTTACAGAAAGGTGTATGTACAGAGTCTGACAGTTTGGTAACCACCTAAAAGTTGAATCAGGAGAAAGAGTTAAAGCTGGAAGAATTTGACCCAACAGAGTCCATTTTTGTAATACTGGTAAACACAGAGTGTTTGGCTGATGAGTGCAGCAGCTTGTCACTCTCCTGCTCATTGAATGAACAGCTAATGACTGCTCTCTCTGAGCCAGGCTCATCTGTTACCACGCAGCACAGGAAATGGCAGAATAGCACAGGTGTCAGGAGAACATAGGAGTGGCAGAGGATTCATAAATAAGCTGGAGGAAGGATCCTGGGCAGAAATGCCTGCAGGCACCACGCCTGAACGATCTGAAGACGGGGCCTGAGGGCAGACCCTACTGGGGACAAGGTGGTAGCCTAGCCTGGCTTTCTGGTAGAATGGAGTGCAAGACAGGGCACATGTGCAAACCATCCTCCACACGACTAATAGCTTAGTGTTACTGGAGTGACAGGTATGGGAATGGGGCAGGTGAACTGAAAAAAAGAAAATGGGCAAACTAATGAAGGCCTAGGGAGCTTACAATCTAATCAGGGGCAATGGGAAGCCATAAAAGGTTTTAAGCCCAAGGAAGTCAGAATTGGATTTGGTATAAAATCACTGCAGCCCAGGACTTGATGATCTGGAGAAAGGCAGTACTGGAGAAGATGATAATTAAGAGGACATTTTAGTAATGGAATGGATGGCTGCACAGGAAGAGTGGCAGGACAGGAGGAAGCAGGTGGGAAAGATGTTGACAATTATCTAGAAGACTTTGGGAGACCAATTGGGTTGGAGAAGGTAAAGGGGAGAGATTTTTTTTTAATAGTGAAAGTTTCTAATTTGAAAGAATGAAAGACGCTGCCACTGAATGAGATATAGAATGCCAGAAAAAAAATGAGTTCTATAAAAAAAAAAAATCATGAATTGTTTTGGACATGAGTGTCATGTGCCTATGTCAACGGGTGGGCAACGGAAAGCATGGTGTGGAGTGCAGGAGAGACCTATGAGCTGAAAAAATAGATCTGAGAAACAGCTCTTCACATGGAATGACACAGTTTAGGGAAAAACCCACAGAGCAAAAGGAAAGAGGGTAAAGCTAGAACAAAGGAGAAACAGCAACACTTAATGGTCATGTAGAAGAAGTGTGGCTCCTTAGAAAGATATGTCCAGAAAGCCACCAGGAAATATAACAAAGGATAGTGTCATTGAAACCACAAGAGAAGAAGGTTCTGAACAAACAAAAGCAATAAGCAGTGTCAGATTCAAAAGTGGATAGAAGAGTGTCTACTGCATTCTGGAATCAGAGGCCACCGATGACCTGGTGGGAGAAGGGAACAGTGGATGAGGCCCAGGCTATGGAGTGGCGAGGACACTGAGCTACCAGGGACTGAGAGGCAAGGGTGGAGAGTTCCTGAGTGAGCACTTGTTTAAGAAGATGGCTGTGGAGAGAGGAAAGAAGGAGGGTAATGCCAAGTGTCACACTTAGGTGTGCACTGGAGTTTGCTGTTGTGCTCTTGAGGGCCCTGGGTACAAATCCTGGCTACATCACCAGGTCTGTGACCTTGGACAAGTCACAGTATACCAGACACTCAGTTTTCTTAGCTGCAACCAGGGATTTTGGTTGCCACAGCTGAGGGATGAGTGGAGGGTGAGCACTGGTGTCTGATGGGTAGATGCCATGGATGCTGCATAGCATTGAATGGACATTAAATAAGATAATGCATGTAAAGTTTTTAGGACCAGTTTTTGATACTTGGTGAACACTCAAAAAAGAGTAATTTATTTAACTATCATTATACATAAACCTGAGGGGTAATAAACCACTAGATAGAGAGAAACTTGAGCAAGATGGATTAACGGTTCCTAAAGGATCCAGAGACAAGACTATAAATGCTGTGGGGAGGATGGGTCTTGGACAAGACAAGGATGCCTCAACAGAGGTTTTTAAAAATTAGAGGTGGACTAATCATAAGGGTGGTTTTCCACAGGAAATTCAGTCTCAGGGCTCCTTTTGCAGCAAACTGTGTGTGGTTGCTACCATGGGCCTCCGTGCAGGGATCCTCGCCCCTCAGTGACTCCGCACTCAGTATCCTGCTATCATACCCAGCACAGCCTGGACCCAACATGTCTGAGTCAGACCTCGTGAGCCCCAGAGACATTCAGTGATATATACACAGCCCATTACCACCAAGGGTCCGAGTCAAACTCCTCAGCATTCTCTCAGAAGCCCCAAGAACTGTCTTACACAAATATTTCCAGGGAATTTGAGACCATCAGCCCTGAAAAAAGCTGTTGTTAGCCTCACTCCTGACTCTGAAGCCTGGTCTCTCAGGGCAAGCCCTTGATGAAGGGAGGTGGCTTCATAGTGTTAACTGCGACCAGAGCTACAGTAGTCCCACTCCATTACTCCTGTCCCCCCACTTTTGCCCCTAAAGCCAAGATTCCCTGCTGGGTATAACATTTCAAAGCAACCAATATTGTTCAGTAATAATTTCAAGGCAAGGCCATGTTTATCTTGCTATTATCATTGAGTAATCTTTAGTCTGCAAATCTAATGATATTTTCCCAATATAAAAACTAATTTTATAATATTATCCACTTTAGTATATATACATATATAGAGAGAGATATAAAAATTGCTTTTTATTGAGTGTTTACAATAACATCACACCACTGATTAAAAAAGCAAGTCTAAAATAAAACACTCAGGAAGCTTCTTTGTTAAACCTATGTTTAAAAACCAAACTCATTTATTCCATGCAATAACCAAACTGATGATGTAGGCTTCTTCCCGGAGAGCCTTCTCCAAGTGACCCTATAATCTCAAGCCACTGCATCATACAATGGCCATTGCACACTCCCAAAGCCACTCTTTTAGGAAATCGCATGCTTCTGAGCCTAAGAAGCCATCATATACAAGAAAGAACAATGCACTTTACCTGGTGGAGCGCCTGTGTGAGATGGGTCCCCATAGTGGCCATAATGCGGTGCAGAAAGGCCCATCCCAGACTGAGACTGAGAATAGGGGGGTGTCGCCACATAACCTTGTTGACTCATTATGAAAATATCATTCCAAGAGATAGTTCTACAAAAGAGCCCTGTAACAGAAGAGAAAATGATGTTAGCAAGAGGAGCTGAGTCACTTAATGCCATTGAAAAGGTAAGGTAAGCACTGTTAGCTGTTTCTGCTGGTTTGAGGAAAGGTACAATCATCAGGTACACGAGACATCTTCATATACACTATCTCATAGCATTATCCCATAAAAAGCTCTAGCCATTGCTCCACAACCCCAGGACCTCACTTCTATGGTCCTGGACAAATTCTCAGGCATGAAATCTGAACTGCCAACCACCTTCTCGTTGGAAGACTAAATTGTTTCAGAGTCTCCCATAGGTGTATCTGCTCTTTCTGTGCCTTTGGTTTCCGTGGCTCCGTTTCAGCACAGAGCACAACTGTGTGCCATTCAACTGACTGGCCAGCAGAACTGCCAGTGGTCTGCAATCAGATGTCTCATACCTTGTGTTGTGATAGTGCGATCCTAACTAGTAATTTTAATCAGGCAGTTAAGACAGGGAGAAATCAATAGTCCAAGGAACACAGCATAAGATAAAGAAGTTGACAACGGACCGATGAGTCATAAGTGGACTAAGCCAGGTGGCAGCCGACAACCTTTTGAGAGTTGTCAGTGGTTTCTCAGGCAAAGATGACAGACTTTCTTTCTAATTTAACTGTCACACCTCTAGGAACATATACACATGTATTTCAGGAACTAAGAAAAAAGTGCAATTTCCTATGTGTTTAGGCAGGCACACACTCACACACACACACACACAACAGGCCCACCCTGATTCTACTCAGAAACCAACGTCAACTTGTTAAAATTTTCCAGGTTTCACAAAATAAGAGGCATTTCACAGAATTGAGTATTCTTAAAAAATTTTAAGACAGAAAAAGCTATGGATGCTGGCAAGAGAAGCGGGGTTTGCTGGAGCCAGTCGTGACTTAGCTGTGTGTCCTGGAAGAAGCTGAAGGCCCTCTCTGGCCCCAGCTCGCTCCTACCAAGGACGCCTCTACAGCCTCCCCGGCACAAACGCCGGCTCCGCGGGTTCTTGCCCCGTAGAAAACACTCTTCCTTCCGTTTTTTATGACACCTTGTGAAGTAGAAGATGGGGGATACCTGCTGTGACCCCAACTACATCTTCCTTTGGCTCCGTTTTCACGCTGTAAGTTTCTATAGAAGGACGGGACCGTCCTGCGGGCGGCCGGGAGGCGGGGGCAGAGGCCCGGCCCGGCTCCGACGGCCCCCCCGCCGCGCGGCCAGACGTGGCAGCCGGCTCCGCCGACCGGCCGCGCACCAGCGGGGCGTCCGCGCCCCCTCGGGCGCCCGCGCTGAGGGACAGGAGGCGTCCCGCCGCCGCGCCGCTCCCGCAGGAATCGCCTCCTCACGCGCCAGCCGCCACGTCAAACTTCCTCACGCCCGAGCGGAGCGCCTGAGTCAGCGCGGCGGCCGCGGGGCGCCACCTGGCCGGCGCGGGGGGGCCTCGCGACCTGCGCGCCGGGTCGGCGACCCCGACGGCGCGGCCCAGCGGCCCCTCAGCCCCACCGCGCTTGGGCTGCACGGACCCGCCCCGCCAGCGCCCCGAGCCCGGCCCGCAGACGTTCCCACCGCGAGCATCCCGGCGCCCTCCTCCGAGAGGGCACCCGGAGCGCGGGCAGCGCCGGGGGGTCCGCGCGGACCCCAGCAGCCGCTCGGCACCCGGGCTCGGGGTGGGGCGGGAAGCGCCCGCGCCCACGGCAGCCCGGTCCCCACGGCGAGGCAGGGCCGGGAGCAGAGCCGGAGGTCCCGCCCGCGCCCCAGGCCGCCCCGCGCCCACTCCAGCGGCGCCCCCTCCCCGCGCGGGGGGCGTCCCGCCCGGACCTGTTCCCGCAGCCGCCTGGCCCGCGCCTGCTGCCGCGCCTTCCCGGGCGGGTTCCTCACAGGCTCGCGGCGCGCGGACTTCAGCCCGGCCGGCAACTGCCACGTCAAAACTCCCGGCCGCGCTCCCGGCGCCGGCAGCCTCCGGGGCCGCGCTCCTCCCGCGCACGCGCTCCGACGCCGGGGGGGCGGGGCAGGGGCGGGGCCGAGCCGGGCGGGGCGGGGCCGGGGCGGGGCCGGCCTCCCGCGGGGTCTGCGCCCGCCCGCCGTCCTCCCGGTTCCATTTTCGCCTTCCCTGCCGTTAGTTTCCGTCCCGCGGGCCGGAGCTCTTGAAGCCCGCTGCTAAGCCGGGCGAGCACTGCCGCCGGAGTCCGCAGGCAGGAGGGGTGGGTTTGGGCGCGTTCACCCTCGCCGCCGGCTGCGGCACCCTTCACGCGCGCCTGGACCGGAGCCGGGGCGGCGCGGGTGGGCGCCCGGTGGGAAGGCACCGGCCTGCGGACCCGGCTCGCTCGCTCCGCGCGTCACTGGAGAGCTGTGACGGGGCCGCGCCGCCGCTCCGGGCAGGCACAGTCCCCGGCCTCCAGGTCGCCGCTCCCGCGAGCCCGGCACGGGCACTGGACCCGAGGCCGCCCGCCGGGCTCTGCAGAGGCGGCAGCCTGGACGCGTGAAAGGGGCGGAAACGAGGTCCCCGCTGAAAAGTGCGGGAGGAGCTGTCCTCACTCCAGCTGGGCTGCCAGACCCATCCGTATTCCTCCAGGGGATGTCTACACGTTCCCCGCTGGGAGGTAGGAAGGCTGATCCACCCCAAAACGGATCACACCTGGTGCTTAGCTCGCTGTGCCACTTACCGAGACGGCTGAGAAAGAAAGGTCCCCTACGTGAGACCGGGACTGCCCCTCTCCGCAGCTTTTCAGGACCATCTGGCCTGCTTTCCCTCCCTCTCCCCCTCACTCCACTGCCCACCACTAAAAAGAAGGGCCTTCAGCCAACCCCTAAGTTTGGTATAGCTACCACTCTGACCAAACTTACAAAAGTAAAACCAGAGCAGTATTTTATTTTCAAAATATATTTTCTTCTGGGTTACAAGAAAATACAAGCTACTTGACAAGCCCCCTTACTGATGAAACGCCTCTATAAACACGTACATGGGGATGATGCTACTGCTGAAATGCTACATGAGTTTTGCAGGCATTGCAGGCTGTCCCAGTGTGGTGAAGTCTAAGGGTCCCTATCCCACTCTCCTTCTGTAAGATTCTAAGGTGTGATGCCCGCCGACATCCAGCTTCAACACTGGTCAGATTCAAAAATCCACAATGAAAATTTTGTTTGAAATGTGTTTCTTATATTCTCAATATGATGAAAACGATTGATGGCATTTAGGAAGCTCTGGCCTGTGCTGAAGCAGTACAGCTTGTAAGCGCAATAAAGTTGCCACATCTCAGCTATGTCACAATGCAGGAGGGTAGTCACCTGGAAATAGGAACACCATGTGGTAACTGCTTGGCTTGTTGTCCCTATAAAACCACTACATTGGAATTTGTAAACTCATTCTCATCCTTGCTCAGGGACACCAGGATAACTTGTGGTTTCAGGGGGCAGTTCTGAATTCCTAAATGTTTAAAGCTGGTAGAGATTTTAGAGATATGGACATTCTATTCAATATTCAGTAAGGACTGAGTTTCAACCCAGTCACTTTCTAGATTAATACACTGAGGTTCAGAAAATGAAAATGACTAGTTTCAGCGTTAGTTGGAAGACATACCTTCCGATTCTAATTCCAAAGGTCTTTCCACCTTATTTTTTTTCCTTTTGATACTGCTCTGATTTGCTGTTCTGTATTAACTGGCTGTGACTTTTTCTCCCAAGACGCCTTATCATCAAAATTTCAAATAACTAAAATTTAATCTATCACACAGTTCCACCAGTGATTGGGAGGGATGAGTGGCAGTGGGTAGTATTACCTGGGGTAGTTAGGGTCAGCTCTGTGGGGTCCAGAGGTGCACCACTCAAATCTCCCTTCAAGATAACCCGCTCCCAAGAGTTTAAGTGGTCCAGAGCCTTCAGCTGCTTGCTTTTGCGCTTGCCACTGCCTTCACCTGGGAGCAAACACACTCTCAGCAGCTCAACGCCAATGACTAAGCATGGTGGGGCCACTACCATCAGAGGGTTTCTGCCCAACCTGGGACACCCAGTGGGAAATGTGCCCAGGCTGAGACTTTCTCAGAGCTGCGCTGCAACCTAAGGCTCATCCCAGCCAGTCCTCCCCCCCCCCCCCCCCTGTTCCTAGGTGTTAGCTCTGCATGGCATCTGAAGCCTGCCTCTCCCGCTCCTCTTCCTTCGCTCTCTATTCTACACAGGTGTGTCCCCCAGTAACTCCTGTATGTCTAATTCCACATCGCCACCAGCTTTTCAGGGGACCTGAAATGACACAGCCTCACAGAGGTGAGATTTGAACAAAGCCATCAAGGAGGAGGCAACGGAGTCAGCCCAGCAGATTCCCTGGGGGTACAGCATTCCAGGCAGAAAGGAGGGCCCCCCAAAGCCCCTATGTCAGAAAGGAGGGTTTCTGGCATGTTCCAGGAGCAGAAGGCAGCCAGCAAGGCAACAAGGGGAAACTGAAGGAGAAAAAGAAAAAGGTCAAGAAGGGGCAGACAGTGTTGGGTTCTTTCTGCCATTGTAAAGTCTGGTTTCTACTCTGGGCAAAAAAGGAGTCCTTCCAGGTTTTGAATTGAGAAATAGCATGTTCTGACTTACTTTTAAATATTTTTTACTTATATGGGAGGCAGCATATCTTCATAAAGAATGCGGTGTTCAGAAAACATTATTTTTCAAAGTCTCTGTGGGATTTTAGACTCAGAAATTTATCCTTAAATCATTTGGTTTTACTTAGGTTTTCTTGGTCATGGCTAAGATTTGAGGAGGAATGGCATGGGGTATATAACCTCCTATAAAAGCAGGTGGGAAAGTGAGCTGTGACTGCTGTGCTGCCGTAGTTCTATATGCATAGCTTACCCCTTACAGTTTATTCCTGGGAACTTGGAAGATTTTCCAATTGATGAAATGGACAAGATGTGACCCAGTGTTCTCACTGCACTGATTTTCTGGATCTAAGGAAAGAAGGCAGGAGAGTAGGCACTTAAGAGGTGAATGAAACACAATTTCTATGTAATAAACTGCTTATAAGGAAGGTACTCTCCCCTTCATAATATTGAAAGCTTATTATGTGATATTCTATTGCAAATATTTCCCTTTTTGCTATTAGGATTGAGTTGAGAAATAAAAAGCACCTGGCAACTCACTAAAACAATGGTGGGATGAAGTAAAAAGGTGCTAACAAATCTACTTGAAGTCAGTGCTTGAATATATGATCATTAACAAGAATCATTGATTTTCTATAATTCCTCAAATCCACTTATGTGATTAACTAGAAAAATAATGTAGTTCTATATTGTTGTAGGAAATAAAATATTAGAAATTTAGGTTAGGGAATATTATAATTGTGGCACAGATGACTAATTTTTTCTGGAATACACCTTCTTCTGAGTGTTAGCTGGTGTGTGGCTGCAGCCCACCCTCCCTTACCAGAGTGGAAATTATTGGTGCAACTTCTTTGTCTCATCTTTTTTTTCATCCTGATTCTCTCATCTTCCCACAGGCTGGAATGTAGATGTGGCTGTCAAGCCAAATTCACCATCTGGCTGAGGCCAGTCTTGTAGGACTGATGGCAAGAAATAAAATAAAAAGAGCTCTGGAACCCGGACTTCTCTAGGAGCCAGAACCACCTCCTGACCTTGAACCCCTGTCTGCCTCTGAGCTGTTACATAAGAGAAAAAAAAACCTCTGTGTAGTTTCAGCCACTGGTTTGGGGTGGAGGAGGGACCTCTTAAAACAATCCTATTTTAAAATCAGTCTGTTTTAAAAGTAAGGTACTTGGAAATTTTACTGGTCAGGGTAAACCTACCATGGACAAACTGATTAGTGTATGCACTATACTAACACGGGGAAGGCTGAGCTGACTACACGCAGGAAATGTGTGTACAGTTGGGTGAGTCTTCTTTCCACGGGGCCAAGCGTTGACCACAGGTCTTGACGGGTCTTGGAGGTCCCTTCTGAAGGATGTTCCTATTGTTCATCACAGTGGAGCGTGAACTGCTGGCCTGGACCTAAGGTGACTATCCCAATGAGAAAGCAGAGGTCCCCGTTCTTTGTCCTCATAGATCCAAGACCTGAGTCCAGACCCGGAGGCAAAAGAAGGTCTGGAGTCATCCGGCCACCTGCAGGTCCTGTGTTGGTGGCAGGGAGCATGGAGCCCTGTCCTCTGGAGCCCATGCTGCCTCCAGGGGGCCTGCTGAGTCCCGTCCCCACACTCCGCGCGCAGGGCAGTTATTCAGGGTGAGGAGTGGGAGGGTCACAGGGGCCACGGGAGCATGGGGCAGGTCCCGGCAGCGGCAGTCTCAGGTGGGCACGGGAGCACCGGCAGTGGAAGTCTCAGGTGGGCACGGGAGCACCGGCAGCGGCAGTCTCCCAGCGGGCACGGGAGCATGGGGCAGGTCCCGGCAGCGGCAGTCTCAGGTGGGCACGGGAGCACCGACAGCGGAAGTCTCGGGCGGGTGCGGGAGCACCGACAGCGGAAGTCCCGGGGGGGGGGTTCGGGAGCACCGGCAGCGGAAGTCCCGGGGGGGGGGGCTCGGGAGCACTAACAGCGGAAGTCCCGGGGGGGGCTCCGGAGCATCGGCAGCGGAAGTCCCGGGGGGGGGGGGCTCGGGAGCACCGGCAGCGGAAGTCCCGGGGGGGGGCTCCGGAGCATCGGCAGCGGAAGTCCCGGGGGGGGGGGGGCTCCAGAGCATCGGCAGCGGAAGTCTGCAGCACGGCTCGGGAGCACGCGCACTTCAGCTCCCTAGTGGGACGGAAGCCCGGAGCTGGTGCCCGCCTGCCCCGTCGTAATCCGGGACATTTCCTGAAGTGTCACTTTGTCATGTAATC
This sequence comes from Miniopterus schreibersii, assembly GCF_964146895.1. Classification (NCBI taxonomy): domain Eukaryota; kingdom Metazoa; phylum Chordata; class Mammalia; order Chiroptera; family Miniopteridae; genus Miniopterus; species Miniopterus schreibersii. Next base: position 8,016,793 of record NC_138105.1, read on the forward strand.
ACAGGTTTGGGAGAGTCTCACACGCCCGCGCAGGAGGTGGCCCTGGCGAGGAGGTGACCTCGCTGACCCTGACCGGGACCTACAGGCTGAGGGTCCCCTGGGGCCCCTGACCTGGGAACATGGGTTCCGCCCGCGGTTCCCCGGGGGACCCTTTGCAGGCCGCACCCTGAGGCGTGTGCCTGAGCTCGTCAGGCCTCCGCGTGGGCGCCAGGGCCGTGGGGGCTCGGCGGCCCCTGTCCCGCCCCCGCAGGCAGCCTCGCGGGAGTCCCCTTACTCGGGGAACCCAGCACCCACGGGTGCTGGCCCCGGGTCGCCTCCGCCTCCTGCACCGGCCCGCGGGCCGCCAGCAGCCACGCGGGCCCAGCCAGCTGTGCGCGGCCTCCAGGCGGGGAGGCCGCCGACGCCCGGACGCCCGGGTGCTGAGCTCCCCGGCGTCTGGGTCGACAGTGTCCTCACCTGGTGCCTCGCGGGTTCAGTGCTGGTCTGACAGCCACCGAGATGCTGTGAAATGGGGGCTGTGAGTCCCCGGAGAAACCGGTAAAGGGGATGGATTGAAAATGGCGCAGGGTGACGGAATGACTTGAAGAGCTGATGTGGTGCGGAGGTTACCAGGGAGACCAGAGACCTGGGTTCTTGCCTTCTTGAAGGGAAGATTTCAGTCCAGGGACAAGTACAGCAAAGCAAGTAAGAATTTACGGGCCGCTTCCAACGGGCACTTAGGACGGGAGACAAGGAAGGGCCTGCGCGGACGCAGCGCCAGGAGAGCCCCGGGCGGCTCGGCCCGCTGGGAAGCCGGGGGAGGGGCCTTGGAGACGGGGGGCGGGGCTAGCCTGGGACCACCTGCCGCTGCCCGCCGCTGCCCTGGTTGCAGGCGCCGGGTCCCTTAGAGTCTAGGAGACACGTGCCTGTGGGGGAGGAAGAGCGGGCGGGAATGGCACTAGTGCTTCCCAGGGGCGGAGCCTGGTGCGTCCTTTGCTGAAGGTGTGTATCTCTCTCGCGGGCCTGAATCTAGGGCAGGTCTGGAGGGAGGGTCCCATAGAATATTCATTAGCTTTCTAGGTGTGCTCTCTCAGGGTCCTGAAGGTCAGCCCCGGTGAGCTCACTGTCCAACGGGCATCCTGAAGGAGTGTGTAACGAGCTAGTCTTTCTTAGGTGCTCAGGCCTGCTAAGGGTTTATAGGTGACTGGTTCGAGCAAGGGCCCTTTACAGAGATGGGGGGAAACCTGTGGGGAGGGGCCAGGGTGGGGACTCGGGTGCCGGTTGGGACAAGTTACATCTGAAATGAATGTGAGACATCCCAGTACTGATATCAAGCGTGGATTGGGTTATTTCAACCTAAGGCAAGCATATTAATTTTAAGGGACACAAATATTCAGTCTATAGCAGAAACCATCTCAAATTAATTTTTGTGTGAAGTAGAGTCATATTTAATTTTTTCCAATTTATATTCAATTTTCTGGCACCCTTTTATTAAGACTACCCTTTCTTTTACTGAATTGCTGTGGTGATTTTGTCATAAGTCCAGTGATTGTATATATATGTATGGGTCTGTTTCTGGGTTCCCTACTTTGTTATATTGGTCTATTTTCCTGTCCAAGTAACTTTCTAAAACACGCATCTGAACAGCAGCAGTCAAAAGATAACAAAAATAAAATAAAATAACCACCAAAACCCCCCTCAATTTCTCACCTACTTAAGAACATGCGTTAGGACTTCATTGCCTTTAAGGTAAAGCACCATGGCCCCAAGGCCCTTTATCATCTGATCCCAGTTGATGCTTCCAGCTTTAGCTCTGGGATCCCTACACTGCCCCCTGCCCCAGCCTTTTTTTCTCTAGCCACAGCTCTCTGTTAGTCCTTGAATGTACATGCCTACTTATGGCTGCCCAGCTGTATTGGGATCTCTCTCTCTGCCTGCATTACCCTTCAGCCTCCCTCCTTCCCTCCCTGCCTCCCCCTTTCTTCCTTCCTGCTTTCCCCTCTCCCCCCATCCATCCAGCTCCGATATCATTCCTTCCCTTGGCAGTGTTCCACCAGTACCCCTTTCATCAGCACCTCCAGCAAAATTCTCTTATTCTCTTCTCTTCTGAGATACTGTAACTTAGTGGCTCTACCTCTGTTGTGGCAATATTGTATTGTATATTGTGATTTGCACTTATACCTGGTCCCACTACAGGTCAGTAAGTTGTCTGTGGGTGAAGACTCACCTTTATCCCCAGCACCCAGCACTTTGTGCAAGGCACATAGTGGGTGCTCAACATATGTCCTGTGGTGGGAATGCTCTCTTTATTGGATCACCTACTAGGGTTGAACACTGGATGGTTCTCAATAACTATTTTTTGAAGTAAACAATCTGGCATCTTCTTGTTCACTGGAGTTAGCACCTATCCCTTTCTGAGGTGCCTGCTGACTTATCAGGTGGGATTATGGAGCCTCCCAGGGGATAATCAAGGCCTCCTCGCCAGCAGGGCTGCTTACCAAGCCATGTTTATATTGAGGTACATAGCAGTCACTCCAGGTCCCTGAGTATTCTAAATTTGTGTATTCTAAAATACATTGTTTCCTTCTATTCCACTGTTAGTGTGACAAGAGGAAGCACAGAGCCTTCAATTGTGGAGAAATATGGATATTCTCCCCTTATTTTCATTCTGCATGGTGTTTTAAAGTTTTGTTTCATTTTTTAAATATATCTTTATTGATTTCAGAGAGAGGAAAGGAGAGGGAGAGAGAGATAGAAACATGAATGATGAGAGTCATTGATTGGCTGCCTCCTGCACTCCCCCTGGTGGGGGTTGAGCCCACAACCAGGCATTGCCCTGACCAGGGGTAGAACCATGATCTCCAAGTTCATAGGTCGACACTCAATCCCTGAGCCATGCGGGCCGGGCTTCTACATGGTGTTTTAACTAAAGGATACAAATCTACTTTGCTTTTAAAACAATCTATAAAAATTTTTTATTCCACAAATATATTCCTTATAAGTATAAACCAAAAATATAGGCTTTTATTTTTATAATTGAAAAGAAAATCTTGGCTTCAAAATAATGTATTAAACAAATGTACCATCAGGCTATTTGTATGACTGTATTATATTAAACTTGGGCCAACCTTTGTCAAACCTGTCACCCCCATTCTCTCCCCAACTCTAAAGGAACAGAATAGAAGCATGATTTCTTCTTTGAGTTTCTGCGTCAGAGGCACTGGGTAATTTCACAGAGCAGTGCAGAAGAAATGCTAAATGTGAAAAAATGCTTCATCTCCAAGACTGGTGTGTAGTAGTGCACAAGAAACAGCCACACAGAGCAGCCTGTTCCCCAGGAAACATCATACAACAGTAACCATATTAAACTGAGGGCAGGGCACGTTGTGATAGATGTTCATATTGTATAATAAATAAATGGTAGCCCCAAAGGCCAGGCAGGACACTGTGAGTTAATAATAGACTGGATTGCATTTGACAGGAGAAAGCCTTGGATGGAAAATTTCTGGATTTGCCTGGAAAGAACTATATAGAGCATATGGTGCGTTGAAACAGGATAGATTTAAAAAAAAAAAAATCAGATGTTTTAAGTAATCTGTGAAATTTCTAAAACTTTAGAAGAGATTAACCAAAGAATTTATATGCATAACCCTTGGACAGAGGTGAAGGCCTCAGGTGGGGTGGGGGTTGGGTGGAGGGGGGCAAAGGGAGGGAAAAGGGGGACATCTGTAATACTGTCAACAATTACAAAAAACAAACTTTAAAATTTCTTCACAGATCAGCATAACATGGAAATTAGTTATAAGAAAATTTCTGAATTTCTGTGTGAAGTCTAAGCTTGTCTTTAATTCCAGTTGAGCAGGATGCTTTCATACTACCAGCCGTGTGGGTTTCTCTAGAACGATTTATCTGAATAGTGACCGTTGTGTCGTAACCAAGACACATTTAGAGTACTTTTATTTATTACCAGGAAAGTGAGTGGCTTTTGTGAGTGTAGGGTTTTGGCTCCTTTGACTTACAAAAGTAATTTGAGGAGAAATAGTGACATGTAAGATTGCAGGAATCAAGAGGCAGTGGTCATTTCTTGTTTTGCTGACATTTCTTTCACTTTCTTCACTTTCTTCCCAGTTGAAAACCAAAGGCTTTTCTGACTATTGAATACTCAGGGTCAGTTCTTCGGGCCAGGTTATTAGTTTTTCCCTGGGTGGGGTGGGGTTGGTGCATTGTAGGGCCTGTAGCTGCATCCCCGGCCTCTACTCACTAACGGCCAATAGCAAGCCACCACCTCCCACAATCATGACGATCAGATATGTCCCCAGACATTGTCAAATGTCCCCTGGAAGCAAAGTCACTGCACTGCTCTAGGTCCATGGGATCAGCATCGGCCCTGCTGTCCCCGGCCCCCTGCAGCTGCCCACTCTGGCAGAACCCCTGTTCTTACTCCTGGTCCCCCAGAACCTGGGTGCTCTCCCATCCTAGCTGGCTCAGCATTTCTGACATTGACAAAATCTATTTGCCCTTTCTAGGAGTTCCCTAGTGTTTTGTTCCACTGAATGGCATCCCCTAATGTCCAGAAGCAGAGTTCCAAAGAGCTAGCTTGTTGTTTTGAGTCATTGATTTAGTTCTATTTTTCCTTTATTTTAATGCACTGACTGATCAGCAAGCTTCAGCCCACGGTCCAAATCCAGCTGCTCCCTGTCTTGGAAATTAAGTTTTATAACAGCAGCCACACCATCGCGCACATGTTGTCTGAGGCTGCGCAGTGGTTGCCACAGAGATCAAAGGTTCTCGGGCCAGTTTACCAGCCTGCTCTAGATCTGACACCTGGAAGGTAGGGACCAGGAGCCTGTATCTCTAGTGTCTGATATATTGTAGCTGATAACATGAATTGTATACAGTTTTCTTTGAAACGACTAACGGCAATGAAAGACATTATTATATTTGTCTGCATTATGACCTGTTAAGTCAAACGGCGTGGTTGGTGCAAGAATGATGCTGGAGGGTTTAGCTTGAAGAGTATAGACCAATTCTTGGCTACACCTATTAGTTTTGATGCGTTGAGTCATAGACTGCCCCTTGCACTACCTGTGTTCCAAAAAAAGTATTCTTTTTTACCAGGAGCCTGGGACCAAGAGAATAGCGCATCAGTGCACACTAGTCATTCCTAAAGATGGAAACCCCGGAGTATTTATTAAAGGTGGCATTTGCTTCATCTTTCTGTTAGGGGAGCAGCTCCACGTGCACAGTCCTGCATTACACACAGACATACTCTTTGAAATTCATTGAAGAATATTGTAATTTATATTTTATGTACTCAGTAATGCATTATTTGATAACAAGAATTGTATGTAGTTTCCTTCAGAGGCAGATAGTCCTTGAAAAGTTACCCTTTTCACCCCTTTTAGGGGCACACACAATTCAGAGGCAATTAGCTCCAGCCATGGCTCAAATGGACTCAGAACCAAAGAAAGGATGTTTCTTGCTAGGTCAGGGTTGTTGAGATGTTGTCCTTGGACTAAAATATACTTGTGTACCTTATCTACCAAGACAGTGGTTGCCCGTCCGCTTCCGCTTCAAAATCTTACTCATGCTTTGTTCCACTGGTCTCTAGTGATGCTGTCCCGAGCTCATGGTGCATCTCGAGGATTGCTGTGATTATGTGTTATTCCATTAATTCTGTGACAAAAACATGCTTACCATACTCTAAATCTTGTCAGTCTTGGAAAAAAGTTACTTAAAAGTCTGCAACTATCACTTCGTGATTTTAATACCTGAGTAGCATCTTGTATCTGTTTACTTGTCTCCTGAGGATGAGTGGTAATTTTTAATGACTTACATCCCAGAGTTTCCTTAACCAAAACAACTTTGTAAAGAAACTAAAGGGCTTGTTTTTCAAACGAATGGTTGTACTAACTAGAAAGCATGTCTCTGCTTTGCTGGGCTTCAAACAAAATGTCTCGCATCGTTCCAACATCTGGATTTCATTTATTGCGAAGGCAGGACAAGGTGGATCTGGAAAGAATGAAGTGGAATTGGTTTTAATGATCATTATCTGATACTCCTTTGGACTGAAAATTTCCCTCCAAGTCAGGCTCTGTCATGTGTAGCTTGGAGTGTGTACTTCACAGGAATAAAAGTTACAGTGACCTAACCCAGTGACCTCTCCCTCAGGCTTTAGAAAAAACAAAAAACTGCTTAACAAAAAATGTTGGAATAGACATAATTTTACTTGAAATTTCTGTGCAGTGGCTCTGTTGGATTTCACATATATATATATTTTAATTGCCTGCAGTTGTTAAAACACTTTATTTCTTGAAAAACAACACACTTGCTGTAGATTTTACAGTGTTTCAAATTGATGATCTAAATTTGGGTGATTCTGAGATCTTTTAAATGCATTAATAAATGAGATCCATCAGAAGCAGTGTTTCTGAAGTATTTCATGTGTCCATTAAATTCTCCTGTAATGGTAACATAACATCACATTGTAAAATTGTCAGTCTGGTGTGGACTTCTGTGCATGTTTATGTACAGCTTTCAAATTTTTTATTCATACATTTCCTGGAAATTGTATAGATAATGGGCAGAACAGATGACTTTCTCAAACATTTCTTCCATGTTTTGATTTTTTTTAAAAACACCCTACCTTTTAATCAAAGATGGAGACATTTTTTGAAGGCATTTTAAATTATTGCAGAGAAGGGATCTTTCACACCTGATGGCCTTGTTCCCAGTGTGGTAATTGTTACCAGTCTCATACTCAGAAGGAAGAAAAGTAGGGAGCGTGGAACCTGAAATGTGGAAAGAGAAAGAGCTGGACGACAAAGGGCAGGAAAACCCTTGACTGTTGTCAGGGAGATGGCCTCCGACCTGCCTGTGCCTTCCTCTGGGTGTGCTGAGCCGAGACAGGGCCCTGGAGCCCAGTTTGCCCCCTAACGCAATAGCTGCAACCCAATGGGACGGGAGCACGCTTACGGAGGCAGCCACCACCTGTCCTGCCTGTGTGGCCTCTAAGTGGTATAATCAGGAATTTTCCTTTACCTCATATTGTCCCAAGTCAAATTAAGTGGAGAAAAAGAAATTGGAACTCGTTAGATCTCTTTTCTATACCTTTATTCTGGGGAATCGTACCTACTGTTTTACTCTATGTATAATAACTGAGCACCAATTAGATGTCAAGAATGTATTAGACTTGGGCATACGACGCTGAATCAGTCAGAAACAACCCCTAGTCTGACAGCAGTCAGACAATTTAAGAGACCACAGAATGAGAGGGATAGTGCGGGTGATGGCAGCACCGAAGGAGCCCCTGACCTGGCTCAGGCTCCCCGAGAGTGTGACCCTAACCTGAGGCTGGGAGGATGAGTAGGGATCATCAGGTGATCTGCATGTGGCCGGGAAGAAAGCCTTGGCAGGTGGAGCAAAAAAGCAAGTCAGAGAAACTGAAGGCGGTTCTGTGCGTCTGAACCGTAGGATTCCGGGCAGGAGAAGGGAGGAACGGGAGGCAGGAAGTGCTCTGTGGGAAGGGGTTACACTGTCCTGAGAGCCCTTGAAGACTTCAAGGGGGAAAACAGGATGGATACTGCACTTCCGAAATGTCCCCGTGGAGCTGTAAATGAATGGGGTGGGGTGGGGGAGGGAACCAGGCTGAAGTAGAGCTTGGAGTTAGGGTGGAACCCAGGCCGGGGCAGAGGTGGCCACAGCAGTGGGCGTGGGGTGACGGGCGGATCTCTGAGGTATGTAGAAGCTGGGTCTGTAAGTGTTACTGAGTGATCGGATGCAGGAGGCCAGCATAGGGAAGTACATAAGCCCGGAGACCGGAGCAGTGACGAGAACACGTGTTTGAAATTCAGGAGGCAAAAGTTCAAATCTCGAGTCTTCCACTTAGGATCTAAGGCTGAGTTAATTACCAGTAAAAGGAGACACTAATAACTACCTAGCATGGTTGCTTTGAGGATAAATAAAGTACTGTATGTCAGTTTCCGGGCAGGGTAAATCTCCAGTAAGTTATAGCAACTTCTGAGTCCCTGGTTCTCTGTCCTGAGGAACTGGCTGGATGGAGAAGCTGTTCACTGAGTGTAGCTGTTAGGAGTGTGTTGGCCACAAGGAACAATAAACTGGACCTACAGCAGTTTATACAAATCTGGGTTATTTTTCTTGCACAGTAGAGGGCTGCAGGCACACAGCTGTTGGCATTAACTCCATCAGAACTGGCGTCTTCGCAGTTATCTTCAGCTTTGCCCCAGTTCCAGCCTCCAGCACCACATTTAAATTTAAGTCAGAGTCAAAGGGAACCAGACGTAAGAGAAAGGCAATGCGTTAGTCGTTATCCTGAGATGGGGAACACAGGAGGTAAAGCAGAATTGGGGACAAATAATGGCCTTGACTTTGAATATATTGAGTTTTAGGTTTCTGTGACATAGTCACATAGAAACAGGCTTAATTGGCAGTTGGCTCTATTGGCCCAGAGTTAAGGAAAGGTATCTGAGATTGAGGGGGAAGGTTAGGTTCTGCGGGGTGAATGAAAGAACCCATAGAAAGGTGCAGCCCTGGCACAGAGCAACGGTTAGTGGGTGAGTAGAGGTGAGAACTGCCAGAGGCCCGAGAGGAGCAGCCGAGAGGCATGAGGCCCGCCCAGGATGCTGCGCCCCAGAGGCTGAGGGACAGCGGTTTCCGGAGGCCATGGGAACAGTGTGAAGTGCTGCACAGAAGCAAGGCCCGAGTGCTCACCTTGCCAAGAGCATTTCCTGCTGTGGGGACGGGAGCTGGTTGGGAGCAGAAGAGACGAGAGAGTGAAAGACAAATGGAACAAGTTGTGTTTGCTTTTGTTCTTAGAGTTCATGCTTTAGGATGTTACTTGTGAAAGTCTTTTTTTAAAAGAGAGATTTTGGTAAAGTCATTTCACTTTTCTGAAGAGATTCAAGCTCCAGTATTTGTCCTCATGACCTTCAAAGTGTCTCCCGCTGGGCCCCCCAGGGGTCTGGGGGGTCCTCTCCGGACTCTGAGATGAAAGCAGGTGAGTCCAGGCACCGTTGGCTCTGGGCGCGGGCTGTGCACGTGCTCACTGTAAAGTGCTTCCTACTGCGGAAACGGCAGTGTCGGCTCACGGTGACTGCTGCCACAGGCCACACGGACGCATGGACTTTCCCAGCTCGGTATTTAGTGTGCCTTCATGTGGATGAATGTGACAGAAAATGAAAGTATTATGGGAAAGTAAAAACACTCCATTTGTATAATCTTGGTAGATTTAAAACACTAAACTGTTTTGGACCACATATGAGATCATCTGTGATGTTGGACCACCCAGACGCAGAAAGGGTGATGAGAGACAGTGACAGTAAGAAGCCTCTAGGTGACACTGTGTGTCAGGTGGCTGGCTGGCTGTTCCATTCAGGTCCAAGAAGTGTCTCTCCGGCTGAGGAAGGAGGGAAATGAAACATTTAAACTCGAAACCCTGGGAACCATGCAGCAGGCGCAGCTATGAGTGTGGTTTCCGTGGGAAATCCTCTCCTCCAGCCTCCTCTGTGTCTGTGTGATGTAGAGATGACACCGTTCAGAAGACCACTTTTCAGAGTAGGAGGGTTTTTAAAAAATTACATGTTCTGCTTTTATTCCCTCTTATGCGATTAGTCTTGCAGGCTGCAGACAGGAAAGCTTAGAAAAATAGTAATTAAACCCACTCTAGCTCCTTCTGTCTGTGGCAGTCATCAGTGCGGCAATTCTCAAAACACTTATGGAGAGAATCTAACCTCCGACGTAGCTGAGCTCTCGGAGCCCCTGTGTTAGCGCGTCACTCGCGCCCGGGAGGCCAGAACCTTCCTCCCTATTTATAGAATTATTAAATGAAAGTTTTGCGATCTTCGCCTCTTTTAAGCGCTGGGATTTCATCCGTTTGCGTTAGCGGACGTTTGCTCCCCGCCCCATCTTGCCCCAAATGGGGACTGTGTCCCGCGCGAGCCTCCCTCCCCTCCCCGGAGGTGGGCTGAGCGAGGGCTCGTGACGCAGGAGTGGGCTGTGTCCCGGCCGCTGGGCGCGCCGGCCACCGCGCAGTAGAGCAGCCGCAGCGCAGGCTCCGCGCGCCCGGCTCCATCCCGCCTCCGGCCCGGCTCAGGCTCCGCGCGCCCCGCTCCATCCCGCCTCCGGACGGGCGCAGGCTCCGCGCGCCCGGCTCCATCCCGCCTCCAGCCCGGCGCAGGCTCCGCGCGCCCCGCTCCATCCCGCCTCCGGACGGGCGCAGGCTCCGCGCGCCCCGCTCCATCCCGCCTCCGGCCCGGCTCAGGCTCCGCGCGCCCCGCTCCATCCCGCCTCCGGCCCGGCGCAGGCTCCGCGCGCCCCGCTCCATCCTGCCTCCAGCCCGGCGCAGGCTCCGCGCGCCCGGCTCCATCCCGCCTCCGGCCGGGCACAGGTTCTGCGCGCCCCTCTCCATCCCGCCTCCGGCTGGGAGAAGGCTCCGCGCGCCCCGCTCCATCCCGCCTCCGGACGGGCGCAGGATCCGCGCGCCCCGCTTCGTCCCGCCTCAGGACAGGCGTCCCGCGGAGCGCGCCTGGCTCCATCCCGCCTCCGGCTGGGAGCAGGCTCCGCGCGCCACGCTCCATCCCGCCTCCGGCCCCGAGCCCCGCGGAGCGCGCCTCCTCCGGCCCGGCCTCGCTTGCTCCCAGCCCCGCCTGCCACCCAGCGCACGGGACAGGATGGGCACCGGGGATTTCATCTGCATTTCCATGACCGGAGGGGCGCCCTGGGGGTTCAGACTGCAAGGGGGCAAGGAGCAGAAGCGGCCCCTGCAAGTGGCCAAGGTAGGGTCCCCAAAGGTGTGGCTCTGCGCTGTGCCAGAGGGAGGGCAGGAAAAGCAACCTGTCGATTTTTGTGCTGTCGTTGAATATTTTTAGGACTTGGGTTTTTTGGTTGGTTCGTTGGTTGGTTGGTTCAAGGAAACTTTGGAGGAAAACAGAGCATATACGTAAGTAACCAGAAACTGATAGGGGGAAATGTACCGTATTTATCAGCTGCAGAAAAGCCTAGTTAATCAGCCCCCCTGGCACTGGCGGGACACCTGGGAACTGTCTTGCAGGCAGTGTCAGAGATTCCAGATGAGGGAGCGTTTAGGGCAGTTTCCCTGGCTCCGGCCCAGGAGAGAGCTCAGCATCAGGGTTGGCGGCTAGTCTGTGGACTCCTATAAAAGTGTTGGAACTGACATTTATCATGCAGTGCTCATGAAAAGGCCAGTTTGGGGCAATCATTTTTAAAGTGTGATGATGTCGTAAAGTCTATTTGAAAGAACCTTCATTCAAGGATCTGACAAATAGATGCAAAAACCCAAGGACTCTGTTTCATTCACACGTCATCTGCTTAAGCGCCCAGAGCACTGACAAGACGCTCAGGACATACTGTGGGTAACTTAGAGGTCACTTTGAAATGCATCTAATACTGATTTAAATGTTACAGATGTTTTTCTTGCCATTAGATTGTATCCTACCTTAATGTGCTACCAGTTTGCTTGAGGGAAGCCGCTTATTAGCCAGCCGGGGTCCAGCTGAAGTAAACTGTAGAATGCATGGCAATGAGCGGACTTCACCTGGTGTTAACACCGACTGTGGTGTTGGACGACACATTGAAACGGGTGTAGATCTTTATGAAGTATGTGGGCCACTGGCCTTTGTAGTTGACTTCATCTTTGGCTTTTATTTTTTTTAAATGTTCATTGTGGGGCGGAAAGAAAGTTTCTTTGAAATTTTCTGCTCTCCGGCTTCCATCAGGAAATCCTTCGAGAGTGTGATGGGGGGATCCTGCCACCTAGCGGAACTTGCAAACTCCCAAAAGGCAGCATAAAACGGGAGGCGAAAGCGGGGTTTTCAGAACTGGGTTGTTTCTCAGAGACCTGCAGTCCCACGCTAATTCTAGGCGGGGAAAGGACACAGAGAGGCTCGGCGGTCGGCAAGGGTCTCTGGCTGGACCCGGCCGGGAGAGTCAGGGTGCAGAAGGTGGTTCCGCTGTGTGTCCCTAGGAGGCAGCGGCCGGCAGCATCAGACAAAACGTTGCCGCCTAACTCAGCGACTGTAGGACTCACGAGCCTGGGTTTGTTCTGGACCCAGAATAGCAGTTGGCTGGCTCCCAGGACTGAGATTTGGGGCTAATTCCAGCTCTGATCTAACTGGCAGCGGCCCTGAGACACATCTCTCGCCCTTCCTGGGGTGTGTGTGTGTGTGTGTGTGTGTGTGTGTGTGTGTGTGTGTGTAGGGAGCGAGACAGGCATTTTCAGGGGGTGGGAAAGGAGAGAAGGAAATGGGACTGCACCACCGGTGAGGGGCTGTGTGGCTTGAGTGTTCTAGTCAACTCCAGGTCAACCGTGGGGACAGAGTGGCTTAAAGCTGGCATCCTGGGGGCTCTTTTGTAGCCAGACTTGAAGGATAGATGGGTAATGGGTTTCTCCTGAGTTATCCTGCTTGTTTCAACATGGGACCCCCGTAGGTGATTTCTGGAGAACTGACACAAATGCCGAACGGAGGGGCTGTGCGGCCACTTCCCTACCGATGGCAGGATCCAGAGGCTGCCACACTGCGCACAGGCTGAACATTCAGTCCTGCTCTCCCCCAGCCACCTTTCTAAACACCCAGACAGTGTATTTGTGGCCTTAAAAAGATCATATTAAAGCACCTGAATGTTTGCCTTAATTCCCGTGTGTGTGTGAGAGAGAGAAAGAGAGAGAGAGACTATAGTCTAGTTTTTAGCATATGTGGAAAGTGACTGGAGAGCCTTCTAAAGAAGATATAACTTCCAAATTCCTATGGCAATCCCACCTCTAAAAAATCTATTTTACCTATTTTTTTCTTAATTCAAACTTACTGTATTTGATTTCTTACAGTAACATTACTTGTTGTAGAAAACCCTTAGAGCAAAGTGCTTGTCCGTGGCACCAAGGCTGTGGCCTCACTGTTTTTCACCTAAAACATGGAGTCGGTTTGATTCCATTGATGGTTTCTCGCTGAGTTCAAGGTTAAATGAAGGCTGCTTGGGCACGGACCTTCTCCTGTTCGTAGGCCTGGCGTTAACTTATTAGGGCCAAGTTACCTCGACACAGACGGGAGGGACAGGGAGGCTGCGTAGGCGACGTTGCTGGCAAACAAAGTACTCAGAGTTTTGATGAACATGCAGATGATGAATTGAAGAAAATATACATTTGCAAAGAAAGAAAATTTCAGACAGTGCTTGAATCACACCCCGTACAATGGAAATGCTACCAAGTTCTATAGATAGCAGCACATTTTCGGCTTGTAAAATATTGAGTGTTTAGATTTCCATAATTCTGCATTATGTTAGGTAAACCCAACAAGCTGAACTAGCAAAAGAAAAACTAGTCTAATGTTATTACAAGTGATTAGAAATTGAATAGCTTTATAATGCCCAATAAATATCTAGTGACATGCCTAATCACCTTTGAGAGATGTTCAAACATTTTTAGTATTAGGGTGGCTGGGTAAGCCGTAGGCAAACCCCAGCTTTCGAAGATCACTGACAGAAACCTTAGTCGTCATAACTTTTCATTGACACTGAGCTCAAGGCCACAACATTCTGCTTTGTTTTCAAGAATAAATTGAATTTTAACAAGGCTCTACTCATCAATAATATCCCTCCGATTTTAAAATGCTTATATATCTTTTAATTTGTGTTCTAAATACATGCGATAGGAAGCCAGTATTTCCAATGCAGAGTCATAAGACAGTACTCGCAAAGTGTATCTCCAAGAGATCATCTGCAGAAACAAATGTATCCAGACACAATACAACAGAAAACCCCACTTGTGTGCGTGTAGATGTCCTTATAAAAAGCATGCTAGCATATTTACTTTACAAACTCTCATTTTTGGAACCAGTACTTACATGGCTGTCCCTGGACACACTCTTGGCAAATCTCTGAAAAATCTTCACATAAGAAGTGGGGAGAAATTTCTGTTTTACAAACAAATCCTCTGACCAGTTCAGAAATATCTTGTGTTTTGAAAATAATGACGAAAGAAACGTTTAGACTGTTTATCCTTTACATGTTTTAGAAATGTAAGCTTTAAGCCGAAGTTATAGACTACTGAGGTTCTTAGTCTTGTATTACATTTTAATTCAGTTTCAAATAACTTTCTTAAAATTGAAATGACAAATTGCAGTCACCCATAGTATGTGGCAGAAATGGACTTAATATTTCTTATCAATATATTGCTATACAGTCTCTCTTTAAAATTTTGAGTAAAAGCGTGTTATTTAGGCAAAGGACTTTTAAATAGCATAATTCCTATCCCTTAGTGCCATTAGCAAGGTTTCTAAATGTTTCAAGTAAAATAATTCCAGAAACATTTTCTAAAGGGGAAAGAAAGGTTTTTTTGTTTTGTTTTTTAAAATATATCTTTATTGATTTCAGGAAGAGGAAGGGAGAGGGAGAGAGAGAGATGGAAACATCAGTGATGAGAGAGTCATTGATCGGCTGCCTCCTGCTCGCCCCCCACTGGGGATCAAGCCCACAACCTGGGCTTGTGCCCTGACTGGGAATCGAACTTCGATCTCCCTGGATCCTAGGTCGATGCTCAACCACTGAGCCACGCCGGCCAGGTGGAAAGAAAGGTTTTAATGTGTTTGAATGTGTATATTTGAAGATGAATGCTTTTTACTACATATGGGAAGCAGTAACATCTTTATTAGAAAATATGACAGATCACTTAATTTTGTATTGATTTTGAGCACTAACTTTCTAAAAATTCTAAAAACAGATATGCACACAGAAGCCAGTGCACACTAGCTAAATCTATTAAGCAGATGTTATATAAAAGTTTATTTTTGACTTGCGTGCTTTAAGACCAACCGCTGTAGAGAGCCAGTGGAGTACAGTAATGACGGCCTGAACTTGGCCGTTGTCTGGACATAGCACGTATGTGGCTCCCTCTATCAGGCCTTGTCTTGTGCTGGGGCATGTTCCAAGTTCTTTGCAAGTATTGTCTCTTCAAATGATCCCTCAAACCCAAGAAGTAGTATGAAAAACACCCTCATTTTAGAGATGAGGGAATCAAGGCACAGAGATGCTGAGTTACCTGCCACAGGTTATAAAACATGGCAATTTCACTGCAGAGCTGACCTCTTCCTCTGTGCCGGTAGAAGCAGGAGCCCAGAGTACAAAGGCAGGGTAAGGTGGTTCCACAAAGGGAGTTTACAAAAACTACCATGAACTTCATTCAACTCTGACTTAGTCAGGGGAGCCCCCTGCATTGATCTCACTGGTATGTGGTCCAGGTTGGAGCCACTGCTGCAGAAAGTGGAGGTCAGATATGTCCCCACAGGGCTTCCTGAGGGTGGCGCTTCCCCACTGCTCCTTCCTGGGGGAGGGAAGGGGAGGACCAGAGAGAGGCAAGAACTGCCGAGCCCTTGGCATGTGAGCAGGTCATGATGAGTGGTGGGAGGACTTTCCCTTTCTGAAGCCAAGATGGGTAGGCCGAGGGGACGGGGGGAGGGGAAGGATGCTGGGACGCTCAGAAATGATCACTGTAGAGTCTGGGGTACTGCAGTTCATTCCCTGGGGGATGTCCTCTTCTCAGGGCAGTTGCTGGCCTGCCTAGTGCCCATGTGAACAGTGGGATGGGGCAGGGGCAGAATATAACTGGAAATAGATAAGGGGGAGGCAGAAAAAGAGAGAGACAGAGACAGAAAATGAATAGCTCCTCACCCATTCGGTAAGGCAAGGGCCCTCGAGTTTTCCTTGGATGAAGGACTGCCCCAGACAGTGGCTAGACGTGAGCCATTGTGCCAGCACTCTACCCCCCCAGGCCAGGCTCTTAGCCAGCTGCTGGCAGGAGCAAGCTGGCATCGAGAGGAGCTCCCGGGGGCTTGGAAGGGATATAGAGTTGGGAGGAGCCCTGTTTCCCATGGTAGGGAACTGTGGGGTGGCGTGCCCTCCAGGGCTCCTAGGAGAAACCCCTTGAGTGCCCCAGTATTTGGATGCCAGGCACAGAGAGGACAGTGATGGCCACTCAGTGTTAACCTGAGAGAAGTGCCACTTCATTCGGTTATGAATAAATATAGGGTTTTCCCAAAAATGTATATGCACTTTGAATAATTATTAATTCCAGTGGGTTAAATCTGAAAAAAAAAAAGAAACATCCATTGAGCTATCAAAAAAAAGTGTGTATACATTTTTGGGGGATGCCCTGTATATCTAACCCCCCCTTCCTTCCTGCCTGCGCCCTGGGGGGAGGGAGCTAGGAGTGGTGAGAAGCAGACACACCCTCCACCCCATGCCAAGGAGCTTAGGGAGAGAGCTTAGAGTCAGACAGAAGATTGAAGCTGGGGTTAGACTCGACTGTTTTAATAACCAAAAGTCACCAGAAATGCATAGGATCCAACCAAGGATTGGTTAAAGGAGGGACTTGACTTTATCATGGTTGAAAGCAGTTACTGGAAGAAATATAACAGTGTCATGTTTATAACTGAATGGGTTTGACTCTTCTCAGAAAAATCAGCTGCATCACATAGGTTCCTATGGTCAGTGCCATGTGCTGGATGCATGTCAGTGCCATGTGCTGGATGCATGCCAGTGCCATGTGCTAGATGCATGTCAGTGCCATGTGCTGGATGCATGCCCTTGCCATGTGCTGGATGCATGTCAGTGCCATGTGCTGGATGCATGCCAGTGCCATGTGCTGGATGTATGTTGGCTCGGAAACCTTATCACCAACCCATGTGACTTCTGTTGACAGTCGCATGGAAGCTATGTTTCTTGGTACAGTGAAAAGGTACTTAGAATAACAGTCTGGCTTTGGGCTTCATAAGAATGGAAACTACTCTTTCTTTCCTCCTGTCGTTGAATGTGAAGCAGCACTTTGGTAACCGGGCTGACCTGGGGTGCGCTTTGCTCTTAGCAGGTGCTTGCTTTCCGTTGGTGTAGGGAGCCGCTTCTTGAACTTACTGCCAAGGTCTGGAAATCTCAGGTTAGAAGTAAGCACTAGGGACTTTTATTGGTATTAAACTAAAGCGGTGTTGTTTTTAAAGAAAGTCACATGGCAGGTTCTGAAAGTCAGTGTGTAGTATCACTGTGATGTACTCATGATCCCGAACTAGGTAACATTTGCATACTTCTCATGGCAACAGTTTTAAAATAGGTAGGTTAGCTCCCAAAATAATCTAACCTCCCTGTCAGTTAAGGAGGGTTCAAGAATATAAGCTAATTTATATATTAACTAAAAAACTCTACACATGTATGTCTTACATCCATCCAAGTGTGTTAACAACATAGATTAGTCCATTTGGTACCAGTTGGGTGGACAGAGTTTTATTACTCTCAGTTTATAAATAAGAAAACTGATCCTGAAAAAATAATTTGCAAAAAATTTATGTAAATCAGTCCAAAGTCCATGAGACCCTTTCCCGCTGGCAGGGCCATCGGGCCCCTCTCTGTGTCAGCCTTGGAGGGAATGGGCTGTCACTCAGAGATGCTGGAAACTGCAGGGACCTCCACACGGTTTGTATGAGCTAGAATCTCACCACGCCCGAGCCTCGGAAACATCTCTAACCATTTCTTCTTTGAATGGCCTGAGGAAATGCCTCTCCAAGCTCATGAGCAATGGGAGACAAGACTGGGCGGGAACCAGTTTACTTGTGAATGAACCGGAAACGTTCATGGTCGCCGAGGTGTTTGCTGTATCTGTTCTCACAGGTTCAATGGCACCTCATGCTGGAGGTTTGTAAAAGGAGTTGGAGAACCCTGGCCAGCGGGGCTCAGTGGCTTGGGGCCCTGTCCCGTACACCACAAGTGGTGGGTTTGATCCCCAGGGGGGTGCGAATGGGAAGCAACCTGCCTCCGTTCCTCTCTCACGTAGATGCTTCTCTCTCTCTCCCCCTTCCTCTCTCTAAAATCAATAAAAACATATCCTCAGGTAAGGAGTAAAAAAACAACAAAACCCTGTGTTTGTGGTCACTGTGAAATCCTTGGCAGGTGGCGGTCGCTGGCGATAGCAGATGCAGTCCAGGTGCTCTGACCATCTGGATGCAGATTTCCTGAGCTAGCGTGTAACCCGGTGTGTTTCAGACCAACACGCTAGAAAATGTGGTGCGTTTACCACTGGAAACATTGTGAACGAAAGACTTTGGTTCTTGATGACATAACAGAACCGTTTCCTGTCCGCTGGTCTTGGGCACTGGAGTCCACAGCCACGGACCAGATACGTCTTCCTGGGCAGCGGGAAGTGCCTACGGGCGTCCCACCCGGTTCTCCCCAGGCGATGGGCCTCCCCTCCCCTCCTTCCTCCCCTTATCAAAGCTGATCTGCCTTGACTTTCACCTTTTAGGACACAGATTATGTCTTCCTGGAGAAATCTGCAGTAACAGCCAGTGAGTGTCTTCTTCCCCCAAAGTCTTACTGCTCTTAGCCATACCCTGGGGAGGTGATTTTATTCAGGAAGCTCATGGAGGTCTGTGGGGTGCCAGGCGCTTCCTTGCTCACCTTTTAAACATGAGGAGAGGCCCCTCTGACCTTATCCCGTGAGAGACCCCGTTACAGCGGCCCAGCGGGGAAGCAGCTTCCTCTGTCCCGTGGGGAGTCGGGGCAGGTGCCCCGAGGGTTTGGCCCCAGCGTTTGTGTTCTGTGCAGACCTACACACAGCTCCGACACGTGACACTTTTGGGTCAACCACAGTTTGAACAGCAGTTCGGGGGAAAGGACTGAACAGACCGTGGTGGAGAGAGTTCTGTGGTCCTGTAGACTGCTGTTCTGACTCTGAGTGTATCGCCACTAATTTAAGTCAGTGTCAAGTTATTTTACTATAAACTTTTATTTCCAGAAAAAATATCTTAAGTGAAATGGAAAGACTAGGAGCTTTCACAATTCTGTCTTCTAAAGGGTAGTGTTTCTTTTATTTTCTTCCTGTAAAATTCCCCATGTCTTCTTTAAAAACATGATGCTACTTTACCTTTGACGCGAACACTCTCTAGCAGTAGGACCATTTTGGAGAATTCAGTCACATAGTTTAAGACATATTAAAGGTGAACATTTTAAAGGGGTTTAAAGACAGTGCATGCGGGTGGTAACGGCTCTGACCCTCCTCAGTGTCCCCCCGTCCCCTCCTGTGTGTGCCCACTGCCGCCGACTGCGCCCAGGCCTCAGAACGCTCAGATGAATGAGGACAGCTTCTGCCCAGGTTGTCACCACTGTCCCTCAGATGAGGACATTCGCCTTCTCGCTGCCGCCCTGCTTGGGGTGTTGCATTCCAGGGCTCATGCCGCAGAGGGCTGCCTGGGGGCTTTTCTCAGTCACCTGTTGCATCGCTGCTTAAAACACTTCAGTCCCCCCATCGCCGCCATCAGGGTGGCCACACGGTGTGTGAAATGTTGCTCTGTCCAGACAGGCGCCCGTGAACTTGCCCTCGCAATGGGCTCACTCCCCTCTCCCGCAGATGAAGAGACCGAGGCTGAGAGAAGTGGGGAGATGACTGGGGTCCTGCAGTTGGTTCACGGCGGGTCAGGACGGGGGCCAGCTTGGTGCCAAAGCCCACGCTCTGAACGGCCCCTGCATCGGGCTTGTTCCTGGGCTCACAGCCCGTGTGGCACCCACGGCCTCTGTGAGCTGGTCCCTGCCACGCCACCCAGCCCCACGGCCTGCCTCCCCCAAACACGCACTTAGACTCTGGAAAACACTGCGGTTCTCTCCAGCACTGTTCTCTCGCGTCTGAGAGCCCGGTCTCTGGGAGGTCTGACTCAGTTTCTGGCAGGAGGTAAGCACTTGCGCTGCCGTGTCCCCATATCACACAGCTGTCCCCTCCTGCGCCCGCAGGCTGCATGGCCTCTGGCTGCACATGTCCGTTTGCTGCATTAGGGCCAGGGATCTATGCAGGGGTGTGTGTGTGTCTGCATGTGAGTGAGTGTATTTTTATACTGTTATATATGTGTTATATATATAACAATTTTGAGCATATATACACATATACACTCAGGATATACTCAAAATTGTTATATATGACAATATAATATAGAAAGTAATAAGTGGAATATACATGCTCTATATGTGATGCTATGCTAATAGTTTATGTCTAGCATACCACGTATAAAAAAAATTAAAAGAATAAGAAAACATGAAATAACCAATATTTTAAAACTAATTTTTTTTACGTGGACAGCCCAAAGTCTTTTCTCACTGACCAGAAGTTTTTTTAGTGAAAACAGTATGGTTTTAACAATCTCGGTGTGACTCCCTGTGGCACAATGATTCAGAGGCCTAATGGAATTTTAATTTATTTCAGTGCTTGACTCTAAAGACTGTTGTGGTTGGAAAAGATAACCTCTTAACATGGGTACATCCACATTGAAGAAATGTATCTCTAGCTGCAGAGTGTTCTTTATTCTCGTTAACTGACAATGCAAATACTTTGTTGTGATTTGACAGGTAGTTGTCCATCTTCCCTAAAGTCCACACCTTGTGCTAACAAGTGGATTGGAATAGGCTACATTTTATATTTTAGTGTTAAAATCTCACTGATACCTTTTGTTCGAAAGATACGAAAAGTGGCTAGGAATTCTTTTCCAGTTAAGTGTGCAGATGTGACATTTTAAAGAATAACAAATAATTTTCAAGTAAAAAAAATCACATTTTAAACAATTCTTCAAAATCTCTCTGTTTCATTTCTTTTATTTAAGTTGCTTTCAAAGCAATTCACTGTTGGGGGACACGTTTTGTTTATTGTTCTAAAATATATGCTAGGAAACCGATGACCGAGAGCACTTTGTCATTCCAAAAAGGTCAGCAGGTAACATTCGTTTACCTGTTCATAAAACTGTGACCATCTCAGCCCCGCAGCGCTTTGAGGGTTTGTCAGAGACAAGGCCGAGCCTCAGTGGCACAGTCTGTGCGATGCAGAGCCCCGCCGGCATCCTCGCAACGTGTTGAAGTCTCCGGTGTCCTTGAATGTGAGTTTTCACACACTGACCGTGCTGGCGGCATGGCCAGCGCTCCTGCGCTTCCAGCGCGTTCCTCAGGCCCTATGAACTTACCTACAACGACGCGCTGAATGACCTTGACGTGAATCACCTTCTTAGCCTTGCCCTGGAAGCGTCTCTTTGTTAATCTCCATAGAGCAGCTGTCTCCATCCATGATTTTATTTACATTTATCTCAGAAAACATTGATTTTTTTTATATTAGAAGAATTCATTTATTATTTTTAAAATTTATTATCGCCAATACTACAGATGCCTCCCATTTCCCCCTTTTGTCCAGTAGGCCCCGGCCTCCCCCACGCCTGCCTGTGACCATGGGCTGTGCCCACACGCACGTATGTTCTTTGGTTAATCTCTTCCCGCCCGTCCCCCCCCCCCTCCGGCTGTTCCAGCATCCGTGCCTCCAGACCTGTTTCATTCATGAGTTTATTTTGTTCATGAGGTTCCACATGTAAGTGAGATCGTGTGGCAGCGTATTGCCCAGTGTCTTTCCTTATTGGCCCAAAGGAGTTCTTACCCGTTTCGGTGTGGACACAGGATCTGGAAACCATCGTAGGCTGGGCCATACCGAAACACATGTTCTTTTAACTAACTTTACAGAAAACTCCCTCCAGCAATGTTAGTCTGTTCTAATATTATTTCTACTGATTTCCTGCTTCCTTTTTCTTTGCATCTTCAAAAATATTTGCTGACAAAAACTACATCTTGGTTTGTTGCCATATTGGATTATTTTAGCCATTTTTTATTGCACCTATGAAGAGCTTTCTAAACATTATTCTCCGGCCTGAATTCTGTGAAGTTCTCAGTGGAGTATTACCTGACCTCAGCCTCTTTTGAAAGACAGATCCAGGTGCTCTTCGTGTTCCGAATGCCTTGTTATTAGGTACCTTCCTACCTGGCTCCCTCACACCTCCTGAGCTAGCACCAGAGAGACAGAGTTCCTCTCTACCAAAGTGGGTGTACACCCAGCTTCCAGACCGCCTTCCTGGGATGTCACCTGCCGCTCACCTGTGATTAGATAGCCAAGGTTTTCATCTCGGAGCCTGGCTGAGGGAGAGCCTCTGCGGGATCCTGGAGAAGGGTCAGGTCCAACGTCATCGTCTGTGAGCTTGCGATGTGTTACCGTTAATCGATAGCTTCTTTTCAGGACTATTTTATAATCGTGTCATTTTGTAAGAGGTGAACCTAGATAATAACATGAAAATTCACTTAATCAAGTACCGTAAAACATAAGATTCTGCAACACCGTGCTGGGAGGTCCCCTGCGGGTGGGGTCACTCAGGTATGAAATTTGTAGCTTCTGGACTATGTCAGTTACTGTAGATTCAATGTTACTAGTTAGTGCTCATTTCCTTCTTGTGTTTTAGATGAAAATAAATGTCTGTGGGAGCTGCAGTCTGCTTGGCAGATAGGCAGGGAGCCCTCCAGGCTCAGGGCGCTCCCGGTACAGAAGGGCCCTGGGACGGGCGCTGGCCGGGCCGAGGAGCCGCAGAGACGCCAGCGTGGCGCACGGGTTTCCGTGTGGAACTGCTCTAGAAAGTCCTGGCTTTCCCTGGAAAACTCTCTCTCCTGGGGCCCCCGACCATGCGGCACCTTCCCATCTTTTCCCACCGGGACACAGTGAACACACTGGCCCTACGAGAACAGCTTCGAGCTGCCCCCTCCCCTCCCCCCTCCCCTCCCCCTCCCTCCCCTCCCCCTCCCTCCCCTCCCCCTCCCCTCCCCTCCCCTCCCCCTCCCTCCCCTCCCCCTCCCTCCCCTCCCCCTCCCCTCCCCTCCCCCTCCCCTCCCCCTCCCCTCCCCCTCCCTCCCCTCCCCCTCCCCTCCCCTCCCCTCCCCCTCCCTCCCCTCCCCCTCCCCTCCCCTCCCCTCCCCTCCCCCTCCCCTCCCCCTCCCCTCCCCCTCCCTCCCCTCCCCCTCCCCCCTCCCCCTCCCCTCCCCCCTCCCCCCTCCATCCGGTTCAGCTTTTCCTGACATGGCAGGTTCCTGGCCAGGCCTCAGAGTCCTTTACTAAATAAAGAGTCACCACTACCTCTTATGCAGAACTTTGGTTAAAAATTATATTGAAATCTTTCTTCTTCCTCTGAAATTGATTCTCTTAGTGAGAGAAGAATTTAAGGCGTATTCAGGAGAATTTGATGCATAGACCTGTTTATTTTGACCCTGCTATCAGACCTAGAGGAAAGAAGAGTTTTGTTATTTTTTCTAATGTGACTTGACTTCATTTCTCCTTCAAAAGAGGGGAGGATCTTATTTAGATATTGTCTGGAAATCGACCCACTGAAAGGACAGAGCATTTCGCCGCTGACTACCAGTTACTGTGTAGCTTTAAGCACGTGTTTCTGAGCCTCAGTCCCCCCATCTATAAAATGGGGTACTATGTAATGGACTTGCTGTTTTTATACATGAAAATGTCACCAGTGTTACAGGTGAGGAATCAGAGGCCCAGGGGATCAGTTAATAAAATATTCTGCAATACTCTGTACAGACTGTGCACTGAGATAGCATCTGACACACAAGGACAACGCCGTAAAGGAGCCTGTCACCATCATGACTCTCCTACTATAGGAGGAGTCACTGCCTTCCACACAAGGTCATTTTTTTTCAGAAACTAAGAGAAGCAGTAATCCAAGTCCTTGGGCTCCAGGTACATAGAGGAAAGTTAAGGGCACAAAACCCAAGTAAACTATTTGTGATAGTTCTTTCATCCAGCGCAGATTTTCATTTTTGGTAAAATGCAACATTTCACAAAATGTTTGCAGTATGAGTCGCTTATCGAGATTTCTTTGTTATGCAGTTTACTCAGTTTGAGGCAATGGGCCCTAAAGTTATATATTTCACAAGGCTAAATACAATGGTTGTCCCACTTAAAAAAAGTACAGATTTTTAAAGAGGAAAATCCCTCTAACTGTGCAGAAATGGTTGCATATAACTATGTTGAGCTGTATTTAGAGCTAGTGACTCTGACTTTTTCAGTCACATTTGTCTCTGTGCCTCAGTTTCCTCAGCTGTACAACAAGGTAGTGTTGGCATCTATCTCCAAGGATTGTTTTCAGGGTTAGAAATTACACATGTAAATGACTTTACACACCAGAAACACCCAAGGGTTTTAAAAAGTTACTCTGATCACACTTGTGGTTATTCCAATTTTTCTTAACCAACTGTCTGAGGTAGAGGGATAGCCGGGGTCTTCCACACAGTGCCCTCTAAGACCGATCTCAGATCTTGATGTCAGGGGAAGGGCTCCCACAGGCCCCCCACCCCCCACTGTGAGATGGCATTTAATGGTTTCAGAATGTGGCCTCACACTCTCTAAGAACAGCAGCATATGGAAATCATCACAAAGAGAAGGAATCATTTAGAGTGCTTTGAAAATATAAAAGAAAATAAATTGTTCCTGGTAAGTAAATACAGGACAGTGCTCTCTGAGCAGTCAGGGAACCCGGCCAGGGCCTTGGGGAAGGCTAATGAGCGTGTCATTCACTCCCAGCCCCCCTCCACTCTCGTCCTCTAAATTGGAAGTTATTACTATATAAGGCTGCTTTTCCTGGGCGGCTGATAGTGCATTAAACTCGGAGTTTCCAGCTTTTCAGACGGCCGTGAGTTATTTTCACCCATCAAGATCAAGCTCAGTGAGAAATGAAATTTGTGTAAGACCCAGGAGTCAGATGCAGCCCTTGAAGTCACCTTTATTTTTATTTCTTTCATGAAAAACATAACATTCCCCACTGGCTGGTGCTCAGCATGACTGACATGAGATCGAATTGTGTAAATATCGTGTTACACCGATTGGCAGCTACAGGGAGTTAGAATGCAGGATCCCTTTAGGTCCTCAATCTCTTGGCTGCCTGCCTACCAGCGGGAAGTGCCGGGCAGAACAGTGTCGCGTCGGGGCAGAGCTGCAGTGGGAGCGGACGCCCACTGGCTGCGTCCTTCGTGCCCAAAAGGCCGCATAACGTCCTGCTGACCGAGCTTCCCTGGGCTCCTCAGCGGCGGCCCAGGGCTCAGCCTGGACACCAGTTCAGTTAGGGATCCCGCTGGGCATTTCTCTTTCTGTCCTTCATTCCCTTTAACGACCCTGACTCTCTGCTTCTCTGATTTGAGGAGGGAAATCCCTCCTCTATCCTCACTGCCCATTCTCTCATTCCTTCTCTCTGTTTTTACACCTCTCCTCCCCCATAGCTTCCAAGCAAATTAAGTCATCGAACCTGATGTTGCTTTATCTGCAGAGGAAAGGGGAGAGACAGTGTGTGTGCCTGTGTGTGCATGTGTGTGCACGTGTGTGCACGTATGTGTACGAGAGAGAGGTGGGGGGAGGGATGGAGGGAGGGGGCACAGACTCAGGGATGCCACGCGCTAGTGTGCAGAGTTGTTTTGCCCTTCTGAGTTTTCCCGGGAGCATGTTTCAGCAGTCCAGCAGTTCACGCGTAGAAACGCCTTCCTGAGGTTCCTAAGGCCTTTTTCTTCCTGTCACTGTCCGGCCCGAGCACTTGCCCCCCGGGGGCCTGGCCTCGCTTCTCTGAGAGTGAGGCTGCTGCTCCCGCCTCTGAGACCTCCCGTGACTTTCCTGGAACCCAGCGTTCCTCTGTGTACTTCCCCCAGGCACGCGGTAGGTGTGCAGTAAAGAGTAGTATTTTTTAACGGAGTGATTGGCGATGATTCTATTTCTAATTCAGTAAGTGATAAAGTCACATCCCATCAAGAACGAGTGAGTGCACATTGTCGGGGGAAGTTCACGGCCTCCGCCGTTGGGGATGAAAGCAGGAGTGAAGCTCGGGTTCACACGGAGCGCCGGGAGCGGGAGGAGGGCAGGCAGAGGGCCGGTGGCCAGGGCGGCCTGCAGCCCAGCGCTGGAGGTCAGCCCCCATCGAGGCGCCCACGCTACCCCCTCCAGGCTGGGACTCCTGCTCAGGCCCCGGTCCCGGGGGGCAAAGGGCGACTTCGGTCCTGTTTTGCAAATGTAATCAATATGTTTTTATTTCATTACCGAAAAGGGTAAAGTGAAGTAAAGATCATAACTGTTCGGAAATAGTACATTATTAACATTTTCGTGAACAGCTTTGAGACCCGGCTGTCTGCACACGACTGGCTTACAATCACACTCACATTCAGTTCCAAGCAAAGAGCAAACCATTAAGCAACATGGTCACAGGCGAGGTACCCCCCCACCCCCACCCCGGCACAGGGCCACCCCCTGCTGTCACAGGGCCACCCCCTCTGTCACAGGGCACTCCTGGCCCCTTCCACTTGCTGAAGACCATGAACTCGGTTCCCACCCCATTTTCCGTTCTCCATTCCCAGAATCCGAGTTCTGCAGTGGCCCCACGGTGTTAATCTACCTAAACGACTGTAGTTCACCAGTCCCTGCTGTGTGGCTGCTCTTAATCTTGGATTCTATCTTAGCAGCAATGGGTGCTGCTGATCCCACCGTTGTTTTAGCTCTGAGGTGGCCCCAGGAGCGGAGAGGAGCCCTGACCCTCAGCCCCAGTCCCTCCACAGGACAGGGTGGCCGGAGGTGCAGAGGAAGGACGGTGCTGGGGAATGCAGCTGGGCTCTCCCCTTTCTGTGCTGGGACCTGGTTTTCCCCTCTGTCCCCTAATTTGCCCTTGACCTTGGAGAATATGCCTTCCCTCGTTTCTAAACAAGGAGCATGCACTGGGCTTTTCATTTCTACAGCATTCACAGTCCCTTCATCTTCAGGAGCATAGATGCTTAGAAATTACTTGATTAATTTCATGTACATGTGCTTTTTAGGGACTAGTGGCTTTAGGGGAATTTAATCAATTTCATAGAAAAGCCAAGTGGCCTACAAGCTCGCTGTGTGGGTGGAACCTAGCCAGTAGTCCATTTTAAGCTAGGTTGAAGGAACACAGCTCCAGACCAAATCTTTCTTATCTTCTGCAGTCGATTAATTTCCCTAACAGTCCTTTAAAGTTTAGTTCAGTCCGGCTGTTTTCACGAATCCCTCCCCAAACAGAACATGAGCACTTTCTTCCCTGAAACCGTCAGCGTGGTTCCTCCTCAAGGCCCAGCATTCGGTGCTTGGGCATGTTCTGTTTGATTTTCACAAGCGTGTGGAGTTTCCCCCCAAAGAAAATGCTAAGCCCCTTAATGGCAGGGAGTATGTTTTACGTTTCTTTTATCTGATGGTTTCTTGCACGTAGAAGACCCTCAATAAATATCCAAGAGCTCTCCTCTGGATTTGCTGTTCGCTGTCTGACCTTGGTTGTTTTGCCACTTGGTGCCACCTTTAATGTGGATGAAGGAAAGATGCGGAAGTATTTTGGTTTAAGAAAATCTAATGGGTATTCGGATGACACTTTGAATTATCTGAGACTTCCAGTCACTTGACGCTGTCCTTGGCTCTGTTGTCGTGAGTGGCTGGGAACCGCCTGCCTTATACCTGCGTGAACGCCCTCACGACCCATTCAGATGGCTCAGCCGCTTCGCCTTCTCTGCTCCTCGCTTATAAACTCCAGGTGTGTGTCTGAGATGGATTCCGTCTCTGTTTCCCCCCCTTTGCTTTTCTGTGGAATCTGGTCACCATTCAAGCTGCTGGAGTGCAAATAGCAGCCCGTCCTCTGGTGCCCGGCCTCCCTTCTTTCCCTTATTGTTTTACTGTTTTTGCGCACATGAAAGTTCACCGGCACATTCCTGTAACAGTAAAAACTCCACATTCTTCCTTCACAGTGTGCATGACATTTCTGTGTCAAAGTCAAAGGAAAACTCTTTGCGTAAGAGGTCCTAATGAGGTCTTGCCATGTCACTGTCACGGAAAGAGCTGAGACACTACCAATCAGAAGCTCTTTAGATCACTAATTCCAGGAGTGGAGACAAGACTTGGACTAAAAATCATTTTGTTTGCAAGCCCCATTTTCAGCCAGAGACCTTTTTTCTCTCTTTATAATAGATCTCTGTACAGTGAACACAGACTTATTTTATAAAGAGAAATTTCCCTAGAGGCACAGACATGAATTAACAGGTTACACCAATTACAGGTTCCGTTTAGGTGCAAACTCAGATTGATTGCAGAATGGCAGCAACTGAAAAAATATGGAAAGTATTAATAGGATCATAAAACCTTAGACTTGAGAGAGACACCTCATTTGATGCAATGTGCCCCTTTATAGAGGACTTCTGTTTACGTCATCACTAACAGATAAACAACCCACCTGTTGAAAAATAGTGTGGTCTTGGGACCCAATGAAATCTAAAGAATTCATTGTTGACCACCATTATTCAAAAAACAAAACAAAACAAAATAAAATTTTCTTTATATTTAGGTGACATCTCCCGACTTGTCGATGAAATATGAGCAATCTACTCCTTCCTATGAGAGCTGTTCACATAAAGAATTCTGGAAATTCCGATCATTCTTCCCTGTAATTTACCCTCTGGTGGAACACGTCCACCTTGAAGCCCTCTCTGCACCAGTAAATGCAAAGTTCTGCATTTAATTAAAAAGTCAATTTTCTAAGTTGACGAGGTGATACTAGCTAGATAGTAGTTCAGCAAAATGAGACTTTAGTGTTTTAGGTTGGCCAGGCTCACTATTAAGTTACACTGAATCAGCAGTTACGGAATAACCTCCGGCGTCATTAATAAGGAAAATGTTTAGCTAAATGTTTATAGGTTCAACTTTATTGTAAGAATTTTTCTCTGTGCAATTTTCCAAGTTGGGTCTACAACCATTAGGGGAGCAATTTCAGGGTAAAATCAACTACACTTCCCAGGTTTGTGGGTCCCAGCTAATTTTTAGCATCAGCTTCTGATAGTCACTTTAATTAGGTGAGCATATTCCCAGCTGCTTTGTGAAAAGTACTATTCTGATGTGTTTTCCCCACACCAAATAAGCATTTCTCCAAATCTCAGTGGATACTGACTGGGTGTCTCACAAATTTAGCTTAATTCCAATTCTATCTACCTGGAGATGGTGTCAGATCCCACAGGTTAAGGCTCAGTCCCACAAGACTGCCTCTGTTTCAGATATGCCACATATCTGATAGTTACCTATGCTTCTGACCAACTGGCTAAAAATTGGAGGTTCCCAAGACCACCCCTCCTTGGGTTCCATTAATTTGTTAGAGTGGCTGAGAGAACCCAGAGAAACATTTACCAGTTTATTAAAAGATATTATAAAAGATATAGGTGAAGAGTCAGATGAAGAGGTACACAGGGTGAGGGCGAGAAGGGCCCTGAGCACAGGAGCTTCTGTTCCTGGGGAACTGGGTGCCACCTTCCTGGCACCTGGATGGTTCATCAACGTGGCAGCTCATTAATCTCATTGTTGAAGAGTTTTCATAGCACTTCGTCTCCAGCCCCTTCCCTTCCCAGAGGTTGGTGGGTGGGGCTGAAAGTGTCCCAACCCTCTAACCACTAGGTCTTTCTAGTGACCAGCCCCATCTGAGGCTGCCTAGGGGCCCCGCCCTAAGTCACCTCATTAGCATAAACTCAAGGGCGTCAAAAGGCTCCTTATGAGTAATAGAAGACACCCCTTCCCTTAGGAGAGTCCGAGGCTTTAGAAGTTTTGTGTCAGCTACCAGAGACAAAGACCAAGTTTGTTTCTGGTTTCACCATGATGGGGCTGCATTCTGGGGTGAGCGAGACATTGTCCTTGCTCTTAACAGACTTCCTTGGAAGAGGCAGCTTTGTAACAATCACACAAGGTGGCAAGGCCTTAAAGAGAGAAATGGGTGACATATTCTAAAATAAAAATCACGGCTAAACTGATTCTGCATGTGGACGTCAGGGAGCAGCACCCAGGAGTCCCCGCTCAGCCTGGACCCCGAATTCGTCGAGGTAGCCCAGGCCCGGGAGCCACTGAGCGAGCGCGCTGTGCTCGGAGCGGCGTGGGCCGCAGACCTGAGAGTCTTCTGAGAACTTGTGTGGTGCTGGTGCCACAATGATCTCGTCCGACCGAGAGTAAATGCCGGCGAGTTTTGTGTAAGACAGACTCTGATCAGGAGGCATTCAGTGTCCCTCCCTGGTGCCTGAGCCTGTTCCTCCGTCTGCTTCGTGTTTGTGCAGGATCAAGGCTCACCGGCAGGTCTCTGTGGCGTTTGCTGGAGTCTCTGTCAGACTCAAGGAAAACTCGGTGAGAAGGGCCGTGAGGAAGATCTTGCCACCTCGCCCTCATGGGAAGAGTTAGAAGATACTAAGTTTTAGAATCTCTTTAGCTTAACTCAGAAGTTGGAAAGAACCAGGGATTAAAAGTCACCAGCTTCTTCCTTTCAAACTCACCATCTTAGTTGTTATAAACCCTCTCTAATTCTGTTTTTTAATTAACTTTATTGGGGTGACATTGGTTAATATGTTCATATAGATTTGAGGTGTGGATTTCTCTGATACAAGGTCTGTATATTGCACTGTGTGCCCACCACCCAGAGTCACATCTCCTCCTGTCACCGTATGTTCGGACCCCCTTCACCCTCCACCCGCTTCCCTCTGGCAGCCACCCACTGCTGTCTGTGTCCTCGAGTCTCAGTTTTATGTCCCACATATGAGAGAAATCATATGGGTCTTAGCTTTTCCTGACAGGCTTATTTCGCTTAGCGTAATATTCTCAATGTGCACCGATGTTGTTGCAAATGGCAGTGCAGTGTTGCCTCAGTTTTAGAACATCTTTGTGGACGAGCATTTCGGGTCACGAACGCCATAAACCCGGGAGGAAATGCTTCGGTTTTCGAACCCGCCTCGGAAGCCGAACAGGCCCCGCGGCTTCCGCTGAGGGCAAGGTCCTGAGGCCCGGCTGTGGGTCCCTCAGGTCTCGAACGTTTCAGAACCCGAATGGGCTTCCAGAACGGGTCACACTCGCAAACCGAGGCACCACTGTGTTAGGAAGGTGACGGATGGATGACGAGGGTGGGGGAGGGTGAGCAGGAATTTGCAGGATGGACGTGGCGTTTGCTGTGAAATATTGCAGAGGAGGGGCAGTTGTGAGAAGGAGCTAAATTTGATTTTACCTGAATTGAGCGCGTTATCTGTGGGGCGTACAGAGGGCCATCTGAGGAAGAGTTAGGAGTTTCGTTGTGGGCTCCGGGGAGCCGGGGTGAGAGCGGAATACGGGAAGCGGGACGCAGAGGCCGAGGCCAGAGGCCAGGGCAGTGGAAGGAGAAAGAGAGACAGTAGGTCCGGCAACATAGTCACTCTTTTAGCAAAATCAGGGGAGTTGGGAAGGATTAAATCCGTTGACCTTAGTGCTTTCTCTGCTGATATTTTATATATTTCATTTTGATATTTGGAAGGGTTTTTTATATTACAAAAAACATCAGATGTTAAAAAGTCCTATAAAAGAAGAGACAGACAAACAAATCAGATTGTTATCTGAAGCCTTCTGACGCATTTGAGCCGTGGAGTGTGAGTTTTTATTTGTTTATTTAAGTTAATTTTTTTCCTTCCTCTGGACAACAGGAGCACAGGATTGGAGTAAGTATAATCCTCGGTTCACAGCACATGTCCTGAGTTATTTTTAATAACCTCACGAGCACACGTGACCCAGCTCCCTAAACAAAAAGTGGAACAGTATGGGCCCCACGCCCTGATGGGTCCCCCGCCCGAGGTAGCCACCATCCTGAGTTCGGCATTCACCGCTGCTTGCCTTTCTTTTTGTGTAGTCTTACTGTTTATGCGTTCTTCAGAAGTGGGTGCTTTTACTCAGTTGCTTTAGCTTCGTAGAGAGGGTGTCACGCTCTCACTTAGGGCATGGTCACTAGGATGTGTCCATTGGCTGCACCTCCGGTCCATCCGCGCGCCTGGTCGGCCCTGTCCCGCAGCGGTCCACCAGCGTCTTGTCCGCCAGGGCCCCTACGCGGGGAGTGAACTGCCGGGTCGTGGGTGTGTGAAGGACCAGGCCTAGGAGAAAACGCAGCCCCTTGTCACGTCGGTGCCCGATGTTGCAGCTCCGCCACAACGCAGGCGCACCTGTGGGTCCACATCTCCAACACTCCCGCGTTCGCTATTGCGCTCCAGTGCTCTGTGCTCTCGGTTTGTGTTTCTCTGACCTCCATTCGTGTTTTCTCTTCTGTGAGTCGCCCCATCACAGCTTTAGTGTATTTTTCTATTAGGCTCTTCGAGTTCTTTGTATAGATTAGTCCAGTCCTGAACTTGTTCGTCATGTTAAACCTTGTGGGTTGTGTGTAGCAAAGGGCCTCCCGATTTCACAGCCTGTCTTTTCATGTTATTTAAGGTTTCTGTTGATGAACAACAATTTTAATATAGTCAAACATCAATTTCTATGTGTGTGGTTAATGTTTTGGGGTCTCGTTAGAGAAATCTTTTACCTATGCCAATGTCTAGTAAATAGACACATGTTTTCTGTAAGATCTTGAGTTTTTAAATTACTTTAAAGTGCTTTTTTTCCCTAAGCTGTTTTATCAGATATATTTTTGTAATAAACCTTTTATTTTTCTTACATACTGATATTCTTTAAATTCCAGAGAATTTCTACTGCTTTCAAAAAATTTGTTTTAATTATCTTAAAGGTTAAAAGTAATCTGATTAAGAACAAGCAAAAAAACCCCTCAGTTTCAGAGAAATCAACCATTGCAATGCCCTGACTGAAAATGCTGTCACAATGTTGTGACTTAATGGATGGGAATTGAGTACTTTAATTTTTTAATTCTTCAGCTGTAGCTTTGTTGTTCAGATAAGAAAAGTAGGAAAGAATTTAGTTAAAAACAAAGCCTAGCCCTGGCCGGTGTGGTTCAGTGGTTAGAGCGTTGGTCCGTGGGTTCCATTCTGGGTCAAGGGCATGTACCTGGGCTGCAGGCTCCATCTCCAGCCCCAGTTGGAGCACGTGCAGGAGGCAACCAATCACTGTGTCTCTCCCACATTGATGTCTCTCTCTCTCGCTTCCCTCCCCTCCACTCTCTCTAAAATCAATGGAAAAATATCCTTGAGTCAGGATTAACAAAAAAAAAATAAAAAAGAGCCCAAAACCTGGTTTTATACTATGTAGATATGTGGTTATATATGTACGTGTGTGTGTGTATATGTATATTATGTATATGTGTATGTATATGTGTGTATGTGTATGTATGTATGTGTATGTATATGTATATGTGTGTGACTTCCAGGTAGCAACACTAATATTGTAATCTGTAGGAATGAGCTTGTGTTACTGGGTAAACATCAGTCGCCTCTGCCTTTAGAAGAAGAATTTTGTTATGTCAGGAGTCATCTTTCTAGTTCATTCTAAGACACTGACATAAAAGATGAGTGGTAGAAATATTTTGGTATCATGTAAGGAGAATGAAAGAATTGGAAAAATTTAGAGAAATAGCTACATATCCAGCCACCATATACTAAAATTTTACATTCTCTCCCTCTCAAATTCAGTGAGTGAGAAGTTACAGAGGAGTCCGGGCGCAGGTGGCAGCCTTCCCATCAATTGCCGAGTTGGGCAGAGGAAAGGTTGAGGGCCCT
Source organism: Miniopterus schreibersii (assembly GCF_964146895.1). Lineage (NCBI taxonomy): Eukaryota > Metazoa > Chordata > Mammalia > Chiroptera > Miniopteridae > Miniopterus > Miniopterus schreibersii. Next base: position 8,050,147 of record NC_138105.1, read on the forward strand.
GGTCTGCTCCGGACCCCACTCTCAACGACCTTTCCCATTCAGCTTTTTATATGAATTCTTTATAGGACAAATTCCATGTTTATAAATTTCCTAGAAACTACGAGTTGCCCCCCCCTTTTTTTTTACTTTTAAAAACACATTTCTTTAACAAAGCAGCCAAAATAGAATTCCAAACTGAGACCAGCTGTTTTCCTGTTTGCAGAAAGAGAAGTGTCCTTTATTTCCCATGCCGTGTGTGTCCAGGTGTTTATATAGAATAGATTACAGTACAGGAGAAACGTTAAACAAACCTATAGATGTAGCAGGCTGGGCCCGGGCTGCATGTCTGACAGGTCGTGTACTCTGTAGTAGGATCGTCTTCCGTTGCTGAGAGCTTGTTCAAATAGAAATGAAAAGAGGTTTATGGCCAGAAACAGGTCTGACTTCCTTAAAAGGCAGTTGTTTCTTTTTCCTTTGCTTCTCTGGAGAATTGGCTACAAACCGGGAATAGTTGTCCTCTGACTCATCGGCAGAGCTGCATACAGCACATGCATTCAGATAAAATCATAATGAGACAGGCCCTCATTAGACCTGGTGTGACAAGAGGGTCATTTTTAAAAGAACATTTTAGGGATTGCATTTTCTGAAATCTACTATGTAGAGTAAATAAGTTGTTCCTTTAAAAAAAATCCAATCCAAATGTTGAAATAAGATTTTCATTTGCCTTTTTAACTCAGTATATCTAGTTTTCATATTTGCCATAAGACATGACAAATATAAATCAGGCAGTGATCCTTTAATTCTTATGCAATTATTTCAAAGGTAAGTCCAGGACTATTTTAGATCCCCAAGTCCATCGAAGTACAAAAAAGAATGTGTTTGTAGCAACCAGACTGCACAGGCTAATCAAGGCTATGACAAGTGAAGTGTGCATCCGAAGGGTTCCACAGCTGCACCCAGCAGAAGGGCCCTGGTGGGTCTGGGCATGGTGTTCCCACTGTGATTGCATTCTCTGGAAATGCAGGCAGTGCCTCACTCGTGGGCACAAAGTGAGAGCTTTAAACATACCTATTGACTCCTTACTCAAGAAGACTTGCTCATCAAACATAGGAGGGAGGGAGAGGCGGCAGACGTTGGGAACAGGACAGACAGTGCTAGTGAAGGGTCAGGACTCCCTCCCGGAGCCTGGCCAGGCGCCCTGTCCCTGGAGCCTGTGCCCTCAGCCATTTGCAATTAATTACAGTTGGACTTTGAGCCAAAATCTCTTTGCAGTCATTGTACTTGGCATTTTCCTCTCATATTTTGGCTACTTTTATATACCAAAGTAATTAAATGAACAGAAAAAAATGTATTCCTCTGAATATCAATTTTTTAAACTGTTCTGATGTCAGTAAACATCGATTAAGGGCTCAGCATGAATCACATGAGGTGCTGGGGAGGTAAAGACGAAGGCTGTAAGGCTGACAGTGTCATTTCGGGGTCCAAGGTGGGCGGCAATTAGTGTAATAGCACTGTGTCCGTGTTAATGTAGACTGGTGCTGGGGGTTCCTGTTACTGTAGACGAGGGTGATGAATATGCTGAAGCTTGGCCTGCAAGGGGGAGTCTCTCAGGGTCACAGGAATTTTCTGGTAAGAGCCTCAGTCCTAAACCAGCCTAGTCTGTCCCGAGCCTCTGCCTTCGCTTCAGCCCTGGGACAGGCCGAGGGTGCAGAGCAGCAGGCAAAAGAAAGACTTGGAGTTGGGCAGGAGCCGCATTGTGGCCCCTAGGAAGTCAGGATTTTATAAAGGCAATGGGAATCCATTAACAACATTTACACATTTAAGGAAGGACTGGTCAGGCGAGAGACAGCAGGCTGGGAGAGCAGTCGGGAGTACTGTCCTAGTCTAGGGCACAGAGAGTGAGAGGTGGAAAAGAGGAGGTGAATGCCGGGGTTCTGCAGGATGTGCTGCTTGGTGCGGCGTGGCAAGTGGAGGCCAAGAGCAATCTGATGTGACGGGATATTGAGCAAGTCTTAGCGCCGCCCTTGGAGAAGTGATTGTAGGGGAAGGAACAGGTATGCAGGAAAGGTGACTCGGTTATTTGTATGCACTTGGAGCAGGAGGTTCCTGGAGGCCACCTTGGAGCCCAGGCGGGAGGAGGGACTTGGGGTTTACCTGTGTGTAGCTGGTGGGAGAGCTCACCCATGTCAGGAAAATACCTTTTACCTAAGCGATTGGAGCAGATACAACAACACTTGGCACCTACGGAGGACACACCACCGGGACCGTGGGCTCTGAGAACAGAAACCACAGTGGAAGAGGGAAGGCAGGGAGTTCCTTCCATTAAAAACTCCTTGTAGCTTTAGTGTGATCATATGAGAAATATGTATGTCATGCTCCATCTCTGCATCCTGGAGCAATTTTGCTGAGCATGAAATAAATCTTCAATGAGAATTTTCGCAATGCATATAGGAAACTGTTTGTTTGGACTCCAGTCTCATTGTGGAATAATCAGGCAGAAGGTGGGCAAACTGGCCAAATCAAGGATAATTTCCTCTGGCCAGAGAAGATGCAGTCAGGACCCACCGAGATCTTTACCTGGCCTTTAACTGTTGCCCTGCGGGGGCCGTGGCCAGCCCTGCCCGCCCTGTCCTTGCCGGCTCTCATTCTCAGAGGTTCGGCTCCGGTCAGCCTGTTCCCGTGCCCGCGCCCCCGTCCCCGGCCCGGGCCTGCCCTTCAGTCCATCCGTGCCCAGCTGCCTGGCTGCGTAGCTAAAACACATCGGCCCTCCCACTTCCCCGGTTAAAACCCTTCTGTATTTCCCCACCACCTCCAGGCGAAAGCCGAAGCTCTTTAATTTGGGAAAATAGACCTGTCACCAAGGATGTTCTATTTCTTTAGCATTTTCTTTTTTCTTTTAACTAGTTGAGCTTTAAGCTGAAGTAACACCCGTTGCTCGTGGTTACTCTTCGTATGGTGTGTGCATTGTACGTCTATTTATTTGTATATATACTTTTTTCCCATCTTCTCTTCACTGCATCTCTCCCCTCATGCAATTCTCCAACTGCCTAACTCTGTCACCTTCCCCGATAGCCTGTCTTGGCCCTCAGTTAATCACCTCATCTCAGCGCTTTTATAACACTGTGCATATCTTTGTCACTTAACGCATTATTTCACAATTATCCATGAACATGGCGTTCCCCTCACGACCCTGGGCTCCCGGAGCGCAGGGACCGAGTCCTCTTTATCTCTGTGTCCCTGGTGTCGAGCACACGCTGTAGAATGGTCACGTAAACAGGAAGGAGTGGAGGTCAAGGGCAGAGTCTGCGCTTCAGTAACATTGTAGCCACTGAATGATTGCAGATTTGTGTCTGTCAGATGCTTTTTGTTGCCAGTTCTGATCATGGCCACAGACTGCTGTCTGAAGCGCGCACATCTGCCTCATGGATGGCTGATCCGGTCCCTCAGGAAGTCCTTCAGTGTTAGAGAAGGAAAGGTTGGCTTTCTGCTCCAGGATCTTAGGTAGATGTCCCTCTGGTAGCAAAAACCATGCTAGTTTGTGGTGCTCCTCCCTCCTCCCTGCAGAGAGCTCCAGGGGAGCTCCCAGGCTTGCTTTCCGCTGACAGTTTGGTCAAATGTGTTTGCCCCTAACTCTTTTCAGCCTTATATTCTTGTGAATATAAGGCTGATACTATAACAGGATAGACAGACATAATGTTAGGTTACACTTCAAACTCAAAGGGAAAGTGTCCTGTAAGAAGCACATTATATTCTGGGATCTCAGCTAGTGAGCTCTGCTTGTCACGAAAAACAAGGTTGTTTTACTAAAAGTATCACCCACAGAGTAGAGACTGGCCACGTTGGGACTGGCCGGCCTTGTCTATGCAGGGATCCTCAATAAATCTGTGCTAACAGCACAAAGCAAACCCTTTAAATAAAACAATACGTTCTCTGGATATGTAATAAAGGGACTGTGGTGTCCAGGTTCCTTGCATACATTTTGGGAAAACAAAGTCTTCTTTGCCATACACATAGCATAGCGGCAGCTTCAGAATATTGGTGTTTTAGCCAAATTTCACACGTAATCTATAGTCTAAGAACCCAATATTGACCCTGGAGGTTGCTTCCTAAGTCCAAGCGAGATGGGTAATTGAGGGTATCGTCCTTTCTAAAACACAGAAGCTGACTGTGAGAGTGCAGACTGCCCACCTGGGCCAGGACCCAGGCTGTACATCACTGCAGCCCTCATGCCCCCTCCCCTGGCGTCTCCTTCTTAGCCCCCAGCCTCTCCTCTGGGAAAATCCCTGCAGAGGGACTGGACACACCTCTCAGCAGGGTGCACTAAACCATCAACAAAGCTGAGTTCATGGGCCAGCCAGTCTTCCCAGAGAGTCCCCAGGGTACTGTTATTCTGAATTCCAGTTGATGCTGATCTCAGCTGGAGTAATTTGCCCTTCTCTGTGGTTTGTGTTTTCGTGCCCTTGAGTTGTCAGGAGCTGTCAAGACCTTGAGACCTGACCGTCTGAGTGAGCGGTGGCCACCGCAGCAGTTTGGGACCCCCAGATCAGTGCAAAGTGGCTCGTCTGTTACAGGAACGCCCTCGCTCCAGGGCTGCTGGGGTCTGCGGGAATCTCTGCCCATTTCTTCAGCACATGGGGAAGTAAAATCCACAGAAGAGGGTCTATGGCCTGACTCTGATGAGAAGCGTGGAAACTTCTCCTTTGGCATTGCCTTCTAAGGTGTTACCATTTGGATGGTAAAGCTGTGGGCACTCTGACTTCATTCCTTCGTTATAACACGGTTACTAAGAGGTGGAAATTTGTCCCCGATGTGCACTGGATGCACTGGCAACATGGAAGCCAATCGGGCATTCGTAGCAGAAACGATCAGGACCTTGGTCAGTGTTGCTGGATGGGCCGTGCCTGCTGGCGTGTCCTCTCCTGCCCCTGCCTGTCCTACCCACCGTCAGCCTGACCCTGAGATGCCTGGCACACCACCTCTGTGTGGGCATGGCCAAGGGCTGAGAATCTCCAAAAATCTTTTCTTTAGACCTTGCCTTCTCCGGCCAGGTAAATAACTCCCAGCCCTTGGAGACTGGGCAGCCGGCCCTGCTGACATCTCCACTGAGTTACAGGGAGGTTTTCCTCAGGCCACTCTCTGGGTGATGAAGTAGCTTCTCTCAACCTCTCAGTTGCAAAAGCCCAAATCACATAAATGGGATCGAGTAGCTAATGTACCACTGGGTCTTGGAAAACTGTCTTAAAATTGCTGTCTAGGGCAATAAGATCTAATACACCATCTTTACAGCTCTACTAATCCAAAACGGGATTTTTCTGGGACCGGGTGACCCCCTTTGCCCGGCTGTGTTCCGGCCACCCTGAGCACTTCACACTTAGTGAGCTACAGCACTTGGCAAGCATCTCCATCTATGGTCTAATTAATTTCCTAAGGGGTACCAGCGTTTTCAGAGTGTGGCCATTTCAGTGCCACCAACGTGTGTTAGAGGCATGAGGATGGAAATGTTTCTGACATAGCAGGAGGCCCAAGTAAATTCAACTCCGTTACCTGGGAGGTATCAGGTGGGGTTTGCGATCCAGACTCACCTGCTGGGAGCTTGTGAACCTCACACCACAAGGCTGTTGGCCTTACAAGCCCAGCCTACTTGGAAATAATTACACATCAGTATTTTCTCCACCCCCAAGTCCCACTCCAGTTGTGTTCTTTGCTAGTCATGCCTTTTTGCCATCACCTAAGTCTCAGGGTTTGTGATCTGTGTCCTTCGGTGTCCTTTTAGGCTGATCTGTGGGAACAGAGGCTGCAATATCTTGAACTGCACACGTCCCCAAGCAACGTGTATCACCCTCAAGCCATTCAGGTCGAACCCTAACAGGGATCCCGAATGCAGCCCTATTCATGTGTTATTAAAATCCCTGGCTCAATTTAAATCTGTCTCCAGTATATTCAGAGGAAAAAGAGGTGGGAACTATCTTGGGGATAAGAAATGTCTTCCTTCCCCCAGGAACTTGTGGCTGGGAGTATGATGCTGACACTCTGCCCGGCCAGGTTCAGGTAACAAATATAGGTGGCCTGGTGTGGAGTTGGAGCCCTGAAATCCCAGTGTGGCCAGTTCCCAACACTGTTTTCAAATTAATTCCAAGACATGTTGTAAATGTCCAGGAAGTGCCGAGATGCTTGATAGGTACCGGGAACGCAAAGCTAGTGAGGCCTAGATCCTGATCTGCAACGTCTCGTGGGGAGGGAGGGGTTTGGACCAGGTAGACAGGCCCCTTGGAGCCGGTGGAACCGTGTTTGCAGTGGCGAAGAGGCAGGGCATGTGCATTTTTGAGGGGCTGCAGGCACCTCAGGGGAATGGAGAACAGAGCTGGAATCACAGGGGTGACCTGGAGAGGTAGCAGGGGCCGATCAAGGCCTTCGGCAGCGGAGGTGAGATCTGGTGTTTCGTCCTGTGAGTGTGTGCGGGGTGGGGGGTATTATGGAGAGAGTTAGTGAGAGAGACGTTTACCCACACTATTCCTGAGCCCTTCTGGAGGGGAGAACATCATTTGCTAGTCAGGTACTAGTCACATAATTAAAAGGTGTAATAACAAAATTATATCAATGGAATATACAGGGTGTTCCCCCCAAAATGTTTATATACTTTAACAGCTGATAGCGAAATTCATGTTTCTTTCTTTTCAGATTTAACCCATTGGAATTAATAATTATTCAAAGTGTGTATAGGTATAACTTGAGTTTTTGGAAAGCTTCGCTGTCTCATTTTGGAGAAAAGCATCCTGCTTGTACGGGCTGTACTGGTATTACATAGAAATTGGCCAGGAGCCCTGGCCGGGTTGGCTCAGTGGTTAGAGCGTCAGCCCTCAGACTGAAGGGTCACGGGTTCGATTCCTAGTGAAGGGCATCCACCTCGGTTGCAGGTTCCCTGCCCCGGTCCGGGCCTGTTTGGGAGGCAACCAGTCGATGTGTCTCTCACATCTCTCTCTCTCTCTACCTCCTCCCTCCCTTCCACTCTCTCTAGAAAAGGCCCTCGTGTGAAGATTAAAAAAAAAAAAAAGAAAGGAATTGGCCAGGAAATGCTGCTGATCTAGATATATTAAACTTCTCCCTGTTTTTACCTTTATAAGGTACTGTGTTAAATGCATACATGGATTGATTACAGAAATGAATAAAGTATTCTCTTATTAAAAAAGCATTTGTGGATCTTCCCTGGACCTGGTCCTGGCAGGCAGAGGGAGTCTGCAGGGTGCTCGGGTGCTGCGGAGGCCGGGCCTCAGGCTCCCAGGACCGGGGGGTTGCTAGGCGACCAGAGCAGCTTTCAAACAAGCCTCGGTTCCTGCCGGGCCTGCTGCCATCCTCCCAGACGCAAGCAGGCACAGTAACTGAGAATGGACCCCAGTGGCTGACCCGTTGCCCTTTAAGAAGTGTTGATGCTTTATGGCAAGAGGCTCATTTGTACAAAACTAATCAGTCCATGTAGGGGTTTATTAGCTAATTGGTCAGGATCAAAACTTATGAAAAGCATTTGGAAACCAGTCCTCTCTCTGTGATTCCACGATGAAGTCGGGAGTGTTGATCTTTGAGAAAGCCTGCCAACCTGCATATAAATTCATGTGGGAAGAAATACATTTAAAATATGCCCTTCTAAAGTAAACTTTAAAAAGCTGCTCCAAGCATGAAGAAAACAGATGGCATAGGTCTTGTTAGGGCATAGCTGATACTTTGAGACTTGAAAATGCAGACCAGTCCTACCGATATCCACATGCTTGCAGTGACATTTCCTTGGCAAGATTGGACATTGCTTAAAAAGCTCAGGTCATTCTCACACAGATACAGGAAGGTGCTGTTTTTTATTTATTTCTGGCTTTACACATGTCTGGTGAAGATGATTAGCCTGTTTATTAGAGTGAACCAACATGCTTAAACCCAGTTACCTTGGAAGACTGCAAGGCAAACAAAGTTAGACTATGTTGTGTTTTTATATTTATGTACTTACCTATAGCCCAGCCAGTGTTGGCTCAGTGGTTGAGCGTCGACCTATGGACTAGGCGGTCACGGTTCGATTCCCGGTCAGGGCACATGCCCGGGTTGCGGGCTTGGTCCCCAGTAGGGGGCGTGCAAGAGGCAGCTCATCAGTGACTCTCTCATCATTGACGTTTCTATTGCTCTCTCCCTCTCCCTTCCTCTCTCTGAAATCAATAAAAAAACACACCCATATTTATGTGGAAACCACATAAATACATACATAGCAAAACATATAAATACATACATAGCAAAACATAAAGCAAGTTCGGAAGCCCTGAGTAGTGAGCTGTTTCTTGTCCTGAACTGAGCCACAGCCCAGGGCAGTGTGCTCCGCCCGACCCTGTGCTTGTCCGATTGCACTTAGTGTGGCAGCGAGCACACTTGTTCCGTGAACAGTTTCCATAGGGGATCATGAGCTCTGAGCAAGGAGCCATGTCTGCTTTACTCACTGTTTCTTTGCCAGCACTTAGAGGAGTTCCTGGTCCTGGCCCTGCAAAGAAAATAAAGCCAGTTGAGTAAATTCCAGGGATGCGTGTACAACGTGGGGACTGAAGGTCACGATACTCATTGACTGTTTCAAAGCTGCTAAGCGGGTAGATCTTAGTTTTCATCACAAGAAAAATAAATAAATTTGGGAGGTGATGGGTGTTAACTTTCTGTGGTAATCATTTTACATTATGTACATATATCAAGTCGTCATATTGTGCACCTGAAACTAATCCAATGTTATACGTCAGTTATATCTCAACAAAATAAAAGGATAGGCTCATTCAGAAAGAAAAGCCAGTGAGTGGCTCTCTCTTATTTGCCATAAAAACAAGGAAGCGGTCAATTCTTTGGACCTTTTAAAAGATGAATGGCTTTTTTGATTTGCATGAGTAACTGAATCATTTATATCGCTAAATTTATGTCGGCATAAAGAATTCAGAATATCCTTTAAAGAAATCAAGTAGCCTCTCAAAGTTTTAAAAATCAAGATTTCTAATCCCATCTTGCCTAGTTATGTAGAGGAAAATAGAAATATACCTGATTTTATTTTCCCAACTAGTGAAGAGCTGAGATTTTACTGCCTAGATTTTCTTCTAGGATTTTGAGGGTTTGCGAACATCACTTGTTGAATTTTCACAGTAAACCTGGGCAGTTAGGAGCTCATAAGTAAGGAAACTGAGCAGAGTCTGTGACTTGTCTACGTTTGTGGAGCTCTCAGCGGCAAAGCTGAGACGAGACATAGGCCTTCTGACTATTAGTTGGGGCCCTTGCTAGGATATTAAACTTTCACAATGACATTTTAATTTATGAGAACACTCAATTCCACAAGTATCCAGGGTCATTAGAGTACCCTTGTTTTTAATATTTATTGAACACTTACAGAATGATAGACTCTGTAGTGAAAACTTTTATACATGAGCACTGTAATCTCATGAAATTTGACTCCCCCAGAAGGAAACATATATAGATACTGAAATGAATCCATAGGACTCCTTTTTTTCTACAATCTAAACTGCACAAGGAATACACGTCTGCTGTATAGATCAGAAATAGCCCGGAGTAAGTGGGGCATAGAAAATTGTGTAAGCACAGCAGTGGGATCCCACCTTCTCAGGAGCCAGCTCCACACCCAGCCTGATGTCCTGTCCACCATGTACAGTGACTCTCTTTCCATTCCTTTGGCCAACAAATGCCTTAGGCTTTAACAGAATGGCCAGTATGAGGCCAACCTGACATATAATTAAAAATCAGCAAATACTTGTTTATTTCCTGGGTGAAAATTCCTTACTGCATCAGCCATTAATTTGAATTTGTTGAGTTACAGTTTTATCCTGAATGAAATATTTGTCTCTGATCATAATTCCTCCATGGTGGTTTTTTTTTGGTGTTTTTTTTTTTAACCCTCACCCAAAAATATGGTTTTTTATTGATTTTTAGAAAGAGAAAAAGGGAGCGACAGAGAGAAACCTCGACCGGTTGTGTCCGTGCCAGCCGGCCAGGGCTCCTCCATGTTTTAACACCACTGTTCCTCTTTCCCGATCGGGAAGGTGTGGCTCCAATGGCTCCATCGTCCCTGGCCAGCGTGGACAGTGAGCCAGCTGCTGCAGAACATTTGAGTTCGCTGTTAGCACAATCTTGTCATCTTTTCCCTCAGCAGGTATCTTTTCTCTGACCAAATTGGCTTAGTTTCCAAAAAGACTTCTAATAATAGGCTTCCGGCTATTCCTAAGACTTTTCACCTCAAAGATCCAGGTGTTGGAAAATAGATGGGAGCAATTGCTTTGACCTACCTGTGCCCTGCGAGAGGCGCGGGCCACACAGGAGGAAGGCGGGACTCAGGCCAGTGTTGGAGCGCTCGTGGCTGGCGGAGGGCTCGGCGCAGAGGGCAGCTGGCCTCTCCCGCTTTTTTCTGAGCATAGATGACTTTACACATATTTGGATAAGAATCAGAGTTAGGAATCATTTGTTTGCTTGTGCAGAAGACACACTCAAGCTGCTTAAACCAAAAAGAGACTTCACTGGCTCCAGTGACTGCAAAGTCCGCTGGGAGCCTGGGCCTAGGCGTGGCTCGATGGGCCCGTGCCCCCGCGCCACAGGGCGAGTTCTCCCTTCTGTTCTCCGCCTGGCTTCTCTGTTAACGTCATTCCAGGCAGGATCTCCCCTCGTGGGCCTAAGATGACTACCAGTTACTGCAGAGGCTACATGCTTCCCTATCTGGAGCTGGTTGGAATAAAGCATATTTGTCCCAGAATTCTCAAGAAATCAGGTGGGATGAAGTCACATGCTCACTCTGACCCCGTCACTGTGGCCAGAGTCATGGAATGCGCCGGTGACTTCGCCTAGCTCCAGACCCTCTGTCACCTCGCCCTGGGATGCCAGCGAGCCACAGATCATCATGTGGAACGTGAGAGTGGACACCGGAGATATAGCCAGTTATAGGATGAATCTTAGAAATAGGAGGGGACCGTAGAATCTTCAGCCCAATGCCTTTTTGAGGGACCAGACTTTACAGAACAGTAATGCAGCGCTGCCATCGGTCTCTGCAGGTCCTGCTGCGACAGGAGCCTCCAGGGCTGGTGTGAGCCCTGGCAGGCCTATCGGGAAAGGCCTTCCTAACACGGAGCTCCCCCTTGTCCTCCATCCCCTGGACCCTGCTTTGCCCATTGTGGCCACAAGTCAATTCAGTTCTCCTTCCACATTGCAGCCTCTCTGAGGTAGATTAAAATAGTAAGATAGTCATCCTCAGTCTCTCTTTTCCAGGTGCAACACCCCCCATTCTCTCACCTGCTGTGAGTGTCGAAAGGTTTAAAACACCCTCACTCTTTTGGCCTTTCTCCTTTGATGAACCTGGGACCAGCTCCACACTCGGGCACAGTGGCGTAGACTGGCACAGAGATGCCCAGCATGGCACTGGGAAGTGGCTGAGTGGAGAGATGCTGAGGAAAAGGGAGCTGCATGTGTCCGGAGTAACTCACAGGGGTCTGGAGAAGGAGCCGCCTCAGAACTCAGACCTGAGCTAAACCAGTCACAGCCGGAACGTGCACCTAAAATATGTTCTGGAACATGGTCTCTCTAATCTCTATTCATATTAGGATTAATTATTCTATTTGTTGGAGGCTTGATATTTAATTTTGAAAATGTCATGAATTATTAGTGTTTTAATAGTGCCTAATAGATGTACAGGATGGGGCAAAAGGAGGTTTACAGTTGTTCATATGGAAAATAATAGAATAATAAATAATAATACAGAATAAACTCTGTCTTGCATGCTCACCACTGTAAATCTACTTTTGCCCCACCCTATATATTGATTTTCGTGATTTATTTTATATATACACACATTATTTTGTTTTTGAAGGTAACTGTTCATTTTCTCTCATAAACAAAAGGGAAAGTCTTGCAGTGAAACCTCGGTCAGACCTGTCTGTCAGGCCTCTGCATGTGCTCTCTGCTGCTCGGGACACTCCCACCTCTGCCTGTCAGCTCCACCACCCAGTCTCTCAGCCCCAGGGTCGAGGGTCATTGGCTCTCCTCTCCTCCCCGACAGCCAATTTCAGACCCGTGACATTCTCTGCAGCCACCTGCTGCCTCTCCAGGGCACCTGGCATGTGCTGCCTGAGAGTTTGAAGTCCCCAGGCCCACGGAACTCGATGCAGGAGTGGGCCGGCCGACTCCTGGACCCCCAGGACTGCCTGGGTTTGAACCCTCCCATCCTTGCTCGGCAGCAATGGTGCTTTGAACACACAGCCTCAGTTTCTCCACCTGTCCAGTAGAGAAAATCATATTACCTTTGTTACAAGATTGTTTAAAGGATCAAATCACAAAATCCGTGCACTATGCTGGAATGCCCGGCACTAGACAGGTGTCCAGTCTCTGTTGGCTTAATCTCTGTTCCCTATCAGGACACTGTTGTTGCCTCTAGGATATGTTTACTTAGTGTAGGCAAAAGACACCAGGAAATGACGTCAATTTCTTGATAATTCCAGAAAGTCTCTAGAGAGGCTATGGCTCTACAGATTCGAACAGCACTGAAAACTGCTTTTACTGACAAAGTGTGGTTCTCCCTAAGTGTGTTTTTTGTTTTGTTTTTTTAAAATAGATTTTGATTGATTTTAGAGAAAGAGGAAGGGAGAGGGAAAGAGAAACATTGATGACAGAGAAACATCAATCAGCTGCCTCCTGCACGCCCCCTACTGGGGATCGAGCCCACAAACCGGGCATGTGCCCTGACTGGAAATGGAACCGGGGACCTCCTGGTTCTGAGCCATACCAGCCGGGCTAGGTGTTTTTTTTATATCATCAAATATTTTAGTTTAGCGATGCTAGTACAAAATTTAATCTCTCCCTGAGAAGTTGTCTTGAAATATTGAGGTTTTAAAAAATTCATATACTATATATACGTACTTATTTTTAGATGCTTTAAAAATAACTCACCATGACTTTTTATTTTTTCCATTGAGATTGATGAGTTGAGCATATTTCAAACACGGCAAACTGGTTCGGCCTCTTGACAAGGATTCTGTTTTTATAAACAGATGCCTTTTCCTTTTCTCTCGTTTCCTAAATGGAGCTCCACGGGGTCTGCGCAGTGACAGCCCTGCTCTGTGTACTGGGTTGTGACAGTGCGCGACTTTCACTCAGACACCTGCCTCTGGGTTTTAAATATTTATGTGGGACGCGGCACAGAATTTAAAAGAGCCCTAGCGAAGCCGCACACGCTCCTTGACAACAACAACAAAAACGTTTGTGTGTTAACAGTTGGTTCAACAGTGTCTGGCATAGAGAAATAAAGACAAATATACTTCGGTCCCGTAGTATTTATAGCTTCCCCAGTTTCACTATTGTGCCCTATTTAGGACATTTTTGAGTGAGCTTTGTTTGAATGCCCAAGAACACAGTCATGAGTTGGTGGCAGGGAAGCTCAGGCTGACCGCAAAAGGCAAGGACCCGCTACCCCGAGGGACCGAGGGGCAACTCAGGTGGCAGAGGCCTCCCCAGATCCTTGCACGCGTGGCGCAGAAGACATCGGTACCTGGGGTGGCCACTCGGGAGCGTTGTGGGGTGCTCCCTGTGCTTGTGAAGGAAACGCTGCCTGTATGAGTTCACAGGTGGGAAGGGGCGAATCCACGGTGATTCTGAGCTTGTCCGCGTGGATGGCCGCCTCGTCAGTGGCACCCCCAGGTCAGTGGCACCCCCAGCTCAGAGAAGATGCGACTCCCGACGGCGCCCTTGGTCCAGATGACTCCTGAAGCGCACAGCCCTTTACCCTTTGATTCCCTAACATTTACATCGTCTTTGCTTAACCGAAACCTAAAAATGGTCACCGCCGTACTGGACACCTGTTGAGACAGGCCTGCCCCCGCTCTGGCCCTCACGCTCGTCAGTGAGCACATGCGTCACTCTGGTTCCAGCTCCATCTCCTCATTTTCTGTCTCTAGTTACCTGTGGGTGAGAAAACGTATCAGGATTATTTCTAAAAGAGCAAGTTGGCTTCGGGTGATCACCTGAAGGACAGGCCTATGTCTCAAGCATGAGAACTTACATTTTTTCATTTATTCAACACATATCAGTTGAGTGCTTCCTACATGCTTGTCCTCGGGCTGGGGACACTGTGGTGAGAAGGATGGTCCCGTCATCAGAGGAGACGCGTGTGATGAGCGCTGTGCTGTCATCTGAGGGCCTGGGTGCTCGGGAAGCACCCCGAAGAGGCAGTGCCCGCAGCTGCCTTCACCCAGGAGTCCCGATGGATCAGTCCTCCCGACGGGGCGGGGTGATCCTGGGCGAGGCTGGAGCACATGGGGAGCTAGGGGCTCCGGTGAAGGTTTCCCTCGGCCTCTCCTGCCCCCGCTGCGTCTCCTTCCAGGACTCCTCTTCCTCTGGATTCTCGCTGAGGCTCCCCTGGGTGCTGACTTGTCCGTCTCACTTGTCCAGGCTCAGCTCAGGGCTGCCATTACCATTCCTCGTAAACCCTACACCGTTCAGACACGCCTTTTAAATGTTCTCTTGTAGGCATCACTCTTCTCTGCTCCAGACCATCCTGTCCTAAATGCTGGGCATCCCTGTTTCCATGTCTGACACTCATGCCAGGTTCAGCCTCCCCCGTCTGACTCTCCTCGGGCTCCTCATTTCAGTGAAAGGAACGACCCGACACATCCGACCAGAACCCAGGCCCCTCCTCTGCCTCCCTGGACCACTCCAGCTCAGTTCTTCCTCTTGAATGTCTTTTAATTCACCAGCTCCTGTTCCTCCCCAGTCACCAGCTTCTTCCAGGCCTCATCAGTCCTTTCCTACGTTGCCCAGAAACCTACCCACTGGTCTGTGTCCACTTCTCTCCCCCTAAGACCTGTTTCCCACCGTGCAGCCTCAGGATCTCTCTGGTAGAATAGTCAAATCCTGCTGCTCACCCGATTTAAATACGCAGTGACTTCCCATTGCCTTTGAGAGGGACGCTCTGAGGGATGGAGTCTGCCCTTCCCCCTCCTACCCAGCTGGGTTACACCTGGGCTTTTATACACAGTGGTCTGGCATGAGATGTGTCCCCAGTCCTCACCTCACAAGGTCTGTCCTTCCTCCTGGAAGTTTTCCTGGTTCCCTGGCTGGAGCAGGGTACCTCTGACCTGTCTCCATGATGACATCTGTGGGACTTGAACTTTTAGGCGTGACTGAGCAATAACATGGAGAGGCTAATGCCATTGAGAGGTTTCTGCATTTCCAGGGAAAGGGGGGCATCCACACCACGCGGGGGGCACCGGTGTCGGGCAGCGTACAGACAGAGCGAGGGGCACCCACCGCAGTCTGAGTTGCTTTCCGTGGGGTGGCGGAGCTGGGCGGGAAATAGGCTGGGTGGAGGGTTTCCCGAGGGCTGTGGGCATAGGGCCCCGCCTAGTCGTCTGGAGCCAGGACTTGGTTGATTTAGGGCAGGGGAAATGCTGGTTTGTGGGTGAGCGGTAGATAGAGAAGGTGGTGCTGGTACGGCCTTGGGGTTGAAAGGATTGGTCTCAGGACTGTGTTGTTTATACTTTGGGGGTTAACTAGCCCTGGAGAGGGGCAGTGTCTCTCCAGCCAGCAATCCCTGCCCCCACCGAAGATGTTAAAACATCATAAAACATAGAAGGTGAGACACCTGGCTATCGCTCCGCCCCCCCTCGCAGGCCTCCTGAGGGCAGGGCTGTCTGTCCCGCTCACCGAAGCCCGTTGCCCAGTGTGGCGTCTCCCCTGGTGGGAGCTCCGTAAGTAGTGGGATGAAAACACGAGTGGGTGCTTTCTTACTGCCACGGGCAGGCAGTGTTTGACCTGCAAAGCGCTGCATTTTTCTAAATACAGATTTTATTCTATCAACTAACTAAGTAAAATCTATTTTTATTTGGTTTAAATGTGAGGGTTTGAGTGGTTTTTTTCCTTTCAAGCTAAAGTTTCACCTGGGTCTGCCTAAGGAATGTGACTTAAAACTTTCTAAAGCAGAGGAGCGTATCTCTGCGGTCCTTGTGTGAGGTGGTGGTTCTGGCCAGGGGCCCTTTTGCCCTGTAGGGGACGCTTGGCAATGTCAGGCTGTCACAGCTGGTGCCGAGCGGGTGGAGCCAGGGACGCTGCTGAACGTGGTCAACTCGCAGGCCAGCCCCCAGCAAGCGGCGGCCTGGCCTCAGAGGTCAGCGGGGCGGGGGAAAGAGCCTGTTAGAGGGGGCGTCCCGTGTGGGCAGCTCGGCCGGCGGTGCTCCTGGTGCTGTGCTCGTGGAGACAGGCTGCGCGTGAACCGATCTGGCTTTAGAGGCGGTTCTAAGGGGTGCGAGAAGCGTCTTGAGCTAAGTCTCCGCCATTGGAGTAAGTGTGTAGCCCCCCAGTGTGTGTTTTCAGGAGAAATGCACGCATTGAGGTGTGAGTGTTCATAAAACATTGCTTGATGGTCATATCGCTTCCAGTGCCACAAATAGATGCGGAAGTCACGCCAAGTTTGTGTACAAACAATTTCTGTCGGCGTGAGAATGTTTACGACAGGCCTGACAGTGCTTCTCCTAGTGAAAGTGCCTCCCCCCCATTTTACTGAGATGTAGTTGACATAAAACACTGTATTCATTAAGGTGTGCAACACGGTGATTGGCTACATGTGTATATTGTAAGTGCTGAGCACAGCAAGTTCAGTTAACATCCGTCCTATCATGTAGTTACAGTTTTCTTATGGTGAGAACCTTTAACATCTGTTCCCTTAGCAACTTTCAAATACACACTGCAGTGTTGTTAACGACGGTCACCACGCTGTACGTCACGCGCCCAGAACTTACTCATTTGTAACTGGAAGTTTGTGCTTACTGACCCCTTCACGCAAAGTTCCGTGACGCACCGACTTCACGTGAGGGTGTTACACACGTGGACTCAAAATAGGCAACGATTTGTCCCTTAAAGTTTCTGTTATAGCTGTTTTGATGGCAGCTCTTTGGCTGGACAGTTTGTACTCTCTAAAACACCATTAGGAAAGTACCTGGAGAAAGCAGGTGTGCCCATTGCAGGGCCTTGTAGACAGAGGCTTGTGGGGATCACACGGGCATCTACCCGGGTAGCCGGGGAAGGCTGAAAGCAAGGAAAAGGGGCTGCATGAAGCACCTTCCATCCAGAAGGTCCCACGGGAAGCGCTGTGAGCAGGCCCAGGTGCCACACGCTTAAAGACGTGTATTCTGCTGTTGTGAGTATGGCTTTACTTTCTGTATGAGACCTGACTTTGAAGGGTTACAAGGCAAGGCAAGACATCAGGCAAAACGGCACTGCCCCCGCCTGTTTGGCTCAGTGGTGAGAGCGTCAGCCCAAGGACCGAAGGGTCCCGGGTTCGATTCCGGCCAAGGGCAGATACCTCGGTTGCAGGCTCAATCCCCAGCCCTGGTCAGGGTGCGTGTGGGAGGCACCCAATTGGTGTTTTTCTCTCTCTCCCTTCCACTCTCTCTGAAAAGCAATGGAAAAAATATCCACTGGTAAGGATTTAAAACAAACAAACAAACAAACAAACAAACAGTGCTTTCTTGTCCAACAAGGGCTCAGGATGTGCCATTTTGAATACGGCCCGCAGGCCATTGGGAGAGGTCCCCGACTTTCTGGTTCTTTCTGTGACCCAGTTTTAGAATCTGCCACCCAAAAAGAAGAGTCCAGCTCTCAAAGGATTCCACAACTGGGCAGTCAGACCCGGGAGCCCTCTGCGTGATTTGCACACACTGTGCTGTGCTCAAACTATGAAATCAGAGCAGTATTTGGTCATTCCTTCTGTGTTCGTTCAGCTTTATCAGAATCAGCACAATACATTCTGTGTCTTCATTCATGTTGTTGAAGATTGTAAAATCCTAGCACGTTACACTGAAGTAAGTTAGGTTCCTTATATTTTACTCTGACATTTCAGAGCCGTTAAAACTCACGCAGCATGTTTCCTTCTCTGTCTCATACAGAGCGCTGAGAAATGCCAGGGTCCCTTAAGAATGAAATCATAAAAGGCTCTATTTTCCCTGAGTGTCAGCATGGCCGGGAGAAGCACAGTTAGGCCAGGACTTTGGGGTCGAGCACTTTGAGATGAGCATTTATTTCACTGACATGATTGGTGGTCTTGCTTTTGTGAAATCACAGCTAACATTTTTGTCCAAACACTCTTCTTACTCGCTGTGTTCTGTCAAGATGGATTTTTTGCTGGTGTTTCAGGTTTTATGAGAGATCTCATTTTTCCTTGGCTTCAAGTCAGTTTAATTCATCTTGAGGCACAGGGACCGACCCCTGCGGACCCAGCGTCTCAGTGATGAACATCGCTGTCGTTTCTGTATCATCTCCTTACAGCCAGATGGGAGATGGTTTACATCAGGCCGATGTATATTTGAACAGTAAGGTCACAGTGGAGTTGCATTGCCTTTTATGGGCAGCGGGCATGTACCGTGGGGCAGCTTTCCCCTTTGAGCTCCAGCGCAAATGGGACACCCCGCTTCTCCTTCATGCCTGGATTCCATACGATATTATTTTCTAAGCATGCTCATGTCAGCAGCCCGAGCCTCATGAAGCAGGGGAGGAGATGACCCCAGTTCCAGGCTCTGGAGTTTGATCAAAGCCACCTGAAGTAAGTTTATTGCCCCCCACTCTGCGCCCGCTCCTCTGCCGTCCTCAGGTCTCTCCCTGACAGGGCGGAGCCAGTGTTGTATGAATAAGGCCTGGCCTGGAGCAAGGAGTCATCACACATCTTCAGCATCTGTTCCCGTGTTAAAAGGCAGCTTTGAACTCTGTGAAAAATTGAAACAACGTAAGGGCATGGAACAGTTTAAATCCAGCCTGTGGGATACATTTAGGCTCTGGTAGGACCTGCCTCCATAGCCCTGTGCGTGTGTGTAGGGCCACGTAGTCCAGGGACTGGTTTGACTTAAATAATAAAGAGAGTCTGGATGCCATTATCACCATAGTCTAAATTGCTTTTTATTCAGGGTCATCCTAGCTCTGGGAATCTGTCTGATATTTCCATCAAAACATAAAGAATTTTAAATGTCCACAGTGGTCCGAAAGGAAACTCCTTTGGCTCCTTGGCTCTGTAGGCAAAAGAAAAATACCGAACCTCTTCCTTTCCTTCCGTAGAATTTATCTAAAGAGCGGTCCGAGTGGTTGGCGTAGAGCTGTTTGGTCAGTATCCTCAGCTGTGGTTTGTGAGAGCAGAACTTGATAGTTAGTTGATTACACTACCTTCAGTACACTCTTGGTTCATAGGAACAGAATTAAGAACAAATTAACTAAGCACAGGGTAAAATGCAGCAGGAGGAATGAAAGGAGGGTTTTCTCATGGAGCACAAGGAGCGGTTGGGGCACAGGATGCTGGGGAGCCACATTTTACCACCGTGGGTCTCAAACTCCGGAGCATGGGTGTCACTGTCACCGTGGGCTTGATAAACCCCATCTCTGTCCCCCACCCCGCATTTCTGACTCAGTAGGCCTGGGGTAAGGTCTAGGTAAGGTCTGATAATCAGCATTTCAAAACAGGCCTTCCGGACCTGAATGCAAACTGAGTGCCCTGGGGCCCAGGGAAGGGCCCTCTGCAGACCTCACAATGAAAACAGGGAATTTCTCCCTCAAACACCATGTTTCTGGAATTGTGATTCTTGCCCATGTCCTCTCTTTATTCCAGAAGATTTTCCCCACCACGTTCATCCCCGACAGTACAGGGTGAATCCATGTGCATGTACAAGTTTTTATTACGTGTAAAGGAATCAGCGTGTGCCAGTTCTCAGTGAAGGTAAATTACAAACCCCCGTGTCCTATTACTCAGCTAGCTTACCACAGGCCTAAAGCATTGAGGATGCAGTAAGACTTGCTCCTTTCTGGGTAGCAGTGAAGGATCTTCCTTTTTTTTTAAAAAAAAAAAATGTTTATTGATTTTTAGAGAGAGGAAGAGAAAGAGGAGAGAGAGAAACATCGATGTGAGAGAGAAACCTCAATGGGTTGTTTCCTGCACTCACCCGACCAGGGATTGAGCCTGCAGCCTGGGTATGTGCCGTGACCAGGAATGGAAGCTGCAGCCTTTCCGTGCATGGGACGACACTCCAACCAACCGAGCCACGCGGGCCAGGGCTGAACGATCTTTCTTGATCTAACCCACTGGAGAGTTTTAAACTAACAAAGTCTGGGGCCAGACAAATTACATTTTTGGTGACGCAAAGCTTGCAGGTAGCTGTGACGTGCAGCCAGTGTGAAGAACCTTTGGGGGCCCCACTCATGGATTCTCACTGGGGTGATATCGCCCCAAGGGCCGAAAATTACTTCTTTGGGGGCAAAAATGATCTCCACTGTCATAATGGTTTGTGGGCCTCCAGACCATGCACACACACAGGTGTCTAGTGTACCTGCAGCGCTGGCAGTGCATGGAGACGGTGCTGAGGAAAAGCCTTCGGGAGTGGCCATGAGGACAGGCTGGGATTCTGCCCTGACTCTGGGAGACTGCTGTAGTTTTGAGTAATCCAATTTCCTTCACAAATGCAATGCACATCTGGCCAAGGGCTCTTACAGTTGACAGGGAAAATAGCATTTTAAAGTTCTGTTGCACGTTGATCACCCAGTAAAGTGCCTTTACATCGAGTATTAAGTGAATCCTCATTACCCTGTATTTTTCATTTAAAATATACTTCAAGGTTATAGTTTTGCTTGATTCTGCCTTCAACTCCATTTTCAGGATATTTTGTAATTAATTACTGTCCTCATGAGACATACAGAAAAATTCATTGGACACTGCATGGCAGCCAGGTGGCTTCAAATAGCTTTCACTCTAAATGGTTATCAGATGCATTTAACAACATTCCATTCAAAGAAATCACAGTATGAAACAGCCTCTAGGTCCTGGTCTCAAAATGTCATCTCCTAAAGAACCCTAGTAAATGATAATTTCATTAATTTGTAATAATATAGCTCTAGAGCATAACTTTCCACAAAAAAAGCAACTAAATTAAACACCTATAGTTGGATATACTCTTTTGTTATTTGCAAGGGTACAGCTTTGTTTTAAAATGTACCTGGGATTTAGTTTTTATTCAGGTATAGTGAAGGCTACAGATCAGCAGAAATTGCCATTGAAAAGGTAGTTTGCTCCTCCCAGGTTCCCAGAGGAAGGGCCACGCCAGGTCGTGCAGGCTTCTCGGGGGAGCGCCAGGCAGGTTGGTCAGGAGGTGGGGAGATGGGGAGCGTGGGCAAAAGCCTGTATGTGGTTTCCAAGGGGAGGAGTGAACAAGGCAAGGAGACCGGGCATGGGACAGGACAGTGTGGACGGTTTTGGGGGGCTCCAAGCTAGGGGGAGGTCCCTAACTGACTGGTACCTGCCCCTGAGATAATTAGGGCAGAGAAAGGTTGTCTCCTGGAGTGGCAGGTAGAGGAGCAGGTGGGGTGAGGCCTCCAGGTTGATGGGCCTGCATGTCTAAGGTGCACTCACAGACAGAGCAAGTGTTGACTATCTCTAGGAACTAGCAGCCCGGGAGAGGCAGCCCGTCCCCAGTCAGGGAGGCGCGGATGTCAGAGCATCGAGAATACGGGTTGTTGCCCGGCCTCCATGGCTCAGCGGGTGAGCATCGGCCTGGGATCCAGGCGATCGAGGTTCAGCTCCCGGGCAGGGCACAGGCCCGGGCTCTAGGCTCGATCCCCAGCAGGGGGCGTGCAGGAGGCAGCTGATCAATGACTCTCACTGATGTTCCTCTCTCTCTCTCTCTCTCTCTCCCCCTTCCTCTCCCTGAAATAAAAAAAGATATATTTAAAAAAAAAGAATACAGGTTGTCCAACCACTGTGCTGTACACCAGAAGCTAATACAAAATAATATTGAAAGTAAACTGTCTTTGAAAAATAAAATTTAAATTAAAAAAAAGAATACTGAAAATAAGGAAATGTAGTGAGTGTTGTGGAATAGAGTTAATACAAGGCTGTGTCCCAGAAGGCCCAAGCCATGAACTAGCTTGGTTGTGGGAAAGGACAGAGATAGACAGATGTCACGAGAACCAGGCACTGAAGCCTGGCCCGTTTCTGCACAAGCAGGATGTTTTAACCAGGTGTGAGTGCAAGTCTTCAAGCCACTGTACACCCAAATCAGGGAAAACACCTGCCCCACACAGTGGGATGCGCTGGGAGGGAGCAGAGGGGAGGACTTGACTGACGCTCTGGCCTGGTTAGTGCCTTCTCCCGTCTGGTTTCTCTGGGCTCGGTTGTGCAGACGCCGTGCATGATGACCGGCGCTCAGAACAGACGCTGCTGGTCAGCAGCCAGCGCCAGCGCAGGAAGACACAGCAAGTTTGTTGGGACCCAAAGGTGAAAACGTGTAGCTTCAAATAGAACCAGGAGTTTTATTATTGCTATAGTTATTTTTATGGTTCAGCAAAAAGAAGGCAGTGCTGGGCCCTACAAAGATACTGGGCTGTGCAGGAAAGTAGGCCAAGGCTGAAGTTCTCACTCAGCTATTTACTGGCTGTGGAACCTTGGGTACGTAGGTCATTTCTCTAAAGCTGAGGTTTTTCCATCATAAAATGCAAACTATATCTATTCCTGAGATTGGAAACAGTTGAGAAACAAATCATAGGAAACAGATGAAGACTTAAGTATAAAATTTTTTGAAAACTAAACTGAATTTGCAGCTGTGGCCTAGATGTGAAGCTGTAATGAGCGTCTTAATATCTCACCTGGAATTAAAGCTCCCCAACCAGTTTCAGGCAAAGCTGGAGAGAGCCCACTCTCCCAAACTGACCCCAGGACCTCCTGAGACATCCTGAGGAAGGGGTCTCCTGGGGGGCACCCAGAGAGGGCTGACCTGAGCGGGGCTCACTCAGTCCCTCCTCCCAGTCTCGGCATCAGGCAGGGTACCGACCCCCTCCTTAAGGAATGAGTGTGGAGAGAGGGAGCAGGAGACAGCAGTCTCCCTCCCACCCTGGAAAACAGAAGTAGGGCCTGGAAATCCCCTGACACTGCTTGAGGATTTTTATGAAGAGGGCTGACAGGCGTACCCAGAGCAGTAGGCATTTAAATTGAGGGAGATAAATTCGTCAAGACTTCACCTACCACACAGAGAGGCACCTAATATTGAAATTTACTGATATAGCTCTCTTTTTTATCTTTATTTTTTCTTATATAATATCCAAGACTAAACCTTATAATTTATGAGAAAAGTTATGTCCTGCCTGAATCCAAGTTATTTGTAATTGTGTATCTGGATGAACTCTAACTGATTTCATATACGATTCTCAAATTCCATTCCAGTAAGACTTCAGATTGGTGAAAATGTCAGAAATAGTTGAACAGCAGTCTGTGAACATGAGTATTAAATCTTACTATTCCACTGTTGGTCTTGGTTGATCACATTGTGTGGTAGGTATTTAATTCATCTCCGCAGTTAACACGTTGTTCAGTATTACATATCCATGTCAACAAATGAGAATTTGGCATCTTTCAGCAATGAGACTGAATATATTAGGCACTCTACGTGTCAGGCTCTGGGCCAGGTGCTTTATGCAACTTTATTTCTAATCACATAACAGCCCTGGAAGGAACTCTTATTGTCCCAAGTTTAGGAGCAAATTGAAGCTCAGAGAGGGTGAGTAATCTCCCCAAAGTTACGCAGAGTGAAAGTAGTAGTCAGGACTGGAACCCAGAATCCTGCAGACCTGCATGCTTTCCTTTCCGCAAGCCCTGGGGAAAGAAGGAAATGGATGTATAAGGCACAGACATGACCTTGAACTTCACTTCTGGGGAGCATGACAAGGGTTGAGAAGACACCCTTCTTAACCCTCACAGACGGGTTTAATCACATTATTCATTTTCAGCCAAAACATTTGGTAAATTCATCCAAACTGTGCTGAGAGTGTAGAGGAATACGAAGAGTTTTCCTGTGCTGGTTGTAATTTGAAGCTGCCAGTGGGCCCACCGTTGTTTTTCAGGCTCTCTAATACCCTGTGTTTCCCAGCATTTGTCACTCTCGGGGCAGATGGCTGCCCATCAGATGCTCGCTGACTAGTGAGCACAGGCCCAGGGCTCAGGCCGGACGAGAGGCTGCAGGCCCGGCCCGGCTCCCACTGCAGGCATCTCTCCAAAGTTGAAAATTGCTCTCATGGCACCCACCATGGGGCTGTCCACACTGTGCACCGCACACAACGTCTGTTGTCATTCCATAATTTGCATGTATAACTGCAAAACCATAGTGCATATTATAGATCCCTAACATAGACTGCCAAGGACCACAAAGTGAAGGTCACGAGCTACACGGCGCAGAGATTGGATGAGCCGCATGAGGAGTCAGGGACACCCACCTCCCTCGGTCCTCTGCTGTGAATTTTTCTCTAATGAAACTAGACCCCGTTGGGCCTGGGGAGAAGAGATCAGAATGCATGACGGTGAAGCAGAGCCCTGTCACCTGCCCCTCTCATCCCCCACGCCTCCCGGAGGCAGGATTCCCGCCGGGCTCCTGGACTGTCCCTGCCCCCGACTCACAGCTCCCGTGGTCTGCGGGTGTTCACGCTCTCCTTGGAGTCCGCACCTGGCTTCTCCTTGGCATTACCGTCACCCATGCTCCTCTTCCCAGCTAGGGTTCACTGTGTTACTCATAAAGCCCCATTTATTTCAGGTTTTTAAAAATGATTTAAATGTATGGATGTTCATGGAATCATATTTTACAGTCAGCACGTATCTTTAAAACAACAATAAAAAATGTTTTAAAACCTGTCGGTTTGCCCACAGATGTGCCTTAAATGTCTTCATTATTCAACAGTGGGGATTTTCCTCCATTTGTTTCTCTCTCTTTTTTATTTTTAACTTCAAGAAGATTATTCATGGGGAGAGTCCTAGACCCTGTTTCCAGACTGGACACAAATTGTATGTTACACAAGCGCCCTTTATACAGACTCATCATTGCCATCTAGGGACTATGTCTGTCTTGAATGTGAAAGGACCTTCCCCTAAAAATGAGTGTTTCTATTCTGGTCAAAGTCTCGACTGAAGTTAAGTGTTCTGCTCCTCTGTGTGACTTAGAAGAGCACTCAGGAGTCAGGGAGAGACAGACGAGGGACAGGCTGCAGGGACCCTGGCATGAGTCAGGCTTACAGCTGAGCTGGGGAAGATGCATTCTTTTTTGTTTTTTTAATATGTATTTTTATTGATTTCAGAGGGAGGAAGGGAGAAAGAGAGAGAGATTGAAACATTAATGATGAGAGTCATTGATCGGCTGCCTCCTGCGTGGCCCTGCTGGGGATCACGCCCAAAACCCGGGCATGTGCCCTGACGAGATCGAACTGAGATCTCCTGGATCACAGGTCAGTGCTCAACCACTGAGCCACACCAGCTGGCAAAGATGCATTCTGAAAGAGCTGGTATTTCCAAGAGCTGGTATTTCCACTGTCCCCAAATTAATGGGTTAGTTGATCAGCTATCCTTCCAGATACAGATACAGTCAGATGTCAGTTCTCGAACATCTCCCATTTGGAACAGTTTGGTTTCCGACCAAGTTGTTCAAGGGAAAAATGTCTCGGTTGTCAAACAGAACTTCTGTTCTTGGCCATGGTGATACCTGTACCATCAGTCAGATGTCTCTCAGGTGACAAAGGGAACCATGCGCGAGTATGAGTCAGTTTACCGTTAAACCTCACATTGTTAACATCTCAGGAAATTGTGCTGTGAATATTTTCCTAGTTTTTGCTTTTGTTGCTGCTGCTTATTATTAAATACATACATTAAGTCACCATTGGTCCTGAGAAGGTTAGTGATAGCAGCAAAGTGAAAAGGAAAGTTGTGAGAACAATGATAGAGCTTAAAAAAAAGAAATTGGCCAGCTGGTGTTGCTCAGTGGTTGAGTGTCGCCCCATGAATCAAGAGGTCCCCCGTTCAATTCCTGGTCAGGGCACATGCCCAGGTTGTGGGTTAGATCTTCAGTAGGGGGTGTGTAGGCGACAGCCAATTGATGTCTCTCTCTCTCTCTCTCATCGATGTTTCTATCTCTATACCTCTCCCTTCCTCTCCCTTTAAAATCAATAAAAAAAGAAATAATTGTCCCTGGCTAGTGTGGCTCAGCATTTAGAGCACTGACCGATGCACCAAAGGGTTGCAGGTTCTATTGCAGATCAAGGGCACGTACTTGGGTTGCAGGTTTGATTCCCGGTCCCAGTTGTGGTGCATGCATGAGGCTCTCTCATATTGAGGTTTCTCTCTCCTCCCTCCCTCCCTCCCTCCCTCCCTCCCTCCCTCCCTCCCTCCCTCCCTCCCTCCCTCCCCTTTCCTCCCTCCTACTCTCTCTAAAAATCAATGGAAAAAATATCCTCGGGGAGGATTAACAACAACAAAAAGAAAAAATTGCAAAGTATGATAGAGGTGTTCGCGTGTCTGAGCTGGCTGCCAAATGTGGCATGGTGAAATCGACAATTAGCACAATTTTAAAACATAAAGAGGCATCGAGAGTGCTGATGTTGCTAAAGATGTGACAGTGCTTATGAGACAAGGATCATAGGCAGCTGAGAAAGGTTAAAACAGAATCATCTGGGGGCCTGGAACGGATTAATTCAATTTACATGATTTCTAATGGGAAAAAATGACTCGGTTTTCAAACAAATCTCTTCTCAAGCAGCCTTCTGGAATGAATTAAGTTTGAGAACCGAGGTTCTACTGCACAGACACAGATGTATGTGTTTACTATGTATATACACGTATGCTATCCACTAAGACATCCATGAGGAAGAATAGTAGCTGCCACCTACAAAGACTTGCTGCCTGGCGCCCGGCACAGTCCAAGCACCTTACATACATTAATTCATTTGATCCTCACAATAAGTCTATGAGGGAAGTAGAATATTACCCTCATGTTTGCAGATGAGGAGACTGGGGTGTAATAAAATTCTCACACCCGTGTGAGTGATGAACCCAGACAGTGTGGCCCTGGATCGCCTACTGTCTACACCAGGCCACGCCGCTGCTATCCTCAGAGGAGGTCCAGCAGAGTGCGGAGTCAGCATCCACGTCTGCGATAACCCCACGCCATGAAATGTCCCGCCATGGTGCGCACTCAGGAGGAGCATGGGCTCTGAGCCAGTCGTGGCCTCGATGGCGAGGACATGGCCTCGATGGCAAGGACATGTCCCCGCCTCTTTTCCTGTGGACTGAGCTGACCAGGCGAGCTTCTCAGAAAGAGGAGAATTAAACCAGGCCTGCGCAAGTACTGGAACCGGATGAGAGCAGCAGAGAATAGAAGGCATTGTAGGCGGGAGGAAGAACTTGAGCCAATGTTCAGAGTTCAGTTTGCAGGAGGCATTTTTGCAGGGGAGCGGGAGGAGGGCCAGTCTGCCCAGGGCAACGGTTCAAGCGGAGAGAAATAGGAGATGTATCTGGAAAGGTTTAATCCAGATGTTACCAGGATGTGACTATCGGGCAAAGAATTTGGACCTCATTTCCCAGAGAAAGCAGAGTTGTCTTGTGAGGTCAAGAACACAGTGGGCGGTGAAAACAAGTTGGGGTGTGTGGGGGGGTAGATCTGGCCACCACGTGCAGGGCACACGGGAGGCACAGGAGCAGGACAGGGCCGTTCAGATGTGGATGCATGTTTCAAGCTGAGGGCCTGGAATTCAACAGATATGTGTTCAATAGAGAAAAGAGAAGCCAGAAATTCTGGAAATATTGCTAAGGAAACATCAGTAGGAATTGCCTGAATGGTTATGGAGACTTAAGGTCGACATCAAAGAGCACTTCAAAGATCGTAACCCTGGGTACCCGAGTAAGGCGAGAGCTACGTGAAAAGCAGGTCTTGTGATCTTCCACGGCCAGGACCACTAGATGCTTCTGAGTTGAAAGGCTCTTGAAAATTAGTGGGGAGAGGTGGGCCGGGGCTGCCCACACACTTACCCGGGCCCCTGGGACCATGGCCCACACTCTCTGGGCCTACTCTGTGTGCCTGTGTGCTAGGGAATCGGATTTGGATTCAAACCCCAGTCCCACCGTGTGTCAGAATCGTGGCTGAAAAGCCGTTTAATGATCCAGACTTTACTTTGTCATCTGTGTCAGTGATTCTTGTTAAATGCCATGTTCCTGTGACACTGGGCATGTGGTGGCTCTCATCGCTCTCTGAGGGCCCTCATGGAAAGAGTGGTGATCATCCCAGCAAGTAGGAGGCCTGCGTGGGCCTTGGCTCCCTTTCACTGCAGTGAAGACTGGCACCTTCTGTGGCCACTACTGCGCGCCATCCACACAAGCCCGTGGAAGGGCCAGGTGCTCATCGCTCCTGTGTGGAGGTGGAGGTGGAGTGGCAGGGCCTCAGCAAGGGGCAGGGGCTTGTTCAGTCACAGGGCCAGCGTGAGGGCCACAGAGCCTGGGTCACAGAGGGAGTGGG
This sequence comes from Miniopterus schreibersii, assembly GCF_964146895.1. Classification (NCBI taxonomy): domain Eukaryota; kingdom Metazoa; phylum Chordata; class Mammalia; order Chiroptera; family Miniopteridae; genus Miniopterus; species Miniopterus schreibersii. The sequence continues at coordinate 8,078,457 of NC_138105.1, forward strand.
AGATGCTGGCAACGCCTAGAATCGGCAGCCACTCTTCCTGCCAAAGCGCCCCCCCAGGTCCCAGCGAGCGGGGCGCGGCGATGCGCGATGCTGTTGCATCGGGGGCTGCCGGTGACACACACACACACACCCGGCAGCCCGCGTCTTCCTCGGCCTCGCAGATCCTTGGGGCTCCTGTTCAGCCTTCATGTCTCGAGGCTGCTTCAGGTCCCTTCGCATTCTCGAGCAGCAGACGCCGTTCTTATCTGTTCACAGCTCAGCAGCACCGTTGTTGACGTGCTTGCTGTGCTTCCGTCGGTCCACGCTGCGCTTCCAAACGCTCAAATCCGAATGTTGAACGTGGTGTGTGGTGGTGGGTGCAGGTGGGGTGCTTACCACGAGGAAAGAGCAAGTGAAACTTAATCTCAAAGATCCTGAGACCTGTCACGTTCCTTTCAAATCCTCCGACTGTAAGTATAAAATGTGCTTTTCTTTAACATAGTAAACCAAGCTAAGTAACTGGCTGGTCCATTATTTAATGAAATGTCGTACTTGCCTGGAGGGCATACAGCCCCAGACAGGCAGGTCCCAGTCGTGTGATTTTGTTTACCGCTTTGGATTTGGGGCAGGCAGGAGGGGGCAGGGTATGGGGGTGGGGTCAGAAGTGCAATTTCTCACCCATCCCCAACAGCCCTGCCCTACAGCCTACCCACCATTGTGTGACGGGAGGGAAACAGACCACGGCTGTCATCGTTTCCCTTCTAGAAGCAAGATGACTCTTAGAAGAAAGTTGAAAATTTTCTTTAAATTGCTCCCCTAGAGTTTTGGAGGGTTAAGCCCTAGAGGGCCCCGACAGCCACTAAGAGAGCCGCACCCACAAAACCACACCAGTGGTTCTGTATCCTGAGGTCAGACATTCGATTTTACTTTGATTTAAAATGTGTTTCTACAAGGCAACAGTTTTTACCTGGTAAGACAGATCACACTGTGACCCTACATGATATATTTCTGTTCAGGGATTTTAGGATATGTTTGTTAATCAGTAGTAAAGCTGACATGTGTCGACTATGAAGGGATTGGCAGCACCGATGCTATTATTTTTGTGACCAGACAGTCTGTTTTCCCCGGAAATGAAGCATGAATGGCGTCACCAAGATATATTTCCATAGCCGGGCATCCGAGGAAAGTTTCCTCGAGTCTTTACTCTCATTCCTTTCAGTTCACTGACCAATCACAGAAGTTTGAATCCTAAATTTAATTTGAAAGCTTGCTGCGGGTTCTGAAGAAATTGCTAAATAAATTTCAAAGGTTAGCCCTTTGTGAACTCTGGAAAGAAAAATCAAAACAAGAGTGGTGGTCACTGTTAGAGTAAGAACTTGGCGCAAAATAAAACAATCTCTCTCTCTTCCCCCTCCCCCTTCCCTCCCTCCCTCCCTCTCCATGTGCTCACTTAAAGCAAGAAATGTGCGGGTGATTACCCCTGAGTTTTTCCAACACTCTCAAGGCAGTTTAAGGCATGGACAATGCTTTTTAAGGAGATCATGATAAACATTCACTTTAATTCAAGGAGTGTCTTTCAAATTACTCTGTGATAAATCTGGCACAAAGAAACGGAGCTACAAGGGAATCAAGAGCCCCGGAGAGAGCCCTCCCTCTCTCGTCACCAGTGACCGTGTCCCGCCAGCCATTCTTTCCTAGCTGTTCCTTCTCTCCCAGCTTCTGCATGATGGAGCCCCCACTGCTGTGTCCTTGGCGTGTCAGCCTGGGGGAGGCCTTTTGTCTGCTCTCTTCACTCTCTCCCTAGGGGTAGTGGGTTGAATGGTGGCCCCCGGAGAGATATGTCCCCTCCTACTTCCCAGAACTTATGAATGTTCCTTTATGTTCCTTTATTTGGGAAAAGGGTTCTTTGCAGATGTGGTTAAGCTAAGGAGTTTGAGATGAAGAGATCATCCTGAATTATTCAGATGGGCCCTAAATCCAATGACAAATGTCTTTATAAGAGAAACAGAGGACAGACTTGATGAACAGAAGGGAAGGAGGCATTGTGACCACAGAGGTAGAGCTTGGAGTGATGTGGCCACGAGGCCACAAGGCAGGGTCGCTGTGGCCACCAAAAGCTAGAGAATCCAGGAATGGGTCTTCCTTAGGGTCTCCAGAGGAGGTTGCCACAGACACCTGATTTTTGGACTTCTGGCCTCCAGACTGCAAGAGAATAAATGTCTATTGTATGAAGCCACCAGTTTGCAGTCATTAATTCCAGCGTGCCCAGGACGCTGATACACTGGGTAATGCCGTCTGATCGCTCACCTTCAAATTCCACCCGCAGACCCCACCCCTGCCCGCCCCGCAGAGCGCCACCTCATCCATGAGCCGCCCACCGGCGCCTCCCCGTGGATGTCTGAGGGATATCGCAGGCCTAATGCGGAGGACAGAACTGGCTTCCAGCCGCTGCGCTCGCGGACCTGTCAGGTCTTCGCCCTCAGTGAACAGCGCTGCCGCCTCGGGCGCAGGGCACAGGCCCAACTCGTGGCTCGGGAACAGAACCCCAGCACCGTGCTTGGCTCTTTCCTTCCTCTCGGCGCCCGCCTCCAATTCCTAGATGGACCCTCTTTGCAGCTGTCCGACTGCTTTCCCCCCCTCCCCTTGTCTCGTGCCTTGGAAGCCAGCATCAGCTTCCTCCAGGGGAACCTAGATCCGATCACGTCCCCTTGGACCGATACCCAGGTTTTTTTACCTTGACCTATAACAGTGACTTTCAACTGGAGGCTATTTTGCCCCCACCCTCAAGGACACGTGGCAATTCCTGGAGACATTTTTTGGTGGTCGCTACCAGAAAGCCCACTGGCACCCAGTGGGGACGTAAACACTGCTAAACACCCCACACTGCACAGAGCAGCCCCCTCTCCCCCACAAGCAGAGAATTATTGGGCCCAAACATCAGCACAGCCCGGTGGAGAAACCCGGCTCCCAGCGTCCGCCGGCTGACACCTGCCTCCGGCTGCCGCCCTTCTGTGGCCTGTCCTCGGGCCTCACCCGAGGCTGGCCCCCGCTCACAGCCTCCAGTGCGCTCGCCCTCTGGGCTCACAGCCTCCTCCCAGATCGCTGCCTCCCTGTATCGTCGTTACTCAGGGGCACGTGCAAATGTTACCCCCTGGGAGCGGCGTTCCCATCCAAGGCGGCCTCCACCGTCACACCCACGTTCTCGGCCACACTAACCTCGTGGTCACCTCGTGTTGCTCACTAAGTATCTGTCAAATCCTGGCCACTCAAGCGCAGAGCGGAGGGGATCCTCAGCTCGCTGGAGAACGGAGTGGCGCCACAGCGAGCGCTGGGGCCCAGGAGGCAGGGCTGCTTCTCGCCCTGGTCTGTTTCTAGGACACAGCTCTTCGGGTGGGACCTGCACTTAGTCTCAACTCCGCAGGCAGAATGAAAAGTCTGCAGAAAAGGTGTAATTTTACCTTCGAATCTCTTGTTCCAAAGACAGGACAGGCTTTCGGGTGATAGGGCGTTTAATGCGGTTGTAGATTTTGAAGCATCCACATGGGAGCAATGGAGGGATCCAGAGAGCGAGAGGCCCCCTGAGGGATCACTTTCCAAGAGAAAAGCAAGGATTCGCCCCGAGAGAACCTACTGTTACCGAGATTTTCTATCAGGAAATAGAGAAAAACTGATTAGAGAAATGCTGGGAAAGGAAGAGCGAACACAGCTGACAGGAGAAAGCTGTGTATAGGGGAAGCATTGCTGGCACATTTGGGGGATTTTGAGGTTTTGTGTTGGGGTGTATGTGCCTTTTATTAATCAGTGAGCAGCTAAACATTTTCTAGCAAAGCAAAAATAAACACAGCTATAAAGAAGTACCTACAAAACAGGGAAGGCCATGCAAATACTCAGTTCTTACTTTCAAAAACTCTTAGCCCTGCTGTGAAATCCCAGAATTAAAGGGTTTCTGATCATCCTCAGCTCCCTCGTTTCTCTGGTACCTGTTTCACTTACTAGGACAAGCTTCGGTCGTTTCTAAAAGCTGCGTCTGGAAGTGGAAGTCACTTGGTCCCTTTCATCCTCTGTTGGGTGGTTGAGAAATCAGCTAAGGAGATTGGCAAAAGCAAGAGCTGGCAGAGGCTTCCATCCGCCCCAAACCCATCAGTCCCGTTTCCATGTTTGGAAGTGGATTCTCAAGCGAACCCATGTGTTGTTGGCAGGTCATATCTTCGGAGAATGACAGGCACTTTCTCCCTGCCACCCGTAGCCACGATCCTGGCCTGGAGGAATGCAAACTGTAGCACCCAGGATCTGAGGGCACGTAGGCTGAGGGGCGGGTGACACCGTGGGAGCAGCATCGTGTGAGGACTGACCACATGGCACCCACCTGACTGGGCTGGCCTTGTGGTGGTGAATTCCGTCCTCGTATGAAGAGACAAGCGAAGGAAAGGATATTTTTGAAAGTAGGGCGGAGACTGAGAGTTAAACATATCTGAGAATGAAGCCACTTATTTCATTTGACTCTAAGAAGGAATCACTGTCCTGATATCTTTCGGGGGAGAGCACATGCTTGTGCCCAAAGTCAGAGACTTTCCACAGGCACTGGGGCAAATAACTACCCCGTGAGATCAGGGCAGTGGTTTCTGTCCTATTTAAGCATGTTTTCACCCAGGAAACACTAAACTTTAGTTCTATCTACAACCTCACAGGCAGATTGGTTTGGCCACCAGACTGCGAAGCCATTTCCCTGACTTACGGGTCTGTGTTGTCAGTAGCTGCTATTTCGGTGCTTAACGCACCAGCAGTAGCAAGAACTTCTGACATTTAGATTTCCATGTATTTAGAGCTGGTCCCCAAACTTGTCTTTAAGTCTTACATCTTTAACTTTGTTTTTAAACATCTGATTTTACTTATTTCTTCTATCAGTTAATACTCAGGGACATGAGGACCAAACTCAGTTTTCAAAATCAGTGTTGTTAGATGTTGCTACGATTTATTCCATTGTCTGTAAAAACATCATTGCAGGGTGCACCTCGATCCCTGACCTAATAGCAAGCATTGAGCTTGGTGCACAAAGGTCTGGAAAACTGGTCCTTCGCCTTTATGAGCTGCCTCTGGGCAAACCCGCAGGAGAGCGGGCACATTCTGTACGGGGATGGGGTGCTTCCAGCTACACGGGGCCAGGCGATGCGTGGCCCTCACTGAGCAGGCAGGGCTGCCTGCTGGGACGTGCGTGGCCTTGGCCGAAGGGCAGGACCACCCAAGACCATTCACCTGCTTTTGGATCCACTCAACCTCATGCTAAAATGTGGAGGTGCCAATAAGAGATAAATTGGTGTCCCTGAGGGTGCCTTCAGGGTCTGTATGTCAGGGCTCCATTCTTCCTCCCTGCCTCCCTCCCAGCATCTCCCTCCCTCCCTCCCCCTGTCTCCCACTGGGGTCTTTCATTAATCTTAGGGAGTTCTTGATGGAGAAGATCTGCGATAACTCTGTCATTCAGTCACAGATAGTGTCCGCTCTTCCTCAGACACCGCTCTAGATGCAGATGCTCTCACTCATGTGAAAGGCCTGCCTCCGAGGGGTCCGCAGGGTCCCAGCGCAGACTCTCAACCATTGGCAGGAAGCAGAGTGTGCCGTGTGCTGCGGGGACCTCCTGCCCCGAGGTGGTGTCCCTGTGCGGGCCGGAGCGGGCCCCGGGCTCCGGGCTCGCTGGCATGGGCTCTGCGCCGACCTCCCGCCTCCCCACTGCGCTAAGTCCTTCGTCTCCCGCTGACGTAAACTGGGCCTGGGCGCAGCGCCTTCCCTCCCCTCCCACACGGAGCAGTCATGGAAACCAGCTGATAGTGAGTTTCAAGAGCTGACCTGGGAGTTCTGGGGTCATGGGACAGCACAGCGATAAACTTGAAATGACACAGTCACATTCCTGCTGTGGGCCTCTGTGGTCCCCATCACTGGGGAAGCCTCGATGTCAGCTTCACCCACTGGCTCCCAGCCTTCTTCCCTCCTCCCTCCCCGTGGCCTCCCTCCCCGTGGCCTCCCTCCCGTCTCCTCGGCCCCCCTGCACTGCTCTCCCCTCTCCCCTCTGTCCTTCCAGGCCATGCTTGCCCTCTGTTATGCAAGAAATTCTGTTCTTTCCAAAAATTCAAACCCAGGACACTTTGTTCAGGCGCCAGCCCATCCCAGTGCTCAGGCATTGGGTTTTTCATGTCCAGGAGTCCACGCTGGAGTCTGTGAACAGGGCCAGAGTGGCTGCTTCCGATCTTCTCTCCTCTCCATGTGCTGATGCGCTTCCACGGTCACCCAGCCTCTTTGCTGGACGTCTGCCACGTGCTAGGTACGGTTCAGGTGCCGGGAAGGAAACCGTACAAGCTGGGTCCAGCTGCCGTCCTCAGGGATGCACATCCCGGAGCACCAATGAGAGACTGCAGATGCCCCCCCCCACCACCACCACCCCGCGCACATCCTGGGACAGGACCTCAGATCTGGGAACCTGGTCACAGGACGGGCGGCAGGAATATAGGGGACTGGGACCCAGCAGCTCAGGCGGGGGCCCAGTGGCTGAGTGGTCGATGGAGTTCCCCAGCACTCATTCCCCTGCTGGAATGAAAAAGGTGGTAGGAAATGTGGTTGATTTGAGAATTCATCCCTCATCTCTCCCTCCAGTCCCCATTCCTCAGTGCTTAAGCAATTCCTTCTGGGCAGAGCGGAGGCCTGAGGTCTCTAGGGAGGGAGAAAGGGCCGAGTCACCTGATTTTCAGCTTTTGGCTGAGTCAGCAGACAGAGGAGAGTTTGGCTTGAGCCGTGGGGCAGAGCTCCCTCCTGCCCAGGCAGTCCCAGGGCCAGGGCTTGGTCTGGGCCATGAAGGACTGTGGGATTTGGGGTTCACCCTTGCACCGCTGCTCATTCATATGGAGCATTTATGCAAAACTAAAAAGATACTGGCACTTCTGCGATGATACCACCCAAGGGCCCTCCGCCAGGTCCCCTCGTGAGGTGTAGCCTGAACGGGAGCCCCGTGTGTCCCCGCTGTGTGGGTTCCATCACTCTAGGCCCCATGGGCTGATGAGGCTCTTACAGCACCTGAGCCCACTGACGGACTGAGGGTCCTTCCTCACAATGTCCTGAGTGATTCGCTAAGAAATGGTCGCCTTCAAGGAACTTCACAATAGGTTCATCTGCCTCCGTCCTGTCCAGTTACTAAAAGGAACGGTAACGATGGCTGACCTTACTGAGCCTGCCTAGGTGGGTATTGCTGTTCGAGTTTAATATTTAAGAAAACAGCCTTAGGTGGTTAGACTCAGCTAGTCAGTGGGTTCTGACCAAGAGCCATCGTAACCTGCACTCTGTTGCTGCCCATCTCCCGTCCTTCCCTCCCTCCCTCCCTCCCTCCTTTCCCGCCTGTCCCCCTCTCCCGCCCCTGTAGCGAAGGAAACATAAGGCACTCACTGAGCTTCCTGATAGCCCCACAGGCTGACCTCTGGCTCTGACGTTCCTGAGATGGGGCTTTCCAAACAAACAGTTTCCTGTGTTGTGTGGGGTTTGCCCAAGAGCTGGGATTCCCCAAATCCTGGCCTCTGCTTTTCTAACCAGCTTGCTGGGTGGTGACATGTTTTGCACATGAGAACACTGAGCTGCACTTGGCCCTTGGCCGAGGCTCTGAGGCTCGGCCCAAGCCTAAGCCCGCTGGGGATGCCTGTCCACCCTCATTTCTGCAGACCACTTGCCACTGGGGAACAGAGGAGGAACAGTACCTGATAGTTTCTGTACAAAGAGGTTCCGTGTTTTCCCTGTTTTGCCTTTTTATATTCTCACCCAAGGATATTTTTTCCATTGCTTTTCAGAGAGAGTGGGGTGGGGGGGAAAGAGAGAAACATCGATGTGAGAGAGACACAGTTGGTTGCCTCCCACACGCGCCCCAACCCAGGCTAGGGATCAGCCTGCGACCGAGGTACGTGCCCTTGACCAGAACTGAACCTGAGACCCTTCAATCCGCAGGCTCTAATCACTGAGCCAAACCAGCCAGGGTTCCCTGTGTTTTTGGCACACCCCTGGATAATTCCCTGCAGTTTAACCATCTGAAGAAAGTATAAGATGCGCAACATTTTAACTAAACGTTGTAACAACAGAGCCTGTTAGAGGTATTTCCTTTTAATTGGTTTTGGGAATAAAACCTTTATACCTTAAAAAAAACGTAGAGTCTACTTAAAATGCGGACCTTTCCATGCACCTTTAACCTTAGAGAATGTGTCATAACAAAGATACACAGCCAACCCACAAGTGTCTGACGTGGGTGAGAAATATGTAACGTCCAATGTATGTATTAACTTCCAAACAAGAGGACCCAACGCACTTGGTTGTCAGTGTCCAAGGGCTGGCCGAGCACGGCCTTGTTTGGCCATGGGAGTCTTTGCTCGGAATGTCAGCCTGCCCTGGACCCCAGAGAGGCTGCAGGCCTGCCCTGGACCCCGGAGAGGCTGCAGGCCTGCCCTGGACCCCGGAGAGGCTGCAGGCCTGCCCTGGACCCCGGAGAGGCTGCAGGCCTGCCCTGGACCCCGGAGAGGCTGCAGGCCTGCCCTGGACCCCGGAGGGGCTGCAGGCCTGCCCTGGGCCCCGGAGAGGCTACAGGCCTCACGTGCAGCAGGTAAGGCAAGGAGCTGGCCCCACATGCAGGGAGACCCGGCATGTTCTCCCAGAGGGAAACCGTTTCAGTGGCACTGCGAGCGCCATGCCCTGGCTTCCCTGAGAGGGAGCCTTCTCCCCAGAGGTGGTTATTTTACTGTGTAAAACAACCATTTCACCATTTCCCGCTGTGCTGACCTTCCCAGCTCAGTGGGGGACATGAGTGACAGATCTTCCAGATTGAAGCCTGGGCTTTGGAGGGTCACAGCTAAGAACACATCCAGAACCGTTAGCCAGGGTCCAGCGGGGGTGCTAGAGGAAGGGGACCCGGCTTGTGTGGCCCTGCTGAACTGAAAAGACCAGTGTCTCTACTTAGTCCTGGCGTTTGGGTTGGGGAGTAGGAGGTCTGACTTTTGAAGAACATGAAATATATATCGATCTGCTAATAGGTAGAGAAAATTGTTGACTTTCCAGTGTACAGCATAACCGGGTCTGCTTCCTCCTCGCCTGCGGAGGCATTTCCTTTCAGAGAGAGATAGGAACTTTTGCAGAGACGAGATCAGGCGGGTTTTGCACACGGCTGCATTTTCCAGGTGGGAATTGCTAGCCCTCCGAACCCTGAGAAAAACACCGGAGGTCAGAAATCTTACTGCTCAGCGTTGTGAAACACAATGTGGCGAGATGAGCATGCAGGGCGGAGACACCAGTATTTGGATTATTCCTGGGCCTCTCTCCAGGTGTCCGAGAAAGGGGTGTGGGCCAGCAGTGAGCTCCAAGGCCCAGGGCAGCCCTTGAATCCCCTGCTAAGAGGGGTGTAGTGCTGTCTCTGATGGCCCACCACGGTCAGAGGGTCTGCTGCCCTGTACAGCCATGCTGGCGGCCAGGGTCACTCTCTAGTATTTATTATCCCCTAAAACATTTCCCTGTTATATGAAATTCAGCTGTAAATCCCCAAAATGCTTATAGACATCTCATTGCACTTTGTAAACATTTTATATGGCTCCGAAAATGCATCTGAGACTAGAAATATATTGTCTTTCAAACCACTTACACATGTGGTGTTTAAAATGGAAAATGCAGTTGGAAGGAAACAGACTTTTGCTCTCCAGCTCATAATAAAAAAGTTTATATGATCAGTGAGCAGGGCCTCCACTGCCCCCTGCTGCCCTGCGGGAGCCCCGCGCTCGGAGAGCTCGCCTGCCTCTGGCTGGGGAAGGCGGGCTCTTCACTTATGGTCATTGTCATTAATGCTCGCAGGCACATTCCACGCGTTACACCCTCCGACTTGGAATTTCCCAGCAATGAGTTGCCCGTGGCAAGAAGCCAAGTGAGCCCCGTGTTCTCGCGAGTCAGGGTTGTCTGCACTGTCCGGGCTTCATGGAGTTCTGGGTGTTCTTTCTACAAGGTCGCTGATATGTGGAAATAGCTGTTTGTTTAGAAGTTGCTCACAAGTTTGTTTTTTTGTAAAATGTTATTTTTTAAAACATGAAAAATCGGTAGACATGGCAGCAACACTGATCTTGGATGAGACCCTCACTTCTTTAGAAGTGGAATGAAGTGGAAGAGAATTGCCTGTGGGAAATGTTCTGTCGTTTGCATTTAAATGTTGGATGCTCAGCGTAAGGAAAAGACGGAAGGCTTTCTCAGTTTCAGTAATATCTTCATCTACTTCTAATTAACAACATTAGGGCCATCTCTGTCCATTCTCTCTCCAGGGCTTCTATTTAATAATGAAATAATGATAGCAAAAATAATTAATCCCGACACCCAGGAGCCCTCCTGGAGATGTGCTTATAATTGGTACTCATTGCAAAAGGGTCACCTGACATCTACTTTATGCATGAATTATAAATTATCAACAGATTTTATTCACTTACCAATTGGATGTCAAATGCCAGCTGGGTACCAGGCACAGACTCATATGACTAATCTGCAGTGTCCTGAGGTGCTTGCCATTCAGTGGGCACAAGATGTAGGTAAACAGGTGCTTCACTGAGAACTTTCCAAAGGTTGTGTTCTGACTGTGCCCCTCGGGAGCCCCAGCAAACTGTTTGACTGTTTCTGATCAGGACCCACAACACTGTCTCTTGTGACTGATCCTGCCCCTCACTACCCCTCGATACCCACTAAGAAAAACTTGAGTGGGTTTTGACTTTTTTTTTTTTTAACTGTATACCTGCCTTGAGTAGGGTGCATACATCGGCCCTAACCACCCCACCTGTTCTCTGATCACAGTGTGTTTGTAAACAATAGATAAAGGTACTGCCGAGGCAGAAAACCTGTAAATCGGGAGGGAGTGTAATAGAAACCTGGCCCTGCTTTATCCTATTGCTGCCAAAACAGAGCCACAGCCTAGAGGAGGGGCTTCAGGGGGTGATGGTGACGTTGAACTGGCTTCTTGGCAAGTTTATTTGGTTACCAAGAGCATGTTTTGAAAACACAAGGAATACATAAGAAGCTTTGCTTGACGTTCCCAAAAGCCACCTGAGGATGAGCCCACAGACACGCTGCTGCGTGTTAAATGCTGTGGTGGAGGCTTTCACTTTGTTACGGTCAGGTAGGGAGTTAGTTGTATTTGCTTCCGTTTCTCTAGGATTAAGTCACTGAAGTCGTACTGTGTACTCTACGACTGGGGACCTTGGTGGCCTGTCCGTATATGTGAGCCCTGGGTGGGAACCCCAGACTGCTCCCTGAGAACCTGAGCAGAACCCGGCCCGGCTCCGTGGCCGCGGGCAGGTGGAGAGGGCACGGCCTTCTGCCTGGACCACTCCCTTCCGTCTCTGCGCCCTGGGCCTGTGCGCTGTCCCCACGGAGTGTAGCGCCTAATGTCTGTCCACTCTTACCAAAAATTCCCCTGATGGAAACCTGCCTACACTCAGTAATATTTCAAGAAAATGTTCCATAAAATCGTATTTTTTTATACAATAACCATGTTGTGACATTTTAGGATCAATAATTAGTCACCCTGTTCAGCCTCTTTTAATTTCTGAGTCAATTAAGAAATAGGCCAGAGTTAAACCGGTGGAGCTAAAATTAAAAAAACACCAAAGAAATCGGCTTATGGTTGGTACAGTTGGCCACAGCAGGCTTTCTGCATGACCCTTCATCCCCGAAGCAGTTGCCCGTAGGGGACAGCTCTAGCCCCCGGGGCCCCTGCACAGCTCCTTGTCACTCAGTAAAGGGATGAAGCCGTCAGTCAGAAAGGTGGGCTCTGCTTCTCTCCGGGGCTCCCATGTACATTCCAGGGCACCGACCCTCTTCCTTCGTCTTGACCCCTGCTGACCCCTGGCCTCCTTGGGCTTCCAGCTGTCAGCAGGACCCTCTCAGAGGCGGCAGAGAGCTGGACTAGCTTGGGGACTGAGCACTTTCTGGTGACAGTGAGGGCCCCCTCCTCCTCCTGTCCCTTCATCTCAACATACCACAGGTCACCCTCTGCTGTGAAGACGGAGAGGTTCGATTCCTCAGCCTCGGGCCAGCTGCTTTGGCTAAAGTAGGATTCATTTAAACCCCAGCTGCTGTTTAGTGACTTACTGTAATCTATCAACAGATACTTATCATGTGCTTTTCAAACAGAAAGCGAAGAAAAATTTAGAACAAGCCCGTGACCCTGGAGAGCAGGGAGCTGTGCCTGCCGCAGGCTCTGCTTGGGCAGTGTTTTCATGACGGCCCCGCCTGATGCCCAGGGTCAGGCTGAGCAGCACCCACACGCTGTTAGGTTTGACCGTCAGGGGGTCGGGGTACTCACTTGAAGGTGGACTGGACAGTGAGACTTGGACCCAAGGCGAAAATGGCACTTCCTTGTCTTGGGAATTAACATTATTAAATCAAAGCTGATGGCCTCTGGCGGGGGCCAGCCTGACTTGCCCTCCGGGGGCAGTTCGCTTCCTTACCGGAGCTTGAAGGAAAAGTGAGCCCACTGCCCATGAACACAGCTGGTCCAAGAGAGTAGGAGAAAGGACTGGCCACCATCGATACTCAGTTCAATAACGGGTCCTTGGAAAAAATCATGGCTCAGTCCACCAATTAAATTAGTGACTCTCCCCACGGGAGACGTGACGGGAGCCACCCAGAAGTGCTCTCCTGCCCCATGGGCGAGCGGAGTGGAGTTCCCTCTTCTGAGAAAGCATGGAAAGAGGAGTAATGGCCTCCCAGCCCCAAATTCTTCCGGGGGAGACCTCACAGTGCAGTCCTGGTGACCTGCGACCTTCCAGGTGCTCTGCAGCTGGTCCTGAACCCCTGCAGGCGCACAGGTAGAAATCTGAGTGTAGGACTCACCCCACTTCTGATGGGCCCTCAGAAGAGAGAAAGGAGGAGACAGAAAGGAAACCTGAGCCTGCAGCAGGATTGACCCCCCGTGGTCCCATTCAGGGGGGAAATAAAACAGTCACGGTGCATTCCCCCCGCCTCCCCTCTGGCAGCGCGGGAGGGAGCTCACCAGGAAGCCTCGCAAGTCTGCCACTTAGGTGCTGACTGAGTTTCTTCCCGCCACCCCCAGCATTCTTTCCCTAGGACTGTCCCCAGGTGTAAGAGGCTTCGCGGGTGAGAGCGTGTCACCCTGTAAGTCACACATCTCTGGTTTGAACCCTGGCCGTCTCGGGGACTCGCTCTGTGACCTCCAGCAAGCCACTGACATCTTTCCGAGGCTGAGTTTACTTTTTCTCACAGAAGACATGCTTCCATGCTTAATAACTTGATTGCCTTTCCTGTGCACGTTAGAAATGCGTTCGATGTCACGGCTTGGGAAAGCCTTACTCTGCAAGCTGGCTGCCCCACCAGCCCGTTCCTCTCCCCGCCACACCACCGTTTGCAGGCGGGAGACATTTGAACTCCTGAGTGAAACAGTCATGGGCCTGAATTTCTGTTCGGTCATTTATCAGCTGTGTGGCCGTGGGTAAAGCATCGGAAAGGTCTCGTCCTTCTACTGTGCGGAAAATGCCACCACGATGGAAAAAGAGACCCATGTTCAGACTTGGGTGCTAAAGAGAATCGCGGCACCAATATCAGGTTTCTTCCTGCCTTTTAGAAAGTGTTTACATGTAACAGGCCTTCATTTCTCCAGCGATTCACTCACGCACAACCGTGCACTGAGCTTGCGCCCCACCCAGGTTGGCATCTTTCCAGGGTGCTGCCCACTTTCTCAGGAAGCCACTGCTCGGTGCCAGTGATGACTGACGCTCTGTTACTATGACGAGTGAGGTTGGGCTCATCTTAGGCTGTCAGGGTTGGCCCACCCCCATCAAAATTTCCCTTCATCAGATGTAAATACGGATCCTGCCAAGTACTTTCCACATGCTTTTAAACTTGCGTGTTTTTCATTGGAAATTTAACCCATGGGTGCTGTTACTCCCCGAACTCAGAATACCACTGGGCAAATGCCAGCCCACATCCGAGAAGTTCCCTCCCTGCCCAAGAACCCACATTTTCTCCTGCCTTCCGAACCACAGTTTTGAATGTTAAGGATCAGGACTGAAAGAAGCCTAGTTTGGTCCTGAAGGTACATGAGAGTCACAGTGACACCGATCAGTGGCGTCAGAATAGATGGCACAAGAGTCACACCACAAAGAGCAATCTGCCATCATTCACAACATACCTGGAAAGGTGTCCATTCCCTACTGACCTGCTTAAGATCCTTTTTTTCCCAGAGAGAGAAGCAGGTACTGATGTTCCCACTTCACAGCCAAGGGCACCGGCTTGGAAACACCAACAACTTGCCCATCTCGGCCACATGATACACATTTTGGAAAGCAGAGCTGAGAACGACTTAACACCACTGAGAGTTCAGTTCAGATAGTCACCTCATTGGGTCCAAGAAAAGCTGCATTTCGACAGCACCCTTCGTGGCGAGCACGGCGGTGCCAGAGCTCCCTGGGAGGAGCTGGACGCTCGCGGGGCGTCCTCTCACTAGCGTTCTCCTGCGCCAGGGCCCAGCTCTAGCAGTGAATCTTTGTAAAGCCAAGTGATGCCATTGCTTTTCTCCTATGTGAATATTCAGCCCACCTGTCACGCCCTCGCCCATCCTGGCCACAGGCCCCTGGAGGCCCAGACCCAGAAGTTGTGTGACACTGAGGACTTCTTGCCAGACTAGGTTTGCATGCCCTACAGTCCCGTGACCTCCTCTCCCACCTCGAGCCCAATGGACCCGTTTGGCTCTGATGTTTCATTTCCCTTCTAGTCTCATTTCAACAATTCATTTGCCTTGGACACATCTCTCTGCTCAATCCTCGCTAGCAATGTCCTCCCATATAGTCAGTGTTGTTACTGAAACATCTCAGCGAGGGCGCTGGGATCCTAGGGTCCTTTCCGAGTGTGTTAACTCCCTTTCCCGGATCCTTTGCTTCTACCAAGGACACCAGCCCAGTTGGGAATCTGCAGTCACTCCTGACTCCGCTTCCCTAGAAGCCAGTCTCTCACCGAGCCTGCAGCTTTGCTTCGCACCGTGTTTCGTGTCTCCTTCCTCTGGGTGATTCCCAACAAACTCTAACCCAGACTCACCACTTCGTATTTGCACCACTTGGATGGCTTCCTATCTTCAGTCTCCTCCAGTCCAATCTGCACTCTGGCGAATCCTCCGAGGCCGCCCAAGAACCAATATTAGTTTCTCGTCACTACTGGGATATACCTGGGTCTCATCCTGGCATTTAAAACTGTTTTACTGTGGTTCCACCCCAGTCATTCCCTTCCTCTCCACGATCGGTCACACACCCCTTCACGCCCTTGTTCGGTCGAGCTCTGCATGTCCCTCTTCTGCCAGATGGATGTTATGGGCCACACATGCCCCATGAGGGGCTGCGGGGCTGGACAAATACCCCACATAGAATGATCAATAACCTGGGAGACAGATTCCCAATCCTAGAAGGGAGACAGGTCTAACAAGTAGAGCAGACTTCAGGACAGGTATAGGAACAGGACATGGGGATGCTCTGGGCAAACAGTTCCTTCCAGAAGAAGCCAGACTTCAAGAGTGAGGCTGGACTAGTACCGGGATGACAGCCACTCCACTCCGAGAAATCTGGGCCTGTAAACAAACAGCACCTGGTTTAGCTACGGACAGGGGTGGGAGAGTCCAAGCATTCAGGTGAGATGCGAGGGGTGGGGGGCGCGGTGTGACAAGGACAGGAGAACCCATCATCGTAGAAGAGCCAGGTAGGTCACTGTGCAGCTTGTCAAGGCAGGAGGAGGTCACAGAGGCCAAGAGGGCTGGAGCAGGGTCACAGGTTTGGTTCTTGGGAACAAGCCAGAAACCTGACTGTCCAAACGGGGCCACCCAATCAGAGCCAGCCAGCACCAGGCAACCAGTCCCGAGACCCAAAACAGGGCCACCACGCGTCCCAGGGCCTGAGCGGGACTCTGCCACAGCAAGGCCTTCGGGTGCGATCCTGTGTCGGTTCCCCACCTTCTGTGCGCCTTGATTCCTTCATGTATAAAAACGGGGGAAATAATGAGTATTTTACAGATTTGGTATCATGGTTAAATACAGTGCCTGCCGTAGCTCATAATAGGCTCCTGCCTTCTGCCGGAGCTTCCGAAAGCTCTGCTGCCAAGAAAAATAGGGGCCTTCATGGCTGAGGGGCGCTAAGCTGTGCGTGGGATACAGCCGTTCCACAGAGGGCAGGGAAGAGGCGAGAAGGGCCTGGCTGGACTCCTCACTGGGACGCCCCCCTCTCACCCCCACCGCCCTGGGCGTGGCCCCCTCAACACAGCGGCCTCTCCCGGGAAGCACCTCGAGACTCCTCCATTCTTTTAGCCCCTTTGCACAGGCATCTTGCTCACTGGTAGTTGACCATGCTCGGTATTAGCGATCCCGGCTCAGACTTCTTTCAAGTAATCCCGGGCTTCATGGCACCGCCAGCTGTGACCCTGCGAAGACGTGACTTCCACTCAGGACTTCCCGTGTGAGGTGCTGAGTCACGGCCAAGGCAGCAGACCCAGCCAGTCTCCCTGCCATAGCCCGTCCTAGGTCTGATGACACCGGCTTGCTGTGGCGGGGGTACTTGTCGGGGACTGTGTGCCTTCGTGGAATCAGGACTGGCAGTTTTCTGAGGTCTGGGTGAACCTGAAGGGTCAGTGCCTGAGCCTTGAGGTTTATTTTCAGTTCAGCTGCAGGTCAGGTCCCTGGACGAGCCGAGCGTCCCTCAGCTATTGGTCAACTCAATGACCATATCTTGTTCCCATTTTGTTTAATTTTTGGAATTCCAGATAGTTGATTTTTTCTGTTGCCTGGTTACAGCTAAAATGTGTAAAAAAAAAAAAAGACTTTTTTTCTAACATCATAAAAATAGAAGTAAAACACAAATACTCATTTTTAACAAGAAAAGCATGGCATTGGCAGGGAAATTTGGGCTCTGCGTCACCCTGGTCATCAGCTGGCCTACGAATAATCAGGGTAACTTGTGTTACCTCACTCTGCTACGGACTCTACATCATTTTATGGGAAAGTGTTGGCCTTAGAGCCGTAAGTTATTAGAAAGCAAGGATTTGATCCCGTGTCACCATCACACCACCCAGAGCAGCTGTCCTGTGTGGCACAGCCGGAAGGGAGGGCGTGGAAGCCGGTGGTTTTGAAAGGCTGGTTTGCTTAGGGAGGGAGCGCAGCGACGTGCCCTGGCTGTAGCCCCTGCGGCAGGCCCCCGGCACGTAAGCCCGTCCCCGAGCCAGCGACAGTGTGCAGAGGAGGAAGCGGAGCCCAGGAAGGCTGCGTGGCTCACACACGGCCACACCACCGCTCTGTGGCCGAGCGGACTCTGGATCCCAAGTTCTCGGCACAGTGTCCTCCGCTGGGTCCCCACGTGTCTGCTCACTGACTAGCCCAGTTCAGCTCCCTGCCCAAGGGCAGATCACAAGAACTAGCGCCTTCCTCACCGAAGATCTGTTATATTGGAAAGTCATGATCACCGAAATCACAGAAAGTGCAGGAACCACGTGACAAACCGAGGGGGAGCACAGCCCGTGTGTAGCTTGGTCCAGGATCCAGGAGGGGCTCCTGGCTGGGCGGCCTCATGGCCGTGAGCAGCCCGGACAGCCCAGTGCATCCCCACCCACTGTACCTTGGGTGGGCAGGCCCTCCCCCGCCCCCTCCCTGTCCCCAGGGGAAGCTAAGCAGAGGCATGAGGAGGCCTGGTGGTGGCCGATGGGGCCAGCTTCCCCCACAGAGTGGCCTGCACAGGGCGCCCACCTCGCACCATTCTCCCCAGCAGTCCCGGGACGCATGGCATTACCGTGACTGAGCCCTTTGAGAGCCTGGCCACAGGGAAGAGTGGACAGCTGCACATCCTCAGTCCTGGGGCATGATGTCCTGAGCTGTGATGAGGGGCGTACCCGGAGGGCCTGAGGGTGGGCCACGCAGCGGCTGTCCAGCAGTTACCCTCCGCTGAGCCCCCAGGGCCACAGGCGTGCTCCCAGTGATCAGCCAAAACAAGCTTGAAGTGTTGCTGGTGCTCCTTTTACAACTGTGTCTTTCGAGGGCACATTGGGAGATAAAGCCTCCCTCTTCCCCTCTGCCCCTCAGGCTTGACACTTTATTAGGTCGGGGCCAATGGCTTAAGTCCCGCGGGTCTGGCTGGAAACGGGCTCCGCCCCAAGAACCGCCGCCTGTTCCCGGGACGACCACTGGAGGGCAGCGCAGCCTCAGCAGCGGGGGTTCTGACCGCCTGCCGCCCAGGCCGGGCTTCCTCGCGCAGGACCAGGGGAAACAAAGCCACGGTCAGGGAGACCCTGCCCCACGCCGCCTCGAGGTTAAGGGCAAGGGCACAAATGTCTGATTTTAAGTGTACTTACACCCCTTTCTTATACCACATAATTGCTGGAGGCAGGCACAGTATAAACCATTCATACGAGGAGGGATTTAAAACTATCAAGAAAGGTGCTGGATGGTCTAGAAACAGCCCCCCCTCCTTTTCTCTCTTTCTCCCTCCTTCCGGCTTTGCCTCAGTGTCCCCGATTCCACAGCACAGCCCAGGTCCCGACCTTTTGGACCTAGCAGTCTTCCTCTCTGGGGGTGTCCTGGCCTCTGCACCGGCCGAGTCTGCGGGAGTCGCGGTCCTCAGGTTACCTGTGAGCGTGACTGCTTCTCTTTGCATGTTTGGACCCTAGTTCAGTGCTTTTCACACGAGGGGTTCTCAGTCAGTGGGTCTGAATGTCATTGGTGCTGGAGGCCCTGAGAGCCCACAGTTAGAATGGTCTGGGTGTGAGGCCCAGTGGCCTCTTTGTGTCACTGCCACTGAGAGGTTCAAAGCTGGGTGGGTCCCTCAGGTCAGTGCTTCCCCTGCTGGGTCCCAGGGCACCTGCTACAGAGCCCCTGAGTGCTTGTAAAATGCAGGTTCCTGGGCTCCAGAGACCCCCTCTTCAGGGTCTGGGGTGGGGGCAGCAGGCTATAATGAGAGCAGCAGCCCAAGTGAGCCTACGTCCATTCAGGTTTGGGAGCCTCGGCTCTCACAGGATGGAGCAGGATTTAGGGAGAAGGCTTCAGGATTTAGAGACTCCCTGCAACTTCTTCCAATGACCCCACTGCGTGCTCAGCGCTCCTCGGCTCCTGCCAGCCCTCCAGCCCTGTGCCTGACCCTGCCTCGTGCTCCTGGCTCCGTCTCCCCTTTCAGGAGGTTGACAGCTGAGCCCCAAGCTCTGAGTCCCTGCAGAGCTGGTGCTGGCACCTTCTGCTTGGAGAGGGTGCCCGACTTCAGCAGTAATCTCCCTCCTCAGCCTTCTCTTCTTTCCTGCGACTGCTGCGGGCCAGTGGCTGTCTCTGCACTTAGGCATGAGGCTCCCGAGGCAGAAAAGCGCTGAGACCTGCTTAAGCCTCGGACATATTAATAGAATTAATGTCAGAAGCCCCACCAGCCAGCCTGGCACTCCCAGGGAGCATTTCGTCAATCAGTAAGTCAATCAATTAATCAGCAAGCATTTACGGGATGCCAAGCAGGCGCCCAGAAGTGCTTGTTCAACATCTGCTGGCTGGGCTGGGCCCTGTCAGAACCCGGGGCAGTGACCTCACATTATCCCTGATCCGGGATCTAATTCTGTACCACGCCGTCTGCCGCGGCCGCGTCTGTGGTCATGCCAGCTCACTGAGCCGGGTTCACATGAACACATGCCTTTTACATAATTCTGCAACCCGCGTAAAGCCAGGGGAACGGACAGGCCGCTGAAATGGGACCAGCTGCTGGGGAGTCTGAGCTTGATGTGCACCTCCGGCAACGCTGTCTTCCTCGGTCTTCTGTGGGACTAAAGGGAGAAATTCTGCAGACAGGCCCGCGGCCCTCGGCCCATGGAAGGAACTCCTTTCTTGTCCCTGGCCTGGGCGCGCACACTCAGCCCCACCCTCCACATACCCGGCCTTCCTTTTCACAGCAAGAAATCCTTTTTCAGGTTACGCTTACTGTGGAAACCCAGCCCTGGGCCCCCAACCCTCTGCCCCTTCCCAGAGCGACCGGCAGACAGAGTGCTCTCACTAACACTCGTGTTCATTCCAACATCCCCGTAGAAACCACAACATGAATGCACAGCCAGTTTCCTCTTTGCTGTCAGCTGACTTTGCATGAACCCCAGACAGTAAAGCAAACCAGTGTGTCTACCAGTGTCGACTCGGCCTGGAGTTTCTGGGCCGAGGGCGTCCTGTAGGCCGGCGCACATTCTGCAGGGGGTCCGTGTTTGCACAAAACCGCCACGGACAAGGTGTGAAAAATCCCAGCCTCTTTCCTCCTTGGATTTCAGGTGATTTAAAAAGTAGCCCAAAAACTTGTCCCTGATCGGTGGGCATTGATGGGACACAGCAGGGGCTGTCCCTGGCCTGAGAGGCGGTAACAGGCACACGTGGCCACGTCCACCCTCTCCAGTCCCAGGCGGGCACTGTGGCAGCAGGAGCGCAGTCTGTTCCCAGGAGGGATTTGGCCGGTAACTCTGCCTCCATGTGGTCTCGCACTCATGTTCTTCTTGCCTCCATCTCATCCGGCCACTAAATCAGCGCCCTGACCAGGTCACCGGGACCAGGAAAAAGAATGTCTTTGTGCCACTGACGTCCAAAAACCTTCCAACAAGTTCCCTGCCAACATCGCTGACGGGGCCAGAAAATTCCAGCAGCACGCTGTTGTCCATTTGTGTGGATTGCAAACTCGTTCTGTGTCTCACTCTAAAACCGCCGCGGTTTTACCGAAAGGCGCCAAGACAAAGTCTCCTTCAGGGATCTGGTGATCCTGTCCCCCGTTCTGGGTGAAATCGCAAATGAAGATGAGCTCATTGCGGACGCAGGGAAAAGGGAGGGGGCTGGGTCCAGTTCATGGAGCGAGTTAGTAACGGCAGGACAGGCCAAGAGCTACGGTCTGATGGGTTTCTAGGGAAAAGTTATTTTCTCTCGGCACATGGAGCATTCCACCCAAACGGCATCAAAAAGGCATCGGGTGCTGTGCTTTCCATAGTTTAGGGGCTCACTTTAAAGGAAATATCACTTCCGTTATTCTTTATTTCACTCTTTTCACTTATTAAAATACCTAAGATGCACCAGAGTCAGGGCTTCTAGACTCTTCAGTGAATTTCGATGCGCGTTAGGAGCAGAGTGCGAGCTAGGTTGCTGAAGTACACCAGCAGAGCTATTTGTGTCCCCTTTTTGTTTTTAATATGCTCAGTTTTTTATTCGCTTACTTCATGGTCAGGTGTTTAAGATTCCTTTTCTGTGTTCTTTGCAATAACACGTAAAGCGTACGTTACCGTCTCAGCTCTGCCGGAACGCAGAATGACCCAGAGAGCTGAGTCACGCGTGAAGGGGCCCGCGGGTGCCTGATGTGGACGTGGGGCACTTCCTCGGCGAACATCAGCGAAAATGATGATTCCCCCCGGCCGCACAAGCTGCTCGCTGGCGGAATTTGAATTCAAGCTCAATGGCAATGGAAGGTTTTACTTTCATGAGGGGAAAGCAGTTTTAATCCCGTTTATGTGAACCAATAGAGCAAATAGTGTATAAATATGTTTATCCGTCAGCATCTCCAGCGTTCACTCGTGTGCGCGGGCTCCTGCGGCCCTTACTGTTTGGCTCTGGCTTTGGTTTGTGGTTTTCATGCTGCATGATTTCTGTTTAAGGAGCCTGCGGGCAGCAGGCGGCGTCCTCTCCGAGGACCAGGCCCGGGAGAGCCGGTGGGGAGAGCCCAGGGCGGAGGAAGCGGTCTCCCGGGGAAGCGGCACTTCCCTAAAAGCAGAGGATCTGAGCCCAGCAGCTCCCACAGCAGGTTGAGTGACACCTCTTTCTAAAAATAGGACTTGCTTGGAACCGGGAGGCGCCCTGGCCCCTGGTTTATTTCTGACTGAAGTTTTGGAGGGTGCAGCAGGGCTCCTTCAGAAGAGCCCCAAGGAGAGTCCATGCAGCATTCTGAGGAAAATCAGTAGGAACTGGGCCTTTTATGTGTAAGCGATACATGAGCATAGTTCTGGTTTGGGGAGGAGGAATTTAATTAACATGCTACGGGCGACTCCCAGCTTCAGACTCCAGCCCCTTCCCCATGAGCAGGGTGTCAGAACTAGGTTCTCCCCGTGGCTGGGCCCGGCCCCCAGGCGTCTCACAAAGGCCAGCGGCTAAAGTGCCCCGGAGCCTGACCGTTCAGGCTGCAGGTCTCCAGGCTTTGACGGCAGGTGACACTTTGGTGAACACTCCTCTAGAAGACCCTCTGGTATTGGTGCCAAGCAGCAAGCCCTGTAGTTCCTCTCCTTGATTTAAAAAAAAAGTGAAGGGGTCGCACAAAACAGGGACCCTGAACTGGGCCAGAACCAGACTGTGGAAATGCACCTGAAGCCCTGGGACCGACACATGACCTGCTTGGTTTATGTTGACACTCAAGGGCGCTGGTTGGAGAGGCACGAGCTGGGGGGGCTGGGCCGCAGGCCGCGAGGCCTGGCGCTCCTCTCAGAAGCCTGGAGATACACCTGAGAGTCAGGACCGCCCATCCCCGCCGCCCAGCTCACACTGTGCCTCCGTCTGTTTGGTTTTGGTCTGTCTGTCCTTCTGGCAGGTGAGTCCTACAGGGGCCAGGACCATGTCTGTTCCGCTCACTATTGTTTCCTAAGACCACATCTGCTCTGCTCACCATGTGTCCCCAGCGCCGGGCACACACACGTGTGCTGAGTAAATGCTTGAGGAAGGGACTTTTTAGTTCTTCAAGATCAAGCAAAACTGTTATTTCCTAGGAGGAGGCTCCCCTCCAGGTCTCCGGCAGCTGCTGCCCCTGAACACCCGCGAGGAGCCCATTCTGCTGAGACAGAGCTGGGGCTCAGGGTCGCTGAGGGGGAGGTGGCAGGGCCTGTGCTCACAGGCAGCTCCCTTCCCTCTTCCGCAGTTTCGATTCCGCTGCCGCCATATGGTGTTTATTTAACTCAGCGTCATAATTTGTGTTTACAGGTGTGTGTCACCTGTGGAGGCAGAGGTCACACTTGTTCAGAGCATGGAGCATGCTGGTTGCCATCCCACGTTAACCTCTGAATTGAAGAACACATCACAAGTGAGTTAGGTCTGTCTGGCGAGGGACAGGGCACGTCACAGCCCTGGGGCTCAGAGCATGCTCGCAGGGTTCCCGGCCTGGGAAGCAGTGTGCCCTCCGCCGAGTCCCCGGCCCTCCCCCAAGCCCTTTTTCCTCTGCCTCTGCCCCGGGTCCCCAGACACTGTGCACCTGGCCTCTGCTTACCCCTCGGGGCACTTCCATTCCAGCGTGTGTGACAGACCAGAGGCTCGACTACAGGACACTCCTTTGTCACTCAGCACCTGAGCTGTTCTCCTGCGTTTGCAGCTGGAGTCACTGCTACCAGTGGCTGCCAGTCAGTCCACGAGAAGAGCCCATGACTCTGGCGGATTCTTTTGGGAAATGAAAAATAGCAGATGCGAGGGAGCTGGGGCCACGGATGAAGCCCTTAGAGAATGGTACCAACGTGTGGAGTCACAGGCCCATCTGAGTCACCTTGTGAGGCCCGGGGCTCGGCCCTGAGCTGCCAAGGCCTGGCTGCCCCAGCTACGCTGCAGGAATCCGCACGTGCTGCTGACAGCCCCGGGCCAGCTGTCTCCTGCCAGCTCTGGGCACAGGGTCCTCCAGGCGAGGTCAGGGCCCAGGCCCCACGCTCTCAAACCTGTTCTTAGTGTTCTGGGAGGAGCGCCAGGCCACGCAGCCGGACCGGCTCAGCTCGTGCCTCTCCAACCATTGCCCTTGTGTGTAAACATAAAGCACGCAGGTCACATCCCGGTCCCCGGGCTTCAGATGCATTTCCACAGTCTGGCTGTGGCCCAAGTCAATGACCCTTGTTCTGTGCGACCACCTACCTCACTCTCGTTTTCCCCTCAAAGCGAGGAGCTGCGAGGCCTCTGCTCCTCGGCTGAGTGTCCTGGAGAGGTGTCCACCAAGGCTGGGCCTCTGTCAAAGCCTGGAGACCCTGAGGCCTGAAGTTATTAGAGAGGGAGGGAGATATAATAGGAGATGGGCCGGCGCACGTGGCCTGTCGGCGCCTCAGCCCTTGGCCTTGGCTGGGAAGCCTGACTCTCTGCCCTGATATCAGCCAAGAACCGGAGGATAAGAAGCGAGCTGCAGAGTCGGGAGAAGAACCTTCTAGGCAGGAGTAGCGTGCGCAGTGGCCCTGAGGCAAGAAGGGCTGGCTGGGCCCGTGGAAGAGCAGAGCAGAGGCGGAGAGGGTGGCATTTAATGACATTCCACAGAGAAGGGCTCAGGGGCATTCATTCCAGAGTGACCAGCATGTGCAGGGCCTGGCCGGCTGCACCCTGGCTGGAGGGTGGAGTGGGCCAGGGAGGTGGCGGGAGAGACGTTTAGGGTCACTTCTGTTCCTAAGCAAGCCCCTGCCCAGGCTTTGGAGTGGGAGCGTGGGGAACACAGCCAAGTGGGGAGACTGGAGAGGAGGCACCTGAACGGGAAGCTGTTGAAACAGGCCGAGGAAGGGCCGAGGGAGGCGGTGGCAGGAGGGCAGGTTCAAGGCACAGTCCTGGGTGGAAGGGACAGGCCATGGTAAGATGTGGGGTGGGGGCATGGGACAGGCCCAGCAGGCAGTGAGGTGGCCAGTCTGGGGGCACACGTCCCCTCAGCCATCAGAGTGACGGTGTCATTGGATGTCACGCAGCCTCCCGAAAACTCCCCTGTCACTGGTGAGCGTGAAGAGGGCAACTGATGCGTCACTGTTATTATGAAATAGTCTTGACCTCACAGATCCTCCAAAAGGCTCTCAGGGACCCGCCAAGGCCCTGAGCCACACTGGAGACCTGCTGTCTGGGCAATTCCTTAGGAGTCGTCTCCCGATCCCTGACCCTCTCCGTGACCGGAGACCAGCTCGCCACCAACAACCACATCAATGCCCTGATCTGGAATCCTCTGCACATGGTATTGCTATTGCTCCTTAGTTTCCGGAGCCGTGTCCTGGCTCAGCAGCCTTTCCCCGCCGCCCGAGCCCCCCTGCCCTCCTCTCCCGTCACCTTCGTCTCTGCCTCCAGCTGCCTCCTGACTCCTGTGTGGCTTCCCGTCTCGCCTGCTCAGGTCTCGGTGTCTTCTCTTAGCCTGACGGGCTCTGGCTCTGCCCGCGGGCAGCATCCTCCACTCGCCCGGGAGGTGCTGGGCAGAGCCGGCTTCCCCGGGAGGGATCTGCCGGAGCCCGCAGGGGTCTGAGAGCTGCAGGAGTCAGCGTCAGCCCCTGAGGCGCAGAGCGACAGGAGACAGATATTCATCAACCTGCCGCCCATTTGCGGGGTTAATTACCGAAGGAGGAGACTGAAGGCAGGAAGCCAAATGCATAGGGTGGGTGTGTGGGTGGGCGTGTGTGCTTTTTAAAAGGAAAAAGTCCTTGTCGAGGTGGAAATGAAACAGTAAACGCAGCAGAGTGAGTAGGATTGGCCACTGCAGAGAAACATAATTTTATTGGATTGAAATTTACCTGGAATCCTCTTTCTTTAGACAAATCTGCCACATTTTAGGAGGCCGCCTCCATCTCATTCGTTTTTAAATTCAGAAGGAAAACCGTATTCCCTTGGATCAGATTGTCAAGGCAGCTTGTAACAGTCTGCAGGAATTTCTGATGTCCTCAAACTAGTAGCCCCCCAGCCCCTGGGTGCACCCACATGCTGAGCACCGTTGGGTAAGCCGGAGCCTCCCTCCCACCTCCACTTTATTCCCCAGGCAGTTTTCTTCGAACACAAATCTCTTAGGGCTTGAGGTCCATGACACAGGTCTCCCCACAGAGCCCGAGGCTTAGTGAGGTGTTTCCAGGTGTCTGAGAACCTGTTTAACTGCTTTCAGGGTCTTTTCTCTGCCCCACCCCCTTTTTCCTCCAAATATTCAAATATATACACACACACACACACACACACACACACACTGATGTTTTGAAATGCATTCCATTTGCAAGTTTCATCCCTGGCCTTATGATGGGGGTAGGGGGCAGGGCTAATGCTTCATTTTGTCTCACCCAGAGGGTGGGAGGCACAGGCTAGAGCCTGGCCTGCTGATCTGCAGTCGGTGCACGGCCCCGAGCTAGGGATGTTTCCGCTTGTTCTTGAAGGATGTCTGGTTCTCAGAGGCCCCTGCTTCAGTCACTGCCACCACCTCAGGCCACCTCTGATAAGTAGTTTAATTCCTACCGAGAAGCTGCTTTCTCTCTCTGAAGCGTGGCCCCCACAGATCCCTGGGCCCTGCTGCTAATGCTTGAACTGCCCAGGGGATGAGGCAGATGCCAGAAATACACAATTTTAGCAGAAAATCCTGACATCAGCGACAGCTGGGGGGGCCACAAAATCTATAAATGCACTTCGTGCTCATCTGCTGCACCTGTTGGGCAAGCCAGGGGTGGGGCCCATGTGAACATCTTGTGCGGAAAGGTTTCCAAGGACAAGAAGGGCCAGAGGAGCTGGGCATCCGGGGTGTGAGGTGTGTGGTTAGTTTAACCCTGACTTGAAAGAGGAGACCTCCGGCCTGCATGGAATTTGCAAAGTGAGGGCGGGGTGACAGTAGGGTTGGATGGATCACCACGTGAGCACTTGTTTCAGCAGATGCACTGGGGATTACGAGAGTTCAAGTGCTGAAGTTTTCCTTAAAATGATTAGAAAGGCTCTACACTCAGCATCTCATCATGTAGGGTAAAAACAAACTGTTGTGTAAAAGACAAAACTGATTCCGTGGCAAACGTGAATCACATGGATCACGTGGCAGGAAACGGCATGTCATTAACATGAACGAGCTGGGCATCCAGTTGACAGCGCCGGGGGCTGTGGAGCAGCATGCCCTTCGCTTCTGGCTTCTGGTTATTTGATTGTCTCTTGTTTTCTCAGCCTAATGCCTGCCCGTGGGATCAGGAGGTTATCTGCGTGGGAGACGTGATCAACCTGGACCCTGTGATAAATGTGCTTGGATTTTAACCAAGTAATTATAGGTCCCTGTCGGATCACTTTTATTGGTTATTTTTGTCTCTAATAAAAGTGCACACAAACAAGTGTGTTCTTAGGATAGGTTTAGTCTGTTCTTTCCGATTCCTTGGAGGTAGAACAAGACTCTCCTTCCACAGTGCCTCAGTGCCGGGACGCTGGGCAGTGCTGTCCCATGGTCTCAGTGCTCATGGCTGTTGGAGCTGTCGCTCTCCTCTGTGAGGTTCTTTAAACAGATGCCTTTGTCATGAACCAAAGTCATTTTCCTAAAAGACAGAACCCAAACCAGGTGCCATGGTGGGCATTTGAAGGGGAACTATGTATATCCTACTTGGAGGTCCACCTTGAGCTCCAAGCCCAGTGTGTGTAGCAATAACAGCAGCCACCATTTACTGCTTGCTGTATACCTCTCGCTGGGATGACCATTTTCTGCGCACTGTGTTCCTCATTTCCTCTCAACAGTCCCGGGGGATCCGTCTGTTATTCCCATTTTACAGATGAGAAAACTGAAGTCCCGTGATTCAATACGTGCTGAAAGCCACACAGTTCGTGAGCGGAGGAGGAGTGATCTGGAGTGGCAGTGCCATCCCATGCGCTACGTGGCCTGTGACTCTGGAGCCAGACCGTGGGGCTTGAATCTTTGCTCTACGGATTGATCGCTGATGACAGTGAGGCTGGGCTAAATGATTACTCCCTCTGCACGGCAGGCTTCTCACCCCGTGGGGGACAGTCCTGGCGCCTGTCTCATGGTGGTGTTGGGAGCATTAAATGAAACACATTCTTTCCTTAGATGTGCTAATACCTTCACTAGGCTGCTCTGGCTGAGCTCAGTCCATTTATCTAAAGTAATTTCGGAAATTCCTGCTGATCAGCTCAGAGGCAACCCCTGTCCCGTTTCCAAGGCTTTCCATGTCCCCGACTGGCACAGTACTAGGGTCCTTGCAGACGGTGGGGTGGGGTGCCAGCAGGAGCCAAAAAAAGCATGGGTTCTGCTTTTTAGATCTGAGGGCCAGCTAGGACTTGGTTAACTGCCTGTGCTTGCTAAACACATTTTTCTGAAAGTAGGTATCAGTTAATTGGGGGAAATTACAAGGTCCTGAACTTGGCTCTAAATATATATATATATTTCAAGGCCCTCCCCTCACCGACATGGCCGGTTTCTAAACGTTGCCGCCTGTGTGCGGTTCGCAGATGCGAGCTTAGCAGGGCGCTCACGGCACAGCCCTCGCCGCTTGTGTCCTTATGACCGCTAAGGAGGAAGCACGTTTTAAAAGAAAATATTTTCTTTTTTGGTGACACAACAAAAGATAATTATGTTCTCATGTATATTTTAGGTATAATCTTAAGTGTTTGGAGATGAAAAAAATTATACAAGAAAGCTTCTAGAAATTTAATTCTTGCTTCTTGGCAGCCAGAGGACGCATCTGTTGGTTGCTGCCCTGTTCCAAATGTGCATCTTACAGAAAAAGGAGCTTTGGAGCGGGGGTCAGCAGGATCCCTGAGCGGTGTGCCTGGCTGTGCAGCACCGAGCAGGGACCAGAACCTCTCTGGTCTCAGTTATCCTCGGTGTAAAACGCGGAGGATGGGCGTGCTGAATTTCTTCGAGCTCCCACAACTCTGTGGCTTGTGGAGGCTGTGAGGTATTATTCCAACAAAGGGGTGAAAGCCTGAGACGTTCAACTTTTTCTCCCCTCCCCTCCCCCCCCCCAACTTGCAGCAGAGCGTAAAAAGACAGGTTCTGGCTGAAAGGACAGGCTTGGTGAGCGGCTGCCAGCTTCCTGACGGTGGGCCTGGGGCGCGGCGCCGCATCTCAGGGCCCAGCCGCTCCTTCTGCGCAGTGGACGCGGCGCCTCGCGCCCTGGCTGTGCCGGGTCGGAAGCCGGGCGTGGGCAGCCGGTGGTGTAGCCGGTACTGTGATCGCTGTTTCCCGCGTCGGAGAATGAAGCCAAAACAAGGCTCCTGTCTTCGTGAGGGTGCGGCTCAGGGGCGGAGATAACATCTTTTCTAGTAATTCAGATACAATCATGAAGTGCAGAAGAGAAGCCCAGAGCCCCTTTCAGTGAGCCCGTGGGCTGGACGCTCTGCGTGGAGGGGAGGTGGGGTCGGGCAGCCTCAGGGAGGAGCCCGTGTGGCCTGGGCTCTGGAGGAGGCCGCAGGTTCCAAGGCGCACGGACAGGCCGGCAAGCGGGGTGGATCCTGGACAGAGAATTCCCCCGCCTACGGCCACCTTCAGGCTTCTGCGCCGTGGTTCGGCACTTTCTGAAGGTTTTGGGTAGAGATGTAAACACCGCTGTGTTCTGGCCTAGGAGGTTATTTCCCCGAGGACCCGGCGGGGAAGGGCTCTGGGATGGAGAGGAGCTGCAGAGGTGTCCACCTGGGGACAAGCAAGGTGCCGCAGTGACCGGGAGCTAGAGCCACCCTCAGTCTGCTCCAGGTGGCAAGGTTTGGTGACTTCACAGGGTGACAAGGGGGAGGCTGACACACAGAGTTGAGGAGAAGGGAAGCCAGAGAAGGTCATTCTCATCTCAGCCTTTCTTTGCTTTTAGCACCCAGGACCTTGCTCAGAGGTGAGGGCCCCAGAGTTAGGACACACGCTGAGCTACCTCCGTGCTCCCGGTGGCACGTCGGAGAAGAGGGGGACTCTGCGGTGACTGCCATGTAAGACAGGAGGCTGCAGGACAGTCCCAGGCGCAGCCCAGGGCACCGCCCCGCCAGTCGGACAGCCTGGACTCAGCCGCTCCTTTCGGGCTCCCCGCGGGCCCTGCGGTGTGGGGCTGAGATGCTGTCTGAACATTTGCTGCTGCCTCCATAGCTGGGCCGTATTTTGGAGCCTGTGACCTCATCGCCATCCGAGCTTCCAGGGCCGCGTTCCGGGAGAGAGGGGAGGGGAGGGGAGGGGAGGGGAGGGGAGGGGAGGGGAGGGGAGGGGAGGGGAGGGGAGGGGAGGGGAGGGGAGGGGAGGGGAGGGGAGGGGAGGGGAGGGGAGGGGAGGGGAAGCAGAGATCAGCAGGTTGGCTGAGCGAAAACCTTGATTCCACTGTTTAGAATTCAGGCGCATGCCGTGCAGGAGGGCCTGTGCCCCTTGTCGCCCTCCCCCCTCCCTCTGTCCTCCCAGCTTCCGCTGAGACGTCAGGCTGGGAAACCTCCCTGGGCACAGGGCTGTGGGCCGGGGTCGAGGCGAGTGGAGGGCGTGGAGCTCTGCTGCGGGAGAACTGTTACCGTACCGGCCTCCTCTCCGCCCCGCACGTCCCTCTCAAAGGTCAGGAATCACTGCCCTTGCGTGACCGTCATCATTTCCTCCAGACTTTGTGCCCCAGAGCGGTGTTGTTAACGTGTGTGTGGTGTGACGGGGGCCCGTGGCGTTTGCAGAGACCTGGCCCTGTGGTCCTGCTTCGCGCAGTTAAAGGGAGAGTCGGTCAGCCGACTAGAAAGAAAGGACGAGCAGAAGCTCCTTCACGTGGAAACCATGTGCAGAACAGTCTCTTACTTGAAGCCGTTTGTATGCTGGCCGCAGGCTAAGGACAGACACTGAGATGACAACGTATTTTCTGTATCTAGACACTCACCTGTTCGCTCAAGAACCAGGCAGGCGGCTTCTCTTTCCTGCCCACCAAGCCCAGAGATTATTTAATAGGATTTTGAGGCACTTATCCCATCAAAAACTGTCGGTGTCGCCTGAGAAAGTAACCCAGAGCTGTGAGCACCCTAACGGCTGTATATAAAATAATGGGTTGGATTCTGGATAAGTCCCAAAGGAACATGCTGGTTGTTTATTTTTTATTCTCTTTATGATACTTGTAATATTTTATTTTTATTGTAGGTGCATCCGGTAGAAGCTGTACTGTTGTTAGTAGCTTTCCCTTTAGCTTGGAGCCCAGCCCTTCCAAAGAAAAGGAGACTCGATATTGCTTCAATTTTCCTTTACAAACAATTTGTAAAATCAGGAAAGTCCTTGTCTCAAGAAGTTAATTTTTTTTGTCCTTTAAAAACATAATTTCCATAGGTTATTGTGTAGTTTGCTTGAGTGATGTCAAATGTTTATTGCTAACTTTAGCTCATTAAAATGCTTTAATATATTTACCTGCCATTTGGCTAGTCCATTTCCTTCAAGTATTAGAAATGCCGAGTTATGCACGACTAATTTAATTAACTTGGAGGTTATTTTTCTTATAAAACAAGCACTTGGTAATTCTATTTCTTGGCTTCAGGTTTATGTAATAATAGAGAGGAAATTGTAATTTTATCATATTTAGTTTCAAATGAAAATCAAGAATTAATGGAAACCCCTGGTCTTCTGCATGTTAAATTTTGTGACCAGCTAGAGAATACAGGTTATTGTCAAGGTAAATCAGATGGTCCTTGGAGCTTTGTGTATGGCCAGGGGCTACACACATCTTTTCAGAGCTAGTTATTTGCCTGCATGATCTGCTCAGGGATGCAGTTTGGGTTCTGGTTTTCCCATATAAGAGCCCTTTAGCAGTTACATTATCTACCACTTCTAATTCAGAAAATGTTGGCTTTGGAACATCTTTGTTTTGAGAACAATTAGTTATATAGTTAAAATAAAAGATAATGCAAAAAAAATCTTAAAATAATGATCATAAACTCATTTTCTAGTCTCTTTGAAAAGTATGGTTATTTGAAGCTCAGTAGAGTTATAATATGATCTCTGGGAAGAAAGTCACTCAGTAAAGATCTGCCTATTTGTCTCACACACATACACACACACATGGTTGGCCCAAATGTATTTCCTTAAGTATTTTGTAGACAATAATAGCAGATTGTGTTAAAGAATATGCCTCGGGTCCCCTGGGAAGCTCATTAAGAATGAAGCTACACAGGTGCCCACCTCTAGCCACGGGAACAGGGATGACACTGGGTCTGTTCGTTGTGAAAGTCCCACCCAAAGTCTGATGCTCACCAGAGGCCCCGCCTGCTGACCTGGGAGGCCGGTGGGTGAGCCTGAAGGACATGCAGTCTCAGGCCTGATGGTAAATGAATCATGGGTGGATCTTGGAGCCCAGGTGTTGAGTCATCTGGGTTGGGGCCTGATTCTGTGATCTCACAAGCCCCCAGTGATTGCTGCTGATCTGTGAACCTCTCTGAAGAGCAGCCAGGATTTTTCTAGCATTTTGTGGGTGAGGTAACAGGCATTTGCTCTGAGGCACTCACCTGGATACTGTAGTGTTGATGGAGGCCGCGCTGTGTCCTAGAAGACAGCTCACCCGGCAGTGACGAGCCCCCGCTGCGTGCTGGTGCTGGGCTGCGCGTCTTCGTTGCCCCTGCCCCTCCCCATATGGCTGGCATGTGTTTATCCTTCAGGGAACCTCACCTTCTCCGAGAATCCCGCCTGGGCCCTGCGTTGACTTTGGTCATAGCCGCTGTCCTGTTGGGTTACACTGTGTACTTGCCTGCCTAGAGTAGGAAGCTCTTGAGGGCAGTGTTCACGTGGTGCTTCAGGGCTCAGGGCACTGTCCTCACAGGAAGGACCATCAGTAAATACCCAGCGTAACTGCTGACTTAGCTACTTGATCCAATGATAGGCGAGGCCAGCCTCACACTCAAGCTCTGTGTTTTATGGAAACGCCCCCGAGAGCTCCGGGCGACGAGAGAGAGGGCTGAGGGTTTGTGTGGCCTCTGCAAGGCTCTGCAAGGCTCTGCTTGGCTGCCTGCGGCCCGGGACCTATTGGCAAGGCCATGGCGTTAGAGCAGGCTCTCCCCACGCAGGAACAAAGAGGAGTGTCCACCAGTCCTCGCAGCAAGTGACACTGGGTTTAAATGCATCAACGGGACACTCACAGGGACACAGAGAGCATTGGGCTGACTGGGCACCAGGCACCATGGCCACACCTCAGGGGTGCAGTGCCAGCCCCACCGCCCCACGCGTATGCTGACTCCATAAACTACACGGAGTCCACAGTAATCAAGGTGGGGAAGTTGTACTGGTTGCCGGTGACCTGACCTGTCATGGGCGGAGGAGTCTGCTGAGATGCGGTGACTGCAGGAGCCGCGCAGGGTTGCTTATTGGGTCATGGTGGTCACTGCTTGGCTGGGGACTCCGTTATCTCTGATGTTGCATGTTCAGTAGGACCAGTCCTGTGCACAAGTGCCCCAGGCATTCCCTGTTGACCCCACGGCACCCTTGTGGCAACCTCATGCCTGAAAGAGGCTATGAGGGAAGAATAGGCCGAGAGCAGTGGGCCCGGGAGCGACTGCCTGCCCGGGCACTGAGGAGAGCTGAGAAAGACATTTGGGTAGAAGTCAATGTACCCACATTGTCATGTATTCAGCATGTACTTATTGCACTCCTACTATGTGCAAGACATCCTTAGGGTGTAAAAAATACAGAATCCTTGTATTGTGATCACAGCGCTCAGTTCACTTCAACTAGCCAGTCGTTTGGAGGTGGAATCCAGTTGCAGGGAGCCGTTTCCACAGCAGCCTTGACGTTCCAGCCCAGGGACGGTGTTCTCCCTGTCTCTCCTCTGCAGACAAGGGACTGAGCCTCCAGAACTGGGCTGGGACTGTTCCTTCCTCCAATCTCCCAGACCCCCAGAGGTGGTTCCCCTCATGGTCCCTAAAGGTCCCCTCCTGCTTTCCGTCTGCCTTTCTCCCAGGCCAGACCTCACTTTGTGCGCCCTCACTTGGCCTGGGGTGGAATCCCCTTCTCTCCAGCGCAGATCTCCTGACACCACGGCCTGGTCACATGTCCTGTCCCTCCAGGCCTCAGCACCTCTGCGAGTGTGGCCGGCAGACCTCTTGGGGTCTCTGACGTGCTTTCAAGGGGACCCGTGAGCTCAGAGCAATTTTCATAACAACACTAAGAAGCTGTTTGTCTTTTTCACCGTGTTGACATTTGTATTAATGGAGCCACAGCCGGGGTGGGTGACACCTCTCCGCCTCAGCTTGGGAGGCGGTGGCGCCACCTGACTCGGGTGTTCCTCCATCTGCACTGTCCCCGTTTGAGGCATCAAGATGCTGGTCTCACGTGAGGATGTCCTGGATGGAGAGTAAAAGTCTGCATTTTATTCAGCCTCAAGCAAGCGTCTTTTTAACAGTCCCCATGACCGAATGAAAATGCACATTAAGCACTTGGAAGTACGAGGTTTGTCCCGGGGAAGCCCCTGCACATGGTTGAATTGCAGGCTGAACTGGCCACTGTTTCACGGGCCATCATTTCATTGTTCAAGACTAACTGACCACAAACTGCAGTTACTGGGACGTGGTGCGCAGCAGGCACGTCCTGTAAAGGAGCCCAGTGAGCCTCTGCCCCCGAGAAAATCTCCCAGGATCTGAGCCTCCATGGGACTGTCAGAAAGCTTTGTCTGTCCCCGAACTTGACAGATTCCCTGATGAGGTCAGACGATGTTAAGGAGAGTGATTTTGTATATTTATAATGAAATATGCCGAGACGTGGCAGATCTGCACAACCCAGTGACTCGGCGTTTTCCAGATGACCAGGCGTGATGTAGACGAATCAGGCGCGGGCGACGGAGCCATTCAAGGTGCAGAACAGACCAATGGACACTCATGTTGCCAAGTGTGCGAAGGGCACTGCTGTGCTCGGCTTCCACAGGGCAGCTTTGGAAACTACCTCTTGTTGAGTTTGATGTGGCATCAAATAGGAATGTCCAAGACTATGTGCAAAGGCCATACCCCCCCCTTTCCTGGCTGTGTGTCTGTGTGCGGCCAGGCCTCCACCATACCCTGCGGTCCCCACGGGAGGGAACACAACAGACAGAATGCGGAGCCCACGTGAGAACCCAGCTGTCTTCTCCTGAGCTCGGACATGGAAGAGTTTACAGATGGGAAACAACACCACCCTTCCCACTAAATCAGCTCAGTTTTAGAAAACATGGGGTTTTGCACAAAAGCTATCTATATTAATATACCTGCTATTTTATTTTAAAATTAATTAGTGAGCAAAGATTTTAAGTCTCACTTTTTATTTCTAGCATGGTAAATACTAATAGATGGAACCCATAAGAACAAAATCTTTTGAAGTCCTCAGTCATTTTTAAAAGTATAAATGGGTCCAAAGACCAACACATATGAGAATTGCTGCTTTAGGTTGCACACTCTTGAATACTGATGCTGGCCTAAATGGAACGAATTCCCGATAACTAAAGCTTTGGAGGTCACTTAACCCGCCCTGGCCTGAAAGGGCACAGTCCTTGATGAACTTCCCCAGGCCCCGTGCAGCTAATTTGCTCCTTTTTGCCATCAGATCGGTCAACATGTCCTTGGCTGGGGTGTGGCCCTGTCCCCATTCTGTGAAGACAGCATTGGCACTGACTCTAACTCGGTTCCCTCCTAAAGTCATGTCCAGTGCAGTTAACTTAACTTTCTCAGATTAAACCTATGCAAAATATTTATAAAGTTGTACTGGTCACACTTCTTAAATTAAAACCTCAACAAAAAATGTGTGTAATTCTTTCCAGAGTGGAAGCATCATGATGTATCATATATGCATGCATGTATATATGTGTATGTATGCATGTGTGTATATGTATATATGTATGCACATCTATGTGTGTATGTCTATGTGTGTTACAGTTTAACAAATCATACAATTATGTATGTGTGTATGTGTGTATGTGTGTATGTCTGTATTATGTGTGCACGTGTGCCCGCACATATACATGTGTGTAGGTGTGTGCATACATGTGTAGGTGTTTGTGCATGTGTCTGTGCATGTGCATACATGTGTGTTTCTGTGCCTGTATGTATGCATGTGTATTTGTATGCATTGTATATCTGTCTGTATGTGTATGCATGTTTGTGTGCGTGCATGCATGTGTGTATCTCTGTATATGCATGTGTGTATGTGTATATGTGTATGTGTGCATGTCTGTGTATGTGTATGATGCAATTTAACAAATCACAGAATTAGGGAGAGATCCCTTCATTCTCCTGATAAGGAAAATGACTTCTGACAACTTGAATTCCTTGTCTCATGAGTTAGTGCAGAATTAAAATAAAGTCTCCTGTTTGCTAACAAATTTCAAGTCCAGAGCAAAAAAATAGCACTTATACCTTTTTTTAAAAGTCTGTACTCTTGTCATTTGGAGGACATTTTTTACTTGATGGCTACTTTTTATCTGCAGTTTTATGGCTGAGCAACCTGGCGGAGGAAACCTAGTTTAGTCCAATAGAGTAAAACTTCGGATGGCCAAAGCTACGGAGGCAGGGTGTCCGGACATAAACATCTCTGGACATGTGAAACATAGGATCTGAAGCTGAACAATTTCAGTAAAAATACCAATGCAAGCAAAGGAGTTAGGACCTCAGATTATAATTCTAACCCAGGTCCCCGTCTTTATCAGTGGGCAGTGTCTGGATGCAGTTGTATCTGCACAGAGCAGAGCTTCCATTGCAGCTGCCTGGGATGCTGCTCCTGCTGTAAGGCATCACCTGTTCTTCAGCGTCTACTCGGTCAACTAAGGACTTGGGGTCGTTATTATTAATGCCCATCGTTTCCCTTGAATCCAATAGAGGCTATTGGATTCCCTTTAAGCATGTGAGCATTTTTTACACTTTTATTGAATGACCCTGGTATTCTGAGTCTTTTTTAAAAGATTTTCCTGTGTTTTTAAATATTGGCTTTTACCCCGTGTTTTGGTGTTGTACAAACTGTAGAATCTTCCTTCATACAGGGAGCGTGTTTCTCTCTCCATTTCTAACTTTCTGTAAACCCAATAAAAAAGCTTGTTATAATTGTATAAAATTGAGCAAATAGATTGGGAAGGGGTCCCAGACACTTCCAGTGATGTGCAGAAGTTACAGTGAACTTAATTTTTTACTGTGTTTTGGCCACTACAGACTGTTGAGCTTGCATATAGGTTCCTTCGATAACCAGATTCTGACTGGGCGAGGGGCTGAACCATAATAACCATTCAGTCAATGGTAGTGCGTGTCATTAACAAACATACACAGAGATTTGGGAAAAGCAAACAGTGGGCTGTGATTCTCTCTTTTCTGAGTAATCCTGATTATACCAACTACTTATTTGTCTAACCTTTTAGATTTCACATGTGTTTTCAGTGAGTTCTTTCAGAAGTCTTTTTCGTATTCTGTCTAAATGCTTATAAAAAGAGACTGCCTGCCGTTCAGGAGCCTTCGTGCCATTGTCCCTCACAGTCCCACCCAGCAGAGAGCAGCGGGCGGTTCCTCGCGGCCGGCTGCCCGCGCCCTTCGGAAGGAGCCGGTTTCCCACCGGGGGGAGGGGGGTGTCAGCGGCGAGCAGATGCCATCCCATATTTGTACTTGCTGCTCTGCAGCCCGGGGGCTGCTTTATAGCAGCTCGCGCAGTGACATCGCGGCATAGTTTCTGCCTGTGGGGCCACGTCAGCTCACACATTCCTAAGGATGCGGTGTGGATGGGCCCTGTCCAAGGCTGCTACCAGGAATGCTTTCTGCTTTTATGGCGACTTGGTGCCTAAGGATAAAGACAGTCACCGAAAGGAAGACTGCCAAGTGTCTGGAAGTATACCAGGGACCAGAGCAGAAGCCCCAAACTCAACACGACAGCAGCCTGCAGAGCTTGAACTGGGGTGCCGAGGACGGGATCTCAGAAAAAGCCGCGGGTCTGCCTCCGTTTGCACAGTGGCCGGATTCGAGTATGCCGTGGAAGAGTTATTTTCACTGTTCAGACCAATGATTTGTATAATCGCACCCCGTATTCTGTGCTTTCTACACTTAGCAATGGTTTGTGGAGAAAAGCCTCACTTCCTTCCCAGGATCATCTCTCCTGCTGGACAACTGTGCACGTGACGTCATCTCACGTCATTCCTTACAGGCTCCTCACAAAGCCTTTATTTCTCTCCTGCCCCTCTCCTAGTTTGCTGTCCACAATGACTTTCCTGAACTTCCACCTCTGTCATCACCCTCATGTGTCACCTCCCTCGGCCCCTCCTTTTTCCTTGGAGATGGTGACTGCGCCCCCTTGGCCTGGTCAGTTCCCCCATTGCCCATCCCGTCTGGCTGAGCAGCCTGCACCCCCTTTTTCTTCTCTGTATCTGAGACACAGTTGCCTCTCCTCTCTTACCTCTTGTGTTTGCTGTAACTCTATCCAGTACCAGTTCAGGGCCCACTGCGGAGAATAGAAACCCTCTAGTTATTCTGGTAGAAAGGGCCTTGCTAAGACTGGGGGGACTGCTGACAGACCTGCCAGGGCAGGCTCAAGGCAGGGCCCCCAGGAGTGGCTTCCAGCAGCACTCACCACCGGCTACCCCAGGGACTGGCGCCACTGCCCTGGTCCGGGAGCCACGAGCCAGCGCCGGGTCTCGGGTTTCACACCTTAGCCGCGACCTGGGACTGAGAAGCTGCCGGCGGGCCCGCTGTGTTGAGAGTAAACCGCCTCCCAGATCTGGACCCGCAACATGGAGCCTCCGCGTCCCAGGCCTCTCTGTGTCACTCAGTTCCAAACGCAGGTCTCCTGAGCTGGTGACACCCGCTGTGCTGGATCCAAGTCACGCCAGGGCCGGCGGAAGGGGCACCTGGGACGTGCATTTTGTCTTCTCACCATGGTGACACCCAGCACCTGGAAGGAGCTTGGAAGGGAAGTTGAGCAACCCTGTCGACTCTGCCCTGTCTTCTCCGCCGGCTCGACTCGGCTGTTGGTGATGTGTCTTATTTACTCATCCCACAGTCTTCGTTCTCTCAGGTCTTCTCTTCCGACTTACTGTTTGAATTTCTGCACCCAGTCCCAGGATGCTTTTGCTTCTTGGGCCGTTAATGCCTTTATTCCCTCGCTTTCCGTCCTCGTTGCCCTGGAGCTGTCACACTGCTCTTTGCTGGTGATTTCCACAAGCGTTGTACCCCTGTGCGCCTGAACCCCGACAGCCGTGGGCCCAGCTCCGGTGCTAGGAGCCCCCCCCGGAACTGAGGTTGGGCTTCAGAGTCTGGGGAGCAAGCCAGTCAAGGGGGGTATTGACTCATTTCTAAAGCTCACCTGCCGCACCGTTGCTCTGCTGCGCCTCCCATGACCAGGGGACCGTTCCTCGGGCCAGCTGAGGGGGGCAGACCTACCCAGGGCTCCTGTGAAAGAGCCAGCTGGGCTCAGGGGACCTGGTCAAGTCTCGTCTCAGGTCCGAGGAGAGTTTAGCTAAAGGCCCGCAGTCCGTGCAAGACTTAGGAAGGGCGGGCTTCAGAGGGACTATCGCAGGCTGCTTTCCAATTTCCGTCAAAATGTCTCATCTCTAAACCTTTGCTCATGGTCTG
This sequence comes from Miniopterus schreibersii, assembly GCF_964146895.1. Classification (NCBI taxonomy): domain Eukaryota; kingdom Metazoa; phylum Chordata; class Mammalia; order Chiroptera; family Miniopteridae; genus Miniopterus; species Miniopterus schreibersii. Next base: position 8,117,632 of record NC_138105.1, read on the forward strand.
CCATCCTCTCTCACCTCAGTCACTGCCTCCAGGTCCCCAGACTGCATTTCCTGGGTTAGGAAGAGCCCTCCCTCCATGCAAGAGGCAAGATCCGTGCCAGTTTTCTCTTTCTCATATATTTTAATAGATATAGTCATGGAATTTAAGGAGGAGATTGTTTTGGTTCTGTCACCTACTCTGACATTTTCCAAGAGAACTTGTCAATGACTTGCACATGAACACGAGGCCGCGAGACAAATTTAGTGTCACCGGCAGGAAGCTGACACCATGCACATGTGGACGCATGGCCCAGACTAGCTTCAGTGCAGGTTCCAGGAGAGCTCAGACCTGGTCCCTGCTGCCTGGTCAGTTCTGGAAGGCTTGGAAATGAAGTGATAATAAAAGAAAAAAGAACTCTTTCATTTTTCCAGGGAATTAGTTATTCATGAAACCAAATTAGCATGGCTGACGCTCTTCTCAGATTCACTCTATGACCTGGAAGTAATGTTGTTTCCCAGAGGAGCCTGAACTTTCCGTTTTCACTTGGTGAAGAAGCCGTAGGCGATAGGACATAGTGTTAGGGACACATCCCCATTACCACTCTCTCTCTGTCACGCGGTCTGAATCGGGAGAGGCACTGGGAGGGGCACAGCGCTGGGGCACAGGGGCAGCGGGTGACAGGCCAGGTGTGGAATGAGGCCTCTGAGGGGCGCTCCCGAAGGAAAGGAGTGACAGCCTGGTCACACAGGCGTGTCGGCCAAATCACAGCCTGCAGAAGATGACGACACTGGACTTTCAGTTGACACACACTGGGTCATAATGCCGAGTATTTTCCAACCTTTTAAGAATAGTTAATATATAACTCTTAAAATAATAAGAGAGGAAGACAAAGAAGGAAAACACAGAAAACGAAGCCTGTCTTTCCCAGTCCTGGTGTGTGCTCTGAGCAGACGCGTTCTGTCACCTCCGCTGGGTCCTTCCGTTTCCTCCCTGGCTTTCCCCAGCGCCCTCGCCCGCTGTCGCATGCCCCCCTCTCTTCACTGTCGGGTTCCTGGTAGAGTTGAGACGATTGACTGGGGAGGCAGTGTGCCTGGCGTTTAAAAACACAAGCTCTGGAGCCAGCTCCCCTGGGGGCAGATTCTGGTCGCAGCTGTGTGCTTTTAGGCAAAGCACCTCCGAGTCTCAGATTTCTAATCTGTAGCACAAGGTAACGGCAGCCCATCTGAACATATACACGTGGAAATGCATTTATAGTTCTCATTGAGGGTTTGTAGGGATGAGTGATATAAGGATGTACAGGGCTTGGCATAGTAGGTGCTCAACAAAAACAAGCCACTAATATTTAAATAGTTGTATTATTATTTCTGCAGGGAGACATAATGAATAGGCTTGCCTCCTTCCACCTTTCAGTTATGAAATGTGTACAGACAAAACATTATCTTCTTAACAGATAATGCCAAATATCTGAATAAGAACCGAAAATAAATGCAGACAAAGCACCAGCCTTCTACATCCTTGCTCTTCAGGTGGCACGTTCCCTCCGCGTGTGTAGGAGGCCAGCGCGCTCTCGCTCACGGGCCCGTCTGAGCACGTCTGAGAGAGGGCTGTGCGCTGAGGCACCCGCACCCTGTCCCCAGTCCACACTGGCCATCGGAGGGGTCCCACCTCTGCTCTGCACGTTAGAAAACTAAAGCTCAAGGCGCAGTGTGCCTCGTCCAAGCCCAGAGGTCTGGGGGCGGCGGGCGGCGGGCGGCGGGCTGCGGCGGACCCCAGGCCTTCCTCCGGCACAGCTGCAGCTTTCTCATGACGCCATGTGGGTTATGGGTCCAGGAGAGGTCGCCCGGAGATGGCTGGTGGGTCAGCTCACAGATGCAGACTGGGCCTTGTCAATGCTAACGTTTTTATGCCCAAACTTACTATTATCGCCGATGGTGTATTTCATTTTCATAATTAAGAATATTTTCAGGAGTCAGAATTTTTACTCACATGCATAATGAATAATTATAGAAATTATAAAAATACATAATTAGCCTGGCCAGAGTGGCTCAGCAGTTGGGCATCGACCTAAGACCCAGGAGACGGAGGTTTTGATTCCCAGTCAGGGCCCATGCCTGGGCTGCGGGCTCCATCCCTGGTGAGGGGCGTGCAGGAGGCAGCCGATCCGTGACTCTCATCATTGATGTTTCTCTCTCTCTCTCCTCCTCTCTCTTCCTCTCTCTGAAATTAATAAAGACATATTTTTTAAAAAATACATAATTATACTCAATATAAGGGAAAGATCCTTTGGACACGAAGAAATGTTTATCCTCCCAATACCCCTGGAGCAGAGCCACATTGGTGAGGCCCGCGGTTGCAGGGACGAGTGCCTGCCCAGGAGACCCTGGCTTGCCGTCCTGTCAGGTTTAGTCGTCCTGATAAAATGGTGAGAGACGAGTCCTTCAGAAACACCTTTGTGGCAAGGACAGTGTCACCATATTTACATGGCTCTTGAGGGAAAAACACTTCCTGCTGCTCAGACAGTGTAATGGTCAGCGAAACAGCCGGGGCGCTTGGTTCTGTACGTTGACCTTGGGGTGCACGCGCGCCAGGAATGCTGACGCTTTGCTAACTGGGCACGGTTACAGGCTCCCCTTGCCGGGCAGAAGAACACACCGCCCTTCCCCATCCACAGCACATGCTGGGGTGACACACAGCTCTGTTACTCTAGGGGTCCATTGATCTTCCAGGGGCCACACCCTCATCTTACTCTGCAGACCCCTGAAGCTCCTCCAAACTCACACAACTTATTGCTGGTAGAGGGAACCAGCCCCCCGAGGCTGGGCCTTGTGGGTACCAGGTATAGGGTCACATTGTCTCATCTACGTAAGTAAAACCTCCCTGATTCTCTAAAGGGTGAATTTCTTGTCTCTATTCCAGTACATCTGACTTTATGGATGAATGGGTTTATGCTTCAAAAATATGCTTTATTATCCACCTAATCTTATTTTGTAAAAAATTAAACACATATAAATAAAGGAAATGTAAACAAAAACCTCTAACCCTAACCTTGAATGTTCATTGTTGGACATTGTTTTATCCTTGGCTTATTGACAACTGTCTTGTGAGTCTTCATTTTAGTAATTCATGCAAGACAAAAGGAAACAAATATATTTGGCAGTTAAACAGATGTTTTTCAAAATTGGGTTAATACTCTCTTTCTCATTGCTTTTGTTACTTTGTTATAGCCTTGGAAATACTGAGTTGATTTAATTTTTGCGATAAATTAGTATGCTCTTCCAAAATACAAGGAATGAGATTGATTTGTCAGAAGGGGGAAGGCCTTCTGCAGATTATAATTATGACAATTAAAGGATGGAACCTTCCAGAACAAAACTAACTGAATCACTTCAAATTTTACTAGTGTTACTGCTTTGGCACCTAAAGGCATTCTTTTGCTTTCAAGAGTATCATTTAAAATGTAAATGCCTGTGGAGATATAAACTTTAAATCTTTGTCAGTGAACACACTGCCTAAAAGACAGTAGCAAGAGTTAGCAGGGGGCTGTTGGAGGTGCATTGGAATCCGTTTCGTGCCCCATCAGAGATGAGCCTGGCTGTGCAAACGTTCTTCGGGAAGTGCCGCGTACCTGGTTCGGACCTCTCTGGACTCAGATCTTGATTTTAATTGTCAGAGAGTGGTCACTTGGTAGAAAATATCTAGAATAGTACCTTAAAATGTTCTTGGATTTGAGACTGTATGATCAGGACACATGGCTCATTGAGAGCTATTAAACTCACACTACAAAATGAAATCTAAACACCTTGACGTCACCCAGGGGCCCAGCAGGAGACAGGTGTCACGTTCAAAGCTACTGTAATGCAGGGACTGAAGGCAGCTCGGAGAGCCCATGCGAATGGCTCACCTGAGATTAGAGCAGAAGCTATTGTTCCCCTGAGGCCTGAACATGCGGGGAGATGGCATGTGGTGCTGGCACACGACAAGAGCTAAGGTGTGGTGGGGACAAACCGACAGGCGCTGTGACTGTCTAGACAGGTCAGAGCCGAGGCCCAGCAGGCCCCCAGGGAGCACACCTGCCTGACCTCGCCTTCCCCTAGTCCTCTGATCTCTCGCTGGGTTCCTGTTGACCAAGCCCAGCCAGGAGGCAGCGTGAGGGAGCCTGGCCACAAAGCAGCGCCCGGGAGGGGAGGGAACGGACCTGGAAGGGCAGAGGGACAATGACCAGCCCAACCCTCACGTTATCATAATGACACGGATCTCACCTCCAGTCTCTCCCCATTGAGAGTTAGTGGGAGCCTCTGCTATTGTTCTGCCCTACATCTCTCCTCCCGGGTCTCACGGTTCCCTGCTCCCGGGTCTCACGGTTCCCTGCTCCCGGGTCTCACGGTTCCCTGCTGCCGGTCTCACGGTTCCCTGCTCCCGGTCTCACGGTTCCCTCCTCCCGGGTCTCACGGTTCCCTGCTCCCGGGTCTCACGGTTCCCTGCTGCCGGTCTCACGGTTCCCTGCTCCCGGTCTCACGGTTCCCTCCTCCCGGGTCTCACGGTTCCCTCCTCCCGGTCTCACGGTTCCCTGCTGCCGGTCTCACGGTTCCCTCTTCCCGGGTCTCACGGTTCCCCGCTCCCGGGTCTCACGGTTCCCTCCTCCCGGTCTCATGGTTCCCTGCTCCTGGATCTCACGGTTCCCTCCTCCCGGTCTCACGGTTCCCTGCTGCCGGTCTCACGGTTCCCTCCTCCCGGTCTCACGGTTCCCTGCTGCCGGGTCTCATGGTTCCCTCCTCCCGGTCTCATGGTTCCCTGCTCCTGGATCTCACGGTTCCCTGCTCCCGGGTCTGGAGGCTCCCTCCTCTAGGTCTTTACCCCATTCTCTTCCACATCATTCTGTGCTAGAATATGAGGCATCCTTAGAGCACGGCTGTGTTTCTTTTTTGCACAATCTTTTTCTTTCATTTTTCTTTGCCAAAGTTTACCTGGTTACTAAGTCTTGAATAGTTGGTTTCTAAAGGATTTCTTCCTTTGACATAATTCTTAACACCCTGGCTGTCCCATTTCCCTGCTATGCTGGTTGTCTTGAGCTCCTTTACCTGTATGACTCTCCCTACATGGACTGCCACCCCGCCCCCCTTCCGACAGTAAGTGCCCATCCCCATCGGTCTTTGCAATGTGACAGGGTTTTAAAATTCATTTGTCCCTGGCTGGCGTGGCTCAGTGGTTAGAGTGTCGGCCTGCACACCAGAGGGTCGCGGGTTCGATTCCTGGTCAAGGGCATGTACCTGGGTTGCAGATTTTGCAACCTGCAGATCCACTTACCTGGTTTCTTAGAGACGGCGACACGGTGTTTACAGGTTGTGCGATTCTAACCGCTGCCCCCTCTTTTGCTCCCTCAGATCCGAAGCCAGAGCAAAGCGTCGGGGTCCGGGCTCCGCGAGGGGGATGAAGTCGTCTCCATCAACGGCAACCCGTGTGCCGACCTCACCTACCCCGAGGTCATCACGCTCATGGGGAGCATCGCGGACGCCCTGCACATGCTCGTCAAACGGTACAGGCGCGGCTGGGCCCCCGCCTCCCCGAGCGGCGGGAGCGATCGCCGCTCCCAGCGCGCATGTAACATCGTTAAGGGGGAGCCGGGGCGCGCTATGAGGGGCAGCTACTTAAGCAGGGGCCACGGAGTCTGAAAAGGGCGACTCTAATCCACTGAATGTTCTGGTTCATTGAAAATTAACTTGAAAATTTACAAGAGCTTTGTTGAAAATCTCAGTTAATTAAAACTAGTTCCCTAGACAGCTCAGTATGTTGAACATAGTTTGATCCTTGCAGGCCAGGGCCACTAATTTATAATTCCCAGGCTCCCAGATGAATTAAACACATTTAAGTATCAAACCATTACACTGTACACTAATTTTCTTAAAGAAGATGCCCAGGCGAAGGAGCAGAGCAGGAAACCCAAAAGCAGCCGGATTCCTGCTCGCCAGGCTCTCCCGTGAAGCCAGTGTGTGGGTGGTTAGAATAAAGTTTTTGGGCTATCAGTGGAAATCACTTGTTCATGTGCTCTCCCCAAATCCACCCTCCCCACTAACTGCTTAAAAACACAAAAGTTAAAACATAAAACAAAAGAAAACCATGAGAGCACTCATACTCTCTCTCTCTCACACACACACACACACACATTGTAGCATCCACATTTTTGTTGTGTATAAACCACAGTCGAGGCCATACCAGCGTCGCAGTGAGACCCTGACCATCACGTTGTAATAGCTCCAGAAGGGGAGCGCTGGCCTCCTGGAGGGCAGCCTTCGTGGGGGTGTCAGAGGACCTCTCTGCAGAGACTTGACATACAGTATTACCCCTGATAATCATGCAATATGATTCCATTTCTATACAAACGTGGACTCACTCTGGACAAAAGCTGGTGAAAATAAAAGAAAGCTCGCATTATTCGTAGCATCTCCCATCTAACTATTTACCCATCGGGCCCAGTGTGCAAGCCCTTAGGCTCCTACTTATTTATAAAGCTGCCACGTGCTTTGAAAGGAACCTAACGGGAAGGTTGTGTGTGTGGTCACAGTGTGCACCCTCATCCTGCACTAACCCGAGCTCTTCAAACACTTCCATCTTTGCAAAGGTTTAATCTCATCCCAAATAGGGAAACACCTTCTCTACTTTGTTCCCTTTTTAGTGCCTCCATGATGTAATGAGGCCAGTTTCTCTGGAACACGGTGTGGTCTGGAACACTCCCTACTAGGTCCTGTTTTCTGTGATCTCTCTCACTGGGGAAACCTGTGGTGCTTTAGAGCTGACGCTTAGGTGCATATTTACTGTCAGAAATAACTGGACTAGTTCTCTGCTACTTTCAGTAAATGGAATCATGACTATCATTTTCTCTTAAGTACTTTGACTTTACCAAATAAATAATTGATGGTATTGAAAATGGAATCTCAAATTAATACCCACAAGAAGGCAGTCATCATATCGCCATCATCACTATTATCACCATCACCATCACCATCACCACCACCACCACCATCACCCATCACCACCACCACCACCACCACCACCACCACCACCACCACCACCATCACCACCACCACCACCACCACCACCACCACCATCACCACCACCACCACCACCACCACCATCACCACCACCACCACCACCATCACCACCACCACCACCACCACCACCACCATCACCACCATCACCATCACCATCACCACCACCACCACCACCACCACCACCATCACCATCACCACCATCACCATCACCATCACCACCACCACCACCACCACCATCACCACCACCGCCACCACCATCACCCATCACCATCATCATCACCATCACCACTCTGGTATCTGAATGCTGTTTCCTGGAATTAAATATTTCTCCCACTCACATAACTGTCCTCTATCACTAGAGGGCAAGTGCCCTTTTCCTGGACAATTGCCCAGAGAGAGCTGGGTCAGCTATCTTAAAATGCTTCTTTATCATTAAGCCTCTATTATCTTAAATTTTATTAAAATAAGGTTTTTAAAAAAATTTATAATTATGGGAGAAGGAATTGGGGAGAAGGAAATTTTACTCTATACTTCTAGGCTCTTCTGGGTGGTCTAAGAATTAAATTGACATGAGACATCAGCAGGAGAAAATAACCAAATTTAATTATGTTTGTTTGTACAGGGGGCTCATTAAGACCAGGGGGCCTGAGGGAAGCTGGGCTTGGACACCACCTTGAGCTAAGGAGATGGGCAGTGGTTTGGCATTTCAAAGGGGAGGAAGGAGCAACTGTTTGGTAAACAAATGTTTGCTGGGCCACAAAGAGACCATGGGACACAGAGAGGGGTCTGAGCTCCAGGCTCCAGCCTCCCCACGACACCCGGCCCATGTTCTCTGTAGATACCTCTGGTGAGAGCTCTATTCTGCCTCATTTCTCTTGGGCAGTTAGGGGGCAGGTCAAAGGTTCTTCCTGAGTCTTTTGGTTCTTAAAAATAGAGTCATCCTCCTGGCAGAGACACATTTTGGGGTGTCAAATTTTGCGTCCCTGCCTATGACAATGACACACAAGTTGTGGAACTGAGTACCTATGTAGACTGAATGGAAATGAGCAATTTAAGGTATAAAGCTTTAACCTCTAGTGCTTTCATGGTTTTATTTGTGTATATCCATTTTATTTCGGCCATCAGTAAGTGCTAACATTGATCTGACCGATTTGCCTGCATTACAGCCTCCAGGGCTGGGATGAATCCAGACTCTCGTCTCCGCTTCCTGAGTCATTGACAGCATAATTCAAAGTGACCTAATCCAGTTCCCTCCAAGCCTTCCTCCATCAAAGCGCTCTGACCTCCCGGTACCCTCACGTCCAGTTGCACAGGGCGTATTCATCGTCTCCCACATGAGAAAGAGCTCGTTAGCTGTCACTATGTTTTAAAAATACTGTATTATAAATTTTTTGTGGATTACCAGGAAGTGTCACAGGTCACATGCTTAGAGAAAGCTGCGTGTCATTTGCTTGTTTTTGTTTAGTCTAGTCTAGTTTTGCTAAATGCAGTCAAAAGCGAAGTTAGGAGTAGCTGCTGTATTAGGCTGAAACTGCACGACCACGTAAATTCTCAGGCCAGCTCCCTTCAGTAGACAGAAGTAGGGCTCGCTTCCTCCAGCTGAGGACCCCGCCCTCCACAGCGTGTGCGTTTCGAGGGCGGAGGAGGGAGGCAGAGGACACTGCTGCTGCTTAAAAAAACAAAAAAACACCACCTCTCAAACGTGAGAAATGAAGGGATCTCCTCCAACTGTTCTGTGAATGACCCTTCTCAAAACAGGTAGGGTTTCAATTAGGGTTTTAGCAAGAAGTTGCTTAACCCTTAAATTGACATTGCTTCTTGCAAACCCAAATTTGCAAAACCTTAACTGGGAATGTTAAGGTTGAAACCAAAGGATCACGGTGAGGAGAACGGGGCTCCTCAGCTGGGAGACAGAGGAGCAGCCTGACTTCAGAGGTCCTGTAAGGAAATGGCCCCAAGTGACAGGTTCACTCGGAAGAAGGGAGGCGCCTCGGAGTATAAATACCCCATGACTCAGTGACCCATTGCAGCAGGGAGAGGCTTTCTCTCGACACCAGAGTGCTGGGCGGGTCCACCGATTACAAAACAGGCGCACCGCGGCCCAGCTGGAGCTTCATCCTTCCAAGAAAGCGTAGCCCCTGAAAGGGTCGCGTGGCTCACCTGTGCAATAATATTGCTCTGACCTGCTGGGTGTGCTTATGTGACTTTATACCGTCCAGACCTCAACTTAGTCAATAAGACTGAAATGCTTTCTCAGATCAGAACAAACATAGTTTTAAAAAACACAAAACAACCAAATACCTATAGCTAAAGAGTATCCATGTATCTATAGCCCATCCTTTTAAAAATTAAAAGCTGAATTTAGGATGGATTTAGGTTTTGTGATCTCTTGTGGGCCTTTTTGCCTCGCTTTAAGGAAAAAATTATTTGGAAGATCTTTAAAAATCATAGAAATACGTTGCCGGTTTCCATTTCCGAATGCGCTGCAGCTGGCGTTTAGGAGACACTGACTTGCTGTGTCTGAGGCATCGAGAAGGGTCGGGAAGCTCTTCGGCAGGTGGGGCGCGCTGATCTAACTGTCTGCAATGATTTTTCTGTGTGCAGACCTTCCAGTGGAGTAAGTGAGACTTTGGTCTCTGAAACCGAAAACAAAACCCATGAGCATCTCCCCCCCGAGGGGCATGTGGAAAGCACCACCCTGCAGATCCGACCGGCTGCACAGAGCCAGGAAGGGGAGCCCCGCCTCACCCTCATCGCGAGTGGAGCCCCCCTCGCTGAGGACCAAGGGAGTGGTCCTGATTTTTCTGGGAACAAAAAAGAAGAAACCGGCCTGAGCTACCCTGAGGCTCCCCACATGCCTGACCCCACAAGAGGACACTCAGCAGAGGAGGTTGTCTTACGGGAGAAGGCAGACTCGGGCTGGCCGGGCCCTGTGGTTGAGCTACAACTGTCCCTGTCACAGGACATACACACGGGCACTGGTTCCCCCACAGTGGCTCTCCTGGGGACTGAAAAATCTAAGTGTCCTGACCCAGATCCTAACTCACACCACGGCGGGACCGTCCACATAAATTCAGTCCCCACTAGTGAGAAAGGGGACCCTTCTCTGCAGTCCAGCAAGATCATCCAGATCTGCAGTGGCCAAGAGCTGAGAGTGATCCAGGGGCCGGCCGCCGGGCCGGCGGGGCTGCCCCGAGTGGAAGTGGTCCTGGACTGCTCTGACAGGCAGCAGGCGGGAGGGTGCAGGCTGCGGGCGGGGGGTGTGGATTCCCGGCTGGAAGGAGGGCAGTCAGAAGCACCTCCTTCTCTGGTAGCCTTTGCCGTCTCATCAGAAGGCACCGAGCAGGGGGAAGATCCGAGCTCGGAAAGAGATCACAGCAGACCTCACAAGCACAGAGCACGCCACGCACGTGAGTCCCGCCGGGGGCCGGCTGAGGGGCTGGGGGCCTGGGCATTCTGCTGCTGCTTGGGCTGCACGGGTGGTTTTTTTCTTTTAAAGATTTTTTTCTTATGTCTCTCATTAGCTTTTAAAAAATTATTAATGCACAAAATAACAAAGTGGAATTGGGGACGCTACCAGTTTCTGAATTGGGAACAGTAAGTTTGAACTCTGTAGCAGAGTCAAGTGTTTTTCATGCACTTTCTCCTACCCCCAGAGGCACAGTCGCTGTGAAAGACAGTGACATTGTTACCGTTGCTTTTTGACTTGTCTCAGCATGTTGCCGTATTTCACGTTAACGCAGCACATGAGAGCACTGAAGCAGTGTGGGCTCTCGAGTTTAAATGTCAGGGACCCCGAGTCCGCTGCTCAGAGGCGCTGTGAAGCGCGGGCTGCACGGCTGATCTTAGAGGCAGGTCCTCGTTTGAAGCAAACGGTTGTGCAGCTTGATGACGCCTGCAGAAGTGGTTGACGGACAGGGACATGTGGGAGCCGGCAGCTACATGATCCTGCCGGTTTTGCAAGTCTTCACTAGACTGCGGCGCGTTTCACCCACCTCTGGACAGCCGGCAAGTCTCCAGGGCCACGTGGAAGCGTTTAAATGTCCCCCAGCAGAAAATGGGTCTAAAGTCAAGGCTCTTCCCAGTGCCTCGTTTTACCCGGCGGAGTGATTAGGGAAAGAATGAGGCTGAGACGGCAGTTAGGTTTTATGACTCCTATTTTCTTTCCTTTTTCCACACATTTCGGAATGTCACTTAGGAGCTGAAGGCTGAGGGGATGCCTGAGGGAGACATGACCGTAATGCACTCGGTTATTCAAAGCAGTAGATTAAGTCTTCTAACCTGTTGTCACTCCTTTCAAAGCATATTTTTAGCATGACCATTTGTAGCTTCATTGGCAAGTGCTGTCAATCATTCCATATACTTGAAGCATCTGTGGGCATCTTCACATTTATAGATTTTAAACAAGTGCAATAAGGCGGATTCACATACTTGGCATGTTGGCAGTGATGTTAGTGACAGGTGTGCAACTGCGACTGTCAATTTCATACTAACTTGAATAATGCAGTCAGGAAAAAAGCACATTTAGATGACCATGCACTTTGTTTTCCCTGAAAAATATTTTATTACCAGTGAGTATCTGTAACTTTGTTATAAAACTACTTACTCTGATTCTATTTTTTTTAAAAAATTAACCATTAAATCTGATTTTTTTTTAGTACAAAAGAGCCAATTTTCTTTTTTTTTTCTTTTTTAATATATCTTTATTGATTTCAGAGAGAGGAAAGGAGAGAGAGAGAGAGATAGAAACATCAATGATGAGAGAGTCATTGATCGAGCCCACAACCCGGGCATGTGCCCTGACCGGGAATCGAACCCCGATCGCCTGGATCCCAGGTCGATGCTCAACCGCTGAGCCACGCCCTGCCGGGCAGAGCCAATTTTCAATCATAAAATACTCAAAACATTTTTCTGAAATTTCTATTTATTTTGAGGTGTTCAAAACTTATTTGTGAATCGTGCTCATTCTGACTGCATACAGGATTATAATTAATTAATGCTATACATTAATTTGCCACCAATTTCTTTTTATAACGATGATAAGATTTTAAATTTAAATTTTTATTTTAAAGCTGTCAAGCTCTCATTTTAAATGATTTAATTTTCGAATCAGCTCTTACCCACCGTTAAAAGGGTCCCTAATCATATAATTTTTAAATTTCCCCAAGATTTGCACTTATTCTTGCTGCAATTGAAGCTGTATTACATTTCCTAAACAGCAACACATTACAAACAAATCTGTGTAGGCACCCTTGTAGCTGAAGTTTCTGACGTCACACGACCGCGTGTCTGATCCTGTTTGATCGCATGTTGAGTTATTAATCATGACTCAGTACCTCCAATTACTCACTTCGCTTCCCTCATTCATAGGAATTCAGTCTCCATGGCTGGAAGGACTGGAGGGAAGTCAAAGTCAGAAAGAAAACAAACACAAAGGAGAAAACTTGAATATTTAAAGTCATTGCATTAAAACATTAAACTAAATAGCATTTTTGCCCCCCTCACCCCACCCCTGCTTTTTAAAAAATGCTTGGAAATAGTTTTATGTTAACATTTTATTTTTTAAGCGGAGAAGTACAAGATACGTTCTGAAGTTGCTTTCCAGGAACCATTGCCTTTTTAATTAGCTTTAATTGCGTCCGGGTAGCTGAGGTTTCGGGCCCGCGCACGGCTGGGCGCAGGTCCCGGGACGTGGCGCGTCCCCGAGGCCCCGGGTCAGCAGAGCCGCGGGCGGCGGGGCGGGGGGGGGGGGCGCGGAGCCCGCTGAGTGTGCCTCTGTCCCCCCAGGGCTCCGGAGGAGCGAGAGCCTGTCGGAGAGGCGCGAGCAGGAGGCCAAGTCCCGATGCCGGAGCATCGCGCAGCTGCTGACGGCCGCGCCCAGCCCGCTCGCGCGCTCGCGGGGGGTGCTGATGTTTAGGCGGCGGCGGCGGCGCGCCAGGAGGTTCACGCTGGTCAGCTACGGCACCGGGGCGCTGCGGCCGCAGGGCGACGCGGGGGACCCCGAGGACGCCGGCTGGGACAGCGCCTGCGAGGCCGAGTTCGAGGCCGCCCTGCGCGGCGCCAGCGAGTCGGACGCCGACGAGGAGCTGCCGTCCGACGGCGACGACGGCGCGCGCGCCCTGACCTTCAACTGGGACTCTGCGCTCGGGGACGTTGGGAAGAAGCCGACCCCGGGGGACAAGATGGAGATGCTGCCTGACACCTCGGGCAAGGGCGCCCTCATGTTCGCCAGGAGGAGGGAGAGGATGGACCAGATCTCGGCCCAGCGGGAGGAGGGGGCGGCCGGCCCAGGCGCCCCGGCCACCCACGGGCAGGCGCAGGAGGCCGCGGGGACGGGCCAGGGCGCCGTGAGCCGGAGCTACCTCGAGGTGAGCCCCGGCCCCGGCCCCGCGCCCCAGCACAACGGCTTCGGCGCGGAGGCCCCGCGGGCCGCGCCCACGAACAGGACGGCCCGGCCCTTCCCGGGGCCCGCGGCCCAGCCCGCGGCCGCCCTCTCCCCAGCGCGCGTGACGAGCCCCGCGGCCGCCCTCCCCGCGCCGCCGCCCTACTCGGCCGTCACGCCGCCCCCGGGGGCCCCGGCCAGCCCCTCGCAGCCGCCGCCGTGGCCGCAGCCCGCGCCCTGGTCCCCCGAGCGCATCGCCTCCCGGGACGAGAGGATCGCGGTGCCCGCCAAGAGGACGGGCATCCTGCAGGAGGCCAAGCGCAGGAGCACCACCAAGCCCATGTTCACCTTTAAGGAGCCCAAAGTGAGCCCGAACCCCGAGCTCCTGTCGCTGCTGCAGAACGCGGAGGGCAGGCGCGGCGCGGGCGCGGGGGCCGGGGCCGACTCGGGCCCCGAGGAGGACTACCTGAGCCTGGGGGCCGAGGCCTGCAACTTCATGCAGGGCGCGTCGGCCAAGCAGAAGACGCCCCCGCCCGTGGCTCCCAAACCCGCCGTCAGGGCGGCCTCCCAGCCGGCCACGCCCGTGTCCCCCGTGCCTCCCGCCTGGTCGCCCGGCGTGGCCCCAGCCCACCCCCCGGCCTTCCCCGCGGCCACACCGCCGCAGGGCTCCGTGGCGTCGTCCCTCAAAACCGCCCCGCCGTCCTGCCCGCCCGCGCGGCCCGCCGGCTCCCTTCCCGCGGGGGGGCCCTGCAGAGCCCCCCAGGCGGCCGGGGCCGGTGCGAACCACGCAGCCAAGCCCGCGGCCGCGCCCGCGGGGAGCGCCGCGCTCGGGGGCGCGGCGGGGCGGCCCGGCGAGCTCCCGGGGATGCAGGGCAGGGGCGCCCAGCTCTTCGCCAAGCGGCAGTCGCGCATGGAGAAGTACGTGGTGGACGCGGACTCCGTGCAGGCCCGCGCCGCGCGCGCCCAGTCCCCCACGCCGTCGCTCCCCGCCGGCTGGAAGTACTCCCCCAACGTGCGAGCCCCGCCGCCCGTGGCCTACAACCCCATCCTCTCGCCCTCCTACCCCCTGGCTGCCGTCAAGTCCCAGCCGCCGGCCGCACAGGCCTCCAAAGCCAGCAAGAAGGGCAAGAAGCCGCTCAACGCCCTGGATGTCATGAAGCACCAACCCTACCAGCTAAACGCCTCCTTGTTCACTTTCCAGCCTCCAGACGCGAAGGCTGGCCTCCCCCAGAGGCCGGCCGCCAAGGTCAGCGTCGCCCCGGCCGCCCCGCGCGCCCCGCCGCCCCGGGCCGTGGGTGCCAGCTCGCCCGCGGGCGCGCGGGCCGCGTCCGTGTACTCGGTGCCCGCCTGCGGCCCCCAGCCCGCCTTCTTCGCGGAGGCCGCCTCGCCCGTCAGCGCCTCCCCAGTGCCCACGGGTGTCCCCAGCTCTCCAAAGCAGGAATCGGCCTCCGCCTCCTATTTTGTGGCACCAAGGCCCAAGTTCTCCGCCAAGAAGAGTGGTGTCACAGCGCAGGTGTGGAAACCCTCGATCGCCGAAGGGTAACCTTGTAGCGGAAGCCGGGCGCCCACTTTGCTTGAAGCCAATTGTTTGCAGTGTTACTTGAGTCCCCGCGAGTGCTTAGCAAGCCCTCCACCTACTTAATTTCAGATGCCACCTCCCAGTGTGGGTCCAAGGAGCATGGTATTGTCAGTGAGTCCACAATCTAACTCAGATTGACTTCAGCCCTATTTATCTTCCTTGCGAACTTAAAAAAAAAAATCCAGGACACCCCAAAGAGACATGTGCCATGATATTAAGTAAGCAGGTACTTTTTAGGGTTCATGCGTTAGCGAGACAGGCAGTGATCGGCGTTGTCAAACGTCAGGGCCCAGCCCGTGCTCCTGGGGCAGAGGGTTCAAAGTCACAAGCATACATGACGCGCATAGACTGAGGTTCCTTTTAAGTAGTGATTTCTCTCTATTACTAGTGTTAAGGGGTGAGAAATTTATTGAGGATAGGGATCGGCTCCGGTCTCCACCTCAGCCACCTGGGTGACACTGCAGAGAAGGCGCCTGGGGACTGTCGGCAGGTACATGGCTAGTTAGGGGGCTGAGAGAGGGTATTGATGATTACTGAGCACTTGAGATGTGTTTGATTCCTTGCCAGATGTCTGACACAGACGGACCCACTTCAGGAGGCATCTTTAAAGTAAACGGGATGCAGGCGAAGGACGCTGACCTTAGACAGTGGTTCCCGTCGCCCCCGTTACTCAGGAGACTAAGCGAGCACATCTCCGGGTGCCCGGGAAGCACAGCTGGCTTTCCCGGGCGGAGGTGGGTGTGGAGGAAGGTAGGAGGATGGGCGGGCTGCAGATAAAGGTCCATGCGACAGTCGTCTTCCCGGAGACCACAGGATTGGAGAGAGAAGGGTTCCTGTCCCAGGCTGCTGGGGAGCAGCGGGAACCCAGCGCGTGGAGGCCGGAGGGTGAGCTCACGCAGCGATTAGCACCATTTCCCAGGGACCTCACAGATTTTTTTCCTTGTGTTTGTTTTGCTTTCCGACAACTGCTTCTCCCACTGTTCCTTGCAGTTCTAATCTCTCACCTTCACTTTATGATTTATCTTTGACGGCCCCGGAGGAGGCACGCAAGGTTACCCGGTGAGTGGGATTGGTCACAGACCATGCTGTCCGTCACCCAGCTGGCTAGGACGCTGGCCAGGCCACTGACAGGGACCCGGAGACCTGGCTCATATCTATTTTAAGTCCGAGTCTGAGCAATGCTGGAAACTATTCAACGTGAATTCGCGTAGAGAATCACAAAGCGTTTCTGACAGCCCCGGGGAAAAACCACCTACTCCCTGCAGGAGCTGTGCTTAGAGACAGCTCACAAGAGCGTGCCCGGCACAGGGGACGGTGCACCGTAGGAGCCCCCGAAAACACCTGTGCTCCTGTTCTCTCTGCTGTCACTGTCCCTCTGCTCTGTTTTCACCATCTGATTAAAACATTACTTTCTTCTTTATCTGTTCATGTACGTTTTTTAAGAATCTTCCCTCTGTGAGCTGTTCTGACCTGTGCCATTTCTCTGATGTTTCTCTTGCCTGGCTCCCCAGACGTCTACTTTTCCTTTTGGCGAGCATGTCCATGTCTCCCAGCCTTGGGTACGTCTAAGGCGGAGCACACAGAGAGCACTAAGCCACAGAGCAGTGGGGCTCGGTCTCCTGCCCTCGTAGGGGAAAGCTTCCCTGGCCGGGGGCAGCTTGCCTTGAGGTTGCATGCATGGAAAGCAGCTGGGGCTCGCCTTCGCCTTTTTGGGGAATCAGTTAGCAGATGAATAGGGGATGAAGGAAGAAGCAACCTGCCCACTGCCTAACGCTATTGTCTGTAATCTCCGCTGCAAAGGAAGCCTGTAGAATGCTGTGCGTTTTGCATTCTTTCCTAATTGAACAACCGAAAAAGGCCTCTTGGGGTCAAGCAGGGGAGAGAGCAGTTCTGTCCCTTTGCATTCTTTACATAGCATTCAGAGAACGACATGGGTCAGGGGGAGGATCTGGAGCCCACGGTATCGGCTTAGATCATCCGTTCAAAAGTAGCCGGGTCGGTGACAGCCAGAAGTCTTCCCCGTTGTCCAGCGGCCTACGGTTTGCAGACAGAGAAGTATTTTCAGTCCACTCCCTGTTGGACAGGTGGTGGTCTTAGCAGAGCTCTTCTTGGGGTTCATGACTAGCGACACAAGGAACATGACTGAGACTGTCATGGGTCCCCAGAGAGCTGCTAAGGCACACGCCAGGCATGTGGGCAGAGCAGCCAAGCTTTTCACTGGGACCAGGGAGCATCGTGTCATCCTGATCACACAGCCACACCTGTGGAGGAGGCCTCACCTCGCCCTGTGGGGTGGGCACAGGGAGGGAGAGGGCCCAAGCCTACTCCCTGGAGCAAGAGACGTCCTCTGCCTTTTCTCCCCACAGGGCCCTGGAATTTGCCTGTACAGGAAACTGCATCGCCACCTTTTGGTGGGAGCTGTGGCAATGACCTCAGCGGGGCAGGTGGGACACTTAGGACTCAGGGGCCCAGCTTCCCTCCCCCTGGGCTCCCTTTGCAACCTGGTGGTGCTGGCTTTGTTGGGCCGCAGGTGTGGGCTGCGTTGGCTGGCTGTGGGGCTCGAGGAGGCAGTTTTCATTTAGTTTCAGCACCTTTCCTCTTCCCTGGTCTGCTGTTAGCTGAGTGTCCAGGCAAAGCACCCGTGAAGCCAGGTTTCACCATCAGCACAATCGCACTGCTGGTGAACTGGGCACCTGGGTTGGGTTAGGTGCCTGTGAGCCTCACCCCAGGGAACCCACTGCACGGTTTACAGGCACCGGAACATCAACAAAAGGTAACCACAGGCCCTGACTCACCGCAGGACCCTAAGCAAACCTCTCTCCATGAGCTTCCCCCTAACAACTGCTCACACCCCTCTTCCAGCCAGTGCAGGGTGCTGAGCCACCCCAGGGGCTCTGGTCTTGTAGGAGGACAGCTGTGAGGCAGGGAGCTGATTGCTGCCACTTTGATCTTAGAACGTTTACAGTTTTGTTTCTAATATTTCAATACTAGACACACTTTGTTTTGAGAGAGGAAAAAACGCACCGTTCCTGCATTTTGACTGTTGATTGCTAGTATAAACTATATATTTAGGAATATGTTTTATAACACACATTTGGGTTGTCATTCTTGAGCATGTGAAGGCTTGTACTTTAAAATATATCTAGATTGTTCATGATAACATGTATCTCACTTAACCGCCACAAGAAGGAACTCACTTTAACTGTAGGACACCGACTGAGTGAAAGACAGTTGTAAGCGGGGGCTCTGCCACGGGTCTGGAGAGTGCAGACCCCCTTCCAGAAGTGGGTGGGCTTTGTGGACATTGGGCCCACTCTGCAACCTGACATCTGGCCAGGAGACAAGTCACATCTGAGATGTGGGAACCCAGGGGTCTACATTGAAGGGGGGACCCCTGTCCTGGTTTGGTACTCAGCGATCCTTGGAGGTCGCTTTGCAGTGACAGGCATCCCGAGCACTTGACTTGGGTACTTTCTTTCACAGTGACACCCGAGACACAGCCGTGAGAGTCTGAGTTTCGTCTTCCCCATGAGAATATGTTTTATGGAAGGCTCTGCTGGGTTCTGACTTGGGGACCTGCCAGTGCACCTGCTCTCCAGCAGCCCTGGGACCCCTGGTCAGGCAGGTGACAGTCACCAAGAAGTGATTGTTTTCTGAAAAGCTAAATGCTCACGATGCTTCCAGAGGGAAGCCCTGGGCTGTGAGCTTGTTCCCTTTTGAAAGTTTGTTTTAAAAGTTGTTAAAAGTTCATGAGAAAAGTATGTGAATTCTGAGACCCACACTATATTCCCAGAGACGCTGACCCTGGCTGGGCCCCTGTCCCCTTATCATGGACTCTGGGGGACACAGAGACTCATGTAACAGCAGTGCCGCTGAGGTCGGTGGCGAGTCTTCTGGGAACACGAAGCACTGAGTTCTCTAGATTTCCCACCAGAGCTGGCGGGGGCCCAGCAGGCCAGCCAGAGGTTCCCACAGGACCCAGACTCCAGGCAGAGCTGCCAGCAGAGGCCCGTCTCCGTTTCTGCCTTTACGACTTAACTGTTTAAAGTATAAAAACATGGGCCGTCCTGTGGAGCATTAGGACCATAAAGCCAGCCTTCTGGAGGGCCCAATCAGAGCCACCGAGACCTCCATGTTCTCAGGGACAGCCAGTTTCTTACATTTAAAAAAATTCATGTCTCCATGGTCTGTGTATTTGTACACTAACTTACCATTTGGCACTTTGAAATCACAGAACTTACTACTCAAAGGCAACCAAATGTAGAGAAATTTAATTTAAAAATTTAATACCAAATCTTGTCTGACATTTCTCAAAGGCTGGCCAGCTAATACAGTATATCTCACGTATAAAGAAAGTTAGGCTCCCACAAGGTCCTATAGTTTAAGTAACTTTTTCTTACTGATACATAGACTTCCTTAAATTTTCTTTTTTTTTTCGGTTCTAAATGTTTACCTCATTCTTGGCATGTTGATCTAAATTCCGTGTGCTTTATGACTGGCGAAATATACATTCAGGGTCCCTAATAAAAACAATCGCAAGGACTGACTTTGCAGCCTACCTTCCTCCCTCCACCTGATGGTGAC
Source organism: Miniopterus schreibersii (assembly GCF_964146895.1). NCBI lineage: Eukaryota > Metazoa > Chordata > Mammalia > Chiroptera > Miniopteridae > Miniopterus > Miniopterus schreibersii. The sequence goes on from NC_138105.1 coordinate 8,137,202, forward strand.
AGTGCCACACTAGCGATGACATTCAGACACACCTCAGAGACACCTGCTCACAGCCTCACTGCTCGGGCCTCATGACAACTACTAGTGGTTTGTTCATAGAAAACCCCACAAAGGATTGCCTCTGGGTCTGAGTGGGGAAGAAATGCAGTCTAGGGAAACACTGAGAGAGTAAATAGCAAAAAGCAAATGGTTGGTTTTGGGTTTTCTTTGGGAGGCATTGCAGAGGTCAGGGAATCTTCCATCTACTCATTTGGTGGAATCTATTTCCAAGGCCACCAGAGGCCCTGAGTCCAGCACTGAGATCTAAGCCAGGTGACATGGGGGGGCTGGCATTAAATTCCCACGATCTGCCCGAGCTGCATTGAATACTTTATCTGAGTTATGACAATAGCCACCGTTAACTGAGCATGAACTGTAGGCTCTGGACTGCACTGGGTATCTTTCACAGATGATCTCTCTTTTTATTGACTATAATGGACATGTAACCGTTTCAGGTGTGCACATAATGACTCATGTATATGCTGTGAAACCACCACACAGTAAGTCTTGTTAACATCCCTCACCTCACACAGATTTTTTCTTGTGAAAAATACACAGTATTATTAACTGTAGTCACCATGCGTAGATTACGGACCAGGACTTATTTATTTTATCACTGAAATCTGTACCTTTAGGCTCCCTTCACAGCGCCTCCCTCCCCGGCCCTGCCACCTCTTGTAACCAGTCGTCCCCAGGGGATAAGTACCATGTGACCCCGGGAACGGATCACAGGTGGGATTCTGAGGCACAGAGGCTGACTCACGGTGTTCCACAGTGGCCCACACTCAGTCTGGACCTGCCCTCGAGACCAGTTGCCCTGGGGGTTCATTCCCTCCTCAGCGTCACCCTGAAAGGGAAGCCGTGACTGTCCCCTTTCACAGACCAGGCACCTAATGCAGCTTCTCCGACAATCACTGAGCGTTATCAGCAGGGGCCGGAGTTGGACCCGGAGATCAGACACCACGCCTGTGCTCTCCCTGTAGCACCCGCCGCAGGGTGTCCCTGGCCCCACTGGACCCGGACGCCCCGAGACCCGACCATGGGGCGCCCCCTACACTCTTTGCCAAGAGCCCGCTCCGTGTGCACAGGTCTCGGGCCGTGCGGAGAGGCTTCAGGGAGGCCCCGCTGCGTCCTGCGGCTGCTGGTGAAGGCGGCGCCCCGAGAGCGGGGAAAACCGCCCTGGAAGAAGCAGCTGCGGGTGCCCCGGCTCTTGCATTGTTTCGGGAGGAAGAGGTGATGCTCCTGAGCCAGGAGAGGGGAGAGGTGCCAGTTACAGAAGTAACTGGAAACTCCCCAGGAGAAACACGCAGCGGCGAGACAGGTTCTCCGTGTTCCCTGCTGATGGGGAGCCCAGGAGGGGCGACCACACGACTGAACTGGGGAGCAGAGCGGCGTGTCGCCTCGTCCCCTGGGAAGCGGTCCCTGTCCCTACTCCTCTCTGCTCAGCCTGCTGCCAAGTTGTCTCTTCATCTGCTCGGGCGTTTCATTGTTGGAGTGGTTTTCAAAGATGAGACCAGGATTAAAAACCATGGGTTCAGTATTTTTTAAACAGAAACCCAAGGTCAGCTGTGCTCAATTCAAAGTGCCAGCGTGAACTCGAACAAGTGAGGTGCCCTTGGCAGTGTAAAGGGAACCCTCACAGGACACGCTGTTAAGTTAAATATATTCTCAGAAGGAGGGTGGAGGCTTAAAGAGGCCTCTCCCACGGAAAGTGGGGCAGTTGGCGGGCCGTCCCGGGCCGCCCGCCTCAGGCCCGGCAGCCGGGCCCTGACAGCCGCAGCAGGCAGCTGCTCCTCTCCCTCTCCACCCCTGTCCCGGGACAAAGGGTCAGCAACCCGGCCTCTGCAGGGTAATTGATCCCCTTGCCCCAGAAGCAGGATCGGTTTCCAAAAGCAGAGGGGGTGAAACCTGGGTCTGCCGGGAGCAAAGCCCCAGCGTCCCGGCCGGCGAGGAAAAGCAGTTCTCGGAAGCCGAGTGGCTGGCGGAGGGAGGAACCCAAAATTCCAGCCGCCTTTCAAACCCCGGGGGGATGTTTGTGGGTTTTCTGGAACCTCTAGAATCCTCTGAGTCAGAAGCAGAAGTCAGGACTGATCTTGAAGAGAAAAAAGCAAAACAAGCTGAGATTCTGAGAAACGGCCCGATTCCAAAATGGCTTTTATTTCAAATACAATTAAATTGATTTCATTCCGCTTTCCTTTTGTGACATTTACTCACATTTTTTCTTTAAAAGTAAAAAAACAAGTAGGTCTCTTATTTGCATCGTGTACCCCTTGTTCTTTTTTCTCCTAGCTAGCTTGTCTCAGATGATTTTTAAAAAAATATTCACAAAATCATCCTCTAAAGTAGGGGTGGGGAACATCCGGCTTGTGGGCAGCCCTTGAAATCATTTGGTCTGGCCCTGCCAACGCAACCACATGTGGGACTCGAAATCCAATAAACCTAGGAGCCTTTTTCATAGCTAATTTTTAAGTTGGTAATTTTGTATGGCCCTCGAATGATGTTATAAATATCCAACTGGCCCTTGGCAGAAAAAAGGTTCCCCACCCCTGTGAGTCTAAAGCTAAAATGTCAGTAAGAAATAGGCTGGACTGACATGAGGTGCTGATTTAAAGCGTCATGCCTGCCCTTCCACAATTAGGGTTTCCTTTTTTTCTAATCACACAGAGTTTACTGATGGTCCGGCCCCAAGACTGCTTGTCAGTACTTGTCAGATAGTGCCAACCGTAATTTTTCACATAAACCCAAAAGAGGCTAACTAGGGTTTGAATTCTACATTATGAAATAACCAGTAGAATGTCACAACCCATTTTGGATGGTGTTACTGAAATAAAGAGCAAAGCAAAATATGTCACTTAGAGCTTTTGATTTTGATTTTAATTTTACACTTGAATTCACCAACTACCCTGACTTCCTGCGGCACAGACTGTAGCTCTCGCACCCGAGCGCCTTCACAGCGTTCCAACACAATTGCCCAACTTGTGTTCCCGGGAAATGTTAGGATTCTCCGGCCCCACCTTAGAATTCGGATTTAGTCGGGCTGGGTGGAGCCCAGGAATTCATTTCTGTAATCTACACCCTGGTGATTCTGATGCTGACAGGCTGTGAACCACGTTTTGAAAAACACTTTTCTTAAGTCACCTTCATTCTTTAAGCCCGTAAGTAGTTTTCCAGTTCACCCTGGCTTGGGGAAGCAGACTTGGGAAAGCTCCTCCATCAACCGCTGAGCTGAGGGAGCCCGAGGGCCAAGGGCGGCGTTTCTCCCAGCATCCCGCAGATGGCAGCAAATGCTGCCCCGGCCCAGGAGCGGCTTCCCGGCCTCCCTCCTAAGCCTCCACGCAGAGTTTGAACAGAACATTGTTTCTCATTTATTTCTTAAACAGAAGAATAAAGGCCTTCAGATGTGACTTCGCCGGACCCCCTGCTGCTCATCCAGGCAGGGGACAAGTATTTCTAGGGACAGAATGATACAATTTTGTCATCCAGAGGAGGGATTGCACCAAGTTCCTTATCTCTGGGAACGGGATTCATGGCTTCCCTTGGCGGGAGGGCAATAGAGTCTGTTATCTCCCATCACAAATGTTCTTAATAATAAGTAACTTAAATCTCTCCGGCAGGGATCAAAGCGTTCCTATTGTGGGATGTAGGCTGAAGGAGAATGTTGAAGCACATTGAATGCTAATCTGCTTTTGAAAATGAAAACAGATATGATTGTAGAATCTGCAGAACAAAAAGGAAGCTCATGCGCTTCATGGATCACAGGAAAGGAGCCCAATATTTTCTTTGAATCTTAAGAGCAAGGAGATGGAATGAGGGGGTGCACCGGCGGGCGGAGCCAGAGGGTGTGGGACGAGGGCGGGGTGTACCCCCGGAGGGGCCGCTTTGAGCCCAGTGGGAGTGTTGTTTCCAGGCCTTTGATGCACTGAAGTTTATTTCCGAAACAAAAGGGGCCGTGACTTGCCTGGGGGCCCTGTGCCTGAGACACACGTGCGTGCACTGCCCAGTGCGGGGAGAAAGGACCACAAGGAGGTCTTTGGATATTTGAGGATGAGAGGGGAAAGGTCTCTGCTGGTGAAAAAGAAGGAATTAGAGGAAATGAACGGAACTGCAAGACCGTCAGTTTCAGCGGGACTGAAGGGAACCTCACGCCGCGGGGAGAGCTGGAGGACTCGCCCGCCCTGCGTGCTGGACGCGGTGGGTTAAAGGCTTGAACACGCGTCCTGAAGCGAAATCTCACGACCACCTTATTTGGTGGAAATTATCCTCATTTTTTCTTAACTGATAAGGAAACTAAAGCTCAGAGAGCTTAAGAAAATTGCCCACAGTCGCCCAGCTGGTAAGGCGGCAGATGCCCGCAGGTGCGGCGGAGCCTGTGCTGTCCCCACTGCCATGCCCGTGCCACCCCGCGCAGGTGTGAAAGGAGCTCTGGTACCACAGGACGCTCCACCGAGGGCCTCTAAGTCCCCTCTCCTAGGATTTTTATAATGTTCTGTATGAGTATCTTCTAGGAAACATTCGGGTTCCAAAATCTTGTATTTTGATTTAGTTCAATACCTTTTAAAAACATGGGTTAGTTTAAAACCCAACAGGACAAAATGTGTTTATTTTTTACCACTCTAATTTCAGGATGTTTGAAAAATACCTTAAAATGAAATACGTCCCTTGACCAATGCGAGAAAAGCCGAGCTTAGGCGGGAGAGAGTCAGCGCTTTGCTTGAGGCCATGATCAGAAGGGTGTGCTCTGGGTTCCTGTCTGCAGCGCGGCTTTAATGCCCCGACTGTGCCTGAAACACAAGTACTCCTGAGAGGGCCTGTTCTGGGCCTCAGAGGGACCTCTGGTCCCAGGACACCATCAGGCGCCCTGGAGTGTGGTGGGAAATGGGCTTGACATGCTGTGAAGCAGAACTTCTAGAAGCTTCTCCCGTAATTCTCCTGAATCACTGGCTCTCCATCCTTTGCTGTCAAATGCACGTTCTATTTTATAAAGTTATGTCACACTAATTGTGCAATTACACAGGAAGTAATTTTTTACAAAGAAGAACCACCCAGTAATTATGTTCTTTGCTGTCACTGTTCAGCCAGCTTTGTTGTCATTTTGCTTTGTTTGGAAACTGTAATATCCTACCCAGCACTGTCAACCACACTCAGAGTCAAAACCCTTTCTTGGGAACGGTGCGTAAATGTTTATCCGTGTATCACGGGGATACACTACATTGTCAGACTTCATTTTCTCTCAGCTAGACTTCCTATTTTTGCAAAAAAATTTTAAAAATGTACTGGTCTAGACTGACCTGAATTTAGCAACTAGTTGTAACATCAAAGTTGCATTTCATCTGGGACTATCTGACCCTCTGTGATAAATTGTACGAGATTCTCCTTCAGGCCCTTTCAATGAAAGAACTGGGAGATGACATGCCTCCCAGGTAAAACACACAGCAAAAATGTAGCCTAGGTCACCACGGGTGTGAGTCCAGGTGGTCAGCCTAGGTCACCACGGGTGTGAGTCCAGATGGTCAGCCTAGGTCACCACACGTGTGAGTCTAGGTGGTCAGTGACCATTGGAATAAGCTCTAGGCATTTCTTTTTCTATCCTTCCCCAGCCTGTGTGTTTTTAACAGGTGGCTGCAGACATAACATTACCGAGTCTCCCTTCTCTAGAACGTGTATTTGAAGCCTACACGGTTACCTCTCCTGGGAATGTCTCTTATCTTAGGCCGAGGCTTTACGTGTAAGGTGGCCGAGAGGCTTAGTGAAGTGTTTGTGGCTGATACACAGGCTTCTAAGTCACCCCTGTGTTTGAATGAATCAATGCTGAGCATGGAAAAGATTGTTGAGCAATTGGACAATCAGTAGCTACCTAATATCCTATCAACATGAAGTGAAGTTGGGAGCGAGGAGTGGTCAGGGGAATAGGACTGAGGCCTTTTGAGTAATTGCGGGGCCCACGTAACAACATTCGCTGTGGTGCTAACGAGCAGTGATGTGCCCCAGAAAGACACGCCGCTGTTCCGTGGGAGCTGAGAAAGCTGGCCGGCAGGAAAGCAGTGATAACAGCCCGTGCCAAGGGCGAAATACTCGCTCTCAAGTTTTAAAAGTCTGATAATTACACAGGCACCCTAATACCTCGGGAGAGATCCCCTTGAGCCATTAGTGGGATCACAGACACGTCTGGGAGCAGTACGTCCTTTCTTCCTGTTTTCATGGCACAGAATTGCCATTGTCTACATGGGCCCAGGAGCCTGAGCTGGAGCCCCGCCTTCGTGATCAGAGGCGCAGGCGACGCTCGGGACGGGCCCTGACGCGGCCGCGATGGAAGGCGCAGGCTGCCGACCAGGCCACTTCCATGTTCCCTTTGCAGGCTGTTTTTTAAAGCTGCTTAGTTTTGTATTTATTACACTTTGCATTCAACACTATTTTGCATTAGTTTCAGGTGTGCAACACAGTGGATAGACCTTCCTATAGGTTACAAAGGGGTCCCTCCTATATTTTCTTTTCTTTTTATATATATTTTTAACATTTTTAATTTATTGATTGATTTGAGAGAGAAACGCCAGTTTGTTGTTCCACCTACCCCTGCGTCATCTGCTGCTTCCCGTATGTGCCCTGGCTGGGGATCCAACCTGCAACATCGGCGTGTCAGGGTAACGCTCCAACCGACTGAGCCACCCGGCCAGGGCGTGCCCAGTATTTTCAAGTGAAGTAAGTGCTTCCTATTTTGAAGAAATGTGCCCAGGACACTTGTGATAGATGTTTCTAAGGTTCCCAATTTTACTTGAAAGGCACGACTGCATGGCTATCATTGCTTTAATCTACTTTTCTGCTTTAATCTGTCCCCCCTATCCCCACTGTCCTTTTATCTATTCCAGAAAAACAATCATTCAAACCCCACTTACTTTATGGTGTTCCTGTGCCTCTAAAATGAAATGACATACGTGACATGTCTGTGTAAATTCCCTCAAACAAGAAAGATGCCATTAACATGAGATTTACCAGGTAGGCAGGGTCATGACAGGCAGTTACAGCAGAATCCTGCCTGCTCTGTGCTTAAGGAGACAAGCTGGTGGTGAGTCCCCAGAGGAAAATTATATTTTCTGTTCCTAATTTTAAATATCTTTCCGGGGCCCTGTTTTTGACAAAGGAACCATAAATGTGATTTAGCAATAAGTCTTAAAACTTTCCCAAGAAAAGGAGGTTAAACATTTTCCCTAGGGCTCCAGATATAAATCAAAGGGTCTGTTTAATCAGCTTAAAAATGTAATGGACAGAAAAAAAACAGTTGCCAAGATCAAATAAGTCATTTTCCTCATAATGTGTTTTCCTCATCCGGGGGAAATAACGTTATCTCGTGTTGTGTAGTTGTGCTACCAGACTAAAGGGGTCCTTACCTGCACGCGTCAAACCCAGTCAGACGTACACCGGAGTTTGCAGGCAAGAAAGCAGGGGTTTGTTAGCTGAGGAAATGGTGCCAGGCTCAGTCGCAGGAGAGCTAGCGCTCAAAGACCGGGCTCCCCGACGGCTTCCGGGGGTGGTCACACAGAATCGTCATTACTCATGGTGACTAAGGGAGTGGGTTGCGGGCTGCACCGGTTGGTTGGGGCCCGGGCAGGTTGTAGTTAATCATTGTATCAGGTCCTGAGGTCAGCCAGGGCGTCACTCTGTCTGGTTTCCTGATTGTGGTCTGTGGGGTGTTTGGCGTCCGTGGGCCTGGGGCTGAAGCACCACTGAAGTCAAGGCGTTGTCTTCAGCTTGATGGAAACTCTGTTTCTGGGGCCAACAGACCCTTAGGACAGTTGGATGCTGACCAGAGTGGGATGCCCTCGGGGCCTGCCGATGAAGGAAAGGAGCGGGGGGACTGAAAGGAGAGAGGGTCACGTTACAGAAATGGAGTTTCTGTGTGGTCACAGCTGTGGGTGTCTCTGTCAGTACCATTCACCAGCTTTGATCTGTAGATTTTTTAATGTAATTAGAAGTGTGGCAAAGGCTGGCTTAAAAACACTCCGGCAGGAAATTTGGAGAATGTTACTGTGCAAAGGGCCCAATCAAGGTTGTTAGACTGCACATCTTAACAGAAAGCTGTCCTCGGAGAGGGCCAAAGCCTTCCTGCCTGGGAAGTGGATTTGCTTCAGGGATATCAGAGCCACTTCCAGTACATTGACTTAGGAAACGTCCAAACCTGTAGAGAATTTTTGCGTGTTTATCTGAGCCAGGAGCAAGATCCCCATGCTCTGGAGGAGGGCAGTTTTGCGGCAGCTTTTATGCGTTTGAACTTAAGGAGGGACAGTAGAAGGATTACGTGGAGGTGGGAGAAAGCCAGGCGGGGATGGGTTACAGGATGGGCATGACTTTTGACATTTCAGAGGTGTGTTACCTGCCAGCACAGGAGCAATGGGCAGAGCTGCTTAAAACCTTTCCCTAAAGACGTTACGGGCCTGGGGGTAACTGTCCACCATGACCTGCCCAGGTAGGACTTTATGATTTATTACATCACTCCTTTTTCATCCACAGATAGTGGGCACATAATCTATAAAAATCCTCTCTCTTATCCCCACTTTTCCTCTGGAGATAAGTACACATTCAGGGTGACTTTTCTTTTTGTGGATGGTGGAGAGAGGAGAAGGAGGCCTGGATTTGCTTTAGGAAAGGTATTTAGGATACTGTGGACAGCTAACGCTGAATCACATAGGGAAAGGTATTTTAAGTGGCTTTATATTTTATCATAATTCTAATTCTAATAAGGTGCATGCATGCATGTTAATTTCGTGCTAATGGTGATGGCTTCCCTTGGTTAAGTGCTCACAGATGCCAGGCACCGACACTGCTGTCCACACGAGTCCCCAGGGGGTCAAAGGCTCATTCATTTCATACGGGATCAACAGCCTTTGTTTATTGTGAACATTAACTTTTCTCTATAGAAGCTGATGAAATCAGAATTTCTATCTGTTATTTATTTATTTTTCCTGTGGTGGGTTACTCTAGATGACCTTTATTGTTTAAATCTTTTAGAGAGAAAACTTTTCAGAAAATACTTTGAAATGTGTTTAAGAATTTTTATTTTTATGTTCAAGCCAATTAAAGTAGACTTTTATAAAAAATATGCTTTTTCCCAAGAATTACATAAGGTCATGATGGTGGCTTCCACTGTTTAACTAGAACACGGTCCACATTAATGGAGCATTTTCGTGGCCACAGGCGTTAGGCAGACAGGTTCCTTTTGAGGACGAGCCAGGAGAGAGGGTAAAATTGCTGCTGTGGTCATTTCTCTCCACTAATAGATTTGACGCCTTAAAATACATCATTTAGATAAAACTTTATGCTCGATGTCTTCGATTCCTCAATTTCCCTATATAAACACATCCTAGCTGTTTGACCTGGGGCAAATTACCTAATTGCTCTGCCTCAGTTTCCTCATTTGTGAGGCGGGACTACAGGGTTGTTTGAGGGTTAGTGGGGACTCGCAGGTAGGAAAAGGCCGTGTGTTTTATTGCCCTTGCTTCTGAGATGAAAGGGACCGTGTCTGCGTGAGGAGTCCCCTCAGCCTCAGTCTCCCTGACCTCAGATGACTGCGGTTATTTTTATTATGTTACAACGGAAGGCTCAAGGACACGAGGAAGTCTGTTCTTGGCCCACCCAGGGCTGGTGGGGAGATGAGGTCAGCGCGGAGTTCGTGGCCAGCCCTGCCCCCTGCGCTGGCTCCGGTGTGCCCGTCGCCTCGCTGAGGCCTGGGTGCCAGTGCCACTTCAAAGCCAGGCCCCTCCTATTTTTATCCCGGTCGACAGCCTGCCTGTGCACTTGCCTCTAGAACAAAAGGTTCTGCCAGGTCTCTGACTCTTCCCACAATAACAAAAGTAATTGATGTTTCTCATGCTATGGGGTGTTCGACTCAAATGCAACCGGTCTTCTCCCCGTAATCCAGAGGGGTAGTGGGCGTTATTACCATTTACAACCGAAGAGAGTAAGGCCGGAGGCGGAATCCAGCTGTCACCCAACACGAGCCGAGGCAGGACTCCCAGGTCAGGGTGACATCCACCCTCTCTTGGGGTCCAAGGTATCCTAATGGCTTCCACTGTCACAACCCTGACCCTTTCTCACAAACATAAAGTAACACTTTTAAAAAAGTGAATTGATTTAGAACCGAAAATTTAATCTGAGTTAAGCTAAGAGGAATTAAGATGAATAGCCCGTGGCAGAGACGAGCAGCTCTAGCTACAGGACGGCACCTCTTCTGGTGTCTGAGCACGTCCGTCGCATTCGCAGAGTGATTTCAGCAACGTGGGCAGACTGGCTCCCCTTCCACTTGACACTGCGGCAGAAGCCCTGCTTCTCTGCCCTGCTCTCGGCGAGCAGAAGGAGACAGTCTCCTCCATTTAGATAAGAGAGGCAGCCACAGAATTTCCAAAATCTCCACTGGGTGGAAGAAAATTTCAGGTTCACTTTAAGAAGGCAGATCAAGGGAATATGAGATAGAGACTGTTTTATTAAGAGACTAGAACAAAAGTGACCTTAAAATTCTTCTTATCCCCGACTTTCAGCTTGATTGTGTCTAAATAACCTCAAGGTAACATGTGTCCTGTATTTAAAGATCTAGATAAAGGAATTCCACCTCTACGGAGAATTTTTTTAAGACTTTTCTCATTTGTGGAATCGAAGCAGTTTAAACTCTCACATTCCCACCAACCTAAATGCAAATCTTTTCCTTTCATGTTAAAATCTTTTACCTGTTTACAAAATTAATTTGTTTGTAAATATTAATCCTACTTGTCTGCCGAGCACTGCCTGGCGTGCGCGCCTGTTGGGGCTGGTGCGGTGTCTGCCGCGTGAGAGCCCCGCCCGCCGTATGTAACTGGCGTGGGAAGAGACGCCCCGCCCCGGGGCCACAGGTCTTGGCGAAGCTAACCCAAGTTCCTGGCCTGGCCGTCTGATAGAGAAACGACTGTCAACTCTTCAACAAACACTCAGCATCTACCTGCCAGGCACTGTTCTAGGTCTAAGCACATCTTAGATAGAGCTGAATTCTAATGGGAAGAAACAGATAAGCAGAATAACTAAATAAAACTTATATTACGTTAGGTAGACATGAGCCTAGGGGACAAATAATGAGGTGGGGGGAGATAGGGAATTTTGAGAGAGAGAAAAAGAGAGAATAGCTAAATCGTGACCATATGAGATGTGAGTAAGGCCTGAAGGAGAGAAAGCCAGAGCCGTGCGTGCTGATGTCTGGAGGCAGGAGGATCAGCAGGTACAGAGGTCCTGGGGCACGGGGGTGCCTGGTGTGATCACAGCAGGGACGAGGCCAGTGTGGCCCGGTCTAAGGGACAGGGAGCCCTGGCCGGGTGGTTCAGTGGGTTGGAGAGTCATCCCGTACACCAAAAGGCGGCGGGCTCGATGCCCAGTCAGGGTGCATATGGGATGCAATCTTAGCTGAAAAAAAATCTCTGAGCTCTCTGTTATTAGGACTACTCAACAATGTTTTGAACATTCTAATTTCTAAGCTTCCATTCTTCTGATGATTTTAAACCAAATAGGTGGGAGGAAGCCCAGAAAATAAGGTTTTCTCTTTCACCCAGTGTTTCAGGTGTCCTATGGCTGAAGTGTATGCACTCACGTGGTCCTAATCCTTCCAGATACAGTGATAATTATTTCTACTCCAGTTACCAGCCAGTGATGTTAGTCGCCTGTATGTATATTCAGGAGCCTCCCCTATATTTCTGTGGATTCTGTTATTATCACCCCTTCAAGTCTCTAAGGTTTTGAAGGCCTGACTAGCGCAGGCCCTGAGGTGCTCTAGCTGGTGTGAGACCAGGGAAGGCACTATCATGGGATGTCCCAGGGCTCTTAGACCAAGGCCGTTCTCTCCCATAGGTAAGGGCCAAAGGGAGATGGAACGTACACCTTGAAAGACAAGAGCTACATTTCTCTTTATCGTGGTGAATGTCAGCACCTCTCACTGTTTAGAAAAGTCCTTACTGGTCCTGTAAAGATGGTGAGGAGTCTCTCTAACTGGCCTCCGAGGGCTAAGTTGCCACAGCAGAGCTAAAGGCAGGGGTGCGGTGTAGCTTCCTGAGGGCGAGGACCTCAAGGAATCATCTTTGTGTTTCTAGGCTTGTGGTCAAATACCTGGAAATAGTAGGTGTTCAGTAAATTATGTGTTAAATGAATGAAGGAAGCCAGTGCATAAATACCGTGAAACAAAAATCGGGTCCTTCCCTGGTGACCAAGATCAGGCTTCCCCCACCCTGACTACAGAGGGAAGGAGCCTTATTATTAGGTTTCCATTAGGATATGGAGATGAACAGAAACACAGTTTTGCTAGGGTTCAATCGTTATTGCTAAAGTTTTAATGATTAAAAAGATAGAAGCAACACCCCTTATATCGACCCTTTATTCTTCACGTGCAAGCCAAGAATAAACCGTCTACGTTCTCCGTGTGTCTAATGGAAAAAGACAGAGACAAAATTGTTAGAATCAGGGATGTTCTGTCAAATCCAGGTTTGCCGTTCACTTTGAATTTAAGAACTTGATTGAGAAAGAAATGCTGTTAAAGCTGTTCATGGGATTCAAACATGCTCGTAAGCACGGCAACGCTTTTCGTTCTGGAGGCAGGATGGGAGACCGTCAGGCGGAGGCATCGCCCCTGGTGCCCACTTGCTGCCCCCCAGGAGTTGGCTAGCAGCACCTCCTGCAGGTGGGAGCGCGGAGGAAATGCGGGAGGGTCGAGAGCTTTCAATAGATGCTATTTCTGCACATTAGACGGCCCGAGCGTTAGCTTCCACAGGCGAGGGTTCAGGGACACAAACTCTCCAAGAAACAAGGAACGTAACACGCACAGAAGGGAGTAAAGGGGCGAGCGTTTCCCTCAGAGATGCAGGCAACCCCCACGCTGAGGAAATGAAGCCCCACGTGGTCTTCACCGGCACAGCATAGAGTTTGAGGGGAGAGGCCTCTACTCCATTAGACTAGTAACGTTAAACACACCCAAGGAGCTTACGCTTGTTCTCACTTTATTCTGTGGACTAAAGTAAGACCACAGGTTACAAATCACTTGAGGAAAGGAAAGAGCCCAGGAGGTCACCGTCTGCTCTGGGTGGTAAATATCTTATTTATTTTGTACTGAAACCCAGGACTCGGTGAGTGTGGGCTGTGCATGCAAACGTGAAGGTGTGGGGGACAGACAGAAAGCTGGGGGCTCCTAGGATGGCAGGAGGTCAAGCCTAAGAGACTTGGTGGCCTCAGAGCTGTGGGCTCAGGGACAGAGAGTGACCAGGAGGCTCTCCGAGACCGAGGCCCAGCCCAGAGCAGCCCGGCTGGGCTCCACACCTGACTCGATTGTATAGTGGTTGGTCCTGGTGCCATGAATACCTTGGAATCACAGCCAGTGGGCCCCCACCGAGATGGATAACATTTAACATTTTCCTTGTTTCTAGGAGAGTGGACGCTCCCTGTCTCTTCCTGGAAGACCCCTCCCTCCCACCATTTCTGCAGCATCCCCCTGGGAGTACCAGCCTGCTTACAGCTACCCCACCCAAGCAACTGATGGGCTGGAGAGAGCCAACAAGAGACTGACTCCTTGGGAAGCAGCAGCAAGGTCTCCTCTTGGCCTCGTGGACGATGCCTTCAAACCCAGAAACATGCAGGAATCCGTCGTGGCAAACGTGGTCTCCGCGGCTCGGAGGAAGGTGCTCCCAGGGCCCCCAGAGGACTGGAACGACCAGGTGCCCTGCGCTCCACAGGCCCCGAAGGCCGGCGCGGGCTCCTTTGGGAGACGGGAGTATAGTGGGGCACCCCTCCCCAACCACGGTGTGCCCACCCCCTCCCAGTGTGGCCCACAGTCGCCGTTTGCGTATTATAGGCAGCCTTCCAGAGAAGATTCTGAAATAATGTCCCTGGAGACCAGGTCTGATTACTGCCTGGCAGCAGCCGGCTGCAACTACAACCCACAGCCCCGGGGCTGGAGGCGCCAAACATGAGAGGTCGAAGAGTGGTCGTGCGCCACCCCAACAATCATTTTTAAGGACGCTCCTTTGCAGGGCCTGACTTTTTCAGTAGATTTAGATTCACTTTGGTCTTAGCTTGTCCTCGAAGTCACTTACCTGAGTGAGCGTGTGTAGGCACCCGCGCACCAGAGCGCGAATCACTCCCCTGGGTCCATACGTTGGCGCTTGTACCTAAGTCAGAATCCTAATTCCACTTATCCCATGGATATGGGGTAGTCTAGGCAACCAAACCTGCTCGATTAAAATGAAATTAATATTTTCTTCTCTGCGTCCTGGTCCAGGAAGGCAGGACTGAAACATGGTGCGCTGGCTGCCTCGAGCAGCGACGCGGAGGAATGTGACATCGGGAAGCTATCGATGAAGCATGCCACTGAGTGATCATTACATAAAAAAAGAGTGCCTTGGTGTCAGTTTAAGCATTTCTCAGAAACATTTAAAAACTAATAAAATTCAGATTTTTTTTTTTGTCGAGTTGATACAAAGGCATTCTCAGAAAGAAAGAATTATCTGAGAGTAAGATGATACATTTCAGAGGGACTTTTGAGGTAAATGGTATAAAGTCTGGGGAATAGAAGGATTTAGGTATAGGGTTTATTTTTAATCTATTTAAAGCCAGCAGCCCGAGACAGGGGTAGACGAAGGGTTCAGGTGTCCTCACTGGTCAGATGATCTAATCTCATGTTTTTAACAGCTCTGAGGTTCCCTCGCTAGTAGAATGAGCTTTGGTGCATCTATTGTGCATTTTTGTTGCTCACTGTATAAATATGGGATGGACTTTAAAAGAGGGTTAGGTCACCAGTGTTACTACGTGTAGCATCGAAGGTCCAAAAGGAATAGTTGGGCGGCAGGTTTTGTGCTACGTGTTATGTGGAGTGAGGGTTGACGTGAGCGAAAGACTATTGGTGGGACTGAGGAATTGGTGGATGGCTGTGCCAGTCGGTAGGCAACCGAAGGCCGTGACCGTTTAGTTATAGAAAACAGGCCACAGAGCCCTGGAACAAGTGGTGCTTCTTTACAAAGCCAGCGCGAGGCTGCTCCAAGGAAGGTAGACAGATGCCCCGTCGGTCCCCAGACCCAGCCCACTCCTCACCGCAGTGCCCACGGGTGCCCAACACAAGGGCACGCCGAGTATTTCACATCAGAAGCCAGGATTGAGAATAGTTTAAAACAAAACGCATGTCCCGTATTGGAAACTTTCTTAGGTTTTAAAAAGTGATTCTTTTGCTTTGTTTTACTTTTTAACTCTTGGACTTAACATTACGATGGTGTCTTTCTCAGAATAAAACTTTAAATTTTTTTCCCAGGGGACAAGTGATCCCTTATCTTGGAAGTAAAAGAATGGGAATTTGAAGAAGTCAGTATAAGCTCTACTGCGATGCACCCAGCTTCCTTAGTTATGGAGAAAAGATGAATAGTTTCTAAAGTTACATTGTTAAATTATCTTAAATTGATCTGGTGTTAATTCTCTCAAATTAAAATGTCATTACTGATCCTTAGGAGTTTCTATGGAATCTTAAAAAGTAATACCTGATATATCAATTAGTCTGTGTCAGCAAATTCTCGGGATCCCCTACATAAAATGCTTATTTGCTGCACACATTATAGTGGCTGAGTCATTCTAGATGCCAGTGTTTTGGGATATGGCTGATTTAGTGGAAAAGACTGCCTGGCGGGGTGAAGTCATATTTTGTTGCTTTCTTTTATAAATTGTAGAAGTTATTTCTGTTTTTCCTAGGGTTTGATATACTTCGATTCCAGATGTCGGTAGACATTATACTATTCACTGAAACTTTCACCTGATCAAAATGGCGAAGCAGACGTCTTAAACAAATGTGATGATTATAACACAGCCACCCCCGTCCTCATGCACTAGATCAAAACGCTCAGTGTACTAAGCGCCCCGAATTTATCCCAGACACCAAGAGACAAGCCAGGCAGGGGAGCCGAACATTTCACACCCACAAGGCCATGCCCGCCTCATGCTTTTGTTAGAAATCAATGTTTCAAGTCGCACTTTGCGGACATAATTCTGAAAAGCAGAAGTGTCATCGCCCAATCGTCCCGCAGTGTGTGTGTGGCGGGTATCTGTCTCCAGTTTACCTGAGAAGGAGTGAAATGGTGTCGCTCACACTCAAGCTGACGTGCGAGGCGGGACACGCGCCCCTGAGGCCCGGTGCCCGTGAGTGGGCACGCGTCCCCCGACGCCTGTGGGATAGAGCAGCCCTCAGGGGGGAGCGCTGGCTGTAGGGACAGACCGCATTCGCGGGAGACCTTCCTTTACTGGCAGTGATGACACGGGTAGAAAGAGTCCCTGTTTCCCTGGGAGTACAGTGTACCAGCCACAGGGACAGTAGCCTGGCACCTTCCCTCAATCTTGAGTCTATCCTGTCACTGCATGCGTGTGAAGTGCTGGTTAGTAAGATGGCTTCCATTCTGTCTAGTATTTTGAGTTTTATAAATGCACAATTCTAGTCCATTTATCTCTGAATGGGTCTCTTTTATGCGTTGGCACCATAATTCACATGGGAAAGGGCTGAACTATATATAGGCATTAATGCACTGAAACTTTGGATAAAAGTTATTATAACCAGTAGGCTCAGTTATTAGAATTAGAAAGGAACTGTAGAAATGTTTGTCTTTTAAGGGGAAATAGATTTTCACATTTGATTTCTAGTCAAACAAGAAGTATCTGCACTGTCCACACCTTTTCATTAGAAAGGACTGTTTTCCTGCGAATTAGGTGGACATTTCCACCTGTGCTTACCCCAGATGCTGTATCCGAAAGATGCGTACTGAAATTCAAGATATGTGAGTAATAAAAGGTAACTTGAAAACCAACTCAGAGGCTTTTCATTTTTCCTTATAAAGAATTGTTTTGAATCAGTCTTTACCCCAAAGGAGATCTAATCTTACCTACTACATATTTTTAAATTTCGTTTCTACAATATCAGCTTCCAGACATATCTGAAGAACTTCATGCTCCCTGGCAACATTTTAACTGTAACATTTTAAAAACTTTCAAAAAAGCTTATCTGAAAATAAGCTCAATTTCAAATGCAAGTTAACAGGCTTGAGATCCAAACATATTTTTGTATTAGTCTTTTTAAATTCCTTCCTTTATAGTATGTTGGTGATCAGCCCTAAGCGCAGCCACGGCCAGTGGTAATCGATAGGAGTGGTAACATATCGGTGGAATTTCTAAGCCCCAAGAATCCGCAATAGCGGGTCCTCCACAGGCTGGCCCAGGGCTGATTTGTTGAACGGAAGGAAGCCTTCCTTACAAAAAGGCACATTTCAGCATATTTAAGAAAAACTTTGAAAAACATGACTTTGGCTCCTCTTACATGATATTAAAACTATCAATGGAATGTGAGCTGCCAGATCCACCTGTATCACATGGCACAACTTTTTGACACTTTTTGGGGTAAATTCTGAATAAAATGGCTGTTTGGGGCATTCTGATAACAAATATTTTTTAAAGAGCTAGCACTTGGAAACACACTTCAAAAATGAGGGCTGTTTTAAAGATTAAAATGACAGAAGGGATTGTAGGGCCTCACTGGCTCCCCCTTCTCAGAGGACTCCCTGGAGCTTGGTGACGAAACATTTCAAAGCGGTAAGAGGGGCAGTGTTATCTCAAGGGGGAGCCAACAGCCTGAGGCAAGGGGAGTTCAAGTCCCAGGCTCCTCACTGGATGACAGCCACCAAGCGGCCCGAGAGCAGCCGTGTCCCTGGCCCCCTTCCTTAATCTGGGGGCTGCACCCACATGGGCGTGGGTGTGGACAGAGTGGACGTGACAGCAGTCAGGAGGGGCAGCGAGCTGATCCCGGCCTGGGGGGAGGTGGCCTGCTGGTTTTTCCTGCTGCCCCATGTGTCATTCATACCATCACTTTCTTCCAGACGGGCACATGGACCTGAGAAGGATGCTGTTTTCAAAAGGGAGGGTGAGGTTACCTGTCTTCCCATAACTGGGGACGGTTTAGACCTTCGTGCCAGTTAAATGCCTCTGTCCTTGAATTCCAATGACTCTCTGGTTTCTATTTATAGTAGCTTCAACTCTGACTTGGCAACACAAAATGCCTGTAATTTATTGAGGTTGGCACTTACTAGAAGGCTAGGAAGAGGAAAGAGAACCCTGATTTTGTGATAAAACAGTCAAAGTTCAATGCTCGGCTAAGCCAGGCACCCTGCCCAAAAGAAAACAAGCCCGGGGAAACGAGGTGTGTGCCCTGCGGGGTCCTCCAGGGCTGCTACTGCACCCTGACCTGGCAAATACCCGGATTTCTCCCTTTCCATAAAAAGGAAGAGACCGAGAAAGAAAGAAAATTAACTGTTCGAAGTCTAAGATGCCATCATGTTGGAAAAATCAGAGCTATGAACAACTTGTGTGAGGAAACTGTGAAAGAATTTGTAACACATTTTCATTTC
Organism: Miniopterus schreibersii; assembly: GCF_964146895.1. Lineage (NCBI taxonomy): Eukaryota > Metazoa > Chordata > Mammalia > Chiroptera > Miniopteridae > Miniopterus > Miniopterus schreibersii. Next base: position 8,155,657 of record NC_138105.1, read on the forward strand.
ACCGTCACCTTACTCTAAAATTATTCCTAGAACAAAGACACCAAGACAGGGCCAATCCAAGATCAAAAGAGGGAGGGAAAGAGCAAATTTTAGCCATAAGTACAAAGCATATATTTTCACTACCACAATTGGTAGTAAATACCAGAATTGGTATTTATGGCACACATATTTCCATAAACATGTGCATTGCATTCCCTTTAAGAAATCTCCCTCCAAGTGTTAAATTACCTACCTTAATATTTTCCCAAGTTGTTATTTTTTGAAGTTATCAACTGCAAGATTTGATTCTAAGCTAAGAAAAGAGGGGCTTTCGTGAAGACCCCAGAACTGAAGGTCAGCAGGTGGTCTCATCTGATTTTTAATTTCTCTGACAAAGGGAAGCATTACATTTGATTGGCATGAGTGGAATTCTGTTCAGACCCACACTTTTGTGAGTGTGCAATGAACTGACCTGGAATTGGTTCAAAGTGACAGAAAACTCGAACCCTGTCCCTGAGTGGGAAGCTAATATAAATGGGCTCACCTCAGTCTGTGGCCGTAGCCCTTTGAAGAGTTGAAGGATGAAGCCCTAGGAAGGAGAGTGGCAGGTCTCAGTCAGGGGATGCCTAGCAGTTCCTCTAGAACGTCCCACTTTTGACAAGGGCACAGAAAGCCCCTCTGCGGCAGCGCCAGGAGCCAGCGTCAGATATGTTTACACGGACCAGTCGTCAGCAGTCTCTGTCACTCCCCACTCGGTGCCACATCAGCACTCGGAGCCAGGGATGGACCAGCGACTAGAATGTGGCCTCGGTTCCCGGGGAGCTGATCGTTCCAAGGAGGGCACAGGGTGAAGACACAAAGACAAGGACATTACGAGAGCAGCAAGAACAACCTACCCGCAGCGTGGAGCACTGTGCGTGGGCTGTGGAGTCCCACGGAGGGCTTTCTGGAGGAACTGATGGCAGAGCTGAGACCTAGAGGCCCAGCAGCAATGCCGGCGGAGGTGGCCACAGCCGAGAGCAGGGCTGCTGCAGGCAGAAGGGGCAGCCCCCCCCGCCCGCTGCACGCAGTCGGGTGTTACTGGATGACAAGGTGGGAGCAGAAAGCAGGGGTTTCCCCGAGGGAAGGGTGAACCCCTCTGCGGAAGGCCAGCTACAGAGAGCGCTCGGCTCCAACTCCACTCTGCCCAAACGGCCGTGGCTGGCGGGGAAATGCAGAGCGAGACTTCAGAAACTGTTATTTACGGACACTGCACTCGGAATCTCATGTAATTTTCGCAAGCGATGAACTGTTATTCTTTAAAACATTTTTTTGCCCAGCCACAGTGGCTCAGTTGGTTGAATGACGTCCTGTGCACAGAAAGGTTGCCGGTTCTTTTCCCAGTCAGGGCACACGCCGTACCAAAGGCAACGCATAGATGTTTCTCTCTCACATCAATCTCTCTCCCTCTCTCTCTCTCCTTTCCTCTCCCTCTAAGCATATCCTTGGGTAAGGATTATAAAAAAAACATTTTTTAAGCACTTAAAAATGTTGAAACTATTTGTAACTCACTGTACAAAAACAGGTGTCTGGCCAAATTCAGCTCCTTGGCCACAGATGGCTCATCCCTGCTGCAGGGCAGCCCCAGGGCGCCCTTGAAGGTTTCAGCAGGAGTGGGCAAGAGCAGCCTCTCGGAGGAAGCGGATCCCCGCAGCACCGGGAAAGGGAGGTCTGGGCGCAGGACAGAGGGAGGGCGACAGAGAGAGCAGAGCTGCCAGTCTTCCCACGTGAGCCCGCAGGCCGCTCTCGCCTCCTGGAACACTGTGTAAAACATCCGCCACACAGAACGTCCCCGAGTGCCCCTGCCCACCCCTTTCTCAGTCACTGCTCCCCCTGCTCCCCGTCTCCCCCTCTCCCTCATCTCACCGCCACCCTCCCAGGCACGCTGCTGGCTGCCAGCTGGCTTCGTCCTTCAAAGCCTTTCAGCAGAGCAGAGGACGGCGCTGGCCCCAGCAGCCGCTGCCCTGACTTCTGGGAAGATGACGGTGGCTGAGTGAGTGCCAGGGTGACCCGACCTTCCCCCAGGCCATCTACACCTGTCAGATGTGGTTACAGTCTCAGGGACACTCATTTTCCCGTTGACAGGAATAAGAGCCTTTTTCCTTTTAAATTTGCATTTGGCAGGTGAAGGGGTGCCGCCTGGGACACTGAAATGTTGACTTCCTTTCCCGCAGCACAGCTGAGACCGTACCCTTGCTAGGTCATCCTGATTCCAAAGTATTTTAAATGAAGTTCGCCGCAAGAATGCTTTGGTACCAAAAATTATTTTTAAAAGATTAAGAACTAAAATGGGAATGTTTTGGTAGGTTTTCAAAATTCACAGGACTATTGAAACTAGAAGGGGACCTAGAGAGCGTGTGATGAAATACAGGTGGGATTTAAAAAACCACAATGAGCACCAGGGTCTCTCCCTTCAACGCTGTGCTCTTCCTTCAAAGCACTGACTACGGAGCCTTTTAAGGGCAACGTGGGCTAGATCCCGGGCGGCGCCGTTGCCGGCCTTTGGAACAACGCTGTTTCCCAGGTCAAGGTTGCTGTGCTGTCGGTTCCATTTTAGGCTCTAAGACCTCGATGTGTGTAGACCTGAGCCAGCGTTACGCTGCCCCAGACACAGCCCGTGTTAACACCTCCTCCCTTCCTGGCTTGCAGACAGAGGCAATGTCATTGGCAATTGCCAGGAGAGTTTTATGTGGCACTACATCATTATCTCCATCCCCAAATCCTCCCAGGGTGGGGAGACACGAGACAAAGGCTCCAGTAGGAGATGTATAATAACCTGTGTCTAAAAGAGTGTGGCAAAGGGAGCCAGGCTGAGCCCCTCTAGCAACTCACGGTAACCCAAGTGTCGCTGGAGTCCGGAAACTTCCAGGCTATTGCAGCCACACAAACAGCGGAGATTCAAGAACCTTACGGAGATCTGTCCACAGGATGTGTGAAAAATGTGACAGCAATTAAAACAGAAATGAGATGAAACTAAAACAGAAATTTCCCAAGTGTATCATGGATTTTAAAAAAAGGGGGGGGGGGGAGGAATAGGAAAGAGCGTCACAAACACCAGGCCATTCTGCCCCGTGGGCGCCTAGCTCCTCTGACTGCATCACACCTCCCTCGGTCCGCACTCAGCTCCCTGGGTGAGGCAGCGAAGGGGCGCCCTCCAGACTCAGCGCAGCCTCCGCTCCCACAGCATCAGTGAAGATCTTACTCAAGCGATCAGGGAAAGCTTAAGTACGCATTTATGTGGCATAATTTGCCTGTCATCAGGATGCATTAGGTATGTTTAGGTGCCAAGCTCTCTACCAGGGCTGAAGGGCAAGGGTGGAAGCAAGAAGACAGAAAGCTCTGTGAGTCCCCCCAGCACCGTGCCAGTGGCCTCTCCAGGGTCCAGGCGTGGGGGCACGTGGCCGGCTTTCCTGACGTCCAGGAGGTGGACTCGCAGGGTCCGGGACGGACTGGCTGTGGGCTGCAGGTTATGTTTAGGCTTCGTGGTTGGAACCTCTGACAGACAGCGTGTCACTGGTGTCCCTGCGACGAGGAGGACTGCAGCGAGCAGAAAGCACAGGGGAAGGAGAGCGCCCTGTGGGACAGACATGGTAAGTACGGGCATCCCAGCTTCACTGTGGAAAAGGGTCCTGAAGGAGAGAGCCCCAGGCAACAGTGACCCTGGACAGTGATCGTGCAGCTGCCCCAGGTGCCAGGTGCCAGGTGCTGGAGGGTCTGCCCGGGAACGCACTGGATCCCCGCAGCGCGCTGCGAGGAGGTCGCCATGTGACCCCCGCCCACAGATGAGGAAAGCGAGGGACACAGCGGTGGGGTGGCTCCCGAGATGTCGCACCGGTAGGGGTGGACTCGGGGCCCAAACCCAGGCAGGAGGCTGCCCAGCCCGGCCTTCCAGTCGCTGCGTCTCAGACGCGGCCGGCGCGGCCGGGAAAGTAACCCCGCCCACGCCCGTTCTAAACACACCGCGGGCGCCCACGCGCAGCCCACGCGGGACGGCAGGTGTGCTCAACACGGACTCGGCTGGCGACGGGTCTGTGCAGAGATAAGGAACCTCCCTGCCACGCTGCCAGCGTGGACGCCGCAGTCCGCCCCGGGCGCCCGCGACCCTGCCAGGGCAGCGCCTGACCGCCGGCCAGCTCACGCCCGCGCCAGCCCGCAGCTGTCACTTCCGAAGCTGCAGAGTGACCTTCAGTGACCGTCCACGGCGAGCCGCGCCCTGGAGGGAGCGTGAGAACCTCAGCCCCGCGTCCGAGCTTCCGACGCCTGAGGGAGACCGCAGGACACATTGCCCCCAACGCCAACGCACGTCCTGCGCGCTGCGGCCCGGCCTGCGGGGGCACCTGCCGCCCAGGCCGCGGGCAGGTGGGTGGAGCAGGAGCGCCGCTTCCAGCGGGGGAGGAGGCTGCGGAGACCACCCCGAGCCCCCGTGCCCTTTGACGGTTCCCCAAACCTCCAAAGGAGGGGGTGTGGACGGGGCTTCCGCCTGGTCCCCTCTCGGGGGCCGGGGCCTCTGCCTGGTCCCCTCACACTCAGTGGGCGGGGCCTCTGCCAGGTGCTCACTCAGGGGGCGGGGCCCCTGCCAGGTGCTCACTCAGGGGGCGGGGCCTCTGCCAGGTGCTCTCTCGGGGGGCGGGGCCTCTGCCAGGTGCTCTCTCAGGGGGCGGGGCCCCTGCCAGGTGCTCTCTCGGGGGGCGGGGCCTCTGCCAGGTGCTCTCTCAGGAGGCGGGGCCTCTGCCAGGTGCTCTCTCAGGAGGCGGGGCCTCTGCCAGGTGCTCTCTCAGGGGGTGGGGCCTCTGCCAGGTGCTCTCTCGGGGGGCGGGGCCTCTGCCAGGTGCTCTCTCAGGAGGCGGGGCCTCTGCCAGGTGCTCTCTCAGGGGGCGGGGCCCCTGCCAGGTGCTCTCTCGGGGGGCGGGGCCTCTGCCAGGTGCTCTCTCGGGAGGCGGGGCCTCTGCCAGGTGCTCTCTCAGGAGGCGGGGCCCCTGCCAGGTGCTCACTCAGGGGGCGGGGCCTCTGCCAGGTGCTCTCTCGGGGGGCGGGGCCTCTGCCAGGTGCTCTCTCAGGGGGCGGGGCCCCTGCCAGGTGCTCTCTCGGGGGGCGGGGCCTCTGCCAGGTGCTCTCTCAGGAGGCGGGGCCTCTGCCAGGTGCTCTCTCAGGAGGCGGGGCCTCTGCCAGGTGCTCTCTCAGGAGGCGGGGCCTCTGCCAGGTGCTCTCTCAGGGGGCGGGGCCTCTGCCAGGTGCTCTCTCAGGGGGCGGGGCCTCTGCCAGGTGCTCTCTCAGGAGGCGGGGCCTCTGCCAGGTGCTCTCTCAGGAGGCGGGGCCTCTGCCAGGTGCTCTCTCAGGAGGCGGGGCCTCTGCCAGGTGCTCACTCAGCAGGCCTCTCAGGAGATGCACCCGAAGCCATTCCCGTGTCTCGCGCCTCTTCAGCTTCCTGCGCACTAGACTTCACCTGGGATTTGTCCCACGGAGAAGAGACCTTGTGCCCACCGCCGGCTCCGGCTGCCTTCTCCCTAGTGCCCGGGACCAGCAGCACCCACCCTGCTGCCTAGGCCGGAGCAGAGATCGCCTCGTTTTCTGTCACCCTATCCCTTGCTCAACACATCGGCCCTCAGCCCCCATGAGCTCCCCTTCCTGCTGCCCACCTGGCCCCACCTTCCTCCATCTTCAGGGCACTGGGCCAGGCCCCTGACTCCCTCGGGCAATTGTAGCAGGGTCCTGCCGCATCTTCAGCCGGCTCTTCTCACAAGAGCCAGGATAACAAAACAGAAGTGCCTCCTGGTTGCTCCTTTGCTTTAAAACCATCAGTGGCTCCCACTGGTTCCCAGGCTAAGGTCCACACTCCTGCGAAGCGCCTGGTATTTCATCTTTTCCTACCTTTCTCCCTCCCTTCTCACCAATAACCCCTCTCCTGCGTGCACAGCCCACGGTCCAGACAGCTGACAGTCCCCGCTCCTGCGGCCGCAGCCCCCGAGCCCCAGCTCCTGCGACTCTCTGCTTGAAGTGCCTTCTCGCCTCCCCCACCCTCACCGTCTTTCCAGTCTCAGGCCATAGGAGCACCTGTCTCTGAAGCTTTCAGTGACGACTGTCTCTCCCCACAGACAACCCGCTGGCCGAACCCTCCCATATGTCCGCACTGCTCCAAGGCAGTTGGGCACATGCCTGCCCGACTGTCTCCTCCTCACAGACACGGTTCATGGCTGAAACTACTGTCCACAGGAGCAGGCACTACGATGAAATGCTGGAGAGGTGGGGCCCGCAAGTGAAACCACCCTTGCTCTCGCAACTTGTTTATGACCACAACATAAAACCATTCAGGCCTCTGGCCGTGAGTCTCCACTGTGTCCCTCTCCCACCACCCACAGCCCTGAGGGAGCAGCCAGTTAGGAGACAAGGAAGGAAGAGAGATCACGGCAGGGACAGCAGAAGCCTTGGTTCTGAGCTACCACCAGAGACGCATCATGGGCTCACTCAAGGTCAGAGGACTTGCTCAAGGTCACCAGGCTCAGATAGGTCCGTGACGTGATTGAACTTCAGAGTAAAACATGTTTGTCGTGTTTGGGAATTGAGGGAAGAGGGAGTGTCGTGTTTGGGAATTGAGGGAAGAGGGAAGTTAGAAGCAAGAGAAAAGGGAGGAAGGACACATGACAAAGGCGAGGAACATGACTCATGAGTCCAGGTCTTCCTGGTCATCTGTGGCCCATCTGGGCTGGGATCCGGTCCTCCGCACCCCTCCCCTGTCCCACCCTCCTCAGCGGGTGCCTCAGCTCCCAGTAGCTGGAGGGAGGACAGGATGCAGAGGCAGGTGCTCAGCAGGGGGTGGGGTCTGTGTCAGGCCCTGGTTCTGTCTTGGGCGGAATTCACCCCTGGACGGAACAGAATATGGGTCCACCCCTGCTCCCATTACTTAAGTCAAATGGCACTTTCTTATTTATAAATGGCATGTAACTTACTCGTTTGCTGAAGTTAGGATATCTGTCTATCTGGATTTTATGATATTTATATCTTGGACGAGCTGAGTTTCTCCCTCCATTCCTGACACATGAGGGTTGCCTGTTCTAGCACCATCCTGGTCCTCACTGATGCTGTCACCGTGGCAGTCCCCAGCCACTCTGCACCTGGTTGCCCATCTATAAACGTGGTACTTCATGTCCCTTTAATCCCCACGAGTCCATTAGAGACCATTCTCTTTCATCTTCCAAAGCAAAACAATTTACAGTGCTTCTTCTCTGGCTCGTCCATCCTACTGACTCATGGAGAACAGGCATGCGGTCTGGGGCAGGGTCTGGGGCACACACCTGGTTTACTCAGTCCACAGCTATTTATTGAGCACCTGCCCTTTCCAAGCTGCTGAGTGTTTGGTGATGAGCAGAGCGGCTACGCTCCTGCCCTGTCCGGCACACAGTGCCCATGGAGCTCGCAGTCCATCGGATCCAGTGCTGGAGCCTGGGATCAGCCCAAGTGTCTGATCCGGAGCCCACCCTCTCAGTCACCTGTAGCCCGGTGGCCTGGGTTGGAATCCCCGTTCTGTCACTCCCTGGCTTTGTGACTTGTGCAAGTTTCTTAACCTTTCCGTCCTGCTGTTTCCTTGTTTTTACAACAGCAAATCCACTGTCCCAGGTGCCCCTCCTGACCCACCTGACTTGGCCTGACCACTGCACTGCCAGACCCTGTGCCCGGGAGCGGAGACTGTGGGCTCTTGGGAACCCCAGGAGCTGCTCGGCAGCACGGGCCTAGCTCTGGGCCAGTCTGCATCTGCTAATCAAACAGCAGAGGGAAGAATAGATTTCTCTGTTTCTTGTTTTGTGGCTCTTACTCTTGGCATCTTGTTTCTTTATGTGCAATGTATACAGATTTTTGTAAGCTGCCAGTTTCCCTGGGGACTCTTTAAGGCGGGAGAGGCGGGGGCCTACGGAAGATTAACGCCTGTCTGTCAGGTGCCTTAGCGCTGCCATTCTGGGAGCCCTTGAAAGCCACTCTTGGTGTCTCTGGTTTTGGTTCACCCATACAATAGGAGCACAGTCCTTGGTGTCCCAGTTTTATGGGGGGCGTGTCTATTTCTTATTAAGCTGCCCATGCTAAGCAAGCCCTGGGCTTTGTTTTCTGTCCCCATAAAACTGCAAAGGTACAAGTTCATCCAGGTCAGGGAATACCTTCAAAGGGTGCACTCCGCGTACCTCTGGGTAATTCATGGCCTGGATATTCCAGCTTGTGGACACAAACAAGGTTTTGTTTTTTGTTTTTTTCAACCAACATTCGAAGCTGTTTTTGGCTCCTGCTCAGCCAGGTTGCCAGGTTGCCCTCACAGTCTGTGCAGGCGGCTGTTGAGTCCAGTGGCTTGGTCTCCCGGCTGGGTGACCACCTAACGCAAACTCACATGACGCTGAGATCTGCATCCACTGAATTGGCGTATTATCCAGCTCCACTCTCTGCCTTGAGTGGTAAAACACTGCTGGAGAAGAGAGAGAAATGAAGAGGCCTGGTTAACAAGGAGCCCTACTGTTGGGCCTTCAGAGGGACCACACTGGGCCCTGGACTGTTCTCATGGCCTCACCCTGCTCAGGATTCTGCTGAGTCAGCCTCACATTAGGAAAGTTGACTGTTTACAACTGTTGGAACATTTTCTCACTGACTCCGCAGTTGGGTGTGCCTTTGGAATAACAAAAGAGGAATAAGCTAAATAAATGTCTTGTTTTAAAAGGATTTTCTGTTTTAATAACAATATCTAATATAATTAATGTAATTACTTTAGGTTCTTTGTTACTCCCTGGGAGGAATGATACTTTTTTATATCCTTTAACTCCGTCAGGCTCATAGAACATCTGCTCAGCACAAAAGCTTATTATTGCATCCCTATGTCCCAAAGTGCCTACGGTATTTCTTATTTAATTTTAATTTTTTTGGTGTTTTTGTACTTGTTTAGAATTATTTATTGTTATTATTATTATTTTTTGTATTTTTAATTGATTTATTGGGGTGACATTGGTTCACAAAACCATATAGGTTTCAAGTGTACAACTTAACAAAACACCATCTGCACACAGCATCGTGTGCCCATGGCCACAGTCAAAGTCTCTTTCCATCTCCATTTGCCCCCCTTTGCCCACCTCCATGTACCCCACCCTACTTTCTCGATGGCTATCCCCACACGGTTGTCTGTGTCTATGTGTTATTTTATATATATATATATATATATATATATATATATATATATATTTAAGCTAAATAAATTTCATTTTACCCTCATTTTGAAGGAAATATTGAAAGTAAACAATAAAAACTGGAAGTGGGAATATATACTGGATTCTAGCTTGTGACTTTTTTTCCACGACACACATCCCAGGGGCCCTCTGATGGCGAGAGAGACAATTAATCTGGAATGGAAGAGGGATCACCCAGTTCAGCCATCTCCCATTGGTGGGGAGAAACCAAATCCCAGAGAGACGCCGTGACCAGGGCTCAATCCCTCACCAGTCCAGTGACCACCACAGCACCACACCAGTCATGTGACCCCACCTTAGGGCAGGGCCAGGCCTGGGATCCTGACTCCTGGAGACTGACTTCTCTCAACTGCATCACCTTTGGTCTTGTAACAGGCAGTTCCTCCTCCCCCAATATGATAAACATATTTAATAAACTTGGTAGATTTTGCAAATTTAGCTTCTTTTGAGTACCCAATGACTGAGATTTATGAAAAATAAGCAAAAATGATCTATTGGAACTCAAAAACAAGGCAAAAACAACAGCTAAGAAACACTTTTCATTCGATGGTGTAGCTCAATCTTGTTTTCCACGCTCTTGGCCTTCTCTACAGCCTCAGAGATGGGAGACGAGGCCACATCAAAGTTGCTTGAGAATGCCATTATACTTGAAGATAAAATTCTATTATTTAACCATTTTACATTTTGAAATAAACTTAGAAATGTATTTAAATATTTAGTGATAAATATTTCATCAGGGTTCTCTGCCATTGTCACTACTTATGAGACCCAAATAAGTTGTGAATTAGGCTCCATGGAGCTGTTGATGAGGCGCCAGGTGAACTGGAGACCGTCAGGAGAGAACCGCAGAACTCCACGCACATGTGAGGTCAAAGCTAGGGACAGAGCGAAGCTAAGTATCCTCGTCATTGCTCATGATTAGGCAGCAGGGAACCACCCTGACAGAGGGACCACAGCATCTCTTGGGGACTGGACCCAAATTACAGATGTGATCACGCCAGGACAGCTCTGATGCTCACCTTTATCGGATTTTACACAATTGTAAAATTCCCTCTAAGGGCACAATAGCAACTCTCACTCGAGATGATTTTCGGACACGTTAGAGCTTGGGCCTCCTCTTTGAAAAACATACCCTAAGATTCCAGTGGGCAGTCCAGGCTCTTTGCCGCAGCACATTCCAGACTCCGCAGGCTCACGGAAATTTTAGTCCCACAGGGGCAATCAGAGCCAGCAGGGATTTCTGCCCGTGTTCTTTTGTTTTAAGTGTGGACACAGAAAACTCAGCTGTCTCATGCTGGTTTGGATCCACATCTACCAGAGTTCAGTGTGAGGAAGGAAAGTATCTCCGACACGAATCCGCTGTGACGTCAACAGGGCTGCAGGTGTCCAGAGCGTTTATTTTATGGGTAAAGTCTCATGAGCAAAAACTGAAGGAGGGTGTGGTAAGCACATTAATAATAATAAATGCCCAGTCAACAAAATAGAAAGGGAATTATTCCATAAAAATCAAACTCTATAAACTACGGAGTTAAAAAAAACAGGTAAAAAAATTTCAACATTAGAGCAAAAATAACCAAGGGTGTCAAGCAGCATGCTGGGCAAGTAGTTGAGAAGAATGACTTTTAAAGGAAATATCATTTCTTCCTGGCAGTTTTTGCTCCAAAATGAACACAATTGGACAGATGCTAGCAAAGAAAAAAATGGGCACATTTTTAATACTATCACTGCCCCCGCCCCTCAGTTCTCTAACTTAACCTTCATATTTCCAAAATGTGTTTAGCTAATTTTAGGGATTTTCCTCCAGTTGGAAAATTTGAAGAACATAAAGAAGAGGTTAATGGAAGAAAGAAACCGGAGGAGAGAGGATGGGAAAGGGAGTAGGGATGGTGGGAAGAGAGACTGAATCAGACGGGGGGAGGGCAAGGCGGTGCCACAGGTGGCCCAGGCCGCCCTCCTCCTGCGCCTCCACCAGGTGCCCCGCGTGCTAGGCCCTGGGGCTGCGGCAGAAGCGAAGCGAAGTCCTTCCCTTTGTGGGCTTCTGTTCCAGTGCAGGCTGGCCCGCTTTTTCAATGAAGGGCCAGATGATAAATATTTCAGGCTTTGTGTCCCACGCATTCGCTATCTCGACTCCCTAACTCTGCCACTGCCTCTGGCAAAGCTGTGTCCCATGACTGTGTTCCAATAAATCTTTATTAAACAGATGGCAGCTGATTTGGCCCGCAAGCCATTGTTTGCCACCGTGTGCTAAGTGGAAGGGGACAAGTGAATGCGTAAAGCCATTTCAGGTGACGGTAAATGCCATGAAGAAAAGTCACACAGGCTGAGGGGACAGAGGCAAAGGTGTGGGGAGCTGCTTTCTCAGGTCATTAGGGAAGGTCTTTCTAATGACAACAAGGCAGAGCCCCTAAATGATGTGAGGTGGTCACAGAGGGTGGGGTCCAGCCATGTGGACAATCCATCTCTTCTACTGGGGGGAAGGAGGGGAAGTTGGCATACACGGCTGGGACACTGTGGATGTCCCCTCTGATCGCTTATGGAGAGGGAGGCCTCAGCTACACTAACCACACTTACCGCCTCTCTTGGTTGTATTTCTAGACTCTCTGAAGATAAGACACTTTAAAAGTATTGTGGGCAGATAAGAAAGCTACAGAAGGACATTTAATAGGGTTTTAATTTTATTTTTACTTTTCTAAATATATTTTTATTGATTTTAGAGAGAGAGGAAGGGAGAGGGAGAAACAGAAACATTGATCGGCTGCCTCCTGCACGCCCCTTACTGGGGATCGAGCCCCAACCCTGGGCATGTGCCATGACTGGGAATCTAACTGGTGACCTCTTGGTGCACAGGATGATGCTCGACCGACTGAGCCACACTTGCCGGGCTTAATAGCGTTTTTAGAGGAGGCAAGCGATGCAGTTGGGGAGGAGATGGACATACATGTAAGAGTGACTGCTGGACGGCGCAGCAGCTCTGAGGAATGCCGTGCTAGCCGGACAGAGAATGAAGCCCTGCTAGCGGAGAGCTCGCCTTCTGAGGGCCAATGTGTCATTACCTAAGGAAGGCAGAGAGTGGGCGGGAGAATTTAGAAAACGTCATTAAATGTCTAAATTGTATCTAATCAGCAGTATGACCTAAACATAAACGTGGGGGCCCCCGAGGAGTTCTGCAAAGTGGAAGTAACAGGTGATACCTAATGAAGGTGAAACTTTCTATTAACAGCGGCTGTACTGAGAAACACCCGGGAGGAGGCCTGTTGTTCCCGCCCAATTGTGGGTTCATCTCTCGCTAGTCTTACAAAAGATCCAAGTGTAAGTCAACAAGGCCAAGTTTATGTCACTGAAGCTCAGGATAAAAAGTGTAATAGAGACAACTGCCATTCAGGAAATGGGGTGGTATAGAGCTTAGAACTGGGAGCAGACAGAAAAATAAACTTGATAATTAGGAATGATCAGTACACATGTGGCATTACTTTCTAAACTCTAAAGAACAGGTACAATCTTGTTTTATGAGAAACGAATGATAGAAATCATTCACGTCCAGACAATAGAGATACCTGTGTGAGTCAGAGGTAACAGTGCTTCTCCTGAAAGGTGACATCACACCTGGTGAGAGGGCAACGGGTCACCCCGGCTCCCTCCCCACGCCTGCTGGGGCTGGTGGCTGGCGCTAGGCTGCCTGAAGTCTGTCCGAAGAAATTAGCAACTAACTGACAAGTAATCTTCACTTTTAGATGTAATCTCAGAGGTTTGAGGTTTGAGTGCCAACCACAGAAACAAATCCTAATTCAAGCTGATGTCTTCTCGGAGAGCAGCAGCAGTGGTCACACCGATAAGCCACTTGACCTCACAGAAAGCCAGGAAGGGGGAGGCGATGGAGAGAGGCAGACGGAGTCTCCGGGGACAACACAGCCCCGAAGTCCCTTGCTCTCTTTTTGGCTCAGTAAGTGACTCACTGTTGTAATCTTGAGTAAGTCACTTAAGTTCCAAGCACTCGACTTCCTTCCATCTGGTAACAGTGACCTAATAGTAAGAAATCCTGAAAATACACAAGACGACTTCCTTTTAATCAGTATCAGCGGCTACCAGTAAAAGGTGACAAAGAAAAAGAGAAAGATGCATAAAGCAAAAGTACGTCATTCCTCATCGCGGTGTCTCCCGCTGAGTGAGCGGTGTCCCCCCTGGAAATGCTCCCTGAGCTGCTTCGGCCTGGGCCGGGAATAGTGAAGCCCCGAAACCGGGCTCCGCGTTCCCGCACAAACAGGCTCACACCACGCTCTTTGTCTAGGAGAGAAGCCGCCGGTGTCTTTCCTGAGCCCTCGTACTGTGTGTTCAGACTGTGTCCTAATCTGCTCGTTTAATTAAAGAGCTCTCACCACGTGTGACAAGCGGTGGCTTTGGCTCAGGACACACCCCTTGTGGAGTAGGGTTCGGATTAGTGACGAGGAAGACGGAGGGCTTCAGGCTTTTCCACAGTATCCATTTCAAAGTTGGCCTTGTTATTACTTTTAATAAAGCAGAAAGGGAAGGGTGCAGGCAGAGTAAGGGTTACGTCTGTGGGTCCCAGAGTCCACGGGCCCGGCTTCAAACCCGGGTTCCGCGCACCGGGGGAGGGGAAGAAGCTACTTGATCGCGCACAGTCAGACTTCTCATTTGCAGAATGGGGTTAGAGGCCTCATCTGTGTGTTCTGCTTTGAAGGGTCAATGAGAAGAACACGTGTACGAAAATTACACAGTGTCTGACGCATAATTAAACTTGGTTTCGGTAAGTGAGGGAAAAGTGCAACCGTGTCAAGCAGTTCTTCAGCTGCTCAGAGCTTTCAACAAATTACTCTTTAGAAAGAAGTGGCGTCTCCAGTTCTCCACGGCCATCCACCAAGTTTAGAGCAGGTGTCACACCCAGTGTTTTGCGTCTCTATGGGGACAGATGTGAATTCTACACCAAACCCTATAGCACCTCTATGTATTATTTCAGATCCAAAACTATGAAATGTCCATTATTCTGAAGAGGCTATTTGTACATCGGACATCAAAATGCAAATCGTCCTTCTGGCAAACAGCAGCTTGGCACCTAAGGGCTTAGCAAAGCAGGGACAATGGCACGGGACAAACAGGAATGACAGGACAGGGCGAACCCTTGCCTTCTTCAGCTGCAAGTATAAATAGTTGAGCCTCGTAATTACATGGCCCTGTGTGATTTTACAGTATAAATAAAGCAAAGGGCACTTGTGACACACGCAGCTCTCTGGGAGCCCAGGCCCCTCCCTGCCCCGCACATGTCCTGAGCCAGGACTGGAGAAAGCAGGTGACTTGGCCACGAGAAAGAAACAACACGGGGGTGCACGGAGCCCATAAACCAGGACTGTCAGTAACTGCAACGCTCAGGCGAGGGCTCCTGCCTCCTACTGTGCGTGCCCTTTGTTTCTATGGCCTTTGATGCCTCCGCCGCTGGCCCGGCGCTATGAGCAGGGGGAGGAGAGAGGTGCGCACACTGAACTGTCGCTCAGCACTGTGGGTCCCTGAGGACACAGCGGAACCTAACTCACCTGTTACCGTCCTCGCCTCCACCGTGGTCACCCTCTCAGTTGAAGGTGGACCTTGGGTTGATTTTACCTTTGGTGTCCTTCTCTGAATATTTATATTAAATGAGTTTTCCTGTTGTTATTGCCATTTTGGCTGCTTTGCCAATTAGTTCAATGAAAATGGCCATATCTGAATGGTCGCGGACAGCTGGGCATTCCGCAGGCCCTGTAAACGCACCTTCGCCTCTCAGCTAAACAGTTAGAAAGGACTTGTCAATCACAGCAAGTTATTATGACGATTATAACCAGAATCATGGGGCTTGAAAAGGGTGATTTAATTCAGTGTCATATTTCTACACAAAAAATCTTGCAGTTCATTAAGGATAAAGTCTATATATTAATTATACACATAATATGTTATTATATGTTTATAGATACACAAATACTTTTTCAGCATAAAGAAACTCTTAAGCAATGTTCTTTGGGAATAAAGATTCTGGCTCAAGGATTCTATGAATCCATATAACCAAGATTTTCCATAAAGCAAATGGCATGGACTAGAGAGAAGTTCAGGAGAAGCTGGAACACATGATGCTAGAATGCGTGTGATTCAGAGGACCGCACAGCTGCTTCCTGTCGTCCAAGAAGATCCAGCCGTCTCATTCCAGTGACTAAGACGGACAAAAGATGTAGTTAAACCAAATGAGCTGGCTGCAGTTCCAAAATTAACTCTTCTGGGAGACCATTAAAACCCATATTTAAAAAAATCCTTCATGCTCCTCCCTCTCTGGCTTTGGGATCTGAGACCTGCCAGCAGAGAGTTGCAGTGAGTTCTACGTGTGCAGGAACCGAGCGACTTCACTTCACCCGGAGCAGGTGGCCTGGGCCCACCTGGTTGCCTCTCCTTTCTCCCTAGAACTGCCAGTCCGGGGTGACCTGGGAACATGTCAGGAGAGTGGAGAGAAGACCAGAAACGTGTACCCGCCACTGCCTATCTCGTCTTGTTGGTACAAATGACACACTGATTCCAGAAGGACTGAGGACCCCAAAGTAGCGCATGATGGATACCTGGTTCAGTGGAAACAGTGTGGAAACTGGAGTAAGGGGATCCATCTGAATCCTGGTGCTGCCTTCTCGCAGCTGCGGTGGTCAGGACTATGTTGGAAGTTGCCGAAACCCAATTAGAAGTAGCTTAGGCTCAGTACACCAACTGGGCAGGACAAAAACACAGTTGTCACTGGGACAACTGGATCAGGGCCATGAACGCTCCCAGGTCCTTGTCTTTGGGCTCTGTCTAGATGTCAGCTTCCTTCCCTGGGACCAGAGCTCTCGATGTGGCTCCCCCTGGCTCCTACAGGACCAGGTCCCCAGACAGAGAAGAGGGCACTCTCCCCATCGGCTCCCTCGCCATGTGCAAGGAGTAAACACTGCAAGTGCCCAGGCTGTCCTCCTGCACTTGTGAGTGAGGCCAGGGGGGTGATGGTATCAGCCCAGCTTATGCCAAGTGGCCACTGCGAGGTCAGTGAGTATAACCCAGGAGCTGGAGGTCACATTAGATGAGTCAGCCCCAGTCAGACCACATGTAGGGGGAGGAGTCTTCCACAAGAAGATTCGCACGGACACGACCGTGAGCAAGGCAGCCCTCCTGATGACACTCCCACAGCTGCTCCTGGTCTCCAGCCAAGTTCCTAACCTCCTTGCTTTCTTCAACTATAAAATGGGTAAAATTATAGTTCTCAACTCACAGAATTATTGTGAAAAGTTTTAAAATATGATAAAGCATCTTGAAAATAATAAAATGCTTTACAAATACATACATTTTCAGTGTTTTTCCCAGACTAGGAGATTTCTGGAATCTGGTGTGAACCAGTAAGACCTGTCTTTCCCTGGGCCCATTTCATGCATCAGACTCCTTGGGAAGTGTTCTTAGAGTTGGCAGGTTAGTTCAAGTTCACCAGGTCAAATGTAAAAAGACACATTAGGAAGAAGTAGACCCAACAATTTACGACATCAAGCCAAAGGAGCAAAGTTCATCTTATTTTGTAAGAAACATACAGCTGTTTCTGATCTCTAAATTATGGATTAATACAACAAAATGCATTTTCTGGAGAATGTACATGAATATTTATATTGAATCGGAAAATAAATTTTACTTAGAGCTCCTTACTCCAAGCATTCTGAGTCCATTTTTAAAAATACTGATTAACATCCCATGGGACACGAGACAACTTCATGCTGCTGAAGAGGAGTGTGAGGTAGGACCAGTGAGCCGCTCAGTGATAACACCAAGAGCAAATGCTTTATTTCATCCACAGTCAGAAATTCCACGTTTCTCCACCTGACTGTCCTTATCAGCACAGCCTGAAGCCAGAACTGATACACATGGCTCCTGGTAAAATACGTAAAACAGGTACCTGGCTCGCAGTCACACACGCCAGGCGCCTGGACCAGTAGCGTCACTCTCCTGCCCTGCGCAACTTCTCTCTTGGCAGGAGGGCAGAGAGATTTAGAAGGAAGGGTGGCTTTCTCAGGGTCTATCCTGCCTCCCTTAGCCCACTGAACCCACCCTTATGAAATAAAACACTCCTGCCTCATCCTTGGCAGGCTATACACAGACTCTAAGCGCCTCTCGGAAGCCTCAAGATTTAGTCAGATGACCCACCCGCCTTTGGGTCCCAAAGTACACTGTGCTTGTTCCTTGTATCATTTGTGCCTCTTGCAACGTCAAAATGCCAGAACGTACAAACCAAGCCAGCTCCTGCAAGAAAAGGCCGTTTTCTCCAGCAAACACACGTCTCCAGCGCCAGCAGGGCGCGCAGCATCGACTCGCTCAGCAGACACTCGTGGCATCCACAGCTCGAGGCCTGGGCCTAGCAGCTGTGGGAGCTAATGCTGAACATGAATGAAAAAGGCCCCCATCCTCACCTGCAGCGGGGCGGTGAACCCCCCCATACTGTAACCTGCTTTCACTGGTTCCCCAGCTCCTCGTGATGGCTAGACCTCGGTCTGGCCCCCTGGCCCCCTGACCCCCTGGCCCCCTGGCCCCCTGACCCCCTGACCCCCTGGGCCCCTGGCCCCCTGGCCCCCTGGCCCCCTGGGCCCCTGGCCCCCTGACCCCCTGGGCCCCTGGCCCCCTGGCCCCCTGGCCCCCTGGCCCCCTGGCCCCCTGGCCGCCTGGCCCCCTGGGCCCCTGGCAAGAGTGAGCCCTTGGTTATTCTCGGTGGGCTTCTCCTGCAGGCTCTGTGCGGCACAGACGTGAGGAGCTGCCTGCCCGCCCAGTTCACATAAGCTTGGCCACTGCCCATTCTCCGTGGGGCGGCTGACACGTCCTAAGGCCCCACTGATGCCGCCCTCTCAACAGGCGGCCTCCGCGTTCCATCTGCACATGCTCAGTGCTCTGCACCTGCGCCCACTGCTTCCTTCTTTCCTCCTTGCATTACGGAAGAGCCTCCCCTCCTGGAAGGAAACCAGTCCCTTGGCCCAGGTCCTGGAGCCCATTCTTGCCCCGCACCTCTGACCTGGAGGCGCAGCTCCCATCTGAACGTGCAAGTTCACTTATAAATCAGACCCACTCACCCTTCCACACAGCACTTCAAAACCCGCCACAGTAGCTGCACAGGGAGGAAAGCAACGTTCCCCGTGAGGACCGGTATGGAGCAGGGCTGTGGCATTGTGGACGGATGACGGCAGGGGGGTCGGGGGGCCACGTGCATCGGAGGGCAAGCAGCAGCACCTCTGGCCTGCACGCACTGCCCCGGGATGTAACAACCAACCAGGTCCCCATGCAGGGCCACGTGTCTCCCGGGGACAGAGCTGCCCCTGCGTGAGAACCGCACCTATAAACACCCGGGGAGCAAAGGGTAGGACTTGGGAGTAAGATCAGAGCTTTATGTTTCTGGATCGGGATCTGCCTGAGTTGGGGTTCTGAGTTTGAACACCAACAAGGATAGAACTTTAAGGGTTAAATATAGTGAATTAGTAAAAGTGCGGTGAAAGAATCAAACAATGAAAAGTTCAGCTAGAAGCCCTGGCTGGGTAGTTCAGCTGGTTAGAGCATCGCCCCAATGCGTCAAGGTTGCAGGTTCAGTCCCTGGTCAGGGCACAAATAAGAACGAACTAATGATGCATGACTAAGATGGAACCACAAATTGATGCTTCCCTCTCTGTCTCCCTCTCCCTCTCTAAAATCAATACATAAAAATTAAAAAAAATTTTTAAAAGTTCACCTACAGGTCCAAGATAAAGTTATGAGTGAGAATAGTAGCTCGAGAACAGAAAAGCTTTCACTCTGAAAGATAACACAGTGATTGCAACTTTGATCTCCATGTGTTCTTTCTATTGTAAGAATAGGGAGACTGCAAAAATTTATAGAGTGACCTGAGTTTTCACAACATTCTCCTTGAGAATGCCTATTAATATCCCCCCAAAGAAGTATTTTTGAATTCCTTGTTTCTGAGAAAAACTACTTCCTCTTCTGATTTGTAGAAAATAAAGACACAGATTAAGAAGATTAAGAACTCTTTTAAACTGCATAAAAATAGTATCTGTTTATTATAATTTAAAATGTTTCCTTACTTAGTTTCCTGTCTAATTCACTCTCCTATACTGGTACTTGCTGTGCATAGGATCAATTGATTAAATATGTTAGCATGGTCATTTCTAGTAAAAGTGAGGCAAAAGGCCTGCTCCCTGGCCGCTTCAAGACCTAACAACTATCATGCCAGTCAGGACCTGTCAGGACCAATCAGGACCAGTCTAGACCCATCAGGACCTGCCAGGACCCATCAGGACCCACTAGGACCCGTCTGGACCAATCAGGACCAGGCCTAGTTGCACTGGAAGTGCAACCAGTGGGGCTTTTCTTCCCGATGGGCACCTGGGCTCATTAGCACCTGCTGCCGGCCTGGTTGCAGGTCTCCCACTTGCTTGCTGCTGGATGACTGTGACACCCGTCACCATCAAGAAAAGAATCAGTTCTTCAAAGGACACAATCTAACTTTTTTTTCCTTAAAAAATTAACACCAAAAGAATGTGCATTGGTGTTGGGGTGGGGGGCAGGGGAGGGATTGATTGAGCGATAAAGGAAAAAAACAGAGAGAATCATGGACAACAGTGTGGTGACTGCAGAGGTGGGTGGGTGGTGGGGGAAGAGGGCAGAGAGAGGATGATGAATGGTGACGGAAAAAATAGAGGCAGACAAAATGTATGGAAATAGCGATCTCACTGATTTATTCCACAAAGTAGCTATTATTAAGTACCTACTATGACAAGGAGTAATTTTGCTAGGTGTTAGAGATACAATCCAAAGATAAATATTATCTGCATGTAAAAGCAAGGTTAATATTCTTGCAGTCAAGAAAACTGTCAAAGAAAACGCTTCCGCAGACTATAGGAAAAATACAGGCTGGCTAGAACCGTGAAAGGAAATGTTACCGAGTCCTAGATAAACGCTGGGATTATGCAAGCAAAGGAAAAAATGATTTGCAGGTTTTCTTTGGCAAGTTGTTTCTTAATATTCCTGTATAGGAAACGCTATTTCCTTCCAAGTTCCCGACCCTATTACGTTACCCTCTGTCCTTGCAAGCTGGTCACCAGCTCTGTTTACCTCTCCTTTTCTCCCCAGTTTACCTTAAGTCTTAATTTAAGAGTCTGGGAGGAAATGCCTGAGCAGTAGATACACATTTGCAGAGGAAGACACAGAAAACGCCGGGCTCACCTAGAAACGGGTTGTTGTGGTGGCGCCGGACTTGATAGTCCTTTCTGGCAGTGAAGGCGGAGTGCCTGTGGGGTGCACGGGCCAGGAGAGGAAGGAGAGGCCTGCTCCACAAGTGGACGTGCTCCCACCTGTTTATGTTCAGCACGTTAATGACCCAGTATTTGCACAGCTGAAGGAAAGGAAAGCACCCCGAGGACAGACGCCGGCAGGAACTCGAGAAGTTTGCAAACCAGAAAAACATGAGCTGGAAAAGGGCCGCAAATGTTATAAGTAAAAAGTACCCCAGCCAAGGCAAACCTCGTGTTGGGGTGCCGCATGCCCAGGGAATCAGTCAGAGAGCACGGGCCGATCGTGCTGGCCAGGCTCAACTCCGCTTCTTCATGTCAGTCACGAGAGATCAACACCGAGAAATTCAGTTTGGGGAGAGATTTCTGCACAATATAGTGCGAATACAGAGCCTTCGGATCCTACAGAACCTGGATTTAATTCCATCTCCATATCTTTTAAGGGTGATGAGTCTGGGATTGAGTCTCTCAGAGCCTCAGTTTCCCCATGCAAGGCAAGGGCCATGCCCACCTTGATGAGTGCTGGCTCCACAGCCCTCTTCCCACTGTTGTGCCCTTGGGCCTGTCCTGCAGTGAGCCTGAGGGGACCTCATCCATCTGCCTTGTCCTGTCTCACCTGGGGCAGTCGCATGGTCACACAGCTCTGCTGGTGACCACCTGCCTTCGATGGCCTGCTATCCGATCAGTAAGCTGGACCCTCCTTGGTGGAGGAAAATGGTCACCGTGGTGACGTGGCAGGCCGATCAGCCGTCAGGGAGAACGCTCGGAGCATCTTGCACAGCCCAAGCCCACTGGCAGCCCTGGCAGATGCAGGCTGTCGCACAGGTCCCTTCCTCCCAGGGTCAGCACCACGTCTGAGGCCCTCTCAAACGGCTCCTTCCACACGGCCCAGCAGCTGTGGTTTGGGTGATGTGTGCCTGGGCCCAGAACTGAGCCTCCGTCACACTAACGTGCGGTCTGCCTACCTCTCAGACACTCAGTGCCCACATCCTGGCCCCCCTGGATCTGGCCCTAATCTCTAACTGCCCACAGCCACCAAATATAAACTGAAAATGGGACAGAGAGAAACAAGGAATTAAAAACAAGTGCTCAGCCCATCCGGCGTGGCTCAGTGGTTGAGCATCCACCCAGGAACCAAGAGCCACAAGCCTGGGCTTCGGCTCGATCCCCAGTAGGTAGGGTGCATGCAGGAGGCAGCTGATCAATGATGTTTCTCTGTTTCTATCTCTCTACCCCTCTCCCTTCCTCTCTCTAAAAATAAAAAAATAAATTTTTTTTAAAAACACACACAAGAGCTCAGTCAGGAAGATCACTGTGGACCTTGTTTACGGCTGGCTGAATAAGGCTGCCTTTCATGGGTCCTCACCGCGTGGCTTTCCATCAGGTGGTCTGTTGGCAGTAAAATTCACCTTATTTAAACTTTCTCTCTCTTAGCAAATGGTGACAGTGTCTCATGGAACCACAGCAGCCCCAGCAATGGGAACAGTTTGGTTAAGGGGTGTTGACAAGCTCTGCACCAAACCTTCTCCCCACTAGCCTCCCAAGGCACCGCGTCCCACCAGGACAATCCCACCAGGTTGCCTGTGAGAAAAGATCTCGTCTTTTGTCTTCAGCACGAATTAATTATAATGCTCAGGGCTTGAGGAGAACATTAAGTATTGCCCTGCGTAAAGGGGGGTTGGGAGGAAGCTGCATGGACAGGAATGATTACAGGACAAGGCGAGTGTGGCACTGAGATCCGGGGGTAAGAGAGGGCCTCTGCTGGTGTATGGTATGTGTAGGGGGCATCCTGGTCTTGGGGGCCAGAGGGTGGGGGCTGCAGACAAAGGGAGATGGCAATATGACACATTTTTAAAAATTAAATTATTGGGGTGGCATTGGTTAAGGAAAATGACAAATTTGAAGGAAGCTGAAGCTCGAGGAAGTGTGCTCTAGAGCTAGCTCTCCACACGGATGGAATAGAACTGCATTAGCTGTGACTCAGTTTCACATGAAGGCGCACTGGCTGTCAGAATGGACCGACCCAAAGCGCTCGGTCGCACCCACTCAGGCTCCCGCTGAAAGGCAGCCCGGTGCCAGGAAGCACACCCCGCGTGCGCTGCCTGAAGACCGCAGGGCGGCAGCTTGCTCGCTCTTCCCCCTCGAGAGCCAGAAGCCTATCAGAGAGGGGTATGAGTGAGCTTGAAAATAAGGCAGAACAATTTTAAGTATAATCGAAAAATAAACAAAACCAAATAAGTTGATATATTTTTAAACACACTTAAAATATCTCCTTTCATTTTGGAAACCAAAGTTAACATAAGCATTTCAACCTGCAGGACTGAAAATAACACAAAGTCGGAAACACAGGAAGGTGAGCAAATAGGAAAACTGGAGTTTTCTGAATATATTTTTATTTTTTACTGAGTAATGCAGTTGATTACTTTAAGGTTCTAAACCCTCCCATATTGCCGGAATAATTATAATAAATAACAATATTGAATAATAGTATTAAATTTTTATGAAGTATCAGAAATTTCTAAAATTATTACATGTAACGTGGCCAGGATACTGTGTGGTAGAAATCATAGTCTCCATTTCATAGATGAGAGAACTGAGAAGTTACGAAACCAGACTAATAGCAAACTGCAGTAACTGCCAAAACCAGGGCTAGAAACACCACTGAAGGGTCTTAAGAGGAAATTTAAATTTGTTGGCTTTGGAAAAATAGTTTCTCATTGGAACCTCATTAACATTTCAATGCAAACATTTGCTTAGAATCTATTGCAATAGCTTAGTTTCAACCTCCCATCTACCACCTTGAACTACCAGTCCTATGATCAGACACCAAAATCTCATACAAAACAACTTCTCTCGGAAGTGGCCCCAATCTTCTCATACTCAAGTGACTGTTCATCTATTACAACCCTATTTCCCCCAAGGATTTGACATAACAGGAAGAGCATTCCAAGTGCATGCCAAACCTTTAATGCATTCCACATTAATCCCAACCCACTCGTTTATTCAATGAGTATTGGGTGCAGCTGTAGGCAAGGCGCAGGCGTTGCTGCTGAAGACACAGAAGAAGCCCAAGGCCTTATGGAGGTCACGTTTCAGTAGGAACAACAGATATCAGACAGGTAGATGGATAGATAAATACATAGATATCGATAGGTGATAGATATAGATAGATGATGATAGATAGATGATAGATGATAGATAGATGATAGATAGATAGATAGATAGATAGATAGATAGATAGATAGATAGATAGATGATAGATAGATAGATAGATGATAGATATAGATAGATAGATAGATGATAGATAGATAGATAGATAGATGATAGATAGATAGATGATAGATAGATAGATGGATAGATAGATAGATAGATAGATAGTAGATAAAATAATGTGGATGTGTTCTTGTGGCAAAAACTGAGTGATTCCTCCCAGAAACTGCCTATCTCCCTTGTCAGTAAGGTAAGCTCTGTATTTTAGCCACCAGATGGCCAAGCAGAACAAAGTCAATGTCACCAACCTCTCTCTGGCTGTGCGTGGCTATTTGACTAAGTTCTGGCCACAGGGCTGTGAGGGAAAGAGGTCTGAGCGGCACCAGGTCGTGCTCTGAGGGAGACCATGTGCCTGGTTCATTTCCTGCTGACTGAACTGTGAACATGGGGACCAGAGCTGGAGCACAGTTCAGGCCCGAGGGCTCCTCATTTTAGGGACAGTGGAGCACATGTTAGAAGGTGACTGAGCCCCTAATGTCAGGTCCTTCACTCCAGCTCTAGATCACCCGCCCCTGCACTAAGCTTGTGCGGAAAAACGCACTTCCATCTTGTACAATTTCTGTGTTTCGGGGTTCTCTGTCACTCCCATTTGACTTAAATCAGTCAAGTGGCCACTTAAGAGAGAAGTTGTTTTGTGCAAGGGGTTTTGTGAAACGGGTTATCCATTCTGATCTTAGGACTGATAGTTCAAGGTGGCAGATGGTAGGTTTAAGCTAATCTATTGCAATCGCCTCTTAGCGAATGTCTGTATTGAAGGTATTAATTAGGTACCAATGAGAAACCATTTTGCCAAAGCTGACATGCTATACAAAAATACAGAGAACCACGAAGCAGAGTAGGGACCAGAGGGTGGCACCCTGTGGCATTTCAGACCAGAGGCTTGGGAAGGACTCGGGAGACACGGTTGGGGTCCTGCGTACGTGAGCCATGTGGTGGAGAGAAGCCCCAGCAAGTGGGGGTCACGAAAGCAGAAGCCCAGAAATGGGAGCACGATCCTGTGTCCCAGGCCCAGCGGGGTGGCAGCCCTCCCACACTTCTCATCCCCCACCCCCCGAATGGGAACCCTGACTCCACAGCTGCAGGGATGGGCCCGCGTGGTGCGCGCTTCTCTAAGGGTCTTGTCAAACAGCGTGACCCGTGGGGAGCCTCAGCTTCTCGGCAGGACAGCCTCATGGCTCAGCATCTACCGTCCATTTCAAAACCCTCCCCACTGTGCTGTACAAATATTCCGCATCCGTCTCAGCCTGGCCGAGGGGTGGCTCTCCTGACCCCCGTGCGTCACCTGCTTCCTTCTTAAGTCCCATGGGTCTGACATCCCGCGCTCTCATTTTAATTGTTCATAGCCTACCGCTCTGTTCTAATGCATGTGTGTCTTGCCATCTCCATTAAGGTGTAGCCTTAGAGCTACATCTTTAAAAGCCTTTAACATCCCTTTTGGCTACTATCTCTTCAAACGGAGGGTGCTCCACCAAAGCCTCTGTGTGTTCATTCAGCCAGAAACAATGGAGAGAACCTAATCT
Source organism: Miniopterus schreibersii (assembly GCF_964146895.1). Lineage (NCBI taxonomy): Eukaryota > Metazoa > Chordata > Mammalia > Chiroptera > Miniopteridae > Miniopterus > Miniopterus schreibersii. Next base: position 8,180,977 of record NC_138105.1, read on the forward strand.
CCCCCTGCCCTCTCTTTCGCCAGGAAGATATGAGTGGCTGAGGCATTCGCTGCTATATATAGTCGGCTGATGTCAGCTGGATGCCAGCCTCTTCTGCAAGGCTCAGTCCCCGCTGATCAGAGCGAGGGACCATGCCGTCTCGGGCGCAAGGATAAGAGCCATCGGCCCAGGAGCCACCCGGTCCCACCGCCGTCTTCCCTCCACACCCGGGGATTCGTCCCGCTGGAAGGCAGGGCCCAGAGCAAGGTGAGTGCCCCGCTTCCCAAAACGGCTTATCCCTCGGCTGTCCACGGGGCCGCAGGGCTGTGACTCAGAAATGAGCATTCTTTGCTGTAAAGGACAGCTGTCGATGCCAATTTTAACGTCACCACCAGAGCGTTCTGCTTTGCTCTGTGTCCTTCCCTCATTGTCACAGTTTGCTGGAATGGATGTGCCGGGATGCTGTGCGAGTGGAGGCCAGTAAGGACACAGCGACAGGTGACCGTGAACCGGAACAGAGCGAGGGGAAGGAGGCCTCTCTCACTGTTCCCCGCTGCCTGACGGTCACTGCGCTGGTGCAGAGACAAGACCGAGCCTGAGGCCCGGGTGTCACCGGGCTCACCGTGACGCTGCGGGTCCATGAGTGACAGGCTCGGTCCCCGGCAGGGATGCACAGCACAGTCTCAGGAGAAAGCAGTAGCACATTCTTCATAGAGCAAGGATGCTCTTTCCAAAGGACCGTTATGACACCCCCGGGGAGCTCCTCACGTCGCTTCAACATTTGTTTTACAGGGAACGAGCCATGCTGTCACACAGCTCCACGGTGACGCAGAGGAAGCAGCAGGCCGCGGCCATCATGAAGGAAATCCACGGACATGGTACCACAACCCCTCTGCGGCGTGACCGTAGCCGGGCCCTAGCGCGGCCCCTTCCTGGCGCCGCTTACCGGCCTGTCGGCGTCCGCGCTCCGGGCATTGTGTCAGGGCAGAGCCGGAGCTCCGGGGGCACAGGGAGCCTATGGCCACTAATCCCTTTGTAGTCATTCTTTCTCATCTGGAAGCTATTTTCAGATGAGCAACTGCTGGAAGGAATGAGGCATCTAACAGCTGAGGGCCGTTGTGCGGGCTGGCCCGCCGCGGGAGCGTGGATGTCACTCCCGGTCTGTCTTCTTGTTGGTCAGGTCTCCGGTTTGTCTTCCTTGTTCATCCCACGTGGCAAGGCTTGGTTTATTTCCCTTATAGTCCATAAATCATTAGAAATCTGTTCTATCATCCTCCTCCCCCTTTTTTTACAAAAGATGTTAGGTTGGAATTCATAATTCACTGTAAATTTCTTTAACCCTGAAACCAGTCATCATGGTTAGTAATTAATTTACCGAGACCAACATATTTTGTGTGGAAATCTACTTTTATTTATAATTTCTAGGAAAATATAAAGTTCTTGTAATCTCAAAGCCTGCGATTCAAAATAATTTTCAGTGTAAATCAGATGCAAGGTGATTTCCACTCTCTCCTTTTCTTTAGGTTCTAGCAAATAACTCTAGGAATCAGTGCTTTAGACACTGCATTCTGATTGTTGTGAAGGAAACTCAGGGTCGTTCACGGGCAAAGGGTGTCGTCAATGTTAAAAGAGAGTAAGTAGAACATCCAGACGCTTTTCAGGGCTGACTCGAGCCATTCCAGACAGACCTGTGGAGTTTTCAGCAGGGTGCCCTGCAGCTCCCCCCAAGGGCAAGGAAGGTACCCTTCCACCTGAGCTGCACCGAGCCCCGGGCGTGAGGGCTGCAGGGGCGGCCAGGTGGGCAGCGCTGTTTCCACCTCACCTGCCCCAAAGGGAGCGAACGGAGCCCATAGCAGACGTTTTAGATGCTCCCCCGACAGTGCAGTCCAGTCGAACGGGTCGTTTTCTGTTTTCTGCAAGATGACATCAGCACATGAACCCAAGCCAGGCCCCGTGTCTCATGATGTCAAACTAGCTTGGAATAAAGCGAGAATGATTCTGGATCCGATTCCATTAGATTCCAGAACTGAAATCCATCCAAAGTCCCAAACACATGCTTCCTGACAGTGGATAGGCTTCCTTGTGCTTCCTGGTAATTTACTTGAAATTGTTTTTATAGTTTTCCTGGTCAATATGTCAAAAATCAGATGATCACTTGAATCCAAGACTAAATTATTTACCTTAAAACTAGACCTGAGATGTTATCATTTCCTCATTGCCCCATAATCATAAATCAATTGACCCCTTTAATGAATTCCCCGTTTAAATCACATGCTGGGTCCTACTCTAGCTTAGTCTAGACATGGACCTACAAGGATAAGAGTCGCCTTTCCTTTTTGTAAAGCATAACCCTGGTGTTTATGAAATATAAAAGAATACAGTTATATCTCAAGGGGGAAAATCCCCTCAACACCACCATCTGAGCAGCAGCAGGTCCGGCCCTGAGCCGTCCCCTGAAGCCCCCCTTCCCAGTCACGGGTGGAGTCACACGCTCTGCCTTTGCCTGGGGCCCGAGGATTCCAGATAACACAGGGATCATCCCAGCCTCTCTCACTCCTCACACAGAACAGCTGTAGTGCTTTATGGAGCAGCTTAAACAACTCCCCCCAGTCCCTCTGACAAGTTCTAGGGAACTTGCCTATCTGTACACAGCTTGATGTTTAGGGTCCTGGGGCTTAGGGGAGCATCAATTTTCTAAGGATGCAGAAATGAGACCTGGAAGGCAGAGAAACCGTTCTGGGCACCATCCTCCAGACTTTCAAATACTAAGTCGCAGCAGTAAAAATCTGGATGATTTAAGACACAGCGTGTGGCTGTCTCAATCTTAATTATACGACTAATTCAATCAAGCTGAACTGGATCGTCCTATATAGAAATGAAGAGAATGTTTTAAAAGCCCCCCTTCCCTTGTGCATCAGGATTTGTTTATAGTATTATAAGCAACTTATTTTTATATCCATTTTCAAAACGCATTTAGCCTGTAGGAGAATGGACTGTGACAATGAGCCGGCCAAGAGGGCCACCTTCCATCCCTGAGACTGAAGTCGGGTCCAGTCCTTGTTGTGGGGGAGACCACAGTGGGTGGGCCTTTGAGATCAATCAGTAGAAAAAGATAAAAATTAAAAAAACAAACAAACGAGAGTTTTTCAACAGAGCACTCATCCCACCTGAAGGAGAAATAATCTCAAGGAATTTCTGAGAAGTGCTATCCACCTAGATTAAACTATGAGAAACTGGGTAGACGTGAGGAAAAATGGCAACTCCTGGTCTCTCCTACCTACACCCCAAGTTGTTACTCATTATGGGCCCATTATGTTTGCTGTCAAATTGTGTCCCAGGAGCAAATATACCACACTCCCAACAAATAACTAATAAAACGTGTCCCTTGACACTAGGTGGTATCCTCTGGACCGACCACACTTACCGCTATGCCGTGGTCACCATCAGTACTGGGAATAGAGGCGCTGATGGGGCAGCTGTCCTGTGTTACTGTCAAGATACAAAACCTCTGTTTTGCACAGAAATATCAGAGCCATGTTGCACCATGTACGCGCGATTCTAAAACAGACTGAAACCTAGGATGACCTGGCCCTTGTGTGGGATGAGTCCTGTGGGGCAGGAGAGGGCTGCTTCTTGCTCAGCACCTCACCTGGGCTTGGACACTGAAGGACGCGTGGGGGGGGGGGGGAGCAAAGGGCCTTCGTAGAGAAAGAGAAGGGGGGCAGAAAGCGCGGAGAGACGCTCAAGAACACCTCGTGTTTGTCCAAAGTCGTGGGGCAGGAACTGGAAATAAAATGCCCATGAGAAGTGGAAGGGCCATGCCCCTAGTCGTAGGCGCAGATGTTGCTGACAGTTTAGAAGGAGAGCTTCAGAAACAGGGAGGGCCCCAGATCTTAAGGCTGCTTCTGCCGCCTTCCAGTTTCCTCAGTTTCCTCGCCTGGGCTCTGAACTGGTTTTTTGGGGGGGAGCAGGGGGTTTGTTTTGTGTTTTGTTTTTTCCCTGATGACTGGTGACCGGCTTTCCCCAGCACAGAGCAGAGGACCGGGGTGCTGGTTTTGTGATCTCAGGAGAAGGGCTTAGCTTGGTGTGAACAGGAACCCAGGTCCTAGATGGGGGGCTGTGGTCGATACGGTACCGGGATCCCCGGGTCCAGACCACACATCAGAGCCCTCAGCCGAAAGTGAGGAGGCCGGGTGTGCTGACACATCTAGTTCTCAATCCTGTCACTATTCTACTGAGCTATGTGCCAAAGCCAAACATCAGTGCATTGGGGTTTCTCCCCCAGTAAATAACAAAGGCAGTGGTAATATTGACGTAACTGCAAGGGCTCTTGGAAAAGCATAGAGTATAACATCTTGAATTTCAGATGAAAGACTATGTGAAGACCCTTTTCCCTTTCCTGTATGGGCAAATCTTAAACTGCAATTAATCAAGTCATCTGTATCAAAATAAGGACGCCAGGAAGGCCTTAAATACCACAGATCAAAAAGTTTGGGGCAGAAAAGAAACCTAACCTCACCTAATGCTTTCGTGCACAAGTTTGTTAGTTTTCTTTGGTTTAAAATTTCTCATAACCCTAAAAGAAAGGATGTTTTATTTTGAAAACTGGTGTGCAGTAACACCTTGTGAATTCATAGATGTCCCGAGCATGCCGCAGGCTGCTGCACCCCAGCACAGCCCCCCAGAAACAGAGCAGCAGGAAACCAGGCTAAGTTCCAGTTTCCGGCAGGTGTTTAATTCCGGCCACACTGTTCCGTCACCCAGGGTCTTTGCTGCCTTTCGCACTCTCAGGTGCTCTAGGTGTCCATCCTATAAACAGAACTAGATGATTCTGTTTGTGCCATTCGATTCATGTAATTTAATATATTGGTAATCCCATTTCTTAAATGTTTATAGATTTACACAGCCATGAGATGATAATATTTTAATTAACAGTTATTTTTTTAAGAACTTTATAAAATAGTCTTAGAACTCAAATCAAGGCAAAGAGATATAAAATAGGAAAATAAGAAATCCCAGATGGATTTCACTATCAACTTTTTAATATAGAGAAAATGATTAATAAAGTTTTATCAATTGTAGCCTTTTCGGGCATTTTTCAAAATCACAGTCTGTACTGTTATCTTTTATATAGCACATTGTGTTATGCAGTCATGTATATTTCATGGACTAATGGACGATCCACATAGTCCAACTGTTGGCAGTCCTGTCAGGTGCAGAGGAAATCTGCTGGCCTCAGTCAGGCTCCTAAGTAAAGCCAGGGACCACCCCACAGCCAGTCCGTTTCAGGGGTTCGGCCCCTTCCACCAGAGCTGCAGCTGCCAGGGGGTCATGGGGAAACAGTTGTGAAAGATCGCTTGTCTTACTACCATTATTTATAAGTGGGTATCTTTACCAAGTGTGAATTGAATCCACTGATCTAACTAAATATGTAACTTTGGCAGGATCAAGTTTTCAAATAAAAAATACAGAACGACTTGGGCACACATAAATCTTTGTTGACTTAATTTCAGAATGTTAATCCATGAAACTAATGGGAAAAAAAACAAACCCAAAAGAATGTTTCCTACGGAGGAATTTAAGTGTCTACTCATAAGACTATACATTGAAGTAAGTTTTGAAAAATGAACTGATCTCACTTTCAATGGTGACTGACATTCTTCCAATAAAATCTGATTTTCCTTTTGTTTCGAGCACTTGCAGTATAAAAAGTGGAAGGAAAGTATACTCAAAAATCGAAATGCATGAACTCTTTAAATGCAAGATTTCAAATCTTAATTTAACTACAAAAATCTTGTACATTGGAGGATACTACTGAGAAGCAATATTGGTGACAACTATTTAATATTTCTAGTAGACCAAAAATTATGAGATTTTGGGGGGGGGAATTAATTTGATTATGATCAAGACCCTAATGTTATGTGTTGATGTTTATCTTTCCATAATTAAATATTTATTCAAAGATAATCACCGATTCCTTGAAAGAAGAGCAAAATATAATAGATGATGTCTTATCAAATGATTAAAGAATAAAAAGAAAATTCTGGGTCAGTATCAATGACATCAGTAGGAAAACACGCCTCACAATATTATTTTCAATGGATGATCTAATGCCACAAAGACAACCTTTAATCCATCGGGTCAAGGATGCGTATCCTGAATAAGTTATATCATTTATCAGGCATCCAGCTCAGACGCAGCTAAGACCCTGCGCAGGGGTTTGCAGCAAAGGGCAGGGAACAGCTGAGCTAGGACTCCGTGTGCCCAGCGACGCCCTCCGCGCTCGGAAAGTCTAAATGGTGAGCGTGTCGTCAGTGGGCGGCCCGGGCTCCTGCTCTGGCCATGGCGCAGGTTTAGCTACCGCCCGGGAGGGGGCAAACCTGGGAGAAGTTACTTCATGTCTTTTGTTGTTTGTGCAAAATATGTTGACTTAACATTTGCCTGCGTCTAGTGGTATGCTAGCGAATATTGAACTACTGGTTCTTTGGCAGGGGGAATGCCTTGCTCTGTAGAGTTTCCTAATTTCTTTTCTTTTCTTTCTTTATTTTTTTGTTAATCTTCACTTGAAGATATTTTTTCCATTGATTTTTTTTTTTTTTTTTGAGAGAGTGGAGGGGGACGGGGACGGGGACGGGGAGAGAGAGAGATTGGTTGCCTCCCGCAGGTGCCCCTGGGGGCCCGCAATCAAACCTGCAACCCAGGCAAGTGCCCTTGACCGGGAATTGAACCCGAGACCCCTCAGAGCTCCGGCTGACACTCTAACCCCTGAGCCACACCAGCCAGGATGAGTTTGCTAATTTCTGTGGTATAAATACTCCCACGGTGGCCAGTATCAAGCTGCCATCAGAGTCACTGCGTGGGGACTTGTGGGGAGATGTGCAGCAACAGGACATTATGTAGTTTCCACCGAACAGATACATTAGATATAAATAACACCAAGAGCACAGATAATAGCAAAAATTAGTAAAAGATTTAGACAGTGATACTTTTTGAGTCTTTATTGCTCTGTTTTTAATATAACTTATCTAATTACTAACTTTATATAATTTAAGTGTAATAATGGTTGTGTTCATGGAGTTTAGTGCCTCATAGCTTTCCTGAATATTTATCAGTGGACTCTGGTGATTACGTAGCCTTTACTGACTGGCTTCTTTCCCTCAGCAATATACATAAAGAGATCATTCATGTCCTTTCATGGCTTGATACCACTTAATTAAACCTTTTATTCTGAGATCATTGTAGTTTCATATGCAAATATGAGAAATAATAGAGCTACCTCCCTTAACAGAATCCTTCTCAGAATAAAAGTTTATAATTTTGATAAAGTCCAATTTATCAGTTTATTCTTTAGTGGAGTGGACCATGCTTTGGTTGTCAACTTCAACGCTGCCGAGCCCTAGATCCCGAAGGTACAGTCGTGCGATCTTTCTTCTTGAGGCTGTTAAACGATGGGGGATTGGGTCGATAGATATTTGAATACTGACCCAGCCTTGTATCCCTGGAGTAAACCCCTCTAGCTCATGGTGTAGTTATTTTTATATGTTGCTGAACCCTACGTACTAATACTTTGTGAAAGGCTTTTGCTTCTGTATGCAGGAGGGATACTGGCCTGTAGCTTTCTGTGTGTCTGGTTTGGGAGCCAGGGTTGTGTTAGCTTAAGAATGAATTGGGAAGCGTCCCCTCTTTTTCCACTTGCAGGCAGAGGCTCTGCAGCCTCGCAGTGAATTCTTCCTTGAATGGTAGAATTCTCGGGCGACACCATCTAGCTCGAGAGATTACTCTTACTCTTCAGAGACATTTTAAATTTATAAATTCAATGGCCTATTCGGTATAGAAGTAATTAGAGTATCTACTTCACATGGGACAAGACGTGGTACTTTGCATTTTTCAAGAACTTGGTCAATTTTTTCCAAGATTTCAAATGAACGTGCAGAGCTGAGTGTAGCCATCTCATGGTCCATCTGCTACCTGCAGTGTCTGCAGTGGTCACTTTGTTCCTGACGGGGATCTGTGTTTTCTACAGTGTTTCAGTGTCAGTGTAGCTATAGAATTGTGAGTTTCACTGATCTTTTCAAACCCCAACTCCAAGTGTAACTGATGCTCGCTGTTGCACTTCTGATGGTAATTCCCACCCTTACCTTCATTATGCCTTACTCCTGCTTGCTTTGGGTTTAGCTGGCTCTTCCTTTTCTACATTTTTTATTTTTTTTATATATTTTTATTGATTTCAGAGAGAGGAAAGGAGGGGGAGAGAGAGAGAGAGAAACATCAATGATGAGAGAGTCATTGATCCGCTGCAGCCCGCAACCCGGGCATGTGCCCTGACCGGGAATCGAACCCCGATCGCCTGGGTCCTTGGCCAACGCTCAACCGCTGAGCCACGCCGGCCGGGCCTTTTCTACATTTTTTAGGTAGAAGCTTAGATCATTGGTTTGAGACCCTCCCTCTTTTGTAATGTACGCATTTAGTGCTAGAAAAGGCCCCTCCTCTCCCGCGGGGTGAACAGTGCGCCTCCCACTCTGACACGCAACGTGGTCATTGTCATTCAGCTCAGTGAACGTGGTATTTCCCCTAAGACTCCCCCTGCAGCCCGCTGATTATGTAGAGGGTGTTGCTTAGTTTCCAAAAGTTTGGAGATTTTCCTGTTATGTTTCTGATTTCTGGAGTGATTCCACTATGTTTCATGCATGGGGAACAACAGAGACTAACACATGAAGAGAACTCAAACCGTAAGGCCGTGTTTCCCGGCTGTGGGACGCAGCAAAGGCGCGCGTGGTCGTGGACGGAGGCCGAGGGGAGGGAGTCACAGGAACGGCACAGGCTGCACTGCAAGGACTTGGTCCTTCGACACTTCTCGCCTGCCCCCAGCATGTGGGCTCCTTGGCGACAGAGACGGGGAAACGGGGCGGCATGGGGGAAGGGTGGGCGTTCTAGTGTCAGGGGCAGCTCGGGCTGACGCGTCAAAAGTGGGGAGCAACACCGAGCTCATTAAGAAAACTCCCTAATTCTGGAAAGATTAAATTCTACTCCTAGTGAGGGCAGCGCACTTTCATTCACTCTGTGTGCCAAGCAGCAAGCGAAACGCTTCATAGGAAGCATTTCTTTAACCCTCACATGAACCCCCTGTGGTCGGTCTTAACCCCTGAGCCCCATTTTATAGATGAGGACACTGAGGTTTAGAGGAAAAGGAACACACCTGTGACCATGCTGCTGGGGAGTGGCGGAGCCAGGGGTGGCAGCCTGGGCACAGAGCCCGTATCTGTGTCACCACCACACTAGCAGCTGGCAGCTGGTAAGTGAGGGAGCCCAGAGGAGCACCTAAGTGCTCACCACGGGGTTCTCACACACGTGCGTGTCGCTTTGCAGGCGTGGACGGCATGCACCTGGGCAAGAAGGTCAGCATCCCCCGCGACATCATGCTGGAAGAGCTGTCCCACCTCGGTAACCGCGGCGCCCGCCTGTTTAAGATGCGCCAGAGACGGTCGGACAAATACACGTTTGAAAATTTCCAGTATGAATCGAAAGCACAGATAAATGTGGGTATAACTTGATCACGTGGTATGTAAATAAACGGGCCACGTTTCTAAACGTGTAGGTATTTCCAGGTTCCCAAACAAGCACCCCGCCTATGTTCTTTCCGTCGATCCTGCCAGACTCCCTTTACCATGACCGTGAGTAGTGTCGGCGGGTAAACAGAAGAATGTCCCGTGTGACTGAGTATCTCTAGTCCCGCAGGGACGCTGTGAGCCTGGGGACTGGCACTTGAGGCCCTGGCCTTTCTACTGGAAGCAGGCGGGGGGGGGGGGGGGGGAGGTCCCGGCACTGGAAGCGAACACGTGTTATCACTGTGAGTTAAGTATTGGGGGGGAAATGCTCCCGGAGCGTGGCGCCACCGGCGGGGGGGGGGGGGGGGCGCCTGGCGCCCAAGGAGCCGGGAGCTGCACAGGCTTGGTCCCCGGCGTGACTCCATGTCTTGCCGGGAGGGCTGGTGCTATCAGCCTCCAAGCCAGTGAGGACAACACTCTTCAGACAAAAGGTTTCCTAAAGTAAAAGCTAGTAAACAAACAAACAAACTCCCTCCCGGCGATCAATGCAATTTGCTCAAACGTTAAGTAGCGTTTTAAAAATGGAAAATGTAGGCGCAGTTTGGGGCTCACTAGACTGCTCAGAAACTGTCCAGTTCAAGCCACCCAGACCTTGTCCGACATAAAGAGGAACCACGGGAAATGTGCATTCTTGTTTTTTGTTTTTTTAATCTTCACCCAAGGATACTTTTTTCCATTGATTTGTTTTTTAGAGAGAGTGGAAGGGGGGGAGGAGAAGAGAGAGAGAAAACAGAGACATTGACTGGGGGTGGTTGCCTCCTGCACCTGCCCCAACTGGAGTCGGGGATCGAACCTGCAACCCAGGCACGTGCCCTTGACCAGGATCCAGCCCGAGGCCCTTCGGTGCGCAGGCCGACGCTCTAACCACTGAGCCACCCCAGCCAGGGCAGAAATGTGCATTCTTAACAAGAGGTGAGGACCCATTGCTGGCTACACAAGCCAGTCTCGACGCTCTGGTTCAACTCCACACACAGAAAAGAAAGGCAAGAAGGGATAGGGGAAGAAAACAGGCATCCGAGGGAAAGCACCGCAGAAGGGTATTCACGGTAATGAAACTTCTGCAAGGGCGTTTGTTAGGCCCACACCTCGCAGTGGAGCCGACCCAGCCTTTAGCACAAGGGGCTTCGCGAACACCCCGGGAACCTTAGGTGCTGTGGGGAAAGAGAAAGCCTACTATAACGACTAATTCTGAAATAAGACCAAACTAGATACACTGGGGTCCTGAAAACCTATTCACTGTGTTCAAAAATTAACATTTACTATGTATTTGGCACAAATTATGAGGCCTTTAACTTATGGTCTTTAATTATGATAAAGAGTTGGATTTTAGGACAAAATAGTCTTTTTCCCCCTCACATTTCTATAAAATGAAATTAGTATTGAAATGTAAAACTGTACTTCACTATATCACCTTATAAATAAATATAGAAATAAAAAAGCATTAAAATATTTTCTGCTTGCTTATGTAGTACAGAAAAAAGTCAAAATTGGTCTTTATTACTGAATTTTTCTTTCTAAATTTAAGAGATAATTTGACTTTATGCACTTCTTATATAGCCTGGCTTTTTAAAACACATGCACTTCCCCTATGTAAGTAACAGAGCAACAGTGCTTTGTTATAGAGATGAGGTCCGGCTGTACTTCTGAGGACCTAACCTACTGCAGTGTCTATTTTCTCTGTTAAAATGCAAATTGGCTGTTTTCAAAGTGCTTTATTATCACCATACAATAAATTCTATGTTATAATAATATACAAATTCACCTAAAACTTAAAAGACAAACATCTTTTAAGCACTTTATTTTCTAGAAATCCCAAATTCTTCCTTCTACAAGTTTAGGAAACTTAAAGTACAATTTTATTTTATTTTTTGTTACACTTGACTAGTGTTCAAATATCAGATTAAATTTTAAAACAAGACATACTAAGGAATCTAATTAAATCCAAACTCTAAATAAAATAGCAATGTAACAGTGACGAGGCCCGATGTTTGACCAGTACGCTCTGCATTCGGTTAGTAAAGACTTAGGAATTAAGCAGACTCACCTCCCAAGGCTGCTGCAAATAGGACACGAAATAATTGATGCAAAGCCCTCGCCCAGCCCCCAGCCCACAGTGAGGCTCAGAAGATTGTTATGAAGTGGACTGTCATCCTGAAACGGACCTTACACTGACGGCAGTAAAATTTCTCATCCAGCCTGGCCGGCGTGGCTCAGCGGTTGAGCATCGACCTGGGATCCAGGAGATCGAGGTTCGATTCCCAGTCAGGGCACATGCCTGGGTTGCTGGCTCCATCCCCAGCGGGGGGCGTGCAGGAGGCAGCCGATCAATGACTCTCATCATTGATGTTTCTCTCTCTCTCCCTCTCCCTTCCTCTCTCTGAAATCAATAAAGATATATTTTTAAAAAATTCTCATTCATCAGCTCAGCCAATGACCATGTAAACGATGAGGCTCCGTGAAACAATGAAGCGACAGTGCAGTGAGCTCCTCCGCTGTCTGCAAGCGCTATGAATGGAGGCCCCTGCATGTGACATCTCCTGTGGGGGTGCTAATGTTCTCGAGTTTTCAGCTGTTTGCTTTTGCCCGATGCAGCACAACCTCGCCATGCAGAATGGGAAACTGGACGGAAGCACCTTGGATGGGGGGTCACAGCAAGCCCCGTTCACGCCTCCTAACACCCCAGATCCAAGGAGTCCCCCGAATCCAGAAAACATCGCACCAGGTAATGCGCCGCCTTACGGACAGAACATAAGGTTGCTGCACGTTTAGACGTGTGGCTCTAGTCACTCGGCTCCTTTGGTAAATGGAATGAAAGTGACAGCTGGCTTCATTAGGGTCAAAACAGGCAAAAGCAGGTTTACAATTGTGAGCACACAAAAGACAGAGTTTATTCTTGCAGATTTATTTATCAATTACTGTGTTTTCCCTGTGAACCACTGTAGACCCACTTTCGCCCACCCTATATTTGTTTGTGGGTAAGTTCAAGGCCAATGTAAAGGTTTAGACCTAAGGAGTCATGCGGAACATTGACGGTGGTCCTATGTTCCCTCAGACGGCCCGTTGTATTTGCGGGAAAGTACCTCTTACATTAAACATGGAGTCATGTGCAATTATATTGAAATTCTATTTGTATAAAACTGTACAGTGTGTGAAGTGCTATGACATATATTTGTCTCCCTTAATTTCACAATAACTCCATGGCACTTTTATTACAATCTGCATTTTACAAATTAAGAAACTGAGGTACGAGTGGCTATGCATCCATACTGACTGATGATAATGAATTAAATCCAGGTCTGGTACCAGGTTTACAGTTGTGTGATCATTCTGTCTACGGGTGAAGACAAACGAGGGGAAAATACACAAAAATAAAACAATTGTGTTAGGGCAGTGGGATTTTAAGAAACTTTTGAAAATACAAAATTTAAAAATATCGAGTCTTGCATGCCCGACCCCTGATCAACTTTAGGAAAGGAAAACGAAATAAAATGCGGTGGCAGTGACAGTGGAGTTCTGGGTACTGTACAGGACAGACGCAGGAAAGTCCAGTCTGGTCTCTTGGGAAGACAGCAGTGGCCACACAGAGGAGGTCGTCTCAAGCTGAGGCCTAAATAGGAAATGGCAGGGGACAAGAACTGCCGAGGGCAGGCCCAGGAATCACATGGACAGTAGGGAGGCATGAGGGACAGAGCCACAGTTCTGGATCGTAAAAGGTGAGAGAATAACGTCAGGAGGTGAGGCTGGACAGGTTGGTGGGACGGGTGTGTCCTGCTGAGTGACTGAGATTCCTGTCCCGGGGCAGTGAGTGACACCATCAGGTTTTCCGGTCGTAGGTCACTGGGGCAGCGGAGGGGAGGGTGCCTGGCCTGGGAGGGGCTGGGAGCTGAGGGCTGAGCGCGAAGGCTCCTGTGAAAGGCCAGGCAGGAGGCGGCAGGGCCTGACCCGGGCAGTCCTGGGGGAAACGCGGAGGACAGAGGGCGTCTTCTAGAATAAAGTTCCCAATATTGTCTTTGCAAATCACTTCCATAGATTTGTAAGCAGTGCCTGAGACTGACTGAGCCAGATCTCTGGAGGGAAACCCTCAGCATGTGGGTCCCTACCAACGTTTCAAATAGGCACCCGAGGCGGTTCGGAAGCAGAGTCTGAGAGCCGCTGTTCGGAAATCCTCCAGCAGTGTGGGTGTGATACTTAGCGGCTGGTTGCGGGAATGAGGGGTGCCTGGGACAATGCTGTCTTGGCGCCTGAGGGCAGAGGGATGATCACATTTGCTGAGAGAGCGGTTTGTTTGAAAAATTTCCACACAGGAAAAGAAACAGGGTGTATTAGCAAACGGCTGCACCCAGGTCTAAGAGCGCAGGGGCAGTAATACTCACTGCGACAGATACAGCGGGTGCTGGGAGAGAAGGGCCTGAAGGTCAAAACTCAAGCTTGGAATCAGCGATGTGTAGGTGACCAGTAGAGCCAGGGACAGAAGTGAAATTCTCGGGCGGAGTGTATAGCATAGATAAAGAGCGCCGAGGGACACCAGTGTTTGAGGGGCAGGCCAGGAAAAGAAGCCTTAAAAAGAGGCTCCTGTTAGATGCTGGAGGCCGTGAGAAGAAAGTTAAAGTGCCACACGAAAGAACTACCGAGAGGCGGACTATGGAGTGTAAAGGAAGGACAGGCCAGGTTGGACAGAAGGAGGCAGAGGCTGTTTTGGAGACAGGAGAGAGCACAGGAGCGGAGAGCGGGAGGGCTCCGGCGGGAGGCCTGGGCGCAGGGCCTGCCTCCCGGAGCAGAGAATTGCTGGAAGGACACGGTGGGTGGTGTGGCCGTGTGCGCGGAGAGTGCAGGGCTGTGTCCTGAGGACTTAGACCATGCACTCACTGTGTGTGAGAGTGGTTTATAGTTTATGTCACAGTTTGAGTGATTTTTAAACGGCACTTACAGAAACTGTCTCCCTCCTGCGAGAGGAGCCGGGGAGGAGGTGAGACCAGATGCAGAAGAGCAGTTAGGAAGGAAATCTTCAGGAACCAGGTCAACGCAGGAGGGACACAGCAGGGACTGAGCAGAGCAGGGCCTCACAAGGGAGTGCAAATCCCTTCACCACTTTGAAGCTTAAACAGCTCTCGCTCAGCACTTAGAGACAAGGCGGGGCAGTGCCTCTAGCAAATCAGCTCCAAGACAGGGACGCTGTGTCTTCACCGCTATTTCCACACAGACACTCGATACATATTTTCAAATTCATTCATTAATTATGATATCTAAAGCCTATAAATTAATGGGAGGGGCCCAATTTTTAAAAATTAAATGAATAGTTGCACTGAACAATGTATACTAAGATAGGGGTTCCTTTCGAAAATTCCTTTAAAGGGGCTACTGCATGTCTAACACTTTCAGGCTACTCGTTTCCGAGAAGTCATACAAAGGATGCCTTCTTCGTAAACTTACTTTTAGGCAAAACGTCAGGTGGAGTTTCACAACTCTCAGGGACTGTGTTTACCTATTCTCGCTATATTTTTCCAAAGGATATTCCGGGCCACTGAAAGAAATTCCTCCTGAAAGATTCAACACCACAGCTGTCCCCAAGTACTACCAGTCGCCCTGGGAACAGGCCATTAGCAGTGATCCGGAGCTTCTAGAGGCTTTATACCCTAAATTGTTCAAGCCCGAGGGGAAGGCAGAGCTGCCTGATTACAGGAGCTTCAACAGGTAACTCAGTTATCCTGGGCGGCGGGTTGGCCTGTGCCATCCTGGTCTTTAGACCACGGTACAGAGAACTGAATCCTCTGAAAGAAAACCCCTTAGCTAGGGTGTGCGAGGAGGAGGGGTCCAAATATTCCAAGCTTTTAGTTGGGAACTCTGAAGGCTATACCACTGGAATAAAGGTGAACGAGAGGCATGCCAACGTTCATGACAATAAGTGCGTGGGCCGATCCACAGTCGTAGACTGGATAAAGGTCACCTCCTCTAAACCAAACTGCTTGCCAGGACTAAAGTAAATCCTCTCTCCAAGAAAGATGACACCACTTAGAGACTCTAATTATCTCTACAGTTTTTATACACAACGTTCATCAGTCAATTCAGAATTACCGGACATACCTGAGACAAGACCAAATGACTAAAAGTGAAGAGAAAAATAATAAACGAAAGAAACAGACACACAAAAGATCCCGTTACTGGAATGGCCAGCTGCCTGGGAATGCTTTTTGAAAGGGTTAAATGGAAATCCTATAAAAAACAAAAATACAACAACTGTAACTGAGAAGTTAAAATACCAAGTCACTGGGTCCATATAAAACTCACAGGAAACACAAAGGACAGAGAAACGCTAAAATAGGTGAAGGGAATACAGTCTGTACAATCCAGTCTGTGGAAAACCACAGGGGACAGATGATCTGGGGTCTTCAATAAATAAAATGTGAAGAAGTTTCAACAGGGATATCTGTAATACAAAAAACCTTTGAGAGACATAATTTTAAAAGACAGGCAAAAGGAAACCATTGCATTCAGAGACGCACACTTGAGTTATTAACATAGAAAGGTTTTGAAAAAATCTTTTATAAATTGATCTTATCATGAAAGTCAAAATAAGGACAACCACTGGGGCAGGAGAGGGTTGCGATGGGCCGCACAGGGTCAGTGCTCCTGTAGAGACTCAGCACGCGTGATGACAAGGTGTTTGCTTTAGAATAAGCTGCTGTACATGCGTATGAGGTTTTCTGTACTTGTGTGATATTTCATAATAGAAATGTTTTTAAAAATTAAATACATAGATTTCATGGCAGATTCAACACAGCTGAAGAAAGAATTCAAAAGTGGATGGTGACAATGTCCAAACCGGAGCACAGAGGAGACAGGGATTAAAATGCAGGAAAATAGCAGAAGACCCACTTGGAAATGAAGTGCCAACTATGGGTGTGGTTAGAGTCTCAGGAAGGAATGAGGCAGAATAAGGCAGAAGCACTGTCTGAAGAATTAACGGCCAAGAATTTTTCAAAATTGACAAAAGACATCAGGCCTCAGATCCAGTCAACCACACGAAGACACAGGGCTGCAAATGGGCTGAAAACCAAGTCAATGAGAACATCTCAAAGCTCGTGGGATGACACCTTGAAGGTCGGGAAATCAATAACTGCTAGCCTGTGAGTCTATATCCAGGGAAAATACTCTTTAAAGGTAAAAGTTAAAATTAAAAACACATATGCATATTTTCAGACAAAGGTGTTGTTTTAATAAGCAAAAGTTGTAGGTACAAAAAAGGAAAAATAAAACTGTCCTTGTTCACAAATGACATGATTATGTCCACAGGAAACTCAAAAGAAGCTACAGGTTAGTAATTAGAATCAGCATAGAAATTAATGATATTTTTATATACCCACATAAAAAATTAGAAAATAAATAATATTTGTCATCTTTTACTTTATGATTTATACACTTTTAAAAATGTATCTTATACTTCAATAAATTTTTATTTTAAAAAATCACATAGGCAAAGTAATCTCAATAGTTATCTTGGTCTTTATAAATGTGATAAAAGCCATTCTTTGAATCAGTCCAGAACACATTCCAATAATTTTAAAAAGGTTAAAATAATTTCTAGGTACAAAGTGGGTTAATATCTTTCCTGCTATAGGTTATTTAATGGAATTTTATTTTATCAAACTACTCAAAGTTATGAGAAAATAACTTGACTAGAAATTTAGTTCCTCACACAACTATTATACATTTTAAAAATAAAATGTAATAAGTACAAGTTTTCCTTCTCTTTCTTAAATAATTCAATGTTATTATATTAAGACTTCATTCTAATACATGTTTTTGTGTGTTTTTTGCAAAAACAAATGAGAGAAAGAGAGAGAGAGAAGTAGTTTCCAAATATCCCCAAAGTCCTTTGCAAAGAGTAATATAATATTTATTGGTGGCCCCACATTATTTAATAATCATTAGATGTTGTTAGTGGAGTGTAGAAGGCGAGAGGCAGTCTAGTAGCATTCAGCAGGGACAATGACCAAATGAGAAATGGCTCCCAAGTCTAATCATGATTTCAAAACAGCCCACAGTTACTCCAACTTTGTGCTCCTGTACTCGTTTTGAATGTACTATTGTAACAAGGGAGGGAAATTAAACTGGAAGCAAGGTTTCCAGCTCTGTTTCAGAAAGCTGTGTCACTTAACTCTCCCTGTATTAATTTCCTTGTCTGTAAAATAAATTCTATGATTATATGACTAAAGTACCTTTAAATATATCACACACATTAGGTATTTAGTTGTGTAACTTATTTTAATTTTTTATAATCATCTTACAAAATTCTTTACCTTATAGAATAATCAGTATCAAGGGTGTATTATAAGTCCAGCACTATTAATTAGCACAAATGCAATTCCATTACTGATCAATCAAAATAAACAAGAAAGCACCTATTAATTGTGAATCTGAGTGGAACAGGCTTCTTACTCAGTCCATAGATGACCAAGTGTAAAATCACATTAAATCAGATCTACGTTGAAGAAATGTTGTGGGAATTATAGGGATGCAGGGTTAGCTTCTGGTAGACTAGTTCAAATCTTTTAGTGGAAATTTTTGCTTTACTGTCTTTGACTAAAATTTGAAACCATTTTCAGAGACCTTAAATATCCTACAAGTAGCCTCACTTTGAATGTTTAACATCTCTGTTAATAGACTTTCTTTACTTTGTGTGCCTAGAGCAATAAAAATTCAAGCAAACAGGATACAGCCTCAATGGTGCCAAAGAAAAGAAAACTCTGCTTTTCAAACACAAGCTTTCACTGGGTCAGAGGTAGGAGGTAGGAGACCAGTGATGGAACGGAAGGGAATGTTTTCATTTACAAGAGAAGAAAATGACCCACAAACTGGGAGGGAAAAATACACAGAACTGGACAAAAAGGGAAAAAGCAATAGACTTTGTACCAAACCCAAATACTGGATTTCAGTGGCTGAGGAACATTTCTTCTTTGATTCAATGCAGAAAAAACATAAGTAAGTGAGTAAATTCCATTTCTGGAATTCATAAGCATAAGGTTAATTGACCAGATTCAACCTAAATCTAGGAATGAAGTCTGGCATCTTATATCCAGTGGAAACCACATATTTTCAAACTCCCAGGATGGAAGTGTGTCACCAGAACCCAAGCTCTGCTGCCTGGCGCCACAAAATCCAAACTCGTGAGACAACTGTTAATGAAGAAGGAATGAGGTTTATTCAAGTCCTAGTCACCTGAGGAGATGGGGGACTTTTGTCCAAAGCCCATCTCAACATCTCAGTGCAGGCAAAGGTTTTTATAAGGAGGGAGAGGGAAAGAAGAACAAAGAAATCAAGGAAAGGGGGTTGAAAAGTTCTCTACTTGCAGACCAGCGCAGTGCATTCCGATAAGGACCTCAAAAGTGGTCCAGTGATGGTCTGGTGTGTGTCATCCTGGACTTCAGCATACTGGTTCTATGTCATCCTGGTTCTACGGTTGAAGGTCAGCAAATCTCCTGGAACTGGGGTGACTTAAGGGCAGAGTCTATATCTTCTGAATTTAGTTCTTAGGATTCTTATGCAAACATGTTCTTTATCTATAAGCTACATATTAGTCAGGGTGGGCATGTACAGAAACAATGTCAAAAGAATGGTGGGGTGGGTGACGATCCCCAGTGACATGTGTGTCCTGTGCGATTGTGCAGACACAACCCAGCAGGGCCATGCTTGGCTGGATGCTTGGCTATCTCTGTTTGGATAGTCTTAACAATTTTTAACAAGGGTCCCCGAGTTTTCATTTTCCACTGGGCCCTACAAATTTCGTAGCTGGTCCTGATCCCAGGCTCTAAGCTTAACAAGTGTTTCCTGACCTACCAGGCAGACTGGTGCTTTTTACCTTAAGCAGCTCTGTATTCGGGACATTCTTCCCTTAGTAACTGTCTTAGTCCACGACATGTTGTTCTTTTTCTCGCATTTCAATGTTTACTTTTTAGTGAGCTCACCGAAGTTAAGAATAACTACAGCCTTTCCATCTTCAAGTTCCTAGCTCATGGCAGAGTAGCTATACTGAGCTATCACTTATTAGTTGTATGAATAAATGAATGAGTCAACAAATGAACAAACTATTTATATACAATGGTACGTTTCTAAAATGATAAAATATTGTCTTGGACACCTTTGGTATCCAAGAATAATAGGTTTTACTTAGGCACAGAATCAAATTTGAGTCCTAAAGACTCTTCAGTTCATTAAATCAAAGGACCAAATGTGGGACATTGAATCAGATAGTGACATCATGTGACAGCAATGTGGTTAGACACTGCTCAAGTGGGTGGACATTCCTTAACACCCTGCATTTATTTTTACTTTTTTTAATCCTTACCCGAGGATATTTTTTCCATCACTTTTTCAGAGAGAGTGGGAGGGAGAGCGAGAGAGAGAGAAACATCGATGTGAGGGAGACACATCAATTGGTTTCCTCCTGCAGGCACCCCGGCTGGAGCCAAGGATTAAGTCTGCAACGGAGGTGCACACGCTTGGCTGGAATCGAACCTAGGACCCTCTGGTCTGCGAGCCAGCGCTCTAAGCACCGAGCCAAACTGGCCAGGGCTCAACACACCACGGTTAGAAAGTGATCTCAGAAGGCCCAGTGCTCCTTAAGAAGCATCTCATGAGTGCGTGGTACAGGGTAGTGACGAGAAAAGCAGGCCCCCAAGGAGTGCGGGGCCCTGGGTTTAAACCCTGGCTTTGCCACTTCCTAAGTAGGTGAGTGTGAGCAAGCCATTTAACAGGTTGTGCCTCCGTTTCACCCATGATGTAGGGATGTCCCTAGAACCGGCTCGGGCGGCTGCGGATTTAGTGAGACAGTCCTGTGAAGTCCTGATGCTTGAAGCGTGGCCACAGACCAACATGGGCTTCGTGGGGACTGGTTAGAGGTACAGACTCTCAGGACACGGCCTGGGGTGACTAAATTAGCATCTGCACTTAAACAAGGGCCCAAGGCGATTCCTGCACCAGTACAGTTTGAGGAGCACTTCCAGCAGTGGCCTGTGATGGTGCCCGGTCCAGAACTGTTAGCTTTCATAGCTACTTAACCTTTTCAACTTTCATAATCGCAGAGCACCCGAATGAAAATCAAGTTCCTGGCTAAATGCTAAGAGTAATGAGGACCTAAGTCCCTCTCATGAGCCCGGAATGACCGGCATAGACAATCAGTGCTGCGGGGATTTGGCTCAGGAAGGGGGAGTGGGCCGGGATAGCTGCTGGGAAGCTGGGACTTACAGGCCACAGGACGCAGGCAGGTGGAGCGGAGCAGGGAGGGAACATCTCACGCAGGGCAACACTGAGAGCCAAGGCCCAACGGCCAGAAATGATTCTGACGATCTCCAGGTACAGGGAATAGGTTAGTTTAGCCCCAGACTAAGGGTACGTACGACGGGACTGTCACCAGTTTGTTATCAGGCATCTGTTTTATTGGGCATGGTCCTTTAACGGAAACGCTCATTCCGAGGTCAAAACCAGAAATCGTGCTAAGAATATAGCACAGCATGCCCATAAGATCATTAATTCAGCTGTTTTCTATTCTCTAGTTGATACATTTGGAAGTTAATTTATTCTTATTTTTCTTCCCCACAGGGTTGCCACTCCATTTGGAGGCTTTGAAAAAGCATCGAAAATGGTTAAATTCAAGGTTCCAGATTTTGAGCTACTGCTTCTAACAGATTCCAGGTTCATGGCCTTTGCCAACCCTCTTTCTGGCAGACGGTCCTTCAACAGGACTCCCAAGGGGTGGCTTTCTGAGAACATCCCCATCGTGATCACGACCGAGCCCGCAGAGGACGCCGCGGTCCCCGAGTCGGAAGACCTGTGAGGGCACCGCCCCGGCCCGGCGCCTGCTCGCTGATTTCCCACCGGCAGGGCCGCTCGCCTCCTCGAGCGGTAACTGATAGCAGCTTAGCAGTTTCCTTCCATGGCCTTTAACTCCCACCTCAGGTCAAATACTAATAAACCGCTCACAGTCTTGTTTTAAAACTTCTACTCGCCTGTCCTTCTTCCTCACTTTGTTCTCACTTGGTCTCAACCACCCCGCCGCTCCCCTGAGAGCCCAGATCAGACACCTCGGGGCGCACCCTCCTTCCAGGCGCTGCTCCCCAATCAGCTTTCCAAGCGGCATCTAGAATGAAAGCAAGTCCAGACATTTAGGCCCATCCGTGTTCTGTTTAAGGGAGGAGAGCTGTGCGAGGCCATGGACGCGCATCGACAGAAGAGGGCTGGGTTGGGCCCCTCCAGGTGACCGGGACAAATAGCGTGGCTGCCCAAGTCCTTCCATGAGACCTTCCTACCGTTTCTAAAGGGCTTTGTCTTCCGCGCTGCGTCAGTGGGAAATCCCTCCAGACGTTCCCCAGGGCCCGCTGGGCTGTGAGAGTCCCTCGCACTCCGTCAGGGAGACTGAGGCATGACTCAGGGGACGTCCTGCTACCTAGTTTCAAAGGCCAAAGTCACCTGAAATTCAAGTTCCTCACCCCTGCTCTGTGCTGATGAGGTTCACCTTTATGCATACATTTTTAGAAGAGTAAAGTCAAATAAAATACACACTAATAGACATATAAATATAGGGTGTCCCCCCGAAATGTCTACACACTTTAACAGCTGATCACTCACTTAATTTTGAAAATGAACTGTATGTTAACAAACAGACTTTTTAATCACTCAGTGTATATACATACTTTGGGGGACACCATGTATATGTCTATGTATATGTATATGTGTATGTATATGTACATGTACATGTACATGTATATGATATGTATATGTATATGTACATGTACATGTACATGAGAGAGGGAGCGAGAAATTTGAATTGGCAGCTGTCTTTGATGAATCTTTAAATTCTGCTCAAACCCTTAAGCACTGGGGAGTACTTGCTATAAAACAAACAAAAACAAGAAACAGCAGAGCACAAAAACATCCGAAAGCCATGTCGCACACATCCCCCATGAAATGCGTGAGTATACAGAAGACTCAAACCAACAAAGTTCCAGATCTCTCTTAAAATATGACGGAGGACGTATGTAACACAGAACTGGTAAAAAATAAGCATCAGTCCTTCCATCTGAATTCAGTGACGAGCTCTGTGATAGATGTTGAAACGCAGAAGAAATGTTCCATCCACAGAAAACTACCTGCCGGGGAAGGCAGGAGATGGAGGGAATGGGTACGGCAGAGAAGGGAACGTGCCACGTAGCAACACTGCTTATGGACAAAGAGTCCGTGTGCACTGCTGGAATTGGGGGTTGTCTTAATTAGCCAGTGGACTTGTAAGTAGAGAAATTAAAAAACAATTTTTCTTATGAAAAACACAATCCCTAGAACATAATAATATCGATGTGTTGTATTTATACATATCATTGCAGATAATTGGCAATAATTTAAAATATCTCTTTAAGATATTACTTCTATTCATGTTTTGGTGTTTACCTGTTTTAAATATGTTGGCACCTGTGATAAATGCCAGATATGAGGCTCCTATCACACCACTTTTTTGTTCATTTAAATTTTTTAAAGATAAAAATGAATCATATTCTATTAGGCATTTTGCTGAAATGGTTTAGTGTTTTTTGACAGTTTGAAATGAGTTACTAGTTTTCATTAAACTGGAATTTTATTGCATGGTTTTAACTATTTCCAAATGCATCACCAGTCGACCACCCAAGGGGGCCAGCAATTAAATATGTCAGCTCTGGGACAGGACTCCCCAGGCCCATAAGGCAGAATCTAAAAAGGGAGAAGCTAAGTATGGTGTTTGTTTTTTTTAAGAGTGGGTAGAAAATGAAGGAACAACCCTCTGGTCACTATTGTTTTTCTTCCTTTCCTGGAAGAGTCTACTAATTCTAGCTCAGCTGTCTGACACCTTTCGAAATGCCAAAATTTCACACTCCAGTTGCTATGCAATTACAAATTCAAAAGGAATTTTTATTGGTTTCCCATTGACCTAAAAAGTAGCTACCTCTTTCAGAGTCTGAAGAGATGATCTTCTACTTAGAACAGCAGGGGCACTGGCATCTCCCGCACCCACATTTGTATACATGAAAAATGGGATAAAGTACTAAGAAACTTAAAAGGAGTAAAGGGATGAAAATATTTGCTGGTGGACTATTAAGTGCCAAGCACTATATTCACCACTTTACAAAAGTTCTGATATACATTTTAATATTATTTTATTTTCACAATTATACTGTGAGGAAGGTATTAAAATATGCTCCACTTTACATAAGAAAATTGAGCCTCAGAGAACTAAGGTGATTCAATGGATTCTGGCTCAAAATGGGAAGAACCTGGCTCGTCTGACTCTAAAATAGGTTAAGAGCTTGCCCTGGCCAATGTGGCTCAGTGGTTAGAGCATCAGCCCAAGGACGGAAGGGTCTCGGTTCCATTCCGGTCAAGGGCACGTGCCTCTGGGATGTTTCTCTCTCTCTCTCTCTCTCTCTGAAAAGCAATGGAAAAAATATACTCAGGCGAGGGTTAAGAAAAAAATATATATATATAAGAACTCATGTTCATCATTTCTCTTCCAGAGTAAAATTCAGCCTTAAACTATTTTATTACATCTAGACAAAACCAAAACAAAAAAAAAAACACCTTGATTCTCTTAATTGGGCAAATACGGCTACAAAGTTGTTACTGGAAAGGGGACCTGGCCCTGAGCGGGTCTGCCTGGGCCCAGCCGGTAGTGTGTGGGTTCTTGACTTCATGCAGGAAAAATTTCACAGCAGTCCAGATGACTGAGGGAACATTTATTAAAGCTGGGACAGTAAACAAGACAGAGCTTAGCAGAAGCAACAGGAGAGCCTAGGCTGGGCTGCCTGGCTCTCTGGGAAGTCAGAGGAAAGGGGGCCTTCGGGTCCGGTTCAGGGGACGGGCCTGCCACTAGCTGCCTCTGCCCATTGCTGCCCTGCTTGCAAGTCTCCTGGGGTCCCTTAGTTTCAGAGATGGGTGCCTGTGGGGAAGAGGTGGGAAAGGGAATGGCTGAGAGGGGAGAGGGGACTACTCCCCAGAGGGAAAGCACTGGCTGAGTCCTTTGTTTTGAGGCTTTGATTTCTCTCTTGTGGGCTGAATCTTAGGGGAGTCTCAGGGGAGGGTTTCAGCAGAATATTCATCAGCTTTCTAGGTGTGCTCCTCCAGGGCCCTGGTTCCCACTGATTGGTCAGCGTCAGGGCAGGGGGTTGTCAGTCACCTCAGCTGGTCCTGGTGTCACCCACCTGGTTTTGCTGCTTTTCTGGGCCTGCAGCTGAAATACAACCGAGGCCTAGATGTTATCTCTAGGGAGGTGACCTGTATCTGCTGTAAACTGCTGTCTGCCTCAGTTTCCCTATTCCCCCTGTCCTGGCTCACTGGTCTGTCTGAAAGTGAGGCATTTTAGAGTCACCCTCCCAGGTCATTCAGGCATTCTTAATCATGAAAAGCCGGACTCTCAAATGTGTTGAAAGTGACCTAAATAGAACAAGCAACATGCATGTTTAGTTATGAAATTACAGACACAGGAGCGGGCTCTGATGAAAGCTGCTCACGTCTGCACAGCACTGTGCCCCCTTGCATCAGTGTAGCCTCCCTGCACGGGCCAAGGGCAAGAGGGCAGAGAGGAGAGAGGGCCCCACAGTGAGAACCGTAGGCTGAAGGAAATCACACCAAAAACATTCCTTTAAATGAAAATATTTTCTACTTTCAAAGCTTGAGAGGAAGCTCTCCCAATTCCCATTATACTGTTCAACAGACTTCTGGGTCATGAAATTACATTTCTTATTTTATTTAACCAATTTCTTGATGATGAGTTGGCCAACTGTTCTCTTGACAACTTGAGCTCCATGGATAACTAGAACTCTGGTGGAAAAAGATCCTTCTTGGCTTGTAACTAACTCTCCACTCCCTGCAATCATCTCACTTTCCATTCCTTAATATTTGAAAGGACTCGATAATAAAAAATAACTAATTGTTTTTTTAAAAAATATATCTTTATTGATTTCAGAAAGAGGAAAGGAGAGGGAGAGAGAAACATCAATGATGAGAGAGTCATTGATCGAGCCCACAACCCGGGCATGTGCCCTGACCGGGAATTGAACCCTGATCGCCTGGATCCCAGGTCAATGCTCAACTGCTGAGCCACGCCCGGCCGGGCAAAAATAACTTATTGATTATTGCAAGATCAAGTGCAAATACGGACAATAATATTTTAGTCAAAATGACCACCTATTGCACCCACTTAAAGTTTTTACATTTTCTAAATGGACACACTTCTAAGCCCGTAGCAGCCCGGACACGGAGGGAGCTAATTATCCTCACGAGTCTACTGTGGAGCAGTGTCCAGTGAGCGTGGCAGGAACACGGTGCACTTTCCAGCTCTGGGGAGGGCTGTGCCAGCAGACTTGTTAATTCTGGAATTTCCTTGCTCTGCTGCTGATGCGAAATAAAACGTACCTGACATCACTGCGGCTCTCAGCCTCAGCTGCTTTTCATTAAGCTCAGGAAAGTATTGCTTCAAATGCCCCTTTTCTTATGAAAGATGCTCCCGACCTCCACATGCTCTATTCTGTGGAAAGAGGGCAGCTCAGTTCTGTGGAAGGTGGAGGGCTGGCTCTCGCCCAAAGAGCAAGGGCATCTATTCCAAACTAACAGATCGCAGCACTTGGCAAATGCTCCGAAGGATTTATAATGCTTTAGACGGTGAAACTTCTCAGAACTAAGTAAAATTGTCTCAGGGCCTCAAAGGCCTATGCTAAAGTATTATTAGATAAACAAAAGGGTGTGTCCTCATTGAAATTCCTGAAGTAGAAGAGCTAGATTTCAACCCTGGATATGAACTTCCCCTGGCTTCTCAACGCAACATGATTTCAGTAGGAAGACTTGGTACCTGCGGGCAGAGAGAGGGGGGAAAAGCTACTTCTAAGGGATTACAGTTCGGATCCAAAAGAATGCGTGTGTTTTTGAGTACTGTGTGATGCTCCGAAACACGTTTCAGTGACAGCTTACGCCGCGTTGGAGACGGAGATGGTGCAGGAAACAGGACCGGAAAAGTCGGAAAAAGATAAATTCACTGTCATACCCTATTTTAAAACTGCTGATAGGAGAATTAGTTTAGAAGCTGCAGCACTAGCAAAATGAATATAACAGAAGAGGGAAAGGAATGTGAGTGAAGCAGCCAAGGGGGGTGCAGGCCACTGCGCAGAAGGCTGCTCAGCGTGTCCTGTGGCCTCTGGGCCTCGCCCTTAGGAGTCCTCTTCACGTAAGTGCAGGTGTCTGACGTGAGCTGTCACCCAAATTATACTCTCCTCACACTTTATCATAACTCACAAACGCATATGAAAGCAGCGTGTTTAAAGGTGCCAGCCAGCTACTGATCTGCCACAAATCAGTGACATCATCTTAAGCAATTTACGTCACTCTAAAAGTCAGAGTTTTCTCCAGCTCTATTTATGTGGCTCAAATGCCACCTCAGCCTGAAACCTTCCCTGACCACCCTTATTTAAGAGATCCTACTGCTACTCCCTTATCACATTTTTATGTTTCTTGATAGCACTTATGACTCCATAAAATAGTGTTATTCCGGCCTGGGTCTTCCGAGAAGCAGATGCCAAGGTGGGGTTAAACCGCAAGAATTTTATTAGGAAAACTGCCCACATGAGAGAAAGTGAGGAGACTCGAGAGACCACCCGTGGGCGTGTTCTAGACATGGGCATGTTCTAGCCCACTGAGCCTTCCAGGGAGGATTCGTCAAGGCCACTGGGGGGTCCTTGAGCCGAAGTCAGCTGCAGGAGCAGTCCCATGTTTTCCAGCAACAGGTCTGCCATAAGGTCACTGTCACGGCCGTCACTGGCCCAGCCTTCAGAACTGCGAGAAATAAATGTCTGTTGTTTATCGGAGATGCACAGCAACACAGAAAAATTTTCATGTTGTCAGATGCATGTATGTATAAATGTATCAATTGTGGTTAATATCAGAATTATCAGACTGTATTAGACTATCCCATTTGTATGTTTCCATACTCTGATGTTTACCTAAGCGTCTGCTGTTAGCACAGGGAAAGGATATTAATATTTTTGATATAATAGTAATGAGCAAAGATCAAGCTACTGTTTTGCCAAATACAACTCACATATATTAACAGCGTAACGAAACACTGTGGCTTTATTTATTTATTTAAATATATCGTTATTGATTTCAGACAGAGGAACAGAGAGGGGGAGAGAGAGGTAGAAACATCAATGATGAGAGAGTCATTGATCAAGCCCACAACCTGGGCATGTGCCCTGACCGGGAATCGAACCCTGATCGCCTGGATCCTAGGTCCATGCTCAACCGCTGAGCCACACCCGGCAGGGCAACACTGTGGCTTTAAATAAACAACCATTTGCTTAGAATCGAAGAACTAGAATTAGACAGTTTTAAAACATTCTGCATCAATTCCCTCACTTACAGAACTGAAACTTAGGGGAGTTAAGAACCTGGCCCAATCTCAGGCTGCATGTCTCAAATTAGGACCCAGGAATCCCGCTTCCGATCTCACCAGCCCGTCTCCTGCCTCAGCGACCGCATTGCCCCCGGGCCCCATCCACACAGCCCCTGGGGACACACGGGAAGTGGTTTCACACGACTAACACCTGCCTGGGTACCACCTTACGTAACCTGTACACCTTTCTTATTAACCATGGAGAAAGGAGACTGAATAAAGAAAAGGGTAATGTTAGTAAAACGTGGAGCCTTTTTTTACAATGCTAGGAGTTTTACTTCCATCAGTAAAAAACTGTTAGTGTGACAACATCAAACCAAAATGCATACTCTTTTCAGGAGGAAGGGAGCACATTTCCAGGGTGTTGAAGGAGAGTGAACATCGCTCCCTCCAGGAAGATCCTCTGCTGGGTCCCTCAAACCCTAGCTGTGTTCTGCTAAGGCGTCTAGAAGCCAGTTGGGCTGTTTTGTGATCAGCTGCTTTCCAGATGACAGAGAATAAAGTAAAATATCAGAGCACACCGCTCACAGCGAAGGTGCTGCTTCATGAGCTTTCGATTTGTTTTCTGTGTCACACGGTGAAGGTCAAACCGTAAAGCACGCTGCTCCCTCTGGGCTGAAAGCTACTGACCCGCCTGCTGCTGGCTGCTATTTGAAAGTAAACTGTTAGCGTTGTTTGTAGCGACTGAAATGGCTTCTCTCCGTCTCATTAACTACTCTAATTTGATAAGGAGAGTTCTCCTGAATTAAACAAATTTGAAACAGCAGAGCGAAACTTGTGCAAAACAATTTAATCAGAAAACTTGGATTGGTAAGTGCACAAGAAGGCTTCACATACGTCCCGGGGATACTGTTTGCCAAAGTTTGTTTTTTCCTCAGTGCAATTTCAGGTTTAGAGCTTGTTTCACAGATAAGAGAAAGAGAAATGAACTCAGTGCTCCGGAGTGTCTGCCTTCATATACATCTATAATTCTCTGAGTATTTCTACCACCGAATCCTTTCCAACAGTTTTATTGCTCTATTTCCCTCTTTTCTTTTGAGTGTGAAGTGAATTTCAACAAGGAAGTTCAACTTGAAAACAGTGCTGGCCTGAATATTTCTGTCACCTTTACAAAGACGTGTGCTCTCCGGGCAGCTTCCTCTGGCCGGGCTCAGGGCCTCGGCCAGGGCCCCCGAGCAAAGGCCACGGTGTTATTTCCCGACTCTATTCTCAAAGGGCTGCTCCAAAAGCAGGCCAGCCGGGAGGCGGCGGTGCGGGCGAACGCGTGTGCCTGGCCTGTCCCAGGGGCTCGGATCGGTCGGGTTCCCCGGGGGGTGGTGAGGGGAAAACAATTTGGGTAAATTTCCAAACACCTCTGTGTTTTTCATCAGGTCGGAGCCCCGCCCTGGCCATCCCGATTCAGACAGCGCCAGTGTGCCCTGTGCAGAGCTGCTGACTTCCTCACGCTGAGCTCCCGACGCTGAAGGTGTCCACGGCCAGCACCCCACGGAGGGGATCCCACTGCGCTGGAAGCAACAGCACAGCTGCTATGGGACCTCAGAGCGCGTCAGGGACACTATCTGACGCCAGGCCACCCCGAGGGTCAGGAACCCGCCCGCAGTCCTGGTTGAGCCGCGTCCAGCGTGAGCTTGGGTAGCTCGGCCTCCCGCAGCTTCACTTACCCGGCTGTACAGGGAGGGAGGGGTTTTCACAAACTAGTCTCTGAGGTTCCATCCCTCCCGTTCTAAAGAATCTTCTATATAAAATATGCTATAAAATTTGTTTTGTAAAAAATTAAAGAGATATTTATGCACAAAAATCTTGGTGGGTGGCTTAATGACAAAATCTCTAGATGTCAGCAGAGCCCACACGGCCTTTCCTCACGTCCACTAACCGAATTCCCATGGCGGTGCCAGGCGGCACATTCGACTGACGGGGCCTTCCCTTCCGGCCATTCAGCTTATGGTTACTGCCTGCCAGCCAGGAGCGGTGCTAGGTACCTCCCTTTCACTGTCTCTAAAATAAGGACATTAGTAAGAGCCAAGTATTAATATTTTAGGGTTGTTTGGGAAGTCACGTAAAATAAGCTGCATTAGGCCCTTAGTTCCTGACACATATTTTGGGTTTAAATGATGACTGGGAATAGAAATGAAGGGGTGTGTCCCCAGTCGTTACTTAATTAGCTTTTAGAAGCCTGTCGTCCAATCCTTTCATTTCTGGACTAGGAAAGAGAGGTTAGAAGGGGGAAGTCGCCAGCCCACAGCCACACGGCTACTTGTTAAGACTCCCACAGTTCTCCCTGCAGTGCTCTTTCTATCACATCCTAATACGTCAGGTTGCTGCTGAACACAAGCAATTCCACGACCTGTTCTTTTCACCCTCTCTCTCAGATTACAAACATTGCCAGAAAACTTTTTAAAAAACTCTGCCCATAAATGCCCACATGGGGTTGGCAACCCTACTCATCCTGTGAACAGCCACCCAGTGGGGGATCAGCTAGGACCCCTCAGCTACGTGCAGACGAAGACACTGACGTTTACACAAGTCAGTAACTACTCAGGGCCGCACGAAATCTAAACGGTAAGGTCAGGATCTGAACCTGGCTCTGTCCGGGTCTAAAGGTGTGGGGTTTTTATGACACCATGCTGTCCTTGGACATGGCTCTTGAATCCAGCCCTCTTCAGCATCTTCCTCAGCGATGTAGCTGAAAACAAAACAGATGCTAATTTGGCAACACAGAACTCCAGGAAGAGCGTGACTCTTACGAGAGGTGGTCAAAACTTCCAGACCTAACAGGGTTGGAAAGAAAGGAAAGAAACAGATGATGAAGTTGCTGGTGTTCTGAGGCAGTATAAGCATTCGTGTCTAAAAAACAAACGACATTATGATCTGGGGAACCTGGCTTCATAAGAATTCATAAAAACACAGTCATCAAATAAAAAATTCAGTATGTTGAACATAAACTTATATTGGCTAACAAAGTGAAATAGCTGCAAAATATGTTAAAACAATCTTAAACTGTCCGGATAAACACACAGAACCAAGAGAGGATATGATTTCCCCAAACCATAAACCGGGCTAATTGTAAAAACCTGGTTTTATTTTTGGATGCCACATTTTTCCAAAGTTGATAACAAAGGTACATAGTGAATTCAGCGTGCCCCAGAGGGTGTATGACTTGTTGACGAGTTCACTGTCCGGAGAGTGTATGACTTGTTGACGAGTTCACTGTCAGTGAACACAGATAAGAGCCTCCTTAGATGAAGGCCCACATGGGGGAAACAGCGTTTTAGGTGATGACAGACAAATGCTTTCCTGTTACTGACGACTTAAATATCACAGCCACTTTTGATTTCAGATCAGAGCCAAACAGGGGGAAGCCGCAGGCTCTGCGCACGCCTGTTCTTTTGACGGCATTCTTCACGTTCCACTTGCATTTTAATTTCCTGTAGCTCTGATTCATTTTCTTATTTATATTTGGCCACTGGCTTATATTATATACTAGAATTCACTTTATCTCACGTTACTCTTTTTTTATAATGTGCTTTAATTCCTTTGTAGGATGAAGTTGAATCGATTAGTTTAATTTACTAGGCCGTCAAAAATTAAAAGAACTGAGTATTTTTAGCTGGGAAACACAAGAGATGTTTTCAAAGTTAAACAGTCTTAGGGAAAAGAGAATATGTACAGATTTCTGTGGCTATAAAGACCAGTGTATGGAAACTATCAGGGGCGTGGATTTAACTCACTGCGATGAAAATTTCTTAATAGTTGAAGAAGCTTAAAGAGGAACAGGCTGCCCCACAAAGCATTGGGTTTTCCACCTGTCACCATCTGTGAACAGAGGTCGAGGATGATCCTTCAGGGAGGGAAGCTGGGCCAGATGACATCTAAAGCCTCCTGCATCTCCGAGATTGTAATAAAATACACACCACAGCAAGGAAAACAATATATAGGTTCTTAAAGCATCACATTATCAGTGATGACAACAGTAATAATAAGAACAGCACTAATGGCTGTAATAGCAGAGTGCAGGACTTCCAGTCGCTTCTATCTGGGGCCTTATCAAAAGACGTCAGGTGTAAGTACTGTTTCTCATCCCAGTTTTACAGATAAGAAAATTAGAATGTTTCAAAGTGAAATAACACACGAGGGCAATGAAATCACCTAAGCTGACCGTAAGTCAGCAAAAATAAAGGAGTCCACTGGTTCAGCCCCTGACTGTGGTTAACCAACAGATGTGAACTGGTGCTATGCAATGGATATTGAATTGGATCTTCTGGTGTTTAACAAGATGCCACGCTGCCAAGCTCCGAGTCCAGTGAGCACTCAACTCCCCAAGTCCCTATTTTGTAAGAGGATACAGGACCCTCAGGGGCTCTCTCTCCCCCCCACCCCCATATCTATCTGCCTCACTCTTTCAGACCAGTTACTCCATGACAAGGCCCACTGTCACACAGGTCTGAGCTCACATCTTTACAATCAGAGAAAAAAGGGATCTTTCCTGTGCTAATTAGCCTGACCCCCCCCCCCCATACCAATCACTGTGGCCAGAAAAGGGTGAAATCCCGCACTCGGAGCGATGCCCACGCCCTGGTTAAGTGCTCTGGCTCTGTTACTGAAAGCAGGAAAAGACAAAGCAATGCTTGTCCACCAGATATCTTCTCAGTGGAAGGAAATGGAATGCATATTAACCACACTTTCCAAAACATTTTTACCAGCTTTCTTCAGAGGCAGGTATATTACATAATTAGGTTTTCTAACTTTCTAAAAGATCACTTCATCAAAAACATTATAATTTATCTCATTTCGGGGTGCTATTCTGCCTTACGTTCCTCCCTGACTGACTTTTCTCCCTCCACAGACAGCAGCTGACTTGGTCCTAATGTTTCTCTACTTCCCGTCTGACCGTGAGAAGCTGCTCGGGTCGAAAGGGTATCCATGGAGCACACCTGAGCTCTGACAGTGACAGTGGCCGTCCAGGAGCGCCGTCAGTCAAGGCAGCTTCTTTCCAGGTGTCGTCACCCTGTTCTCTCGGTGACTGTACATTTCAACTGCACAGGAAAAAAGGAAAAGAGTAAAAGGTCTTATTGTGAAGTTTCCATTCAGTGACCTACCATAGATGCTAATCGGGGACTGAGCAGCCCGACTGACTCCTGCCCAGGCCACCGTGTCGGACTGTACAGACAGAACGACCAACGAGAGAGACGGGCCCTCCTCAGAATTTTCTTCCTAGATAGTAAGAAAGGTAAGCAAGCAAATAAATACGCGAAACAGTCACAGGCTGTGACAAATATGAGATGAATCAACAGGCCACTGCGATAGAGGTTCTGGGATGGCTTTTCTAAGAAGGTGAAGTCAACCCTGGGGTATGGGGGATGAAAAGGAATCGGCCACTTGGAGATGCAGGGGAGGTGTTGCAGGCCAACCTTGGCACGATGGACATTTGGGACCATATAATTCTCTTGTAGGGGCCTGTCTTGTCCACTGTAGCCTGTTTAGCAGCGTCCCTGGCCTCTCCCACTGGACACCAGTAGTGACGCCCTCCCCCGACCCTCCTACACACACACAATGGACATGACAGTGTTTCTGGCCACTGCCAAATGTCCCCTGGGAAACATCACCACCCCTGGTTGACCACCACTGTGATAGACAGGGAATTAAGAATGCATAGTCTTGAATAGCACACTGTCAGGGAGCTAAGGACAGATCATTTGGGGTCTGCAGGCCTTGGCAAGAATTTGGATTTTATTTTATATAAATGGTAAGTCATTGAATAATTTTAAGTTGGGGAGTAACATGTCTACATTCAAAATAGACTACTTTGGCTCCTGTGTGGGAAGTGGATTTAAACCTATGAGGATAAATGAGGTTTTAGGGCGAGGCAACTGGAGTAGATTGAAGAGGAGCAGCCAGCGAGGCTGGGGCGAAGCCAGGAGAGGACAGCGTCATGGCCACGGGGAGGGAGCGCGCCAAGGAGGGAGTGGTGCTGGTGACTACATTGTTCCGGTGACCTCATCCTCAAGCCACAGCCTGAAGACTTTTCTGGAACTGCTCTGGTATAGCTCATCTTCTTGCATAGCTATAATTTCCCCTACAAATCTTCTGCATATAATCCCAAACTAATCATTGTGTTCAAGAACACACAAAGGCTTCCTGTCACAGCCTGACATCGGCTTTGTTTATTCCTGTTTCTAAAAATTTGCTCTTGAAGTAGTCAAGTCTCTTCCTCAATGCCCTCAAACCTGCCTCCCCACGAACCCTGCAAGCTGAGGCTCACGTCTGATCTCCCGCAGAAGGCCCCCACCCCCGACAGTTCTGGTCCACACAGATGTCTCTAGTCTCCAAAAAATCAATAAAACTTCCAATCCTTCACTCCATCCACTGAACACATACTTGTGAAGCATCCTACTGGGCACTGCGCTATGCCCTGGAGATACAATGCAAAAATGCTGGTCTGTGCTCTCCAGGGTCTTAGTTAGTAAGGAAATAAAACTTGTCAGCCCTCATTATTTCCTTAATGCATTTAGGAAAACAGGAGTTTGTCTGGTACCTAATCCTGAGGCAGCCATTGAGCTGCTACGCCTCCAGCCCGCCTGCTCAGTCCTGGTTTCCCACCCCTTTGGCTGTGGACCACCTCCTGGAGCTCTAGGATCACAGCTCCTCAGGACGCAACACTGCCATGCCCACTACTCACGGGTGACAGGGTGGGTCAGGCACGAGGCAGCGCATTTCCCAAAGTCTGAGTTACAGTCACTCCAGAACAGTGTTAACAGGTGTACAAGGGTGATGCTACAGTGATGTAAACTCCGGGCAGGCCTCAGCTGAACACTGAGGCGGTCTTTGGTGCGCCAAGTCTATCCCCTTGTGTGATCTTATCCCAGCGTGAGGTGCAGAGATCCTTCTCCGTAAATTTGGGTTCATCCAAAAAATAACTATTGCGTTAGACACACCCACAGTCCTCAAGGACAAATAATGATTCTCAGAGGCAAGATGTTTAAACCCTATGCTGTGATGTCAACTGTAAAGTTTTCTGGGAATCTTTGTTGTTCCAAATGTTACAATGTAGGTGTCACATGTGTTTTAAAATGCATATTTCTGTCATATGCACGACAATGTCCATTTTCCTTTTCTCCATGTTTGCTTCAGTCTGACCTCTTGACACTGAACTTGTGACCTATTACATGTCTTTCATTTAAAACTCAGTACTTAGATATGCCAAGAACCGGCAGGAAGTTTGAAATAATATGCTTAAAAATGTGTACAGTCATGGTTTAGTCAAACTCTTGAACAGGCGAACTGCATGGGCAATTCTTCTGTAATCTCCTAATGAGGAAGGCATGAGTCTATGACCCATGGTTCAAATTATTTTTTCAAGAGTGGGGGTGGGGGTTGCTCTGTCAGTTATATTTGCATAGAAATAATTATAGTACAATATCAAGGTTTTAAATCGAAATAAGCTCAAAAACAATGAAGAAAGGGCAAGTCCGTCTCAGAAAGTTATGAAAGGTTCCATGGAGGAGACAAGTATTCAACTGAGACCTGAAGAATCTTGAGGGAACCTAGTTGGATCTCACACGAGCCAGGAGCTGAGTATCATCCAGTGTGGAGCACATGGGCAAGAATGTCGATGAGGCTAACAGTCTGGGGCCGGATCATGAGGGGCTCTACCAATGATGGGGAGCCCCCGACAAATTCTTGGCAGAAGAACACGGCGGTCATATTTTCATGTTAGAGAGATTATTGGTAGAATGGAGCTGGGCTGCATGGGACAAAACTAGAGGCTACTGGAATAGGCCAAGGGCAGTGAGTCAGCAGAGAGGATGACTACTTGATGGACCGAGACAGGAGAGTGGAGCTTTAAGAGGGGTGGTGGGTGTGACAGATATTTAAGGAGATAAGAGCCAATGGGATGTAACAGAATTGAGGAAATGTGATATAGGCGTACTCATGGATTTCCGACCTGGGCAACTGGGCACCATTATGGGCAACAGGGAATGAAATGGGCTGGGTTCCGGATGGGTGGGGTAAGCAGGGAATGGCAGATGCCAGAGTCAACGTGGGGCACCTTTAGGGCAACTGTGTGCAGCCCAGTGACGACGCTGTTGCTTAAAGGGGTCTAAACTGAAGACACACGCGTGGGACTCCTTGGTGCAGGACCCTGGTAGGTAAGTCCAGGATGGGCAAGAGCTGCTCAAGGAGACAAGGGGAAGGTTAAGCAGCAACAAAAAGGGGGCCTTGGGGACACAGAGGGCAGGCCAGGGAAGAACACTTAACGCGCACCAGGCGGGCAGCCCCGCGCGCAGCTCCCGCCTCCGGAAAGATGCTCAGGCACTGAGGAAGCAAGAGGACTTAATGGTGGTATTATTAGTTTTTACATGTAGTCTTTTTAAAGTTCCCTCCAAAAGTTTTAAATTTTTTTAAGTCAGGAACCATTCTTACACTTCGCTCAAGCTCCTCCAGCGCGCACTTCAGGGAGGGAAACGGGGAGCGCGCGTCCCGTTCAGGGGAGCACGCCTCGCCCAGCCTGTTAGTTCTTCAGATGCCCCTGGCGTTTCCACGGGGTCGCCTCCAGCCGGTTACAGCCTGCGGGTCCCACCGCGCCGCGCTGCCGTGAGTCCCACACTCTGCGCGATGCTAACGACGCCCGCGGCGCTTCCTACCCACGACCCCTGAAAACGCCGTCGCGACACCAGGCAGCCCGGCGCGGGGCGGCGAGCGCCCTGGAGGCGGCGCGGGGGCGCCCTGCTCTCTCCGCAACCGACCGCTCCCGGGGCGGCGCGCTCACCCGAGCTCCATTTCATGAACAGTCACGAGCCGGCCGGGGACACTGGCCCGCGCGTGGGCGTCGTGCTCCCCCGACAGCGCGCGGGACGCGCCAGCCCGCACGGGGCCCGGGGCGCAGGCACCTGCTCCGGGGACACCGCCGACCTCCGCCCCGCGCCGTGCACCCGCCTTCCCGGGCCCCCGCCGTCCCGAGGAGCCCGGGGAGCACGCGGCCCCCGCGCGGGAGCGCGCCCCGCCCGCCCGCAGACCCACCTGCAGCCACCTGGCCCCGCGCGAGCCCCGCGCGCAGCTCCCGCCTCCGGAAAGATGCTCAGACTCCTGCTCTCGCGGGATCTCGCGCCCCATCGAATCCCCGCGGGAATACCTCCCCGCAGGGCCGACCCGGGAACGCGGGGCGGGGCGGGGTCGGCCGGCGAGCGCGGGGCGGGGCCAGCCCGGGACGGGCGGCGCCGGGCGCCGGGCGCGGGGACCTGTTGGTCGCAGGTGTCACGGCCGGGCCGGGCCCGCGGGCGTCGGCTGGTGCGCATGCTCCGTGCGCGGGGTCGAGCTCCGAGCGGCGAGTCCGGCGGCGGGCGCTCCAGTCCCCGCGCGCGGCGCGGGCGGTGGCGGCGGCCGGCGTGTCAGCCCGGTGTCGGCGCGGGGGCGCCCGGCGGGAGAGGCAGGGCCGAGCCCAGGTGAGTCTCCGGAACGGGCCCCTGGCTGGAGCCCCTGCGACCCCCCGCCGACCCGGCCGCGACCCCAGGCTCCAGCCCCGCGCCCCGTGCGCCCCACTGCCGGGCCCACGCGGGTTCCCGGCCGGGCCGGAGGGGGCGGCGTGTCCCGGGAGGACCCGAGTCGCGCGGGGCGCCCGGGGCGCTGGGTGCGCGCCTGCCGCCGCCCCCGCCGCCCCCGCCGCCCGGCAGCTGCTCGGACGGGGCTCCGCCGGGCGCTGTGGCCCTGCTGGCGGCGACAGGTGACCGGACCCGCGGGACTCTCCGCGCCGGTGGTTGCCCGGGGGTAGTCGTCGCCTACAAAGTTAATGTTTAGCTTCCAGACGGCCGCTTACGGGGCGTTTGCCGGAGTACCCGACGCCGGCGAGC
Organism: Miniopterus schreibersii; assembly: GCF_964146895.1. Lineage (NCBI taxonomy): Eukaryota > Metazoa > Chordata > Mammalia > Chiroptera > Miniopteridae > Miniopterus > Miniopterus schreibersii. The sequence continues at coordinate 8,218,866 of NC_138105.1, forward strand.
AGGAAGTACCTGCGGCGCGGGGCGGCCCGAGCCCGCGGCCGTCCGAGCGCCTGCGGTCGGCGCTCCCGCTACAAAGTTGCTTTGCCAGCGCAGCCCGACCGGCGCTTGCAACATGCAGCCGCGGCTTAACGCCACTCGGCAGGGCCTGCCAAATGTTGCTTTATCTGGGAAAAACCAGTTTGTGGGGGTTTTTGTGTGTGTGTGTTTTTTTTCCCAAGGAATTTCCAAGGCTGTTTTTGGAGGGATGTTTAACAGTAAACTTAGGAAGTTCTTTGTGAGGAGGGTCTGACTCGCTTTGAGCTCTGGTCTCTATAAAGAAAAGTGTTGCTCATTCTTAGTATTTAAAAGGAGCAGCAAGTGCTTACACAAAGTGAACTTTCGGCTAAATCGACACTTAACTTGTTAATTTTATTTTCTGTGCTTTTAAGTTCCATGAGGATGGTCTAGGCAAAGATCCTACATCCTGTTAAAGAGAAATTAAACAAACAAAACTTATTTTGCAAAAGTAGTGTGTGATTTATCTGCCATTGTCATAAGAATTCCAAATAGACTAACTCACTGTAGGTAGGAGTTAATTATAGCCTGAAAAAACAAGGTTTTTGTTTTTGTTTTATATTTTAGAGGATTTTAAAGTTAACTGTTTGGACAATTTGGCTAGGCTCATGATTGCTGGCCATAAACCATGAAGGTGATTTATTTAAATTTGTTCACCAACTTAACTCACTAGCAGTTATGTGTATTCTTTCCTACAGTGTAAAAAATAAGTGCCCAAGAGCAGACCTTTTTTTCTCCCTATTAATTTTTGAAAAAAATACTTTTATGAACGTATGTAGCTGGTAAATTGTTCATGGAACTTGATACTAATAGGCTACCCATTAATACTATTTTTTCTAGGAGATACAAAAAGTAGTTTTTAAAAAGATAGCTATTTTAATGAGGCAGGGGCACCCTTTTCCACCTAACTTACACTTTTCCTTAGAAAGAAAAGCCACAAAACTCTTATACTTTTAGTATGAACTGTGACTCAAGATCTTTTATTTAGTATCAAATAAATGTTTGTTTTAAACTGTATAGTATCAAGAAATACAGTTTTGGAATTATATGGTTTAGAAGTTTGTTTTAATAGGACAGAGAGTTAAATTATGAAAATTCTGATTTTAAGATGATGTACACATTTAAAAGTCAAAATCAGAGTTATTTTGCCTGCGGGAACTGTTTGGAATTCACTCACCTACCATTCCACAGAGGACATTGCTTTACCCTACAATTTTCAAAAAATATGTTTGAAATCTATAAAGTGCTAGATTAAGCTGTCCTACAGAGATGTGTAGTTACTAAAATACTTAGAAGATCTTGTTATTTGACAGCTTTAACTATAAGGTGTTTCTCAATTATAGACCGCAGAGACAGCCTGCAGCAAGGCGGCTTACGTGTTGCATCTGGAAGCATTTTGAACACGGAGTGTGCTAGGTATGCTGGGGCCCAAAGGATTGTCAATCTAGTCTGGTGTTGCTCATGAGCTCTTCGATAAACGGAGGAATGTGCTAATTTATGTCATCTTTGCAGAGCTAGCTAGAAATTAGCGATGAGACAAATGTAGAGTTAGTATATTGTTAATTTTGTACAGATGTAATAATTTTAGAAAATTTTGCATTGTAGTATATGCACATGATAAGAGCAAGAAATGGATGTACCCTGTACTACCACAGAGACAATCTTCAAAGGTTATTTAAACTTTGAATAACTATATAAAACCCTAATCTTGGGCAAGTTATTATGAATTTTATTTTTAATACTAGGAATACTACATTTATAGAATACTTAGGCAAAAAGTATCTGTTCTTTGCTTTCCCACGTTAACTGTCAGGAGTTCTGAAACCGGGCTCCAGGATTAGAACCAGAGCCTGTGGTTAGAGCTGAATTTTAACATAATTAACAGACATTATTCTGAGGAGTCCATAGGCCACCAAAGGCTCCTGTGACACACACAACTGCTAGAAACCATTGCGTCTTGTTGAAGAATTTTAGTTTTCCATGAGTCACTTCAGAAAAGTTACTTCATGTATTCATATTTGTGACTTATCAGAAAATAAAATGTTATGCAACATAAACCATATTTGAATATCTTAGCTGTTTTAATGAACAAAATCAGTTATCTGAGTTTTTGTCACAGTATTTTAAAATTAATTTGGAAACGATTACATTAGTCTTCTACTTTGCAAAAAATGACCTGCAGAAAGCAGTTTGAAGAAATACTTTTCCTTTGGAATTTGGAAGTTTTTTTCTTGCCCTTTGTGCTTTTCCAGGTTAGCAAATTTATTCAATAAACATATATTGAGCTATATATAGTTGCATGCTAGGCACTAGGGATTCAAAAACCAGTAAGACAGAGTGGTCAGATGTATGAGTTCTTCCTTCCCTAGGTCTCAGCTCTGGCCATTGCCAATCCTCCCCCAACTGCACTGACTTTCTAAAGATAAAATAGTCCTTTTTCTTATACTCTTGCCTTCGCAAGATGCAGCTTCTCTTCGCTCCCCATTCCCTTTTCGACTCCCAGGGACCACCCCACGCCTAGGAAGTTTTTTCTGACCCAGCAAAGGACAGGAGAGTATTTCATCCTTGTGTTAGTTACCACCATACGTTGTACATTCTTTTGTTAAGAATTTATACTGTGTTGTGTAGCAGGGAGACAGGCAAACTAAGGGCATCCGAAGATGGTGACGTGTACTATCATCACTACACCTACCTAACAAATCTCAATGAAGTCCTTTTATTTTAGGGACATAGATAGTCAATACTGGTACTTTTTTTAAAGATTGAAGTGTACTTGTTATATATATATACACACATACATATAGATATATGTATGTATATTTGTTAACCCTCACCAGAGGATATTTTTCCGTTGACTTTTAGAGAGAGTGGGAGGGAGGGAGAGAGAGAGGGAGAGAGAAACAAACATCAGTGTGAGAGACCCACTGACTGGTTCCCTCCCGCAGGCTCCCCAACTGGGGCTGGGGATCGAACCTGCAACCCAGGTACCTGCCCTTGACCAGGAATCAAACCCTCCACCCTTTGGTGCGTGGGCTGACATTACAATCGGAGCCACACTGTTTTATATTTTAATAGCTTTTACCAGGTTGATACAATATAGCCACAAAGATATTATAGTATAGTTACATTTTTTTTTATTAGTGAACAATAAAGCAAAGTACCTGTTTACATTTATGTCCTCTTAACGAGTTATTTTTAAGTTTTGCCAGCCTGATGGAAACAAAGTAGCTCTGACTGGCTGTGCTGGGGTCACCTAGACCCCTCCCATTCGTTCCTGTGATTGTCTGGGAGGACCCGAGCTCTGAGCACATTGTGGGCCTCATTGCCATGCTGGTTACCGACAGCGTCTGTAAAGCAGACTCAGCAGACAGAGATGTTTTCCCGGGGGGGGGGGGGGGAGTCCTTCGGGACACACTCATTCCTCCAGCCGGGCATTGCGATGATACATAAAATGTCCACCAGGAAGCTCACTAGCAGCCCAAGCTTTTCTTGGTGGTCAAAGGCACCCTCTGTCTAGGGCAGGTCAAAATGCCAGACTCCCAGAAGGAAAGCAGATGTCCAGGAGGAGCCACAGTGTTGCATAGTTCAGGTGCAGTGACCAACCTTACCAGCCACTGTGGTGGGGGTCCTCCTGCACCCCACGCTCCCGGAGGCTGACCGCTTCCAGGCAGGCTTTTCCAAGGAGAGCGAGCTCCGGCCTGCTGTGTGGTCTTTTCTTTTTTTAAAAAGCAGCTTTATTGAAGTGTAATTTATGTACCGTATTTCACTCATTTAAAGTGTACAGTTCAGTGGATTTTAGTACATTTGCAGAAATGTACATCCATCACCACAACTTTAGAACGGTTTCGTCACTTCAGGAAGATTCATCGTGCCCTTTAGCTGCCCCCATCTCCGCGGCCCCCCCTTTCCCAGCTAAGCAACCACGATACACCATCTGCCTAGAGTTCTCTGTTCTGGACCCTGAGTGAATAGAGTCATGTAACTCATGGTGTGTTGTGACAGGCTTCTTTCACTCAGCAAAATGTTTTCCATGTTCATCCATGTTGTTCATCTGTAAGTACTTCATTCCTTTTTATGGCCGAATAATATTCCATTGCAGGAACACACACACACACACACACGCATGGTGTTTGGGAAGTGTAACCTCTTTGATCTACATTAAAACCTGAAAATTCTCATTTTATACTAGTTTCATTAGGTTTAAAATGATGTAGCATGGTAACGCCTACAAAAATATTTTGAAAAACAGCACTGCTTTAAACTGTGCTGGGCAGCGTGCAAATTTTATCCCCTTAACAGTGGAACCACATAATTTCACCTACTTATTTGTTGTCAGTGTGTACAAATATTGTACTTTTAATTTTATTTTTAAATTAGAGTTGACATACAATGTTAGTTTCAGGTATACATAGCGGTCTGACATTTATATAACTTACGAGTGATCATGTTAAGTTTCGTAACCATCTGGCACTAAATAAGTTATTACGATATTATTGATTGTATTCCCTATGTTGTGCGTTACCCCTGTGACTTACTTTATAACAGGAAGTTTGAACATCTTAGTCCCTTCACGTTTTTCGCACATCCCCCCACTGCCCTCCCACAGGCAACCGTCAGTTTGTGTTCCGTAGTGTTTGATGTCACATTGATATTTAAATAATTTTTAATGGTAAACTGCATTTTTATTTTCATATTTTAGAACATTAGTTCTAACTCTTTTATGATTATATATTCAACATTTTAAATATGTATTTAATGTTTGTGTTCAAATAGTAAAGTAGGGGTTTTTTGATTAACCTTTACCTCTATGGGACCATATTTTTTCTTTGTTGTAGAGTTGGTCACATGGATATGAACTGTGGAGCCACTTTGATAACTTCACCTGAGAAAGAGAGAGCCTTCTTTCTTATTACAAGACCATAAAGAAAACAGACGACGGAAGGAATCGTGCCAGATGCCAACGCTACATCTTTTTCAAACCATCAAGACAAGTGGCTTGCGCTTTAAAGAAAAGGATTTGTTAATCGACGTTATTTTTAGGAGTTAAAAAAAATCTTTTTCATCCTAAGCTACACAAATCTCTTTTAAAATTTAACACATATAAAAATTTTTAAGGCCTTGTTTAAAACAGCCTTCTCTTCTAGTTTTCAGAACCTAATGTTTATGTGCCCTGTTTTTGCTTGACAAAGTCCTCAGAACTTTGAGCGTCGGGAAAGACATGGACTCGGGAGCTTACGCCACTGTAATAGACTGCGGTGAATTTCAGAGGACAGTTCAAGGCAGCACCCGTTTCATCAGACGTATCACATAAGGGAATAACTCTTAGCTTTAATGCCAACGGAGTTGCTTGAAAATGGCATGGGTGAAATTCCTGCGGAAACCGAGCGGCAATCTTGGAAAAGTGTACCAGCCCGGGAGCATGCTGTCCCTGGCCCCGACCAAAGGCCTGCTGAACGAGCCGGGGCAGAACAGCTGCTTTCTTAATAGTGCTGTGCAGGTGAGACCCTGATTTCTCTTTACATTTTAGAAAGTGCTTTTCAGGGAATTGTTTGTTTAATGTTTCTTTACCTTTTAGATTAAGACTAAAGTTATTGACTGGAATGATTTTTTAGTATCAGTTCTAATGGTGGCAAAAATATTTTGGCTGGGCATTTTGGTTATAACAAATGGGATTTTTTTTTCAACAGAATCATATTTACTATGGTATACACATATTTTTGATTTGTGATAATTACTTAGTAAACTAAGAATATGTTTCTAAGCTACATAAAGTAATCCCTTGCGGTAGAATCCCCGTAGACAGCGTACAGAGAAGCATGCGGCCCGGGTTGAAATGAGAATGCGGTTTCTAGTCTCAGCGCTTCCCGTCTCCCCTCACTGTGGCCTCACCTCTGGAGTCAAAATTGGGACGCCACTGTTTTCGTCCCACTGAAGGTGGATCCATTTAGCTTCAGTCCTTGTTGAAATTCTTGCGCTAACAAGTGCGCATCTACCCACTGCTCTGTCTTTGGTCAATGTCTTTTCCCACGGACAGCACAGGTCTTATCCATGGGTCCAGGTTTTGTGGGATCCTGAGTCCTGACCTTTCCTAAAGAGAGTTTGGAATGATGGGGTGCTATTCTGGTGGCCCTAGAATCTACCTTAGAAGAATTATTTAAAAGAAACCTTTTTTCACATGTTTTCCAATGCTGCTGTTCCCCCTGAGCGCTGAACAGAACGATCAGTGCTGGTGATTAGCTCCTTTGTAAGGGCGCCCCTGGAAAGCTCAGGCGTCTGAGGCAGGAGGCGCACTCGGTACAGAAAATGACCAGTGTTGCGTAGGGGAGCGGTGTGTTAAATGGACGCTCACTGACTCCTTGCCGTGAAGATGATTCACCCTGACCTCCGTGGTCCCCGTTGCCGGGCTCAGCACTCCTGGGTGCGGGACAGCCTCCCCCCATGAGCTCTCCCCCAGCGGGACCTCCCCGCCTTTCTCAGCCCGGCCGTCGGCACCCAGTCCTTGCAGCATCTGTGTGTCTGGGGAGAAGTCGATTTCTCTTTGTTTGTGAAAGATGTTTTCACCCACTAAAGATGCCTAAGTTCACCATTTTCTCTTCAGTCCTATGAAGATTTTGCTGCCTGCCTTCCTTCTAGTTTGCGTTGTTTCGGATGAAATCTGTCATTCTTCTCTTTGCCCCTGCACGTGTCTTCCTCTCTGTCACTGGGTTATGTTGTGCGTCTCACTCTGCAGGACGTTCCTGAGCGCTCCGTCCTTGCAGGAGCTCTGTGGATAGCCACAGTTACCCCGGGGGAGGACTTCAGGTCGCACAACGGTTTTAAGTACCAGACTGATTTATTTAAACAATTGAAGTCTTATTTCTTTATTTTGCTTTTGTCTTTTAGTAGCAAATGATGCCTGGATAGCTGTAGCAAAAATGTTCAGGTTATTTCTTCACTGGTCTTCCTCCCACATTGTGTCCCATTCCCAGCAGGCCGCCCTTGCCCCTCCGTGTCCAGTGAGTGAGCGCAGGCCCCTGCTCACCCGCACTCACCTCGCTTGCTACACCCTGGTTTCAGGTCAAATCGTATTTCCTCTCTCAACCTCAGTTTGTTCCAAGTATTACAATCGCTTCCTCTTGCCTGTCTCTGCCAAGTCTGCTCAGTGACTCCTGTGTCCTGTCCCTACAGAGTCCTTACCCGACGAGCACATTTTCTCTCGCTCCAGGCCGGCTGTGGTGTTTGCATGAGAATCAGTGGGGACGGCTCTAAGCCCGTCCTCTGTAGACGCCCTTCAGGCATATGGCTGTTTCCCACGTGATGTTCTTGCTAGTGGTGTGGGGTCTGGTTATGTGCAGGAGACTAAAGGAAATGGGCGATCTGCAGTATTAAGGACATTGTGTCTCTTTTCTCACAGTGGGAAACGTCTTACTGTGCTTGTTTCTTTCCCCACGCCTGACTGTCAGGTTTTATGGCAGCTGGACATATTCCGGAGAAGCCTGCGGGTTCTGACTGGACACGTCTGTCAGGGGGATGCCTGCATATTTTGTGCATTGAAGGTAACCTTTTGATACTTCTGAAAAATTGCCATTAATTATTTCGCCAAATGTTTATTTTTATTTGATAGTTGGATTTATTGGACATACTTGATTAGCTTGTTTATAATTAAAGTTCATTGTCAAGTGATTTATAGTTTTGAAGGTGAATTCTTAAAGTGTGACTTACTCAGGTTCCTGTTTGCATTTTTTACTTCTATATAAGGGCAGTTAAATTAATATTCTAAATGGTATGAAATTGTCAGGAACATTACCTTTCATAGTGTTTTGAAATTATTAGTTTGCACAGATGCTTTTTGAGCTACTACTAAATTCTGGTTGCTAAGGAAACAGCAATGAACCAAAGTAAAAACCCCCCGTTTTCATGGAGCTTATATTCTTCTAGGGGAGGGCAAGATAAATCAGCAGCACATGCAGTAAACTAGATGGTAATAGTGGCAGGGGAGGGAAATCGAGCCAGGGAGGGAATAGTTGTGGGGCAGGAGGCCTCACTGAGAGAGTGGCCTTTGAATTAGGTCCTGGAAAGGGTGACAGTGGACTGGAGCGGGGAGGGGTGCCCAGGGTGAGCCCAGGCCCGGTGAGCAGTGGTCAGCAGAACCTGCCTGTGGTCTTCTGTGCTCCTCCTGTCACTCCCGTGTGCGGCTGAGTGTGGGCTGCCTTCACCACCTGTCCAGCAGGTGGGATGTGGCGGCAGGAGGCTGCAGACACTGAGGCGAGGTGCCCGGAAAAGGTGCCGAGGCTCCCACCTGGCTCTGTCTGGTGAGTGGTTATTTCTCGGAGTGGCTGCCGCCTAGTGAGGAGGCCTGGCTGGCACCGAGGGCCAGCAGCAGGCAGGGCCAGTGGCCACTGGGTGTCGGTGAGCCGCCTTGGGATGAGTCCATTCCCAGCACACAGTGTGCCCCGTGACCACGCGGAGCAGGGCCTGGCTGTCCCCACCCAGGTTCAGATTTATGCTCTGAGTAAGGCTGACTCTCAGTAACTGAGTTCGGTGCCTTGTCTGGGGTGATGGTAACTGGAACCTGAGTGCAGGTCACCGAGGGCCGCACAGGGTTAGCGTGGAGCCGGGGTCCTATGGAGCGGAGCAGTGACGTCATCTGTTGTGAGCAGATGTTCTGTTGGGACTAGATCTCGGCTCTGGGATGGAAACAGGAGGAGACTCAGGGGAGAGCAGGGCCCAGCGCATGTCAGCAGCTCATTCATGCCACTGAAATCGTCCAGGAACTTACGAGTTTACCAACAGTCTAAGACGGTACTGAGCTCCTGCTAATTTTTATGTGATTTGATGTTTATTTTGGATGAATGTAGTTTTATTTCCTATACTGCACTTTTAGATTCAAAGCAGCTTATCTCAGAGCTTCCTGAGACCTGGTGAGAACCAGCTGGGGAGCAGCTTACACCTGGGCCTCACCTCGGGCCCACCAGTTGAGGAGTCTGAGGATGGTCCCGAGGAGGCTGGTCGTTCTCAAGCCTGCTGAGGCTCGATTGAGAGGCCGGGCCGGCCGTTCTGCACAGGGCTTGTTGTGTGGAATTTTAGGGCGACAGACTGTTTACTACTGGTCTCCGAGTGTAGTGTTTGTGTCACTATGTTGTGGTGAAATTATTGACGTGTTCCTGCAGTTGGCATTGAACTCACGCATGTGTTTGTGGATTCGCAGACAATGTTCGCTCAGTTTCAACACAGCCGGGAAAAGGCCCTCCCGTCGGACAACGTGCGGCGCGCGCTGGCCGAGAGCTTCCGGGACGAGCAGAGGTTCCAGCTGGGCCTCATGGACGACGCTGCGGAGTGCTTCGTAAGGACTGCAGCTCAGCGCCCTGGCCGGGGCTCGTTCGCAGGCAGTGAAAGGCAGTCACAGCCGGGGAGGATAAGAGCTGCCCCCACGGAGCTCGGCCCTCTGCGCTTCCTGGGCTCCTGGTTTCGACTTCTGTGCTACTCCAAGTTTTGTTGAGTGTTAGGCTACTAGAATATTTTAAAATGCAATTATTGGAGCAAAAAAGTTTATTCAGTTAAATGATACCACTTCGGCCGGCGTCCTGCCACCATGGGGCCTGCACGTGCGCATGGCCGGCAGAGCTCTTCAGTAGGTAGTGACCTCCGGGACCCCAGAGGGTCTTCCTGGCACCTCTCTGGCACCAGGCGGCGGGGTTGAGAGGTGCAGCTGAGGCTGAGGGAGGTTCCGGGGCTGCTGCCCCACGTGGATACGTGGAGCGATCCTTCTGTGGTCAGGTCCGGGCTCCTGCGCCCCTGAAGCGTCTCAGTGAGAGATGCCGCCTGTTGAGCCGTGGCCGTTTCTCCCTCGGTCTCGCATCCAGCCAGCAGATTCCGTCAGTCCCTTCGCCAGAACCCTTTTAGGTTCCCCCGTCCTGCTGGTTCCTGCCCCACACCTTCTGCTTTAGGCCTCTGCTCAGCATTAGTTAAGCTTCCTCCCGCGGGTCCTGGCAGCCGGCCCCTTGCAGTCTGCTTTTCCACGGCACCCGATTAATACAACTTTCTTCAGTCTAAAGCTTGCTCTTCCGAAATTTCTGTGACTCAAATCCAGACTCTCTTCTGACATGTGAGGCCCTGACTGTTAAACTCCAGACGATCTCTCTGCCTTTCCCCTGAGCTTTCCCTCCAAGAGAGATGGACACGTTCCTGTTTTCACAGTCCCTGCTCATGGCCCCAAAGCGTTCAGAACATTTCTAATCTGTTCGGCTGTTCAGGTTCATCCCTGCTGTTTAATGCAGGATCAGAGCCCCCAGTCAGTCCTCTTGATGTCCGTGGGGTTCACTATCCGTAGAATTCATTTGGCATTTACGTGTTACTGTTGTTTTTCAATGAGCATCTTTACTGTTCCTTAGACAGATGGAACGCTCCTTGACTAGGTAAACTGCTTAGCGTACGTGCCATGTTGATTAAAATGTCTCAAAACAGCACACACCGTCACGAAATAGGCTTTTCATGATTCTCATCTTTATAACTAACCATTGCTTAAAATAGAAACAAATACATTTGCACAATACTGAAATCTACAGTTTACCTTCACTTAAATGTGCTAACACATGATGTGAGAGTTCATGGAGCATCCAGGAATCCAGGCTTAAATAACTGACTTTTCAAATGTCCTGGGGCAGAGGAGGAGGGCGTCAGCTAGTCAGAAGGATCCATTTCTTCTGCTCTGATAAGAGGAGGGTAATCTGTTGAAGAAGTAAAGGCCCTCGTTGCTGTGTGTTACAGACCCAGCTTCCCAAGGTCTGCTCAGAGCACTGTCCTGCGTGGCCGTTAGTGCAGGTGGTGTCACTGGCATTTGTCATCGACAGTGGACATAAGTCGTACAGACTGTCCATGTGACCCAAATAGGAAGGTGCTTTTAATTAACTGCTTTTCTCATTGTGAGATGAATGCAGGAAACGTAGGAAACTATGCTTTCTAATATTAGGTTCTAGATATCAGCCACCAAGAGTTTATTTTAAAAGGATTTCAAAAATATTTACTAAAGTCATACATTACATTGTATTGTTTCATTAATTTTTTTTAAATTAATGCCACAGATGGTGAACAGTTGAACAACATTTGAAGTGTCTGTCTGTCAGGAAAGCTGACAATATGTAGGGCACTCCTAAATCTAACACTGGGAAACCATAAAAAAGCAGTTACATTTGTGAAGTTATAAAGCGTTGTATTTGTCTTCTGCTTTTGAATTAGGAAAACATCTTGGAGAGGATTCACTTCCACATCGTGCCCAGCCGGGACGCAGACATGTGCACCTCCAGGTGTTGCGTCAGCCACCAGAAGTTCGCCATGACGCTGTACGAGCAGGTGTGGCGCCCACCTCTCCTCTTAGACGCTGTGTTTGTGTTTCACGATCGATGAATTAAACATCTGTTTTCACCGCAGTGTGTGTGTCGTAGCTGTGGGGCTTCATCAGACCCTCTGCCTTTCACAGAATTTGTGCGGTACATTTCGACTACAGCCCTGTGGTAAGAACCTGGAAAGCGCCTTTCCCAAAGATTTAATAGCACAGTGACGCACACCGAGCTTGTGTTTATAACCGCAGCATACGTGAGTATCTGCTCTGTCTGGGACTCAGCCTGCGACCATCAGAGGTACTAAGTGGTGTCTGTTTCAGTTGAATAGTTCCCAGCTAGCTAAATACATCTGTCACATAGTGAAACATACAAAATAGTAGTCAAAATTCATCCGTATTTACGTTTAGAGCCAGTTTTTGGAATTCTGAAGGAGGGCTTAGAATGACCGGCAGCCCTGGTCGGTGAGGCGCGTTTGGATGTTGTCCGATGCCCTGAAAGGTTCCCGGTTCAGTTCCGGGCCAGGGCGCAGGCCCGGGTTGTGAGCTCCATCCGGTGAGGGGCCTACAGGAGGCAGCCGACCAACACTTCACTCTTGCATCGACCCTTCTCTCTCTCCCTCTCCCTTCCTCTCTTGCTAAAAATCAACAAAAATATTTTTAAAAACTCACAAGTAAATGGTCAAGGACCTGCACATGACTTCTTAACTCTGGTTAGGTATCATCTTCATAGTGACTCGTCTCCTATCAGCCCCACCGTGTCCCTTCATGGTAACAGACGCTGGGGTAAGCAGGACAGAAAGACGTGAAAACAGCCCTCCGTTAGGTTTGCTGCCGTTAAGGCCGCCCCACGCTCCTGGAATTTGCACGTGCCTGGCTCACCTGCCGCCTTCTGCTCGGCCCGCCCGCCAGACATTACTAGTTAGGGACCCAGGAGTATCCCAAGACTACGCAGCAAGAATTGTCTGAACACTTTACACAGGTGTTGGGGAGTTTAAATATTTGATGTGTGCTAAACATTGAATAAAGTCATAAATGTTTGCAGATATTTTAATACAGAAGCAAAACCTGGGTCGGCAATTCTCAGTCAGATGCATCAGTAGAGCAGCTGGTTCCTAAGGGCCAGCGGCTTGTCACCGTGCAGGTGAGTGCCAGGCGCACCTCCATGGCACTGCAGCGTCAGACCTCCTCCCTGGTTTGGAGATAGCACGTTATTTCTTAAATATTATTGAATAATAGCAATTTGGTTATTCAGGTATGTTTAGTGTCTGTCTTATATACACAGAGTTGGGGAACGCTGGTGTAAAGAAACATTCCCTAAACTTCAGTCAATGGTGGGCTCATTTTTTTTCACTTTGTATGAAAAGTAGGGTGGTTTTGAACAAGGAGAGACTGCACAAATTAAAACCTGTGAGATGTTGTCTACTCTGAAACTCCTCTCTGAGTGACAGTGTCCTGCAGCAGTCCCTGAGGTCAGGATCAGAGCTCCATCCATCTCTCCCTGGTCCATCTCAGCTCTCAAGAGCCCAGACTCTGAATTCTACTAGTCTCTTTTTATTGGTATTGAGTACTGAATACTAACTGTTGAGTGCTTACTATGTTCTAGGCTTTATATAAATTGTTACTTTAATCTTAACAAAAGTACTATTTTGTTGATGAGAAATAGGTTTAATAGGGTTGATCTGGCAAATAGACCCGTTAGGTTGGAAACCCGGGTGTGGTTTCATTTCAGGTTCAGTATTGCCTGGCTGCCCACTCCCCCGACGGCTGAGTCTGAGTGAGCCCGTCAGTGTTAGCTTTCCATACACGGTGAGGTGCTTTAGAAGAAAGTGAACTTCAGCTGTGCCGAATAGTGTATATTATTTAACCATTGAACTGCCAACTGTGCCCAGCTCGGGGACACTTGTGTTGAGTAGAGTCAGGGCATCTGGGATGGAAGCCAGTGAGGTACTTGAGCTGCATTACATTTCTCTTTGGAGATGTGTGAACACTTGTTTAAAGATATACTGTGTATGTAAAAAGTTGACTCCGGGGAGGCTGGATAAAAAGTGGCAGGTACCATGCCAGGCTCCGTGGAATGGTGAGCACGCCTGTAGACGTCTGCGGTCACCCGCAGCGGGCCCTGCGTTTACCCGGGAGTGGTAACTGCTTCTGGGAGCCTCAGGCCGCAGAGGGAGCCTCTCCTGCAATGTGCTGGTCTTGTCAGGTCCCAGTTTAGATGCAAGTCCCTTCGTAATTTATGCAATAACCTAAGCGATAGTGTAAAGAAGTGTTTGACTTGGAGCTGCCTTTAGACAGAGCGTCTTTCCTGGTTCATGCAGTGCCAGACAGCGCTGTAATGTCTGTGGTATTTTATCCTGTTCTTGACCTGACTTTTTGTCATATACCTGCCAACTTTCATGGCTTTTCACTTTATGGAAATTTATGGTTAATTTTTTTACACAAAATCATGCTTTAAGATAGAAAAAGGGATCCTACGTATATTGATACCTTCGTGTGGTTCATGCACAATGTGTCGGGTTGTTTCAAGTTCGGCTCCGGATTTGGGACCGCTGTCTTCTTTTGCAGCAACGAGGTTGGAAGGATGACGGAAAGGCACGAGCGTGTCAAGCCCGAACTGTTCGCGGAGCTGCTGCAAGCGGCCAACACGGCGGACGACTACCGGAAGTGCCCTGTGAGTGCAGTCGGCGTGTGTGCCTCCACGCGGGGAGCTTTGAAAACAGTCAGAAATTATTGTGTCGTATTATCTATGGAATTAATTTTAAGAACTGTTTTTGCAGTGTTATTTTAGGTAACTACCGTGTGAGCCATTTATCTCAGCACTGTTTCTTTAGACACGCAACTTTTGTAGGACTTAAGGTAGCATATGTTCATTTTTTTAAAGTTCTGAAATCTATCATTTCACTAAAGACAAAATTAATTTCTTTTTTTCTTTAAACTTTACAAATGGTATCATTCTTTTCGGACATACTATTATTAATGATCCCAGGGGTTCTATTTCTGATTTTTATAGGCTGAATTCTAGTTTTAACAAACTTACAAAAATACCAAAGGAGGCACTTTGATTTATAATAAACTTCCTGTTTAATGAATAATTAAGAGAAATCGTTTGCTAGAAGTTTATTTTCGTGTGCTGAAGAGATACGTTTCCAATACACGTTAAGACCGTTACTGCGTAATGCAAACCATGAGAGGCACTGCCTGTGGCACCTTTTTCAGTAATTCCAAAACCTGCTGTCTGTATTTTTCTTTAGAGTAACTGTGGCCAAAAAATAAAGATTCGCCGTGTTTTAATGAACTGCCCCGAGATTGTCACCATCGGTTTAGTCTGGGACTCCGAGCACTCGGACTTGACCGACGACGTCATTCGGAACCTGGCACCTCACCTCTACCTGCCCGGGGTATCTCGGCCTTGCCATGCTCTTCCCTTTCGGTTTTAAATTCTCTGACACATCTTCTCTGTCATATTACGCTGTGTGTTTCAGAGTAAGTTTTCCCCGCAAGGAGTCATGTTCAGATGTCACTGACCGAGTCGACCCGTCAGGCTAGCTGGGCGCCTTCCTTGCGCGGGCCAGGGGCGGCTGTCCATTGTCAGCTGTCGCATGCGTCTCCGGAGATAGTGATACTGTTAGAAATACAAAGAGATTAAAAGTTCAGCTACAGCACTCGTCTCTTAAATGCTTACTACCATTTTAGTTAACTATTTTGAATTGGTTTATGTTACAGTTAAGCTTTTAGAGAATTAGATTTTTGGCGATACGTTTAATGTACATTCAAGTGTGTGATTCAGTCGAGAATTATCAGAAAACGTGTGATTTATCTCGCACTTCGAGTCAGTCTTGCGTTGTTGGGGACACCGCATTACTGAGCTAAGTGCAGTGCGTTTGTCGGACGTTCCTGAGGGACACCTGAAAGGAGTAATTCTGCGGCCAGTGCCGTGTCCGTGGTGTTCCCACGTAGTATGACGTTGGATTAGGCAGCATGCGTGGGAGACATGTTTTACGGGGAGTCAGATACTTGACAGCAGATCTTCACTTTTAAAAATATACCGTACTAAATGTAATTATTGATTTTTTAAACAGCTTTTTTATAGGGTTACTGATGAAAATGCCAAGAATAGTGAACTTCACCTGGTTGGTCTGATCTGCTACACCAGCCGGCACTATTGTGCGGTCACGTTTCACACCAAGAGCTCCAAGTGGGTGCTGTTCGATGATGCGCACGTGAAAGAGGTAGGGGCTCCCCACGAGCGGGCACTCACTGTGACGTGCCCTCAGGGAATGAATGGCACAGCAGCGTGCGTATAGTGTTACAGGGACAAAATGAAGATGTAATTATAAACAGTGATGATATGTAAATGTTTATAGAAAATAGGAAATGAATTTAATAATAGTTAATTCTTGAAGTCCTTTTATTAATTTTTGAAACCTGGTTTATTCTGAAGCTGACTTCATTTCTGGAACAACAGGAAGGTGACAGGTGACTGTTAGCGTGCAGCTAGTGTCGCTCTCCGGGATCGCGTGCAAGTCCGTCTGTCTGTTACCTTGTGTATTATTTCTTCGTGGATGATTCATGATTGCTCTGTATAGCTAGTGATAAAAATCTGCTCGTTGGTTTTTTTGGTTGTTTTTTTATCTCGTCTTTTCACACGGCGTGTCTGGTATTTGGAATTAGATATATCAGCTCTATCTTTAGGGAAGTAGTATACTCAAACACTGTAACAATATCCAAAAACCTAGTGAGTAATATCTTAAGAAGGAATATGTGCCAATCACCGTGGGAGCTTTTTAAAAAACCTATAGGAGCCCTGGCCGGTTTGGATCAGGGCTAGAGCATCGGCCTGTGGACGGAAGGGCCCCAGGTTCGATTTTGGCCAAGGGCACGTACCTTGGTTGCAGGCTCGATCCCCGGCCCCGGTCGGGAGGCAGCCAGTCGATGTGTCTCCTCACGTCGGTGTTCCTCTCTCTGTCTTTCTCTCCGTTCCACGCTCTCTGAAAAAGCAATGGGAAAATATCCTCAGGTGAGGATTCAAAAAAAAGTTTAAAAAAAAAAAGACTTGGATTTCAAGAACCCTGCGCGCCTGGGCCCTTGGATTCTTGCTTCAGTGGTGTGGGGCAGGCGCCCGAGTTTGTTCAGGGTCCACAGGGGTCCGGCTTCACACGGCTGAAAGCTGGCGACCTTGTCTGTACTGTTCTCAGGCTCGTTGGCTTTGAGAATCCTACTATTAAGCAGTAAACTGATTTAAAAATACATGTTATTTCATTATTACAAGCAAATGATGTACAATTTCATTTACTTTATTTTGATATGTAACAAAAGGCATTTATCAGCAATGCAGTTTACTAGGTCAGTAGAAGTTCAAATGCGTGGTATTTATTAGAGCTCTGATTCTGCGCAGGAAGGAGCAGCTGCTGTGAAAATAGCCCCTCCTGTGCTGTAAGTAGAAAACCGAGTAGATGAAACAGCTGTTTTAGACATAGGGCAGCAGGCAGTTGAACAGAAAAAAGGGACACAGTGGAGGTGAGCCCCACGATCATCCCTCTTACTGCCTGGGGGAGTTTCTGGTTGTAGTGCAGGGAGGGGAGCCCAGATCAAGCCCCGTAGCCTCAGTGAGCGGAGGAACCCGAAATCGGAGTCCAGTGAGGCCACGAGAGCTGATTTGCTGGACAGATTACCAGAAAGAAAGTCACACAGAGGGAAGTTCTGGAGGGTGGCAGAGGGCCCCCTTTCGTCTTTGCTGAGCAGTGATCCGCCGTGTGCAGGCACCTGCCAAGGTGAGGACAGAGGCACTGGGAACAGGCCGGGCGGTGCCCAAAGCTCACACAGGCCGGGAGCGGTTCGCATCCCCGCCAGCAAGAGTGGAGACACGTACACGGGGCGTCTCGTGAGGAGGAGCTGCACCCTAACAGCACGGCTGGCTTGTCCCCAGACTGAAGATGCTCCACCCTCGACATAAAATGCCTAAAATGAATCTTCACAGGACCAGGCGGCACATGTGGCCACCCCAGATCAGAGTCACTGCTCGTAAAGGAACACAATGAAACTCAATGCCCCAAAATGCAAAATTTAATAAAATTTCCATATGCCATTTCAAAATAGCATTCAACACAAAGTTACTGAACATGCAGAGGAGGAAAATCTGACCCTTACCCTTGAGGAGTGTTATCAGAGCCGAGGGGCCCCACCAGCTCTGTGCTGGTCATGGGACCGGTGGGGGGCGCAGGGAGGGGAACAGGGCACGAGCTCGGTTCCCTCCGGAGCTTTGTCAGCACCTCAGCAGTTGTGACTGGCACCGGCGGTTCCAGACCAGCTCAGATACTAAATTCCTTAAAAAAAAAAGACAAAGAATGATGGAAGCACCAGACGAGAACCTTAAACTACCGTGTGCACAGAGATGTAGTAGGTAACAGCCGAAGCGCGCGGACCACGAAAATAACCGACGAGCTGGACTTTACCAGAACTTCTGCGCTTCAGCGTGACGCTGTCGGGGGGAAGAGGCGGGTCATACGCTGGGGGGAGATACTTGCCGAGCACTAATTAAGGCTACATCCCAGATACGTGAAGAACGCTTACAACTCAATAGGGAAAAGAGAAATCAGTTTAAAAATGGGCAAAAGATTTGGACAGTTCACCAAAGATCAGTGAGTGGCCCTTGAAATGGTACTCAGTGTGATTGGGCTCAGACGGAACCGGCGGTCAGGCCCGCTGAGGTTCACGACCCAGCCGGTAGAGTAGCTGCGGTTCCGAAGCCTGAGCTCACCGAGGGCCGGGGAGGGTGCCGCGCAGCCAGATCCCTGGCGCGGGCCCGTGGACACGCAGCCTCCAACAGTCGCTTTAGAGGCGCGTGTCAGCTGCCCGCAAACGGAAACTGCCCACCACGCAGCCTGGCGGCTCCACTCCCCGAGCACGCGTCCACACAAAGCTTGTACCCAGTGGATGTAGCTGGTGTCTTCTTCCTGATGACCCCACGTGGACACAATCTGACGTCCATCAGCAGGTGAGAGGGGAACCGAGTTGTGGGCCCGGCACACACTGGGACCGCATGGTCATCAACGAACAGGAGGAATTAACTGCACACGCCTGCAAGTGCGGAAAATCTCAAACATTATGCTGACGAAAGAAGCGAGACATAAACGACTAAGGACTGTGATTCCACCTCCATGAAACTAAAATAGGAGAAAACCAACGGGCGGAAGGTTGCCTGCCAGGCACTGCAAAGGGGGCACTGGAGGCGGGCTGAGGACGGCGTGGCTGTGTGCATTTGTCAGGGCCCTGGACTCGTGCAGAGCCTGGGTAGTTTTATTTCCTGTAAACGACTCTCTACAGCCAACAAAGAAATTCTGGTGTTTGTATCCTAAAATCAGCTCTTGGCTCGAGTTCTTTCGGACTTTGTTTAGCAGCTAATTAGGAGGAACCAGGCGAATCCACGTGGAGTGCGCCTCGGCCACCCTGCTTTGCACCCACGTGGTTTAAGTCGTCAAAACTTGACAGAGGAACTGGGTGTATAGTCGCCCTGTGAGCTTTGTGTGTTTTGCTTTCAAGTTCCTCCAGTTCCGCGGGTATCTCAGCATCTCAGGTAAAGAGGGTCAACAGCCAAGTGTGTGTAGTTTGAAAACCTCAGACTTTTTTACGGCCCGCCCTTCCTTGCAAAAGCCAACATTCTTAGAATGCTTTGTGTTTTGTTTTTAAATCAACTTTCTAGAGATATAATTTAGAAACATTAAAATGCACCCATTTTAAGTGTATAGTTTGTTTGGCAACTGTATACACACCTGTGTAACTTCCACAGCCCTATAGAACGTGCCCATCACCCCAGAATCGTGGCGTGTTCCCGTGGAGCCCCCTCCCCACCCTGGGCCCCAGGAAATCACGGATGTTACTGTAGATTCGCTGGGCTCCCCCTTCAGCGTTGTGTGAACGGTCTCCCAGCGTGTACCCCTCCGAGCCTGGCTCCTTCCCTAAGCACACTGCCCTTTAAGGTGGCGCCTGTGGTGTGCGTCTCTGCCTCGCGTGCTGGCGGTCCGGATAGAACAATGCACCGTTCACCCGGTGAGGTAGGAAGAGCCTTGGTGTGAGCCCGTTTTCCCATTGCCCTTCGAGAGCCCCCAGGGTGGGACTTGTGGGCGGCCTGGTGTGTGGCAAGCCTCACGTGGCCAGAGCCGGCGCCGGCCCCTCCTCCCGGCAGCCCTCCCATCGTAGGGCCGTGCTGGTAGCCTTCTGCTGTAGCTTCCCAGTGGCGGCAGCGTTGTCACTGGTTTTCATCGCATTTCCCGTATGATCAATAGTGTTTTGAATAACTTTCCATGTGCTTAGTGGTCATTCTTACATCTTTTTGGTGATGTCTGTTCAGATGCTTTGGCCATGTTGAAATTGGATTGTCGTCTTGATGAGTTGCAGGAATTCTGTATTCTGCACATTAGACCTTTATTAGATGGATGTGGGTTTTTTCATTTTCTTGATGGTGTTTTTCACGGAGCAGAAGTTAGTTATTCGTTCATCTCACCGACCCCCGCTTTGTAATGCTGTCTTTGGTTTGTTTGATGTCCTGGGTAAGAAATTTTCCTTCCCAGAGTTAAGGTTTTCTCTCGTCTTCTGTGTGCTCTGAAGATTTTACATCTCCTGCTGAGCTAATTTGGGGCCTCACGCGTGGCTGTGTAACTTTCCCTTTTGCGTCCGCTGCTGTAGCATCATCTGCAGAATCGGCCTTATTGCCCCCACTCAGTCGCCTCGGAATCTCGGCCAGAAGTCATAAAGTCAGTTGACCGAGTGTATGTGGAAAGCTTTCTAAAATGTGCTCATGTAAATCTTGGTATAGAGATTGGATAATTTTGCCCATCACTTTTTCAATATTAATGTTTAAAGATTTTTATTTAGAATAGTCACTAAACAAAATAAAGTTAATCATATAATACAGTGCTCCCTTGAACTGCTAGCATCTCAATGTCTTTAAATTTTTTAATATGCAAATTGTCTGCCTTTTCATGTAACTCGTCAGTTACAGGCTTTGTTTTCCTTTCACTGTGGTTTTGTAAAGGTCGGGACGAGATGGAAAGATGTGGTCTCCAAGTGCATCCGGTGCCACTTCCAGCCCCTGCTCCTGTTCTATGCAAACCCGGACGGCTCGGCGGTTTCCACTGAGGACGCGCTCAGGCAGGTCGTCAGCTGGTCACATCAGAAACCCGGAGCAGAGAACACGGGTAATTCTTTTTCTTTTTTTAACGTAGCATTTTTCGGTTATCACAGTCACACTAGGAATACTAATAGACTGAATATAAAATTAATGTTGAGGATAATTTCAAAATTTAGTTTAAGATGGAGTTCAGGAAGATTCTAGTACTCTGAGTTAATCTCTATGATCTTTCTTCACCAGTGGCCTCAGAGGCACCCCCAGGAGCCCCGTGACTGTGGTCACGTGAGCACAGAGGGGCTGCTGGCTGGTGGCTCTTTCTGGCGGTAAATTAGGGATTTAGAGTGAGTGAGTACACTGAAAAAGCCCAGAGCAGCGGGGCCATTCTTGTGTGCATTGCAAAGCACGTAGAAACTCTTAGAAGATGTCAGTCCTCTACATTTTTAAGTAATTTTGTCTACAGTGTTAAAAATATCTGAAAAGTGCTTCAAACTTTTCTGCTGGTGGGAGGAGCAGAATTTTGTGTGTTTTGCTGGTGGGATGACGTATTTGTGTTTGTCTTTTTAAGGATGTGAAAAGCCCTCCATTTATCAGTCAGATAACCCAAAAGAAAATGGATTTGGTGATCAGGTCAGACAGAGAGAAAATCAGAAATTTCAGACAGATGCTATTTCATCATTTAGTCGGAGCCACGTTCAAGCAAGTGGTGGTCGAGAGCCAGTTATGTGCGTAAATTGTCATTTTCACGTGGCCAAGGAGTCGGGCTTGCTCTGTGCTCCGCTTACGGAATCTCATTCCTGGAAGGGACCCGGGAGAGCATGAACATGTAGATCACAAAATGTTGTCTTAATAGCTGCGTGTCTCTGACACCTGTGGTTCCATCTGGACGGTTTGACTCGACCAGTGTTTGCGTTCCCCGCGCACACCGGGCTGTCGTCGGCTGAGGCCGCCTGGACTGTTACCAAGAGAAGTGCGGCCTCTCCTGTAAGGTGTTCGTTACGGCCTTGCAGAGGGAAAGTACGAGTTAATGATTTGGCTCAGAATTAAGTTCACCATCAGTGAATGCACCAGCAGTTCAGTTACTGCCTTAGGTGCTCTACCCCATTTTGATTAAACTCTCGTTACTGTCATCCCAGAATTCAGTTTTCACAAACCAAGTTCAGTGATGGGTCCAGAGGGAGACGCCACAGTGTGACGTGCAGCTGCTGCTTAGAAATACCCCGACCTGCGCTTGGACGGATGTTTAGGATGATTTTTAAGCAGCTTATGGATATGTACCATAGAGGTAGCTCGTAATCAAGGGTGGTAAGATTCAGAATTAACAGTTATTATCAACAAAGAAGTGAGTCGGGACACGCAGTGGCATCACGGCCCATTAGCTCTCATTTCAACAGAAGGGCCCATTACACTCGCTTCAGACGCTCTGCACTGTAATGTGTATTTTGTTTTTACTAGATAGCATCTTAAATATTTTATATAGTTCAGTTTGTGTTTTTATTGAGCAATTGGAAAATGGTCTCTTTATTATTGTAAGACTGGCTTTTCTTTTATAGTTAAGCCAGGTCACAGTGACCAAAGGGAAAAAATGAAGGACATTTCCAGGGAATGTGCTCTGAAAGCCCTGGAGCAGAGACACGCGCTGTCCACACAGAGGCGAGATTCGGGTCGACAGAGAGGTAAGCTAAGGGCCGTGGCACTCCTTTCGAAAGGGGGCTGCTAAAACCAGATTTGAAAACTGAATTTTATAACTCTAATACAATTTAACATAGTTTTAAGTATATTTATTATATGTATTTATATATATATATCAATATGATTCCTCTGATACACTTATTAAATCTGTAAATGTAAAATTTCATAGTTCTTATTTAATTCTAGCCTGGAATACTAGTGTTTGCCGTTTTAACTTTTAATTAAAAGTTAAATGAATAAAAGTTAATTTTTAATTAAAATCAATTTAGGTTCACTCACGTGGTGTGTTCAGCTAATGGGGAATGTTATAAAAGTAAGTGACAAGAGCTCCTTCTCCCGGGGCCCCGACCCCCGGTCCCCGTCATCAGTCCCGGCTCGCTATGAGCCCATCCTGCCCGCAGTTTTACGCGCTTTCTTATGGACATCAGAGCTTAACTGAGACTGTGGGCTGTGAAATTGGTTTAAGGTTTTCTCTGCAGTGACGTCCTCCACGTTCACCTGGTGCACTGAGTGTAGCCGTAGCGCAGAATTCTTTCAGGAGAATTGCTGGGCTGGGGGCGTCTGCTTTGAACACGGTCCCTGTGGCTCGGTCGCCCGCCTAACGGGACCGTCCGCAGTCCCGCCGCAGCGATGGATGCCGTCGGCGCTCACGGACCTTTGACTCTCCCAGTAGGAGAGGTGGAAAATAGTTTCATTTTCATGATTCTTATTAGTCATGAGTGAGATGGAATACTGTTTTTTAAACGAATTATCTTATGATCTACTGTAGAGATCATTTTTAAAAACCAGTACCTAACCAGGACTTGAGCGCGTGATGTAACTGACGCTCTCCTCTCGCTGCTTAACGTCCCCCCAAGCACGCTGGCTGCTTGTGACTGAAGGTGGCTCTGAAGAGCAGCGTGTGTCTTTACTTCCCTATTTCTTCTTAAAGATGTGCTTGGTGAGGACCTTCCGCATGGCAAGCCTGGATCCCCTCCTGCCCCAAATGGCCTCGGGCGGTGTGGCAGCCAGGGCCGGGGGCCCTGCCGACAGGCCCCGCTCGCCCAGCCGAGCCGAGCCGCCGCGCAGGGGCCGAGCGCCGGTCAGCCCCGGGTCCCCGCTTCAGGGGAGCCGGTGACCGGCCGAGTGAAGAGCGACGGCGCTGGGTACGAGACAGACAGCAGCCACGACTCCCGGGGCAAAGGGAGCGGCCACCCGGGCAGCAGCCGGAGCCGGAGCCGAGGCTGGAGGCCCATGCGAGAAACCTTGAATGTGGACAGTGTTTTTAGTGAGAGTGAGAGGAGGCAGCACAGCCCGCGGCATAAATCAGGCGCCGGGAACAAACCCAGGAGGAGCAGAGATCAGGGCTCTAACAACTGGCCGAAGGACAGTCCAAAGCAAAAGTGTTTAATGACCATATACGAAGATGAAACGAAGCAGGACGCGGGGAGCAGGAGCTCCCCCGAATGTAACGGGCAAGAGGGAGAGAAAACCAAAGGCCTGGCGGAGCCTGGGGCTCGCGGAGACGCCTGGCAGGCGCGGAGGACAGAGTCTGGCTGCAAGAGCGGCGACCACGTCGGCAACGGCTCGGCCAGCCTGGACTCCCCGGGTGTCCGTGGCGGCACAGCAGTGGAGCTCGGCGGGGACCCGGCGCCCCTCAGGTAGTGCCCCAGCTACGTGAGCGACCCCACCCCCCAGTCTCCCCTTAATTATTTGAAGTGATTTTCAGAGTTTGGGGTCAGTCATGTGTCATGGGAAGAGCTTGAGCTTTGAGTAACGAAACCTGGGATATTGCAGGTTATTTGATATTTCAGGTTTCTAGTTTTAATAGTTATTTCCTGATTCCAGAAAACCACAACTGTTTAGGAAATTTGAAAGTATAGAAATACATCATCGTTGTTGACACTGAAACCTTTGAGACACGCTGCAGGGTTTAAAGCACAGCTTTAAGCTGGGTGCCTCTCAGTCACTAAGCTGGTCGTCTAATTCTTCCATTTAATGCTTATTACCCCATCTCTGACATCTGTAACTCAGAAAAAAATGGGGTTATTCACAACTCAGTTCCATGGAAGACACGTTTTTCCTTTAGCAAATGTCAAAGAGCGCAGCCAAGTCACTGAGCGTGTGTCCGGCGCCTCTGAGCACATGGCGGCCTGTGGGGCCCGTGGCGCTTCCCTGTCCCTCTGAACCTGCGCACGGCCCAACCAGCGCTGACTTCTGCTTCTGATCCATCTAAAACATCATCATTTGATATTAGCTAGCGTTTACCACCTTCATTAAAAAGCCAGATTTGCAAAAACCAGCTGCCTGTGTTTCATTAAAACAATCAGGGAAACCTTTTTATTTGACGGTAATATCAACACTTTCTGGAAAGGAATAGCTTAGGGCAGTGGAAAGGTCAGGACTTTTAGCCAGTAGGCTTGTATTTTCATTATTGGGCAAATTAATTTGACTTTCACGCCTTAATCTGTTGTAAACTGAGGGTAATAACTACTTGTAAGTGCCGTGGTGAGATGGAAATTAGTGTGTGTTAAGCCCCTTAGAGCAGCACACAGCATATGAATTGTCTGTCAAATGTTATTTCCTTTCTTTGTCTCAGAATAAACCGAACTAGTAACTCATGATAGCTGGTGTGTGTTTTGTTCTATTTTTTAGTGACCAGGTTAAAACAAGCGACCGGAATACAGAATGTGCGAACTGTGCCTCCCAACAAAGTAAAAACCACTTAGAAGGTAAGTTTTTCATTTAATAAATTGTAGTAGTGGCGCTAAGAGTGAAGGAGCTGAGAGCAGCCCTGTCCCTGAGAAGTTATGAGTAGTGAGGGTGCAGGTTGGCGGAGCTCTGGCCTGGGGCCTTTGAGGGGAGGGAAGGGGGTATCCCTCAGGACAGGCTCGGTCCTAGCTGGGCAGTGGCAGCGACTTCCGGACCCCAGTGTCCTAACGGCCTGTTTCTTGTTCACGGTCTGTGTGGCGCGGTCAGCGGCTGGCTGTGCCTGGTAGCCGCGTGGACGGGACATCTGCACAGTGCGTCTCTCATCATTGCCTCAGGCAGGCGGGGTGGGGCACCCCGCATGGAGTCACCTGTTAGCTCCTAAATCTTCAGCCGGGGTGGTCAGGTGCACCCTCTCGATCACTGCCCAAGGCCATCTTTCAGCCAGGCCTGATTTCAGAGACGGGCGGACCCTGTTACAGGTGCCGGGAAGCCGGCTGCCGCGCCTGCCACAGCCTGAGTGTCTGCCCCAGCGCGAAGGACGGGGGTGCAGGACAGACAGGGAGACTGGAGGCGGCCTGCTGGGGAAGTTCAGCTCAGATACTAAGCAGGGTGTGGAGTTACTACAGGGAACTGTTAGCAACGAGGGGCAGCCAGAGCCAAGGACGTTCGTGTTTGGACGTTACAGATGCAGGGCTGCTGTGGAGAGGGGGGACCTGAGCGAGGGGATCACTGGGGCTGTAATCACAGACAGTGTTGAAATTGTAATAGAGGATTAGAAGGGATTTAATGAATACAGACTGGCTGTGAAAAACAAATTTTAAAGTTTGCTTTTGGTCTTTACTGTCCTCAAGACTTTTGTGCAGATTGTTGTTCAGGTTGCAGACTTAGAATATGGTTAAGTACTAACGTACTTTGTTTTCATCAAAGTTTGTAATATCAGAAGGAAACACTGATATTGAGGAAATAACCTTCCTTTCCCATATAAAATGTCTCGCCCGTTTAGCAAATCTGATAAAGTCTGGTGAGCAAGTATTGCAGGAAGCAGCGAAGGGCTGGCTGGAGGCCAGCGGCAGGGGTTGGTGAGCTTAACAATGCCCACGAGTCCCGGGCTCTGTGCAGAGGGGGCCGGCTTCCTGCGAGCGAGGCAACGGTCCTGGGGACCGAGGCCCGGAGTGAGTGCACCGCCGCGAGAGCGTGGCAGTGGGTTTCCCACTGAGTGTGGAAGAGTGGGCCTGTCGCCCACTTGAAATAACCTTTATTGTGGTAAATGCACACGACGTTTGCCCCTCTGACTAAGCGGCAGCTCGGTGGCATGCGGAGCTCTCACACTGTCATGCACCACCCTCTCCAGGCTCCCGACGCCTCTCACTGAAGCTCTGTCCCCATCAGCCGCGCTCCCCACCTCCCTCCCCGAGCCCGGGCAGCCCCCCGGTACTTTCTGTCTCCGAACTTGACCAGTAGTCCAGGGACCTCAGACAAGTGGAATCAAACAGTGCGTGTTTTTGTGACTGGCTTATTTCACTGTGTATAATGTCTTCAGGTTACATCCATGTTGTAGCCTGTGTCAGAATTCCGTTCCTTTTCGAGGCTGCATAGTGTTCCGTGCTGTGATCTAAGGCATTTTGTTTGTCCATCCGTCTGTTGTTGGACATTTGGGGCCTTTCCACCCGTGGCCATGGGGAATGGTACTCCCGTGAACGTTGGGGACGACTGCCCAGGAGTGCGGCGTCTGCGTCCTGTGTCATCCTGTGTTAACTCCCACAGTGCCACCCGCAAGGCACAGGGTGCCCACTTCTCAGCCGCCTCCCAGCGCTCGCTAGCCTCTGGGCTCTTTGATAACTGCCACCCTAATGGGCGTGAAGTGGTACCTTACTGTGCTTTGTGTAGCCCACTTTTCATTTAACTACATAGATTCATCTGCTATAACTATTTCTCACTTAATACACCCCAGAGCCACCACAGTTCTTACCTGGCTTTGCCGTTGTCCCTGCGCCTGCTCCGTGGTGTCTGTGTGTCCCCTCCCCAGGCCCAGGGAAGCGGATTGGGCAGTTAGGAGCGTGTGTCTAGAACTCCGGGAAGATTATGTGTTTGGAA
This sequence comes from Miniopterus schreibersii, assembly GCF_964146895.1. Lineage (NCBI taxonomy): Eukaryota > Metazoa > Chordata > Mammalia > Chiroptera > Miniopteridae > Miniopterus > Miniopterus schreibersii. Next base: position 8,245,838 of record NC_138105.1, read on the forward strand.
ATCACCAGCATTCATGGGAACTGAGTGACATAGACGTGACCTGTATCACTCAGGAGAACCGGAGATTTTAGGGAAAAAATAGAGAAAGGACAGAACATGGGGTTTGCTGGGTGAGAGAGGTGAGCCCAGGATGGAGAGAGGGAGCACGTCGGGACAGTGAGGAGTAGCGGGGAAGCTGGGAAGACACGGGGTTACCCCAGGGAAACGGGAAAATGGGGAACTTGGCCACAGACTAAGCAGAATCGGGGCCAGAAGCGCCGGCTCAGGTCAGCAGCAGCCGTCAGTGGTGCGGGAGGAGCAGTGCTCCAGGGCGTTAGACTCGGGGAGACCGAGGCAGAGGTGAGGCTGGGAAGCGGCCCTGGGGCTGCCTCGCTCTCGTGTGGGCCGGAGAAGCCCAGGGGGCTCCCTCGTAGGTGAGTCTCCGTAAAGGACACACAGGTTTTCTTTGTACTGGTTTTAATCTTCCAACTTTTCTGAACTTTCTGAAAGTATTTTCAAGTACAAGATTTTCCAGTAGAATAGAAAGGAAGTAACGGGGAAGACGTGGGTTTAGCTCAGGTCCCTCCAAACCTTTGCTGCAATCAGCAAGAAGCAGCCCCCAGAGGAGGAAACAAAAGCAGGAGCGAGCTTGGCGCCCGTGTCCCGAGGGTACCAAGTGATGTCCCGAGGCACAGGAAGGCGTGAGGGTGAGAGCAGGCCCAGCCAGCCCCCTGGAGCAGGTCTCTGGGGGGACAGAGGGGACCGGAGAGCTTGGGAGACAGGCTTGGCCGAGAAGGCGCGCAGGCCTCCTGCCCTGTGTGTTCACACGCAGTGGTCTCTTCTCCATGAGCTGAGGTTACCTACCGAAGTCAGTCTGTGTTAGGGTATTTACAGATCATACACAACACATCACAAGGGGATCGTTAGGTGTTTCAGAAGCTTTTGCCATCGGCTTTGGAGTCTGCGATACTCAGCTCAGTCTCGGTTGATGGAAGAGGTCAGGATTAGTTCAAGCTGAGGATCCAGATCTTGGAAATGACAAGATTCATGATAGAAGTCAGTCGGTGCTCAAAAAAATCTGTTAATTCCCTGAATTTCTTACTACAAAAAAGTCTGTACTTCCACTTTATTGAGTAAAATAGACTACCCTTAGTATTGTTAAATACTTAGTAAATGAAAAAAATCTATTGGAAGAGTTTGTCCATGTGCCTAAGTCTGTCTTCTCTAAGGTTTTGTTGTTGTTTTTGCAAACTGCAGAGTGTATTCATTGAAAACAAAAACGTCATAGTGTATGTAAGAAGGAGGTGCTTTTGACAGTTGATTTGTCCCTGTGCACACTACATTTATTTTCTGAGTTTCAGAGACTGCTGAGAGGCAGTGTATTAGCACACAGTTTCCTCTGTTGCTGTGGCCCAGCACCAACAAATGTTGATCTATGTATTTTTTAAAACTGTAAGCTTTGGGTATTGAAATGTAATTTGTAGCAAAATAGCATTATTTGCTTTTTCCTTACATTGTGACTCCACTGAGAAAAGAAGTTACCAATTCCTGCCTTTTTATTTCGATTCATCCCAAAATTTACTTCCCTCAGAGCATTGTTAAAGTACCCACTCCTTTGGGCACGTGGTAAATTTAGCCAGAAATAGTTACCCAGTGAAAGGTCTGTGATCCTCTAAAGCATTCAGATTTTATTTACATGTCTTCTTATTGTAAGTCAGATCATTGGGTATGTTCCTGCACTGGAGTGTTTAGCTGTGTAACTGCAGTATTCCTCTCATATTCGGAAGTCTCCCCGTATGAGTGAAGACTACGTGTGTGTGCACAAGCATTTGGGCTTTATTACTACTTAAGTCTGTTCAAAGCTAGGTCATTTTTTCAGATTAAGAGTATATTTTGATTTCTTGACTGTTGGGCTTTGGTTTATTTTGTATACAATGTCAAAATTAGCATTATTAATATAAAGCTTCCTGCCCTCACGTTGTGGTATCTTCTGTGCCAAGTGTTAAAATTAGCCTATTTTAGATTTGCAAAGAACCTGGAGCCAGAATTCCTGTAAAGACACATGGACGTCTGTGTCAGCAGAAGAGAAAAATAACACATCTATTTTTAAATTAGTTGGAATTCTGAAGTCGAACCACTTGGCCGAATGCTTGCCATAGTGACACTGAAACTTCGCAGTGTTTACAGGGCCTTGGCTGCCCCCTGCTGCCCATTGTGTAGATACTTTCACAAAAGAAAGAATTCTTTAAGAATTAAGTATTTTTTCCTTGTGTTTGTGAGTATATTAAACTTGAAATTATTAATGAATTAAAATAAAAATAAACATTCTGAAGTTAAAGTCAAAGTGGGTGGAAAATTATAATGTAATTTCAACTTATAAATTGTTGAGGACTTAAAGTTTGAAAAATTATCAAGGTTCTTTTTGACATTACTTTTTTTTTAACCATAAAGTAACTGTCAGGAGAGGGGCTTCGTTTCTGAGCCTCAGGCAGCATGTCATATTTATAAGCCACTAAGACTTGGTGGGATAGGTTATACTGTTTTTATTTAAGACTTAGAGTGGCCCTTGAGGGGCCCAAGCTAGGAGGGGAAGTAAGAGGAATTTGCCTCCGTTTCTGCTTACCTGGTCCTGGGTCCCTGAGTTGGGAACTCGGTGGACAGAGGTGGACAGAACTGGGGTGACTTAAAGGAGGAACAAAGTATCTTTTTCATGCAGTTTTTCATTCTGCAGACTTTCATTGAATGTCTTCTGTGTGCCAGATACTGAGATGGCCCCTGGGGAAACCGTGACAGAAAGCGTAGCGTTCAGTGTAGAGCCGCCGGTCCAGTGGGAGTGAGCGGTCAGCCCGTAGCAAGTGAGCGCCTCGCGGCGCTTCCCACGTTCTACCAAAGCTTTTGCCGGGAGGTGTCGTTACTGTGCGAGCACATCGCATATGGAGTAGTAAATTCTCACATGTGACACAGTGCTTTCTCGGAAATTGCCTCAAGATTTAACCTGCAGAACCCCATCAAAGTCAAATACAGATTTTTTTGGTAGGGTAACATTTAGATGTTTTGATCAACTATGTTTTGATCAAGTGGAATTTTGAGTGACAGGATAGTTTTTAAAAATATGCCCAGAGGACCCTGTTAGGGATAAAGGGCATCTACAATAGACTTTTATTGCTTAAAAAATAAAGCTGCTGCACTAATACTTTTGATTTTGTTTTTTTTCTATCCTTAATTCATCAATTTGGAAACTGAGATAAATGAGCGTGATGAAAAGGTCATCTAAGTGAGAACATAGAAAAACTTCCTAGAACTGTGCAGAGTATAGGTCGTTCATTGAAAATTCAAGCTAATGCTGTATATTTTTCTATTTTCTGTGGTTAGCACATTAAAGTGTATCCTGTGGCTTGATGTTCAAGCCAATGGCCCCGCTTTGCCGCATGGAGATGCTGTATGATGACCTTGTATTTTAGTGGCACATGCTCACGAGAGCTCTGGGTGGTGGCAGAGCCCTGGGTTTGGAGCTGAGCGTGGCTTGGTGTGACTGCTGTCACCTGTGTGGCACTGTGAGGTCACCTCCCTTCTTTGGTTGTAAAAAGGGGACTGTCTCACTGAATAGCTATGACAGAGATTTTGGAAGACAGCTATTTTTTAAATCAGTGAGAACAGTGGTTTTCAAACTTGTAACCTCATAGCATACTATTGAAAAATATTGAGGACCTTAAAAGACCTTTTGTTTCACCTGGCCGGTGTGGCTCAGTGGTTGAGCCAAGAGGTCACGGTTTGATTCCAGGTCAGGGCACCTGCCCGGGTTGCAGGCTCCATCCCCAGTGGGGGGGGTGCAGGAAGCAGCCTGTCGATCATGTTTCTCTCACCGATGTTTCTATCTCTCTCTCCCTCTCCCTCTCTCTCTAAAAATCAATAAAAACATATTTTGGGAAAAAAGACCTTTTGTTTCTATAGTTATAGCTATCAGTATTTGCTGTATTAGGCATTAAAACTGAAAATTTTAAATGTTTATTTATTCATTTAAAGAAAGACTTGCTTCACTCATGCCTGGTTTTATAACACCCGTGCATCCTCAGTTGGGAAGTACTGGTTTGCTAGGTTATGGAAGTCTTCCAGTTGTCGATACTTTATATATCTTTTTAAGAACCCTATTTGTTAATATCACCACAGATTTTAGCAGAAAGCCTTTATAAATATTGAGAAGCTGCAAGTTTTCTGAAAGTCTTACTTCCATCTAAAACGTTGACTCTCATCATTGGCAATAGATGCTGCCAGTTTTTCTTGAAGGCACATGTTCAGTTATTTAATTTTCAAGAAAGTTTCTGCCAAATAACCATGTCTGAATAACTCGTTTGTCAGCTTTTCGAGTAAAAATGGTGTTTAGTTGAAGAGATGAGATAAAATCACCATCGTCCACTTCTCACAGCTGGGGCCGCAGTCCGTCAGTGGCAGTGCTCAGTGGTGGTGAATGCTGTAGGTGCTGTACCCGGGGCGGTTCCGAGCGTTCCGCGCGGCGGGTGGGATCCGTTCCGCCGTCATTCCCGAGCGAGGACGCAGTACAGCCCCTCAGCAGTGGTGCAGGCTTCCACCTGAGTGCATGTCTGCCACTGTGGGACTCACGCAGCCGGACACAGGTCCACAACCAGTGGGACTCATATGGCCAGACACAGGTCCACAACCAGGGGGACTCACGCAGCCGGACTCAGGTCCACAACCAGGGGGACTCACGCAGCCGGACTCAGGTCCACAACCAGGGGGACTCACGCAGCCGGACTCAGGTCCACAACCAGGGGGACTCACGCAGCCGGACTCAGGTCCACAACCAGGGGGACTCACGCAGCCGGACTCAGGTCCACAACCAGGGGGACTCACGCAGCCGGACTCAGGTCCACAACCAGGGGGACTCACGCAGCCGGACTCAGGTCCACAACCAGGGGGACTCATGTAGCCGGACTCAGGTCCACAACCAGGGGGACTCATGTAGCCAGACACAGGTCCACAACCAGGGGGACTCACACAGCCGGACTCAGGTCCACAACCAGGGGGACTCACGCAGCCGGACGCAGGTCCACAACCAGTGGGACTCATATGGCCAGACACAGGTCCACAACCAGGGGGACTCACGCAGCCGGACACAGGTCCACAACCAGGGGGACTCATGTAGCCAGACACAGGTCCACAACCAGGGGGACTCACACAGCCAGACTCAGGTCCACAACCAGGGGGACTCACGCAGCCGGACGCAGGTCCACAACCAGTGGGACTCATATGGCCAGACACAGGTCCACAACCAGGGGGACTCACGCAGCCGGACACAGGTCCACAACCAGGGGGACTCATGTAGCCAGACACAGGTCCACAACCAGGGGGACTCACACAGCCGGACGCAGGTCCACAACCAGGGGGACTCACGCAGCCGGACACAGGTCCACAACCAGGGGGACTCACGCAGCCGGACGCAGGTCCACCACCCGGTGGGAGCAGCGTTATTGGGGCATCGCTGACACTTTCAAGTGATGACAAGTTGGGGGAAGAGCTATTCATTCTTTTAAAGGATCAGAAAAGTGGTGTTATTTGGGCTGAGTCTTGAAGAATTTTTGTTGTTTGTTCATTGGAAGAAGTTTAACCTTGTTTTTTTCTGTCAGGCTGTAGGAAAGAATTCAAGAACTTGGAAGTAGGCTGTAAACCTAGTGAGTTCCACCCAGAATCACATCTACAAATAAGAAATCCTCTGATAAAAAGGTAAAGATACTTGGAAATATTCAAATCCCTTGTCTTAAATGCGAGCATTAGAGGAGCTTTATTTACCATAAAGGCACGAGTGCCGGTCCCTGCCGAGGCAGTGGGTCTGGGACATCTGGTGCCATCTCATTGGGGGTCATCGGCAGGACGTAGGCCAAGGGGCGAGGGCCCACGGGCACGACAGGATGGTCTCAGCCCCGTCGCAGTCTCACGAAGCAGGCGGTACTTTACCAGAGGAAATGCGGGCCTTAGATTAAGTCATTTGCCCAAAGCAGTGGAGCTGAGACCTGAGCGCAGCCCCTGTCAGCCCGTGACCGCTCTGCCCCAGGTGCGTCCCTGTAACTCACGTGATAAAGTAACCAGGTGAGGGGAATAATTTGCCGTGCGCTGTCTTTCATCGTCGCCTTGGACGTTCATTACCACCTGCGTAGGCGTCGTCTTGGTGAGCGGCCGTGTCCTGGCTTAAAGATGTTAGTCTCAGAGTGAAACGTTACTGGCTTCAAATACCTCCCATTTCTGTCGTCACGAAAATAGCGTAACCTGCGCGTGGGGAGGTGAAGTCACAGGACGGGTGTGCTTTCCTCCAGTGCTGCGTGTTTGCATGTGGGGTGTAGCTTTGTTTCTTTCTGTTTCAGGTCACATGGACGTGACCCCAGTGGGAAACTGTTCCCTTCGTCCAGCCCACAGGTCTTCAAGGACCACACGGCCGGTGAGCACGCCCACCAGTCAGGGGAACAGAAACTTGAAAAGTCAAGTGAACGCGCAGTTCCCGAGTGGGCAAACGTAGAAGGTCCTGCGAGAGCGGGCGCGCTCCCTCACCCGGCCGAACGGTCTGCCTCCGGGTCCACACTGAGCAGCGATGGAGCCCTCTCGCCATCCGCGGCGCGGTCCTGGTCCCCCCGCGTGAGGGCTGCGGGGCTGACGCCCGACGCTGCCCCCCTCGCCCAGCAGCACACTGCGGGGCCACAGTATTGCCCGGAGACCTCCCCGCCCAGGGAGCGCGGCGCTCGGTCCGCCCGCGGAGCCGACGGCTGTCAGGTGCCAAAACCCGTTTGCCAGAATCCGCCGCCTCCTTTGCCACCAAAAAAGTACACTACGACCAGTGTGCCACAGTCGGAGAAGAGCCACTCTGCGCCCGATGCCAGGCTCACGGAGGCGCTCGGGGCGAACCCCGCTGGTCTGGCCAAGCACAGGGCAGGGGCAGCGTCCGAAGCAGGCCCGGCAGTGCGCGCGCGTGCCAGCGACGACAGGCCCAGGGACGCGGCCCCGAGAGAGCCCCCGGGCGCCACGCGGAACTGCCCGGCCCTCTCCTCAGCCAGCGAGTCCCTGGCGGGCCTGGGTGCAGCTGTCCCTGCCTTGTGCCAGCCGGAAGTAGACCCCAGCCCTGCCTGTCCAAGGGGGACAGTCTCACTCACCACCTATTTTTCAGTCGATAGCTGCATGACTGACACCTACAGACTGAAATACCACCAGAGACCCAAGCTCTGTTTTCCAGAGGGCTCCGGCTTCAGTCACGAGAATTCGGTGTCTCAGAGTGAAAGGGGGCTGGGACCTGTGCCACCTACCAGCCTGGGTTCACACTGCCCTGAGCACAGACACAAACCTAGCCTACACTGACACAGGTAGATGACACCAGCCACCTTGCACCCAGAGGCCACGAAGCAGCAGGAATCAACCGGCAGGACCTAGAGAAAAATGAAATGAAACCCATGGCATTTTCAAGTTATTAATCACTTGCACTCCTCAAAAAACAGTTGGGAGTGCAAACAGCCGTTTACTGTATGCTGCAGTGGCATAGAAGCAGAACCTGCCCCTTTATTTTGTGGTTGGTAGACCCCGAGAATTACACTGCCTGGTCTCGTGTGTGTAGACGGTAAACTGCTGACTGGGAAATGCCGGGGGCTGTCCGCGGGCAGAGGGACGGGCCTGTGCAGAGGCGCCTTCTTGCAGGGCGCCCCGGGTTTCTGACTCCGAACGTCAGCTTCGTGTGAGCTCTTTAAGTGTCTTAGAAAATACCGACCCATGAAATTGATAGCATTTGGGGGTAAAGCCTTAATGATAAAGAAATTTTTAAATTCCATTCTCAAGGTCAGGACAGAAGAAACTTAGTTTTGCTCTTAGAACTTTCACCTTCAGGATGCCTAGTTAACATGAGGCAGGCCTCTCACTGCTGGGTCGGTAAATACAGCTTCAGCCAGGTAAGCTAAAAATCATCAAAGTACTTAGTCTTAGTATATTTATTTGTTACTTTTTCTAAGTTTATATGAAATGTGAACAGTTTTTATGTTGGTTTACTTTGGGCTGCTGCTCTCCAGTGTTGGGGTTGACCTAGTGCCCTCCTCCTGGGAACCTCACTGTGACCCCCTAGACTTCCCAGCTGTCATCCTACCTGTTTACAGGTTGGCAGCCCATTTTGTTGATTTTCTGATTCTTGAATCTGGAAATCTTCCTGTGTTTTCAGATAAAGTTTCTGCCTTTCATTTAGAGGATTTAATTTTAATGAAATGTTGTTTTACCCTAACTACTTTCATGGAGAGGGCTTTCTTTTTAAAGAGGTCTCCCATTAAGATGATGACCTTAAAAGTATGAAAATAAATTACTTTAATTGCCTTATTTCATTAGTTGTCACTTTATTTTGTGCTAAGCTAGTAAAGTAACTGTGGCTCAGACTAGTTTTATATTGTCCACTCCAGGGAATTAATTATGGAACTAAGATTTTTCTTGCATTTATCAATGGGTAAAGTTTACATGACTTGATAATTCTATAAACTACTTATTAAATTTAATATTTTGACCAATTCCATAAATTGTTAAAATATTCCAAAAGGTAAATGATTAAAAATACTTCTAGACAAATAGAAAGTAATTGCTCGTGAAAGTCTAACTTCACCCAGTTACTAAATCTTGGTCGAAGTTATACACCAAGAGATGTTTTTAACACCTTGCTGACCAGCTATATCAAGCCAGAACTTGCCCGTGCAGTCGGCTATGTTTTTGTCGTAACAGATCAGCAAGGTGTTTAAAATTACTTAATATAAGTGCAGACATGAGTTATCTTGTGACCGGTCAGCAACATTTGGACATGGAAACGTGTATACTTGTGACCACTCAGCAAGGTGGAATAGCCTTTTCTAACTTATAACAGTGATTATTACTTTCTCTTAATTTAGAAATACTTGAATATAAACTAAAATAAATTTTACCTTTTAAGAAAGCTTATTTTTATAACATGATTTTAAGTATGGAGCATTTGTAAATATTGTAAACTTTGTAAAATTGTATTTAAAATGCCAGTGTATATAAATACTGCTTTTATAATAACATTGTAAAATACTAGAAAATGGCTTCCTCCAAGTATTTAATAGCTATCAAAAACCTATGTAGATTTTTTGTTGTTTGTTCTATTTGGTCAAGATATCCAGTTGAAATGTATTATTTGAAATAGTTAAACCAATTTCTGATATTTAACAGCGATCTCATAGATTGTATTTTCAACTTGCAGCTGAGTTGCAAACATCAACTAGAAATGTCCCACTTGGGCTCTTGTTTAAATCCTGTCCCCCTGAAACATCCCAAATCACGTAACCGCTCTAACAAACCAGAAACTGACCGTTGTGTTCATGTTGATCCAACATTCCAAATATAGCTTGAATGCATATTTAGTAACTAATAATTCACATGTAAAATTTTTATTTTTAGGGTGCCTATTTATTTTTATAGATGTTTTCTTCTGGTTACAAACTTACTATGGTAACTTTTGAAATAATGCAACCAATTGTTGTAATGTTCAAAATACTTGTCTTCCAAATGTTCTATTTTCATGTGAAATCAGTTTACCTGGTTCAAAATTGTGTCTTTTTTAGATAAACTGATCTTTTAAGTTGATATGGTTGGACTTTCCTTTGCATTAATGAACTGTGGCTTCCCCGCCCCAAAGTGGATTATGTATTTTATGAGAAATATAAATCAGCTTAAAGTCCAGGGGAACTTGGAATATCACTGATCATAAAGTGTTATCACAGGAGGCTCCTAAGATCTTGTTAAAGGGCAGTGAAGTCTAATGCAGGAGTTGGCAGACTTTCTGTGAAGAGCCAGATAGTAAATAATTTAGGCCTTCTGGCTGCCAGGGTCTTTGTAACAAACGGCTCCTCAGCTCTGCCAGTGAGGTGTGAAAGCACTTAGCCAGGGAAACTGACTGACATTGGAACTGGAGGTTTCGTACAATTTTTACATGTCAGGAAATGAGTCGATTCTTTTCAGTCATTTTAAGATATAAAAGTAATTCTCAGCTCACAGGCCATATACAAGAAGGCAGTGGGCCAGATTTGGTCCATTGGCCATAGTTTGATAACCCTGTCCGGGAGCATTATCTACATTCAGTGCCCTTACCCTGAATATCCTGTGGCCTCTGAATGAAGTCCCATGCCAGTCGGGCTAGGTACACGGAGCCCTTAACGTCCTAAAACTTATAGGTTAACAGACCCCTGCAGGCTTCCTCATAATTGCAGTCAGCGAGTTCATTTCAGATGGTATTAAAACCACCATTTTACTTATGATTTAAGCTTGTGAAATTTACCAGGTTAAAACCACGTTGCTGTTACTCTTTTGGTGTCTTTGTTCTTGTCACAGCAAGTGTGCCAGTTGTCCTTGGTGCCCGTTCAGCGGTGTGGAAGCTTAGGGCCGTGGTGTGGGTGCGAGAGCAGTCTCTGTGCCTGAGGTGGCCGTTCCCTGGCGGGTGCATTTCTTATTCAGCATCTGGAGATTGAGCCCTCTACTGCCACCATTTCTGTGTGCCATTTACAGCCGTGCACTGACACCGAGAGCCCGCCACGTTCCCTCTGCTAGAAATGCTCAGGATGTCCCACAGTCGCGGTCGTAGGCAGGTCTTAGGCTCAGAAAGGCAGTGTGGAGTTAGGCCTTTGTGTGTGACTTAGCATTAAGGATTAAGGAAGCTGTAGAACTGTTCATCCTGTCGAACATCAAGTGCAGGTCAGATCAAACCTCGCCGCACAGTAAACATTTATTGGACAAAATTATCAGCCAGCAGCACAGAAAGTTCATACAATGCTTGGATACTCAAGGAAATCCCAGTTGTTTCCCTAGATGCTCCAACCTTTGCCTAAAAGGTTTTCTTCAGACAGGTCAACAGCAGCCTGAAGGCGTAATGGTTAACTCTGTAGGGAACAGATAACATCCTCCAAAGTCAATCCCAGATTCCATTGCAACCTGAAGTGCCGCCTGTAAGGTAGGGGAAGGGAAGCAGAGTCCGCCAGATCTGTGCTGACACCAAAATACGTAGGTCATCTGCATACGTCAGATGTCACCGATTTCAATGAGAGGCAGTTTCTAACATTTATAAAGGAATATTGTTCTATAATAGCAATAGCTTCTGAAGGGCTTATAGTAGCCACTCTTGGAGTGTGACCTTGCTGATTAAATACCAGCTGAGCACACCTAGCATATAAATTCTTGTTAACATATTTAGATTTTAAAAAACAAGGTGGTAATCTCCATGCAGGCAAGGATTTGTTAGTTGTCTTCACTGCTGTTCCTGGCCCATACTAAGTGCTCAAATATTTGTTGAATGAGTAAATACACTGACTTTGTTGAAGTAGTTAAGTAAGTTCAGAAGTTATAAAAATAAACATATTTTGGCTACAAGTATTCTTAATGCAACCTCAATAATAAAAAATAGGTTTGCAACACACCATCCTATTTTAGGGTGTTTAAGAGCTTAAAAGGGAGGGGGGAGCATTGGGTAGGAAGACCTACACCCTAGCTTTCCAATATATACTTTCCCTAAGACCGCAGCAACCTGGCAGCCACAACAGAGACCCACTTAGTCTAAAAGTTAAACTAGGTTCTTACAGCCAATATTTTGTAGTGCTTCATTTCCTATACAGCTTTTAACTCCTTTTCTCAAAATCCTTCCCTAGCTTGTAATTTAATTTTAAATACTTCATCTTATTAATTCACCGTATTATTTGCTACCCTGGCCAACCCTTAAAATGTTAAAAGATATCACTGTAGTTCTTAATAAATACACTACACATTTCTGTATAAATATTTTAATTCAGCTCCTGTAAAGCCATCAGCCGTTGGAAAAAAGTTTTTAAACACGAAGAGTCTAGTTTCAAGAACTTAGCTATATGAATGGATGAGGTCACTACCCATTTAATATAGTCTCCCAAAGAGTAACGAATGTGTGAAAGGAAAGAAGGTCCCTTAGAGTCTGAAATTCTTCTCTTGCACAATCCTGCCTGTCTTCTTTGTTCAAGAAGTTGTAGTTATTTTCAGAATTCAGTCCAGGAGTCAACTTCTTAATGTAGATATCAGGCAATCGATCTGTAAAAACCACATATTGGTCAAGAGTGTTTCCTTTTTCTTCCCATAATAATTCTTTATGCCAACTTCTGAAATTGATTCTTAGTGACTTGCCTATTCCTAATCACTGACATTGATAAGAACAACAACAAAAAGCCTAAACTATTCATCAAAAGGCTTCCATTTTCTACCCAGAGTTGCAAATTCAGGTCATTTAAAAAAAAAAATCAGTATACCTGAGGTGTGTCTCCCAAAAAAGAAGGGGAGGTGGAGAAGAGTGGGAACTCCCCCTTCACACACGGCCCCAGAGAGGTTTTATAGAAAGACCTAACTTCCATTCGCCCCCTCGCCCCTCTCCCTTCTGATCTGCCAGGTCCAAGAAATCAGACAAAAGGGCTCACATACGGGCTTATGCTTAAATCTTTGTCAAAACTTGGGCAAAGGTGGGTAAAAAAGACGCGATTGCTTATCAAAAGTGCCACTTCACAAGCAGGATTGAGAGAGGTTAACTTACACTTCATCTTATTAATGAAGGTGGAAAAACCACTCCCGAGTCCGGCGCTGTCTGCCGTCTCAAGGAGGGGCTGCTTTTCTCCCCAGGCGCCGCCTCCCTTGCGCCCCGCCTCCGCCGGCTGTCCCCGCGCCCCTCGGCCCTGCGCCCCGCCTCCGCCGGCTGTCCCCGCGCCCCTCGGCCCTGCGCCACTCTGGCTGCCCCCGGAGCTCCCTCCCCGCCCCCCCCCCCCCCCCCCCCCGGGTCAGAGCTTTTTCAGAGCGAGGGGCAGTGAGGATGGAGAGCAGGGGCTTGCGGGGGAACCCACGGAGCTCTGCCCTGCCCACTGGCCTTAGGGGCGCGCGGGTGCGTGCACAGGGCGGGCCGGACCCAGGTGGAGAGCTGACATTTACGGAAATGCCAGGTGTGCGGAAAACGGGCACAACACTGGAAAACAGGTACCTCTGGGACCCGAGACACCTGGTGGCTGCTCCGGCCCAGCTGCTGGGCGGTGACGAGCCGCGGTGCCAGGCAGAAGTGGTGCCAGGCAGCGCCCTCGCCCGCAGACGGGTGACAGCCACTTGGTCCTCGCCGCACCCCCAGGGCCTGGCAGCACCTGGGCCCAAAGGCACATGACAGAAGCTCCAGGGCGCCGGATAACTCTCGTGTCTTCGCGTGGTGAGGAGCACAAACCAGGGGGTTCACCCCAGAGCCCCGTCCCCGCACACCTTCTCCCAGACCCCGCCGGGTGCCCAGGAAGGGCCCGTCCACAGGGG